>NC_091701.1:73413571-74772500 GCF_041296265.1 Equus caballus | reverse complement strand
TTGGCTTTTACCCCACAGCTAACTAGCACTCAGATATTTATTGGGTACCTTCTATGTGCCAGGCATTGTTCTAGGCAGTGGAGAAGACAATGGTAAGCAGGATGGATTTCCCATCCTTTAATTGGAGGTGACAAACAATAAAGAAAAAAGTTAGATAATTTCAGGTATATAGAAGGGCTATGATGAGGAATAAATAAGACCATGTGATAGAGAAGGACTGAAGATGATAATTTAACTATGGTGATCAGGGAAGGCCTCTTTGAAGATACTGCTTTTGAGTTGATACTCAAAACATAAGAAGATAGCCACGTGACAATCATGAGGATAGAGTGTTTCAAGTACGAGAAGAGCAAGTAAAGGACTCTGAGAGGGGAACAAGCTTGGCATGTGCAACAGGCAACTATAAGGTAAGGGCAGGTGTGACTCAGTCATAGGGAACAAGGAAAAGAGTACAGAGGGAGTAGAGAGCAGCCAGAGTAGCAGAAGCTTGAAGGCCTTCTAACCCATGGTAAGGATTTAAAACTTATTCTAAGTGTCTGTCAGGTACATTGAATGGAGAATATCCTCAATTCTCCAACTTCCTTGTATTTATGCCCTTCACAATGTGAATTTGCACCACCTCTCATCAAGAGCTGAGTCTATTTTGCCATGCTTGATTCTAAGCTGGGTTTGTGACTTACTTGGCCAATAGAATGTGGTAGAAATGATGGCATGGTAGTTCCAAACTAGTTCCTCAAGAGGCTTTGTATGCTTCTGTTCACTTTCCTGGAATCCCCTGGCACTGCCCTGGGTACAAACCTGGGCTGGCTTGCTGAATGAGAGACATGTGACCCAGTCACATCACTGCCCAGCCAACAGCCAGCCAACTACTTCACAAGTTAAGTGAAGCCATCCTAGATCAGAAGCAACCTAGCTGAACTGTCAGCTGACTGCACGCGCGTGAGAGAGTCAAGCAGAATTGTTCAACTGACCGGTACACATATGAGAAAGAATAAATGGTTGTTGTTTTCAGATACTAAGGTTAGGGGTCGTTCTTACACGCCGTAAATCCCTGATACTGTAGGAGCCACCATCGGGCCATTGCAGGTAGGGTAGTGGTAAAGATCGTTCTGACTGCTGTGTGGAGGCAGGAAGACCATGAGGTGGCTGCTGCAGTCGTGCACGCAGATGTTGTTAGCATGGATTGGGGTGTAGGTTTAGCAATGCTACTCAATACATGCAAGACATATATTTAGGCAAGGTTATTATTGACTGTATATATGAGGTAAATGCCCCACTTATTTTGATTTCTGGTTAACTAGCTCATGTGTGGCTATTCACCAAAATTCCCTCCACATGGTCTAGGCTATAGACGGAGCTCTTTAACTTCTGACATTCTAATATTTTTCTGTTCACTGGATCATTTTGTTCACTGTCATATATGCAGCCCTTTCACATTGTGAATGCTCAATAAATATTTATTAATTAATGAATGAGTGATGTGGCATGATCAAACTAAACACAGTATGGTCATCAAATGTCACAAAACTTCAATTAACTATTGTTTCATTTTCTCCATCTGTAAAATAGGAGGATTGACTACCTATATGTCATGAAAAGTCCCTTCTATATCCAAAATTCATATTGTATTCATTTCCTTTTATTATATTGTTTATGAAAATTGCTTTTGGGTAGGCCTGTGCCAAAATGTGTTACTAATAGGCACAGGAAATAGAAAATAATTATGGTACTCTTTCTTAAGGTGAACATTTTAATCCTAAATCTAGGACCAAATAAAGTCGATTATCAACCAATTTTTTCGTGAAAGTTGAAAGAGCAATTAGACAAGATCATTAGCATTACAGAACTCATAGTTTGAATGCCCTGTATATTGCATTCTCTGAACACCTTAAATACTTTGGAGAAATAGGCAGGTAAAATAAAAATGGAAACTCACCAACTCAATTGAATATTATATATCCATTAAAATCATGATTATGAATGCTATATCAGAATTTAGAAATTGCTAATGTGCATTCTGATATGGATAAAATAATTACAGTGCTATGCAAGTAAGCACTTATATTCTAAGAGCTTTGTGACTTACAACAATCCTATTAGGTTAATAATAGCATCCCAGTTTTATAGACAAGGAAACTGACACATAAATGGGTTAAGTAATTTGCCCAAGGTCACAGCTGATAAGCGATCTCTACTTTTCAAGACAGTATTAGATGTCTTAGGAATTACAATTAAGACAAGAAGAAGAAGAAAAAGGTATAGTCAATGGAATGGAAGAGCCAAACATTATTTGCAGGTGAAATGATGACCCACTTAGAAAGTTTGAATCACCTGAAAAACCTTTATCATAAGAGAATAAGGTAATCACTAAACAAAAATCAAGAGCTTTCTTACATTTCAATAAAAAGCTATCACGGAATACAATGCAAAAACTGTTCTGTTTAAAATGCAACAGAAAATATGAAATAGGAATCAAGGCAACAAGAATCATAGACGGAGAGTGCATAGCTGGGCCTCAGACTTTTGTGTCTGGCTCTGGTGGTGACACTCTTGATTCTAAGAGGCAGAAGAGGGGCCTCAGAACCAAAGGTTTTGCTGATTTTTGTATTCTGCCAATGATTACAAAAATAATTGAAAAGCTTACGTACGATAATTTAATAACTGAAAACTGATGTCACATGAAGTTATTTAAAAGCATTTTTAATCCCAAGTGTAGACTTACATTATTCTGGAATGGTCCCCTGGTACGTAAAAGGAACTTGAAGAAGAGCTGTTTGGTTTCCCTGAATTGCCTTGTTTTCTGTTTTGCAAATGATACCGAGTTATTTGTCTCCTTTTTGCCTAATCCAACCCCTATTTACCCATTTCTTCTTTGACACTCATCACTGTATTAAATCAAACTGGCAACAAGTAATAGAAAGAAAGGAAATTATTTTAATACTGGATTCAGAGGCCTTGTGGAAGGTAGAGTGGGTTATTTACGGTAAGATGTTAGGGCAGTTTGCACCATAGGAGCTCTGCTTGAATCATTTCTCAGGTGCCCACAGACAGCCTTAGTTGGGAGAAAAACATATCCAGGCTCCTCTGTGTGGGCAGGAAACTGTGTCCTCATCGTGAAAACTGAGCAATCTCACCACTCAGCTTATTTCTAAATTGAATGACTGTAATGTGGCTTGTATACGGGGCAAAATCTTGGTTAAGGATGTTAGCAATTCTAGAATTTATCTCAAGTGGCTTTCTGTGATTGGAGGGCTTTATTCTGAAGAGTGCAAGGCACTCAATGAAATGAATGCCATGATCTATCCTAAAGGTCTGTGACAGGTGAGGCTATGGGGATGCATCTGCATCAAAACTTTGGTTATGAGGTGGCCCTCAATGTTCTATCCTTGTTGAAGATTTTGATGTAAACTTGAAACATCCGTCCATCCGTCACCCATCTGCGTAACACTCATGTATATAAATAAAGAACTCATTCAAATGTTCGTTCACTTCTAGAGTAACTGCTTTGTTTAGAACAGTATGCAAAGAGTTTGGGAGGAGTAGAGGAATAAACAAAACCAGTTCAGGTTTTACTTTGATAAGAATTGCCCATGGACTTATACCTCTCCACTTGTAGGTAGTCAAAATTTATTTGGTTATACATTCTACTGGATAATATCTAGAGGGTACCATCTCAATAAATGCTCACTGAAATCAAACGAAGAAGAGCTATGATTGTAGCTGAACCTTTATCATTCTTAGGTGATTCCAGATGAGAGAGCATCCAAGATTTCAGAACTTTCCATATGCTTAGAAAATTTTCCTAAAAGACTCATAAACTTGGTCCACATGCGTTTTAGCCTTAATTTCTTCACTCTCCCCACAACTCTCCCATGACCCACCTTACTTTGCTCTATTCAAAAAGGTATAGTTCTCAAAGTATATGACACTTTTGTGATGGGCATTTCATAAGAACTTTGGATCCAAGGCTGTTAATTTAATTTGCTTCCAAGATTGCAGCCACTACCGTGGGGTTGGTCGTTAATGCCCCGTGGCTGAGTGGCAGGGAATTAGAGGCTATCACAATTGTGGGGCCAGTGAGGAACAGAAGAAACCTGGTGGAAGATGAACTCCTTTGAAAATAGCCTACCAACAAGGCCATGTGGCAGCCACTTCAGCCCATCAAAGCTCTTCTGGAACGTTTTCAGGAAGAACTTGATTGCAAGCTATGCCTGGCTGCCTCCACTTCTCATTTCAACAACACTGGGCATATTTTCTAAACTCTTCTGAGCATAATAACAGACAAGCAACCCTGTAATGCAAGGCTATAATTCCACTGAGGGGTGCTGGCGGTGACATGTACCATGAAGTCAGAATCTGAGTGGTTTGTCACCAGAACCCCCAGGGTGGAATTATAGCCTCATTCACTTCTTGCTTATTTTCTTTAATATGTGGATGTCACTTTGCCTCTCCAATCATCTCCCCTGTAGTTCTTGCCCCTGATTTCCTGGCCACCAAAGAATACTTTATCTCCTACTGTTTTGATAATTTCCTGTACCATTAGCACTTTACAACTCTGTGATGTGGACATGTTTCTGTGTACTTCTCTTATTCTTGTTAGAGGTTTGCTGCTGCAAGGTCAGATTACCCAAAAGGATCATTAGATTTGAGTCCTGGAAGTAGTGACAATAGGGCCCTGTGCAGCCTTGCTTATGAGGGAGGTTAACTTTACATGCAAACAGAGAAGCAGTGTTAGAGCAGACTGAGGTTCAGGAGAGGCTCTAAGGAAAAACTGATAGAGAAAGAAGGGCAAGCTGAAACATGGAAGAAGGGGCCTCCTAATAGAGTTTGGTAAATCTGTAAATATAGTTACATATACATATACATATCCCTATGTGTAAATAGTTTCCATGAATACACACAGATGTGTGTGTATTCTTGAAAACTAGGATAAAAATAATTATAACAGCTTTAAACTATAAGAGCTTACTTTAATGGCCCCTCCAAAAATCCTGGGTCCCACATGGTCCAACCTGTGAATTGTCTCTGATTTTAAGTAAATTGCAGTCTAATTCCAGAAGCCTTGATGAGGTGTGCGTATTTCTACTAGAGATTGCTCTTAAGCAAGGATTTCGGGGTTCAACATATCACAACCCATAGGAGGCATTGTATGTCTCTCTCAACCCAGAGCTTCCAATTGATTCCTCTTCCAAAAACCTTTCTCATTCAATGGTTTCTTCCCTATTCATTTTCTATTTTCTTGTGTTTCTGCACTGTTTGTATCCGGAGCTCCTATATAGGATATCCCCAGTTGCTATTTCTCATACCTGGAAATTTTAGTTTATCTTACACTCAGATCCCAGGGCCTGGAATTCTGGTAAACGGTTTTTCCTATAGTGAGTGTTTTTACTAAATTCCAAGCACTAGGTTAGTTCATTTATGTTTTGTAACAGCCTATAAGAGTTACATATGGTTGATATCCCATCGTGTACCTTCAGACACTGAAACTTCAGTTCTGTAAAGTAATTTGCCCAAGGTCACAGCACCAGTAAATAGCGGAGTCATGATTTAAACTTAGGCCTTCTGCCTTGAAAACTGACTATCCCACCTTAAAGGATGAATACACTGGAAAGTAGGCCAACGGGAGGCAGGAATTTATTTGGATGATAGCCTTTGGAGGTGAGTTCAGTCATTAGGTGAGGGTGTAGAACGGAGCCTACAAGTCTCCTTAACCTAATTTCCCCCCTCGCATTCCTCCCTCCCTCCTTCCCTATCTCCTCCATCTAGCACAGGCCCATAAATCTGATGTTAAGATTTGCCTTAATCAATACCCACCTCCCCTGGGCTTCTCAGTTATGTAAGATGTACATTCTCTATTGTTTCAGGCTGTTTGTTTTTCTGTACTGATAAACAAAAATAATTCAAGTTATATTCTTTCCAGTAATGTATACTTCATTTCATTTTCCTTTATTGTCATAACTAGAGAACAACATTCAAAGATCTTTTTATTTCTTCCTCTTTCTAATAAGGTGCCTCTAATTTTTTATGATTCAGTGTGAATTTTGTTGTTGATTTCTAATTCCTTTTCCATATAGTTAAAGTAGTATCCGTCTCGTCTTCTTTTACCTTGTTTTTTTTTTTTTTAGGATTTCAGCTTGAATTTTGTCAAAAACTTTTTGGCATTTATTAATATAATATATACTTTTTCTTCTTTAACCTATTAATATATCAGCATTAATAGAACATCTAATTTTAAACCATTCTTGCATTCTGGAATAAATCTGCTTAGTCATGGTATATTTTTCTTTTAATACACTGCTGGATTGAATTTGCTAATATAGTATTTAGAATTTATGCACCCATATTCATGAGAATATCCATCCATTTTGTAATAGTGTGCAATATTTTTGTGAGGGTTATGTTAGACTTGTAAAATGTATTGGGAAGCATTTTATTTCTTTTTCTAAGTTCTGGAATAGCTTAAACAGGTAATTTTTCTCTTGATGTTTTTTGGAACTTGCCCATAAAACCAACAGGACCTGACATCTTTTCTGAGTGGTATTTCTTTAACAATTTAACAAATGCTTTTGTCTTTATTTGTTTTTCTGATTTTCCTTCTCTTACTAAGTGGATTCTGATACTTTTCATGTTTATTTCATTCAGTCTTTTAAAGTTACTTGCTTGATTTGTATGCTTTTTATTACTTCCTAAATCATCTCCAAATCAGAATTTATTCTTGTTCCTGGCTAATCATGAGTTTTGACTGGGTATAAGGCACTGTTCTAGGCATCGGGACACAACTGTCCAAGGCAGGTAGGGCTCCTCCTCTTGTGGGTTCATTAAGGAGTGGTTTTTTTTTTTTTTTCTCTATTCCTCTCTCTAGGGAGAATTGCCAAATGTTTGGGTTTGTTTATCACTTGCCTTTTTTTTTTTTTAAAGATTGTCACCTGAGTTGCCAGTCTTCTTTTTTTCCCCTTCTTCTCCCCAAAGCCCTCCAGTACATAGTTGTATATTCTACTTGTGAGTGCCTCTGGTTGTGCTCTGTGGGACATGGCCTCAGCATGGCCTGATGAGCAATGCCATGTCCATGCCCGGGATCCGAACTAGGGAAACCTGAGGCTGCCAAAGCAGAGCACAAGAACTTAACCACTCGGCCACGGGGCCAGCCCCTTACTTTGCCTTTTTAAAACGCCTTTCTTTATTGTCTTCTAATAAATTGGAGCTTGTTTTCATATTAATTCCTTCCTTCGACTTTCTTTTGGTTATTGTTCACTTTCTTGTCACTCTTTTAATTCTTTATGCAGTAAGTTCTACTTACTTGGTATTAATATTGATTATTTTCTTTTTAATTGTTTGTCTAGGACTGTTTGGCCT
Organism: Equus caballus; assembly: GCF_041296265.1. NCBI lineage: Eukaryota > Metazoa > Chordata > Mammalia > Perissodactyla > Equidae > Equus > Equus caballus. The sequence continues at coordinate 74,765,147 of NC_091701.1, read as the reverse complement.
ATTCCTTTATTTTCAACAATTTTGGTTGTTTTATTACATTGTCTCTTATAACTAGCACATTATTGAATTTTTTTCTTTGATCCAATATAAGTCTTTTTAAAAGTATATTTACTTTAAAATATGGAACTAGCTTTATTTTTATTATAAAAATAATACATATTCATTGCTAAACAGTAAATCAACAATAAAAGTAAAGTAGAAAACAAAATTTAAAAATTCCATCCCAGAGGCTGGCCCCTGGGCACAGCAGTTAAGTTTACGCATTCTGCTTCAGCAGCCCAGGGTTAGCCTGTTCGGATCCTGGGTGTGGACATGGCACCAACTGACAAGCCATGCTGTGGCAGGCATCCCTCATATAAAGTGGAGGAAGATGGACATGGTTGTTAGCTCTGGGCCAGTCTTCCTCAGCAAAAAGAGGAGGATTGGCAGCAGATGTTAGCTCAGGGCTAATCTTCCTCAAAAAAAAAAAAAAAAAATTTCGATCCCAAGAAATGAAAACAATAATACATATTTTACTAACAAATCATTCTTTTTATATGTGTACACACACACACAGACACATAACTTGATCAAGTGAGATTATAATCTACCTGCTATTTGTAACCTGGTTTTTTTTTTCCCACCCAAAAATATGTCAGGCTAACCTTTCCATAATATTAAATATAGCTCAATAGTATCCATTTCAATGGTAACATACTACTCCATCTATCTTTTAATAGGAAAATTAACTCATTCATATTTGGAGTGTTCACTACTATATTTGGCTTTATTTTTTATCAAATTATTTTATGTTTATGTTTTCTTCTGTTTTCCTGTATTTTGCTGTACCAACTGGCTATTTGTTATTTGTTTCATTTCTTCAAATGTCTTAAAAGTTATAGATCCTAGTTGTATTCTTATGGTTTACTCTGAATGTTTTGAAATTTTAATGTTTTTTTCATTAAAGTATTAAGAATGAAACTGTATCTATAATTTTATCTTAAACAAAATAATTTTAGCATATTTTAACTACTACCCTCCCTCAGCTGCTATAACAGAATGCTACAGACTGGTAGGCTTAAACAACAGAAATTTATTTCTCATAGTTCTGGAAGCTGGAAAGTCCAAAATCAAGGTGCTAGTAAATCCAGTGTCTGGTGAGGGCACTCTTCCTGGTTTGCAGATGGCTGTCTTCTTGTTGTATCCTCACATGGCAGAGAGCAGAGAGAGAAGGGGGATATCTGTGTCTGTATCTCTTCTTAGAGGGGCACTAATCCAATTCATGTGGCTCGACCCTCATGACCTAATTACCTCAAAGGCTCTACCTCTTACTACCGTCACATTGGGGGTTAGGATTGCAACATATGAATTTGAGAGATCACAAATGTTCAGTTCATAACAGTGCACAAGGAATCAGTCAGACTTAGAATGGTCCCAAATTAGCTCTTGGCCCCACGCTACACTAACTTCTTTTAGACTTCTCCTCGAGCGCAACAGATATCAGGAGGTGTCCTCCATCAGCGTCATTTTCACCTGCACTGTTTTCCACTAAATCCTTTAACATTTCAGAAATATAAGTAGGACACCTTTCTACTATCCAAAAATGGTACTAACCTTCTGTATCATACTTTTTGGGCTATTTTAGCAAGAAACTGAGAAAAAAGATATTATACACAAGTTTATTTTTCCATCTTTGTGTCTCAATAACAAAACCTGTGCTAGATATTCACTCTTATATCTATCATTATTATGTATTGCTATGTAGCAAACCACCCCAAAACTTAGTGGCTTAAAACAAAAATTGACTTTACTCCTCATGATTCTGTGGGTTGACTTCATGCAGCTGGAGTCTCTCATGCAGTTGTAGTCAGCAGGTAGGGCTGGGGTGATCTGAAAGCTCAGCTGGGCTGGACATGCAGGTGGCTGCTTCACTCCCATGTCTGCTGTTTCAGTGTTATATGTGGCCTCTTTCTCCAGCATCACAGACTGAACTTCTTACATGTGGCTCAGGAGTCCAGGAAATTGGAAGCAGAAACTCCCAGTTCTCTTAAAGGCCATGCCTAGACCTGGCACAGCATCATTTCCACTGTGTTCTGTTGGCCAAAGCAGACAGAGCCAAGCCAGATTCAAGGAGGCAGAGGAGTACATTGTGCCTCTTGATGGAGCAGTGCATGCATGTACAAGGAGGGATTGATGGTGGCTATGTTTGGAAACACGTTATCACTGTGACAGTAGTGATTCAAGAACATGTTAATCAAATTCAGACATTTCAGTGGGCAAAAAAATAAACAAAGAAAGAAAGAAACCTAAGTCCATCTACTCCTCACCTTTAGTCTCAGTTCCTGGAGTAAACTATTCTTAACTCTTATGCATCTTTATCTTCATCCATTAAATTTAGATTTTATTTATTAATAACTTGCATTGGACATGATAAATCCAAGTTACCTTGTGCTGTACCTGCTGTCCTTGAATTTTTTCTGCCAGGTATTTTTTTCAAGTTCTTCTGTTAGCTATCTTTATAACTTTAGTAATATCTAAACATCTATATCTTGGTCCATCAATTTTAGACTGTATCTCTTGACTTCCTGCTATATAAATTGTTAAAGGATTGTTTAGACTGTTATGGAATTGCAAGTTAAATACAGTTTACCTTCAGAACTTTGAAGATATTTTCTGTTGCCTTCTAGCATCTACTACTAATCTCTTCTAAATCCTTTTTCTTTTGAAGCATTTTGAAACTTCTCTTCAATGTGGTATTTTGAAATTTCACAAGATGTGTGTAGATGTCAATATTTTTCATTCATCTCCTTTAGTCTTTGGAGACTCTTTATATTTCATGATTTTTTTCTCTTTTCAGTTCTGAGATACTGTCCTGCACTGTTTACTCAAGATTTCTTGGTTCTCTCTTTTCAGAACTCCTACTTGTTGGATATTGAAACTCCTCCATTTATTCTGTCTTTTATTTTTGTCTATTTGTGGAAGTGATAGACTTTCTAGGACAGTCTGCACCTCTATCTTCCAATTCTTCCATTAAGTTATTTTTTGTCAGTTAAGTTATTTAATGTTCATCACTTAACTTTTTTTTTTTTCCTTTTTCTCCCCAAAGCCCCCCGGTACATAGTTGTATATTCTTCGTTGTGGGTCCTTCTAGTTGTGGCATGTGAGATGCTGCCTCAGCGTGGTCTGATGAGCAGTGCCATGTCCGCGCCCAGGATTCGAACCAACGAAACACTGGGCCACCTGCAGCGGAGCGCGCGAACTTAACCACTCGGCCACGGGGCCAGCCCCCCATCACTTAACTTTTATTCTTTTAATTTTTTAGCTTTTAAGAGTTCTATCTTGATCTATGGGAATCATTAATTATAGCACTATGTTTTTGCTTTATGAATAGGATACATAAAATCTCTCCAAGGATACTCTATAGTGCTTCAAAATTCTCTTTTGTTCTTTACTTACTTTAGGGTAAATTTGTTTGTTTCTCTTGGTCCTCCCTTTTTTTTTCCTGTTGTTGCTTTATCCTTAGATATATGTTGGTTCTTGGTTGCATGTTAATAAATATGAATAAAGAAATAAGTTGCTGAATGTAGGGAGCTAGCTTAGGTTTTTGTCTGTAAAGTTCTGTTTTCTAACAGGTCTCCCTCGGGGATGGAAGGGCTGGTTGTGAGCTTTGGGCTGTTGCAGGATGTGTCAACAGGCAAGCTTCTCTGATGTGAGTGGGCAAGGAGTTGCCAGGAATCAGGCCACAGCTAAGTTAGATGCACCCCAACCTGCCAAAGTACAAATAGGGAGGGCTTCATCATGGAGAGCCATCAGCTCTAAAGGACACCATAGTCTTTGCCAGGCATACACAACCAGTTCATTAGAGATATGTTCTATGGTTTTTAGCCTTGGCGTATTGGGGGTACTTCATGAACTTTTTGTAGAATCCTACAAATAATCACCTAGATTTTTGCTTTCTTTCCTAAACTGCTCTTTGTTGATTCTAATATGGCTCTACCTTTAGGAGAAAAAACGTCTCTTCCTTGTGGTCTGGGTACAGCTCCCTCTAGTTTATTCTCCAAAAGATCCTTTCCACTTTTAATATATCAAAAATTAGTCAAAATATGTGGTTTTCTCAGGACTCTGCCTCCTAGTCTCTGTTTAATTCTTAATTCATCTCCCCTTTGTACATGTGACGTTTATTAGTTTTAAAAATTAGGGGAAATAATCTTGTGAGTTTATTCTTCATCTGGAACTCCTGCTATTGAGAAACTTACAATTCATTGGAAGTAGATCAAACATGCAGATAAATAATTATAATGGAGATCAATAGTGCAATGATAAAAGTATATGCAAGATAGAGAAACAGTAGATTAGAGAAGTGATTGACCCTGCCTGGAGGCATAGGGGGAGCTTCAGAGGGAAGTTGATGCCTGGAAGGGTTTTGAAAGATGAGTAGGATTGACCAGGCGGATGGAGAGCAAGGAATGAAAAAGGGAGAGCATCGAGAAAGGCCATGATGTGTCCAGAGATTTACAAGTAGTTCAGTGCAGCAAGAGCATGGGGTACTGGATTTTGAGGTTGATGGCGGTGGGAAGCCTGGAAAGGAAGGCAGGAGCCACATTGTGGAGGATCTTGTAGCCCTTGCTGATGTGCTGGAAAGTTATCCTGGAAATCATCCACAAGTTTTAATCAAGGGGGAGTCATGGCCAGGTTTTCATTTTAGATAAAGATTTTTGGTAACAGCATGGGACATGGATTTGAGGTCAGATTGGAAGCTGGGAGATCAGGTAAGAGTGTATCATATTGATTCTGACAAGAGAACATGAGTTAGACTAAAAGATGTATGTTGAAGTGGATTTGAGATAAATAAGATTTGTTAATTAATTAGATATGGTGGATGAGGGAATTTAGCACATCAAAACTGTCTCTTGAGTTTTGTCTTGAATACCTGAGAGGGTGAACATTTCTCTGGTGCTTATCAGAGAAACATTAGGAAGAGCATTTCAGGGAAAGGTGAGGTATTCATTTTGGACATGTTGAGCTTGTAGTTCTGTAAAGAACTCAGAAGCTCATTATATAAGGCACTGAAGAAGGGGTGGCATTTAGACTGAGAAGAAAAGATCATCAAGGATGAATCTCTGGGAAGTTCTGACAAGAATTATTTGGAAGGTACTGAAAAAGTATTATAAAGAAGTAGAGGGAGAAACGGGAGAGCATGACATCACAGAAACCATGTTAAGAATGGTTTCGATAGGAGAAAATAGCCAACTGTATCAAATGCCACAGAAAGCATAACCGAGATAAGAACTCAAAAATATCTGTTGATTTGGTAATCAAGAGACCTGTGATGCCTCAGGAGAAGATTCCAGTTTGAAGTCAGATTGAAGAGGGAATGGAGATGGAGAAAGTAGTTTCTTATTGTGAGAAACGTGTGTACTAATGAAGGAAAGTAAAGGAGAAATAGGAGGGAAAGGATGTAAGATCATAATAGTGATTTTACTGTTAAACAGGAGAGACTTGACTTGCGCCTCACTGGAAATGGAGGTGCCTCCACTGAGGAAGAGGCTGAAGGAAGACACAATTGGGGGGGCATAGCTGTGGAGCAAGGCCTGGAGGAACAGACAGGACTAGAAAGAAGCGTACAGGTGATGAGTTGATTTTCATCAGACATCAGTCTTGAATTTAAAGAGATTGTTTTGCCAAATATCAAAATGATAGAACACGGCAGGAACATAGTAAGTGTGTAGGTGTGTGTGAGTGACTGTGTGTGTGTAAACACACATAGCAGCTAATGATTAACTGTAGGCTAATGTACAGCATAAGCCTGGAAGCTTAGCTCATAAGCAATATTATGCAATATGTTATAGTGTGAAGAGTTTAATTTACCCCACCAATCAAAGTAGTGGTCATTTTGAAATTGTAAATTAGTTTGTTACTCCAATGGGTGTGTTCCCTTTTTGGAATTTATATAGAATGACACACACCACTTCCTGGAATAATGATGGACTTTGCTCTTTTATAGAACATGAGGTGCCATGCAAGTATATGTGTGTATAGTAGATAAATCTATAGATTTATTTATTCTTAAGTTTTATTGAGGTCATCATAGTTTATAACATTGTGAAATTCCAGTTGTACATTATTGTTTGTCACTCACTGTATAAGCGTGCCCCTTTACCCCTCATGCCCACCCCACAAACCCTTCTCCTCTGGTAACCACTAAACTATGCTCTTTGTCCATGTATTAGTTTATCTTCCCCATATGAGTGAAATCACGTGGTGTTTGTCTTTCTCTGTCTGGCTTATTTCACTTAACATCATACCCTCACGGTCCATCCATGTTGTTGTGAATGGGATAAGTTTATCATTTTTTATAGCTGAGTAGTATCCCATTGTGTATATATATACCACATCTTATTTACCAGTCAGTGGGCACTTGGGTTGCTTACATGTCTGGACTATAGTGAATAATGCTGCAATGTACATAGGGGTGCATAAGTCTCTTTGAATTGCTGATTTCATGTTTGGATAAATACCGAGTAGTGGGATGGATGGGTCATATGGTATGTCTATTTTTAGCTTTTGAGAAATTGCCATACTGTTTTCCACAGTGGCTGCACCAGTTTGCATTCCTACCAGCGCTGTACAAGAGTTCCCTTTTCTCCACATCCTCTACAACATTTGTTATTTGTCTTGGTAATTATAGCCATTCTAACAGGTGTAAGGTGATATCTTGGTGTAGTTTTGGTTTGCATTTCCCTGATGATCAGCGATGTTGAACATCTTTTTCATGTGCCTATTACCATCTGTATATCTTCTTTGAAAAAAATGCCTGTTCATATCCTCTTCCCATTTTTTGATTGGGTTGTTTGTTTTTTTGTTGTTGAGTTCTGTGAGTTCTTTATATATTTTGGAGATTAACCGCTTGTCAGATATATGATTTGCAAATATTTTCTCTCAGTTGAGGGATTGTCTTTTCATTTTGTTCCTGGTTTTCTTTCCCTTGCAGAAGTTCTTTGGTGTGATGAAGTCCTGCTTGTTTATTTCTTTTGTTTCCCTGTCTGAGTAGACGTGGTATTTGTAAAGATCCTTCTAAGACTGATGTCAAAGAGGGTACTGCCTATATTTTCTTCTAGGAATTTTATGGTTTCAGGTCTTACCTTCAAGTCTTTGATCCATGTTGAATTAATTTTTGTGTATGGCAAAAGATAATGGTCTACTTCCATTCTTTTTCCTGTGGCTGTCCAGTTTTCCCACCACCATTTATTGAAGAAACTTTCCTTTCTCCATTGTATGTTCTTCTCTCCTTTGTTGAATATTAGCTGTCCGTAGATGTTTGGTTTTATTTCTGATCTTTCAATTCTGTTCCATTGATCAGTGTGTCTGTTTTTGTACCACTATTGTGCTGTTTTGGTACCACTATTGTGCTGTTTTGATTACTATTGCTTTGTAGTATAATTTGAAGTCAGGGATTGTGATGCCTCCAGCTTTGTTCTTTTTTCTCAGGATTGCTTTAGCAATTCGAGGTCTTTTGTTGCCCCATATGAATTTTGGGATTCTTTGTTTTATTTCCATGAAGAATGTCATTGGATTTCTGATTATGATTGCATTGAATCAGTAGATTGCTTTATGTAATATGGACATTTTAACTATAGTTATTCTTCCAATCCATGTGCATGGAATGTCTTTCCATTTCTTTATGTCATCATGGATTTCTTTCAATAATGTCTTATAGATTTCATTGTATGTGTCTTTCACCTCCCTGGTTAAATTTATTCCTAAATGTTTTGTTCTTTTGGTGGCAATTGTAAATGGGACTGTATTCGTGAGTTCTCTTTGTGCTAGTTTGTTATTAGAATATAGAAATGCAACTGACTTTTGTAAGTTGATTTTGTACCCTTCAACTTTGCTGTACTTGTTGATTATTTCAGATAGTTTTTGTATGGATTCTTTAGAGTTTTCTATATATAAAATCATGTTATCTGGAAATGGTGAGAGTTTCACTTCTTTGCCTATTTGGATTACTTTTATTTATTTTTCTTGTCTAATTGCTCTGGCCACAACCCCCAGTACTATGTTGAATAAGAATGGCAAGAGTGGGCACCCTTGTCTTGTTTCTGTTCCCAGAGGGATGGCTTTCAGTTTTTCACTGTTGAGTATGGTGTTGGCTTTGGGTTTGTCATATATGGGCTTTCTTATGTTGATAGACTTCCCTTCTATACCCATTTTATTGAGGATTTTTATCACAAATGCATGTTGGACCTTGTCAGATGCTTTCTCAGCATCTATTGATATGAACATGTGGTTTTTAGTTCTCATTTTGTAAATGTGGTGTATCACATTGATTGATTTGCAGATGTTGAATCATCCCCATCCCTGGTGTAAATCCCACTTGATCATAGTGTATGATATTTTTGATATATTGCTGTATTTGTTTTGCCAATATTTTGTTGAGGAGTTTTGCATCTATTTTCATTGGCAATATTGGCATGTAATTTTCCTTCTTTGTGTTGTCCTTGTCTGACTTTGGTATTAAATTGATGTTGGCCTCATAAAATGTGTTAGGAACTGTTCCATCTTCTTCAACTTTTGGGAATAGTTTAAGAAGTATAGGTATTAAATGTTCTTTGAATGTTTGGTAGAATTCTCCAGGGACGCCATCTGGTCCTGGACTTTTATTTTTGGGAGGTTATTGATTACTGTTTCAATCTCTTTACTTTTGATTGATCTATTCAGATTCTCTATTTCTTCTTGATTCAGTTTTGGGAGGTTGTATGAGTCTAAGAATCTATCCATTTCTTTTAGCTTGTCCAATTTGTTGGCATACAGTTTTTCATAGTATTGTCTTATAATCCTTTGTATCTCTATGGTATCCATTGTAATTTCTCCTCTTTCATTTCTAATTTTATATGTTTGAGGCTTCCCTCTCTTTTTCTTAGTGAGTCTGGCTAAGGGTTTGTTAATTTTATCTTCTCAAAAACCCGGCTCTTAGTTTCATTAATCCCTTTTAGGTTTCAATTTCATTTATTTCTGCTCTTATTTTTTTTTTCTTGCCCTCCTTCTGCTGGGCTTATTTGCTCTTCTTTTTCTAATTCTGTTAGGTGTAGTTTAAGACTGCTTATTTGAGATTTTTCTTGTTTGTTAATGTGGGCCTATGTTGCTATGAATTTCCCTCTTAGGACTACTTTGGCTGCATCCCATTTGAGTTGGTATGGTGTATTTTCATTTTCATTTGTCTGCAGATATTTTTTTATTTCTCCTTTAATTTATTCAGTGATCCATTTGTTGTTTGGTAATATGTTGTTTAGTCTCCACATATTTGTGACTTTCCCAGCTTTTTTCTTGTAGTTGATTTCTAGTTTCATAGCATTATGATTGGAAAAGATGCTTGTTACAATTTGAGTCTTCTTAAATTATTGAGGCTTGCCTTGTTTCCCAACATGTGGTCTATCTTGAGAATCTTCCATGTGTACTTGAGAAAAAAGTATATTCTGCTGTTTTTGGATGGAGTGTTCTATATATATTTATTAATTCCATCTGGTCTAGCTTTTCATTTAAACCCACAATTTCCTTGTTGACTTTATGTCTGGATGATCTATCCATTGATGTAAGTGTGGTGTTAAGGTCCCCTACTATTATTGTGTTGTTGTTAATATCTCCTTTTAGGTTTGTTAATAGTTGCTTTATGTTCTTTGGTGCTCCTGTGTTGGGTGCATATATAAGTGTCATGTCTTCTTGGTGGAGTGTCCCTTTTATCATTATATACTGCCCCTCTTTGTCTCTCATTGCCTTTTTCATGTTGAAGTCTACTTTGTCAGGTGTAAGTATGGCAACACCTGCTTTATTTTGTTTGCCATTAGCTTGGAGTATCCTCCTCCATCTCTTCACTCTGAGCCTGTGTTTGTCTTTAGAGCTGAGATGTGTTTCCTGGAGGGAGCATATTGTTGGGTCTTGTTTTTTAATCCATCCCAACACTCTGTGTCTTTTGATAGGAGAATTCAATCCATTTATATTTAGAGTCACTAATGATATATGAGGGCTTAGTGCTGCCGTTTTGTCTCTCACTTTCCATTTGTTCTGTATTTCCTTTGTTTCTCTTCCCATGTATTTTGGACTTCCAATTCAGTTTGGTTGTACTGTTTGATGGTTTTCTCTTTATTTATCATTTGTGTCTCTGTTCTGGTTATTTTTTATTTTTTTAAAGATTGGCACATGAGCTAACATCTGTTGCCAGTCTTCTTTTTTTTTCTTCTCTTTCTTCTCCCCAAAGCACCCCAGTACATAGTTTATATTCTAGGTGTGAGTGCCCCTGGTTGTGCTATGTGTGATGCCACATCAGCGTGACTTGATGAGTAGTGCCATGTCTGCGTCCAGGATCTGAACTGGCAAAACCCTTGGCTGCTCAAATGGAGCATGTGAACTTAACCACTCAGCCGTGGGGCTGGACCTCTGATGATTATTTTAGTGCTTACCATGAGGTTTGTTTAAAAAAATCTCATAGATGAGATAGTCTGTTTTCTGATAGCGTCTTATTTCCTTTGTCTAAGCCAATTCTATCCCTTTCCTCTTCTTCTTCTAAGTTGTTGTTGTCACAGCTTATTGCATCTCGTGTTGTAAGTTTGTGGTTAAAATGACAAGATTACGTTTATTTTTGATGTGTTCCTTCCCTTTATCTTTAATGTTATGATTAAACGTTTGCTAACCTGTTTTGATAGAGAGGTGCAATTTTCTGATTTTTTAAAATTTTTGGTGAGGAATATTGGGCCCTGAGCTAACATCTTTTGCTAATATTCCTCTTTTTGCTTGAGGAAGATTGTTGCTGAGCTAACATCTGTGCTAATCTTCCTCCATTTTATGTGGGATGCCACCACAGTGTGGCTTGACAAGCAGTGCTAGGTCTGCACCCCGGATCCAAACCTGCAAACCCTAGGCTGCTGAAATGGAGTGCATGAACTTAAGCACTATGACACCAGGCCAGCCAGTACAATTTTCTGATTTTGTCTGCCTGTTTACCTCCTTGCTCAAGGCTTTGTAAACCCTTCTGGGTTTTTTTTTTCAGGTATGATGGCCTTCTTGATAATTTCTTGTAGGGGAAGTCTTGTGGTGATGAAGTAGCTCAGTTTTTGTTTATCTGAGAAAGCTTTTATTTCTCCATCATATCTGAAGTATATTTTCACTGGATAGAGTATTCTTGGCTGAAAGTATTTGTCTTTCACTTTTTGTTTATCTGAGAAAGCTTTTATTTCTCCATCATATCTGAAGCGTATTTTCACTGGATAGAGAATTCTTGCTGAAGATGTTTGTCTGTCAGAGTTTTGAACATATCATTCCACTCTCTCCTACCCTGTAAGGTTTTTGCTGAACAATCTGCTGAAAGCCTGATAGGGGATCCTTTGTAAGTTATTTTCTTCTGCTTTGCTGCCCTTAATATTTTTTCTTTGTCATTGACTTTTGCCACTTTTACTACTATATGCCTCGAAGAAAGTCTTTTTACATAGATATAATTACGAGTTCTATTAGCTTCTTTTACTTGCTTTTCAAGCTCCTCCCCCAGGTTCAGGAAGTTCTCAGCTATTATTTCTTTGAACAAGCTTTCTGCTGCATTTTCCCTCTCTTCTTCCTCTTGAATACCAATAATTCTCATGTTTCATTTCCTAATTGAGTTAGATATTTCTTAGAGAATTTCTCCTCCTCCATCTAAATCATTTCTATATTTCTATCCTCCAGACTGCTAATTCTTTCCCCATGATATCAACTCTGTTTTTCTTGGAGTCCAGATTTTTCTTTAGCTCAGCCATTGTGTTTTTCATCTCCAACATTTCTGATTATCTTTTCTGTATAGTTTCAATCTATTTTGTGAAACATTCCCTCTGTTGATTAATTTTGTTCCTAATTTCATTGAACTGTCTATCTGTATTTTCTTGGAACTCTGTGGGGTTTTTTTTTTTTTTTATGATAGCTATTTTGAATTCTCTGTCATTTAGATTGTAGATTTCTGTGCCTTAAGGGTTGCTTTCTGGGTGTTTGTCATTTTCTTTCTGGCCTGGCATATTAGCATATTTCTTCATATTGTTTGATGGTGTACATTTGTTCCTTCCCATAGTTATAGTATCTGGCATCAGATTCCACCTGCTGACACTGGAGAGGGATCAGGAGCTGTTTATTCTGAGCCCACCAGTTCCCTAGCATCTGTGCTTGTCCTTAGAATCTATACTGACAGGGCCTATATGTGATTTCTGGCTTGCTTGCTCACAGCTGCTGCTTTTCTAACATATGCAGGGCGCTCTGGCTGAGCTGGAGTGCCAGGCAGGGCATGGGGCACTTTCTTTCATGCACAGTCCCAGGGCGTTCTTGCTCTGACCTCACTGTCTGCTCTCCTGGGGTTCTGGCTTGATTGAGACACCCCCACAATAGCTTAGCCACCTCTGTCTGGGGCTTTTCCATAGACTATGAGGGAATTTGGCTAGCAAAGGTGTTCCTGCAGACAGCCACCCCTACCTCCTCTTTTCTCAGAACCTCTCATGGTCCTGCACCCTGGGTTGCTGCCCTTGGGGGAGGAAAAGGACATCCCCTTACCTCCTTCCACTTCCTCGAGTGTCCAGCACCTCCACCTTCAGACATATGGCTGTATGGGTCTCTCAGATGTGTTTTATGTTATGTGAATGTTCTCTGTAGGCTTATGAATGTCCTTTTCATTGTATCTAAGAGGGGAGATTCTAAGGGAAGAGCTCACTGTGGTATGGTGCTGATGTCACTCCTATATTTGTGTTTTTAAGAGAGAATAATTTATTTAGGCCACAAAACATCAGATGTAATGCAAAGGTGCAGGTTGTTAAATTTAATTTACTGAAATGCAGTAACATTTTTAGATTTACCTGTCTCACTGTAAAATTTCAATTTGAGAGATCTTGGTATTTAATATCTATAACCACCAGGTAAGTGAGTTTTTAGCCCTCTAAACAACTTTCTGTATAATACCAGCATACTCACTTTTAAGAGTTGCTTCAGAGTAATGGAATCATCTTGCTATTAAGTGAATTGTCAAATAATGTTACTCCTCATCATATGTCATTGCAAATATTCTGTTTTACATCTTATCACCATCAATACATGTTAAACTATGAGGTGATCTTGGGAAGAAAGGCTGAACACAGTTTGCGCCAGCTACCCTTAGGCCACCACACTTGGGTTTTGACATAAGAGAGAAATAAACTACATTCTTGTTTAATCCATCATTGGATTTCCTGTCCCTCTCTGGAAAGTCTAATGCTAACTATTTCAAGATCATTGCTATATTATAATATTAACATATTTAAAGCATTTGAATTTTTATAATAAAATTCAAATTTTTTATTTTAAAAAGAAAATGATTATTTAGTGTTCTTAAAAGCCAATGAACTTTGAAAATTGTGTGTGAATGGTCATCAATCAGAATTCCTAAAATATCTGAATTATGTAAAAGAGCAATATTTCCTAAAGTATGTTCCATAGGATACTGGTCTTATAAAGTATTCCAAAAAAAATAAATAAATAAAACCCATCTATTTTTTCTCCTCTTAGATATTCACAAAGAATTAAATTAATGTATTAAATGCTAAGAAAAATTCTTGAAAAAGAAGAACAAAACTGAAGGTCTAATACTTCCTAATTTCAAAAGTTACTCCAAAGCTACAGTAATTAAAAACAACATGGTATTGGCATCAAGACAGATTATATAAAGATCAAAGGAATAGAATAGGGAGTTCCTAATAAACCTTGCATATGTGATCAAATGATGTTTGACCAGGTTACCAAGTTCATTCAATGGAGGAAAGGACAATCTTTTCAACAAACGGTATTGGGAAAACTGGATATCCACATGCAAAAGAATGAAGTTGGACTATTACCTTACATCATACACAAAATTTATCTCAAAATAGATTAAAGACCTAAATGTAAGACCTGAAACTATAACACTCCCAGAAGAAAATTTAGAGGGAAATTGTCATGACATTAGATTTGACAATGATTTCTTCTATATGACATGAAAAGCACAAGCAACAACAAAAAAAAAAATAGAAAAATTGGGCTGCATCAAATTTTAAAACTACTGTGCATTAAAAGATACAACCAGCAGAATGAAAAGGCAATCTATGGAATGGAAGAAAATATTTGCAAATCTTGTGTTTGACAAATGGTTAATATTCAGAACATATAGAGAATAACTCAACAACAAAAAACCAAATATCACAATTAAAAAATGAGCCAAGGACTTGAATAGACATTTCTCCGAAGATAATTATAAATTGCCAACAAGCATATGATCAGATGTTTAACATCACTGATTATTTTTGAAATGCAAATCAAAACTACAATGAGATGCTACCTCACACTCACTAGGATGGTGCTATGAAATAAGCAGAAACTAACAAGTGTTGGTGAGGATGTGGAGAAATTGGAACCCTTTTGAACTTGGTAGGAATGTAAAATGGCACAGCCACTATACAAAACCATATAGCACTTCCTCAAAAAGTTCAAAGTAGAATTGCCATATGATCCACAATTTCACTTTTGGGTATATAACCAAGAGTATTGAGAGCAGGGGCTCAAAGAGATATTTGTGCATCCTTGTTCATAGCAATAGCCAAAAGATTGAAGCAACCCGAATGTCCATTGCTGGATGAATGCATCAACAAAATGTGATATCTACTGATTACAATGGAATATTATTCACCCTTAAAAAGGAAGCAAATTATGACATGTGCTGCACCATGGATGAATCTGAGTGAACTAAGCCAGTCACCAAAGGACTAACACTGTATAATCCCACTTATATGAGGTACTTGAGTAACCAAATTCATGGAGACAAAAGTAGAATGGTGATTGCCAAGTGCTGGCGGCATGGAGGGAATTGGCAGTTATTATTTAATGAATATAGTTTCAGTTTTACGAGATGAAAAGAGTTTTGTGGATGGAGGGAGGTGATGGTAGCACGAGAATATGAATGTACTTAATATCACTGAACTGTACACTAAAAATGGTTAAGATGGTAAATTTTATGTTATGTGTATTTTACTACAATTTTTTAAAAAGATGCTGGAAGCTGTTTTAGGGATGTGAACTCCAGTCAGGCTTCCAGCACTCAAATCCCAAGTCTGTTACTTGCTAGTTGAGTCACCTTAGGCAAGTTACTTCAACTCTACATGCTTCAGTTTTATTATCTAAGAAATGGGGATGCCTCATAGGGTTGTTACAAGTATTAAATCAATTAACATGTGTAAAACACTTCAATAGTGCCTAGTATATAGTATATTGCTACTACAAACTGTGCTCTGATTTCCATCTTTTTTCCTTGACTCTCTTCTTCCTCATTGTATTATACTGTTTGTCTCCTCTTAGGTGTGTCCATTCTGGTTGCTCTGATTACCAGTGCTGCTTCAGTCTTCTCTTTTCTCTCTCTAATTTTTTTGTTTTTGTACTTTTTCTATAACCTCAACTCTCTTGAAAAATTATTAATTCATTATTCACATTAGCAGCCAATTAGATTATTGCTTTCTTTTACATGATGGCATTTTTGTGGGTTCTCAGGTATCCTTTTTATTGCCAAAGCCTGTTTTATTACCATTTACTGGGAGCTAGAGAATCCTAGAAGAGTAGTTTCTGGACATTTTCAGTCTTATTCTATTAGATATTACAAAGAATGATAAAAATCTCCCTTCCTAGATTTTAAGCTTAGTCAATTCAATGTTCTTCTCATTTTAGCCTAGGTTTCCCTGGAAGAAAGACCAGAGACAAAGGATAACAGGCAGTTAGTTTATTTGGAAAGAGATCCCAGGTAAGAGAGTGAAGATTGATGAGTAAAGTAGAGAAGAAGGGAAAGCAAATACAGAGAAACATGTTTTGGTTACTGATACATATAACTGGTGCTTGCTTCTGAGGGGTCCTCTATGAACTTTTAAGAAATGCATCTCAAAGGAAAAGAAGGAGAAGCATTTATCTGTCAGCTCCCATCCCCCTTCAGTCAGGGGTGACCCAATAGGTATTAATTTTACCATATTTCTAATTTGCACCTGTGAAAATTAGTCAAATGTCATACAAAACTTGCTGTAGCAGTGGCTGTTGTAAGAGATGGTACTGAGAACATGTGAGATGGTGCACCAAAGGTATCCAGTACAGTCTACTCCTTCACACTCAGATCTACTTGTGTTCTCCTTAAATCCAATCTGTCACATATTCTTCTTAAAGTGTTGACCAGATGCAATCTCTGCAAAGATTTAAAACAGAAAGTAGTGGAACGCATTACAGTCACTGCTGTTGAAGCTTGTTCTAAGGCTATAACTGGTATCAATCATCTCACTCTTCCATTAGTGATTCTATATTTTTCGCAGCCTTGGCTAGAACATTGGTTAATTAAGTTACTTGCCTCATGGAGTGATCCAGATCTTTATTGTTGGTAGGCTGAGCACTTTGATCTTGTCAGGCTATGGTTACAACAACTTTACATTCATCATTACCATGGGTTATGGAAATTCCAACAGACATCCAGTAAATCTCTTGGGTTCAAGACATTTTCTTCCTGTACTACATTGTTTAGCAGCAGCTCTAGTTGCTCATGGTAATCAAGGTTGGTTACTTCCTATAAATAACTTCATTCAGTTTCTTCCATTTTAATAAGAACTCCCAAATGACTAGATAGTGGTAGTTACTTCAAATACAGTGAGACTCTTTCAGTGGCTCCATGTAGAAGCATTGCCTTTTGAGAACCAAGACCTTTAACCCAACAGAAACTAAGCTTTTGGGGAGGAGAGCACAAATTCTGCAAATAGGCCGCAAAAAGTGGTGGTGAGTCGGGACAATTCCATTTTCACCCCTTGGTTTCTGGGCTTATGAATTCTCATTTTAGAAACACAGCTCCAAATATTACCATTAATTCAGTTCACACATTATATCCTAGAAGACAATGTGACACTCTTCTTATTTCACTATGGGCCCATTGTTCCAGTCAGAAGTGGCTGAGAACAGACGCTGGATGACATCCTTAGGTTGAGGTGTTCTGTCCACTTGTTGTTGAGTGCCTACTCTGGTGGTAGATGGTGTCTTCTGAGATTAACCTGAGACCCAAAGATTCATATGGTTTGTGCCTTCTCACATACTTCTTCTTCACTCTACATTGTCTCTGACTTTCCAGTTACACTTCTTTCATACCCCTGACCAGCCAGCCAAGTCTGTGAATCTGTGTAAGATTGTTGTTTATGCCATTTCCATCTCCATGTAGTTAATGGGTAAGTGTCCTACTCACAGCTCTGGCCATGGGGAGGATTTCCCCTCACCCCTTTCCATTTATGGCTGGCACAAATATATCACAATGACTCAATTCATGCCTGAACTTTGTCCTTCTCCATCATTTGGTTTTGGGAAAATCCCCCAATGAGTCCATGATTGTGAGTTGAAGAAGAGATGCTCAGTGAAACCTGTTTCTGTAATTTACTTGTGTCTTTTGGACTTCAAATGTACCATTTCCATCAGATGATGTATTGTTGCTTTGTCTGCCCTATTTTATGACACTATGGATTGATAATACCTGGTTCATTATGGGCAGCTTTTGTTGCATAGTCATCTGGTGCCTCATGGTCAGATGCGTAGACACTACTAAGGGTCAGTAACAAGCTAGGATTGATTTTGTAAATATAGAATGGTCCTCTGTAGCATAAAGCATGGCTTTGCCCCAGAATGGAGGGATATTTGCTGTGAGTCTCTTGTGACTTGCCAGAGGCTCCACATAGTGTCCTTATCTCCCACGGCTACCTCTCTCACCATTGGCTTGCTTTGCCAAGTAATACAGCCTGGGTGGCAGGGTAATTTACACTACAGTCTGAAATTGTTATAGAGCCTTATCTTGCTCTAGGTGCGCTTCAACTGTCACCTCAGAGTTCTCTGAGAAATTCAATATTCCCAAGCATTGAGTATGTTATTTTCAAAATGAAAAAGGCCTTAAAAACTGTTGTGCCTTATTATTAGTTTTAGGGAGTTCAAGTTGCAGCAGCTTATATTTTTACCTTAGAGGGGATGTCCCAGCTTAGTCCAGATCTTCCTGTGTGTAAGTGAGCACTTTTTATCCCTCTTCTTGAGGGGAATTGAGAAGAATGTATTCACCAGTTCAGTAACCACATACCAACTGCTGGAGGTGGTGTTGATCTATTTCAGTAAAAATGTCATATTCTTTACAGTAGCTGTCATTGGAGCTACCACTTGGTTAAGTTGGGTTGTGACCCACTGTCATTTCTTATAATCTATCTGGTTTTTGTAGTGATCATCTGGGTGAACTGAATGGAGATATGGTGAGGAATATTATCCTTTGTTGATTGTGGTGCCTGTCCCTGCAAATCTTCCCAGAGTGCAATATTGCTTATGATTTATTATTTTGTCTAAGTAAGAGAAATTTCAGGAGATCTATTTAAACTTCCTATTGCAGTGTAACTTCTCCACAGACCAGAGAACCAATGAGAAGATTCTGGTAGCTACGAGGTATAGTCTTTCACAATGATAGAGTTAGTGCCATAAAACAGCCAGAATATAGTTACACAGACCCAGTGAGCCTTCTATGAGATGGACTTGGGCCAAAACTCCATGATAGGTCTGGCTGAGGTGTCTTTGTAGGCCACTGCACTCTGAATCATGGATGAGTGCGCCTATATTAATAAATCCTTTGTTGCCCAGTCTTACATTCTAGTCTTTTATTCCATACCCTTAAGGTACACTTTCACACATGTTCCCTTGATTTCTGCCAAAGACATTTAGACATGCAATTCCTTTGGTTTGTAAACTGTTTATTCTCTGAAGAGGTAATGTATTTTCTTTTTCAAACTATGTTGAGCTCCAATCTTGATCACTGTCTGGTGGCAATAAGGAGAGGCAGGAACAGATCTTGAAGAGGACAACCATTATCTTGTGAGGTTGTTGTCTCAGATGTGGTCATTATAAGGCCTTCAGTCAAAGGAAGGCTGCTGTCCTCAAGCAAAAGAGACTGCTTTTGTCAGCATTGAAAATTCAATGGAGTTTAGTTCACGATACATGCTTATACACACAAATGTCCCCATCCCAGGTCTTAGAACCCCTCTCTTTCCCTATCAGGGCACCACTTTGGCATGAGACCTGTTGATGTCATACATTTAGCTGTATTTATAGCTCTTACATCTTTGCACCTCTGACCCTGATTTTCATCACATTCTTTCCTGCAACTTCAGGAGATAAGAGAGGCTCTCTGGTTCTCACGTTTTCTTTTCTCAGGGCTTCCAAAGCACTTAACAAAAGTCAGCCAAAGTGTGACTCCAGTTGTTGGGAAGTCTGTTGGTTGAGCAAAATTTAGCTAAAGTAAATGCAATGCGTGACTGAGAGAATGGATTTGAAAATGTTGTATAAGAAATGTCCAGTACGACACATTTCTCACATTTTGCGGGATAAGCCTCCTAATTTCATAAAGTTCTGTCTCCCAAAAGTGTTTTAACTGAGTCTCCAATAGGCCATTTGACTGTTCCACAAGG
Organism: Equus caballus; assembly: GCF_041296265.1. Lineage (NCBI taxonomy): Eukaryota > Metazoa > Chordata > Mammalia > Perissodactyla > Equidae > Equus > Equus caballus. The sequence continues at coordinate 74,745,666 of NC_091701.1, read as the reverse complement.
CCAGCTTCCTCCTGGTGGTGATTTGGATGACAAAATCAGTGAAATCCCTTGATGTCTGCTCATTGTCTGACATTTCATTGGACACCACCATTAGATACTACTGCTGTTGTCATCACCTCTAATCACTATTGCTGGACTGCCACATTTAATAAATCTTAAATTTTCCCTAGATATCATGGCTATTTTAGGAACTCAGTCCAAACTAAGGAATTTATTATATACAAATAGGGCTATCCTCCATGAGCAAAGGTAACTTTAGAGACTGACTGCCCTCTATCTGTCTCCAATTGTCACTCCCAACCCCTTGCCACACACCCCTGTGCTCTTCTCTACCTTACCCATGGACTTTGCTTCCTCATAACGTCAGCTTGCCATTAGCTCTTATGGCCCTGACTCTATATCATGGCTTCTCTGTATGCATTATTCATCTTCAGTCCCTCACTGTTAACTGCCTCAATCTCCCAATAGCTCAGAGTTCAGATTCTTAGAGACTTTATCCTAGGCCATATCATACCTATCTGGAGAGTCATGGATTGATTGGCTGCATTTGGCTCTGCTACTTATCAGTTTTTCAATAAGCCGGAATGGTGGGGAAAAGGATATGTGCAATCAAACCTGCTTACTTATAGTTTCCTCCTCAGTGAGGGAAATGAGTGGGGCATCTTTCCTTGGAAGGGATGGTGAGTGCAGAATGTATCAGCACTGATCTGTTAGCATGTAAACTTGCATACAGCAATTCTTCTAATAGGGATAGAAGTCCCATGCTCTGTGTTTGGAATGGAAGGAGGTATAGAAACACATTCCCTAAATTTGCTAATTGTTTTTTCCACTCTGTTGATTTGAGTATTTGTATATCTCAAATATGGCAACTAATAATGAATAGATAAGAATTAGATAACCTTCATGCTCTCTTTTAATTCACAATTAACTAAGCACTTCATTTCATTAATCCAATTAAGCATCACAATTAAATTAATCGTCTTCTTTATATAAAGATTTGTTATATGAAATACTATTGTTTTTTTTTTTTTAATGCCTTAAATTTTACAAAGCACTTTTGTACCCATTACTACATCCCTGAGGAATTAGGGGATAGAGATTGAACTAAGCTCATCATATAGATGAAGAAACTGCTGAACATCTTGCCCATGTCATATACCTAAAAATTAGCACTGTGCAGAGAGAACTCTACTGCAGATTTCCAGTCAAGCTCACCTTCCTTTATAGCATACCACTCATATATGTTTATATTTGTACATATAGATTACATCAGTGAGATCCTGCTTTGTACGATTTCTCCTTATATTTTTATAAGATCGTAGAAAAACACACCCAAACATACACACACATGAACACATGCATGTACACACACAGTCTATGATAATTAGTTTCTTTAGATGTAAAAGAAAGGAGTTGGACCAGATGATTTCTCACATCTTTTTTATTTCTTGCTTTCAGATTTGTTTACCTTAAGACATCACAGCACCCTGGGAAAGCCCTCTTTTATCATGCTGTAAGCCAGTATTAGTATATTTCTCTCACTTTCACTAGACAGTTAGTTCCTGTGGGCTGTTCCGTTCCCGATTTGTCTTTGTATCCCTAGTGCCAAGGCTGGCGCCTTTCACGTAGTAGGCACTCAATACATTCGTCAGCTGAGTAAAACAACAATGGGAAATCAAATTTTACTTCATAATTCTGAAGACATCACATCTTATTATTCATGGTTATATTAGATTAGAGGCCTTGAACAATTGAAAATCCAATTTTAGTTTTCGGTTTAGGGCATTAATATTATTAGAGCCGACCTAAGGCACAATGATAAAGCATGCCAAGTGAGTTGTCAGTGATTCTACACTGCTCCTCTTTCCAAAGATGTGTGGTGCTGAGTATACGATTCGTTCACCAAAATGTCAAGAACTAGTAGAAAGTGAAAGCTATACATCGAACAAGGCAGAACTGGGTAGTAAAGATTTAATGAAGTAAAGTTCATAAAATAGATTTGATGAAATCTAAGATACTCTTCTGTGAGCAAATGAATGACTTTGAAAAGTAAACATGGCTTGATTTTAGTTTAGATGACTCAAACACAATTGTATAAGAATAAAATAATTCACTTAACAGTAAAGTGGATTGTGTTCTTCCTTTAATAGCTGCCACTAGCTTGTTTAATTTATTGCGATTTGTTCCAATGTCAGTGATTTATCTTAAAAATATCAAACTTACATGAGACACTTAGGATTTGCTGCAATAAAAGTGTTTTTTAAAATATATCTCTTGGTATAAAATTGACGTGTTTCTATTTTGAGGACGGAAAATAATTTATACAATAATACTGGAATATATATTTTGTGCTATTATAACACAAATAGTAGGTTTGTTATTACTGCCATAAATTTAATAACTGTATCAATTTTTATTCTTTTAATTCATTAATAATGTAAAAATTGCATAGAAGTTTGAGCCACAGTAGAAAGATGGTTGAATATGTTGATGTGGTAAGCTCCGAATTTGGTGACATCAGAGGTACTAGGATAATTTTAGTGCTCTGAGTTTAGGATGACCACATTTCCTATAAATTGATATTCCATGCCTGATTTGTGCTTGTTTTCATTTTTTAAAAGGCAATTCATTTTTAATAACTGTACCCCATATTTTGTTTATGCCACATATGTTCAATCTAATAATTTATTTTGTTCACTTTGTGCAATTTTCTTCAGACTCCTTCTGTTTTTTCCTTTTCAAGCATTAAAGTTACCATGGAAATGGTGCCATTGGCATCGTGGGTGGGGCTTTTCCTCAAGTATATCTAGTTCATTTTGTGAGGTTTTAAAATTCAGACCATGTCATTGAATGAAAAAAGTCAAGGTTGACTTGCATTTTATCTTCAATATATATTTTAGCACATTAGTTACAGATAGCTATGTTTAGGTAACATTTTGATTGAAAATTAAATGACAGAAGAATGAAAGTTAAATCTTAAAGGTCTCCTAGTAATGCTGATTAGTTCATATTATACTTTACTCATATATTGTTAATAACCTAAATATTAGTGGTATATAATAAAAATATATTTGTGGGATACTGTATTATCTATATGCTTCCAAATGCAAAATTTAAATTAAGAAAATTCAGCAGATGTGTATGTGTGTTTTATGTTGGTACTGTGGCATGCTATCATAAGTCGTGTGGCTAGGGGATATTACACCACTCACTTGTATTTCTTTTTTTTTTTTTTAAAGATTTTATTTTTTTCCTTTTTCTCCCCAAAGCCCCCTGGTACATAGTTGTATATTCTTCATTGTGGGTCCTTCCAGTTGTGGCATGTGGGATGCTGCCTCAGCGTGGTTTGATGAGCAGTGCCATGTCCACGCCCAGGATTTGAACCAACAAAACACTGGGCCACCTGTAGCGGAGTGCGCGAGCTTAAACACTCGGCCACGGGGCCAGCCCCCACTTACTTGTATTTCTAATAGATACCTTGATATGAAAAGAATTCTATACAATAGAAAGAACTTATTTTTGTATGTTATGTGTAGTTTTGGAATATAAAAAAGCCTTAGGTATTTTTTATTTTCAGTATTAATTAATTTCCATTCTCATTCCTAAAACCTACATTTAGAGAAGTGTTAATTTTCATAAATGGTGTCCAAAATATCTTGAAAGGTTTTTCTCTAATAATATTTGCAGTAGTTTTATAATAGAGTATTGCTTAGAAAAATGTTATTGACTTGAGTTTTAAAAATTAGGAAGACCTTGATCTACCATTAAAATATTTGTTTAGTTGCTAATAAAATGTCATACCTCAATGTAAAATATAGTACAGTGCTAGGAAAACTATGGTCCATGGACCAGATCCAGTTCACTGCCTGTTTTTATAAATAAAGTTTCATTGGAACATGGACATGCTCATTTATTTATATGTATAGCCTGTGATGGCCCTCACCTTATTAATGGCAGAGTTTTATAGTTGTAGCAAAGACCACATAGGCCACAAAACCTAAATTATTTACTATCTGTCCCTTTACAGAAAAGTTTACCTACCCCTGATGTAATACATCCACAATGCAATAAATGCATAAAACTGATAGGCGCATAAGACCTTTCCTAACAATGTAAGACCTACATGCGTTGTATGGGGGCAAATTCTTCTCCCCACACCCAATGTTTCCTTCCGTGTGGAGTGTGCTCTCTGAATGTAATGATACTGGCATCTCTCCAGCTCCTCAATTATACCATACCATGGAGAAATGGGTGAGATACACAATTGGTCACTTTGGGAGAGGAACTGGGTATCTATCTGCCAGCCCCATCCTTTCCCCTTTTGCCTGGGATCCAGCTGCTTCAGAGGCCATGCTGAATTTAGCCATGAAATAGGTGTAGTAGTAAGCGCTGTCCCTATATAAGGAAGCCTGCCTTGGGACCGCACTGTTTGAGACTGGCCTCCAGTATTTGGAAACTTCTAGCCCAGTGATGTAAACCATCTTCTCAGTACCTGCCCTATTAGTAATAAAATTGGCATTTTGGTTACCTATTTGCTTTATTCTTTTTTTTGATGATATAGGTATATGTTTATTAATACAGAAAGATAAAGTCATGAAACTAACCAAAGAGAAACAGAGAGAAGCTCCCTTTCTGTCTCCACTAACCTTACCTCCTCTAACTCAGCCCACAGCATTGCTAGTTGATGAGAAATCAACTTTTTATTCTAAATTTTTCAATTAAGAGGAAAGAAGTAAACTTTTCTTGTACAGACAGTATGTCAAGTTAAGCAAGAGCCTTAATAAGTGTAGGAAAGTCCTCCTCAACAGAAAAGTTACAGATTGTAAATATGGAAAGGATGACAGAATTACCAAGTCACCATTTTGTAACCCCTACTGCCATAATCAATGCAGGCAACAGTCATGAAAGGATTAAATTAATCAGTGAAAGGCTGATGGGGATCTTTGTAATGGAGGAATTAGGCAGTTAACATGCAAATCCACTGATCCGCTCTTAGCACAAATAAAGAGAAACAGTCAGACATTGCGGTGCCTGATGTGATACAACCTGAAAAATGCCACATGCTAGTCTTGCCGAAAATGGCGAACCTGGATCTTCAAGACTTGCTCGCTCACTTTCACTCACAGAAAATATGGGAGAAAGAAACAAATTAAGAAACAAAGTAACAGAATAAATCAATGACATGGGGAAAAAAGAGCAGACTACTCTAGGTTCAGAGAGACTTGAGAGAGTTAATCAAATTTAGATCCTGTATGAACAACGTAAATATAAGAAGAAAAATTTTTAACCTCTTTAAATTACTTTTTTTCTTGCTATTGTTTTATTGTGATTAAAAAAACATTAAATTTACCATTTTAACCTTTTTTAAGTGAACAGTTCAGTAGTAAGTATGTTCACATTGTCATGAAACAGATCTCTAGAATTTTTCATCTTGCAAAACTGAAACTGTACCCATTAAACACTAATTCTTTCTCCCCTCCCCCTAGCACTTAGAAACCACTTTTATATTTTCTGTTTCTATGATTTTAACTACTTTAGATACTTCATCTGAGTGGAATCATACAGTATTTGTTCTTTTGTGACTAGCTTATTTCACGTAGCATAATGTCCTCGATGTTCATCCCTGTTATAGCATGTGGCAGGATTTCCTTCTTTTGTAAGCCTTCATGATATTCCATTGTATGTATTTATCACATTTTCTTTATCCATTCATCCTTTGTTGGACATTTGTATTGCTTCTACTTCTTGGGCTATCATGAAAATTACTGCAGTGAATGTGGATAAAAATATCATTTCAAGATCCTGCTTTGAATTCTTTTGGATATATAACCAGAAGTGAGATTGCTGGATAATATGGTAATTTTATTTTTCATCTTTTGAGAAACATCCATACTATTTTCTAAAATGGCTGCACCTTTTTACATTCCCACTAACAGTGCACAAGTGTTCCAATTTCTTCACATTCTCGTCAGCAGTGTTACTTTCTGTTCTTTTGATGGTGGCCATTCTAATGGGTGTCAAGTGATAGCTCATTGTGGTTTTGATTTGTTTTTCTCTGATTATTAGTGATATTGAGCTTCTTTTCATATTTTTTAGCCATTTGTATATCTTCGGAGAATTGTGTTTTCAAGTTCTTTGACCAGTTTTTGATGGGTTATTTGGTTTTGTTGTTGAACTATAGGAATTCTTCATATATTCTGGATATTAACCACTTATCGGATATATTATTTGCAAAGTCTTTTTTCCATTCTGTTTCTTTTCTTTTCACTCTGTTCATTGTTTCCTTTGATGAACAGAAGTTTTTGAGTTTGAAATAGTTCCATTTGGCTATTATAGCTTTTGTTGCCTGTGATTTTCATGTCATATCTAATAAATCATTGTCAAATCTAATATCCTGAATCTTTTCCTCTTATCTTTTCTTTTAAGAGTTTTATAGTTTTAGGTCTTTTGTTTAGGTTTTAATTCATTTTGAGTTAATTTTTTATATGGTATGAGGTAAGGATCCAAATTTATTCTTTTGCATGTGGATATCCAGTTTTCCCAGTACCCTTTTTTTTTTTTTCTTTAAGATTTTATTTTTTTTCCTTTTTCTCCCCAAAGCCCCCCAGTACATAGTTGTATATTCTTCATTGTGGGTCCTTCTAGTTGTGGCATGTGGGATGCTGCCTCAGCGTGGTCTGATGAGCAGTGCCATGTCCGCGCTCAGGATTCGAACCAACGAAACACTGGGCCGCCTGCAGCGGAGCGCGCGAACTTAACCACTCGGCCACGGGGCCAGCCAACCCAGTACCCTTTTTTGAAGAGACTATTTTTTTCCCCATTTTGGAGTCTTGGCACCATTGTCAAAGATCATTTGATCGTATATGCAAGGGTTTGTTTCTGAGCTCTCTATTCTGTTCCATTGCTCTAGATGTCTGTCTTTATGCTAATACCACAACCCACAACCGTCTTGATTACTGTTGCTTTGTCGTATATTTTGAAATCAGGAGGTATAAGTCCACCAGTTTTGTTTTTTCAAGATTGTTTTGGCTATTCAGGGTCCCTTGAGATGCCATATGAATTTTAGGATAGTTTTTTCTATTTCTACAAAAATTCAATTGGGATTTTAAAAGAGATCGTATTGAATCTGTAAATGGCTTTGGATAGTATGGACATTTTTAACAATGTTAAATCTTCTAACACACAAACGCAGAATGGCTTTCCATTTATTTCTATCTTCTTTGATTTCTTTTGGTAATGTTTTGTGGTTTTCAGTATACAAGCCACCTACATTATTCTTTTGTTGTACTTCTCATTTGGTACAAAATTTGGGTGAGAAGAAATTATTTTCTGTATTGGACTCTCTCAAACACTCTGAAATACATGTTCAAACTAGCTATTGTTATGATAGCCAAATATATTATTTTTGCAAATTGTTCGATAAGTGTAAGGTAATTATAGTTTAATCATAGAATTTACTTTTTAAACTTTAATTTTAAAAAGGTTTTAATCAATTTTCCTGAGGTATAATTTATATATAATTAAATGTGCCCATTTTAAAGTGTACAGTTCAATGACTTTTAACAAAAGTTTTTAGCGATGTAACCATCAATATAATTCAGATATAGAACATTTCAATCACCTTAAAAAGCTGTTCCTTCATTTCCTTTTGCAAGCACTCATCTCCCTCAACCACTGACCCCTGCCCACTACTGATCTGCTTTCTATCACTAAAATTTCACCTTTTCAAGAATTTCATGTAAATGGAATCATAGTGTGTGGTCTATTGTGTTTGGTTTCTTTCATTCAACGTAACACTTTTGAGATTCACGCATGCTGTTGCATGTATCTCTGGATCGTCCCATTTGATTGCTGAGTAGTGTTCCATTTTATGGATATACCAAAATCTGTTTGTGCATTCACATATTGAACATTTGGGCTGTTTCCAGGTTTTGGCTTTAATGAATCAAGCTTTTATTAACATCCATGTGGAAGTTACTGCCTAGACATAGGTTTTCATTTCTTTTTGATGAATACTTAGGAGTGAAATTGCTAGGATGTACAATAAATATATGGTTAACTTTATTAAAAAACTTCCAAACTATTTTAGAACATTGTGCCATTCTACATTCCCACCACCAAAACGTGAGAGTTCAGTTGCTCATATCCTCACCAGCACTTAGAAATTTCAGTCTTTTAAATGTTAGTCATTTTATCAGGTGTGTGATAGTATTACAATTTGTTTTTAAATTTTACTTCTGTTTCAGATAATGATTTTAAACATCTTTCCTTGTATTTATTGGCAATTCATGCACCTTCCTTCTTTCTTTTGTAAAATATGTCTAAATTTCTTTGCACATTTTTATGAGGCCATTTATTTTCTTACAATTCGATCGTGAGTTCTTTATACAGTGTGGATACAAGTGCTTTATCATATGTATGTTTTATGAATATTTTCTTCTAATTTTTTACTTGCCTTTTTTCTTAATGATTTTTTTTGAAGAGTGTAACATCTTTAATTGGGTGAATTCCAATTTATCTTTTTTCTTTTCTTTTAAGGTATGTATATTTTGTATCCCATTTAAGAAAAGTTTGCATACCTCAGTGTTGTAAATATTTCTTCTATTCTTCTAGATATATATTTTTAAAGATTTTAATTTTTTCTTTTTCTCCCCAAAGCTCCCTGGTACATAGTTGCATATTTTTAGTTGCGGGTCCTTCTAGTTGTGGCATGTGGGACACACCTCAACATGGCTTGCTGAGCGGTACCATGTCCATGCCCAGGATCCAAACCGGCAAAACCCTGGGCTGCCAAAGCAGAGCGGGTGAACTTATCCAAAGTTCAGTGTTTGTATTTGGATCTATGATATTTTATGTTTGTGTGTGAGTTTCAAGCACTTATTGCCTTTTATAATAATATGTTTAACTTTAAGATTATATAATTAAAATTATTCTCCAACTTTATTGAGTTGTAATTGACAAATAAATGTATACATTTAAAGTGTACAATGTGATGATTTGATATACATATATGTTGTGAAATATTAACTGCTGCCACTTCACATAGTTATCTGTTTTTGTATGTGTGGTGAGAATGTTTAAGATCTACTCTCTTAACAAATTCCAAGTATAAAATACGGTATTATTAACTATAGTCATTGTGCTATATGTTAGATCCTCAGAACTTAATTCATTTTATGATGGAAAGGTTGTGCCTTTGTCCGATATCTGTCCCTTCCTCCCACTCCTCAGCTGCTGACAACCACCATTCTGCTCTCTGTTTCTATGAGTTTGAATTTTTTAAATGTATTTCACATATAAGTGATTTGATACAGTGTTTGTCTTTCTCTGTCTGGGTTATTTCACTTAGCATAATGCCTTCCAGTATCATTCATGTTGTAGCAAATGTCAAAATTTCTTTTTTATGGCTGAATGATAGTCCATTGTGTATACACACCATATTTTCTTTATCCATTCATCTGTTGATGGACACTTAGAGTCTTTCCACATATTGGCTTTTGTGAATGATGCTGCGATGAACATGGCAGTGCAGATAGTTCTTTGAGACGGGAGTTTTGTTTCCTTTGGATATATATCCAGAAGTGGGATTGGTGGATCATTGTCTCTGTTTACAGATGACGTAATCTTATATGTAGAAAACTCTACAGACTCCACCAAAAAACTGTTAGAACCAATAAATGAATTTCATAAAATTGTGGGATACAAAATCAACATATGAAAATCAGTTGCATTTCCATACATTAACAGTGAACTATCTGAAAGAGAAATTAAGAAAGAAATCTCATTTGCGATAGCATCAAAAACAGTAAAACAGAAATAAATTTAATCAAGGAAGTGAAAGACCTGTACACTGAGAACTATAAGATATTGGTGAAAGAAATTGAAGGAGACACAAATAAATGGAAAGCTATCCAATGTCTTTCCCAAACTTGATGCTTTTGAAGTGTTCTGGTTGAATATTTTGTTGAATGTCTCTTCATTTGGATTTGTCTGATGTTTTCTTATGATAAGGTTGAAGTTATGAATTATTGAAAAGGACATTAAAGAGGTGATGTGCTTCTTAGTGCGTGATGTCAGAGCATACTTAATGGTAATATGTATGTTAACATTTTATAATGATGTTAACTTTGGTCACTTGGTTAAGATGTTGTCTTCCAAGATTCTCTATTCTAACATTAGTATTTTTCCCTTTGTAGTTACTAAATATTGTGGAGAAATACTCTGAGACTATGCAAACATCTATGCTTAACTTTTTTAAACTATGCTTAAACTTTCACTCCCTAAAAGTAGCAAAAAAAAAAAAAAAAAAAACGGTGCATCTGGTGCTGGAACAACTGGACCTTGATGCATGTGCAAAAAAATGAAACTAGACACATTCCTTACACCCTTCACAAAAATTAACTCAAAATGGATCATAGTCCTAAATGTAAAACTCAAAACTATGAAATTCCTAGAAGATAGGATAAAACCTAGATGACCTTGGATATGGTAATAACTTTTTGCATGTAACACCAAACACATGGTCTATGAAAAAATAATTGATAAGCTGAACTTCATTAAAATTAACAACTTCTGCTTTGTGAAAGACAGTGTCAAGAGAATGAAAAGACAAGCCGCAGATTGAGGATATAGTTGCAAAAGATAACATTTGATAAAGAACTGTTAACCAAAATATACGAAGAACTCTTAAAACTCAACAATAAGAAAATGAACGGCCTGATTAAAAAATGGGCCAAAGATCTTAAAAGACACCTCACCAAATAAGGTTTACAGATGGCAAATAAGCATTTATAAAGATGCTCCACATCATTTGTCATCAGGGAATGCAAATTAAAACAACAATGAGATACCACTACACACCAATTAGAATGGCCAAAATCCAGACAATGCCAAATGCTGGTGAGGATGTGGAACCTAAGAACTTTCATTCATTGCTGGTAGGAATGCAAAATGGTACAGCCATTTGGGAAGACAGTTTAGCAGTTTCTTACAAAACTAAACATACTCTTACCATACAATCCAGCAATTACACTCCTTGGTATTTACTAAAAGGAGTTGAAAACTCTTGTTCAAATAAAAGCCTACACACTTGTTTATAGCAGCTTTATTCATAATTGTCAAAACTTGGAAGCAACCATGATGTCCTTCAGTAGGTGAACGGATAAATAAATTGTGGTACATCTAGTCAATGGAATATTATTCAGCACTAAAAAGAAATGCGCTATCAAGCCATGAAAAACTTGAAGGACGCTTCAATAGTAAGTGAAAGAAGCCAATCAGAAAATAGTACATCCTGTGTGATTCCAACTATAGGACGTTATGGAAAAGTCAAAACTATACAGACAGTAAAAAGGTCAATGGTTGCCAGGGGCTGGGGGCGTGGAGGCAGAGATGAATATGCAGAGCACAGAGGATTTTTAGGGAAATGAAAGTACTCTATATTTTACTATAGTGATGGATACATGGCATTATACATTTGTTCAAACCCACAGAATGTACACCAAGAGTGAACCCTAATGTACCTGATGAACTTTGAGTGATTATGATGTGACATATAGGTTCATCAGTTGTAACAAATGTACCACTTTGCTGGGGGATGTTGATAATGGTGAAAGCTATGCATATGTAGGAGTAGGGGGTATATGGGAAATCTTGTACTTCCTCTCAATTTTTCTATGAACTTAAAACTCCTCCATAAACATAGATCTTTAAAGAAATAGATTAATCTTGACTATATATATTTCCTGCATCAATTATTTCTATGATATACTAAGGGGAGATTTTCTATTTCAATTATAGGAGTGCTCATTCTTCTACATTTATTAATTGGAATATTTCTGTGAGGAAAAGTGGTCCCTTCTGCCTCATTTATTTATGAAATTATTTATTTAAATTACAGTGTTTATGTTGTTTGCTCAAGTTGTTCCAGTGTAGCTATGGGAAACTCTTGTTGGCTGCTGTGTACGTCAACATGCCCCATCATTTTTTTTTCAGTTCTTTACTTTGGGTACTACTAGATATTCCAGGCTTATTTTTAAATTTGCTTCTCAAGCCTTGGAGTCAACCAATGATCCAAGGATCCCTGGGTCACTTTATGGAAAATTTAGGAACTAAGATCTGCACCCCATGTATGCTCATTGCTATTGGGATGTCACTGATCTTAGTTCCTCAGTGATTAGAGTTAGAAAATATATGTTTGCACAGTAAGCCGTGCACACAATCCAGTATTGTGATGGAATATGTAGTTGGGAATATAAAATCAGGAAGAGATGGGAAAAATCAGATCATATAAGCTGGTTGGATTGTCCCACCGGACTTATTCTACTGACAATAAAATGGTCTTCGTTTTTTTTGGTAAATATCAATGTATCCTGAAAAGCAATGCATATTCTGCTATATTTTAGAGGAAAGTCCTGTAAACCAAGTTGGTTGTTAGTTTTCTTCTTTATCCTTACTGACTTATCATATTTTCGTTCTGTCAGTTACAGGGAGCATAGTCAAACTTTCCAACTGCGATTGTACATTTGCCTATTTCTCCCAGTACTATTAGTTTTTTATTTATACATTTGGAAATTCTGTTATTGAATACCTACACATTTGGATTGCTATATATTCACGATGAGTTGACCCCCTTTCCTTGATAAAATATCCTTCTATATCCCTGGTAATATTCCTTGTTCTGAAGTCTGCTTTGGCTGGTATTAATGTAGCCACTTTATTTTTTAAAAATTGCTATTAGTATTTGCATGGTACAAGTTAATCTTTCCTTTGACTATAACCTATCAAGGTCTTTATACAAGGTAGGTTGCTTGTACACAGCATATACCGGATCTTGCTTTTCAAAAAACACTGTTAACAATCACTGCCTTTTAATTAAAACACTTAAATTGTTTACATTTAACGTACTTGTCAATGTGCTTATGTTTCTGTCTATCATTTGTCTATTTTTTTCCTTTTTCTGGTGTCTGCTCTTTGTTCCTCTTTTGCTTTTTCCATGCCTTTTTTTGATTAAATGCATAATTTCAAGACTCATTTTTATCTCTATTATTGACTTATTTGGGTATACTGTTTGTTTATTATGTAGTAGCTTATTGAAAGCTTCATGAAATGTATATTTATCTTCAGAGTCTAAATTCAAGTAATGTTACCACTGCAAAAATATAAGAAACAGACAATAATATAGTACCATTTTTCCCTTTCATTCTTTGTCTGTCCGTCATACATTTTAGTTCTGTATACTGACAATGCATTATTATTTTTATATAAATGGTCAATTATCTTTTAAATAAGTTTTTAAAAATGAGAATTTAAAAAAATGTACTCATACGTTTACCATTTCTATCACTCTTAATTTTTTGTGTGAGTGCAAGTTTCCATTTAGTATCATTTTCCTTCTTCCTGAAGAAATTTCGGTAGCAGTTTCTTTCCTTCTTTTCTTGTAATCCTTTTGTAACTTATCTCTCCATCCCTTGTATTCTCAAAGTATACCTCTATCATAAAACTTATTGCATGGTATTGAGTTTATTGATTTGAGTATCGTTCTCTATACTATAGTATGAGATACTTGGAAACTGGGACAGTATTTTAGTCTGCTAGAGCTTCTATAGCAAAATCCCATAGATTGGGTGGCTTAACAGAAATTAATTTTCTTATACTTCTGGAGTCTAGAAGTCCAAGATCAAGGTGTCAGCAGGGTTGGTGTCTCATGAGGCCTCACTTCACGGCTTGCAGGAGGCTGCCTTCTTGCTGTGTTCTTGCATGGCTTTTCTTCTGTGTGTGCATGGAGATAGGGAGAGCTCTCTAGAATCTCTTCCTCTTCTTATAAGATACTAATTTTATCAGATTAGATCTCCCCCTTATGACCTCATTTAACCTTAACTACCTCCCTAAATGCCCTATCTCCAAATACAGTCACATTGGGGCTCAGGGCCTCAATCTGTGAATTTTAGGGGGATACATTTCAGTTTAGAATAGACAGTTTCTTAATTTATCATTCATTTATTGTTTCAAGAACTATTTGTTGAGTTCTTGCTATGTTCCAAGCACTATGCTAGTCACTAGGAATCCAGTGAACAAAACAAATGTGATGTCTTCTCTCCTGGTGCTTAAAATTGAAGAGGAAACACAGGCAATAAAAACAGAAAATACAATTACGTGGACTAATACAATGATAGGGGAGGTGCAGGATTTGAAGGGAGCATATGAAAGATACCTATTTCAGTTATGACTGGAGTAAGTGATACTTGGGTCCTGAAGAGTGAAAGTGAGTTAGCTTGGCAAAGAGAGGTAGAAGAGTTAAGAGTATTCCAGGCAAAGGAATGGATGTGTGATAGATAGGCCAGCCTTCCCTTTGTGGTCAGGCAAAGAATAAAAAGAAGGTCAAAGTGGCCAGAACATAAAATGGACCTACATTATAAAAATTTTTGTAAGCCAAGGAAAGGATGTTGACTATTATCTTAAAAGAAACAGATTGTCAATGAAGTATTTTAAACCAAAAGAAACAAGTTCATTTACATTTTAAGATGATTGCTTTAGCTGCAGGGAGGAGTAGAGGCAAGATGATAGGTATTGTAGTTATGAGGTTTTTGAAGCAGGAAGATAGGGTTCAGTGACTTGGATTATGGTGATTATGGTGTAGATGGAAATCATCAGATTTGAGGAAGATTTAGGAAGGAGAACTGACTAATATCACAAATACATAAGAGAGAATATTTGAGAATGATCTTTGGTTTGGACAACTGGGTAAGGTTAGGATAGTCACTGACATAGAGAAAATAAGATAAGCAGTAGGTTTAGGAGGTGAGTGCAGAGTGATGATCACATGAAAAGTTTGAGATGCCTGTGAGACATCAAAGTTGAGATATTCAGTAGGCAGTTGGACATGAAAGGATGGCTCTTAGAAGGATGGCCTGGGTTGGAGACATAGACTTGGTAATCATTAGTTTGAAGATTGCAGTTGAAGCTGTAGACATGGGCAATATTGTTCAGGGACATAGTGTATCATGTAAATGTAAGAGAGCCACGGTTAGAATCATAAGGTACATTGACATTTAAGAGACAAAAATGAAGAGTCCACAAGGCCTCCCTGAAGGGAGAAAACATCTCTTTCAAGATAAGAGGAAGGAAGGAGATCCTTGGTTACTGGAAGATGGATAGCATTGGAAGTCCTGGTGGAGAGAATATGGATCAGGGCTGGAGGTCATATGTGTGGAGTCCATGCAGAGATTACATGTCAATTGGAGTAGAAATATGCCTATATTCTAATAATAGAGTGGCTGAACTAAGAGTCTACTGGCTGAAAATTAGTTTTAGATATAGAAAAGTATATAGGTTTAAGGTTAGTAAGTTGAGGGATTTTTCGAGTGAGAAGTCATAAGCCTAGTGTACAGGAGAACAAGGGAAGAAGAATGGTAGTTTGAGTAGGGTGGGGAATGTTTAAAACAGCCACTGTGGAGGTCAAGAGAGAGAGCAAAGGGATATCTGTTAGGATTTTCAGGCAGCGGTAGAGTGTGGTTTCACTGAATACCTGAAGAAGTTAATTCCCACTGCCTATCATGCCAAGCACCCACTACATTCTCTTTAGTAACATTCTTCTCATGTATTACTTGCCTAATATCTTTATTTCTTGATAGGCTTTATGCTCTAGGAGCATAGAAGTGAGAGGAAGAATAGCACAGAGGTTAAGACTCCAGACTCTTGGGCCATCCTTCCTGGGTTCAGATTCCTTCTTGGGCTATACCAGCTCTGAGACTTGGATAATTATACAACATTTCTCTGTTTAGCTTTCTTTCTCTGTAAAATGTAAATAAAATAAATACTTCTGTGGAATTATTGTGAGATTTAGTAAACTTATGTGTGTAAAACACCTGTGCTATACAAGTGTTAGCTATTATTGTTCACTGTTGGATCTCTAGTATCGGGAACATTTTAGGCCTTTTAATATATATGTGTGGAATAAACGAATGAGTGACTGAATGAATTTGTGTGGCAACAAACTGAAAGGGTTGAGTCATTACTTTTTCTCTTGTGGGATTAGCAGCCTGGCTGTGGGTAGAGACTTGGAGTAATTAAATTCTTCTGGATTTGAGATTTCTCAAGTGAGCTCACATTGTGCAAGGAGTTGAGGACACTCAGGTGATGGATAGTGGACTGTAAGCTGTGCCAAAAATGCTGTGAAGACAGGAAGGGTCTTAGCGTGTGGGCCTGCCTCCATATAGACACTCAATAAATCTCTATGAAATGTCAGACTCATATCATGTGACGGAAAAAGTGATATAATTTGTGAAAGGAAAAATAATGTATAATACAATTGATTACAATCTCATCCCTTTTCTTACAAACCACTTTTTTTTTTTTTTTTTATTTTTTTTTTTTTTATTAATGTTATGATAGATTACAACCTTGTGAGATTTCAGTTGTACATTTTTGTTAGTCATGTTGTGGGTACACCACTTCCCCCTCCGTACCCTCCCCCCACCCCCCCTTTTCCCTGGTAACCACCGATCAGATCTCCTTATCAATATGCTAATTTCCACCTATGAGTGGAGTCATATAGAGTTCGTCTTTCTCTGACTGACTTATTTCGCTTAACATAATGCCCTCGAGGTCCATCCACATTGTTGTGAATGGGCCAATTTCGTCTTTTTTTATGGCTGAGTAGTATTCCATTGTGTATATATACCACATCTTCTTTATCCAATCATCAGTTTCTGGGCATGTAGGCTGGTTCCACGTCTTGGCTATTGTAAATAATGCTGCGATGAACATAGGGGTGCAACGGACTCTTGAGATATCTGATATCAGGTTCTTAGGATAGATACCCAGTAATGGGATGGCTGGGTCATAGGGTATTTCTATTTTTAACTTTTTGAGAAATCTCCATACTGTTTTCCATAGTGGCTGTACCAGTTTGCATTCCCACCAACAGTGTATGAGGGTTCCTCTTTCTCCACAACCTCTCCAACATTTGTCGTTCTTGGTTTTGGATGTTTTTGCCAATCTAACGGGGGTAAGGTGATATCTTAGTGTAGTTTTGATTTGCATTTCCCTGATGATTAGCGATGATGAACATCTTTTCATGTGTCTATTGGCCATATTCATATCTTCTTTTGAGAAATGTCTGTTCATGTCCTCTGCCCATTTTTTGATCGGGTTGTTTGTTTTTTTGTTGTTAAGCAGTGTGAGTTCTTTGTATATTATGGAGATTAACCCTTTGTCGGATAAGTGGCTTGTAAATATTTTTTCCCAATTAGTGAGCTGTTTTTTTGTTTCAATCCTGTTTTCCCTTGCCTTGAAGAAGCTCTTTAGTCTGATGAAGTCCCATTTGTTTATTCTTTCTATTGTTTCCCTCAACTGAGGAGTTACAGTGTCCGAAAAGATTCTTTTGAAACTGATGTCAAAGAGTGTACTGCCTATATTCTCTTCCAAAAGACTTATTGTCTCAGGCCTAATCTTTAGGTCTTTGATCCATTTTGAGTTTATTTTGGTGTGTGGTGAAAAAGAATGGTCAATTTTCAATCTTTTGCATGTGGCTGTCCAGTTTTCCCAGCACCATTTGTTGAAGAGACTTTCTTTTCTCCATTGTAGGCCCTCTGCTCCTTTGTCGAAGATTAGCTGTCCATAGATGTGTGGTTTTATCTCTGGGCTTTCAATTCTGTTCCATTGATCTGTGGACCTGTTTTTGTACCAGTACCATGCTGTTTTGATCACTGTAGCTTTGTAGTATGTTTTGAAATCGGGGATTGTGATTCCGCCGGCTTTGTTTTTCTTGCTCAGGATTGCTTTAGCAATTCGCGGTCTTTTGTTGCCCCATATGAATTTTAGGATTGTTTGTTCAATTTCTGTGAAGAATGTTCTTGGGATTCTGATTGGGATAGCATTGAACCTGTATATTGCTTTAGGTAGTATGGACATTTTAACTATGTTTATTCTTCCAATCCATGTGCAAGGAATGTTTTTCCATCTCTTTATGTCATCGCCTATTTCTTTCAAGAAAGTCTTGTAGTTTTCATTGTATAGATCCTTCACTTCCTTGGTTAAGTTTATCCCAAGGTATTTTATTCTTTTCGTTGCGATTGTGAATGGGATAGAGTTCTTGAGTTCTTTTTCTGTTAGTTTATTGTTAGTGTATAGAAATGCTACTGATTTATGCACGTTAATTTTATACCCTGCTACTTTGCTGTAGTTGTTGATTATTTCTAATAGTTTTTCTGTGGATTCTTTGGGGTTTTCTATGTATAAGATCATGTCGTCTGCAAACAACGAGAGTTTTACTTCTTCGTTACCTATTTGGATTCCTTTTATTTCTTTTTCCTGCCGAATTGCTCTGGCCAGCACCTCCAGAACTATGTTGAATAGGAGTGGTGAAAGTGGGCACCCTTGTCTTGTTCCTGTCCTCAGAGGGATGGCTTTCAGCTTTTGTCCATTGAGTATGATGTTGGCTGTGGGTCTATCATATATGGCCTTTATTATGTTGAGGTACTTTCCTTCTATACCCATTTTACTGAGGGTTTTTATCATAAATGGGTGTTGGATCTTGTCGAATGCTTTCTCTGCATCTATTGAGATGATCATGTGGTTTTTGGTTTTCATTTTGTTGATGTAGTGTATCACGTTGATTGACTTGCGGATGTTGAACCATCCCTGTGTCCCTGGTATAAATCCCACTTGATCATGGTGTATAATCTTTTTGATGTATTGCTGTAATCGGTTAGCCAAAATTTTGTTGAGGATTTTTGCATCTATGTTCATCAGTGATATTGGCCTGTAGTTCTCCTTCTTTGTGTTGTCCTTGTCAGGTTTGGGGATCAGAGTGATGTTGGCTTCGTAGAATGTGTTAGGGAGTTCTCCATCTTTCTCAATTTTCTGGAACAGTTTGAGGAGAATAGGTATTAAGTCTTCTTTGAATGTTTGGTAGAATTCTCCAGAGAAGCCGTCTGGTCCTGGACTCTTATTTTTGGGGAGGTTTTTGATTACCGTTTCTATTTCCTTACTTGTGATTGGTCTATTCAGATTCTCCATTTCTTCCTGATTCAGTTTGGGGAGATTGTAGGAGTCTAGGAATTTGTCCATTTCTTCCAGGTTGTTCAATTTGTTGGCATATAGTTTTTCATAGTATTCTCTTATGATCTCTTGTATTTCATTGGTATCTGTTGTGATTTCTCCTCTGTCATTCCTGATTTTATTAATTTGCGATTTCTCTCTTCTTTTCTTGGTGAGTCTGGCTAGGGGTTTGTCAATTTTGTTAATTCTTTCGAAGAACCAACTCTTTGTTTCATTGATCCTTTCTATTGTCTTTTTTGTTTCAATATCGTTTATTTCTGCTCTTATTTTTATTATTTCCCTCCTTCTACTGACTCTGGGCCTTGTTTGTTCTTCTTTTTCTAGTTCTGTTAGGTGTCGTTTGAGGTTGCTTACGTGAGCTTTTTCTTGTTTAGTGAGGTGAGCCTGTATTGCGATGAATTTCCCTCTTAGGACTGCTTTTGCTGCATCCCAAATGATTTGGTATGTCGTGTTCTCATTTTCATTTGTCTCCAGATAATATTTGATTTCTTCTTTAATTTCTTCAATGATCCATTGTTTGTTGAGAAGCGTGTTGTTTAGTCTCCACATTTTTGCACCTTTCTCTGCTTTTTTCTTGTAGTTGATTTCTAGTTTAATAGCGTTATGATCAGAAAAGATGCTTGATATTATTTCACCTCTCTTGTATTTATTGATGTTTGCTTTGGTTCCCAAAATATGGTCAATCCTTGAGAATGTTCCATGTGCACTTGAGAAGAATGTGTAACCTGCTGTTTTTGGATGAAGTGTTCTATATATATCTATTAAGTCCATCTGGTCTAATTTTTCATTTAATTCTATTATTTCCTTGTTGATTTTCTGTCTGGATGTTCTGTCCATTGGTGTTAATGGTGTGTTGAGGTCCCCTACTATTATTGTATTGTTGTTGATGTCTTCTTTTAGTTCTATTAAGAGTTGCTTTACAAATTTTGGTGCTCCTGTGTTGGGTGCGTATATATTTATAAGTGTTATGTCTTCTTGGTGGAGAGTCCCTTTTATCATTATATACTGTCCCTCTTTGTCTTTCTTTATCTGTTTTGCTTTGAAATCTACCTTGTCTGATATTAGTATAGCGACACCTGCTTTCTTTTGTTCATTATTAGCTTGGAGTATTGTTCTCCATCCCTTCACTCTGAGTCTGTGTTTGTCTTTGGGGCTGAGGTGTGTTTCCTGGAGGCAGCATATTGTTGGATCTTGTTCTTTGATCCATCCTGCCACTCTGTGTCTTTTGATTGGGGAGTTCAATCCATTTACATTTAGAGTGATTATTGAGACGTGGGGACCTACCACTACCATTTTGTGTCTTGTTTTCCGGTTTTCTTCAGTTTCCTTTGTTTCTCGTCCCATGGTTTAATCTGTTCTGATGTAGAGCTGCTACTCTCTGTTGTTGTCCTTCTACTTATCTCCTCTGCTCTTGGTTTTGTAGCCCCTTTCCTTTTTTGGATTTTTCAGGAATGAGGGTTTTCCTGAGGATTTCCTGAAGAGGAGGTTTTGTGGCAATGAACTCCCTTAATTTTTGTTTATCTGGGAAAGTTTTTATTTCTCCATCGTATTTGAAGGATATTTTCGCTGGGTAGAGAATTCTCGGCTGTAGGTTTTTGTCCTTCAGATTTTTGAATATATCATTCCACTCTCTTCTAGCCTGTAAAGTTTCTGCTGAGAAATCTGCTGATAGCCTGATGGGGGTTCCTTTGTAGGTTAGTTTCTTTTGCCTGGCTGTCCTTAATATTTTCTCCTTGTCGTTGACTTTTGCTAGCTTCACTACTATATGCCGTGGAGTTGGTCTTCTTGCATTGATAAAGTTTGGAGATCTATTGGCTTCTGTCACCTGAAGATCCATCTCCCTCACCAGATTTGGGAAGTTCTCAGCCATTATTTCTTTGAATAGGTTTTCTGCCCCTTTCTCCTTCTCTTCTCCCTCTGGTATACCTATAATCCTTACGTTGCATCTCCTAATTGTGTCTGATAATTCTCGGAGAGTTTCTTCATTTCTTTTAAGTCTTGCTTCTCTCTCCTCCTCTGCCTGCAACAATTCTATATTGCCATCTTCCAAATTGCTAATTCTTTCCTCCATATTATCGGCCCTACTGTTCAGAGCATCTAGATTTTTCTTAATCTCCTCTATTGTGTTCTTCATTTCCAATATTTCTGTTTGGTTCTTCTTTATCGTATCAAACTCTTTTGTGACATAGCTCCTGAACTCGTTGAGTTGTCGGTCAGAATTCTCTCTTAACTCAGTGAGTATTTTAATGATGGCTGTTTTAAAGTCATCATCATTTAGGTTATATATCTCATTTTCTTTGGGATTGTTTTCTGTGTATTTGTTACTTTCTTTCTGTTCTGGAGATTTAATGTATTTTTTCATATTGCTTGATGATGTTGATTTGTGCCTCCGCATGGAGATAGAGTTTAGTTGCTCCTTTCACTTGTTTCAGCTGCTGCGGTGGGGGGAGCAGCTGTTTATACTTCACCAACCAGGAACCCTGTCCGTAGTTGCTAACTGGGCCTGGGCCCCTCTTCGTAGCCACAGTGGCCCTTTGGATTCCCTCCTCTGCCGTGGGGGCCGTCACGGGGGGCTTCAGGCTGCAGGGGCCTACTGTTGTTGCCCACCTAGATGCGCTCTCTCCTTGGGGTCTGCAACGGTGTTATGGGCTTTTCCAGCGGCCAGGGGTGGGATCACTTATATTTGTCGCTCCGTTGCTGTCGGCACCCACCAAATCTCACTTGTCCTCTATGGGTCGCAGGAGAGCTATTGGCATCTTCTACAGTCTGTGGTTAGTACACCTAGCTATGCTGCTTTTGCCCTGGGGTCTTCCAGCCTTGTGGCTGGCGGCTGGGTGCCTTCTACTGGTGCTGTGCAGAGGCTTTCCCTAAGGCTTCTGTGAGCCTGTAGGGTTTCCCCCTAGGCTACTAAGCTGGGTCTCTGGAACTCTCTCCAGCCCCAGTCCTCTCCGAGATCTCCGGCAATCCCTAGCCTCACCGGGTGGGCAACGGCAGCTGGGGGTCGCCCCGTCCTCTGGGCTTCTCTCCGGGCCTCTGCCGGGAGCTCTGAATGCTCAGCGTGGCCCCTCTGCTACCGGCAGACAGAGAGTTTTGTCTGCTGCCTGGCGGAGCTCCGGCGCTTCCCCTCCGGGTCGCCGGACCCGCCTTTGAAAGTTCCCCCGCCCCGGTCCTCTCCGAGATCTCCGGCAATCCCTAGTCCCACGGGGCGGGCAACAGCAGCTGGGGGACGCCCCGCCCACTGGGCTTCTGTCCGAGCCTCTGCCGGGAGCCCTGAATGCTGGGCGTGGCCCCTCTGCTAATGGCAGACAGAGAGTTTTGTCTGCTGCCTGGCGGAGCTCCGGCGCTTCCCCTCCGGGTCGCCGGACCCGCCTTTGAAAGTTCCCCCGCCCCGGTCTTCTCCGAGATCTCCGGCAATCCCTAGTCCCGCGGGGCGGGCAACGGCAGCTGGGGGTCGCCCCGCCCTCTGGGCTTCTCTCCGGGCCTCTGCCGGGAGCCCTGAGTGCTCAGCGTGGCCCCTCTGCTACCGGCAGACAGAGAGTTTTGTCTGCTGCCTGGCGGAGCTCCGGCGCTTCCCCACCGGGTCGCCGGATGCGCCTTTGAAAGTTCCCCCGCCCCG
The DNA here is from genome assembly GCF_041296265.1 of Equus caballus. Lineage (NCBI taxonomy): Eukaryota > Metazoa > Chordata > Mammalia > Perissodactyla > Equidae > Equus > Equus caballus. The sequence goes on along the minus strand of NC_091701.1, from coordinate 74,722,988 downwards.
GTCCTCTCCGAGATCTCCGGCAATCCCTAGTCCCCCGGGGCGGGCGTCTCTCTGGGACCCTCCGGGCGCCCCGAGCACCAGGCTGGGTCTCCCCGCCAATGGCGGGGAGAGACTCTCCCCGCGGGCTCAGGTGTGCAACTCCAAAGTTTCCCTCTGCGTTTAGGAGTAATTGCAGGGGGTTTAAGTAGGGTTCTGGTCACCTGTTTCCACCGTCGCTCCTCTGTTGTGTTCTCGCTCCTGCCCTAGATGTGTGTGGATCCTCTGGGGGCGTCCGTTGGAAGAAAACCGCTTGCGGGTACTAGGCTGCCCGTCGGGGTCGGAGAGTTTTCACCTATATCCACATCCTCCCGGAGGAAAGTCCGTCCGCCTTCCGATGTATAGTCGCGTGGGTGTCTCAGACGTCCTGAGATGCTGTCTGGATATCCTTTGTCAAGCGATAAGTGTCCAAATAATTGTAGACTCGAAGGGCGAGAGACAAAGAGGACTACTCACGGCGCCATCTTGGAATCCCCTCTTACAAACCACTTTTAAGGAGGGTGAGTAAATTCTAGGTTTTCTTTCTTTGTTGTTTGTTGTGGTGGTAGTGTTTGCTTATTTGTTTGTTTTTCTGAGCTGAATGATGGGTATTTTGTTCTTCTTTTTCAAAAAGCTTTTGACCATTCTTGGTTTCTTGAAATTCCACATAAATTTTAGAATCAGTTCGTTAGTTTCTACAAATAAATCAGCTAGATTCTAATAGGGATTATATTGAATCTGTAAATTAACTTGGGGAGTATTGCTGTCTTCACAGTATTAAGTCTTCTGATCCCTGGATGTGGGGATGTTTTTCCATTCGTTTAGATGTTCTTTAATTTCTTTCAACAATGTGTCTGCAGGTTTCAGAGTCTGAGTTCTATACTTCTTTCTTTTCTTAATTTATTCTTAAATATTTTATTCTTTTTGATACTATTGTAAATGGAACTGTTTTCTAAATTTAATTTTTGCATTGCTCATTGAGAGTGTGTAGAAATACGGGCCGGCCCCATGGCCGAGTAGTTAAGTTCGCGGGCTCCCCTTCGGCAGCCCAGGGTTTCACTGGTTCAGATCCTGGGTGCAGACATGGCACTGCTCATCAGGCCACACTGAGGTGGTGTCCCACATGCCACAACTAAAACATACAACTATGTACTGGGGGGATTTGGGGAGAAAAAGCAGGAGAAAAAAAAAAAAGAAGATTGGCAACAGTTGTTAGCTCAGGTGCCAATCTTTAAAAAAAAAAAGAAAAGATAGTGTATAGAAATACAGTTGGTTTTTGTATATTGATATATGTGACATTGCTGAACTTGTTTATTAGTTCCAACAGGTTTTTTCTTTTTGTGGATCTATTAGGATTTTTTATGTACAAGATTATGTTATCTGCTAATAGAGATAGTTATATTTCTTCCATTCCAATCTAGCTTTTTATTTATTTTCCCTTGCTTAATTACCCTGGCTGGAATCTCTAATATAATTTTAAGTACAACTGCTGAGAGTGGATATCCTTCTCTTGTTTGTGATATAAGGGGGAAACCAGCTAGTCTTTCACCATTAAATATAATGTTTACTGTAGGTTTTTTGTGGATACCTTTGATCAGGTTGAGGAAGTTCTCTTCTATTCCTAGATTGTTGAGTATATCGTGAAAGTGTGTGGATATTATCAAATACTTCTCCTGCATTTATTGAGATGATTACATGTTTTCTGCATTTTTTTTCTATTGATATGGGGTATTACATTATGACTGTTAAACTAACCTTGCATTATAGGGCTAGATCCCAGTTGTCCATGTTGTATAATTCTTTTTATGTTTTGCTAGATTCAGTTTGCTAGAATTTTGTTGAGGATTTTTGTGTCCATATTCATAAGAAATAGTGGTCTGTAATTTTCCTTTCTTGCCATGTATTTGTAGGTTTTAGTTTCATTGTAATACTGGCCTCATAGAATGAGTTAGGGAGTGTTCCCACTTCTATTTTTTGGAAGAGTTTGTGAACACTTGGTATTAATTCTTCTTTAAATGGTAGAATTCAGCAATGAAGCCATGTGGCCTTGAGTTTTTCTTTGTCAGAATTTCTTTTGTTACTAGCTTAATTTCTTTACTTGTTATAGGTCATTCAGATTGTGCATTTCTTTATAGAGTCAGCTTTGGTGGTTTGCTTTTCTAGGAATTTGTCCATTAAATCTGTTATCTAATTTATTAGCATACAATTGTTCATAGTAATCCTTTTTATTTCTATGTCAGTAGTAATGTCCCCTCTTCTATTTCTGATGCCAGTAATTTGAGTCTTTTCTCTTTTTATTTTGGTCAGTCTAGCTAAATATTTGTCAATTGTGTTGACCTTTCCAAAAACCAGGTTTTGATTTCAATGATTTTCTCTATTGTTTTTCTATTCTCTATTTCATTAATTTTCACTCTAATTTTTATTATTTCCTTTCTTCTACTTGCTTTAGGTTTAGTTTGCTCTTCTTTTCTAGTGTCTTAGGTTGAAGGTTGTTATTGATTTGAAATATTTCTTCTTTGTTAATATAGGCATTTAAAGCTACAAATTTCCCTCTAAGCACTGCTTTAGCTGCATTCTATAAGTAGGTTTTAGTATGTTGAGTCTTCATTCATATTTATTTCAAAGTATTTTGTGATTTCTCCTTTTATTTCTTCTTTGATCCATTGGTTATTTAGGAGTATGTTGTTTAATTTCTACATATTTATGAGTTTCCCAAATTTCTTTTGGTTATTGATTTCTAATTCCATTCTATTGTGATTGGAGAACGTTGTATCATTTTTAAACTTTAAAATGTATTGAGGTTTGGTTTATGCTCTACTAAAGTGTCTATCTGGGAGAAGGTTCCATGTCACTTGAGAAGAATGTATATTCTGTTGTGTCTGGTAGACTGTTCTATAGATTCTGTTAGGTCTAGCTGGTTTACAGTGTTAGCCAAGGCTTATATTATCGACAAGATAATCTTCTGCCTAGTTATTCTATCATTATTGAAAGAGGGGTTTTGAAGTCTCCACCTATTATTTTTGCATTGTCTGTTTCTTTCTTCATTTTTTATGAGTTTTTGCTTGTGTATTTTGGTGCTCTTTTATTAGGTGGATATATGTGTATAATTGTGATATATTCTTGATGGATTGCCTCTTTATCATTATAAAATGTTTCTTTTTATCTCTGTTAACATTTTTTTTTAAGTCTGTTGTGTCTGATATCAGTACAGGCATTCCAGATTTCTTGTGGTTGCTGTTTGCATGATATATCATTACCAGCATTTTGCTTTCATTCTATTTGTATCTTTGAATCTAAACTGTATTTCTTGTAGACAGCATATTGTTTGATAATGTTTTTTTAATCCAGTCTGACAATCGTTGCCTTTTATTTGGGTTATTTAATCCATTTGTGTTTATATTGCTACTGATAGAGATGGATTTATGTCTGCCATTTCACTTTTGTTTACAGTATTTCTCATATCTTTTTTGAGCCTTTGTTCCCCCTTTCCTGCTTTCTTTTTCTCTAATATGGCATTTTAATTTTTTACTATATATTTTGAGTTATTTCTTTAGTGGTTGCTCTAAGACTTACCATATACATCTTCCCTATGAGAATTAGCTTCAGAGTTTCGGTGTGTCTAAGCTCAGCAAATAACTTGATAATAAGAGAGTATGTCAGTTAAGCATCACATGGAAGCAGTGATTTTCAATTTGTCAACCTTCTTGAATAAGAGATGGAGATGAAAGAAGTGATCTATGTTGACCTCTATTATATCTTGACTAATTTTAAACTTGTAGTAGGTTCATGAAGTAGGTTGTCTATTCAACAGAGAAAATGAGGCTCAATGAGGTTAAGCAACTTGCCAAAAGTCATGTAACTACTGAGAGATGAAACCAGGCTTGAGACTGCTTGATCCTAAACCCTAGGATCTTTCCTTACAACATATGAAATCCAGAAGAAGTGAAATTTAAATGTTTTAAGTTTTGAAATGATTTTAGATTTACAGAAAAGTTTCAAAAAAAGAAAAGTAGAGTTCCTGTATACCCTCCCTCTTGAGGCAGTCTGAGCTAATGTATAAGGTCTCTTTCAAATGCTTAATTATTTAATAATTATTTAAATTATTTAAATAATTAAAATCTTAGATGATTAAATAAATTTAAAATAAATTAATTGAGCTCAAAATCAAGATGGGGAAATCAAGAGTAGTGAAAAATAGAATTAATTCAAAGTCAGAGGGGAATTGAGACTCAATAATTTACAGGAGTATAGCAACCAGATGTAAGTCTTAAAGTTTATAGCTTTGGGTTTTAATTTCTATTCAGGAAGAGCAGTATAGGTCATAAGCCCTTGAGCTACCAATATCAGGATGGAATTAAGAAGGACTTCCTTCAATGAACTAGGGACTAGAAAATCCTCTATTGCAGGCCTGTAGAGGCAGTAAGAAAGCTTGTTGTTCATCTAGGACTTTATATAAAAGAAAGTCATCCACTAGAAACTGGAACCCCAAGCCAATTTTCATCAATAAACAACATCCTCTAAACATATTAAGTACTCAATATTTGCTGAATATTTAAGCACTTTACAAAGGGACGTTCCTCTCCTATATTCCCTAAGACTCCTGTGAATGCACATTAGCAATGCAGCAATACATGTCACTTATCATATGCACCAGTGAGGCATCAAGGCATCTGCTCCCCACGTAAAGTCATGCTCATCCTTTATTTTGCCATAATGAAAGGGGTTGTGCAAGTCATTTCAAGGAATACATTGTCGCTGAGTGGCATTCGGGAGGCTAAGACCTGGCAGTCACTAGCAGAAAGGCCCTGGTGCTCCCTGGCTCGGCTGGCATCTGAGTGCATGTGATTTCCCAGCAGATGAGATGTCAGAGTCGGTGGACACACAGAGGGAGGAGCAGGTGTTGACCTCTGATCCACAGCCTTCTGGCACATTTCCTTTTTTTTTCTTCAATTGAAAAATCATTTATAGTAAATTGTTAATGTTCTCGTCATTCTATCTTGTCCCTAATGCCACCTGCCATTAGCCAGTGCTTCACAAGGTGCTGCAAAGACAGCTTTCTCCCAAGAGAAAAATGGAAATGTTACCTTTAAAATTTGCAGTATTTTTCACTCTCTGTATCTCAGGTTAGAGCATGAAAACTTCCAGCAGCTTTATTATATTGGAGGGGGAGAGGTGCATTTATCTTAATGTGGGAGAAAAACCCAGAATTCTAAGTGGAAGAAAACAGCTTTCTATTCATCTCAGAATCTGATGGATCTGAGTTTGATCTGTAGCTGTGTAACTTTAGGCAAATTGCTAAATAGCCCTAAATGTCATCTGTTAAATAAGAATAATAAAGGACCTTCCTAGTAGGGCTGGCTATTAATATTATATATAAAATACATAGTAATACGATTAGTATAATATATAAAATATATATAACTGATACGATGTTTATTAAAGTGAGTCTTTAAAATAATTATTCTTTCTAACAGATGCCTTTCTCCTTTTCTTCCACCAAGTAATCTTCATTATTACCAGTTCTGTAACCCAATGTGTCTCTTCTTTTACTTATTTGGCATGGTGTGTTTCCACTGATATTCTGGAGATGGTAAAGGTGGGGAGCAGACTTCATTGTCTCCTCATCTGTGTACTTGTCTCTGGACTGAAGTTTTTTCTGTGCAGTGGTCCTTGGTGAAGATGATCATAGAAGAAGTGGATGCCCGTTCACTACCTGTTGTAGTTATTATACACACCACCTTTCCCTTAGACAAATCCATTACTCCCAGTAGTGATGAGGGAGTTGTTCCAGTTACTGTGGCTATATAACAAATAACTCTGAAGCTTAGTGTCTTAAAACAATGGAAACATTTATTATGCTCATGAATCTGCAAGTTGGGCAAGCCTTAATGGGGATAGCTCCTCTTTGCTCATCTTGGGTCATTTGGGGTGGCTTGAAGGATGGGCCCTGAGATCATCTGAAAACTAGTTCCTCTCGTGCCTGGAGGTGGATGTTGAGAGGACTTGAGCAGTTGGAATACGGAACAGATAGGAATCCTCATGCAGCTCTGTCTTTACGTGATTGCTCCAAATCGCCTCTCCAGCATGGCAGCTTTGGGTTAACTGGACTTCTTACCTGTGAGCTCTAGCTCCCAAGGCACATGATTGAGAGAGAGCAAGAGCCAGAGGGCAACTGTGTTGCCTTTAGACTCACCCTCACCCTCAGAGGACATGAAGCATCACCTCCATGATGGCATGAGCCACTATGACTGGCCCATATTAGAGGAGGGGACCGGATTTCACCTTTTAATGGGAGAAGTGTCAAAATTCTGGTGGAGCATGTGGGACTAGGATTATTGCTGTCACTGTTTTTTGAAAATGCAGTCTGCCACAGGATTTAAGCAGAGTTTTAATGAAAAGGATTGAGTGATTGCTCCAAACATTATGTACTTTGTTCAGCTTCCTCACTCCTTTGTATTGAACAGAGTGGAAATTTTCTAGACAAGCAATTTTCAAAATTATAGGTATCAGGACCCCTTAAGGCTCTTAAAATTGTGTATAGCTTAGAGGGGGTAGATGGTCCTGGAGCTTGTAGAACTATTAAGCCAAGGTGAGGACAAGGCATGTAACCATGAGTATGTGAAAGAAAGCCTGTGCATATCAATGCTTTTCAGATGAAAAGAAAAGAGTCAATACTAATAGCTAACTTGCCTTGAATTCTTCCTGTGTCATGCACACTGTTCTAAGCCCAAAATTAAATATAATTTAATCTTTACTTGAATTATCTCATTTCATTATCACAACAAACTTATGAGGCAGGAACAATGAATATCTAGATTTTTAAAGATAAGGTAACTGATACAAAAAGTAAACTATTGTGCACAAAGTTACATAGGCTGGCATTTAAACTCAGCTTGTTTTGTTTCCATATCTATGCTCTTAACCACTTTGACATTCAAAAAATTCCTGAGTAGGTTCCATTCTATGTAGTTGGGTAGATTGATATCTGTACAGATTGGCATAGGTCCAGGCAACAGGAAGAGGTACGAACAGGGGCCTTCCCCGGACCAAAATCTTACTATGTAGGTGAAAGTTCCTTGGGCCATAAATCTGAGGTGTGCATAACATGATTCTTCTCTCCTCCTCTTGGCTTGGGAGGACAGACACATTCCTCATTTACCGCTGGGAGGAAACAAGACAAACAGATGTGATGCGCATTTCTGCAAATGTACACGGTCTCCTACCAACAGCAAAATGTTTGAGAAACTGGAATGCTGTCAGGAAACCAGCCACAAAGCTGCTTTGGGCTTGAAAATGAAGGTGCATCTAAGCACTTGAAATAAGTCTTACAAACACTGTTGCTACTGTTAAGCACAAAGAAGAAAGGAATCAACTCTGGAAAAGAGAAGAGACATCTTATGATAATGAAATGCTCACTTGTCACCCATTAAGTCTAAGAAAAATGTATAAACAAAGGGCATAAAGAAACAATCAATTTCCGCAGAGGTCCTGGCTAGGGAATGACTGTTCTCCACAGATAATTACAACTTGACTAATATTTTATTCCTCTCAGTGCATGCGAAATGATTTTGCCGTTGGTATTTTTTTTAACTAAGGAAACACATTACCTCCATTTAATACAGGTTTAATTTTATTTTCACCTGCTTTTCAAAGGAGATTCTAGGCTATTTTAGACGTTATGAAAAGCAGTACTATTCTCCAGAGAGGACATGAAAGATATCTTGTGGTCTTAGAAAACATGCCCATATCTGTGAAAGTGTGAAACTTTGGGGTACAATGTAGAATTCTGGAAAGATCACTAATATATTCAGGGGACCTTACTTCTCATCTAATTTTGCTTCCAAATAGCTGTGTGATTTGAGCAGATTCTTGATAACCAGTTTCCTTATCTGTAAAATTGCAGGGATATTCTGTAAGTAAATGCCTATCTAGCTCTTAATTTCTATGGGTTCTTCGATCAGTAAGCACATTTACAAATCATCTAGTTTTAAGCTTGGTAAGCCACAGGGAAATATACAATAATCTTGAACTCAGAGATGGATGAATTTTATTCAAGTAAAATTTGTTCCATGTAATAGTGGAGTTGGACAGCAAGTGGTTCCTCTTCCCGGGGTTTTGGATTCCTCATAAGCAAGCTGGGATTAGAGATGACTACCCTACCTACTTCACAGGGTGGAAGATCAAATATGAAGTCCTGTTTAAACTACGCTTCTCTTCCTTACTCACCCTAGGCTAATGAGAGCAGAGACCTTGTTCTCTCCATCTCTCTGGATCCCAGGCAGTCCATGACATGGCAGACACCCAATGAGTAACATTTTTAAATGAACGAGTGGCAACCTTTTTTCTGGACATAACGTCTTGGCATCTTCTGTGATGTTCATAAACAAACCCTGGATTTGCGTTATGATAGATGAAGATGTGGAGGCCAGTTTTGTGCTATGGTGCTCATATACAGGCAATTCCTACTTAACCTGCAACATCCTCTTGATAACAATGATCTACTTGCTTTGTAACTCACTAGTTTGTGACCTCTGGAGTCCCTGATTTTATTTTATGGATTCAGATACTGTAAGTAGCACAGACCAAATTTTGAATGTGAATTTTTAAAACTATTACCTCTTTTAACTAAAAACTTAAGGCAAACAAATTTCAAGTAGAAATATTCAGGTTTTTGGAGTGTGGGATTACTCAGCTTCTATTGATGACTTGTGGTTTCACCCATTGAAACCTTCTGGAGAGTTCTTTCTGGTTGCCAAAGTTCCAGGCTATTTTCATGGATGCATAATTATAAGAAGGACTCATTTTGTGGAGAAATGATGATGATGTGAATTTGTCTGCTGAATAGTGCAATGCAAGGCTTTTGACTCAGTCTGTTTCTTGGCTTCCTTTTTAAATTAATCAGTCTTATTTAGAAATCTTAGAATGAATATCTGTGGCCAGAGGTATAGAGCAATATATATACTGGATTGGGAAATAATAGATCTGATGTAAGTTGAATAAATAAATTTAAATAAATTTGATTTTAATTATATGAATTTGGTGATTGATTATGGCCAAGCATTATACTTTAGAGATTTTCATAGAGTTAAGAAACTTTAAGTTGAAAAAATAAGTATACTGTGAAATCAGACTTCAGCTAGTTAAAGATTTATTTAATCAATTAATTTGAATACACCATCCATCCTCAACATTTCTGAGAGCTGTACGTTATAACTACATGGCTGAATATAATGCCTAATAATTTACAGATTGGTTTGTTGGTCCTGACATACCTCTCCATTTATAGTGAAGAGTCTCTTTGAATAAGCATTGTAACCTTGACAAGCTCTTGAGAAGGCCAGTTGAAGTAAAAAAACAAAGCCCTATAAAACCACCCCACTATAAATTGGCTTTAATCTGAATGCTATTTTCCTTGGAATATAGAAGATGTTTTTATTCTTGTCTTGGACCCCATGTAGCATTCCTCTTAGATTCCGCAATGAAGGATTTTATTGGGCTCTATTATTTGTTCAAGTGTTTTTATAGCTAGGTAGTAAGGATGTGAAGGGGTTAGAGAGATTAATAATGCAAGGAATGCACATTGCCGACAGAATAGCAGCAATTTTTTTTTCAATATTGTAAAGTTCATTAATAAAAGACTGCATCATAATTTTAAATGCTGTGGCTGTGCCCATCATACAAGGACAATGTGAGTGTTAGTTGGGTTTTGTATGTGTCTTCACACACTTCTCAATGCCACTCTTAACAACTCTGCCAACAATTTGCCCTTCTCAAGGTTATTTGGTTTTCCATGTAGAAGTGTCTCTAACTTTCCTTGGATAGGAAAATACAGAGGTAAAATTATAGGCTATTTGTGGACAGTAAATTTGAAAAAAAAAATCCTTTCCTTTCAAAAATGTGTTTTCAACATTTTGATGACATCAGGGCTTATTTTATAATGAAATCTATAGACAGCAGTATCAGTATCTTTTATAAACATTTATCTGCAAGAAAGCAGAAGTAGATAATGTGGTTATATTTAGTCACAGACCCTTTTGGGCAAAGGGCAGGAGGCTTGGATTCTAGTTTGAACTTTGATTAGCTGCTGTTAGATTTTGGGCAAGTCGCGGAATTGCAGTACATTGAGTGTGAATGTAATCCTCAGTGCTTTGAATTCTTCACGATGGAAGCACAGAGTAAAAGGGTGCTGTGAAGACAACAAGTAAACAATTTAAGTAAGGCGTTTGGGATGAAAATAGTTTAATTTTAATTTACTTTATAAAAATGGATGATTTGTTAAGGAAAGATTTCCGTTGCCTTTATTTATGTATGTATTATTATTGAGATATAATTGAAATATTAGTTTCAGGTTTATATCATAATGATTTGATATTTGTATATATTGCAAAATGATCGCCACAATAAGTCCATCGCCACACAGTTTAAATATTTTTTTCTTTTGATGAGAACTGTTAAGATCTACTCTCCTAGCAACTTTCAAGTATACAATATGGTGTTATTAACTGTAGTCACCATGCTGTACATTACACTCCCTCTGAATTATTTATTTTATAACTGGAAGTTTGTACTCTTTGAATATCTTCACCTGTTTCACACACCCCTCACCCCCCTCCTCTGGCAACGACCAATCTGTTCTCTATATCTATGAGCTCAAGTTTTTTGTTTTTGTTTTTTTAGATTCCACATATAAGTGAGATCATATGGTATTTGTCTTTCTCTGTCTGACTTATCTCATTTAGTGTAATGCCCTTAAGGCGCATCTATCTTGTCACAAATGGCAAGATTTCCCTCTTTTTATGGCTGAATAATGTTCCAGTGGGTGTGTGTGTGTATGTATACACACACACACCACACTTTATCCATTCATCCATTTAGACACTTAGGTTGCTTCCATGTCTTGGCTATTGTAAATAATGCTGCTCTGAAAATGGGACACAGATATCTTTACAAATTAGTGTTTTCATTTCCTTTGGCTAGATACTCAGAGGTGGAGTTGCTGGATCATATGGTAGTTTTATTTTAATTTTTTGAGGACCCTCCATACTGTTTTCCATAGTGGCTGCACCAATTTACATTCCCATCAACAGTGCACAAGGGTTCCCTTTCTCCACATCCTCACCAGCATTTGTTCTCACTCGTCTTTTGTCTCTTGTCTGTTACACCTAACAGGTGTAAGGTACCATCTCATTGTGGTTTTGATTTGCATTTCCCTGATGGTTAATGATGTTGAGGACATTTTCATGTACCTGTTGGTCATTTTCATGTCTTCATTGAAAAAGAGTTTGGGTCCTTTCCTCACTTTTTAATTGAATTCTTTTTTTGCTATTGAGTTGTATGAGTTCTTTATATTTTGGATATTAACCCCTTATTGATATATGATTTGCAGATATTTTCTTCCATTCACTAAATTGCCTTGTCATTTGTTGATGGTTTCCTTTGCTGTGCTGAAGCATTTTAGTTTGATATAGTCCTACTCGTTTATTTTTCCTTTCATTGCCTTTGCTTTTGATGTCAAATCAAAAAACCGTGGCCAAGACCAACGTGAAGGGGCTTACCCCCTATGTTTTCTTCTAGGAGTTTTATAGTTTATGTTCAAATCTGTAATCCATTTTGCGTTTATTTTTGTGTATCATGTAAAATAGGGGTCCAGTTTCATTCTTTTGCGTGTAGCTGTCCAATTTCCCCAGCACCTTTTAAGACTATCCTTTCCCCATTGTATATTCTTGGTTCCTTTGTAAAAAATTAATTGACCATAAATGCAAACTAAATATGTTTATTGTGGGGTTCTCTATTGTGAATTTTATTCCGATACTATACTGCATTGATTTCTATACCTTTGTAATATAGCTAAACATGTTATATATATATATGTATGAGGAAGATTGGCCCTGAGCTAACATCCCTGCCGATTTTCCTCTCTTTTGTATGTGGGATGCCACCACAGCATGACTTGATGAGTGGGGTGTAGGTCTGTGCCTGGGGTCCAGAGCCAGGCTGCCAAAGCAGAGTGTGCGACCTTAACTACTATGCCACTGGGCCAGCCATACACGTTTATATTTTTAATATTGTTTAGAAATATGTATTAGTCTATGTAATATGTCTAGATAATTTTATATTTATTGAAGTTCTATATTTTATGAATATCAGATACAGAGTAGTAGAAAGAAAAGAGTCCTGGAATAAAAATGAAGAGATCTTCATTTTTTTCAGCACTGTTAAGGTCTGCTACCTTGGATAAGTGACCTACCATTTCTAGGATTCCGTTTCCTCAACCATAAAGTTAGTGGATTAGATTAGATAATTTTTAACATCATTTTGACTCATGCATTTCATGCTTCCATGTGTATTAGTATGAATTATGATTCTCTGAACTCTTAAAATGGCAGAAATAACTGGATAATGCATTACTTTATAAGTCATTCTTAAATAACTTTATTAAAGAATCAAGCACATGTATTTTTTAAGCATTTTATTTTTTAATAGTGGGAAACAATCACATTTGTAATAAATATTACTCTTCTATTTTGAAATAATTTGTACTATAGTCATATTATTAAAAAGCTTACTAGTTGCTTCAGTCTGATTTTTTCCTTCCTGGGGAGTAGACAGTAAGATGCTGCTTTACTGACTGCTGTAAGGATGTTCTATCAAGTTTGCTTCTGGGAGAAGCCTATCTGGGGGAAGTAACCCATTGCATTGCGAGCCAAGGGGTTGAAAGCTAAGATGAAGTCAAGAATGGGAAGCATTCTATAATTTTGACATTGCAAGTTCCAACCATGGGTACAGCTTAATTCTGTGACAGAGAGTCATTCATTCCTTTATTCATTCACCAGTATTTATTGGGTGCTTACCGGTCATTGTGCTAATGCTGCAGATAGAAATGAATACACTCAAGATGTTCAATCTCATCCTTACTTTGAAGATTCCTGCTGACAGTTTTCAAATTTGATTTGAGTTGAACTAATGGCTTCTGGGTTTTTTCCACAAAAGGCCATTGTAATTTACAAATCATATTCAGCTAACATTCATATATAGGGGCACTTTTGCATCTAAATTGTCACCCCAACTTGCCCTCCAAACTTTTAGTATGATCATCATCACTTTTGTTCTATTAGTGACTGGCTTATTTAAGAAATGACATGTGTGGTGCAAATAGAAAAAAATTTTCAAGGCTTGGCTTTATTCTTTCTTACCACTGACTTTTAAACTACTGGGGTGGGGAGAGCAAGGGTTCTCTCTTCATCTCTGAACATCTCAAGCAGATTCCAGAGTTTCCTTAGTGCTTTTTCTCAAATAGCTTCTGGAATGATAAAATAATAGTTCATCTATTATCAAAGCTTTAACATCTCTTTCAATTTAAAGCTTTTCCCACACCTATTGAGCTTGGCAACCTGTTCTGATTACTATCACTAGTAACAAACCACCCCAAAATTTAGTGGCTTTAAACCACAGAAGTAGTTTATTATTCTCATTAATTTGGACAAGGCTAGGTAGGGATAGCTAATTTCTACCCCATATGTCGGCTGGGGTGAGTCAGTTGGGGGCTGGATGATCCACTTTCAAGACAACTCTTTCACATGGCTGGCAAGTAGGTGCTGGCTGTTGTCTGGGAACTCAGCCAGGCCTTGGTTTCTCTCCACATAGGACTCTCGTCATCCCACTTAGACTTCCTCACAATGTGGTGAATTAGTTCCAAAAGCAAACATATCAAGAGAACACAGGTGAAAGTACATTACTTTCATTATACTGCCTCTGGCCCTTTGAGATCAGGTAAGGGGAGCGTGAAGGGAAGGGAGAAGGGAGAAGATATTACTTGATTGGTCAGGTAGTAATCTATAGTATTAGTGTTCTCTGGATTTCACAGATGAACAAAAGCTTGCTCTTTCTCTTTGGGGGGAATTTTGTGGTCTTTTAGAACTATAAGTTCTTCCTTTAGCTCATTTTCTGGTGGTACAAACCAACAGACTCTCTTTTTGGAGTGACCTAGCTCTGGCTTTCAGAATTATGACTTACTCTGACTCAAGCCCAGCCTCCTTCTCAGGGTTTCCTTCTGTCCACCACTGAAAGAGGTAAAATTTTCTCACACCATAGCTGCTTTTTTCTTATTATGCTGTCAGAGTCAGCCAGTTCTTCTAACCTTTTCTAAGTGGACTGAATTACCAGTATCCAAATTGCAGAAGACATCTCAAACTTTTTAGGAGGTTTATAAAGCTCTTCCTTGCCCGCAAATAGGTCTGAAGTTGGTGGTGAGCAGTTCTTGATTCTTTAGGAGGAGAAGTGGAGACACAAAATACCCCAACAACTTGCTCCTTAGAAGGTCTCTCTATTAATTGAACGATTTTCATCTATCTTCATCACCGCTCTCTCTCTTTTGTACCGTCTAAAGGTAGGTGATAGGCTAAGGCTGGCAGAACCAGTTTTTGTCTACTATATTAATAAGTGCTACATATATATTCTGCTATCCAGTACATAGGCAATGTGAACATTTAACAACTTAATATTTTTGTTCTCAGTGTTGGGCACTTAGTAACGACTGAGATAACAGTATCCTACTTTCACATTCTGTAACATATGCATTTTAATTAACTATTATAAATTCCTTGATCTTAAGATCACATATTTTGGGGACATACAAAGCAATTATCTACCTATGTCAAATGAATACTAAATGACTGAAAAGACATTCACCTTTCCAAGAACAGTCTCAAGCCAACCCACATCACTCAAGGTGATTTTCTAGTTGGCGAGTCTTGCACAGAAGTATTCAAGTTCTTATAATATCATTATGGTAGCTACAGTTTTGTGCCATTGTGTGGAGTCTGGAATAAAATTAGTCATTGTTTCAATGCAGTCAGTAAAATAAGTTTAGCTCATTGTATTCACAAAGCAGGCATGTGTAACCAGCACATCTGGCAGTGTCTGAAATGTAGGTGAATCCCCAAAGACAGAAATTCAATTTCCTTCTAACTTGTAGAGAGGTGAACTGTACCCACTGTAGTCCATAGACCAGAAAGAAATGTCAAAAATTTTAATTGAGACAGGGACACAATGGTTTGAGTCTTATAGGGCTTCAAACCAGAAATAACATGTATCTTAAACCTGGTCTTCTATAAACAAAATATTTATTGAGAAAATGTTGTTTAGGCTCTTTTCTAGGTAATGAAGAGAAGTGTAAGACCCTGCCCACCCCCAATCAAGGAGATTATATTTTAATTGGGGGGGGTAAGAGATATGAAGGCTCAATCAATATTTATCTGCATCAGCTGAATATCAAATAAGAACAAATATCTAGTACAGTCCATGGTCACTCAGTGGGCTTTCCATAAATATTTGTTGATAGATAGATAGTGAAGAGATTGTGTTGATCTGTCCCGAGGCACCAAGAATATTCAGGAAAGACTTCATGGG
Organism: Equus caballus; assembly: GCF_041296265.1. Taxonomy (NCBI): domain Eukaryota; kingdom Metazoa; phylum Chordata; class Mammalia; order Perissodactyla; family Equidae; genus Equus; species Equus caballus. Next base: position 74,707,565 of record NC_091701.1, on the reverse strand, counting down.
TCAAAGCGAGGTTCTTGATGTTTTATTTTACCTATTAACTCCTAATTGATGTGACTGCAATATGATGAATGAAATTGTTTTGCTTGGATAAGATAGATTTCACTCTTTCAATGACTTCAACAGGAGAAAAGATTGAGTCACTGCCCTGGGAATGAAATAAACGGTGGAGAGGAAGGAATAAATCAGGTGAAGATGAAAACCCTCAGCTTGGGGCTGTCTTTATATTCAGCCACAGAATCACTGTGGAATCTTTCCCAGTCTAATTTTCAGTTAATCTGCCAGACACAGCTCATAAGTGGGAGTGGAGGTAGAGTTTTGTTTTGTTTATTTTTAATGTTGATTTTTTTTTTATCCTGTCAATACACAGGTGGTAGTTTTGGCCAGGGGCTGCAATTGAAACTGCTCTTTCTTTTAAGTTTTGAAGTGGAGCAGAGTTGACCTGACTTACTTAAATTTATTGTGAGAGGATTTTCCTAGATGAAATTCAGGCTTCGGGAAAGGGAATTTGTGCGATAGAGAAGTGGGAGGGGGCTGAGTGTGTTTGATGGAACCAGTGCGGAGATCCATTGCTTAAGGGAAGTACAGCTTAGACCTTCCAAAAATGAGGCGAGAAAGTATTTCATTCAAAAAGGAAAATTACCATGAAGAAGCACTGACTAGCTGCATCATTACCATCACACAGTAAAGGTTACTTAAATTTTTGGCCAATTGGTTTCCTTATGCTGTGAACCTTATTGCTGGTTTTCTTTCCTGAATATATTTTCCAGTCTGTAAGTACCTATGGGTAGAGAGCTTCTAAATGAGAAAACCTGAAACAAAATCCTTGCCTCTTTGCTTCTATATTACACTTTTTTGCTGAAAAAAAATCATTTGAAACTTTTTTTTCCTGTTTTAAAAAAAAACCACCTTCACTTTAATGGAGGCATTTTGCTGAATAATTAGTTTATGCAAATATACCTCTGCACCCTGCATCTGAGAGCTTACTTTCTTAGCATTGCATATCTTTTAGAGAAACCCTGGTGTGTGAAGTTAATTGGGAGGATTCCTTCCTCCTTCAGACAAACTCTCCATCCTTCCCACTCATGAGGGTTCTGATTTGTGTGTATTATTATAATTTGTGTGTATATGTTAAAAATGATTCCATTCAACGCAGGACTGAAAGGTTGTACTGTTCTTCTTTATTCATATGTTGATGTTTGTTTGAGTTTGTGTGTTGGAGCTCACATCTCTGTGGTATATTTTAGGTTATAAATTCTTGAAGGACAGGAATTGTTACTCTCCGATTAACTTTGTATATCTTCCAGCATGGGTCTATGTATATACAAAAGCTTAATGCATTCAATCTGTTGAAAAATTACTGGGCCTGGGATTCTTCAAGGGTAAAATTGTATTCTATGATATTTTTATTTAAACATGGAACTCGTCCAGATTGATTCTTTCACAGAGCTGTCCTAATGGAAGATTATATATGGCGGAGAACGAAAGCAAAATGCTCTCGTTTACACACATGTGAGAACAGAGGGGAGATCACTCTCACTTATTGTGTGTCTGCTGTGTGGCAGGTACTCTAACTGTTTTGCACAGGTTCCCTCAGTGACTATTCACAAGGTAAAAGATAGAACATAATAAAGGGTATCTGAAGGATCATGGGATTTAGAATAGATTTATCTAGTTTGAATTCCTATTCTGTTACTAAGCTGTGTAATCTTGAGAATTTTATTTAATATCTCTGAAACTGTTTGCCACTTATAACACCTGCCTCAAAGCATCATTACAAGAATTGTAAATAGATGTTCTTGTTATCAAGGTAAGAACTACTGTACTCATTTGATAAACGAAGAAACTGAGGACATTGGCACTCATGATTTACCCAAGGTCACATTGCAAATGCCTGGCAGGTTTTCTGTTCCAGGTCCTGTGAAACTGTAAGGGCTGAACACTATTGGAGAGAATATAGTTAACTTGGGCTGTCGATGTGATCATGCTGAGAGGAGTTCTCACCACTGAGTGAGGAGCAGTCATGATATGTGAGCGGCAGTAGAATGCAGAAGCTAGGCTGGGATGGTTGCCATTTGTATTAGTTAAGATGAGATTTGGTCATGAGTGGAAGAAGACCCAAAACAAAAGTGGACTTAAAAAGATAGAAGTATGCTTCCCCCTCATGTAAATGTAGGCAGTCTAGGGTTGATGTGTTGGCTCCAAAATTATTGGGGATTCAGGTTTACCCTGTCTTCTGTTGTGGCACGTTATTAACACTGAGTTTCCACCTTGTGGTTCAAGGTGGCTGCTCTCACTCCAGCCAGCTCATCTACATTCTAAAGAGCAGGAAGGAGGAAAAAAGGCAGGGGAAAGCATGCTCTTACCCCTTCAGGACATTTCCAGAAAGTTGGATCCACCACTTCCAGTTAGATTCTGTCGGTCAGAATGTGGTCACATGGCCACACTAGCTGCAAGAAGCTGTGTAGCCATGAACCAACCTGAGAGTTTTGTGTCTGAGGGAAAGAGGAGAACGGGCATTGGACGACAACCAGTGGTCTCTGCCACACTGTTTATTCATGGGTTTTGTGTCAGCAAAACTAGTTTGAATCAAGCTTTCTTTTCTTTGGTTCCTATTTTCATTTTGATTAAGAAACTATTTTCATTAAGGAGGGGTCTTAATAGTTTCATAGCTGGAACATTTGTATTTTCAACTATAGATACTTCGTTCAGAGGAATGTATAAAATCTTCTACAAATTATAATTGTTCATTAATAATAAAATATGTCATTTTAATGATGAAGTTCAATTTTAATGATGGTGAAGTTTTGCATTTAAAACTATGATACATATTAAGGACTATTTAAAGAAATGAAATGTCTAAGAATAATTAGTACTTCTTTTAGTAAGATTTAACTTCTTTATACGTTTTATCTAAACTTGTACCTAGACTTGAGTAAATCACAAAGCTGACCTGCTAGACTGTACACCAAGGCCGTTTCTTACTTGCCTTTGTTTTCTGGGCGAAGCAGACTGCAGTAGCTTCTAGCCTATCATAGGTGGAGGAGGCTAAATGTCTGCTAGTAAATGAATAAATAGGAGAATGAATTCTTGAGGTGTAGGATGAAGTGATAAGCGTCTCTCCACAGTAGAGAAATAATTCTAGCTTTAGTCTTTGGTGATGTTACGGTAGCTTTGTTTCATATGCCCAGCCATTGCGACTGCAGGAGATCCCTTAAAGAAAGCCCAGAATCTCAGGCAGAATAAGGCTTTGGGTGGATGTTAAAAATTTATAAGGGGAAAAGTCCTGGTTAGTCTTCCAAGCATCTTCTTTTTTCCTTGGTTTCCTTCATTTATCTTTTGATTTCTAGAAAAACAAAGGAACCATTCTAGAAACATAAATAAACTGGTTTTCATGAAAACCCAGTGATAGTCATTGCCTTATTAAACTATTAACTTTTGAGTCTATTCAAAATCTGATAGCTCTATTTCAGAAACTATAGTTTTAACATAAAAAATAGTGATTATTTTCCTGCTTATCAAACAGAGAGCTAATGATTGTAGAGATAAGAGAAAAATATATAGGAGGTGATTAAAAGTTATCCATAGTCACCTAGAGTTTTATATAATTTAAAAAACACTTTAATGTATTTTTCTAGAGTTTTCACTTTTTTGCTCCCTTCTACCCTATGCCTTTCTTCCCTTTCTTCATTCTTGCCCTCATCCTGATGAAAGGAAATATCATGGGTGTACTTTGGTATCTTCTTTATCGCTTAAAATTGTAAGTGCTTTTCAGCATCATTAAGTATTATTTGATAAATGATTTAGAGCAGTATCATATGTTTCTATAGCATGACTATAATAGAATTAAACATTCCTCTATCGTTGATAATTTTTTTTCTTCTTTTGCTGAGGAAGACTAGCCCTGAGCTAATATCTGTTGCCAATCTTCCTCTTTTTGCTTGAGGAGGATTGTCACTGAGCTAACATCTGTGCCCATCTTCCTCTATTTTTTTGTATGTGGGACACCACCACAGCATGGCTTGATGAGCAGTGTGTGGGTCTGCATCTGGGATCTGAACCTGTGAACCCTGGGCCACCTAAGCAGAGTGCACAAACTTAACTGCTACACCCCTACGCCAGCCCCTGTTGATAATTTTTGTATGGCACAAGATTTTATACAATGCTGTAATAAATATCTTTATATGTGATTGACATCTTTCTAATTTCCTTATGCTACATTTCTAGTTGAGGGATTAAGATCAAAATACATCACCTCTGTAAGACCCAAAATACTTATTACTATGTTCTGTTTCAAAAGGAGACTCAGTTTACAGTCCCAGCATTGTGTGAACTGCCAGTGCAATCACACCATCCTCTGTATTGATAGTTATTAGGACTTTAAATATCTTTCCAAATTTATTAAGTGACAAATAACAGTTAGTTACAGTTTTAATTTGTTGTTAACAATTTGTAATACATACATGCATATACACTTGGTGTGTAAATATATAAATGTAAATATATATAAAGCATTGGGACCATACTGTTGTTTTACTTGTAACATTTTTTTAAAACTTACAATGTTTTATGACTCTATGGAAATTCTTCCATTATTTTATATTCAAATATAATGTTGAGTAGTAGCTTGAGATAGTTTTCTTAAGCATGTTAAGAAAATATCCTATTTCTGATTTTCTAAGAGTTTTATTCAGTGATAAGTGTTGAACTTTATTTATTTTAAAGTCTCCATATTTTTCATTGCATTTTCTTCCATCTTTTCTCCTTTCTTTCTTCCTTCCTTCTTTCCTACTATCCTTTGTTGCATATTTTACATTACTTCTTTTTTTCTTTGTTTACCTAGTTTGAAGTATGTATTTTATATCTTCTTTTCCCAAAGAATCAACTTATAGATTTATTTGCCAATCTACTCTTTTTATCTTTCCAGTATTATTAGATGTTTTTATCATCACCAAGGTATTCTTCCTGACTCTATTAGAATTATTTGGTTTCTTTAAAAAAATAAAAAGTTGAATTTTGAATATAAAATTTTATTTATTTATTACTCTTATGGCTTAAAAATGAAAGCATTTAAAGTAATGTAAGGTAATTCTTATAAATGTAGATTCAATCTCATAAAATTTAATAGGTAGTGACTTATTCTTTTATTGTAAATATTCTAATTAGTCTTTATCATTCAGATTTAGAATTTAACCAAGGATTATTATATAGTGTTCTCAAATTTTCACTGTTAATAAGTGACAATAGTTGATGTGACATAGTTCATAGATTATAAAAGAAAGGGAGGTAAAACTGTAGGCAGTGTGTGGGGTCCAAGATCTAAATCGATGTATTTAGTTAGGATAATAGTAGCATAGTGTATTTGTTGTTAGAATGATGCTGTTTGTGACAGAGAGGAGATAAATTGATAGGTCAGAAAAGAAGGGAAATTATATAGAATAGAGTTTGTATCAATCAGGATCTAATCAAAAGACAGAAACCGCACAGTAAATTGAACAAGGAAAGTTCAATTTAAAGAATTATTAATTATTACAGAGGATTTGAGTAACAAGAGATTGATTAGCAAGATTTAAGGAGAACTCTTAAGAATATAGGAATTGCAGATATAAGGAGCAGTCACTAGCTCAGAGATAGAATACCCAGTGAAGAGCTCCATACGCACATTCCTCCTGCCCACTCTGGGGCTGAGATCCAGACCTTGTTGGGGAGGATATGGCCATGGCTCGCTGAATGGCAGAAAAGTAGCTGTGCTGTCACACTGGTGGAATTTACTGGAAGTCTACCCTCTTAGGTAATGAGGAAAGCTGTTCATGGCATAGTATCTCTCTGGAGGCACATTATTACAAATGTGGCTGACCACTGAATTTTGGGCCACCATGCACTACAAGAATTGGGTGCTGAGGAAGCTTCCCAAGCAGCAGAAGCTGGGCTGAGCAAGACCACCAGAGCGAGGAAAGGAAAGTGCTTCTTCCTGAGATGTTTCTCCAGTGCTCTCTACTGACAAAGCTTAGCATCTTGCTTACTGGCAAAGGAAACACAGTTAAAGGGCCCATTCCAATTTTCTCAGAGCAAACAATAAAGGGTGAATTTGGAGCTGAGAGACAATAAACTGACGGATTTTATATTAGAACACAAAGTCTTAAACAATTACAAATTTGGAATTAGAAACACCAATGTGTAGTCATAACCTTCCAGTTCTTATCCTTCTTAGCACTGTTACTTAAGTGCTCAAGGAGCAGCATTATCCACTATAAAGACCTCATATATAAAATCTAACATGTACAACCAGTGTCTATATTTTGATGTCTGATGCTATTTTTCAGTTAAAGGAACCAGGGTTCTGGAGAAAATAGTTGACTCTGTGTTTTGTGTTAGGGGAGTTCAAACAGATTTGTAGTATCTTAATATTAACAGAAAGCAAAAATGCTTTAAAAAATGTATGGCAAGAAAAAGGAACCAGTTTAACTTTTTTGCCCCCTGCCAATCTGGGATAATTTAAGCTTGAAAAGTTCTGTGAAAATCCATAAATCTAGTGTTTGTTACCCAAATGATATATATATAACATGATTTATGCATAGAGAGATTAGAGAGATTATGGTTTATTTTTATTAATAATAAACTATGTGAACACTATACCTACTTCTGATTAATGAAAATCAGACAAAAATAAGTTTAACTAAAGACCATAAAAGGGTGCTGAATCCTATCAAATCTGATTAGGCCCTTAGACATGAAATGGGTTATAATAAAAGTTATGAAAGAAGTGTGAAAGTAAAATGATTAAAAGTATACATGCTTTATCTATGAAGTTGCATAAAAATGAATGGACTTGAAGATAGGGCTTCGCCTAATACTAACAGCTCAGATAGTGTTACTGAACATCTAGATTTGTGTTCCAGTATACAATCTTTGACAGTTTACTCAAATCTGTGACCTCTATATTAGGAAAACTTGGCTGTTTGATTTTTTTGTTGTCATTTGGAATATCTAGTTTAAATTCTGCTAATTTTTCCTTTAAAACACACGTACATCCAAACATTCAAATTTGAGTATCAGTGTAAAATAACCAGGATCTAATGACTTTTTCTGCCCTAATATGATGTTAGAATGGTTTACCTGGTCTTCTACCCTGTCAACACAATCCCTTCCTGAGTTTTGGTAATCCCTTCCCTTATTTTGATAATCTAGAAGTTTTAGGTCCAAGTTGTTGTTATTAATTTTATCTTTCAGTGATAATTTTTGTCACTTTCCTCTTAAACTCTCTAACAGGTTTCAATGATCATTGACAATCTTTTCACAATACTCTTTAAAATTTATGAGTTAGTTGTTTTGATACATCACTTTTAAAAGATACCTATCAAATAACTTACTCGGAAATCGTCTGTGGTGGTTTACTTATTTGAGCCCTTGCACCTGCAATAATGTGTCTCTTTTAAATTAGGCGTCCATCACAAAACTATATTCTAGGATCTGTAGGCATCATGTGGTTGGGTTTTTTTTAGTGCATATTTCTCCTTTTTTTTTTTCCTGGAACTTTATATGGTAGAGAAATCTGAGATCAATCTGATTTGGCTCACTTTGTAGGTGAGCCAAATCAGATTGTTTATTCTGTCTGTAAGATATTTTTTAACCTTATGATTGAAATTTTAAAATACAGCAATATATGCTTATGCTTCGTTATTGTCTACTACTTATCGAATCCTTTCCTTCATCATATTAGTGCTGATTTAACCTGGTCCTGTTCAAAATAAGTGACTGAACATGCTGGTGTGCCTCTCTTTCCTCCCTAAATCCCCTAAACAATATAAAAATAAAAATTGATTAAAGCGTTGGAAAGCCATGAAGGTGTGCACAGAGCTGCAGAACTCACACCCTAAAGTCTGACACAAATAATTTAGTCTCAGAAGAACCCAAGAATCACCTCAAGATACTCAAGATAAATAACTCTGCATTGTTTACCCATACAACTCCTTCCAAATGCTTTTTTTGTCTACAAGTTTCTTACTTTCTGATCTGTGAATTGAATATCTTAAAGTTTTCCAAAGTTGCAGTGTCTTAAGATATGTGTCTCTGAAGTGGAATTTTTGATAAGAACCACTTTTAAGTTGACCCATACAAGTGGGGAAGTGTCTGACTGACTTATAAGGACGAGCAGCTAAATTCTTGAATACCTTTTTCAAGGGTACATTTCCACAAAACTGAAAAATAAATTCATCTACTGACATACACACTGTCCCATCCCTTGCACTGTTTCTGAATGTGGACACCAGTAATTAGATCCTGCATTTATTTTCAGGCAAACAGGAATTCCCATTTCCACTGAATAAATAAACTACAACTGTTGATGTGAATTCTCATCTATGAATATGAAAAGACAGCAAGGAGCATTAAATGATCAAAGAAAAGTAACGTATGAGAAACACACCCAACTCAACAAACAGAATGAACCCTCAATGTTCAGAGTTGATAGAAGGAATAAATTAAACTTTGAAATAATTGTAATTAATAGTAGCTGTAATGAACAGGCTATTGCATCCATTACAAAAAAAAAAGACCACTATGAAAAAGAAACAGATTTTATAAATTTGAAATGTGTTTGCTTGAATATTCTACTTTTCGGCTGGGTATCAAAATGCATATGGCTAAAGACAGAGAGAACTGCAAGATTGAGCTAAGATATGGACAGGATAAGAGAGAACAAAGTGCAAAATGGAGAAAATAAGGAGAAAATAGGGGTAGAGCCAGTGGTTTCAACACCTTTTTAACAGGAGAAACACCCAAGAGAATGGAAAGAAAGGAATGAACAAGAAAATAATAAAAGAAAACTGCTTCTGAGCTGAAGAAAGACATTTTTGTTATTAGCGTGCACAGCAGGATTAAAACAAAAACTAAAACAACAACAAAAGCTAAAAAGCAAACAAAACAAAACAGAATAAGGCCCAAATCAATAAATATCCTAAGGAAATGTACTAGAGGATAAAGAGAAAAATATACAAAATTTTTCAGAGGGGAAAAGGCAATTTATAAAGAATAAGAGAAAAGCTATTAACACATTTTTCTTTGCATAGGATGCTGAAAGACAATAAAGAATATCTTCAAAACTATGAAGTAAGATGTTTATAAAACTAGGGTTTCATGCCTGACCAAGATAGAACTCAACACTAATCTGAAAGAATTAATGTTCTCATGTCAAACAAAAATAAAACCATGAAAGAAAAACATGGAGGAGTCAAGAAAAGAAGTAAACAAAGAAACAAATAAAACATATTTCTAAGTATAAATAACGGAAGATAATAAGACTAGAAGGCTTAAGATAATTATTAAGACTTGAAAGTAGAGGAAGAATATAATAGTTTAAAACAATAGAACTAAATTTACATATGAGTGAACAAAGTTGGCTTATGAGGGGGACAGAGTTTATAGGAAGTGAAATCTTATTGTCTTGTTTAATCTAGTAAAAGGGTCTAGAGACTGATTAGATTATCAGTCTAGATATTGATGGAAAAAGGTGACTTTAAATATTGCAAGAGTTAGGATGATTCAGTTGCAATGACAGAAAATACAACTCAAGATAACCTAAATGATAGGGGCAGTCTCTTCCCTTCCTCCTCTACAAAGACGTTCCAAGTCAGGGCAGTTCCTTAGTTTGTTCATGTGGTGACTTAAATAACCTATAGACTGAGTTTCTTTCTGTTTTCCCTCATGCCACCTCAGAGGGCGGCTTGTCTTCAGGTTAGAAGATAGCTGGAAGATGGCATCAGCTTTTCTGGATAATCACATCTATTTAGGACAACACATAGTAAAAGAAGAAAGCCTGTTTCTCCTCATGTGTGTGTGTTTTTCTAAATCAATCCAGAAAATGTTTTCCAATAAGTTCCAAGTAGATTTAGTTTGATTAAACAGAAATTACATCAGATGACCAGGATTAAACCAATCACAGTTAAAAGAGGTGAGATTTCCACAAGTGACATGGACAAAAAAATAAATCATTCCCTATGGGACGTGCTTGCCATAACGCACTTGGGTGTGCAAAAGAGAATGAATACTTAAATAGAAGCAAGTTTCTTTTAGAAAGAGGATGGGAAGAGGGATGCATTGAATATTGACAGTGTATAAAATATCTAAGCTACTGAAGGAATAAATATAGATTCAATAAATTTTCTTGAATTAGATAAAAAACTGGTATTAAAGCAATAAAGAAGTGGCAAGAAGGTGTGAAAAATTTGAAAAGTAATATGATGTCAAGAATAAATTTAACATATCAATGACCTCAGTAATTGTATTAAATTCAACGTCTAATACATATTTGGTTTGGGTAAAAAAAGAATATACATACTTACACACACACACGTGTACAATTTGGAAGAGATACACCAAAGAGAAAATGACATATTTCAATTAAAAGTTTGCTTAGAAAATTTTTAAACGTCATAGAAAGTTAGAAAATAAATTAGAGAATGCTAACAAAAGAAAGTAGATATAATTATGTAAATAATAGACCTTTAAATGATAAAATCCACCAAGGAGATATGAAATAAAATAATACATTTTTATGCAACAAATAATATATCATTCAATATCGAGAGAAAAATGTTAGAAATATAAGATTTCAAGGAGTAGGAGACTTTAGCATGGCTCTCTTAGTATTCAAAAGATCAAGTTCACAAATATAAGTAAGGATTTAGAATTTAACAAAATCAGTACAAATAAATATACATAAATAAAATCATGTACACATACTATTCAAATGTGAATGCAAAATATATAAAAATTGACCTTGATTCATGACATTTACTATGTGTGAGGCACCTTCAGAGTACAAGCCTGCACTCTGAACCATTATGTTAGGCCACAAGAAATTGTTAATAAATTATCCAAAACAGGACTCATATTGAGCATGATGTCTGGCCACAGTGCAATAAAATTAGGAGTTAGGATCAAAAAGAAATAAAAATTATCAATCCACTTGAAAAATTTAAAATGCCCAATAAATAATTCTTGGGTTAAAAAGAAAATAAAAATTCAAATAAACTGTTTCGAAATGAAGCATAATGAGAGCATTACACATTAAAAACACCAAGATTTGGCCAAAATGGTTGCTAAGAGAATAATGACCTTAAATTTATTTATTAGGAAACAAGAAAGATGAAAACTGAGTGAATCAAGTATTCAACTAAAGTAACTGGAAAAGGAATAAAAAAAGTAAACAAAATGTAAGTAGGAGGAAGAAGTGAATAAAGATAAAAGCAGAAATTAATAAAGTAGAGCACAAACCACCAGATTTAAGGATAGCAGCCTTGATCAATAAGACTAAAACATTAAAATAAACAAAATAGCACTGCCGATATAGAGTAGATTTTTAAAGAAAATCCATTTTCCAGGAAAATATGTATAAGTTATCAAGAGATTCCAAGAGACATAGAAATTCTGATTAGCTCAATAATCATAAAAGAAAATGAAAATCTGTTCAGAGATCCTCCCTGGTATAAGCACCAACCACAGACACGTCAACAAGACTTCCAAAGCCGCTCCTATCTTGTCAGTCCCACTGCTCTTGAATACAGATTGAACATTTCTAGACTCCTTCTACGAAACTAACATGCGACTAAAATTAGACCAGTGCTACAGAAAAAAACAGATCTATCTCACAAATAGAATGAAAAGTGCTAAAATAATAAAACTGTGTAACCTAAGCAGTGTATACGTAATGATGAAGTAGGATTCAAAACAGGGATAGTTTAAGCTTAGGAAATCGAAAACGTAATTGCCACTTAAACCAGCAAACATCAAAACGTAAAAAAGAGGTTCATGTTTTCTACCTTCTGTATTTTGTTTTTGTTTAGCCTTTAGAAATCTGTTTAGTTGCTTTGAATTCAGACTTGAAGTTTTCCAAGAAACTTTGTTATGATTTACAGTCATTTTTCTGTAAGCATGGTAATTTATTACAAGGCTGTTAGAATATTATTATTAATTAATATTAACATAAAAGGAGATGCTCAAAACCCAACCACACAAAGAAAAGCACAATGAACATTCTTTCATGTTTCATGTTTTTCTATACCTAATTTGTTCATAACTATGATCATATTTTATAAACAATTTTTTAGATTATGTAATTTTTTTACTAACCATTATACACATGTTTCACCGTGGTACAAATGGTTCATAAACATCATTTTAAATAAAGTAAACTTTATGGGATTAGGATCCTCATCTCCCATGTTCACAGCTGGATCCCCAGGGACAAGCATGATACCTGGCATGTTAAGAGACAATAAATAAATATTTGTAGAGAATTAATCGCATATTGTCCCTTAATTTACTTAGCCCTTTACCAATTGTTGACCATTTAGTTAATTTTACTTTTTTCTATTATTAATAATTTTCACTTGAACAAATGTAAATAGTTTCCTTCTCAATTTTGATTATATTCCTTGGTATAAATGCTCAGAAGTATAAATTTATGGTATGAGGCAAACATTTTTAAGTCTCTTGATGTAAGAATAAAATATTGAAAACATTTAATTTGGCACCAATAAAGTTTTTTTCCCTCAGTTTTACTTCATGATAAACATTGTGATTTTTTGGGTTAATATTGTGGATTATCGTATTATCAGATTCTTTAAGTTATTGCCAATTTTAAAATAAATTATAAAGCTACTTTAGGGGCTGGCCCTGTGGCCAAGTGGTTAAGTTCACGTGCTCCGCTTCAGTGGCCCAGGGTTTCACCGGTTCGGATCCTGGGCGCAGACATGGCACCGCTCATCAGGCCATGCTGAGGTGGCGTCCCACATGCCACAACCAGAGGCACTCACAGCTCGAATGTACAGCTGCTGGAGGGCTTTGGGGAGAAGAAGAAGAAGAAAAAGAAAAGATTGGCAACAGCAGTTAGCTCAGGTGCCAATCTTAAAAAAAAAAGCTACTTTAAGAAAGTTTCTAATTTACCAAACTTCTTTTACTCTTCCATGACAGTAATCAAACTTTGGTTCTAGTAGCTGACATTGATAAATGGTACTTTATTCTTGTATAAAGGAGATAATTTTCAAACATCATAACATTAACTCTCAAAGTTATTTATTTGCTTCCTTGACACATTCTGAGTGAAATGTAGGGATGTGATAAGGCTAAATGGGAATGTAATTAATATCAATTTTAATATTTGAAAGATAATAAATGAAAGAAATGGAAATAACTGTAAAATATTATAGAAGTAAATGAAAATTAATTTGGTTTTTACCAACCTTAAATTATATTTTTTCTGTATGCTGGTGAATGCATAACTATGTAATTTATATAAAGTTAGGGTATTATTTTTCATTTATGTGAGCTAGAATCTTTGGGCTGTTGGGGAAAGGAGGTTTGAAACATGAGGCCAAAATAAGTAATCATTTAAATCTGTAAACCAATCAGTACCATGAAAAATAAAATCAAACCAGCCAATGGATCTGTAGAGGAATTTTCTTTTTGCATTTGAAGATGATATTTATGAACTATCATTAGTCTATCAGACACTGGGATTGTTTTCATAGTATTAGTGATAGATTTGTGGTCTTGCTCATTCATAAAACATCTGGCTAGAGTTAGGGATTCAGTCTGTGGCCACAGAACAGAGGGAATCCAGGAGCCCTCAGAACTATTAAATCCAGCATTTTGCTGGCAATTAGTGCTGTGCTCTAGCCAACTTACAATACCTAAAAAGAATGAATGACTGACTTTGACATTTTTCAGACAGAAGCTTTGGTGTAACATAGAGTAGAGCTCTAGGTCTTGGTGGATATATTCCTTTGAAGTTTCTATGTTGATGTGTTTGCTAGAGGATGACAGAATCAATGACTTGATTCTAGCTCTAAAATATTCTTGCTCTTGCTAAGACATTAGGTGGCATGAGTTCTCTGAAAAGATAGCACGGTGAAAAAAATTTATATTTGAATATGTAAATTTAGGTATATAATTTAAAATATATGTTTGTTTAAATGTATAGAGCATGAGTACCACGAGCCATAGCGCAAGCCCAAACAAGTTTCAAAGACCCATTTCCAAACCCTGGTGATCTAAGTGAGGGCTGCTCTGCTCTGGCTGAGCCAGGGCCTGGCCAAGGCGGGGCTGGGAGTCCCACAGAGTAATGAATCTCCTCTCTGAGATGTTGACTCCGAAGCTCTCCTAGGCAAGATGGCATCTACTCAGACTTTGTAGTTTGCAAGGCGGGAAACCTTTTGGATCATTGGGAGCAGAGAGACTGCCAGTGCTGATCCAGTCAAAGAGAATGGCCTGGCAGTCTTGTTGGGATACACAGCATTGAGCAATCTGATTGGTTTGAGTTGTTTACAGTATGACTTAGTAAAACGCTCCATACTGGGGAAATGGGTTACAACAAATCTCTTAAAACAGTTTTTGATAATTTTAGGGTGATAATTTCAGCATTGGATTTACTTCTATTTGTCTTTTATGAGATCTTTGAAGCATATAAAAAAGATGAGCTTTTTCCTAATTAAAGTATATCTGCCTGTCTTAACGGCTGCTTGCGTGGTGGACTGCTGCATTGCAGATGGTACAGGTGCCGTATGTTTTGTAAACACTCTTCATTAGGTGACTTGTCTTCATTGGCTTCTCTTTTTCAACTTAGATATTTAGGAGTTGCCAAATCAAGTAAGATTTTGGAGAAGAAATAATTGTTAAAATGAAGGCTCAAAAAAATTGAGTAAAGGCACTAAAATAGCAGAGCAGTCTAAATAATTAAGTGGCATTAAAATGACTTACATTTGATAACAAAGCATAAATTGTTCTCTTTTTCTGTTTTAATCTATGAATTCCATCATAATTTTATTCCAACATACTTTCAGTCCTTGCCCTGCTCATGTGTGTTAGTTGTATGTTGCCTCATAGCAAATTATCCCCAAATTAAGGGCTTAAAACAAGCCCATTTCTTATCTCACAGTTTCTGTGGGTCAGGAATTCAGGCAGCTTAGCTGGACTCGCCCACTCACAAGGCTGCATCAAGGTGTGGCCTCACAAGATGGTGACTTGTTTCATCAGAGCAGCAAATGAGAAGGAGAGTGTGGGTTTAGCATGACGGAAATCATCGTCTTTTATAACCTCATCTCAGAAGCGATAACCATCATTTTTACCATATTTTATTGTTAGAAGTGAGTTGGTAGTTCCTATCAACACACTCAAGGGGGAGATCACATAAGGACAGGGATATTAGGAGGCAGGGATCACCGGGGGCCATCTCGGAAGGCTAACAGTCGACTACGCCAGCTCCTGAATATTGATGCTCTGAACCTGGTTTCTACTACCTCTCTGAAGGAAGCTCTCAGGGTCCCCTAAAATACAGCACTGAGTCTTTTGCTGTGTTGATATTTTAACTTTGTCATACTTGTTAAAACTTCAAGAATAACCTATAAAAGACTTGAAATATAATATAAAGCTGCAAAACTGGAAGAGATACTAAGTAGCAGTATGGAGATTTGAACTCAGGTCTACTGGACACTAGGACCTGTTCTCTTATTCTAGAGCTATGCATAGAAAGCCCAAAACCGACATCATAATTACATCAAGGATCTCTAGTAAATAGAGTAGCTAAATTTCGAGTTATAAATGGCCTCAGGCAACTTTGTGTGTGTGTATGTAATGTATATTTTAATTGATGTTCTTGTTTCAGGACTAGGCTGTGAGAGGAGAGTAATGGTCACCTGCAGTGTCTCAGGCACCGGGTTCGGCCCTGCTGTCTTGTATAATCCACACTACATCCTCTGAAATGAGTATTGTTTTATTTTACAGATGAGGAAACTAAATCTTTAAGAAGTTAGGAACTTGGCCAAGTTTACGAGTCTGCAGGTATTGGAGATACAATCCAAACAAGGTATGATTAACCCCCACACCCCCATGCTGCATCTGCACAAAGCTCATGCTCTTTCCTGTATATCATGCTGCCTCCCCACAAAGAAGAGGGACAATGAAGCAGTGCTTTCTAAACATGTACCATGCACCAGCTATTGTTCGAAGCTCTTTGTCTATGTTAACATATCTCTAAAAGTTCTCATGAGGCAAATATTATTCCCACTTTCAAGATCAGAAGACTGTATCAATTTAGGACTTGCTTATATATATCTCAAAGTTTAGAGTTAACTCAAAATTCTAATTAGCTAGCCCTATTCTGTATACATCCTTATATATATAGTGCATGTATTAAAACCTGTCAAAATTACCCCACCCTCTAAAGTACTTAAATGTCTTTTGAGTTATTAAGGAAATGCTTTTCCTTTAAATATTATTCAGATACTAATGGATAATGCATGAATACTATATGTAGTGACTCCTTGTTATGCAGAGTGTGAAAATGGAGCAAACTATTGTGGTTCCTAAAGCTGGCCTGCAGTAATTGCTGAATAGCCTGAATACCCCAAGCCTCATATTTGCAAAAAATGAGTCATCTTGAGGCGAAATTGAGTTGCACAAAAGCAAGGGACTTTTGCCTATCTTTTTAGAAGATTTTCTTCTACTCACAGTAGGAGGCACAAAAGAAGGCCAAGCAGTTATATGTCCTACCTCACTTTCCCTCAGCCATTGGATACAACCATCCCTCAGGACACACGTCTATTCTGTGAGCACCGATGTGTTATGTGCATCAGACAACCGTTCTTTTTTTTTTTTTTTTTTAAATGGTAAGCAATTATGAATTGTCTTTTAAAGATTTTTTATTTTTTCCTTTTTCTCCCCAAAGCCCCCCCGGTACATAGTTGTGTATTCTTCGTTGTGGGTTCTTCTAGTTGTGGCATGTGGGACGCTGCCTCAGCGTGGTCTGATGAGCAGTGCCATGTCTGCACCCAGGATTCGAACTAACGAAACACTGGGCCGCCTGCAGCGGAGCGCGCAAACTTAACCACTCGGCCATGGGGCCAGCCCCACAGACAACCATTCTTATTTCACACAGTCAAGGCCTGATTTTCTCAGCCAGTCTGAATCTATAAAGTCAGCTGTTTTTCTCATGGTCAAGTTATAGTCTCTGTGACTCATTCTTTTTAAAATCATAAATAAATTTGATAATTTGTTTATAATGAATTTCTAATAAAAATATAGCAATTATACAATTTGATTATTAACATACTTAAATAGATTCATTACACAAATAAAAAATATTTCGTAAGGTACAAAGTTAACTATTATATATCACATGTGAAGATATTATCACAATATTTTCTTTTAGGGCTTTTTTTTGGTTTAGTTGTTTTTTAGCACTAGGAAGAAGTGACTATTTCCTTTACTTCAAATATTAAACTTTTTTCTGAGTGGCATTTGTCTTTGTTAGGGTTTCGTGCATTTTACTGAGGGGTGTGTTTTCTTTTTAAAATTAATTTACTATTATTTTCCACTTCCTGCTCCAGTTAACTGACTCATTTATAATTTTGTCAGATTTATTTATCTATCCAAGGCACCAAATTTATCCTCAAGTCTTTCTTTTAAACAGCAAAAGAGACCAAAAAAGAAAACATTAAAGGCCTCAAGTGCTCACACAAAGAAACTGCCAGTTCAGTCAACAAAATTTAAACTTCCAGTAAAAACAGAAAACTCTCTGAGGTGTAGACCCTAATGGCTAAGAAAACCCACAAGTTCAAGTTGACCTCGCCAAAAGCATTTATACTTTTAGCCAAACTTATTAAAAACAAAATTCATTTGAAAGGGAGAAAAAACATACTACTGGGTTTCATAACATCAAGATGACAGGCTACGAAAGGATTTTATTTTTCATAATAATGCCTACTGAACACAACTCTAAATCTGTTTTTCTTTCAAGTTCCTCTGCTTCCCCCTTTCCAGCTACTCCTAGAACAGGCAGTCCACCCTCGTGACTAGAAAACAAACATCACATTTGACAGAATTTCATTTTCAGGAAGCTTTTTTTTTCTTATTAGTATTGTAATGTAAAGACTTTCCCACTCAGTCCTAGGATAAAAGATAAACCAAATTAGATCAAATGTTTAAAAAGACAATGGCTGACCAATGCTCTTTCGCTTTATGAAAGTCTAAAATGGTTCAAAGGCAGGGCCCAAAAGAAGCCGGGCTGTGTGCTTCTCTCAGAAACCCAGCTTTTGTTGTTTTGTGTCGGGGGAGAAATGTTATTTTAAAGTTGTTTGCATTTAATAGGTTATGACCGGCAGCTGGAGGAAGCCAAGTCGCTGATAGCCAAAAGGAAAAGGACTTGGCAGGACTTGTGAAGTTCACAGTCAGCACTGATGGTCTTGAAATAGAATTTTCTACAACAAGCAAAGCTGGGACCTTCATCACTCCAATGGCACTGCACATCAGGTGGAGACGAAACCGATTTTAACTTTCTCTTTTCTGATCTAGACTTTCCAATCTGTAGCAAGTCTTAACATGACGTTGCCAAAAAAGGGGAAATGGGTGAAGGTTGGACCTTGGTGGCTCTGGACGGGCATTCAGAAGATAGATGGAGGAAGTGTTGAAATGTAATCTGAACAGTTGACTTGAGCTAGGTTATGAAGAGAGTTTATATTTCATCTTATCATATAGAAAATTGGATGACACGTTCAGCTGCATGTCTAACATGGAGAGCTGAGGTCTGCCTTCTTGGGAAACGCCATTAAAGAATTAGGATGTGAGAAGATGGGTGACCATCTCCTTATCTTCTACCGTGGGTGACATTTCAGATCTTCTGTCTTAGCAGCCCAAGAACAGGAGGAAGAATTAAGAAAATAATTCTGACCTATGGTGCAGAGAGGCCTAGAAAAGTGAGAGATTAACTTTGGATAGTAGTAAGAACATCTCTAGCATAAGGCCAGTTAAACAGAGGAATTGCTGAGGGATTCTGAAGAATTTCTTTGTTTATTTATTCTTAAAAATAGATAAAACGTATGATCAGCAAACCTTAATGGAGCATCTACTGTGTAAAGCTCTGGACTAGCTGCTGTTAAAGGTTTGTATTTAAGTTTGAATATTTCTGATGGCAGTGAATCTACTATTTGCAAGAGCTTGAAGATCATACATCTTCTTAAAATGTTAACACTGTGATATAATACTTGTGTCTTAGGTTCTATCTTGGTCAGTGAGAAAGGAGTTTTGGGAAGAGGTGTCACAATTCAAGTCTGCTATATTGAGCTTATAGAGATTTCTCTGACTATCTTTAAAAATAAATGTGGAAGATAAATTTAATGAGACCATGGTGGTTCCAAGAAACACTACATGATCTCAGCATAAAGCGGAGCAATTCTTTGAATAGGCGTAAAGTTACAGAGATGATTTTTAAATGGCTTAAACTAAAATTGAGTTTATAAACTATTACTATGTGGTAGAAAGATACATATATTAATATTTATTTAAAGGAAGCATGTTAGTCAACACCATTCAAAAATAAACCCTGCATTTCCCTCCTTCTTTTATTCACACTAAATTATCTTCACATTTTGTGGGTTGGTAGGTAGAAGAGGAAAGTTCTATGGCTTTTATGATGTGGCTGTTGGGTGTGAGTTGTGTCAATGGCAGGATTTGTAGGACTTTGATCACATATACTACCTGTCTCATTCTATTTAGAGATCCGGGAAGCAGTTGAGGGAAATACATCTGAGAGTGGACAGGAAAAATGGATAGACCTGTAGAGGTTCCAGACTCAGCACACCTTTAAATCTATTGACAATACCAGTATTTCACATTGTACACGAGATCTACTCTAAAATATTTGCAATTGATTTTTTATGAATGTTTCTATCTTTCTTGTATAAACAGAATCATATTCTTTGAGGGCAAAGATATTGTTTCTTTTATTCCTTGATATAATTCAAGCACCTAGAACAATTTCTGACACACTTTCAATATTTAATAAATATTTGTTGAGTAAGAGTATTAATAGACAAAAGGGGATTTAGAATGGAGCAAAGTCCCATAATAATTTGCTATAAATCAATTAATTGTTATTATTTAAAAAAATAAATCTAGGTGTTGTATCATCTGGTTTATTTAAAATAGGTTATAACTGGAATAAAGGATACTGTAAGTTTTGCCTTCCTTATTCTATGAAATCTCCTCAAAATTAAGGAATAAAAACAATTAATAAGATAACTTTTTTAAAGGTTGTGTGCCAGTTCTTAAGCTATTGTCTCTTATCTCTTAGACCCCATTTTACAATGCTGGGGCAGGGCCTCTGCAAACATTTCTGCTTCACCAGCAGGTTCTCTGTTAGGCTCCGCCCACAGGGGGGTGCTAGACGGAGAAGGGAGGCTGCTTTCTCTCTCTTCCTATTACTGTCAGTGCGCATCAGCTTCTTATGGGTTTCCTGTCTGCTCCCTGGTCTCGTGAGCATCACCCCAGTAGCACTTCTTCCTCTTGGCAGCAGTGGTGCCTCCCCATAGCAGTGTGTGGATCCAATTTGCAGTTTATACAATACTTGAAAAACCAGGCTTCTCAGAATTTAGAGACGCCAGCACCAGCCCAGCAGTGCCCTTATTCAGAAATTTGAATTTCAGCTCTGTAGGCCTCTCCTCCAATCTTTTAAATTGTAAGAATTCCAGCCTTTTGCCTTTATTCTTTCAGCCCTAGACGTGGTAGCTTCTTCCTGCAGTTGTCGCCTCTACAACACTTTAGTGTGCTCTTTTGATTCTTTCACTTATTTAGTTAACAATTTTATGACTAGTTAACACTTCTTTATATAAATTCTGTCCTGTTCAAATAACTGGTGTCCTTTCTGTCTCCTAATGGGACCCTCAGGTATACAAGTTGGTTTTACTAAGTCACTCTCCTTGGCGTCTTTAGTTTACACATGCTACTTGATTAAATGCAAACAAAGAGTCAATTTAAAAAAAAAAAATGTCAAGAGACATGATGTAAGCAAAATTCTTAACTAAGTGAAATGTCCTGAGTACTTCCGTCTTCCCTGGCCCTTGCTTCTTGCTTTATCCCCTCTCTTTTTTCCTTTCCCCTCCTTCTCCTTTTATGTCTATCCCTCTGGGTGTTGTTTCCTTCAATCCTTCTTCTCATCTTGAGAATTCTGTCTTACCTTATTCTCACCAGCTCAATACCTTCATCATTTTCTCTTCTACTATTGAAAAGACAGTGAGCTCAGTTCTTTCTCCTAAGCTCATCAAATACAAGTTAGTCCCCTTACCCCATGGAAAACAGAGAGGCCAAAGGCCCTAAACATTGCAACAAGAGAAATGGGAAATTAAACATCTCCTTCTAACAGTGGAGAGGTATTATTTTCATCAAGGTTCTTTGAGATATATTTCAATGACACTCTGTCAGTGGCCATCTGGTTAGCATACACCTAAGGAGCTACCCACTTCCTATCGTCTCCTACCTTTGGTGGCAGATAGTAGAAGAAGACAACATTCCATCCCAGCAAAGAATGGGAAGGCGCTGTGGCTGGATGAGCCCCTAACTAAGAAATATGAATCTTACAGATGGATCCATATTTGCTCATCCACACTGCCAGAATCACACTCTGATCTTGGTTCTTTGGTTCCTGTAGAGCCTTCTTACTTAGTGAGTGTCTGGGTTCCCGTTCCTCACCACCACCTCGAAATGAGGATTTTTCTTCCATATCCCATTTCTTACAGATTTTCCTCTTAACTAGCTTTCACATAGAAATAATTTGCTTTTCTAATCTCAACAGTTTTTTATGTTAACTTTTCCAAGGATATTCGTGTTTTAAAAGAGTAGGCCCAGAA
The DNA here is from genome assembly GCF_041296265.1 of Equus caballus. Lineage (NCBI taxonomy): Eukaryota > Metazoa > Chordata > Mammalia > Perissodactyla > Equidae > Equus > Equus caballus. The sequence goes on along the minus strand of NC_091701.1, from coordinate 74,685,891 downwards.
ACCTCCTGTCTTAACACAAATGTTAAGAAATTGTAGGAGGTGAATTTTAGCTATAAATAGGGGCTGGTTTGATATAGTCTTCAGAGAAGGCATTTCTTCATCCTCATATTAAACAACCTAAGAGGGAAGCCAGTCTAGACCAGACTTCTACTTTTGGAATGCAGCTTTATGATCAGAAAGTTTAAACATCCTATAACTATATAAATAAAGATAGAATAACATGCTTTTGCATCTTGCTAGAGATACATTTCAAAAGAGAATAACAATATAAGAAAAATAGTCTGTTAGCCCTATTATGGTAGAGTGTAAATCAATGTAAGGTGAATTTATTTCTATTATGCTAATTGCCAAGAATTCATAGTCTCAGCCAAGAAACAGTTTGTTTTTCATTTACTTTCTGACAAAATTGAAAAATAAAAGTTTTGTTGTAGATCAGAAAGGGGCTAGAAATAAAATAGCAATGAGTATCGTAAGATGCTTTTTTGGAGGATGTTTGTCATGACCACTACTTAATAATATGTGCTATTTTTTAATTTTGAAAAAATAAGCCTATTTCTGAACTTTAAAAAAGGATTGCGATCTTGTTATTAAAGCCATCTTTACGTGCATTTCCTAATACAGTCGCGTAGACTCACACGGCCTCACCAGAGCGCTTTACTCCGAAGTCTTAGAATTATTTGAACCGTGCTCTTGCTTCATTGCTGAGAAACATTCTTTTTCGCCTGATACCTGTGGTATCAGGAAGACTAAAGGTATTAGGTGTCAGGTAAAGCACTGACACCTGAACGTCGTGAAAGGAAAAGACAGGGATTCACCTTGCCGCCAATTTCATACTTTCCTTGGCAGAACCCTTTGACTTGTAGAATACAAATGTAGAAAGATTAGCTATCTTAAAACTCTTTTGAGCTTTCATGGATGGTTCCCCCAGATTTTACTTAGCGTTTCCTAGGCACTCGTGTAAGCTCTAGTGGGAGAAAGATAGTCCTTTTTCTTTCAGGATGTCTCTTGAAATCTGTGTAACCTGTATAAAAGAAGACATAAAATGCAAGGTGTTGAAGTGTAAGCACTATGGATAATAAATGAAGGCCAATGACTGCATAAGAAGACACGTATTTTCTGTTGAGAAATCTCTGCTCTTCAGAGGAAGGGTTTGTGTTGTATGCATGCACACACATACATTTGAAATTCCAGAAAGGAAGCTGAACATCTGGTCACTTCATTCTAGTATTTCTTAATTTATAAGGATATGAAAATTTTAGCATCCCATATTAGAAAGTCATCAATCTGTGATAAGCTTCTCATTCTCTTTGACTGAAGAGTTTTCTTGTGAATATGGAATAAAACTATTATTATAGCAGTTGTATTTGTGACTCATTAGGAAAACACATCTCTGAGCTGAAAATGTAGTCCATCTATGACATTAAGCCTAGCATTCTGGTCACAAAACCCATTGCTGTTGCTTTAGCTTAATTCAAGATTCTGTGAAGTATATATGCTTTATATGGCCTAAAAAGAAGCTTTTCTAAAAACAACAAATATAAATTTTGAAGAGTTTTCAGAATCTTTGCCAGCTTCTGTGGTTTTAATATTCCAACACATCTTCCTTGAGTTAACTTTGACCTACTCTTTCTCTTGAATAGAGAGAAGTTAATATGCTAAGCTGCATTAGAAGTACAATATAAGTGAAGACTCTCCTCCACCAACTTACAATGTCTAAATGAGTTATTTTGCTGTGCAGATTTTACTCATGTTCAGGTGGTATGGTAGAGAAGGAAGAGTACTAGAAGGTCAGGAGACTCACTTGTAGATACTAGCCAAAACATTTCATATCTCTGGACCTGTTTTATCAACTATAATTGAAAGCGATGGAACTGATACATCTACTCCTTTCCAGTTCTAAATATTAAGATTCTATCTGGTGTTTATTATTTTACTTTTTTATTATAAAGATATTAAGTATTCAAAAATTTAGCAATATGGAAAGCTATAGAAGATACTAAAAGAGGTGCCATAGATTCCACCATTTACTTGCATTTTCTTTATTATTAGTGAAGATGACCATCTCATGTTTTTTGACCTTATACCTCATTTCTTAATTGCCTACTCATGTGTTTAGCTAATTATTTTTTTCTGTTGGGATTTTTATCTTTATTCATACTGATTTTGAGTCATTGTAGTTGATATTACTTTTTGATAAATCTATTACAAAGATTTCCCCCAAGACTTTTATCTTTCAACATTGTTTATAGTATTTTTTGTTTTTGTTTTTTAATTAATTTTTATTTTTAAGGTTTTTTGGTTTGGATGCAAAAAAAAAATCAAAAAAACCCACCAGATCGCCAGATCCATGACATTCCGTGTAAATAATCTATTGTGAATAGGATTTGGTGCCCCAAACCAAGATAAATGTAGTGTGATTTCCTTGGAGTACCTCCCTTGCTCTTTGTTGGAGAATCTATGCTCCTTGGGAACATGAAGGTGATATGTAGATGGGTAAAAACTTGAGAATTCGAAAATTGAATTGGGTTCCTGGCCATTTGAGATGCACAATGGCAGGAGAAGGGAATCTCCAAAAATAAACTTGGCTCACTTCACATATTTGCTTGGACAGTGTTCATTGTTTTTTTTTTTTTTTTAATCATCTGTGCTTTAGTTATCAACCAAGAAGTTAGACTGACTAGCATTTAATGGTTTGAAAAAATGCATCCAAGTCTGAAGGGATGAGAGGTCAGTAGCTCTTTATTTATTTATATTTGCAAACAAACTGGTAAAAATTGTAATTCAGAGAAACAAATTATTTACTCCCTCAAACAAAATAAAAGATCTAGTCAAGCAACTGTAAATTAGATATTAGGTATGCTTCTCACCATAAATTTTTTTACAATATAGTTTTTCAAACCAGTGCTTTTTTATCATATGTGTAAATGCCTATGTTATATGAGAAACAGTGGAGTGTAGCAGAAATAGAATTGAACTGAGGTCTGGCTCATACTTCCAATTTTTGCCAATGACATGCTGTAATTTTGGAGAAGGGCCAGAATTTCTATATTGGTCAATCTGTCCACTTTTCTTTCTTCCTTTTTTTCTTTTTACACTGAAGACCTTGCCATTTCATGTCATCCAGATTGTCTTAAAGTCCTTTGGGGATTTATAAGAGCCAAATCATCATTTTTATTTGATCAGGAAGGAAGATACCTTATAAGCAGTTAGGTTTATGTAGATGATCCTGTGGAAGGAGGATTTTCATCATTCTCATTTCAGCTGCAGCAGACTTTGTTTCTCCTCCGGCCTTCAACACTTCCTTCACTGGTCCTTTTCTCAGCTAGTGAGCTCACCTTGTTCTTAAAATAAAAAGCTCAAGGTCATCCTTCATTGATTCTCATCTTCATCCCACTCGATTTTCTTCTACTACAGATGTCTCTTCAAATTTTCCCGGTCTCAGAAGGAGAGTCTCAAAAATGCTAAGCCCTCCTCTGGCACACTTGATGGCGGTATCTTGCCCCACACTTGCCCCTTTCTTCTCTATTCCGTTTCTACCTCTTCAAGTTTCTAGAATTCACATCTCTCCATCTGGAGGAGAGCCTTTGCTTGACCTTCCTGCCACTCTTTCTTCCAGTCAGTTTCTAGCTGCTTTGTTTTGACTGCAGACGTCTGCCTGTGCTGCCTCCCCACCGCCACTTCTGTCCTGGCCTCTGAAGCTTAGTTTTTGTCCCACTCACTTACTGATTTTCCTTCAAAAATCACCATCTTTGTCATCAAACACAAAGTACTGTGACAAATGCAGTCCCCTTGACCTGTTTACAGTTTTTGACACTGTTCACTGTGTTTTCTTCCTGAAACACTCTACTTTATCTCTTTAGAGAAATGGCCCTCTGCTAGTTCTTTTTTATCTACTTACTTTTGCCTTTTTATTGGATATTTTTTAATTCATTTCTCTGTGCCTTTCTATATATTCTGTCAGTCACCACATAGCACTGTGAAAGAATCAGGGCTCAAAACCAGACAAACCATTGAGTGGTGGCATTAATTTGAGAAAGCTACTCAATTTATTTGTCTGTGATTTTCTTTTATGTAGCATGAGGATAAATTCCTGACTTGAAGAGAGACAATGAGGATTAAATGAGAATCTGTGTAAAGGCATCAAGCACAGTGCCTGACCAGGGTTACTGTTGACCTGTGCAAGTCATCCACGTTCTAGCTTCTCCTTGACATCTTTGATAATTCCGGCCCTAAGACTTTTCTTCTTTTCTGGCCACCTATAGTTTAGGAAAGCATATGCTACACAATTTAATATTTAATTATATACCATCTTTTATCAGTGACTATTGTTTCATGTTTGTTGCATCTTTCTAACTACAAAGTTGAGATCACTCCCAACAGTCCCACCATATGCCTTTCAGCATATAATGATAATAAAACTAATATATGGATCAGCTTACTATAGAGGAGAGATGTTTGTGAATTAATTGACTCAAGACCTTATCCTTGCCCTTCTCTGGACTTATAACAAGTAGTGTGGAAAACTATGAATATGGGAGGAATTTAACATCGCCTTTCTAGTCACTGCTCTGGTTTCCTCAGACTTCCTTTGGGATTACACTCTAAAATAAAGATAATGCAGGTGATGACTTGTTATAAATTACCCTCATTCTCTAGAGTTTTGGGGTCAGTAATACCCTATTTCTTCCATTGTTTCAACAAATACTTTCAGAGTACAATAAAGTGCTAGACACTAATATAATGGTAAGTAAAACAAATATTCTTCATTTAAAGAACTCATATATTAGTAGGTGAGACAGACAAATAGGCATGCAATTTTATTAGGATGTGGTAAAAATATCATATGGGAAAGAACTGGGTATTATAATGTACACAGAAAGAGCACTTAAATTGTTCTTTGAGGGGAGGGCAGTCTGAAAAGGCTTCCAAAGGAAATAATTTCTAAGATGAAACCTGAGAATTTGTTTCAGACAATAAAAATAAGATTAGCATGGTTCATGTACTTGCTTTTAAAAGGGATACACGACCATTTTCTTTTAAATAAAATTTCATGTATTTGCTCCTTCCCACCCCTTATTTTGTTCCAAATTACTGCCAGATTCTGGACCTGTAATGCCCTAAACTAATTCTAGTTAAGAGATGTTGGAAAGAATAATTTAAATTTAGCAATCAAATATAAGAAAATATTAAAAAAGTGATCAATAGACTTTGGCCCTCTTTATCATAGAAAAGTGATGAAAAGCTTCAAACTTACTACTGTATATTAAAAGCTAAGAAACACAATTTTTAAAATGGTGTATCATGAACAGAAATATATCAAAATGGAAATTCAGATGATGCAGTATCAAAACTGGGTAGTCAAAGATTGTCAAAGACCTAAAGTTGTACATATGCTCCTATGATCAATGTGAGACAGAGGAAAAGTTTTTTTTTTTGTTTTTTGGGGTTTTTTTTTTGCTGAGAAAGATTTGCCCTGAGCTAACATCCATTGCCAATCTTCCTCTTTTTGCTTGAGGAAGATTTGCCCTGAGCTAACAGCTGTGCCAGTCTTTTTGTATGTGGGATGCCGCCACAGCATGCCCACTGGTGAGTGGTGTAGGTCCGCACCCAGGAACGGAACCCAGGCCACTGACACAGAGTGTGCCGAACTTAACCACTAGCCCCCAGAGGGAAAGTTCTGTGACTAGAAAACATCACACCAAAGAGCATTTATCCTTCCTGGTTTGGTTGTGTATGGAAAAGACTTACAGTTACTTTCTGTTCTTCATGAATGACTTTATTCAAAGTGAAAATAACATCTATACCTCTGAGGAGATCAGAACAAAAAACAAAGATGAATTATGAGAAGTGCCCTGACCCTCTTGGAAAAAAGTCAGTATATATTTCTTATGAGTAACACAGTGCCCCCAAAAGGCTAAATATTCAAATCCATGAATTTAGTGTGCCTAATTTCCTGTTTAGAGAGAAGGGAAAATGTTTCTCTTCTATTTTCCTACTGCACAATAAAATTAAAGCAAATAGAAAGAGAATTCAGCTTATCAAAATTCTCCATTGGGAAGCCAATGGCTCCCATTTTACGCACTATTTGTAATTAGCTTTAGGGTCTCTCACCTAATTCTTTCCTTTGAATTAATTAAAGTGTGTTCAAATGTGACAGACATTTCAAAATTCCCTGTCATCTGACAGGAAGGGCTTTTTTTCTTTTTCATTCTTCTTTTTTCCTCCGTAAGTATAGGAGCTCCAAGCTCCAAAGATATTACCACAATGCTGTGAGGTTGTTTACCTTCGCTCCTCCACAAAAGATAATCCAACAAATTACATTAATTATAAACCAATATGTTCCGTTCAATTCCCATATGAGCCAGACCTGAGGATGAGCATCTGCTCTTATTTTCTGAGCTCGATTTTGAGGACAAGATTCACAACAATGCTCAATCCATAATTAACAGAAAATTAAAGATGTAACATCCCAACATCCTGCTTTTTGAAGCTGTGTGCTTAAAAATATACAGGCCCACTCCTGGCGAGCTTTTTTCCCCCAACTCAGAAATAGTCTAATGTTATCCCTGACTTGTTTTTGTTTGTTTAAAATATTTGCATTTATATTGGACTTAAACATGCAAATATTTTCCACAAAAAGAATCAGTAACAGTTTCCTACTGTGACAATTTCTTAAAAACTTGGGGTTTCTTCTTCCCCTAGATAATTTCTTTCCTTTTTCCCCCTTAAAAAGAATGTTTAGTGTGTATTAAGCATATTGTTTCATGGTGGGGGAAATAGGAATGGGTAAAATTTATTTAGGATACTTGGTTTTCTTTTTTTCCTGTTTGGCCCATAAAAAGAAACAATAGTAAATTGTATCATATACTCATGTACATCCACACATATTTAGTGCATACGTCCTTTATTCTATTTATGGAAATCCCAGTTAAGCAGTTGGTGGTAAACAAATATTTAAAATATCTGCATTATAGATACCTAATTCATACATAGCATCCATATGTGATTGAGTATAAATAGGCATACTGTTTGAGTACACCCACACACCGTACACAAAGTGAATGGAGAGCAGGACAGCGAATGAGCTGCTCTTTTCCTTGTTCACATGTATAATACCTGAGTCTGATGTGAAGGTGAGCATTCTTTACCTAATTGTTCTGGGATTCTGAGAGGAGAGGGGCACAAAATGAGTGTAATTCTATGCACCTCTGAAGTGCTTTGTTGTCATCTATCTTTATTGCATACTCAGTCATGAAGGGAAAGTTATTCTGCTTTCATTGAACTCCCTCTGCTGATTTTCAAATTATTCTCACCACCTATTTGCACTTAGAAATTCTTGCCATGATGAGGTTGACTTTTATCACTGAATTCATGTTATTGGTGGGGAGGGGTGGATATGGTGCAAGATTCTGGGTTCTTTGAGTGATAGGAAGACCAGATAACCCTTGTGGTGGTTCCACAGCGCACTGTGTGACAGGAAAGCACTGGCCCGTAGTCTAGATGCTAAGGATCCCTGACTGATCTGTCACATTCTCTAGGCGGGGGGCCCAGGAGGGTGGCTTGCCGGCCCTGGCTTAAACTTCACAGAGGGACTGCGATTTGTATGTTGATGTTCTCTCCAAAAGAAATTTTAAATATAATCAGGAACAAAATTGAAAGGAGGAAATAGTAGTTAAGATGCTTTCAACTACAAATAAGAGGAAACCCACCCAAGTTGTGTTTCTTAAGGTTTTAGAAAAAGTTATTGTTAGATTAATAAAATATTCACAAGCTGGCGGTTCTAGTGGGTCAATAAAGCTATCAGAGAGGACAGATCCAGGCTTTCCCATCTATTTACGCTGCCATCATTAATACTTCCCTTTGTTCTTAGTATTGCCACCTCATTATTTCAAAATGGTTGCCACAGATCCAGACGCCATATAATCCAAAGTAGGAAGGGAAAGAAGGGGAGAAAAACCTTCACTTCTTGCCTATGAGGCTCTCCATTTTTAGGGAGGAATATTTCCCTGGAGCCTTCAGTTAATTTCCCTTAAGGTCTCTTTGGCCAGAACTGAGTGCCCTGGCCATCTCTAAACCAACAATAAAGGAGAATAATACTATGATTACACCAGCCCAATAATAATTCATTTTTTCAAATTTTCTAGGACTGGAGACATTGAGTGCAGAGCATAGGTAAACAAGAGTTTGCTTGCCACCAAATATCTGTCATAGAACCTTACACATGTGATCATTGCCAGGCCATACTTTTAGAGTGTACTATATATATGTGTACACATGCACATTCACATACGTACATGTGCACACACACATATTCCTTTACTTGTCACAATTATTTTGCATTGTCTGTCTTGTATTAATAATGTTTATTTGTTAAACAAAAACATGTAAAAATACTATGGATATTTATGAACCTGTTTTGGCATTTTTTCTTTTAGACTTCTTTTAAAAATATGGAATGGCATAGGCCTCTCTCAATCTCTGAGAGATACTGGTGATAGACTTTGCCAGCTGTGTGACCATAAACGTATGTTACTTAACTTTTCTGTACTTCAATTTTTCCATGGATGAAATTGGGATAAAATTCCTGGGCTGCCTAATTGGATCCTACTTCATGGGAAGGATCCAGTGCATGAATTACAGGAAACTGCTCAGGAACAGCAACACTTTGTATTTCATACTCTTAGTGTTTGATACTGAGCTGAAGTGCAAAGATGGGTGAGGAATCTTGCTGTGAATCCCAGGCCCAAGTGCTGGTCACCATGAGGACTTTTCAGTGAAGAAGCAGAAGGCCCGCTGATTCCACTTACTCTCCTTCCCTGCCCAGTCAACTGCAATATGCCTCAAAAGGCAAAAAGTCCAACTAATGGCCCAATTGTCTTCTGGGGTAGTCTGACCCTGTCAGGAGACACTGCCCAAACATCATATTGTTTAATTTGTAACTGTATGGTGTTTGTAGAGATTGAGTTGACCCTAGAGAGTCTGAAATTAAGGCTTTGTAAATCCCAGGTTCCTAAGGTTTTATCTATTCTGCCAACTCTGCAGTGAGGTTTGCTTGTACAGGCCATGATTTTGAATGGGGCCACACCCAATTCCACAGATGCTGGAACATTCAGTTTGGAATTCTCCCCATCCCATCAGTATATAAGCTTCTTGCACCTCTTCTGATCCAGATGTTGTCACACACAGGGTATGGCTGGGCTCAAACCTCTGATGTTGTTGTGGACATACTACATTTGGTGAGGACTCAGTGTCTCCTTCCTTTAGTTTACAATATTCACTGAATGCTGTCTCTGGCCTGGGTTTTCTTTGATGGATTTATAGGAACTGAGACATATAACCACACATTTAAGGAATTCAGAATCAAGGTGAGGAGATAAAATCCACAGGTATAAAATTATTTTAATAGCACTCATCATACTATGTTATAATTGTGTCCTTGTCTCCTCTAATGATCAGTAAGTTTGTTTTTTAAAGAATATTTAAGGCAGTTTTAGGTTCACAGAAAAATTCAGAGGAAAATACAGAGAATTCCCGTGTACCTTCTGCCTCCACACATGGATAGCCTTCTCCATTATCAACAGCACTCACCAGAGTGGTATGTTTGTTACAATTGATGAACCTGCATTGACACATCGTTATCACTCAAAGTCCGTAGTTTACATCAGAGTTCCCTCTTGGTGTTGCACATTCTAAGGATTTGGACAAACATATAATGACATGTATCCATTATTACAATATCACACAGAGTGTTTTCACTGCCCTAAAAATGCATTGCCCTCTGTCTATTCATCCCCCACCACCACCGCCGCCTCCCCAACTCCTGGCCACTACTGATCTTTTTACTCCATAATTTTGCTTTTTCCAGAATATCATTTAGTTGAAATTATAGTGTGTAGACTCAGATTGGCTGCTTTCACTTAGTAATATGCATTTTAGTTTCCTCCATGTCTTTTCATGGCTTGATGGCTCATTTCTTTTTAGGACTAAACAATATTCCATTGTCTGGATGTACCACAGTTCATTTATCCATTCACCTACTGAAGGACATCTTGATTGCTTCCAAGTTTTGGCAATTATGAATAAAGCTGCTGTAAACACCCAGCTGCATGTTTTTGTGTGGACATAAGTTTTCAGCTCCTTTGGGTAAATACCCAGGAGTGCAATTGCTGGATTGTATAGCAAGAGTATGTTTAATTTTGTAAGAAAGTGCCAAATTGTCTTCCAAAATGGCTGTACTATTTTTTATTCCCACCAGTAATAAATGAGAGTTCCTGCTTCACATTCTCACCAGCATTTGGTGTTGTCAGACTTCCATATTTTGGCCACTCTAATAGGTATGTACTGGTATCTCGTTGTTGTTTTAATTTGCATTTCCCTGATGACGTAAGATGTGGAATATCCTTTCATATGCTTATTTGTCATTTTATGTCTTCTTTGGTGAGGTATCTGTTAAGATCTTTGGCCCATTTTTTCATCAAGCTGTTTGTTTTCTTACTGTTGAGTTTTAAGAGTTCTTTGTATATTTTGGATAACAGTCCTTTATCAGATGTGTCTTTCACAAATATTTCCTCCTAGTCTATGGCTTGTCTTCTCATTCTCTTAACATTAGTTTTCACAGAGCAGAAGTTTTTAATTTTAATGAAGTTTAGCTTATCAATTATTTCTTTAATGGATTGTGTCTTTGGTGTTGTATCTAATAAGTCATCGCCATACCTAAGGTCATCTAGGTTTTTTCATATGTTATCTTCTAGGAGTTTTATAGTTTTGCATTTTATATTTAGGTCTATGATCCATTTTGAGTTAATTTCTGTGACTGGTGTAAGTTCTTGTCTAGTTTCATTTTTGCATGTGGATATTCAATTATTTCAGTACTATTTGTTGAAAAGACTATCTTTGCTCCATTGTATTGCCTTTGCTCCTTGTCAAAGATCAGTTGACAATTCAGTGGCTCCCCAGTATCCACAGTTTCACTTTCCATGGTTTCAGTTACCCATGGTCAACCACAATCTGAAAATATTAAATGGAAATTTCCAGAAATAAATAATTCATAAGTTTCAAATTTTGCACCATTCTAAGTAGCATGATGAAATCTCACTCTGTCATGCTCCATTCCACCTGGAACATGAATCACCCTTTTGTCTGGTGGGTATCCACACTCTACATGCTACTCTCCCATTAGTCACTTGGTAGCCATCTTGGTTATCAGATCGACTGTCATAGTATTGCAGTGCTGGTATTGAAGTAATCCTTATTTTACTTAATAATAGCCCCAAAGCACTAAAGTAGTGATACTGGCAATTCAAATATGCTAAAGAGAAGCCATAAAGTGCTTCCTTTAAGTGAAAGATTCTCGACTTAATAAGGAAAGAAAAAAGAATCATTTGCTGAGATAGCTAAGATCTACAGTAAATTTTATTACAGTATATTGTTATAATTGTCCTATTTTATTATTAGCTATTGTTGTTAATCTATTACTGTGCCTAATTTATAAATTAAACTTTATCATAGGTATGTATGTATAGAAAAAACATAGAATATATAGGATTTTGTACTATCTGTGCTTTCAGGCATCCACTTGGGGGAATATATCTTTTGTGGATAAGGGGGCACTACTGTACAGTCATGTGCCACATAATGACGTTTTGGTCAGTGATGGACCGTATATACAACAGTGATCCCATAAGATTAGTACCATATGGCCTAGGTGTGTAGTAGGCTATAGCATGTAGGCTTGTGTAAGTATACTCTATGATGTTTGCACAACGATGGCATTGTCTAACAATGCATTTCTCAGAATGTATCCCTGTCATTAAGCAATGCATGACTGTATTTATGTGGGTCTATTTCTGGGCTGTCTGTTCTATTTCATTAACCTATTTGTCTGTTCTTTTGCCGGTATCACACTTTCCTGATTCTTGTAGCTTTATAGCAAGACTTGATGTCAGGTAGCGTCAGTGATCTCATCAGAAAAGTCTTTAGGTATTGGGAATCTATCAAGCTCACAGTGGCAAAATAAGTTTTCTAAACTTTTCATTTTTGCTTGAAAGCTCAAATTTTACCTTTGGTGACAAATAACTTTCAGTTTATATTCCTTGAAGTAATAGGCTCACTTTGTTCATTTGTGAGAATATGTTTGCCAAATACTCAAACTGTGGTTTGAATAACATGAGTCTATTGGTCAGTCATTCTTTCAGGTAAAAATATGTTCCAATAAAGGAAGAGTGCCTCATTCAGCTCACAGCCCAAGCACAAGTGCCTTTCCTCAAGACGACCATTGTGTTTCAGTGTGTAGCAGAAGTGCTACACGTGTACTTCTCACTTCATACCTTGAATGTGACTCAGGTTTGGGATCTAACAAAATTAATAATTTTTATTGCTTCTTCAAGGACTTTCTTAAGGGAAACCGACTTTTTAAACTGCAAGAGCACAGCAGTGAAGAATACAATGACAGTTTGGTGCCACTGCCTTGATTCATGCTAAGGGGCCAATGGTTTTATTCATTATTACTTTTGTATCACCAGTGCAAATGTTAACACAGAGAAAAAGGTAAATAATGTTTGAGAATAATTTTGAAAATAGGTTGACCTCTTGTATGTCCTAAAAGAGTCTTAGGGACCCTTAAACATACACAGACCGCAGTTTGAAATCCTCTGCTCTAAAACACCAATGTATATATGCAAGCTTTGTAACATTGAATGTGTATATCGGGTTGTATATTTCTATTAGGGAAATGTCCGGAACTTTCATCAGATTGTTAGAGGATGTCATAGGACCCAAAACAAGAAAAATTGGCTGTCAGGGGAAACCCAGTATGTTGCAGTGTAACCAAGCAGTAATCTTGATACCTAGCTGTTTTTCAAATGAAGAAATACTGTTTTCAAAAGTTAAGTCATTTGACCAAAGTCAGACAGCCCATACATGGTAGATTCAGGACACCGTTCCATTTCCTTCTGACCATAAAGTCTATATTCTCATCACCTATGCTAAACTTTAGCATAAGGCTTTGTGAAAAATGGTACAGGAACACAGAATGGTAAGAAGAAGTGAGTGGTCCCAAGAATTTTGCAATCTAGGAAGGAAAATGAGACAAATAAATAAATACAAAACACAAATAACATAAAATGATAGATAACATTCACCTCATGTATTTGAAGGACTTGAAAGGAAGTTCCATCAAATTTTAGAGACCAAGAAAGACTTGGTGATCTTGAAAGATGACATTTGGGATGGTTCTGATGGATGGTAGGGTTTTTCAGAGTAGAGGAGATGGTTATAGATAGAAGCAAAGCATAAACAAAGGCAGGGAGCCAGGAAATTGAGGGTTGTGTGTGGGAAACCATGAGTAATCTAGTTCAGCTGGAGTGTCTGGGAATCATATACAAATGAACTTAGTAAAACGTGTTGGAATCAGAGGGCCATATGCCAAGCTGAAGAGTTATATAAGACTCAGGATTCCACAGAGCCATTGAAAGATTTTCAAATAGAGTTTGGGTATAATTGGGCTCTTTTGCTTTGGTGCATTCTTAGGACACAGTTATTCACTGAACGGCATTTATTTAATGCCAGGTCACTTTAAATTGAAAGAGTTTATGAAGGACTGTTTATTGTCATTGTTGAAGAATGATCTAAAGAATAATTTCCTTTCTCTGGTGAAAAGAGGAATGAATAGTCTTTAGAATATGGGCTTCCACTGATGCTTGAGAAACGTATTCCTTTGCATAGATATTTCCCACTTATCATTGGATCAATACAATGGAACAATTTATAGTGTTTCTCAAAATGGTTTCTATTTGTACTGTTTGGTCAGTACTAAGTATGTGACCTGGCAACTGAAAAAGGAGCATCAACCCAGAGTTCTCATCAGTCTGCCTGAACTTCAATTTGAATTATTAAAATATGTTTTGTTTTTCTTGAAAAGAATAAAGCAAGCCTCAGTGTAAACTATAAACACAGAGGATATGAGTTAATGAAAGGAGTCCCATATTCCTGCTTTGAAGAAAAACCTGATATAACTACAGGACTTCCTCAGCACTAGAAGGTTTCTAGTCTGTTTCTGCCATGCTGGGGGTTAGTAGGAGTAGTCATGAGGTTGCTTGGTACCTGTGTTCTGAGGTTGGTTGTTTGCCCGCCTCAAGGGGCCTCACAGACCCATTAGTTGCTCGTCAAAGGGCTTCTACTTCAGATGAGAGAGGCTTATGAATAGGCAGCTCCCACGCAAATCCCAGGCTGTAAAGATTCACATAAATCTCATCTTTCTCCTAGAAATCAGTATTCCATTGGCTGAGTACTACTACTACCACTACCGGTACCAGTGCTGCTGCCACTACCGTTACAGGCGGCTACATATTGAGCACTAAGTACTCGGCTTCTGCTAAATGCTTTATTTATAATCCTCTGAGGTTGAGTTATTTCCTTGATTTTTTACACCTGAAAACTTTGGCTTGTAAGAGTTAAAATTTTTCCCAAAGGCACACAGCTAGTAAAGAGACTGTCGGTCTTCAAAAACTTGTGCCCTGGACCTCCCCCTCCACCTAGCTGATGCCTACTTATCCACAAGCCTCAATTTAAATGTCATTTCCTCAGAAGACTTGCCTGCCTCACTAGACTTGGTTAAATTACCTTGTTATAACTTCCTAAAGCTCTCTTACCCTTTTTAATACTAATCTTATATTGTGCTTACTGTTTAATGTCTGTCTTTACTGCCAGGCTCAAAGCCCCATTAGGGTAGGGGCAGTATCTTTCTCATCCACTTCAGTATTCCTTTGATTGAAATGATGAATTGACTTAGCTTAAAATATTTAAGTACAATTTTCTTGGGATGCTCCTGTCAAAAGGATGATACTATCTGGGAAGATATCATATTCAGATACGACTATCATTAATGCCTCATCTGAGCCTCTTATCTTATCTCTGAGACCAAGAAAAACAGCATACAGGGCAGGTAAGTTTTGATGAAGCAGAAGAGGAAATAACTGCTTGAGAGCTCTGAAATTGGTTGGGCACCAGATCTGGGGACCTGAAACAGTGGAGATTCATAATGAAAGTACTGGACTTCCAGGGTCAGAGACCCAAAACAGAACAAGAAAAGTAGAGATAAGACAACGACACGTGTTTTTCCAGCTATGTCTACCTTCCACAAGCTTTGCTTATCCTTCTTCCTCAATAGGGGCACTGAGTGTGGTTCTTAGTGTGGCTAAGGTTGGCATAACCGGTGGGCAGAGGAGAAATTTGAAGATTGTATACTTATATAGATTGTATACTGTTCTAGAACAGGGAACTATCTTCTCCTTTAGTTAGCAAGGTGCCTAGAACATGGCCATCGTTCAGTGTATATTTGTTGACTGAGTGATGGAAACTTCCTGAGACCCACTGGTTGACAAAAGCTTATTCTAACTCCTTTTGTCGGTATTGTTACTTAATTTGATTTCTTTGGATTTAGTAAACTCTTATGAGCTTATGCCTTTTAGAAATTAATGTATACAACTAACGTCACAAAACAATAGTTATCTTTAATATGCAAAATGCAAACTGATATTTTCTTTTATATTCTTTTTTAAAAAAATGTTGATTGACACTTGCAAAATTGATTTTATGACCAACTAGTGGATTACAAAATTCTTCGTTATGAATTTATTTTCAAACACACATCTGCATCCACACACATACGTCTCTGGATGTACTGGGTCAGTATGTAAAATATGTCTTACCATACCAGGCAAACAAGTTTGAAAGGTGCTGTTTTAAAATGCTGCTGGATTCTCTTTCCCAGGTCTTGTTTGGAAACATCTGGTATACCCTGTGCTGCAGGCCATCTCAGTCAGGTCCCCAAGCCCATCTGTAGCCTGGAGGCACATCTCCCTTTTGCAGAAATTGCAGGGTTTCTGCACGTATTATTGATGGGGAGGTCTGTCTTGCTCAGAGGCATCCAGAACATCAACAGATATTTTCTTCTCTGGAAAAATACTGTAAGGTGAGGCGGAGCAGAGGATGAGTTCTTTAACTGATTTGGATGGCAAATCTTTTTTTTTTTTTGAGCATGGCTAATAAATGTCATTATCCTAGTATTTCTCAAGTGCCATGGAGCAGAACTTAATAAAGTTCTATTTTATTAACCAATTTCCCGTCTTCTTGTTCTTTTAAAAAAATTATGTTTATGGGCTTTAAAAATGACTATGTTTAAGAACATCTTTCCCAGCTGGGCTGAAAGGAGAACAGAGATTGTTCCATCATTTAGTTCAGCACTCTCAATATCCTCTAAGATCAGTTACATCAGAGAAAAGAAAGATCCAAAAAAGGGGAGATTATGCAACTTGTTGCAAAAACACAGTTTAGGCCGTGTCAGGATTAGAAGGCTAGTTCACTGGAGAAATTGATTAGAGCAGCATCCCACAAATTGCTTCTTCCAGAAC
Organism: Equus caballus; assembly: GCF_041296265.1. Classification (NCBI taxonomy): domain Eukaryota; kingdom Metazoa; phylum Chordata; class Mammalia; order Perissodactyla; family Equidae; genus Equus; species Equus caballus. The sequence continues at coordinate 74,669,482 of NC_091701.1, read as the reverse complement.
GTAAGAACTGTTTATTTTTCTAGAGCCACATTTAAAACTCCAGACTGTGAACAAACATTTTTCTTAGTTTTTTTTTTTCCCAAGACTCAGTCATCTGTATTTTGACATTAACTTTGTTCCTCATAAATGTGGTTTGGATTTGGCTTGATTATTGTTCTGGGTATAATACATAATGGAACTATTTTATATCTTTTAATTCATAAGTTTTTTGCATGCTCTGTCCAAAGTATGAAGAAATATATTGGGGTTTTGAAGAGGAACCCAACATCAAGGAACATCCAAAGACATAAATATAGGCCTATTTAAAACCATCGTGGCTGGACGTTATAATCACCTGAGAAACTTTGACAAAACACCGACAGCCAGATTCTCTCTCAGATCAATTAAATATGAATTTCTGTGGAGCACAGGCATCATTATTTCTTAAAAGCTTCCCAGATGATTCTAATATCTCATTCTGTTGGGACCCACGGAGGTAGATTGAGAGGAGTCGTGTGAAGAGAGCAGAGAGAGCACAGAATTCGAGAACACAAGATGGGCCTTCAGGATCTGGTTCTAGCCCTCACCATCTTACTGATCCTGGGTGGTTTACTTGAAATCACTCAGCTGCAGTTTTCTCATCTGTAAAATCTATATGTAAGTATACTTCACAGAGTATAATTGACATTAAATTAAGCAATGAGTGTGAAAATGCTTTAAAAAATCTAATGAGCTCTATATATACTATCATTGCAATAACATTTTTTAAGACAGAGAGTTACATAGGCAGATCTGTGTGTTAGAAACATTCTGGAAGCATCATGTAGATTGAAGTCTGAAGGTGAGAGACAAGATTAGAGGCAAAAACTGGTTACGAAATTGCAGTGTAATCTAGGCAAGATGCTACTTTGAGTTGACAAGATATTAAGGTGATGGAATTAACAGAATGAGGAGAATCATTGGCTCTTTTTGGTTTGGGTGACCATGTGAATGGTTGTGGCATGCCTCCAGGTAGAAAATAAGAAGGATGAACATGTTTGGTTCAGTAGTGGTGGAGGATCAAGGGAATAAACAAATAAAATGAAATTCTTATGAGGTTGAGTTGGAGATGACTTGTGGTAATTACCAGGGGCAAGTTGATTTATAGTTCTGGTGCCCAGGGCAGGGTTCTGAGCTGAAGTATAAATTTGGGAGTCATTAAAAAAAAGATAGAAGTTGAAGCTGTGGAAGTGGATTAAATCACCACCCAGAACATGAAGAGAAGAGAGTAGAGAACATAACCATTGAGAAGAGAGATGGAAAACTAGGAGCCTTCAAGGGAGGCTACATAGAAATGGTCTGAGGGGTAGGAGGAAAGCCCCAGTAGAACGGTGTCACCTTAAACAAGGGAGAGGAGAGTTCCAATGAGGATAGAGTGGTGAACGGTTTCAAATGTTGCAAAGATGTCAATTGAATAGGACTGGAATCTTCCATTGGATGTAGCAACCATAAGGTTATCGAAATCCATGGCAATAGCGCTTTCAGTGTAGGGATGGAAGCAGAAACCATATTGCAATGAGTTGAAAAGTGAATACAAGACAAGGAAGTAGAGACAATATTACAAACTACCTTTCCCAGAGTATTGGCTCTATAAAGAAGGAGAAGCTAAAATGACTGCTAGAGGGAACTTAAGGTTAGGAGAGGGTTCACTTTTTAGAAGAGAGGTGCACTTGATTATAAAATAGATCAGATGAAGAATAGACAGTGAGAGGTTGAAGATATAGGATAGACAGGGCATAGCAAGATGGTTGAGAAATTGGAAGATATGGGATGCAGAGGAAGACGAAGGGATAGATGCTAGACAGGAAGAAGTCACTCCTTTTATTCAAACTATAAGGAAAGAATAAATAACAAGTAATGATGGGGAAAAATTTGTGTGAGGGGAGAAGGAGGTATTTGAGAGTCCTGTCCAATGCCTCTATTTTCTTTATGAAACAGGAGGTGAAGACTGCTGTAAGACAGGAATTGTGGGAGGTAGATAGTAAGAATGAAGAAAGAGTTGAAATAATAGCAGTAGAGAATAAAGGTTAGTAGAGGGGGACTACTAACTTAGGGACATGGAGGATTTCTGGGCAGAGCTGAAAGTCCAGATGATGTTTGAGACTGCTTTGGCTGGGTTTTAAATTTAATAACACTAGTGTGAGATTAGTTTTGAAAAGTGAGTGATTAGGCTTACTCACTGGTTATTCTAACTGCTAGGCTAAGGCTAAATTACTAGGCAGTTATTAATGAGTGTTTGATAAACCTTTTCATTAGGGAGTGTTGTGATCAGAGTCATGCAGCTTTTGCGAGGCTATATTGGGGGAATGGTGGATTAGGGCCAAGAAGGGACAATCATAAGAGACTATTTATATAATCAAACAAGAAATAATTTAACCAGTATGAAAGCAGTGGGAATGAAAAAAGAGCAAGAACAGAAACAAGCTATTTCTAAAAAGCGATGTCTGCAAGCTCAGATCATTGACTTAATGTAGATAATAAAAAAGAAAAAGTTGATAGTGAATTCAAGGTTTCATGTCTAGATGATTCAGAGAATGGCACTGAGCTTCAAAAAATCAGGAGAGGTAGTGAGGTTAGGGAGATGGGTTTGGTGTTGGACATGTCCCATTTGATATGCAACCATGATATTCAAAGGGAGGTAATCAGAAAGCACTGGAAATGTAGAAGTATGATGACCATCACGATCTGGGAATCACTGACCTAAAGTGATTGTTGAAGCTATAAGAGTAACTGATATTGTCAAGTTTAAGATTTAGATAAAGAGTTCAGACAGAAATGGCTATTTTTTTGTGAGATGAGGGATGGGCAGAAGAGGAATAAGTAAAAGATTAAAGGAAGGTGTTAGAAGAGAAAAAGAAACCAGGAGAACATAGATCCTTGGAAGTCAAGAAGTTATCAGTAACAAACAAAGAGACCGAATGCTTGAGGTCTAACAGCATGAGCGTGGAGAAACTGTCAGTAGGTTTTGGCAATTAGGGATCTGAACAGACCTAAAAAAGAATGATTTCGTTAGAATGCTGGAGCCTAAAGCCAGTTTTTAAGGATCTGAATAGTTCATGGATAGTAAGGAAGCTGACACAAGGAGCTACCCTTTTGAAAACTTTATCAATGAAAATGTGGAAAGCTATGGTGAGTAGCTTAAGGGAGTAGTGAGATGCAACATCTGAACATTTTTTAAGGGAAACAATGTAGTAAAACAAAAGTAATTGGACGTGGAGGCCTACTGAGGGGCAGGTGAACACAGGGGTGGAGATGACACTGGATGCAGCAGATATGGGAGCAAGTGGGGGAAGGTGAGATTAAGGGCCTACAAAATTGAAGGATGATAAAGTGTCAAAACTTCAGGAGTATTTTAACTATGTAAAAGTGAGAGAGAGGAGGTTGTCTATAATATATTTTATTGAAACTAAGATGTACAGTTTTCAGTTTAATATTTCTGAAATTGGAATATAGTTTACAATCATTGTCAAAAGAAATGTGCTAATCCCAAGGAGGAAAAATTAGCTTTGATACTGTTGCTAGTTTTCTGTTATGTGGCCTTAGCTGTGTGTAGAAATTATCTGTCTCTTCAATCGTCCTATTTATGCTTTGCATTGGTGGCTCCATATGAGGTTGAATTAAATTTGAATCCCCAGTAATGACTTCAAAGGTCTTTTAAAAGGTTATACTTTTTTGTGGTGTCTAAATGAATAGCATAATAGAAGAGTCTCTGACGTATATCAGGCAGCAGAAATTGCCAAATCTCTCAGAATGGATCAAAGTATTTTGAAATCTAGGGTAAAGTGATGTGAAAAATTCATAAATTTGAAGGAATATTACTTTGTGCCTAATAGCAGTTGGTCAATGACATCCAGTTGACGCTCGAGAGAATATTTTAAAATTCTAGAAATGTAACACAGTTAAGACAATGTAATGTAACTCCAAGTTTAGTCAAATAGAAAATGTATATGTAACATTCACATTATTTGAAATATTCTGAAATCATGGTGTCATTCTCAAAGATTCTGCTAAGGTGAAAATCATGAGCACAGTTTCGTAAAGAAGCCTGTCACCGTGGTGAAGTACATGCATGTAGAGAACCATAATTAATTTAGAAAGATCTTTAGATTCTGTGCAGATGGCTTAGATCTACTCACACTTTAACTTGAGGGAGTCAGGGCTATTAATGGCCTTGGTTCATGTTCATGAATGCTATTGTGGGTTGGTGCAGATTTTAGTCAGTGAGTCGCTTAACCCGTCCCCCAAAGCTATTAATCAAGGATGTATCTTTTAGTACTTACATTTAGGCCCAAATCAGGAAAAAGGATGAAATGAATCAGTTGTAAGTGAACATATGTCTACCACCTCCTCAAGAAAAAAATGAATGAGTTTGATTGGAGATACTTTTGCTACTTTCTCACTTTTAGAAATCTCTCCTTCTTCCAGAACCGGCCCCAACCAGTCAAGTACTAACTCACCACCTAACCTGTCAATTGCCTTTGCCCTTCCTACCAGTTCTCCATCACCAAAACTCATCAACACTTCCCTGTCCTCTGTGGTATTCCTCTTGGCCTGCTGTGTGTAGAATGAATGGATGATAAATTCTTTAACTTTTATCTCTCCCTCTGTTCTTAAAAGGCACTCAAAACAGTTATGGTGGAAATTTGAGGCACTAAGGTACAAGCACTGAACATTATAGGCCATCAATTCTTTGTCCATCATAAACTGATGAAGGTGGAACTAAGCTTATAGGGATTGAACTAGATAGGAGCGTGTGCACGTGTGTGTGTATTTGAGAGACAGACAGAGATTTGGGGAGGAGTGTTTTGTACATAAATGGATATAATCATCTTGAAATCTAATAGTAGATAGTGAACACAGCTTTTGTGACTATCTAGAGTGGTATCTTGGTTAAATTGTTTATTTTCTTCCAAGATTTAAGATCGGTTTTTATTTTCATACTTTGGGACTTAAAAATATAGAGAAGAAAAAATAATCCAGTATTTAAAAAATTATTTCATACATACACACATATATATATATATACACACATATGTATACACACATACATACATACAAATATGCACATTATATATTCCTGTCAGAATCCAGAAATATTCCCTTGGCCTGGAGACAGATACTGGCAACTTAGAGAAAGAATCATATCTCTGTAGATAGTATTCTGAAAGCAATCTTCTTACCAAGGAATGGCAGGAGCCAAGTGTTCCAGTCCTTATGCTCTTGCCATCCTGACTACTATGTCAGGACAAGGAGCATCTTCTTGGAGGTCCCAGGGAAGCTGCCCCAAAGTGGCAGAAACATTTACAGTGGAGCCTTCCCTGGTTGTTAGCATCCTGTCCTCATGAGCTCTCTCAGAGCGTGTCTAGAATGCCATTATTGCTTTTAATAAGAAATAATATTAGTTTGAAAAACCTAGAAGGCAACAAGTACCAATAGACTGGAAATCCAATATATAAAACAACCAAGAAAAAAAGCAAGAAATTTTGACTGGATTGTCTTGTTCTTGAATTGAAGAGGCAAATCAGTGTGAAATATTAGAGAAGATTCTAACAACACTCTCCAGGTCTGGGTTATAGTCTCCACTCTGCTGTTAACCCGCCAGTTAATGTCCCTGAGCCTGAGTTTACTCACTTCCAAAAGAAGGGATTTGATAGTTTAACTGCTGAAATCTCTTTCCTATGGTATAATTTTTGATGACAGAACATTGGATCAGGTGACTGTGAGAGTTACAAAGCCATTTATCTTGCCACTCTCCTTTATATTCTCTGGTAGATCCTGGTTTATCCTTATTTCAGCATTTTCTTACATGCTAAGCAATTTATGACAAGTTCTGGTTTGGCTTCCGTCTGTCCAAGTTCTCTCTAAATGTTTTTTTCCCCCAGAGTTGAATATATTAAATCCTTGTAATACACTTAAGATAAATGGCATGGTTAGAAAAATTTATTAATTGCATCTGGAATCCTTGTCTTAAAATTGTTTTCATAACTAAAGCCTTACTGGAATTTGTACATGTGTAGAGGAGCGTAGTAAAGCATTTGGAATTTACTGATGATTTTCCTTTATTTGGTTTGCAAAATGCATCCTTAAGTGAGCCTGGAGCCTCATTTAATGTGGGATCCTGCTCTAAGTTAATGGAAAATGCAAGGGAAAAATTAAATAAAAGAACAATATAATCAGCTGAAACCAAAATAGATGGGAATTGGGATTGAGACTGTGAGGATAAAGAGGGGTGTGCAAAAGAGGGCGGGGATAGAAGCACCAAAAGCATTTACTAGCCCACATTATTTATTTATTTTTCCTAGCCAATCTGGCTTTCTGTGGGGTCATGGGTAATAAAAGAAATAAAATCGGTAGGTCCTGTTTCCTAAGCAGTAATTCAAAAGTGGCACAATCAGTTAATATTAGGCAACTGTGGTTGGCACAGAATGTAATAATAATGTAGTGAGCTGGAAGGGGCCTCAGGAAGGGAGTCGTGCCCAAGATAAACCTAGACAAGCAACCAGCAACCAGCAAAGCTTCCAACCAGGGTTCTGATGTAGGTCCACTGTCATTTTCGCCATGCTGCTCAACTGAGAAAAATAAATATAATTAATGTGCAAGATAAATAACTCAAGGAAAACAATAAAACTCATAATAAACAAAAGAAATTGCTCAAAAGTAGAAGTCAGTGAGATAAAAGGATTAATTGACAAAACGTTTTTTCTTAGGCTCAGCTCTGTTCCTAGTGGAATTGGATCTGGTCCACACTGCCTCCTCCAACCGACCCCCCCACCCCAAAAAAAAAGCATTTCATGTTGAACCTCCTTACTTTTACCCCAGAACCCCAGAAGAGTGTTAGCTTTTCTTCTGGTAGTCTCAGATTTTCCCCTGACCGCTACCTTATATTCCGTATTATCGTCCCGCTAGTAGGGGTGGATCCAGACCATCCTGCTCTTGAACTGTGGCTTTGCCACTTTTTAGTTATGTTTTTGGGCAAGTTGTTTAGTCTTTTTAAGCTTCTATATTCCCAACTCTAAAATGGGCAATAATATCCACTTCGTAGAGTTTTTATGAAAATTAAATGATTCAATGCTCGTGTTATTTGTAATATAGTGTCTTGCACGTAGTAAGCACTTAATAAATGACCACTATGGTGAATTGGTCATTAGCTGGTTAACTTTATCTCATTAGTTGCATGTATCTAATTCACTTTACTCAGACTATTCACTCTGATCTGCTTCTGTGTTTGTCCAGGTTGCTCACTAACATAGAATTTTTATTCAAAAAACATAGCTCTTGCTATGGACCAGGACTACCCCCAAACCAGAAGCTTTCTGAATTTTTCTCTTGCTACTATTGCCCAGCTAACATTAAAAGTCCCATTTCAGGGGCTGGCCCCGTCACCAAGTGGCTAAATTCGCACACTCCGCTTTGGCGGCCCAGGGTTTCGCCGGTTAGGAACCTAGCCGTGGACATGGCCCCACTCATCAGGCCATGCTGAGGCAGCATCCCACATGCCACAACCAGAAGGACCTACAACTAGAATACACAACTATGTGCTGGGAGGCTTTGGAGAGAAGGGGGGAGGGGGGGTGGGAAGCAGCAGCTTGGCAACAGATGTTAGCTCAGGTGCCAGTCTTTAAAAAAAGAAAAAGAAATACAGCACAGCAATTTTAAAAAAAAGTCCCATTTCAGTCTTACTTTATACATGAAGTCTTCCCAAATGTCCTATGGAACACCAAAATTCCTTTCCAAACTTAATGTCTGTGCTGCAAAAGTAAAACTTTATTGTTTTCTTTACTAATTGTGAAATACTGACTTTTTTCCCCTTCTACATCTTTGCTATGTCATAAACTTCTGGGACAGAAAGTTTCCTGTAATCTAGCACAATTCTGGGTTTAGGATGAGCAAACAAAAATACTTGAGTGAATAGGCGATTTATTTCCAAACTGGCTAGATTGGCTAATCTGGACCATTATTGTAAATATCAGATTCCTCAGACTCTTGGCTTCTCCATCGAAAACCCTCCCAAATATCAGATTGCATTTTGGGGGAAAGTAGCTATACTCAGATCCATTGTTGTCCTCATTAAGGGACACTATAATGAGATACACAGCTTTGACTCACATTTTGAAATGGACTAAATGGTTTTCTATAAGAAAAAATAATGGAAATGTTTTCCCTTTGGGAAACAGGATCTAACATATCATACATGCTTTAGGTATCTATTCAGCCTTCAAAATCTAGGATATCTATATCTGTCTATCTACTTGGAAGATATGGCACTATCTTTAAGGATCAACTTTAGAATTTCTCTCTCCTTGTGCTAAGTGGAACACCCATCTCTTAGGTGTGTTGACTATGGACCAAAAGATTCTTAAAGCAATCCCTTCGGAAGCTCATTGAAGTGCTAGAAGCTGCTAAAAATGGTTTCCAATTTTCTAAAAAAATTTCTTTGCATTCACATTTAGAGAGAAACATCTTGAGTGGGAATTTCTTCTCCTTGAACCAGACCCAAGGCTAAGAAAATAATTATGCTCTATTTTTTTCTTCATGATCCTGAAGTTAATGGTATACTTCTTGCAGTTGTGGGCAAGTCAGGTTTCATGTTAGAATACTTTAAATATTATAATAGGGTCCACTAACTATCCTTTTTTCCATGGAGCTAAACTGTTCGAGTCCACAGAATTCTATTGAAACCGGAATCTATGAGTCATGTTTGAATTCATCTCTTTAAAATACATTGCAACCCTCTATTATTTTTTTTAACCCATCTTCTCATAAAACAACCCTGGTTAGCCACTTTAATGAGCAATTTTGCCCCTACTTTTATTTCTTAATGAACTTTTCCCCTCTGGCTGAATCCTAGTCTCATAGTTTATTTTCATTGCTATAGTGACATCGGTCAGGGACAACTCTGTAAAATTAATCATCACATTAGACCAGGCTTCAGCAAGAATTCGTTTTTGGAGCAAAAGGAAGTTCCATAATCCCACTAACAAATCCTCCTCTGGTGTTTTGTTTCTTTTTCTTTTCTTTGACTGTAAAGATTAGGTTCCATAAATCAATTGAATACAGCAAGTTTGAAACAGAGTAGAAAACAGAATGACTTTCTAACAAGCCAAAGGTATAAGAGAATTACTTTCCTTATGTTTATATTATGGTTAGTTAAAAATGTATCATAAATTATTACTGAATTAGATTGCTAAGTAGTTTAAAGGAAAGCATTGAAGTTACTTATGATTTGTCTAACTTCTCTAAGTAAATTTCTGTAATAAATCAAGATGCTGGTTCAAAGACTTAATGGGGGTAAGCATGTTGGTTGACCGCTCAGCTTCCCTTAACCATAGCTGAATCACAGATTCCAGCAGACATGACTCAAATAAATGATCACTCTTCAGAGACTTGGACCTGAGATGGTTGCCTTTGCAGAACACTTATCAACTCTGTGCCCCAGCGGTAAGGCGGTGACTTCTCTTGAAACGTTTGTGCAGTTTAGATGAACTTGAGTTGGGCTCTTAAAGTGGGAGGGTAAGACGGTCTGTAGGCTAAAAACCAAGCCTAACTGAGTGTTCAACAGTAAGTTACTAAGTTAAGGGTCCAGTATCCAGTGGATTAAACAAATCCACTTTATTTGTGGAAAGTAATTTGCACAGTGGAAAAAGAAATGTCCGCATGCACCTTGTTTTATACAATTTCTATTAGTTTCATTGCTTACTTGGTGTTATTGTTAATATACCACAGTACATTATAACATTTTATTGTTGTTGTTTTTCTAAAGAGACCACTGATTCTGTTAGTTACTTCTTCTATGCAATTATTCAAATTTCTAGTAGGAGCATCTGCTCCTTCTATAATAAACTCTGTTCTATGGCTCCCACCCTCCAGGGTGTAGACCCTCAATTCCCTGTATGCCAAAGTGTTTGAGGCCTCAGAAAATCAGAGACTCCAAGGAATTCAGTGATTTGCTGAAGATTTACGGTTGATTGATTCTAGAACTCGGTTCTCCTCATTCCCAGGGCAACTTCTTCTGAGCTTCCATTACAGTCTCTCCTTGTGTTTATTGCTCAATCATGGAGAAATCTTGCCACATATGTTTTTATTTGGAATATGTGGAACAATGGGAAATTTGAAATTTCCTCACATCTCTCTGAACTCTAGCCTGATCCATGAACTAAGCAGGTCACCAGACATATATGATTAAATGGCAAAAGCAAAAAAAAAAAGACCTCGTCTACTCATACTAAGTCTTCTTTTACCCATAGTCTTTGAATTGTGTTAAATACTTCTGGAAAGGCAGATACTTTAAAGCTATTAATAGTAATTTACATTTACGTAGTCCCAGGAATAAATTTTTTAACTTAATCAGGAAAATAAGTTTTGTTAGTAGGGTAGAGAGTAAGAGCGAAAAGCCAGGAGGGAAGCGTCAAAGGGCTGTCGAAGATAAGATTGCCCCCTTCTCTATCACTCTGGATCATTTAACTCTGGGGAACCATCATATCCTACTTCTTTATTATCATGGTGTTTTTAACAATTGTACACACTGACAATGGGTGCTGGCAGCACGGTCCGTTTTTTTCCCCCCAGATACTGCCGTTCTAATGAATTAATATTCCCATCCTGACTGCCCATTTTGGTCTGAACAGAAGGTCTACTTGTCAGTGTAAATACAAAGTGGAGGAAGAGGGAGGAGGGAGAGGAATTTTCTGGTAGCTCACTTTGAACTCTCTTTTGATATCCTGTATCTAGCTAATGATTGTCACTCTTCATTGAAGGGAATTTTCAGTAGCTTCTCTGAGCCTCTGCTTAATCTGCTTCTCCTTGGTCAGAGTGTTTTTGTAAAGTACACTGACTTACAATATTAGAGTATGATTTTGAGTCACCAGTTACTGAAATTAACCAACTATAGATAGTTGATTCTTTTAAATCTGAAAATTTTTGAAGAAAAAATTTAAATATGCAGCAATGTTGAAAAGAATTTTACAGCAAACACCCATTTATACACTCCCGAGATGCAATTAATAGCAGATTGCTATACTTGCTTTATCACGTACTCATCTCTCTACTCATTCCTCTATCCAGTAATCTATCTTATTTTGGATGCATTTCAGATTAAATAGCAGACATCATTTCTGAATATTTGACTATACGTTTCATTAACAAGGGTTTAATAATTTGTTTACAGTTTTTCTCTTGGTGTAAAATTTATATACAGTGACATACATAAATCTTAAGTATTCATACTCTGAATTTTGATAAATGCACACATCGTCATAACCCAAAACACTATCAAAAATAGAGTATTACCATCTCCCTAGAAAGTTCCACCATGTGTCTTCCCAATTCCTGCTTTTAAACTCCCAGTGGAAACCACTCTTCTAATATTTTCCTCCATAGAGTAGCTTTTTCAGTTCTAGAATTTCGCATAGTTGGACTCATATGATATATGCTCATTTATGTAAGTTTTCCTTAACTGAACATAATTTTTTTAGATTCATCCATATTTTATATGTGGCACTGCTTTTGCTCTTTTTTGCTGCTGCATAATATTCTGTTGTGTGAACATACCACAGCTAGTTTACCCATTCTCCTATTGAAAAAAACCTGGGCTCTTTCCAATTTTACTATTATGAATAAAATTGCTATGAATATTCTTGTACAAGTTTTTTAAATTGCTATGAATATTCTTGTACAAGTTTTTTATTAATGTTTTCATTTCTCTACAGTATTCGCTGGGAGTTGAACTGCTGGTCATCAAGTATATGTAGGTTTAATTTTATAAGAAACTGCCAGATTTTCTCCCCAACTGGTTATTGGCATTGTTACCCATAATATCTGAGAATTTCAGTTTCTCTCCTTCCTCACCATATTTGAGGTTGTCAGTCTTTTCAATTTTGGCCATTCTGGTGGGTGTGTATTGGTATTTTATTGTGGGCTAGTTTGCAGTTCCCTGTGGCTAATGAAGTGCAGCCTTTGTTCAAGTGCTGATTGGCTAATTTGTATAACTGTTCACATGTTTTGCCCATTTCTCGTTGGGTTGTTTGTCTCTTTACTTTTGTTTTGTAGAGGTTCTATTTCCCAGATACTATTTTTTATCAGATATGTATTTTATGAATATTTCCTCACAGTCAATGGATTAGTTATTTTATTGATGGTGTCTCAATAAGAAGGAGGTTTTTTTAGTTTGATAAAGTCTAAATTATCAGTTATTTCTTTCGTGGTTATTGCTTTTTGCTACCTAAGAAGTCTTTGCCTACCTCCAAGTCATGAAGTCTTTGATTTTCCTTTAAACATTTTACAGTTCTGGCTGTTATGTTTAGATCTTTGCCCATCTCAAATTTATTTTTGTGTATAGTATAGGGTAAGGGTTTGAGTATAGGGTAACGGTTTGAGGTCATTGTTTTTTTCTGTGTGAGTAACCAGTTATTTCAGCAGCATTTGCTGAAAATACATTTCTTTCTCCTTTGGATTGCTTTGTTGCCTTTATCAAAAACAAATAAGTGTATGAATGTGGATCTACTTCTGGGCTCTCTCTGCTGTTCCATTCATCTATTCATTTACCCTATCGTAGTGCCACCCTGTCTTGCTTACTGTAGCTTTACAGCAAGCCTTGAAGTCAGGTAGTGTAAATCCTCAACTCTGTTCCTTTTTCAGAATTTCTTTGGATGAGTCCTTTGCATGTCATATAAATGTTAGAATCAGCTTGTTAATTACTACAAAAATTTCTACTGGGATTATAATTGGTCTACATTGAATCTATAGATCAATATTGAGATAACTGACATTTTAAAAACTCTATTTTGAAATACTTTTGAAAGTTATAGACAATTCACAAACCTATGAAAGAGTTCTCATATACCTTTCAACTCAGCTTCTCCTAATGCTAACGTTTTACGTCACCATAGTACAATGATCAAAACCAGGAAATTAACACTGGTACCATACTATTTAATAAACTACATCTTAACAATATTGATCTGCCGGTCCAGGAGCATGATATATATCTCAAGTTATTTGAGTTGTCTTTAAATTCCATTTTATTTTATAGTTTTTATAGTATTTTATACTTTTTAGTGTAGAAGGTTTTAAATATCTTTTGTTAAATGTATTCCTAACTTTTATACTTTCAACTTTATTACAAATCGATTTTGTTTCGTTTTCAACTGTTTGCTGTTTGCTTATGGAAATACAATTGATTTTCTACATAAACAATAGTGTCACCTGAAAATAGAAAGTTTTACTCATTTCTTTCCTATTCTTGATTTATTCTCCATTTTAGGGGGTAGTGTAAAATATTTCACCATTAAGTATGATGCTAGCCATAGATTTTCTTGTAGATAACCTTTACCAGGTTGAGGAAGTTCTCTTCTATTCCTAGTTATTTAGTTTTGTGGGCTTTTTTTTTTTTTTTTTAAATAAATGGGTGGGTGTTTAATTTTGTCAAATCCTTTTCTCTATCTACTAGCGTGATTATATGGCTTTTCTCCTTTTTTCTCTTAATACGCTTTTCATGTGTTAAACCAATCTTACATTTTAGGATAAATCCTATTTGATCATGTTATATTATCCTTTTGGTATATTGCTGGATTTAATTTGCTAACATTTGCTTAGGTACTTTATGATCTATGTTTGTAAGGGATATTTACCTGTAAATTTATGTTTTTGCAGTGCCTTCATCAAGTTTTTGTTTTATGTTGGCCTCATAAAACAATTTAGGAAGTGTTTTCTTTACCTCTGTTTCCTGAAAGAATTTATGTAAGATTGGTATTGTTTCTTCCTTAAATATCTGATAGAATTCAAAGTTGACATCAGCTAATCTTAGAGTTTTCTTTGTAGGATTCAAAAATATATGTAATGCAGTCAATTTCTTCAAAAGATGTAGAGCTAATTTCTTATTTCTTTTTGGGAAATAGTGTTTTCAAGGAATTTCTCCTTTTCGTGTAAGTTATCAAATTTGTTGCCATAAAATTGTTCTGCTAATTCTGGGTGGATCTATTACTTTCTAGTAGTCAGATCTAGAGGGTTTGGGAAGAGGCAGTAGTGAAAGTAGGCGAAATGGCTCTCCTCCAACCCTGCGTGAGGCCAGTTTCATGTACCTGATATTATTGACTTAATATCTTGTTGGAACAAATTCTCATAGGCTGTTTTTCTCCATTCTGTAATACTAATTTCTGCCCAGAACATGCTACCACCCCTCTCCCAGATAAGGGGCAAAAATGGTAGGCAAATCTCATGGATTTTGGCCAGGGAACTAGCTGCTCTGTGGGTAATAGATCATCTATGGTGCCCTATCTGTTCTTTCTCTCTGCGTCACCATCTCGTTCAGCAATTCTTACAATATTTATTTTCTCATTTGTCTTCCTGATAGCTCTGGATCATGATTGTTCCTCATTCCCTCATCTGCCTTTCAGTTACAGAAAACACAATGGTGAGATCTTGTAATTTTTCCTCATTTATTAGCTCAGCATGGTGGGAAGTAAGACGTCCATGCCAGAACAAATATTCTGGGAATGTTATTGATCATTTACTGAACTTGGTATTTTGCTTTATCTTTTCTCCCTGCTGAATGCTTCCTTCTCCCTCCTGAATGCGTCTGGAGAAGTAGAAGTAGGATTGTGCTTTTTTATTGGAATTATATTGTGGCACATATTACTACTGTTTTCTGTATCCAGTTCTCTACTTCTGAGCACATGGATAGATTGTGGTTTCCGTTTCTTTGTAGTTAGCTAGGTCCACATGCCTTAATTTGACCAATAAAATGTTAGCAGAAATGGTGCGTGCCACTTCTGGGTGGAAGCATTGAGCTGCTGCTGCGCAATTATCCAGTTCCTTCTTCTCCTGCTGCAGCAATTGAGAGAGCACATGTCGATATATAGGTTTACAAGACTGAAGCAGCCTGCGATGCTAAACCAACTTGTAGAGAAGAGCTGCCCGGGAGAATCAGCCAATTTGCAAGATACTATGTGAGTATGTAATGAACATTTTTTAAATTTAGGGGTTACTCTCACAAACCTAGTCTATCTTGACTCATGCATTCTTTAATACTTGGGTGTCAATTTTTAAAGACATACTTCTCACATGTGCCATTTCTGTTCTTTGCTGCTAAGGGATTATTTGCTGTTGTGTTTACTTCCTTCTTTTTGCTAGGTTTGTGTTTGGAAGTGAGATCCTATGAGCAGTGTCACTCCACCTCTTACCCCAGATATCCTAATATTAGCATATAAAAGAGTCCAAAGGTTTTCAATTTTAAAAACTGAAGAAAAAGTTAACTTATACTCACTGGGAAAGATTTTGTTTTGTTGGCACCACAATGAACATCAGATGCATACTCTTTCCATCCTCTGGCCTAACACACTGAAACAGTTTTCAGTTAACACTCAACACATTTACAAACAACTGAAATATGGAATAAAGGAGTGAGAACATGTTTGGGGAGGAAGAGAATGAGTTTATTTTAAACTTATCAAATTTGAGATGCCTTCAGAATATTGGCATAAAAGTATAGGTTTGTATCTTAAGAAAGAGAAGATGACTTAAGGTATAGATTAAAGAATCAAGAACTTAGAGATGGCAGTCGAAAACATAGTGCTTAATAAAATGCTTTAAATAAAGTTTATAATAAGAGAGGAGAATAAAGAAACAAATAGGTATCTAGAAATTACACCTACAGGGACCTACAGAGGAGAAGGTCTCAACCAAGAAGCTGCAAAAATAGGAGGAGAATCAGGAAAGAATGAACAAAAATGATGGAAATTTTAAGATGGGAAGGATGACCTAGACTGTCAATGGGTGAAATGAGTTCAATTAGAATGAGGACCAAAGCTGTGCCAAAGGATTTGGCTATTAATTTGTCACTATGGTCAGAAGTGTTTCAGAAGAATGCTGAAGGTAGAACCCAGATTCTAACTCTTGATATTACTGAGAGCTTGTGCAAATTCTAATCCAGAATTTTTATAGACATTTATAAAGGATCGTACATTTTGGCCGGGAACTGGGATATTAAAGACTCTACATCTGTAATGATCGTATAGTCCCAAAGCAGCTTTCATTCAGTCACATTCCTCCTATGTGCCAGGCACTGTTTCAGACCCTGGAGTTGCAGCAATAAGTGGAACCAAGTCCCTGTGCTCATGGAGCATTCATCCTAGTCATAGACTGAAAGATGAAGATGAACCTAAATGACATCATCCTGAAGTACTCAAAAGGGAGACGTTATTCCTAGGAGTTTAGAATATAATGAAGCAACATCTTAAAAGCTCTCAAAGCATATTCATACGTACACTAAAACAATCATTTGTATCATTTTCTAGAGGTAAGTAATTCTTTTGGAAGATGAAAACAGTTTTACCTTGAATGTCGTATTAGTCATCAGGTAAAATCAATACTTTCCTGATGATGCTAGACACACAAAATGAATCTGTTACTGGCATTTAAAGTCCTTCTAACTATCTATCCCAACAAACAGAACCATAGAGGAGAAAGCAACAAAAATAAGATTCAGTAATGATTGCCAAGGTAGTACAATCATGCTTCCATTACAGTAATGCTCATAAGGTTTTGAGGTAATGTCTCATCAAATAATGAAGCTACAGAGAAGATTTCAGAGTCATTCTTCCAGAGATCAACTTTTGACAAATCATTTTATCCACCCTTAACATGTTTCAATTATCCCCTATTCATTTATAATTTTTTATATTTCAAGTAGCCTTCAACTATTCACTTTCATATTCTACAACATCACAAAGAGTGACAATGTTAACATGTTACTATGGAAACAAATTTTTCATCAAAAATATATCTATTGCTAGGTGACTTGTGCCATTTGGGAAGAATTTGAAAAAAAATTAAGTAAGTCTATTTACCACTACATAGACACCTTGTGGTCAGTCACACAGAGGCAACGAAATAAATCAGATCATTGTTACCTAGCAAACTCTATGAGAAGATAGAACTTGTTGAAATGTGTATGAAAAACATTTACTCAGGGTTCTCAAAACATATATCCCACTCCATGTGATTCCTTTTCATTTATATGAAACATTAGCACGCTCTTTATAGAGTAAATGTTTATTATGCAGTTGAATCTGTAGAACTCATACCCTAAGGCTGTCAACTTTGACATAAGACTCACCTTTTATGCCATTACATTCTAGTAATTAATAACAATTTGGGTAGCGGTCAGGGAAGAAATTGTGGCCACCTTAAACAAATCTGTGGACTCCTTTTAGGAAATAAATATTAGGTAACTTGTAAAATTGTAAAAATGTTACTGAAAATACATTTTTACCTGTTGCCACTGACTTAGATCATGGAATCAGTGAAAGCATTTTACATTTATAAATGAAATTTCAATTTGACCAGAAGTTAATGAGTATCTGCTTCAGAAAACTATGCTTAACATATCTGGTTCAAATAGGGGTACCAAACAGTCTTACCTAAATATATCTGCAGCTTGAGAATGAAATCAATTAAATGTAAGCTAGGCACCATGTGAAAGCAAGCCTAGATTTTTCTTCATTCCAACATGACAAATGTATTTGAAAGTAAATACAGTAGACCCTTTACATTTTCAAAGGTCGTAGGCTGAGACTTTCAAACATTGCAAATTTATGAATACCACTAGAGCACCAACATTATTAGAAACAGTGCAGCCAGTCTTGCATCGTTTCTGGATTTTCATTTGATTGACTATATATAGTCAAAGAAATGTTTTCGTGCACCTCGATGTCCTGGAGATTTTATGGGAGAATAAATGTAACTTAATCTTAAAGCTTGCTGGGTTACCATGAGATACACATTGGTCTACCAGGGTTATCTGAAATCTGACCCTTGCTTCTCATTCTTGCATGTGAAATCTTCTTGAAGACATTTTCTTGCATTATAGACCAACTTTATCTGTTTTCAAGACATTTTCCATACTCTAAACTTTCTCCTCTGTGACTTTTCCGTTCTCAAGAAAAATTCCTTTGTAACAATGTGGTCAGCTGCTGCTGCTCTCCCCCTAACTTCATATTTATGAAAAAACAAACTCCTCAAAGTTTATCAACCAATTTTTACTTGTGTTAAAGATTAATTCTGTAGACTATTGACTTCATTTCTTATTGCTTCAATTTACAGACACTTGACATTTTTTTCTTAATCCCATATCTACAGAATTCTGGTCCTGCTGTGCATATACTCAAGTAACAATCAACCAGCGTGTCACCTTGATTGAATTGTTCTCCCTTATTTGGTAAGGCATTTGTACTGATTAAAGCAGGTTCCTGATTCAATCTTTCTTTTTGTGTATGTATTTTGGACATACTCTCCAAGTTGTCATGGAGTTCAGCATTCTTTTCTTTGATTAGTTTATGAGTTCAGTGTTCATTTCATAAAAACAAAACAAAACAAAACAAAAAACCTTTTGCTTTCTCTTTACTTCTGTCTCTAGCACTAAAATTTGACTTGGGGAATCAGGTCACTCTTTTTAAAGAAACATATTTTTATCAGTTCATAACAATTTCCGCCAGCCTTGATATCAGAACTGAGAAAGAATCCCACGTTGAGATACGGAGGACAGGTGGCTGGCTAGGTTCACTCACTGGTTGAGCGACTCACTCCTGCAGACCAATCAGTGAAACGCATGTTATTTAAGGCAAAGCAAATCACTTGAGAGTTGAGGTGGTTCTGGGATTGCTAAGCAAATATTTTAACAACTGGGGCCTTCATTTTAACTGGCCATGTGCTCATTTCTTCTGCACATCTTATACATGACCAAGAAATTTTTCTATCAACTACCTGATTCATCTGAAATTTTAAAAATATATATGATGACAATTTCTGCAATATAATAATGTAAAATAAAAATACCATCTTTGAGAAGGAAATAGTCGGTGCTGATAATGAAGTTTTCTAGGAAGCGTCATTCGTGTGAAGCAATTATCCAGAACAAGCACAGTAGGGCTAGTGTCGTCAAAATTTTTTTTCAGATGTACAACTACTTTGTATCCATATTTATGGATACATTGTGTTTTAGCAAACATCGCTCCTTAAGCTTGTAAATAAACCACTAAATAGGGCAGCATGTTGTGAAGGGTGCCTCAGCCATGTTCCTGTGTCACACTCACAAGGTTTCTAGTAAGCAGGAAGATGGGAGATTCAAACTCCGGTGGTTCTAGTGGGAGTTCAGAGGCACCCACTAAACAAGGGCCCTTCTGGTTTTGTATCCTCATAACAGCCCCCATAACATGCCCTTTAAGTGCCCATTAAAGGCCATGGTCCACAGTAATAACTGACTAATGTTAATGGTTTCTCCTAAGCCAAAGTGTGAGTAGGCAGGTGGGAAGGGGCTGGGAAGTAATAGTTATAGTTACTCTTTATTTTCAATGCTCTCTCTTCCATATTTATTACACGCCAGGATGCAATCATCAAAGGATAAAACTTAAGATGGGAACTAATAGTTATAATAAAAACAATGCTATCACTTATTTAATACTCAGTATTCTCACAACGGCAAGTGCTGAGTTCATAAGCACTTGTAAACCTACCAACAACCCTTGCAGCTCAGGGTAGATATTTTCATTATAGTAAATGTGGAATCTGAGGCTTGAAGTGGTTAAGGAACTTGCCCAAATCGCACAACTTGGGATTCAATTCTTCCTGTTGCTGGAGTCCAAGTTCTGAACCACTACGCTTACTTTTATCACTAGAATGATCAGTTATTAACCATAAAGAAGAAACATAAAACAAAACTCTTCTAAGCAGAACTGAACCCAACTTCTTTTTTTGTCTTACTGTTATTGCCCCAATCCCAAGACAGAGTGATATATGTAAACTCCTATTAAAAATATTCACTTATTTTTTCTTTATTTGTTCATTTCCTAATATAATTTAGGAAATGTCCAGCCTACTGCTTTTTTAAAAAACTAACTATGGAGTACACATTCAAATTGCTATGTTAATAGAACAATTTATTTGAATGTTTAAAAGAATAATTTAAAATATTATTTTGAATACTAACACAATATAACATTGCCGTTTTATATTATTTATGATGGCATTTAAAATATGGTACTGCTGTGTGACTATTGCTTATTGTGTCAGTTGGACATAATTATTATAATGTGGTTAGGCTTTTCTTTTAATGGTTGTTTATATCCTTAATTTTCCACATACTGTACAAATCTTATTTTTATAAGGTTAATTAGAATTACTCCGTCTAGGAGACCTGCATTCTTGCTATTTAGGATTTTTAACCAGATTATGACGAGCACTTCACATTATGCTTTTGAAATAACAGACAATCCTGTATATCTTCCATTGCCATATTTTGAGCCTTAAGCTTATAAGTAATACATTAAGAAATAATCAGATAATCAGATACCATACTCCAGCTTAATTCAGCAACTAGTGTATGACTCAATTAGTTTCTTGGATTGTCTGTTAACATGGAAAACTCATTTTAAAATTGTAGCTGGGTGTACTGAAAGAGAGTCAATCAAAACTTCAGTGTTGAGATATACTTTAATGTTTTTTTAATAAAAAGAAATAATTCTGAGCGATTTTTAAACAACTCCACCTACACAAACATGCATACACCTTGCTTTTATTTTCAGAATGGTAGAAATTATTTCAATGGTACCTTTACACTTTAGAATTTATATCTTCACATGAACTCATGGCCTCTTTTATGAGTTGCTAAAATAATCCCATAAATGGTTTCCTTACCAGTTAGCAGTACCCTCCACGTTAATTCCACATTGCACAGCCAGGTTAACCTCCC
The DNA here is from genome assembly GCF_041296265.1 of Equus caballus. Lineage (NCBI taxonomy): Eukaryota > Metazoa > Chordata > Mammalia > Perissodactyla > Equidae > Equus > Equus caballus. The sequence continues at coordinate 74,648,724 of NC_091701.1, read as the reverse complement.
AAAACAGACTCTGTTCCTGCTACTCTCCACCCCTCCTCAAATCCTCAGTAGCTCCCAATTTCCTCCCAGAATAGCGCAGACTTCCCCCTGGCATTCTAGTGACGGCGTGAGGTGGCCGTAGCCTATCTTGCTTGCTCTCTCTCTTGTCACTTTCCTCACCAAATCCACGCTGAACAACTAGTTAATTATTTACCATATTTGCATCTTCTTTACTTTGCTCGTACTGCCACTTTTAACCCCTCCACTCATAGAATCAAAAATCCTATGAGTTCTTAATGTTGAGTTAAATAAATTAAATGATGTATGTTAGAGGTCAGCAAACGTTTCCTGGAAAGGGCCAGATGGTGACTATTTTAGGCTTTGCAGGCTATGCAGTCTCTGTCGCAACTCCTTAACCCTGCTGCAGTGCAAGGGCAGACCAAACGACACGTCAAAGGAATGAGTGTAGATGTGTTGCAGTAAAACTTGATTGATAGACGCCGAAATGTGAATTTCACAGAATTTTCTCATGTCACAGAAACAATATTCTTCTTTCTGTTTTCTAAATGATTTTTAGTTCATCGACTTTACAGAAACAAGCGGTGGGTCAGATTTGGCCTGCAGGCCCAGTTTGTTGAACCCTTGTCAATACAGTGGAGTACCACGCAGCATTAAAGAGAATGAAGTAGGCCTGCGTAGACTAATGTGGAATACACTATTATTTCTTAAAGCAAGGGCAGAATAGTATTATGGCATGATAACTTTGGTAATTTCTTTTTACACTTTAGTACTGTTAACTTTCTTCTAAGAGGATAAATAAAAACCTATGAAATGTAGGCGAGCAGATTGGGGAAGAAGCATTTTCCTTTCAAAAATATCCCTTTACGACCACCTGGATTTTCTGTTCCTGCTCACGTGTTACTTTTATTAGTAGTAGTATTTAAAACCTCAAGAGAAACTTATCTGTGAGGTAAGATTATGGGTCATTTTGTTAGTTTTTCTCTTTATCTTTTTCTGTTATAGAAATCCATTAATAGCATTTTTAAACTACCCATTCTTCAAGGTTAAGCAGGAAAGTCGTTTTTCCCTTTTCCATTCCAAACTATTTTGCTCTTTTCCCTCCGTTAGTCCCCTCTCCCCACAAAATATGAATTAATTAGTTAATGAAATTAAGTAATGAAAGTTCCTGACTCATGCCTTTTAGGAGATGTTTTCATTATTCTTCCACTTTAACGTTTATATTTATATATCTTACACTCTTGTGGGCACGTTCAGATGATAGACTGTCATGTTGCCTCTAGGATATGCAGTATCCCATATTTTTCCTCCCACTCATCAAACTATATTGGAATACAAGTGAAACTAATGCTAATAGAGTGATATCTGAATGCATTATAATTTCAAAAACATATATGTTTTGGACAAAGTCCTTAGAGTTTTCAACAAAGGAAAAACAGATCATGTGCAGAGGATCAGGAATTATAATGCCATTGCACTTCTCAACACCCACACTGAAAGCTAAAACAAAAGAATCAAAACTTTCAACATTCTGAAGGAAATTACTTCCAAAGTGAAGCCATACAGTCACTCCTACTATCAATCAAATGTGAAGTTAGAATAAAGACATTTTCAGATATGATATGCAAAGTCTAAAAAATTTTCTTAAGAAGCTACCAGAGGAAGTGCTTCTCCAAAATGAGGCAGTAAACTGAGAAAGAGGAAGACATGATGCCTTAGCTCAGGCTGCTATAACAAAGTACCGTAGACTACGTGACACACAACAGACTTATTCTCACAGGTCTAGAGGCTGAAAAGTCCAAGATCAAAGTACCAGCAGGTTCGGTCTTGGTGAAAGCCCACACCCTTGCTTGCCACTGGCTGTCTTTTCATTGTATCCCCTCACTTGGTAGAAGGGGCAAGGGAGCTCTCTGGTCTCCTTTAAAAGGTTCCACCTCATGACGTAAAACCTCCCAAAGGCCCTACATCCTAATACAATAACATTGGGGGTTGGGATTTCAACACATGAATTTTTGGGGACACAAACATTCAGTCCATAACACATGGGATCCAGGAAACGGGATCCAACATGGGAAGGAGAATCTTCAGGGCGATAGTGAAGGGAGATCGTGGGGTAATGATGCACCAGGCATAGAAGGCAACCACAACAGAAGGTGCCAAGAGAGACTTTTTCAAAAACAAGATCAATAGATTATCTGATATATCTGTGCATGGTTAGGGGAGTTTGCTGTTTCATAATTTATTAGTACGTAGAAAATGTTTGAAGCAAACAAATACAAACATGACAATTATTCATCCAAAGGAAAAGAGCCCTTGAGATCTGAATATGCCCACCTCTTTCAAATTTTCATCTAGTGACCTCAGCTCAGTAGTTTGAAATTGGCCAAGGTGGGAGTATTTGCACCATGGAAATCAGCAGACTGTACAAATTGGGGCTTTTCAGAGAGACAGTCTACTAGCACACTGCTAGTACATGACTCAAATCTGAGTTGACTTTACATAGTCGCTACGATGTAAATATTGAATATTAATCTAATCAAAATTATAACTTTATTGGGAGGATGGAGTTGGGGTGATAAGGGAATACATGTGTGGTGGGGGCAAGAGTGTAAGGGAAGGTAAATCTTTAACTTCTCACATGGTGAGAATTCAATAGGTAATGTCTAAAATGGAAAGCTAAAGAATTTGAATTATTTAGAGAAAAGAATCAGCTAAAAGAATTAGAAGTGGCTGCCTCTAAGGAAGAGTAAATGAGAAGGAAGGAGGAGGAGAAGTATAATTCTTCATAACAAATCTGAGAGAATTATCTGACTCTTTAAATTATTTGAGTTTCTATTTTAGAAAATAAATTTAAAATCTGAAAATGGAAAAATCTATTGTGAATTTCCATGCTTTTTATTTATAAATTGCTTGCAGCCCCACACGGAGAACACTCATACTAATGTGTTAAAATAGTAATAGTGTGCCTTAAATTGTGCCTAAGTTTCTATTTACAAGTTTCTATTCACTCAAGCCAGCTTCTGTCCCCACTAAGCCTATTGCCTCCCTGACAATCTTTCTGTCGTTCACTGTGCTCTCCCTGGTGCCACATACGCTCCAGAATACTCCCACTCAATTCTGGATGCTCTACTGCCAGTCAGTGCACAACCACACACACACAACACACACACATACACATTTCTAACAGTGTGTGTGTATGTGCATGCACACACACAAGGAGTGGCACTTTTCATGGTTTGTTTGAGCCTGAAATTCTAGAATTACATAAAATAAGAGAAAAAAGATTAAAACTGAATTATTTTTGAGTTTACAACTTTTAATGATTCTAAGAAATACCAGTGTGAATTTAGTTAGGATTCTGTTAGATACATGTAATAGAAAACCCAATTAAGAGTGGCTTATAAGAAACCATTAGCACACATAATAGGAAGTTCAGATTGTGGACCGGCTGTGGATTGATTCGTCCAATGGGCCAACATTACTATCCAGGTGCATTTCCAGCTGTCTATTCTGCTTTGGCTTCATTCTAAGGCTGGTTAACTTCCTGGAGATTAGATGGCTGCCAATAGCAATCAGAGCCACTTGTGTTGTTCACCTTTGACAGGAGAGAAGTGAGAGAGATCCCGTTACTCTGCCAGAAGAGCAATGAAGAACTGTCTGAAGTTACCAGCAAATCTCTCCTTGTGTCATTGACCAAAAATGAATCATCTGCCAGTTTCTAAGCTAATCACTGGCAAAGCGATTACCATTTTCAGTGATTACCGAAACAGACAGTCCTACCTCTGGAGTGCAGGATGAGACAGCTTCTTATGAAGCCCTTGGGCTATGTGTGGAAGAAGTGATTACCTGAACAAATTTGAAGTCCTATTAGGAAGACCTTGGTAATAAAAACTGGGTAAGCAAGGGAAGTGTCCATTACAGATGGACAATAAGTATGCCATACCAGGATGTTTTCAGATCTTGCAATCTTGTTTCCAGGTCAACATTACATTTTTATTATTGGTTGTGACTTTTGGAAACAGATATGCGATAATTCATTAGGATGTTAATATATTACGATGTGCCTTCCGTGATTATTGGCTGATTCACTGCCATCTGGTCAGGCAAGAGATACATTATACAAAGCAAAAAATGAGAAAAATTAGATGATGGAATAAAAATATCATATTAAGTAAGATATATGAATTAGAAATAGGCTCTGAAGAGTGACACCAATTTTGGGGGGGTGTATGCTAAAAAGTCCTTTGTTTTATTTATTTATAATATGGTAAATAATATTTTCCAAGAAGGGCTGACATCTTCAATAACTCTTTAATCATTTTTCTTTCCCAGAATCTTCTATCCTTCTGTAATAATTATGTAGGTTTTTTGGTTAGCTAGGCCAAGTTGCTACCTTTTCTCAATTCCTTTGCAAATTTTCATTCTTTAGTGTCTGGATCAGTATCACTTTATTTTTTGAGAATTAAAAACAAGGATCACTCCTTTTTGCTTTAAACTACTCTTAAAATTCTGAACTCTTAAAAACATTAGATTAAAAATATAAATTCTGCACACTTGAACAATCTGAGTTATCACGCTAAATTATTATTATTGTGCTGATTCTTTCCTCTAAATCATCCAAATTCATCGATTTTCTATTGTAAACATTATCTGCTCATCTCTCACTATGGGAAAAGTATACTGTTGAGGATTTAGCATCCCTACTCCCACAACTCGGGCACCCCCTGTTGTCTCCCTTCCATTCTCCCAATAGAGTTATATTGGAATTCAATTAGATAAATATTCAGTATTTACACTACTGTGACATATCAACTCAATTTAGAGCTGAGTGATGTGTCAGTGATATATATAGTAAAGTGTAGGGAAAAGCTGCAGATATTTTTGTATTAGACTATGAGTAGAACTGATATCCTAATTTCTCAGTCTCTTCTTTCTCTGATTGAAGAATTTTTACCATTCTTGGGTTTGATAATTGGTAATTTGATCATCTCAAATTTCATTTACCTTTTAAGAAATTAAAACTTTGCATACTTCCTGGTTTTGTGTGCTACCTGCCTTTCCTAAGTTCCTGATGGGGGCCTCCCATATTCCACCTGCTCCCATGTTTGCAAACAGCTTGCTTTTCATTTGTTATTTGATAGATAATATCTAGAAGTTTTCTGTTGGATTGCTCATTGGAAATAGTTGTGTATTATGTTTCTCTATGTTTCAAGTGGCCAGATATGATCCTTTCTTGGAGCTTGACAGAATGCATGCAAAACCTGCTCAGGCCTTGTTCTTTTTGTTATCTTCCAATGTAGATCTTGCAGTCACTTTAAAAGCACTTTAGAAATGCTTCCTTATTTGAAGAAAGAATTAAATACAATTAAATTAGAGTCTCATATAGGGCTAGGTCTACTGCAACCATCGGCACGTGGGCGGACACTGTTGTGTTGGTTGGAAAAAACAGAAACAGTGTGATTCGGGTTTCATGAAGACAGCCCACTGGGGCTGCAGAAATCACACCGGGGTAACTCTACCCCAGATAATAATAATACATATCCAGGGAATACAAAAGAGACAAAACCACTTAGTATTCATTGTATAAGTATCTCTTAAACTACAGATTCTCAAATTGAAAGGTAAAGGATTAAAGACTCTCTTCCTCTACCTGTATGAATCCAAGATTGGTTTACAGCACTTCAAACTACCTACCAGAACTGCTTTTGCTATGTTTAATTACTTCTAATCTCCTAAAGCTGTTGTGAGGTAATATATGTGGAAATGCTTTGAGAAAGTACTCAGCAACTGTTATGTGTTATTAGTAATTTAGCAAGTTTTTCTAATAATAAAAAGAGCATGTCTACCACAGAACTGGCAACTAGAAAAATTCTTCTTTTTCATTTTAGAGCTCCATCTAAGTCTGCATAAACAGAAACAAATTACCACTTTCTTTGTCTCTGTACCATTTGAACCACAAAAACTCACCTATCCGTGTACTTCATCTGCTAATATTTTGGTTTTATATCATGAGTTAAAATGTGAGATCATTCTCCCCCAATTTAATTTTTTTGACAGTGAATATTTATACTAAATTTAAATTAAGTGTAAAAGAGCAGATTGATAAGAACACCAAAAACCTTGTAGATCAACCAATAACACCAGCTGTCCAAATTATTCTACAGCATTGCAAAGGTTCCTCTAAACTGCATATTTATTGCTGGATACATTCCATCCATATGACGTACAAATTTGAGATTTATACTTTTAAACATAATAAGATGGAGTTCTGCCATGCCTACTGGGTGATAAGTAAATGCATACACAACCAATTTGGTTTAAATCTCAGTCCATAATATTTTTGCATTAATCTTAGACCATACGACTTTTTTTTTTAGATCAAGTACTTATAATTGTAAAATGTACAATCTCTTTCCTATACACTTTCTTCTCCAGGTTTCATAAAAACCTTAAGGAGCCTCGGTCTCATGAGAAATGTGACAATATCCCTTCTATTTCATGTGCTTGTAGAATTCTGATAAAACAAAGACATTTATTTATACAGTGGCTCTAGGTAATGCTTGATTGCCAGTAATTGAGTCAATATATAAAATGTGTCTTTTAAAGCCTTTACTATTCCTCCTATAGCCAAATAGTTTATAATAAGTTATTAACAGTTGAACTATCCAGAGTAATATCATAATGCATGCATTGATGACACTTTGAATAAGAGAAACCTCACTAATTAAAAAAATGGAAAATGCTGGATAGAACTGGTGGGCAAAAATCAATTAAAAATATTTTAAACAAATGCAATTTTCTTTCTTTCAGATATACACAATAGCTCGAATTAGGCTAGAAAAGAGTTGCTTGATTGTTGCTTTCATCAATAGACAAGTCTGTTTAATTAGTAAATATATTTCATTATGTAAATGAAGTCTTCTCAAGTGTTAAGAGGTAACCCATTCACTTAATTCTTTAAAACAACCTTCTATATAATCTCTATTTGTGTTACCTAAGAAGAAAGAGTAGGGAAGATAAATGTTAGCCCCACTGCTGAATGGGGCAAGTTCAGAATTTAAGAGTTTTAAGAGATGACATTCATTGACATTTTACTGTCCTGATAGGTAATCAAGTGACATATGTAATGTTTAGAGCGTTGAGAATTCTACTTTTGACTTTTCTGCAGGGTTAGTATTTTTATTGCTTGAGAACATACATATCATGCTCCTGATCTTGTTTAAGGCTGGGCCTGTCTATCGTCAGTTATTCTCAGGAATTTAACTACAGAGTTCAATGGTTTTAGTAATACACCAGAATTTTTCTATTCATAGATTTGCAATCCTAGCCTATATTTATTAGTTTAAAACACACCCTCTTATGGAATGTGCTCATGAGTAATACAGGCCAAGTTGCTATTTCTTCTGACTTTGTCTTCAGCCAATTTTTATTTGTACAAAGTGGTCATCAAAGTGGAATGCCCAGAACCCAGAGTGTGAGCAATACAATCATTTTCAAAAAGAAAATATTAGAATTGCTACTTGAATACAATTTTATCTAATTCTTTAAATTTTTCTCTTTTGTGTGTAGTTTTAGCATACCCATTTGTATCATACTATTTATTTATCATTTATAAATATGTAAGTTGAAGTCCGTCAAGGCTATAGGCTCCTTAAATATTTATTTTATGTAAAGCGGTTTAAGGGTGATTTTTCGTTTGCAACAATAGAGTGTCATGATCTCTTTGTGGCCTGAACAGTTTTTTAAAAGTCTTTTTTAAACATGGTGTTGACTGATCTTCTTACCATGACTTGAAGTTCATTTTTCAAGTTGTAAACCAGATTTTAATTTCTACTCTGAGAGGGCCTTGTGACCTGATGGAAGTTGAAAGGCTACTGTGATTTGTTCCTTATTGGCCTTTTATTGAGTCAGCTTGTCCCCAAGGCTTCCCACCCGTCCTCCTGCAATGAATATGCACTGTTAATATAGCTGTAGACAATATTTGGTGCATATTATGGTTATTGTTGTTCCTGTTGATGTCATTTTTATTGCTATAGACTTTTGACTTATAATAATAATCACAAAATGAACAGAAGCCAGAGCTGTGTAACTAGAGACTTTTTCTTTTTAACAGCTGTTGTCAGCTCTGGGGTGTAACGTGTAAGGTTCAATCCTTTTCCCAAAATAACATAATATAGTTTGCTAGAGGCACAATTAAGCTCAAGAAAAGTTTTCCTCCATTTGTGATTTGTAATACAATGACATTGTATTTGCTTAAGGTGGGCAGGAAGTAGATGTGTTTATGAATCTGCTGTGAGTGTCAGAACTTCGTCTCATTTTTTACGACTATATAGGACAGAGCCTGGCACAGAGTAGGTGCTCAGTGAATAGTTAATGAATGAATGAATAATGAATAAATGAGCAAAACATTAAAATCATTTTATTTAATAAAATTTTATAATAAAACAATTTCTAAAGCCGTTTTGATTCATGTAATAGTGTAAGCTTTTGTTATCACTGAATCATAAGAGGGCTGGAGTGAGTGCTGGGAGTGGGAAATGTCTCTACAGGATACTGGGGAAGACAGAGTAACGTGTATAGCGATAGATTTTCGAGATTCAATTTATTAAACACAATTGATATAAAGGGTCTAGAACAAAAACAAACAAACAAAAACATATTTATGGCGAATTGATATAACAGAGCTAGATAAAGGAAATAAACGTAATGCAAGGCTACATTTTAAATTCAGATTTGCAGTTGCTCAACTTCTATAAATGACCTAAATATGTATTGAATGGTGCCAAAAATGATACCATTGACCCACTACCATAAAAGTGTGAGAATCATTTTTCTAGAATTGGTGATAGATGAATGATGATCAATCTATGTTTTTTTGACCCTCTTCCCTTTGGGGCCAATGGCATATCCCTGTGGATGCCTTAATAGAGTTAACTTTACTCTGTGCTCTACCAAAGCACAGAATACAGCTAACTTTTATCTCCAAAGACCAAAATGACCCTGTGGTCTCTTTGGCACCATTCCCTAATCAATTGAGCTAATCTTCTATAGGTAGTATAAACTCGAACCAATAATAAATGGATAATGAAAGAATTATGAGATCTATAAGTTTATGACTTGTGTACCTTTTTCCTCCTTGAAATACTGACGTGATCATAATATTGCTTATCTTGATAGAAGTAATTGAAGGTCAAGACTGTTACTGGAATTTTTAAGGAGTTATATCATCATCATTTCCTCACACCTTTATCCTTATTTCTGACTTTAGTTATTCTAAGTAAAGGACATTAGGCTTGTTTAGATTCTTTATGTTTGTGTTTCAAATAGCTGGATTTTTATTATTCTTCACTGCTGTCAGGACCCTGAAAATGAAGCCTAATGAGTTCCTGGGTTTCTCTCTTGAGAAATTACATTAAGGAGAAAAAACAAGCTAAACATGATTACCCATAGGAGTTGGGTATTTCTGGTGCTTTTGTTATTATTTTTTTCTTTGTCGAAGCTGTGGCTATGAGGTTTTATTATTAGTATTATTATAAAGTTTAGCAACTTCAGGTCCACACCCGGGGGCCATTTCAAGCTTGATTTAAAATGGAGTCTGTTCAAAGAGGTGTATCCTTTACCAGAAAGTAGGTACACAGTACCTTTGGAAATTGCAGCATCTTACAATTGGGGATTTATACTAGATTTTGATAAAGTTAACCACTTTTTTCTAGTAAAAACCTTATGTGAAAAAAATATATACATATTGGTAAACAGAAATGCAATATCTTCAGGATAACTTTTCTCAGTGAAGCTGTACCACATCTGAGCATTCAAAACTTAGTGTTGGAATGATAGCCTGAAAAAAATGTTCTGAATATGAAGCACAATGATTAACTTGCTATCTTTAGTTGTCCTTATTAGTTAAGTGTTTTATTTTATTTGGTTGCATACTACAGGGCTCAGATATTGTTTTCAAGTCTGTATACCAAGATATATACACTAACTTTTGAAATTGAAGGTGAATTTTATAAAAACTTAATTTCATGCCCTTCTAAAGCTCACTTTCTAATATTTTCCAAAGTAAAATGTTTCACTTAACTTTTTATAAAATACGACAAAAATAAAAATTAAAAAATTTGTTTTATATTGAAGTGGGACGTGTTTAGAATTTAAAAGGCATTGAACCGCATACATTAAAACCTGGCATTGGTATCTTTAATACACAAAAATATAGACAAGCTAAGTGGGTGGTGATTTTGATAGGGTCAAAGATTAATTATGTTTATTTGAAAACTGCTTTATATTACTTTGGATGTATACAGCAACAAACAAACAAAAGTAAAATTAGATTCTCTGTGTGGATCTATTCTTAGAGGAAATGTGTATTTCCCCAGGATTTTTAAGTGTTTTTAACTTGGATGTCTCCCAGGATTCACTCTTTCTCCATCCCTGGAACATCAATCACTTTCCACTCAGCACCTGGACCCACAATGATGCCTCAAATTAATATATGGTAAAAATAAAAATTTTAAATTTAAAAAAGTTCTCCAAATGCTTCTTACTTTGTAACAAGAAGGACAAAAGCGAAGGATCCTTATATGTCTGTCTGACTTTTCTCTGTAATCTGACTCAGCCCTGCCAGAACTCCATTAAACCCTCACATGCATTGGAACTGGCAAGTTGCTCTTTTTGGTGATGTAGCGATGGGATTCCTTGCCCCTTTCTCCGAAAACAATTGAATTGAATTTTTCCAGAGATTTTACTGTTTAATAGTAAGATTAAAAAAACTTGAAAAATAAATTATATACTTTTATTTCCCAGCTTCAATGAAACATTTGGGCAAGCAGAATTATTTATATCCACTATCTCTGCTCCATTTTTTGGAAGATCGTTAATAATATTTTTGCACGTAGACCTGCTCCTTTTTATTTATTGGTTTAAAGAATGAGCTTATGCAATAAGAGTCCGTCTGGTCTGTTCTGTAGAATTTATCTTCTTAGTTTTCATATCCCTATTAGAAACAAAAGATGAGAATCCTGTTAAAATGTGTTCACATTTCTTACTGTTGAATCTCGGGTCTTCTTCTGAGTGGAATCCTGAGGAAAATAATCAATGCTAAGTTCCTACAGATTAACTGCTTAATAGAAATATTGTTTCATAAGGCTATTTTTGATCATATAAATGTTTAGTATATTTAATGCTTTCCCTTTGAAGTTAGGAAAGCTGGCAATGCCTTTATAGATAATGATAAAGCTTCTTTTAAAAATAATGTGTATGCTTTTAAAATATGATGTGTTAACACGAAAAGAATAATTGATATTTATTGAGCGCTTGCCATTTGGCAAATTCCTTTACATATATTATTTTACTTATTTTTCACAAGGTGTTTCAAAGCTAATGTTAACATCTCTGGCTTTACATATGAGCAAACTAATAACCACAGAGGTTCTATAATTTTCTCCAAATCGTATGGCCAGAAAGCAGGAAGACCAAGATTCAAGTCTTGAATTGTTCTAGTACATGGCCCGTGTTCTGCTCTGTCCACTATGTCCTGTTACCCATGGATTTGATTTTGGAAATCATCTGGTTCAAACCTTTCCTGTTTACACATGAAGAGACTGAGGCACCGATTGCTATTGTGACTTACCCAGAGCTGAGATGGAGAGCATTTTCCACGTTGCTGCCGCTGGATAACTGAAATCAAACTGCAGGGACTGAATGACTGGATGAATGGATGGATGGATGGATGAATGGACAGAGGATGATGATGGGAGCCATACCATTGATAGATACTAAACCAGGAGTCAGGAAATCGGGCTCTTAGCCTATTCTGTCTTTTGTGACTGATGTGACCTTGGGCATGTTGTGTGACCTCTTTGTGGCTCCGATTCTCCATTTCTATAATGGGAGTCATAGTGAACTTCTTGCTTTAGAGAGCTGTTAATATTTAAAAATTACTTTGCAAATTGTGGAACATTTTATAGTGTAAATCATTTAAGATCCATAGTAGTGTGCATTTAAGGGTACATAGTTCAAAGCACACATAATATGCAGTAAACTTTACAATGTAAATCATTCAGGGAAATGATACGTGACACACCGATTAGTCTTCGCTGGGCCAGGAAACTGTGGCTGGCTGCAGTACAAGTCATGTCAAATTTGGTTACCAGATAACAGAAGGTGAGGAGGGGACTATCTTGGGTGGCTCAGGACATCCCCGGAAGTTAAGATGCCTAACCCCTATTTGACAACTCTCGTTTTTGTCTAATATCACGAGGCTAAAATTCTAAACTGAGGAGGGCAGTATGGATTCTCCAGGCCTTTACCAGTTTGTGTGCATTTGTGCAAATAAAACAAGAATAAAAACGTCTTCTCAGCAGAGCATCTAAGTATACTTAATGTGGATCTTCAGAGAGTAGTTCGTTAAGCTAATTTATTTGTTTTTTCTTGGTAAAATCTTTACAATTCTGAAAACAGGAGACGATGGAGCGCACAAATATAGAACAGGTAAACTTAAGTGATTTGACCAGGGATGGAAAGTGGGACAATGAAAGACAAACATCTAGAGAAGATCGGACAATTAAGGACTAATGCACAATTTATTAACTTTCAGTTCATTGAATAATGCATTCAATTTCTTTAACAGAATATACAGTTCCAGGAAGATGATGTTTTATGAAGTCCCCTGAAAATTAGACTTGGGCTTTGAAGATAACATCTTGGTTAGAATAACTCTTATTTCAAAGGCTGACCATGCATTAATCTCATCTTTCTCTTCAAGGTAATCCTGGGAGGCAGGCGAGGCAACTCGCACCCTTATAACACCAGGACACCGGGGCTCAGAGAGGGTGTGCATTCTACCTAATATTGTGAGGCAGCAGGTGTCAGAGCTTGGGAATTTTGACTCCTAACAACTATTCCATGCTGCCTCTTTATCAAAAGGAGAATTTAAAACTGACCTTTGCATCTTCGATATGGAGATCTGTATTGATAAACCGAGTAACTAGTTTGTGTGTTGAAAGCTGAAGATAAAATATTTTTTTAAGGTAAAAACCAAATCAAAATGGTTTGCCAGTCGTTTTCATCTCAGATTCATGCCACAACCCCTCGTGAAGCCAAAGGGAAAGTTTAGTTTAAAGAGGGAAAATGTGAAGCGAGGAGTCTAATCCCCCCGCTCAGACTGCAAAGAGTCTCTCTTCTAACCTCGAGTATCTTCAGGTCCCCTCTTGTCTAGCAGGATTGTAGAGAGTGTTGTTTTTGAAGTTCCATCAATCTATTAAACATTAGACAGAAGGTTTTAGGAAACAGGCCATGTGTATTGTGACGTACAGTCCTGGAAAGAAAAATGATCAATCTGTGTATTTGCCTTTTAACTAGTTGTAGACAAGTTGGCCACATCCTTGGCACATTAATGAATTCTGTCATATCTCATCTCCACTGCTCTCTTATTATATGAATTCAGATCTCTGTTTGGCAATAAAAATAAAGTCAGTGATTTAAGTTTCTACTTCTAAGCTAGGGCTCGTGGTTCCTAATAATCAAGAGGCTGGCTACCATAAGGAAAAAGTTTTATAATGTGATTTGTAACATGTAACTTGAACTAGATTTTGAAAGGAATTTTTGTAATTCTATTCACAGAGATTTATTTTTGCAAATGTTTTCTTCTAGCTAGTGTGTGATCCTCCACCTCTATTGAACGACTTTTCCTTCTAAAAAAAGGATTTCAGAAATACACAGGATTTTGGAACGTGATTGAAAATATAGGGGCTTTTTCATTTATTCATGGATAGATTTAAATGTAAATTTTAAATCTCCACCAATACCAAAACAAGTGTGTGGTGAGTTTGATTTTTCCCAGTTTGCAGGGAAATGACTCAAAATATGGCTCACAAGGCACAACAGTGTTTCCCCTCAGTGTCTCTCCATTGAAGGACTTTTCTAGAAAAATAGGGCTACTTTTCTTAGCATCTGGTCTCTTTTATCTGGCACATTGATTCCTGGCTCCTTTTTCTGTAGGACAGCCTATTTATAAATCAAGTAGAACCGCTTAGATCTCTCAATTGTAGCCCCCTTCCATATTTAAATTAGTCTTTAGGATATGTTCAAGTCCTGCCTAATGACATATGTTAAGAATTTAGAGGCCTTTTCATTCATTGGATGATGTCAAAAGAACAAAGAGTGAACACAGCATTTAAAGAGTATGATCTATATACTCTAGACGTTATCTTGAAGTGGCGCATGTGTCTATCCTCTGAAATGTACTCATTTGAACAACATCTTTCTCTGTATTACAAAAGCGTTCTGCTTTTCTCCTTATTTTGGATCTAGATTTTTTAATCTATCACTCTAAACCAATAGTAAAAGGATCCCATCAATAATCAAATTCACTGACTTCAGTCTTATTTTTCTGTACTGTGAGTTGCAAAGTATTTTGTTTTCTTAATGGCTGTATTTGTATTGTCATTTTTCAGTCTTAAGGGTTGTTTACATTGGGCCAATTTTCACTAATTTGTTGATTTAAGAGCTATTTATTGGAATGCTATTATGTGTCGTATAAATATACTGCTCTAGTTACAGCCAGTAAAGGTTCTTACCCTCAGAATGCAGACATCTAGTCAGGGAGAGAGACAATAAACAAGTGAGCAGCAAACATGTTTCATGTTTCATTGATTTCAGGATGCACACGTTTTCCCATTTGAACGTATCTGAAAGCAGGCCACACCTTATTACTGACTTCTAACAATCATGTTGGCCAGGGGGCAGCGCTGAAGAGGATGCTATTGCTTGCTGATTCATGAAGAGCAAAACACCAGCATCAAAAATTGCAGAGTTGGTTTCAGTGACTACAAAGAAATTGCATACAATAGTGGAGTGGTCCTTTAACTCCTAGAAACCAAAAAGTTTGAGCAGGGCTCGAAGAGGTGGAAAATTGTGTGTTTAGCTACGTTCCCATTGGAGAGGTTTTAGTCTGTGCTTCTCCTAACATCCTGTGTGAAAGTTCTAATCTGATAGAGAAAGGAAAAAAGCCTCTTTTCTGCCTCTAAGCCTATTCTAAAGCATGAAAAAAATGCAAATTAATAGATTAATATCTTCATTCCTTCAGGCTAAAAGCACGAAGGAGAAATCCTTAGTTCCTCACACTTCAGAATTACTCCATGATACAGTTATCCCCCAAAGGGAAAGGCTTTTCACAACATATACACTGAGTGTTTTCATTGAGACCGTACCAGAGCATTTAGATAAAGATTATGATTTAGTAAAAGATGGACAAACAAGGCTTTGTTGTTAGACATAAGAAGATTCACCAAGAGATTCAACTTGTTTCCCATCTTTGGCTGTTTTGGCTTGCAGCTTATTCTAAACCTTTTCAAGTTGAATTGTGTCATCAAATGTTGGAGGGTAAGTCTACTTCCCTGCGCCAATTTGCAGTCGATGCTATGAGTTATATGTCTATACAATTCTTGTGGATTCTCAAAACTAATCTAACCAGAAGCATATTTTCACATATACTGGTTTAAGACAATACCTAGACTTGATTTCTAAGTGAAGTCCAGAGTTATTTTATTTCCCTAATGTCTTTAAGCTTAACACATTATCTTTTTTTTCCTTCAAATTCTCTTTTAAGCTGTTTTTGGAGGCCTGCAGCAGCAAGCAAGCATTCTCCCTAGAGAAAACAAACTCTGCTACTCAAGTCACTGATGATGGCTTATTTATTTCAGTCCTGGTGTGTAATCTCATTGGCACTTAAATAATGATCCTGTCTTTGGCTGTATAGCTTTCAAGTCTTTATTTTATGCATTAAACTCACAGTTGTTTTATCCTTGACATTGCCATTGATTTGGTAAGGAGAACTTCTGATACTTTTTTTTTTTTAATAAAACAAGCAAAATTCCACTTTCAGTAAACTCCGCAAGCTGTCTCAACTGCCTACAGTGACATTATTAAATGACAAAACCCAGAACCTTCTAGAAGGGAAAACTCACCTTATAAAACTAAAAAACAAAATAACACACACACACAAACACGTACAAACCAAGCCTTGTGTAATCACTGCATTGAACATAGTACAGTACCAGAGTTACGCATTTCTTAAACTTTCTTTATCTTGTTAACCCTTATATAAATGCCCTTGCCAGTAAAAGATAGTAATGTGGAAGGAAATATGAATTAGCAAGTTTCAAGAGCTTGCTATCTGACTCATCTGTATGCTTATACAGGAGAAATTAATAGACAGAATTCTAAAAATCTGGCCCTCGCAGTAGCCTTAGCATCATCACTGAGGAGATACGACCAACTGGAGGGGCCCAATTAAATAATTTTTAACAAAAACCCATGTTGACTCAACTTTTCTGCTCTTTTCTGCCTTTTCTATAAGTCTGAAAACCCAACCTAAATTTCTCACTCTGTAAAATGTCCTTTCTTAAAGCTTTTGTTTATTGTATGATTATGCAAGCTACCCTTTTTTTCTTACATTCTTGAAAAGGCTACGTGATATGTTGGAAAAAATGTGGATTTGGGAATCAGTAAGACCTGGGTTCAAGTCCTGGCTACATTATTTACCATTACATACCTTAAAAAAAGTTACTTATCCTTTGGTTTAAGTACTGTAAAATGGGGTTAATGGAGAGAATTAATTAACAGTAGACAGTCTATAGCAGATACTAAATAAATGTTTTCTTTTACCTTCTCTCAGTTTTTTATAATTAAATATTTAAGCGTCAGAATCCCTATGAAAAATTAATTTTCCTCCCATTAATTGAAATAATTTGAGTAATGGAAACTGGTGGGATATGGTATTTTAATAGAAAATTATGACATTAAGAGTGGCAAAATAAGTGTAAGCACATCTCAATTCAAGGAAAAAAGATTTGGAATGATTATCAAATTGTAACTTAGTATCAGTACCCAATCTTCTGATAACTAGCAGTCCCTTATTCAATTTCTCTCCAAATCCTATTTAAATACTTCTGAAGGTACAGAAAAAGTAGTGACATCAGCATCAAAAATGAAGACTTAGGGGTAAGCTAGGAAAATGACTTTGAAGGGATTTCCATCAACCTGAAGCCAAGGACACTGGACTGAGGAGAAGCAAGGAACGTACAAGAGCTTTTTATTATAGAGCAGCCTCCTCCAGCTTGAAAAATGAAGGGAAAATATTTTTTCCTTCTTATGCTCTCTGCCTCTGGGATAGGACAGAAGATGTATCGGCATATAATTAGAAATAGTATAACTGGCCAAAAATCTGAAACCAGTGAAGGGACCTGTGGTGCATCCACATGATGGAGCATCATATGCCTGTCAGTGTCATGCTGCTGATGAGACAGTTGCATTTGTTAGTTAGTTATCCCTGGGATTCAGTCCTCTCCCCGTTAGTCACTGAACTAGGTATTCTTGGTACATTGTCCCCATCTGTGAAACAGAGATAAAAGCAAATGATGTCCCAGGTTTATTTTAATAATTAAATGATATGATGCATAAAAAGTGCTTCTCTCAGTGTCTGACACAGACTAAGCCCTCTACAAATTTTTGAAATAGTTATTGTATCTTTGAAAATATAGAAAATACTCATAATATAAAATTAAATAGATAAAATAGAGTACACTGATGTGTGTGTGTTTGTGCGTGTGTACAAAATAACCTCACACAGTGAGAAATAACTTCTTAACAGTGTTTATTTTAGGCAGTAGAATTATGAGTCACTCTCCTTTGTAATTCTGCATATTTCCAAAGTTGTCAATAAGAAACATTTAGCATCAGGAAAACCAAATTAATACATAAAAGTTTCAAAATACAGTAGATTTTGTACAAGGCCTACGTGACTCATAGTAGACACTGAACAAATATTTGTACAATGAATGGATGAATAAATGAATGAGAGCTGGTTAATTCTATGTCCTAAAGTAACCCTGATAATCCTCCCAAAGCATGGCTCTCGTCTAGAAAATCCTCTGCTCACAGACTCTCAAAGACTCACTTGAAGCCAAGAAAATGAGTCCAGACTCTTCCGAGAATGGCTTCCAAGGTTCTACACGACCTGGTTGAAAATCACTTTTGCTTTTTTCTTCTAACCACTTCACCTTGTTTTCCATGTTCTACAGCTTAGCTGAACTACTCACCACTTTCAAACACAAGGCACCTTTGTTGCCTTGATTTCATTCTTCCTGTCACCCAGACCTCCCTACCATCATCTTCGCAAGCTTTGAGGCCCAGGTCAAGGAGCTTTGCTCAAATCCAGAGCAAAATTAATTCCATTCTTTGTTGTGTTTCCATAGAAATGTATTTGTATGTTTCAAATACCTTTGGTTTAAGTTTAGTTACAATATTTTGCCCCTTATTGCGCAAAGCAGAAAATGTGTCTCCTCTTAACCTGTTGGGAAGGAGAACAAAATGGTCCTCACTTTCTATATGTAATCTACTCTTAACATACACATGATAAAAATTCCAAAGGTGCAAATGAGTATAGAGTAAATGTGTATATAAGTAAAATTATGCCTACCACAAACCTTTCCTCTCCAGGAACTGGAAGCAACCTCTCTCCCCAGGTTTTTGCATATTCTTCCAGAGCTGTCCTGTGCCTACGAAAGAATATGCATATTTCTTTACTTTTTAACACATAGGTAACATACTTTACTCACTCTGCTTGCACTTTGCTTTTTAGATTTAACAGCATATTTGGGAGATCGTTCTATATCAATATGCTTGCTTTTTTATGGTTGCATAGTATTTAATTATATAAATATACCAAAAAATAGTTAACCAATTCTTGTGATGGTTACTTTAGAAGATATACACTCCTTTGCAATTATGACAATAAATAACTCTGCATATAGGCCATTTCGTACATACAAAAATATATCTGTAGGATAAATTTCTAAGTGTAAAATGTTCATATACACCTTGAATTTTTACATGAGTTTCAGAATCAGCTTCCTTAGTTTCAAAACAATTCTGTTTCTATTTTATTAGGATCCATTAAATTATGGATTAATTTAAGGATGATTGATATATGTATGACGTTACGTTGTTCTAAGTCAGACTTATATGTGCTCTCCATTTGTGTACATTTATTTTTTTTTCTTACAAACCTTGCGCTTTCCTAGGTGTATCATTGTTTTCGTTGCAGTTGTAAATGCACTTTTACTTCCACTATATTTTCTAACTTATTGGTGTTTGTATGGGTAAAAGTTAATGATTTTCACATATTAATTTTAGACCCAATGACAGCGAGTTTCTTATTGTTTCTAAGGATTTTTTAAAAAAATTTATTTAGTAAACAATTATGCTGTCTACAAGTTTTATTTTACTTTTTCCTTACCTAATTTGTTGGCTTGTACCTCTAGAATATAAAATAGTATAATTAAATTATAATTAAATTAATAGTATAATTAATTTAATAATAGTCATAAGTAATAGTATAATTAATTTAATAATAATTAAATAGTATAATTAAATAATAGTATAGCAAGTTCTAAAAAGTCTTTTTTTTTTTAGCATTAGTGGAAATGCTTCTAATATTTCCCATTAATGATCATCTTAATGCTGGTGTATAAGTAATATGTATTCATATTTTATTATTTTTTCTGCTATCATATCTTTCCAAAGCTTTATTAAGCTATAGTTAATGTATAATAAATTACATATATTTAAAGTGTACAATTTCATGAGTTATTAAATAGATATACACCTGTGAAATCATTACCACGATCAAGAAAAGAAGTTTATCTATCACCTCCAAAAGTTTTCTCATTCCATTTTTATTATTTTTAAGTCAAGGGTGGCTACTGATTTTTTTAAAATAGTTTTATTGAGATAGAACTCACATATAATGCACCCATTTAAAGTGTACAATTTGATGGTTTTTAGTATATATTTTCAGAATTGTGCAACCATCACCGCAATCAATTTTAGAACATCACCCCAGAAAGAAGCTCCATACCCTCTTGCAGTCACCCACTTTCTCCCCACTCCTTCCAGCCCTAGGCAACCACTAATCTACTCTCTCCAGAGATTTGCCCATTCTGGAATTTTGGATAAATGGAATCATACAATATGTGGTCCTTTATGATTGATTTATTTTTTCATGTAACAGAATGTTAGCAAAGTTTATCCATGTTTTAGCATATATCAGTATTTCATTCCTTTTTGTTGCTGATTAATATCCATTGTATGGATATATACTACGTTTCATTTATCCGTTCTTAGTTGATGAACACTTGAGTTGTTTCCATCTTTTGGCTATTATGACTAATGCTGCTATAATATTGGTGTACAAGTTTTTGTGTGCAGAATATACGTAGGAGTGGAATTGTTGAGTCATTAAGATAACTCTATGTCTGACCATCTGAAGAGCTACCAGGATGTTTTCCGAAGGGGTTGCACCATTTTCCATTCCCACAAGCAGTATATGAGGGTTCTGATTTCTCCACATCCTAGCCAACAATTGTTATCTGAGCTAACACCTGTCCCAATATTCCTCTATTTTGTATGAGGGATGCTGCCACAGCATGGCTTGATGAGTGGTGTGTAGGTCCACACCCAGGATCTGAACCAGTGATCCCAGGGCCGCCAAAGCAGAGCATGCGAGCTTAACCACTATGCCACAGGCCAGCCCCTCAGTGACGTGTTTTAAAACACAAAAGTTTTTAATTTTGCTTAGTCCAATTTATCTATTTTATTTTGTTGCTTGTGCTAAGAAACCATCAACTCAACAACAAACAACCCAATTTAAAAAACAGAACAAAGTTCTCAAATAGATGTTTCTCCGAAGAAGACAGACAAATAACCATGTAGTGTAAGTGCCTGACTTTGAGCTTTTGATTGCCTACGCATCCATTTTAAAGACATCCATCTCAAATAGACACATGACTCAGCTCCTAGTAAAACAACCAGATAAGAAATCAGGCCATTCCACCATGAAGTTCCCCTTTTAGAAAGCCTTGGGTAACCTCGGTAACTGACCACTTGAGTGACCTCACTTTTCCCTTCCTGCACCCTAATTCCATCTCCTATGTCTTAAATTTGCCAATAAAAGAGTGAATCCACAAAAACTTAGGTGCCTCTCCCTCAGATCCCAATAAAAGCAGAGCCCCAGGTCTGCTCTCTCTCCTCTCTCTCTCTCCCTCCCTGAGACCTCATTATGTGACCTTTGTGTGTGCCATGTACCCTCCAGGACTTGTGAGTAATAAATCATTTTTTTTTCGAATTCCCTGATGTTTGTTGCTGAGGTGCCTCTTGCAATCATAATAAGAACTACAAAGGCCAGTCCAGCCACAACATTGGCTGTGGTCAGGGAAATGTTGGGGGTAGGAGGGCCTTGCCACAAGTAGTACAGGCTGAGGTGAGTGCCTCAGGCATTCCTAGCCAACAGCATCACTGTCAATAGGCTGAAACTGACCCAAAACAGACCAACAAGCACATGAAAAGGTGCTGAACATCATCAGTCACTGGGTAAACGCACATCAAAACTACAGTGAGGTACCACTTCATACCTACTAGAATGGCTATGATTTCAAGAGAAAAGACAAAAAAAAAAAAAAAAAAAAAGACAGAAAATAACAAGCCTTGGCAAGGAAGTGAAGAAATTGGAACCTGCTGATGGCCACATAAAGTGGTGCGGCCACTTTGGAAGACAGTTTGTGATTTCTCAAAAAATTAGTCATTGAATTACCGTATGAGCCTGCAGTTCCACTTTTAGGTATATATCCAAAGGAACTGAAAGCAAGAACTCCAACAGATATTTGGACATCACTATTCAAAGCAACATTATTCACAAGAGCCAAAAGGTGTAAACAATCCAAATGTCTATCCATAGATAAATGGGTAAATAA
The DNA here is from genome assembly GCF_041296265.1 of Equus caballus. Classification (NCBI taxonomy): domain Eukaryota; kingdom Metazoa; phylum Chordata; class Mammalia; order Perissodactyla; family Equidae; genus Equus; species Equus caballus. Next base: position 74,626,918 of record NC_091701.1, on the reverse strand, counting down.
AACATAGTAAATATGTACAATGGAATATTATTCAGCCTTAAAGAGGAATACAATTTTCTTATATGCTGCAACATGAATGGACTTTGAAAACACTATGCTTAATGAAATAATTCAGACACAGAAGGACAAATACTGTGTGATTCCACTTATGTTATGTCCCTAGAGTAGATAAATTCGTGGAGACAGGAAGAATAGAGGGGACCAGGGGCTGAGGGTGGGGCACAGTTATTGTTTAATGGGTATGGAGTTTTTGTTGGGTTTAATGAAAACGTATTGTGTATAGATAGTGGTGATGGTTACACAACATTACTTACAATTTTCTATATATTTCTTCTTTATATGAAATCATGTCTTCTTTGAATAGAGAGAGTTTGACTTCTTCCTTTTCAACCTGAATGCTTTTTATTTCATTTCCTTGCCTAATTATCCTGGTTAGAACCTCCAGTAAAATGTTATAGAAGTGGTAAGAGTGGGCATCCTTGTCTTGCTCCTGATCTTAGGGGGAAAGTATCCAATCTTTCACCATTAAGTATGATGTTAGCTAGGGGTTTCTCATAGATGTTCTTGATCAGATTCAGGATGTTCCCTTCAACTCCCAGCTTTTTGAGTGTTTTTTACCATGAAGGAGTGTCAGGTTTTGTCAAATGCTTTTCCTGCAGTTATTGAGATGATCACATGTTGTTTTCCTTTCTGTCATTCTACTGATACAGTAGATTATATTAGTTGTCATATTAAACCAACCTTACATTCTTCAAATAAATTATATTTGGTCAAGGTGTGTAACACTTTTTCACGTGTTGCTGGATTCAGTTTGCTAGTATTTTCTTGAGGATGTGGCCATTGAATTTTATAAATTGCTTTTTTAGTATCTATACAGGTGTTTATGGATTTCCTCTTAGAGCTTTTAAATACAGTGAATAATATTAATAATTTTCATAGCATACATCCATTTGATAGTGATGTATTATTTTAATATTCAGTTGGAGTCTATTTGCCAATATTTTATTTAGTATTTTTGTATCAAAATTCATAAGTGAAATTAGTATGTACTTTTTTGGTTTAAATTGTTCAGTATTCATACTTTTATATTAACTTTATTTAAAAATTCACGACCTTTTCTTTTTTTTCTCTTTCTAGGCTCTAGAACAACAACTTAAGCAGATTGAAGTTTTCTGTTTTTTAAATGTTTGGATAGATTCACCTGTGAAAACTGCTTGTCTTGGTCGTTTTGTGTGTAGTTAGATGCAGGCAATGGGGGTTATGTAGCTGGTAACCTAGGCTCTTTATGTACATTTCTTTCTCATCAACTAAGTTTGAATATTATCTTTGTATTATCTATTTTGTATAGCTACAGACCCCTTGCAAATATCTAGAATAACTTCCTTATATACTATAAAATTTTTAAAACCCATTTATTTTATCTGGAGTTGATGGTATTTAGGTAGCCACCACTACAATTTTTGTCTCCCTGTTTGTTAGTAGTGACAGCTTCACGGAGCTCTTTAGTTTCAAGCTGGAGTTCGGCATATATTAGTACAGAGGCCACAAGAAGAACTCCCACAAATCCAGGATATTGCCTTTCTCCTGTTCACACGCCCCCAACTTAAGAAAAGATTATCTCCACAGCCATTCAGGAAAAGCCACATGGTTCTGGAAATTGCTCAATATTGGTGAAGAAGCCCTGTGTTGTTGCTCATGTATAAATGAAATTTTTAAATCAGGTTTCAGACTGAGAGCAACGAATCAAGATAACAATGCCATGAGACAATTTTAAATGAGAAATAAAGATGTAAATGTCCCTTGTTTGATAATTAAGAGGAGCTGTATTAGAAGATCAAAGTGATCTCCTTTCTAAAAACTGACTTAGAACCAATTCCCAAAAGTTTCTTTTCCTGAAAGACCCTGTTGTTCATCCCATTAGGTTGCAAATATTGAACCTTCAAATTCTGCAATTTTATCATTCTAATTATTTTTTAATAATTTTTATGTATGCCTGACTCATTTTTTTAAAGTATTATTTTATCACGCATGTAACCTCAACATTTAGAAATCAAATTCTCAGTAAGGACATCCTTGGTGGGTTTCAAGAGCAGCGCTGTCAAAAGTCTACGAAAAGTGACCCATGAACCCAGGCATGCAACAAAACTTGAAAAAATAGAAGCAAAAGTTTGCAGAGCAGCCTGGGCTGCCCGGCTTTTAACAAAAGTTTGAGGGGAGACCACAAAGGAAACCAGGATTTCACTCAAAGACCCAGGAGAAGAGTTGGTGAAGTAGGTTAGACAGTCCTTTCTAGATGTGAAAGAAGAAGCAGGAAAACTAAACTGGGAAGGGCCAGAAAAAACTAATCAGATGTGAGTCTGGGTGGCACTTTGAGATACCTCAGTTGCGGATGTGGAATTTCTTGATAGGGAAAGTAAAATTACCAATGAGCAGAGAGTCAAAGTATGGACAGAGGGAACCAATGATAAAAAGTTGAAAATGTATAAACATCTGATGTTCTTCCCCCACTTTCAGCATTTTCTTTTATTAATTGAGTTTTCTCAATCATATACCCTAGTGGTTATCCTTAAAATTTTTAAACATTTAGTTAAATTTTATTTTCTTAATATCTAGAATTAATGTGACTTTAAATCATTTTCATACACAAAACAAGATCCATAGCATGTTTTTACTTCCCTCCTTCCTTCTCACAACCTACCCTACCCCTAGCCGAGCTGTCTATTCCCTGAGTGGATATAGTCTAGAATTTTAGTTATAAATTACTATTTTAGTTTTATGATTGAAAATGAATTCATCGAAATGAAATTAAATTGTATACTACTGTTTCCTTTGTTTCTATAATCCAAAGTTTTCTCTTGGGTTCATTTTTTATTGTGCTGTAGTATATTCTCAAGTAACTCTTTCAGAATGGTTTCTTGGGTGATGCATGTTCTGAGTCCTTGTAGTATGAAAGCATCTTATTTTTCCCTCATATTTAAATGGTTGTTTGGCTTTGTATTGAATTGCAGGTTTAAAGCCATTTTTCCTCAGAATTTTGATTTTATAGCAATAATGCTTTAATATGTTCAGTTTTTTATGTTGGGAATTCTGTTTCCAATCTTATTCTCATTTTTTCTGCAGATAATTTTTATTTTTTTCTTTTAAGATGCTTTCAACACTATGTCTTTGTTTTCGTGGCTTTGAAATTTCATTGTGTGTATGTCAAGGAGTGGATCTTTTCATTCAGCTTAGCACTTGAAAGACTCATGTAGTCTAAGACTTGTATATTTATTTAGGTCAAACGTTTAGTTTTCTAGATTTTTCTGGTACTTCCTCCACTCCATTTTTCTCTGTTCTTTTCTTCTGGAACTCCCAATCAAAGTATGTTAGCACTTCTGGGTTTATCCTCTAAGTCTTAACATTTTCTTTCATACTAACAATTTCTTTGCCTATTTTTTGCCATATTTGTGGAGAATTCATCAGATTAATCTTTCAGCTCCACAAATTACTTTTTGATTGTATCAGTGCTGTCATGCAATGAGGTTTTGTTTTAATTTCACTGATTTTTTTAATTTCCAAAATTTCTAGCTGAGTTTTTCATTGTTGCTGTATCTTTCTGCATTTTTATAGTAACACTTGTTATAATTATTTAAACTCCCTTCCCCACTTTGCTCTATTAACTTTGTTTCATCAAGTATTACTCTTCTGTTTTTTGAATTAGATACTAACTTCTCGTATCCTCAAATATTTGATGATTTTTGGCTATATCCTAATATTTATAACTGAAATTCCGTGTTGGCTCTGTGTTTGAAAGCCGTAAATGTTACCTAAACCTGATTTTAATGATTTTTAGGGGATGGGTGGATGTACTAGTGGTAGGGTTTACCAGTTACCTGTCTCTAGAATATTAAAGATCCAAATCATATTTGGGTGTTTCCAGCCACCCAGAGCATGGAACTTCTTTAGCCTAAACTAGAATTTCTGTTCCAAATTGCTACTTGTTGCTTTGTAAAAGTGGAAGAGAGGCTGATTCATTTGGCTGCTCTTACTATGACACTCCAATAAATCATGCTGATATCACCATGGGAGTCACTTTTGCTCACCATATGCCACCTCTGACTCTATAGCACCCTTGCACATGCTCTTACCTATTGTAAAAACCTTAACTACGTAGATCGGAGCCTATGGTTTCATTTTCGACCTCACACCAGTTACCTCCTCTCTCATTCCAGAGCTGCTCATTGTTTCTGGTTCAAGGGAGGAACTTTTCTTGTTTCTTAATACTAATATGTGTATATATGTATGTGTGTGTTGGGAGGAGTGTTAGTATATATAATCTTACTAGGGTTTAACATTCTTGTTTTCCAGATTAACCTGTGTGCTTGTGTGTGTGTGTATAAATACATACATGTAAATATAAATATAACATAAAATAAAAATATAAATAAGTAAATATTTTTCCCTAAAGATAAGACTATAAGGAAAGATGGGCTATATGCTCAGATGACTTTTGCAATCTTTTGGTAACCTGAAATAAATCCTTTTTTTAAAAATAGATTTTACTTTTTAGAGCAGTTTTAGGTTCACAACAAAGTTGAGTGGAAGGTACAGAGATTTCCCAGTTACCTCCTGCCTCTGCACATCCATAACCTTTTCCATGGTCAACATCCCCCAGAGTGGTCCATTTGTTATACTTGATAAACCTACATCAACACATCATTATCACCCAAAGTCCATAGTTTACATTAGGGTCTACTCTTGGTGTTGTACATTCTATGGGTTTTGACAAATGTATAATGATATGAATCCACTATTATAGTATCACACAGAGTGGTTTCGCTGCCCTAAAAATCCTCTGTGCTCTGCCTACTTCTCTGCCACTAACCCTTGCCATGTTCGTATTCTTGCCGGGACTGAGATCAGGGATAGGAGCAAGGATTGATGACCCAGTGAAAGACAAGATAGGCACAAAATTGTGTATTATACAGCATAAGCTAAGTATGCTACAGTACCACTCTACCCCCAAATTTCAACGGACTAACACAGAAATGATGTATTTGCCTTTTAAACTGCGTGACCACTGAGGTTTAGTGTGGTAACTCAGAGACCAGGATGACAGAGCAGCCGCCGCCTGGAACACAGCTGCTCCTTGTGTTAAAGGGAAAGAGAGAGCTTTGAAGGGCCTTGCACTAGCAATGAAAGGCTCTGGCCCAGAGTGGCTTGCAATACTCCTCACAGCTCACGGCCACTAGTCGCGTGACCCCTCCCACCACATAAGGACTGACAAATGCAGTCCTATTCACAATGGAGAACTGAGAGTATCTGTGAATAGCACTGATGAATAGGTTTGTATATCAAAATTTACATCAAAATAGCTGCAAAATCTGGGGTCAGCAGGTATTTAAAAATATTATATGCTGCATCACTTCCTGGACATTCTGATCGAGATTCATATCTTCTATTAAGTTTCATTATAAATAATGCAAAACGGTAAGTGTTTTTACATTACTGTAGAGGCAGAAAAAATTATGAGAACCAATGTCATAGAATAAAACAGTTTTGTAGAATCTTAGAAATGGGAGAGATTTTAGCCACTATGCATTCAATCCGGCTATTTTTAGCTATTGTATACATTTTTATATAGGCACATACATATTTATATTTGTGTGTGTATATATGTGTATACATATATGCACAATCTGATATGGGTATATATGTGCATATATATTATTAGTACTAATTCCTTTGGAATCATATATACACATATGTGTTCAACAAATATTAAGCATCATATGAGCTGCTCTGAAGATTTCTATGGATGGGGTTGCTTATTATTTTGATACAGTATCTGCTATTAGAAAAAAACCTAATTCTTTGCTCAAATACAATCTGTTCGATCTATGCACAATCTGGCCTGTATGACTAGCCAGGGTAAAAGGAAAACTTTGGTTCTCATCTCATCTAGCTGGATTGCCAACTCTTGAGTTGATTCAAGTTAACGTCTTCACTAGGTTATTTTTTCATTGTGTTCTCATTGTCTGCACATTAGTTTCTTTACTCAGATGCCTAGAACCTGGATGGGACTGAATAAAAATTTTTAAGCTTAAATATCATCAGTAATAATTTAAAGTATTATAATAAAATGTTAAAAAAATTAAACATCAAACTTGAAGATAAAGGTAAAATTTTAGTCAGAATGAAAGCCATAAAACTAATTCAAGTATAACAAGACCTACCATTTTATGTGAGAAAACGAAAACTTTGAGAGATTTCATGGTTGGTAAATGTCAAAGGATATAAAACCAGGCTGCTAGAACTGCAAAATCTGTATTTTTTTTTAACTATGCCAATGTAGCAGAGATAACACTGCGTGGTCACACGTGTTCCTCTCCTGAGCACAGGGGAACACCACACTTCCTAAACTTCCTCAAAGTTGAGATGATATGACTGAGTGTGGCCAGCGGGATGTGGGTGGAATGCATGCGTGCCACTTCCAAGGCCTGGCCATGGAAATCATTTTGGGACTCTGACTCTCTCTTCCTCTGTCTCAGCACCCTCTGAGCTCTTGTGTTCTGGGTGGTCCAGCTACACAATGGCAAACCTTCAGTCAGCCTGGGCTCGTCCACTTCCCACCAACCCCTACGGGGCATCCAACAAGAGCAAAAAAATATTGTCGTTGCCACTAAGATTCTGGAGTTATTTTGTAACTGTAACATGATCTAGTCCATCCTGACGAAAAACATCTAGTTTAAATAGAGTTAGAGTTTTGCCCTTAATTCAATTACAGTCATATAATTTGAGAATGAAATATCTAAATGGCTGACATAAATGAGAAATAAATCTAGACTTTAGGTTTAAAAAACACATTGTAAGTACATTAAATATTACTTTATCAAAATATACTGATCCTTTTAAGTGGTTATTTTGGGGATTTGGGGAATATTTTACAAATATGACAAGAGCAAGTCAATAGTTTTAAATTTATAAGGATGTAATACTAACTTACTTTATATTCTAAACTTGATTACTTTTTTCAAAGAGTTAAAGCAACAGAGTATTGTAACTGGATATTTACCATCTACAAACTAAGTCTGTAAGTACTTTCAAATGTGAAACATCTATAGAATTTTTGGAGAAACTGGCAAAATTCTTTGACATTTATTTTATCTCCATGAGTGAAATGCCTTGCTCAGATAGATTGCCTGACTCAGACCTAATCTGATCCAACATACTTTGTTTGACCTAGTGATCTTTCCATCTTCTCAAGTTATGTCAATTTTATGACATATCAAGGGAAAGAACTTCAAGACTTTCCTGCTGGGAAGCTGACAGTTTCTTTGCATAAAAATACTTCCCTACATAAGAGCTCTTATTTATTATATTAATAGAAAACAGAAGAAAAATTTGCATTTTGAGTGCTATGGAAAAAGATCCCAAAGTCATCAGTTGCTCTGAGCAACATATTGTACATGTTCCCACATGACAATTGAGATACACACGCATTTGTTAATCTCTGCAGTGGCAGCTCTAACAATAAGGAGCAAACCTTCTTCCAAGAGGTTCATTTGAAACAGGTTAAGGGTGATAACCTTATTATGGCTACAGATCAGTACCATTTTCTGCCTCATTTGGAACTGTGCATGTGAACACATGGAGCTGAGCTTGTGAGATGTCTTTATGCACATCAGAAGAGGCACTCATTCCAGGCGCACGAATTAGAAAGAGGGGCTGCCTGGCAGCGCACCTCTGTGTACTGTACAAACTCCACAACAGCACGCAGTGGCCCTGCGAACATATTTAAACAAGTTCTTGATGATTGGCAATGTATGATATTTATTTACAGGCTATTATTGTTGTTAATTGATTCTAAGAAAGTCAGAATATAATTACAAACACTAGGTTTCTATTTCTTTCTAAGGATTCCTGGTGGCATTCATCTTCAGTATTGCTTCTTAGGACAGCTGTGCACCTCCTGGGAAACTAGCTCCTTCTGGTTTGCTCTTTACTTTAACTGCTAAGAAGCTGAGAATCAAATTTTTTATTCACTCTCCAGTAGTCAGAACACTTGGCTGCAAGTGATGGAAACCCAACTCAGACTGACTTGGGGGAAAAGGAAGATTGATTGGTTCAGAAAGATTCCTTGACCTCAGCATTGCTGGCATTTGGGACCAGATGATTCTTTACTATGGGGGGAGGGGGTTGTCCTGTGCATTTGAGGCTGTTTAGGAGCACCCATGGACTCTACCCAGTGGATGCTAGTTGCACCGCTCCCCCAGTGTGACAACTAAAAATGTCTCCAGACATTGCTAAATGTCCCTTGGGGGGCAAATTTGTCCCCAGTTGAAATGGGCTAAGCAAAGAGATTAAATAACAGAATGCGATTTTCTTTTGTGGGCCATCTATCTTACTCAGAGGTTAAAAACTCACATGCCTCCAGGCAGGGGACATATTGAACATATTTGAGAGAAGGGGCCCAGGATGGCTCTTGGTGGACTGGTGGCTCCCGCATGGCCCACAGTGGCAGCCCAGCCAGTACCCAGCTAAGTAAATTGTTGGCAGATTAGGGTTGTATACTTAGAGCTTTTGTTGAAACCAACACAAAATTTTTTTTAAATACTGTGTCTGTTAGTCATATCCAGACTACAGGTCACCAGCTTTCAAACTACAATTTTAGACTTAATTCAGCAAATGGAATCTGTTGGTCTCTAAGTGCTAAAGTGTGCAGGAATGTTCCTTTAAACTATTCCGGTCAAAAACGTTACTCAAATTTTTGCCCAAACATCCAGGAAGATAAATCAGTCTCTTAGATTCTATCAGATATTTCCCTTTTTGGGATTTGTAAAACAAAGTGATTTTCTATATACAGTCAAATAGGAGGGGAGATGGGATTCTGTTAGCAACTGTGCCCCGCAGCTGTGGTTGGAGAGCTCTGAGGGGTAAAAGTGACCCTACGCTTTCTCCCTGGCACTGCCAGCAAAGCTGCTTCAGATTCCTGTCCCCGTGGTTGTCCCTGCACGTGGGGATCCTGCTGATCCCACTGCACATGTGCAGACGTGGCTCCTGCAGCTAAACCTCACCTAAGCCTGGCTCTTCACCATTACTGGGGAATGAAAAATGGTTGTAATTTAATCATGGTTTAGAACATTAAATTTCCTGGCCCCTGCCTCGTAAACCTGGTGGTATTCTTTCGGTGGTGGTTGTTACTATTGGTCCAAATGCTTATTTGCTGTGCTGTTTGTGCTGATTTCTCCAGCTAAGATGTGCCATTAGAGTTATCATGCACCACTGATTTCATTGTTAGGCCAAATTTGAATTACATGTGGAAGCCTTTCACTAGAACTTGTACATATTTAATCCAAGGGGGTTTGCCTTTGGCCTCAAATACGTGATCACTCAGAATGCAGGGACATACAATCTTCATTTGCCTGAAGAGATCTATCACCTAAAAATTTTTCCACTCTGTTTTAGAGTGTGCTATGCACACAAACAAGCATTTCATGTCTCCAACCATGAGAAAAATACTTATAAATACAAAGGGAACTTAATTCTTGAATCCATATATTATTATTATTTTTTTTGAGGAAGATTAGCCCTGAGCTAACATCTGCTGTCAATCCTCCTCTTTTTTTGCTAAGGAAGACTGGCCCTGAGCTAAGATCTGTGCCCATCTGCCTCTACTCTATATGTGGGATGCCTGCCACAGCATGGTTTAATGAGCAGTGCATAGGTCCACACCTGGGATTCGAACCGGCAAACCCTGAGCCGCCAGAGCAGAACGTATAAACAACCGCTGCGCCACCAGGTTGGCCCCTCTATTATTCTTTCCTTAAGGCTCTGATTGCCAAAGGGACGTGTTTTCTTGATTCAGCCAATGAGAAACTGACTTTCTAGAACATTAGCTCCCAAGAACTCCTAAAATTTTACATGAAGGTTAGTTCTGGTGGATTTTTCGTTAAACAAAATAACTATCTCTCAATGAGAAAACTTATGATTGATATTTTAGAAAATGGTTTATTTTGATAGCCATCCAAAGAATCGCATAAGAACGTGTGGATTAGGAGAAAGTTAAGCCATCTTCTGATAACTCAAAATTAAACATTTTTCATGAGATTTGCTTTTAATTTCTTTATGGGTCATTCTGAGCATATGGTTCAAGTTTTCTTATGCCTAAATTTCTCTTTAAAAGCATTATACTTCTTGAGCCCGGCCTGGTGGTGCAGCGGTTAAGTTTGCATGTTCTGCTTCTCAGCAGCCTGAGGTTCACCGGTTCAGATCCCGGGTATGGACATGGCACTGCTTGGCAAAAAGCCATGCTGTGGTAGGCGTCCCACATATAAAGTAGAGGAAGATGGGCATGGATGTTAGCTCAGGGCCAATCTTCCTCAGCAAAAAGAGGAGGATTGGCAGTAGTTAGCTCAGGGCTAATCGTCCTCAAAAAATAAAAAACTTATACTTCTATTCATGAATTATTTAGTTTGAAATGACTAGTGAAAGTAGAAAAGCCTCTTGGAAAACTTGGATAAAGATTACGTTTAAGGAGATCTAAGGCTTCACATTTTTAGATTAATCCAAAATATAACTAGATTTGACAGGCTAAGTGTTGCTAATTGGTAATATACTCCAAGGGCCAGCCTACTGCTCTTCCTTAGGCAAAATGACATGTCTAAAATGCACAGAAAATAACTGAATAAGAAACAGCCACTGGAAGCCAGACATGGGAAAATCATGCACGTAAGAGAAGTAGCCTGGCTTTGAAGCCAGAGAAGCTGGGACAGCACTCCCTAACTCTGCCACTTAGTTATGCTCTTGAGAAAGATACCTAAGCCATCTGCATCTCAGTTTCCTCATCTGTAGAGTGAAGATCACGGTAGCTGCTTTTCAGTATTGTTTTGAAGTTTAAATCATGAAATCTAGGTAAGATGCTAGCACAGCCCCCGACACATCATAGATGCTCAGTGAATATTCATGATTATTATTATTACTCCTATTTATGGTATTGTAGCAATTAGTGTACTCATGATGTCATCCTCCCCAGTCAATGATATTTCGATGAAACGAAAATCTATGTCTTGAGTCTGGTCTGTTGGCGTAGTGGTTAAGTTTGCGCTCTCTGCTTTGGCGGCCGGGGGTACACGGGCTCAGATCCCAGGCGCAGACCTAGCACTGCTCATCAAGCTACACTGTGGCGGCATTCCACATGAAAAAGAGGAAGATTGGCACAGTTGTTAGCTCAGGGACAATCTTCCTTCAAGAAGAAAAAAAATCTGTGTCTTGAGTGTTAGTGGAAACTCACTTAGAAAAAAATAATACATTGGGAAGCACCTGATTCCTTTGGAAAATAAATCTCAGACATTGGCTTGTATTAGGATGATGCTGTGGGAGACGCAGGAGGAAGGAAAGGTAAGCTCTGGGTTCATTTGAACCTCGCTTGTCTGTTGAGAACAACAGGCAGTTGTGGTGGTATGTGGTGCGCATAAGATGTGGCTTCTCTTCCTTCAGTGATCCCGCTGAGGCTAGCAAAGGACACTCAGATGTTAGCAATTTGGGGTCACATTCGAACTGGTGACTCAGGGGGCAAGTGTTCCATATCCCACCAGTTCCTTTCATCAGCTCCTGAGTCACAATTCTTAAATAGAGGGAGCTTGCCTCATGGGAGCCATTTGAAATGAATAAAATATAGTGTGCTGTATATCAAATTCAAAATCAACTGACATGGTCAGGGAGCATTCTGGTTTGTCTAATCATTGGGGCAATTACTGATTTTCAGAGAGATAACATAGAGTTAAAATATACTGATTACTAAAATGAGGCTGGACAGAATTCAGTTATTCTTAGATTCCCAAGGTCTCTCAGGATCTTCAGGACCAAACGGATAACTATCGATTATCTTACAGGCGTGTGGACAGATCAGGCAGTAAGCGTACCCAGTTGATGGACTACCAGGTAAATCAGCTTTTACTAAATTTTAGAATTGACGTAGGGATGAACAGCCTTAACTAGCAAACGACAATAACAGTTATAAGCAAACAGAAAAAGCTTGGGTTGAACAAGTGGGTGTGTTTTCCCTCCTAACAGAAAGCTGGTGCCTAGTACATGGCAGGTACTGAGCTAGGTGCTGAAGCCTTTCATCTTCAGGACAACCGTGAAAGCAGGTGTGACTGCAGCCAATCTGGGGAGACGCAAATATTGCAGAGTCAAGCCCACAGTAGGCACCTGATGAATAACAGTGCCTATGTGGCAGGGCCAAAAGGAAGTGCTCCCTCCCCCAAAATTCCATCCTTCCCAGAAAAATGATAAGTGATGCGTTTTCAGGATAGCTACTTTTGCAATAAGGGTGAGAGTTTGGAACGTATCAAGTGTTTTTCTCTTTCTTCTTTCCTAACCAAGTATGTTACTTTCTCCCTCACTGGCCTGAACCTCCACCTGCCTGGAAGGTTGGAGGAGGAGAGGAAGATAGATTTGTTTCAGACAGTGCAAAAGAAAGAAAAACTGCCTAGCTTCTGACGTTTAAGATATCACACAGCAAGACAAAAGCTTTGAAACTAGGTTGCTGTAGGGAGAATTTTATAAGTTTACCCCATCTTTTTGCAAGTCAGTGAAGATTTGTGTTCTCTAGCATAAAAAAGCCTCTCTGTTACTGCTCTTTTATAGAGGGGAGGTATAAGGGCAAAAAGAAAGCGCTGGGTGAGTTTGTAAAAGAGAAGAGAGAAAGCAGTCCAATATTTGTTCTGATTTGCTTTCTCTCTACTTCAGCCCTCCGGGACTGGTGTGGTGTTAGATAGCTAGGGCATGGAGGGGCAAGGACACATAACACACCGTCCTACATGGGACTCTGGAAGGAGGAGGGCCATGCCCACATGAGGAAGGCCCACCCAGGGAGAGGGAAGAGTGGGCTGGTCAGACAAGCTAGTTGGTGACCAAGGGAGGGGACCACTATATCAGGGGAGCCAGTGGAGAGACATGGGGACTTCAGATCTGCCCCAGGTGAGTGATGGGAAGCTGTCTCAGTGGAGAGGCTGGCCCATGAGAAAAAGAATGGATCACAGACTCACTAGCGATTTGAGCACTGGAGGGCATCAGGGTGGCCAGCATTCCACCCATTCACTTGATCTTCCCCTTAGGGAGAGCGTCAGGGAAAACTGGAGACTCTCAGAGAGACGGAGCCTTTTTATCCAATCTAAGGGACTGTTTACCTGTTCGGAAATTCCTAAGTAGTAAACTTGGGAGCAGCATTGTTTTCTTCAATCCAGCAGCTGTGGGCTCAGGAGGCTCACCCGTTCACTTCCAGATTAAAGGAAGGCTCTGCTTTTTCTCAGCATTCCACATATTAGCGTGAGTTACAGTTCGACACTGTGACACTTGTAACCCATCTGAAACACTGTGTTTTAGAAATCAGTGCTTCCTATTTTGGTAACCTGCTATTGCGAGGTTGGCAGCCCCTTTGCCATCTCCTCCTCCCAGAGCACACTGCCTCCCTCCCAGTTTCTTGACAGCCCAGAGAGGGTCATCTCACACGTGCTCACAGAGAAGTCTCCTGGACTCAGTGCCATTTCCCTTGTTCAGCTCTGGCATCCGTAGGTGTCTGGTTCCTGACCCCAGCTGAGCGAGAGTGTCATGGGGGACTTGAAAAACAGTCTCCATGCTGGGGGATATTCTGAGTTAATTGATCTGAGGTGAGTCCGTAGGAATGAATATTTCTTAATTGTTCCCCAGGTAATTTTCAGGTGCGGCCCAAGGAAAGAACAAATGCCTTAGTGTCTTCCACTGAGGAATCTGCCCCAGGGAAGCTGTATGAAGTGCCTTACCCCTGCTCACGGGGCTCACAGGTGACCCGCCAGTGTGTCTTCCTGAAGGGCATTGCTGCTACTTTTGCGGATTACTGCCCCTTCCCTGGGCACAGCTGCCTCAGTCTGGCCCTGCTCTTTCCTGCAATGGTGCTGCTGTGCGCGAGCCCTTGAGCTGCCTGATTGTGCCTCACCCACCCAGTGAGAGGGAGGGCCCGGGTTCCAACTCCTGGGGCTAGCTTTATCACTGGTGGTGTCTGCAAAAGGAAAACAAGAAGAGTTCAAGAGAAAGGAAGTCCTAAATCGTTTCAGTCAGTACAAAGGTTAGAAACTTGCCAAATGTGAGGGGAGAGAACCAGTTAACTATTGATAATTCTCCCGTCCTTAATCTGAATCTGAAGAGGGTACAACATCACCCAGGACTGAGGTAGGGGAAGACTGTTAGAGACCATTCTGATTTCTAGTGGGAAAACATTCATTCAACAAACTGCATTTGATGACGACTCCCAGGTGTGAAACTCTGAACTGGTTGCTGAAACTAAGTAAGATACACAATCTCTTGCCTTCAGGAGACTCACATTTGTTTCCAGTTTTATCAACAACTTTTAAATTATTTAGTCAACACTGTACATTTGAAATATTTGTATCTATTTGTACAGGAGCATGCAACAGTACACAGTTTTACTCGTTTCCAATTAGATTCACAATAGTTATCTTACTAAGAAATATTCTTCAAAATAAGGGCAATATGATATACCCTGTGAATTAAAGTGCATTGGGTAAGAAAGAAATAGAAAATTTCAGAAAAATAAATGAGTGCTGCCAGCTAGTGATATATTGCTTGGCTCCATCCTGTTGGGAGCTGATTGCTTGATTTAGCTCAGACTTTAAATAACCTCATAAAAGAGTCCAATCCACAAACTGTTTACGCCTTTATTGAAGTAACAGACTTTTTTATTTTATAAAATAGGTAAGACTTCGGAGGAAAAAAGTCTTGAGCAGCGTAACAATAGGGAAAAGTCAACACATATAAAGTATTATAATAAATTTTGCTTCCCAATGGAGAAGAGTCTGAGATAATTCCATGAGTTATTCATGAAAATGGGGCAAGAGGTCTGTGGCCTGTTAAACCCTCGACATCCTTCAGCGCTATCTTGCTGTATGCTGTAAACACCATCCAAATTCAGCGTGTGAAAGAACCTGTGAGGGGAACACCAGTCTACCCTAGAGCCGATCTTGCCACCGTAACAATAGCTGAACTGATCTAGAACTAGCAAAAAGCCATGGGTGAGGCCCAGTGATAGGTTTTATAAGATGCCACACGTATTGGAAACTTGGTAATAAAAGCATATAAAATTTTAATCTTCAACTTTTCCTTTTAAAAAGGTGACAAAGCAAATAGGGAAGTGATATGAAAATGTATTTTTAACAGTGTCAGGAGAGCAATGAGTTTTAAGTTCAAGTCAGTCCTTTTAAAGATATTTTAAAACTGAAAACAAACAAGAAAGTGCTTGAGAAAGATTGCTGATGACTCGTCTGTCCTTTCCAGCCTACAGTCTGTCGCTAAGACTGGTAATGCATCGCGGACAATAAGGAGATTCTTTAGATGCCTGTTTTCAACTTTTGTTTCTGTTCGTAAAGATTTCTGTGATTCTTAATAATCAGCTGTCCTTAGTTCTTAGTGTTACTTGGCTAATTTAACAGTTGCGTTTGGAGTGGGTAATTTTTCATCAGATGATGAAAAGATTGAGACAAAATTTTCAAGAAAGTTTTATATAATATTGCTATCATAATACGAATTATTTATCATTAAAATTTTAATAGTCAATAAGTACTTAATTAGGCTTATCGATGTTTAGTAAATATTCTTGATGAGGAGGCTGTTAGAAGATAATCTTCTTTCAAATTAGCTAAGTCGTGTCAATGTACCGTTTCCAAAAAGAACCAGAGTAGAGGCAAATTTCTATTATGAGTTACCTGTGAGGAATCTTCCCGACGCATTTGCATACCACAGTTCTCATGGGGATAATGTAATTCATACTTGTAGTGGGCATCACTTATGTGTAACTTGAATTATTTAAAGAGATCTGGATGGAGCATGCCTTTTGGCTCTGCTGAGCCATGGCAAGTTCCAGTGACACCAGGTAATCTATTGGCATACTGACTCTGCCCTCGGAAGCAGTCAACCTGGTCCTTTAGAGCCAGTTCGTGAAGCTTCGGGTAACTATGCCATTCGGCCAGATGGGAGGGCCTTAGCTCAAGCTCTGAAGACCATTGAGGAGATTCTAACCTGTGAAGGAACCAAGTGAAGACAATATCTCTACTTCTAGCCTGCTTTCTTTTGTCCCACAGCCCACAGTACCAGCTAGGAAAAGCAATGGCAGGAAGAACTCAGTGCCATCATTCTATGAATTCTCTTTGATATCCAGAAAGGTGGAGATTGAGCATTTTATCTTGGCTTAACTCTTAGATCACATACATCATGTTGTTAAGACCCTGAGCAGAAAAATCCAAACACAGAAAAGAGTGCTTGGTATGATCTCAGCCGAAGTGGGTGTTCTCTCCCCCCTCCCCCCATCTCCTTTTAATCCCCTTTTTCCTAAAAGATTTGCTAAACTCAAGACAACATATTTATGTTTTTCTCATCCACCCAATTCTCAGAGTGTGATGAAATCTGTCTCCCTTTTTATTAATTCTTGGCTATTTATGTGCATAAGATTGCATACCCAGCATAAGAAATCCTAGGTATAGTTTCCCTTTGGGAGAATCTCCTTAATTTATAAGTTTAAAAAACAATCATCTTGATAACCTAAAACGGAGTTAAAAGTACCATTCCAAATTTGTTTTCAATGAGAAATGTGGGAAAGTGAGCTACCATTTCATGACATGTTGGATGATTTTGCTTTTTCTCTGGGTCCATAGCATCTTCTGGAGCCATGGCAATGAAGGTAGAAATTGTATTGAGAATAATTTGTGTCTGAGAATAATGTTTGCATATATTTTGTAAAATTAACTTAAAAAAACACTATATTGATTGAATGGGTCAAAAATTTAGGCGTTTTGTAGAAGAGGTCTAATTCAGAACCAGAGGAGGGGAGATTACAAGTGCACACCAGTGGGTTCGACAGGAAAGTCAGTGATCATACCACTAATCACAGATCCATTCTGACTGGGTCAGAAGCTACCCAGGTGCTTTTGTGGGGCACCACTTAGCTCCCTGTGCTTACTTAGGTGTGTTTCTTTGTTCCTGTGTTTGTTTAAGCCTATAAGCATAAGTCATATCCTGGTATCAATCACTGTTATAGCTCATAGTAGCCACAGTGAGAAATTCGGCTTATGAAACAGAAGGCCTTGACCCTAATTAGCAATCAGGTGAGCAAAGCTGCTTTGAGCATAGAAATGCTGTATATCAATATATCATCAACAAAACTCAACTTCTTATCTGGAGACTAAGACTAGCATATAATTGAATATTTTCCCAACTTTTGGCAAAAGCATTGGAATTTTGGATCTATTTGCCAACAGAGCTAAATGCTGGAAAGGCATCCCCGGTGTTTGAATGGTTTGAGAGCGATGATAAATTCACTTTCATGGGTGCTACCAAGCCTTTAAGTGGAGATAGGGTTTATACAGGTTAGTTAATCCAAACCACGGTGATATTTAGAAATAAGTGAATAAAAATTATTGCATGTCATAGCTGGGGATAGCAGAGTATTTGTAAGATTGTTGAGCAACTTGCATTACAGATACATACCAGGATTTGAATCTTCAGATCAGCAATCTCTACCCTGAGTTCATTTTAATCCCGTTAAGTTTGTGATCAGAGAACATCATTCATTCACTTATGCATTCATTCATTCAGCAGCCACTTTTTGGAAAGCCTGCGGTGTGTAAGGCATTCTGCTTAGGGTGGAGAATTTAGAGAAAAATGAGTTGACATCCTCACATTCAAGAAACTCACAATTCTTCACAGTGACTGATGACTTGAATATTGTTAACTGAAGTACACCTATTTTGATAAGAAATGGGTCGGAGGGGCATACACTGGCTAGAGTGAATTAAAAAGATGCCAACAATAGGGGAGGCGCTTCCTCCAGCAGGCTTCATTTATCTCATTTAGTAACCGTCCCTTTGTTTGCACAGTTCACCCCCTCCCGCTGCTGCGGAAAAGTACCAGGAGGAATATTGTTCTCGCAGATCTGCATTCCAGGCTTCCCCAATCCCACCTTTTTGTCGCTTTCAAAATATGTCCTATTTTTACTTTGAAAGCAGTGACACCGAAGGAGTAAGAGAAGTGACATGAAAAGCTTTTAAGGAATGAAATTTCAGATATGTATTGGTGACGATGACTCTTATCTACCTTACCTTGACAAAACAAAAGAAAACAAAACCCCCAAACAAAAAGTCACGGAACAGTTCCTTATAGCAGTTAGCTTTCTGACCAACAATACAGGAACGGTGGAGGTCCTAACAGCAGAGGAAACTCTGCCTGTGCCTCCGAGTAATGGGGCTGTGCCAGGCGGCCCCCTGACCAGCACTCACTCTGCTACAGCAGGATCGGCATGAAAAAAACCCTTCTCCTCCCAGCTCTTTCAAAAATTGAGATTGCCCATGATAAATGCTTTACTCCCAGAGTAACAGAGCTTGATCTGTCTTTTGATTAACTATCCAAATTATTGAGATGGCAGAGGAATTGTTCTTCAGAAGTGTAAACCAGTGTCTTCTGTTTCATGGATCAGAACAGATCAGAACTTGGGAGAACATCAGCTCTCTCAGGTGGCTATCCAGCAAAGTTCATGTGCTTTCCAGAATTGAGGCATCAAGGGCAGGCAGCTGAAGAAACAGATGAAATGGAGTAGCCTGTGACATTTCACTGGGCAAAGAAGTTTTAAGCTATTTTAAGTTTGTTAGGAAGGAATAGACTATTAAATGTAAAATATTCTTTACTCTTCATATATAATCAGAAGTCAATTTGATATTGAATTAATAATACTATTCAGAAAAATATTAGTAGACCTAGGAACAATGGGATTCTGTTGCTTTATAATAATTCCCACTTGCTAGAGTACAAATAATAAGTCCTTGTGGTATACTTGGATGGGGAAGACGGTGAAAGAAGACAACAGATATATTTAGGATTTTTCTTTTTATAATAACTTCCAAAGTATTGCTTAGTGTCCACAATGAATAGATCTAATTTTACTTTTTCTTTTCAAATACTAAATATTGAATAACATATTCATAATGGAAGTAAAATATCATTTTCACATAAGATTAATTCACACAAACCCCTACATAGTACAAAACATAATTAATGATCAATATACTGTGAATATGCCATAAAGTAAAAAATATATATATATATAATTTAAAATAGTGACAAGACCCCTGATTTTGGATTCTTGAGCCCACATTCCTTACAGAGTAGTGCCAATTTTCACAAGAGGAAGCTTAAAATTATCAGAATAAAATTAATTTTAATTCACTTTAATTAAAAATCCACATATTTGAATATATACATATGTATCTCCCCCAGATCATTTTTAGGAAGAGGGAGAACAGAAAGGAAAGGAAACAAACTTCTCCTGAACGTCCGCTCTAAGTTTGCTCTTCATCCTCACGGCAGTCCTGTGATGGGGCTTTTATTATCCCTGCTGTCACGGAGGGAGGACTTCGGTCTCCAGAGGCTAAGGAACTTGCCCAGGATTGTAAGGTGAGTGGAGAACAAAGCCCTCTGCAGAGAGTCTAGCAAAGTTTTCCATCTCTTCTTCCTCCGAAACTCTGGCAGGGCAGCACACAGAAGAGGAAGGGGTTGTGCTTTTGTTTGTATATTTCTCTGTTTGATGGACGCTCTAAAGTCAGACAGGTGCTAAGACTTTGGGCTCCGTGTCCAGGGGCCTAAATGAATCAGTTTCCTTTCTGACCTAGCATGTGAGCGCTCAGAGGTCTGAGGGGAAAGCCCTGCCTTTATTCTCCTTCTTGTTCTAATAATTAGACGAATAGCTCTGACTTGTCTCATTGAGTTGATGTTAGGAATAATTAGTTTAAATTGTTTAACATCAACATAAAGACTCTGAATTTTTTTTTTAAACTCAACGTAATCTTTGATAATTAGTGTCAGAAAAGCTGGATCTTAACTTCAAAAATAATTTTTCCCTCTCTTAAAATGTGATTTCCATAATGGTTTTTATTGGCTCAGTGGGAAGACTGCCATCTACTGAATCAACAATACCTTTTCACATACTACCTGAGCAATTCCTAAAAATCGGTACTCCATAGAAGTTAAAGACATACGCGTATATGAGGATATAAAGACATATGTGGATATTTTATACACATGTACACCTATATACATACATATACACACATTCATCTAGATACATATATATGGATACATATATACATATACATA
The DNA here is from genome assembly GCF_041296265.1 of Equus caballus. Lineage (NCBI taxonomy): Eukaryota > Metazoa > Chordata > Mammalia > Perissodactyla > Equidae > Equus > Equus caballus. Next base: position 74,606,743 of record NC_091701.1, on the reverse strand, counting down.
TGTATATTTGAATATATAAAGACATACGTATATATATATATGCATATGTATGTATATAAATATACAAAATGAGAGTCATTTTACTCTCTTTGCCCACTTGTCTGTGATTTGCTCTTAGACTCCAAATATGTAGAAAATGCATTCTTTAGAAATTCAGGTATTCAGCTAAAGAATCTGCTTAGTATAGAATTAGATTTATTTACTACAAAGGAATTCTAAACGTTAACCTAATTCTCTGTTCCATTGCTTCTCTCAGGTCTTGAAGTCATGATATGTCTGATGATCTAAAACATATTTTTTTCTTTGCTCTCTCCTTCACGTCTCTGCTCCCACCTCACATTTCTCTCATAGATTCACACATGGGAAGTAGAATTTTTTCAAAGAGATTTTTATAATTTTTATAATTATTTCACTTTCATTGTGAACATGGGCCTTATGGTCGAAAAAAGTCTGCGTTGCTCAGTTAGCAATATGAAAGGACCATCTTTCAGGACGGCCTTTGTGCTTCAGATACGTGATCCTCCAGTCAAAAGGAAACCTTCTTTTTCAGTTTAATTGTACTTGGTAACAAAGTCTCTAACCGTGAGGCTTATTTGTTGAATGTGTGTGCCCCTTTCTTGCATGGAGCGGCCCATTTTTTGCTCTTCTGCTCAGTGACAGCCCAGCCCCAGGAGTCAGCAGGAAAACAGCCTGTTCACTCCTTCTGCTGAATCTTTTTGTTTGTTTATTTGGTTTTGGTTTCTGGGATATGTCACTCTTTGTGGGGAAGAAAGCTTGCCCTGGGTTCCCTCATACAAATGAGAGCCCAGTTAGGACTTAATCTTTTTCCTTCTCTCAGGACCCCAATGAGGAGGCAAGTGGGTTTAGTATGGAAAATCTTTCCATCTATTCGGTTATATAGGTATTACCTTTCTCTCTATTGGTATCACTAGAAAAATGCAATAAAGTTAAAAACATCTATTGGGGGAATTAAAAACAATCACTGGGTTTTCAAAGTCTATCTTTTAATATAAGATTCAAAGTCATCGTAATGAGACAGTCTTACAGCTTAAAAATGATCAGAAAAAGAGAAGAAAAAATCTACAATATTTCCTCACTCTAATTAGTTTCAATATGTGTTTGAAATATATAATAATTTGTATTATATTAGATAATGAAAATATATAATAATAACTGATACATAGAGTAGACAACAAAATTGATTACCTACTTGGTTTCATTTTCACGGATAGTTAAATCCATAAATATTGCAGCTAGACGTCAATGTTAAAATATTTACCTGTGTAAAATTTTTGTGGTTACAAAGTAACTTTAGTAAAATCCACATTCGTACTGCTTTAATAACAAAAATTCTTTATGCCGTAGCTTTCTAGAAACTCCCCAACTTCCTCATATATATCTTTGCAATTATACTTTTTCACCAAAAGTTCAAAATGGGAGGGGAGAAAATTACATTTGTACTCACAGACTTGTTGGAAACCGAGATTTAAAAATGAAAAAGATAGAAATTTTTCCAAAGCAAAGATTTTTCCATTGTTACAGAAGACACCATTTTCCAGGAAAAAATAATAGAAAATATAAATTTGATATGGTTGAAGGAATCATTTTAAGGTTGTCAAATTTTTAATTGTGATTCTGCCAAACATATGTGTTGCCCCAACTATTGAAGCATTCAAATACTCTCAGTGTCTCTGACACACCTCGGTTATCACGTAACTGAAAGGGCAACCGAGAATCCAGAGCTAACATATATAACCCAAGGTAGTTCAGGGAAAATGTCTGATCCTCAGTCGTTGTTATGTTTCTTTCATCTGTGAAATGTAAGTCTTTGAAGATTTCGTCTCTAAGGTCATGTCCAGGTCTCTAATCCTATAATTCCACGAAATGTCTTTAAATCTTCATCGTCATCCTACTTCTTTCTTATGATAGATACACCTACAATTATAACTGGGATACTCAAAGAAAAAAATATGGATGTCTACAAGTACTAATACGAGATCAGAAAAGAAATTTCTGTCTTTGAAAGAAAGCTCCTTATCCTGAGCTTTCACCTAACATTCAGTTACGCCGTAGATTTTCTCAGGGGTTTTATTTCCTTTGTTCTTTTCCATATGCCTTTGTTCTCTATTTCCTGCCTGTTTATAGCACAAGGGCTAGGCTTGCAATTGTTTTAGCTCCTCCAATATGCCTTTACCACCAACATTCTTACCGGCACTTGTGTCAGCTTTCCCTCCCTGCACCCGGGAGCTGGTGCTGTGTGTGCGTCTTGTGGTGCAGGAGCGACTGTGCGACCCAAGATGGGAGAAGATGTGGGGGTGCAACTTTCTTGTGGTTTGAGTATAAGACTAGAGATTAGGAGACTCACATTTTTAAACTCAATTCTGCCAGATAAATAATTTGTCAAATGTAGTTTTAGAGTTCATGCAAATATTCTTTTCCTCTCCTCATTGTAACAGCTCTAAATGCTCTGCTAACAGACCTCAGCAGGGGAGGATGCTCGTCTACTCTACTAAACTCACCCTGTTTCTTTAAGGCCTCCTAAATTCCATCTACGGATAAAGCTTACTATGAAGAGTGACTTGGGTAAAAAATGTGCTGGTCATAGTTGATTTCAATTATTCTATTTAAAATTATGTAAATGTAACTCTTGGGTATTGCTTTTCCAGTGGGATTTGTGCTATAACAATAAGTTATTCAGCCTTGATTAAATCTAGTCCTGGTAACCATATTAACTAAGAAGACATATTTAAACAAATTGTCTAAGTCCTAACAAGGCTTCATAATAATGCTATGCTTCAAATAAAAAGAAAACATCCTCCTTTTGTTTCTTTGACCTATGACTAGGAAAAAAGTTTGATGGAAATATTGATGACTTTAGCTCTCTGAACCTAATTCACAGGCAATTTTGGAGGAGAAATTAAAATGTCCATTGTCTAAGTGGTGAACAGAAATAGGAACTTTTAAATTATGAATTGGGTTAACATCTGTTGGGCAAACTGTTTGCTTAGCCTTATTTTAACATTTTACTTCCCTCACTACCCTGTCTGTCTCTCTTGCACATCTGGGAATGTGGTGAGAGCACCACAGAGGCAATTATAAAGCCAGAGTCCAGTAAAGGACCCTGAATTTTCCATTTTTAGCCTCTGCTGCAACGTAAGGATGTCCCAAGACTGGCCTGTGTGGACTCCACAGGAAGAAAGATCTTTATTTAAAATACAAATGAGACCAAGGTTGCAAAAAACAAAAGAGAGACTTAAAGGGCCAATTGACGCCAGACAGACAAAACTATAGAGTTCATTTAAAAAATGCTGTTGAGGATGCTGAAATATTTTCATTTAAAGGAGAGTGTATCATCTTTTAAAGAGAAATATTTTAGAAACAAGAGTTAAAAGTTAAAAGATTCTGGTGGAAACTGGTTCGAACAGGCACGACATAAAAATTATCAAGGGCAGAGGCTTTGGTGTAAAACTGCTGAGAGTTCCTGTCCTGTCTCTGCCCCTTTCTGGTGTTGCCTGGGAGCAAATCACATAACTCCTTTAAGCCTCAGTTTTTCGTATGCAAAATGGGGATAAGATGATGATAATGATGATGATGGCATCTGCCTCATCCGTTATTGGAGGATTTACTAGAATAATGCGTGCATATGCTTATCACAGTGCTTGGCATATGGTAAACAAAATAAATATTACTAATAGCTGCTGGTCATAATGAGATTGTTGAAGAAGGACCACAATTACTGATGAAATATGGCAGCATCAAAGAAAGATTTAATAAGTCCCATAGTGAAACTGTGGCAATGATTTTTATAATGAAATGGGAAGCAACGTGACTTGCCAGATAGCATATGACGAGGCCATTCACTACAGAGGAAAACATTCTCTGCTTTATTTTGACCTTGTGGAATAGTCATGGTTCTGGTGCCTTCTCTGTAAGCCCATGGGCTGAGTGAGGAAGCGTTCCAACAAGGCATGCCACTGGTCCCTATTTTCTCAAAGATCTCAAATGGTGCTACTAGGTATAGGAATTAGATCTGAAGAGATAAACCATGGTGATACCTCAAAATAAGTTAAAACACCAATCATTCATCTCCAATCATTCCAATCCTACCTTCTTCAAAAATCTTCTCCAGGGTGCCAATAATTTTTTTTTTTTTAATGTAAAACCGATGATGGCACTCACCTACTTGGAAGTGTTCAAAAGATACGCAGTGCTGTCAGTGTAAATCCCAAAGCATCCTACAAAGTTCTCCAGAATTGCCCTCGTTGCTCCAGCCTCACTTAGGACCGCTCCCCTGCATGCCCCAGCCTACCACAGTGTTGGCAATTGCCTTGATGCCCTGAGGTCTCCTTTGCTTCTCTTACTCGACTTATATATCATTTCCTCTTCTTTGAACACTCTACCTCCAGCCATTGGACAGGCTAATTTCCATTAGTCTTTTAAGACTCAGCTCAACCACATTCCTCCTTGGGGAAGAATTTCCTCTCCTTCATCCCACTCCGCACTAGCTGTTAGGGGTCCCCAGGTGTCCAATTCCCTGTCCGTGTGAAAGTGGAGTACAGTTCTCTTTTACATATTTGTAGCCCTGGTATCCCCCCACTTAGAATGAGTTTTCAAGGCTAACAATAAGGTCTTGTTCTTAGCTTATAGTATACATAATCTCAATAAATACCACGTGACAGAATGAACTGTTCTCAGAATCTCTTCTAGACCTGTCTTTTGTATATCAAAGTGAATATTCATAGTTTCTGATTTTTCATTCCTTTGGAGTGATACCAGCCTGTTCCCCAAAGGTCAGACTCCTTGAACCTTAGGTCTTAACAACATAAATTGAGAAAAAGTCTAAGAAGTTATGGTACCTGCAATATACACCATAACATTTGACAGCAGTGCAATTTGGCTTATTTAATCACAGATTCAAGGAAAACTCCAAACAAGGACCTCATGCATTATTTTTGAAGAGTAATATCAACTTGATTCTTATCCCAATGTTAGAGGTGTAGGTTTGCCCTTTATATAAAAACAGCATGTAGGATTCATCAAGAGCAGTTGATGTTTTATTCATCATAAAATGCATCGTTGGCATCTGATAAATGTTAAATGATAATAACAAGGAGGCTAAGCAAAGCCTAGTTTTAGATATGCCTGTGCTAAATGGAAAAACTAACCCCCTGTGTCTACACTGGCATCTGTTTGTGCGTCCTCACTGCTCTTGGCTTGAGGATGACTACATGTGACTAAGGGACAGACCCTTTCACAGCAAGATTACGCGGTTTGTTCACTGCCCTCTCAAGTTCCCTCCCAAATATCTGCAGCCATTAATGTAACAAATTTGGCTGCCATTTCACTGTTTTTTCAGATTTTTAATTTTCAAATAACATTTTTAAGTTTATTTTTTGCACAACCTTGGCCTGTTATTCACATCTTTAGAATTGGTGTTATAAGTATGTATTCCCATATTCCTCAGGCTCTTTAAAGAAAAATAAGACGCCTTTAAATACAAATATGTGAATATCTAAACTACAGGGGCAAAGGAGGCGATTCTAAGAAAAGATAACCCAAGAAAGTCTTTATTCTGTTGAGAGGGCAACTGAACACTTAGCAAGAATGGTTTATTGCCATTGACCTGATTCTTATATGCCTCTCATTTTGTCTACTGTACAATACGCCTCTTCATGGAGTGAGTTCCATGTGCAGAAAAAATGTGTTCAGTTCATAGGAATATAAAACTATGTCCAACTGTATTCTATAATGGGGAAATAGCCATAAATATGAAGTGAGTCAAGGCACTCAATTATTGCTCCCTTTCCTTTGAAGTAAAATTATATTTTGATTGTCCAATTGAAAATACAGTAGCTTATCTGTTCAGAATAAATTTGTAATCTATCAGAAAGCCATTCATTGCCTGGGAAATCTCATTTTCCCCCAATTATGCTACTCAATGTGTTTAATCATTAACTGGAAAAGAAGAAATTCAGTTAAAGAAAAAAGAAATCGTGAGGCTTCATCTTACTGCTAAATTATCTCTCGATTAGTGTGACAGTAAGCATTGAATGGCAAAGAAAACTAAATAGCTTTCTTTTTTTCCCCTAAAAGTAGAAGTTTAAGACCTTCTTTGCAACTTAATGTCAAATACCAAATATTTATTTAAAATAATAGAAAAGGCTCCCTCCACCACAAATAAAGTACAGATTGAAATTTGGAATTCAGAAGAAAGGTTTAGCTGTGATTTCTTATATAATCCTTTGATTTCTTAATTGTTTCTTTCAATGAAAGCTGATACAGTTTTGAGACCCCCAAAGTGTTCTTTTACTGAGTTTCTTGGGATTCACATATAAATGAAAATAATATATTCAAAGTCCAGGTAAATGAATCAGACATAGTTACTGATTTTGCCTTTGGACTACACGTGGTTTTGAACTGAAAAAAAAAAAGGTATTTATTCCATTTAAAATAGTTTCCAAACGCGTTTTACAAATTCATTATTACAGGCAAGTGTCATTAGTAATTAAAACCAAAATCAGATCTCAAGCCCATCTTGTCTTAAACAGATGATATTCTTATTAATGGGAAGAAAATAATCATGAATTGTATGGTAAATGTGATTATAAGCCTCTTAGATTTAGATTCTAAAATATTTGGGTCAATTTTTGATTAGGTTCTGTGTAAATACACACGTGATTAACTAGTGGAGTTTAGACATAACTTGGTGGTATTTTTGTTCACAACAGTCCTAGATGTTATGAAGGATTTCAAAGACAATGGCTTTCTTTTGTCACTCTGGGGCCCAGAGGAGGAATATGCATGCACAGACACACATAAAATATACAAAACTTTTTTTCAAATACATTTATTAGGTACCTCCTGTAAGTTCTATGTCCAGTGGTAGACAGTGAGGATATCAACATGAGTAAGATACACCCCTTCACTTGACTTCAGTCTAAAGGGGGAGACAGGTGTCTGTATGGGGGTAGAAGGACATAGTAGAAAACACAGTTGAGAATAAAAATTCAAGGCTAACTTCTATGTGCTCTTTTAATTGCTTCATTTCCACCAGCGAAACTTCCTTTGGACTTTCTTGTATAGATAGTGAAACAAATACTAAATTCTGCCTGTCCTTGTAGGCAGCCGCTGAGAGCTCTCCAAGAGGTTATGTATCAGTGTCTTTAGGTTTCCTTTTGAAGCCGGGTTTAAAGAAAAAATACTCGACCATAGATAGATAGTCCAAATGTTTGAGGGCAACTGAATACTCCTTTTCATATTTTCCCTTTCCCATTGTTCCTGTCGTCTTTCCCTCTGAATGGTTGCTTATTATATATATTTTTATATATCTATATATGGAGAAATTAGGCCTGAAAGCATTTTATGAAACATAATTATAAGCTACCTCAAAAGCCACAAGAAGAGGAAAAGAGCTTGAAAGAAAGAACAAAACTAAAACTAAATCTTCACATTTCACATCCAGTAATTCTAGCTCCTCAGTGTGATGGAATAGTAACAGAAACAGGTAAAAATGCAGAATTGTGGCCTTCAAAGTGCAGGGACTTCATGGGAAGTGGAAAACCTGATTGTGGAAAGATCAGGTTCTTAAGATAAAAGTACAAAATTTAGGTATGTTTAATGTGGGGAAATGACGACAAAGTTTCATAACCAGTTACTTTTATTTTATTTAATACGATTTATTGTGATACAGAACAACACTTTTTAGCATTCCTTTAGTAAGTCTTATGTGTACTCCAAGCGCCTGCTTCTGGGACTCTATCTGAAAGAGGCAATCCAGTGTGGATTTATAAACTCTCCTTTTCCCAAGCTACCCCTTTTGAACTTTATTTGAGGGGCTTGCGAGTGAGTGTGTGCGGAAGGGGAGTGGATATAAATGTGTTTTTCTAAGCAATTTCCCTTTAATTAAAAATGTGTTTTGGATTTATATTTATTTACACTTGAATTATCAAAATGTTCCTTTGGAAGAATTTTTTCCCTTTGAGGCATCTTAACTCACCCTCCCGGAAGCCACATTTTGCCATAAGTAGAAAAACTCCACACCAAGAAGCTGGAATTTTGTTTCAGACTCTAACCCTACAATTTTGTGTGGGTTTTAAACCTGGCAAAACTCCTGATCCCGTCCCTAATCACAATCCATAATAGTACAGTGTGTGACAGTGGGGACAGAAGGACGCTCCCGAAATAGACCAATAAATCCATCCAGGACAGTCGTCTGTGTTTCACTGTTCCCTCTGTCCACTGATCCCAGGGAGAATTTTCCCTCCAAACAGACCTTTCTTTGTCCCCAAGATATTAGATAAACAGAGATCCTGAAGTCTGCTAACAGAAATTACAGGTCTAATTAGGGATGCTCGGCTCACTCACTGCTCACCGTTCATTTTAAACGTGCAGCTCACATGTTCTGCCTTGATTCTTGGGGCCTGGAACCTATTCCACTTAGCATATTCCCACACTGTGGGACCCATTGGGTTCTTTACCCAAGAGATTGTTTCACTTATAAATTTTCCTTTCTCAAAGGCAGGGTATAAAACAGACAAAATAGGATTTACACCTAAACCCACTAACTTGGAGGATCTTTAGCTATCTTATCTCTTTGTTGGAAAAAAGAAGGGTTTTCTCTGAGTCATCCCAACTGAGCCAAACATTATTTTCTCCCCCGAGAGGCTTAGCTGGAGGCCTGCTTAATCCTGACAAAGAGTCTCTTAGCTTTGCTGGCTTTGCTTCCTGTAAATGTGGCATGGCCTTGCCTTCTAGATAACAATGTGCTCCACCCTCAAGGACGGGCCCATGGGCTGAGAGCGTCTGCTTGGTTGTTAACCACAGCCTCTAAACCTCCGTGGGTCAAAGCCTGGGCCTTTTACTGCTTCTAATGGCGTATGTGGAGAGTGCAAATGCATCACAACAATGAAAGTAATAAGAGCATCTTTAAAAGGTATTTGTTAGCACTCACCCCTTGGACTTAACTATTATTTAAGGGAAACATTGTAATTGTGGTGAAATTATAGATTACCGTTTTTCTCAGACTTCCTACAGTTAACCTCTACCCATTATGCTCCTATATTTGGAATAGTCCACTGAGCTACTTGGAGGAAGGCCAGAGCTCAGGGCTTGCAACTGGAGTTATAGGAGAAAAAAAGGAGAAACTTTTATGATAATTCTTATTTCATAAAGTGTCACGTTATTTATAGAAAAATGAGACAGTAAAGTGTGCTTTCTTTTAAATCTGGCCTTTACTGCACCCTATAATTTATGGTAATATAATAAGTGATTTGAAAATAAAGATTTGAGACAACATTTCAGCATTAGTGTTTTTAAGACAAAACATTCAAAATAAAACCTAAACCACCAAAGTGAACTCTATCATTAAATGCCTACTTTTTGCTAAATTTGTAGTTATGGCAGCTCAAAATCTCAAACTCTTCAATTGTGACCTCTTGCAAAGTAAAAATAATTGTATTATTTTCTGTGGCACAAGGGTATTATGGCCCATTATTTTTTTCCTCCCCAAAGTCCAAGTGGATTTGCATCAGCTGCTATTAGATGGGATTAATGAACTTAGAGGAATTTAAATAACAGGATGAGATTTCAGAGATGAACAAACCGCCTATAATATTTCAGGCTCCTGATTCTGAATTATTTCAGCTCTGTCTCATCAAGGCTCATTGAATCTTATCCCGTTGTACATTTATAAATCAGTGTGAAATTTTTAGCTTTCATGAAATAAATTAAATTCAAAAACCTCCTTTCCTGCCCATGGTATGCAATCTACTAACGTACTCTTGTGCCAAAAATTAATATGAGAAATTCTGTAAATAATAAATGCCAGACAGTTCAATTGAGATCATTAATTCTGTGAAACAACTCTCTCACCTTCATTCATGAATTTTTCTGTCATTTAAGAAGAGAACACTGTGTATCTCAAGGCCCAGGGTAAAATGATGATGATGAGAAATCCCTCAAGGCGCAGACTTCCCTTCCCCTCCTGGCCACACATGCCCACTCCGCACCCCCTTGTCTCGGGGGCTGCTCTCAAATGGTTTTATGACATTCTGTGCTCATTTTACCTTTTCCCTCTTAAGTTGTTCATTTTTCTTACCAGCTTTCTAGATAATTGATCCTATTCCAGCCCTCCTTCTAGAGTCAGAGTACCCTCATCATGGAGGCAAAAAGACTCTGCTTCTTACTCTATTGTTAGGGCTGATTTTGTTTCTTCTTGTCTGTATTTAGTGAAAAAGTAAAAAGACACCTCTGTTTACGAATCACTTAAGATTTTAGTTTTTGTAGGGGTCTGAAGCCATTCTAGCATCATCTTAAAGTTCTATGCTCGTGATCAAATTTCTCCACTAAAATCTCTTCTGGGCCAAAGGTTCTGCTTCCTCCTCTTGAGGTGTACAAGAAGTATCTGTTGAATTAATTTGAATTGGAAGAGATTGGTATAAATTAGTGGTTCTCAAATTTGAGCACGTGCCAGAATCATCAGAAGGCTTACTAAAACACAGATTTCTGGGCTGAACCCATTTGGTTAGGAATATAGCCTGAGAATTTGCATTTCTAACAACGTCCCAAATTTTGCTGATGCTGCTGGTCTGGGGACCACATGCTGACAAGCTTGGAGTAGATAACCTTGAAGGGCTCTCAGTTTCTTGTTTCCACATACTGAAGTATGCGGAATATCTGTGATATAAATTAAAGAGAATCCTGTCTATTGCCATTGAATGGTAAAGAAATTTTAAAATTTTTGAGGGAATATTCTTAGGAATCAAGTACATTTTATTCCTTCATCATTCTATCACTTCAATAAACTAATATTCTCACTCATGGAGAGGTGTATCTAACTGCTTTATGGATTATTGCAGAAAAAAAATGTATTCCACCAGCTTAAAGAATTTGCTTAATTATAGAGTACTTTTCAGGCAATTCCCTTGCCCTTGTGTTTGTTTTGTGTTTTAATGTTTAATGAATCTTTTGTGTGTTCCAGTATTTAAAAGCAGGAAGATATAAAGAGATATTAAAATTTACAATACCATTTAAGGTTTTACACAATTTTGTAATAGGTGATCCAAATAATAAACCTAGTCTAACAAACCTTAAAGAAGCTGGTTGAGGACTTTGTCTCCATTGTTTCATAGAAGCATGTCGAATGCAGACTGTCCCTGGGTGCTTTAGGCTTCAGCAAAACAGCATCTTTGGGCATTGCAGAAAGTCAAGCTCTTCTCTTCATTGTTAACAACCCTGAATTACCTTAATTCACCTTTATGAGCTGCTCTGTGCCCACTGCCTGTCACTAATTTGATCACAAATACTACAATTAACATTCAGGCTGTAAAATGGATTATCCAAAGAAACTCCAGCATCTGGGTTAGCCCTCTGTACGTCCCCGGTTTATGAGATTAATAACCTTTCACAACATGCACTCGTGGTCTTCAGTATCCCTCCATGGGCTCCTAGACGGGAACTCCACTTCCTCAGTTATTAAGTCAAATGTCCTTTTTGGTCCCAGTGCCTGAAATGTCTGGTGTCTATTCAAGCTATTGGATAACAGGTACTTCTTAGAAACATCTACAAACAGCATCAGCCAGTTGTTATTGACATTAGGGATATAAGAAGGGCCAAACCTCAACAGAAGCTCAGGAAAGGGACCACCAGCAAATCTGGTGTCACACAAAGACACTGAAGATTGTTTGTATAAAATTTGTGAAGCAAAGGATTGAGGATGTTGTCCATAGATGTTATACCCCAAATCACCTTCTCACTCTTTACTTCACAGTTAAATAAATTGTATTCAAAATGCCCAAACAATGAAGACCCTGAGATGGTCCCCTAAAGTCTCGCTGCTCTGAGGGTGGTCGACAGGTCTGTAGCATGAGCATCCCCTGGAAGCCCATCAGAAATGCAGCCTCTCATGAACTCAGAATCTGCATGTTAACAAGATCCCCAGTAAGCCATATGCATAGTCAAGTTTGAGAAGCATGTTCTAAAGCATTTGTTCTTGAAATATGTGCTACAGACCACCTTACCAGCACCACCTGGGTTGCTTCTTAAGAATTCCTGTTTTGCTCACCATCTGGGTCCCTTTTAGATCTCTTAATCAGAATCTCTGAAGGTGATGCCCAAGAATTTGCATTTTAAACAAGTACTATAGGTCCTTCATGCTCAAAATGTGGTCCAAAGAATGACAGGATCAGCATCACCTGGGAGCTTGTTAGAAATTCAGACTCTCAGGCCCCACCTGCAGCCTGCTGAATCAGGACGGGCATTTTAACACGGTGCCCACGTGATTCCTGTGCGCATTAAACTTTGAAAATCATCACTCAAGGTGATTCTTATGCATACTAAACTTAAAAAAACACTGTCCCAAACTACACAATATTGTGTTAGGCGTGAAAAAAAGCTTTGTGATGGTCAGTCGCCTGTAGCTTTAAATGTCAAAAAAAGAGCTTGACATCCAGACCCACTTCTAACAATCACAGGGCCTGGGACAAGCAAACAGTTGAGGCCCGTATACCGTGTGCCTAAATATTTACAAATTCTCAGTCAAGTTTAAACAACTGTAAAATAAAATATTCTCTGTCCTACTTGGAAAAATTTACCTTTCTATTCCCTGAAAGGCCAGGTTTTAGGATCTTTAGTCTTTTGGATTTCTGTGCTAGGCTGTGGTAGAGCAGAGAGCCCAGCCCCAACCCCTGGTTTGCGATCTGCTCCCTTTCTCTTGACAGCCCTGGCTCTCTCCCACTCCATGAGGCCTCAAGGACACGTCTATGGACACCCCAGCTTGCACATTGCCAATACCTGGGCACAACAAGAAGCGTGGACTCTGACACCATGGACTTTGCTCAGGAGAACAGACCCAGGAGAGAGGCGTGTGCCCTGGAAGTGGGCGCAGAGCCTTTTGGGAAGGCAATTCGAGCTTCAGGTACTCCAAGCATCCTTAGAGGAGAGGACATGTGCTTTGGGTAGCATGTCCCCTTTGCAAAGGAGACTTCTTACCCTGTGGGGAAGTGTTAGAACAGAGCCTGGTATGGGCCACAGGTGACGGCTCTTCTTCCTGTCGCCTAAGGGTAGTACTGCTGGCAGTCCTAGAAGCTGGTGACTTTCTGAACACAGCATATCACAGGGCTGTGTGGAATCGGGCTGAGAGCGGGGAATCTAAAGTCAGTCCTGTCCTGGCTCATATCTCAGATCCACCACTTACTCTCTGTGTGACCTTCAGCAAGTTATGACTCTCAAATTTTTTTGTCGTTAAATGAGGATAATGAAGAGAACACCTAATAGGACTATTGTGAGAGTTAAACAAAATAAGCATTTAAAGCAATTAGCACAATGCCTAAAACATAGAAACTCTCAATAAATGCCAGGTATTATCATTATGGATTATTATTTTCCCAACATTGCTACTTAGGCCTGACATACTGACAAAAACATTTTAATATATATAAATCACCACTTGTGACAATTTATGTTTTAAATAAAGTAGGCACCTTTGTTCATAAGTAATGGCACATCAGGAGACTTTTAGGTAGAGGAGAAACCTCATTTTTTTAAAAGAACAATACTTCTAGTAGTTTGTGAAAATGGTCTAAAGGGGCAGAAGCTAGTGCCAAGAAAAGCAATAGAAGGTGCAAAAGAATGAGAGATGCGTTAGCCAGCAGGACAGAAAATAGAGGGGAGGAGCCGGTTCTGGAGATGTGGCTACCATGGAAACTAAAAGGACTTGGGAGAAGGCACTGGGAAGAGGGGACCTGGGAATCCAAGGAAGGAAGAGGCAGAGAATTTCAAGAAGGAGGTTGAGGAGAATGAGGAATGAAAAACTGACTCAAGCTTCACAGGAAGGCGGTAATTGGTGATACTGCCACCAAGCGTTGCAGCTGAATTAGGAGGACTGGTTCAGGGGTGTAATTCTAAGAGAAGAAGGAAAGATAAAGCCCAATGGCATTTTCAGGGGAGAACAGGGTCAAGAGAAGATAATTGGGTGGTATTTGTTTTTACATGTTTGAGAGTAAAGCCTTCATCTTACACATTCGTTGAAAGCCCACTGCCTGTATCAAATTGCATGCTATTAAATACTGGGACAAATTTAAAAGATGAGGGGAAAGATTCAGAGGAAAAGGATAAGAAAAAGAAGATATAAATTGTCAACAGTGTCCCAGAGAGAGAGATTCTGACCCCTGTACTGGTTCAATTAGGGGGCTTTTGAGTACTGGTTCAATTAGGGGGCTTTTCAGAAGATTTTTTCTAATTAATTGTATTTTCTCTGTAAAGAATAAAGAAGGGATAAGAGATCTTCTGCAGAATGTTAGGCATAAAAAAAGTAAAGTAACCTAACAGGTAAATATGCCTTTCGGACGTGGTTATTTGGATATGGCTGGATGGGCAGGCTTTTCTATGGCATTGATTGTGTGATAATTGCCTCATATTTCCACTGTCTGGGTAGATACTGCTTGTGGATTTTAGATCTTTCCCCAGAGCTATGAACTGTCATCATAGTTCATGCCTTACAATAGAAGCTAAACAAGGCTTTTTGGAAAGAGAGAAGAAATGTTTTGCATCAAACTTCGTGACACGCCATGCAGCTAATGCGTTTTGAATTCCACACTCCAAAACATCTGGCAAGGCTCCCATGATTCATACATCCATTGAGAGCTTGGAGCTCCAAATTTAGTTAAATAAATTGTTAAGAATGTGTTTTTATTATATAAACTTGAGCTCCAAATAAGTCCAAATACTCTTGGAAATTTCAAACATGAATCCCATAAATAGTTCTAGAGATTTTGACTGGAAGGGTCTTAAGGACTAAACAATTATTTAACAATGATTTTAGTGCGAAGAACATACCACTGAATTGTTGTGTAGCCTTTAACCGTTGTGAGCGTTGTTTGCTGACGGGAAATTTCAGTAATCGATAATTGATATTTAGCATGGTTATTTCTGCCCTACAAGGAAATATGTAGACACTCAAAATATTTTGCTGTGTTTTGAGCAAATTTTAAACCTTGAAACTGTTGGCGCTGTGCCTAGAGTAATTGTTTCCTAGTGAAACATTTTCCATAACAATAATTAAATTTGAATTTATGAAAGTGTTAAGGACATTTTACATTAAAACGATAATTAACTACAAGGAAGCTAATTTTAAATTTACTCTCGGTACTCTAATTTACAAATTATTTTGAATTCATTTTTCCTAGTACCTAAAGCAGCGCTGCTTAAACTTTAAGGTGAACAAAAGTCCCCTTGAAGAGCTTGATAAAATGCAGATTCGGGATCGAATCTGAGACTCTGTGTTTCTCATAGGCCTCCTGTGACGCCCTGGTCTGCAGACCACACTTTGAGTAGCAAGGATCTAGTGTTTTTCAGAAACTGCAACCTACAGATAGTTCAGGGAGTGTGTTTTGGGTCTGCCCCTTAGCCAAACAGAGTAATAAGAGAAAGGCACAATTCTATAGTTTAGAATTATTCTGATCAGCAAATTTTGTTGATTTGGCTACTTTTTTTCTGAAAATGGCAACTTCAGGTAAGCATTAGGAGCCTCAGACTCTCCTGTTTTACTATTTTACTTACTGCACTCACAGTAATCAGAAAACTCTCCGAGCGTTCTCTATGCTGGTAAGCGAGCAGCTCTTCATTAGAGAGGCTGCTCAGAGCAAAATGAATCCAATACAGCGTCTACGATCCTGCCCATCAGTTCTTTCCATCACAGAAGTGGAAAGGTGTTCTATGAGTACTTAGAAATTTTTCTTGGAACTATTTCTCAGCAACTAATCAAAATGGTATTTGTGGTCTAGCCTGCAAGCGTCTGCATGATGTGGCCCTGCCTCACCCTCCAGCTTCTGCTCTTCCTCTGCCTCCAGGGCACTGACAACAGCCTTCTTTCAGTTTCTCCAGTGTGACTGGGGCCTTTGCACTTAACTGCTCCTTTTGCCTTGCACACTTTGGCACTCTCTCTCCACCTCAAATCCCAACAGCCAATTAACTCCTGCTTATATTATACATACTATACATACATATACGATATCTCAGCTTAAAGGGCTCATACAAATCAAGAGCAAAAAACTAAACAATCCGATTAAAAAATGGGCAGAGGATATGAAGACATTTTTCCAAAGAAGACATACAGATGGCTGAGTACATGAAAAAGATCTCAGCATCACTAATCATCAGGGAAATGCAAATCAAGGCCATAATGAGATATCACCTCACACCTGTTAGAATGGCTATTATAAAAAAGACAAGAAATAACAAGTGTTGGTGAGGATGTGGAGAAATAGAACCTTTGTGCACTGTTGACAGGAATGTCATTGGTACAGCCACTATGGAAAGCAGTATGGAAGTTTCTCAAAAAATAAAAATAGAGCTACTGTATGATCCAGCAATCTCACTTCTGGGTATTTATCCAAAGAAAACAAAAACACTAACTGGAAAAGATACATGCAGCCCTATGTTCACTGCAGCATTATTTACAATAGCCAAGATATGGAAACAATCTAAGTGTCCATTGATGGATGAATGGATAAAGAAAGCATGGTATATATGTACAATGGAATATTATTTGGCCATAAAAAAGAATGAAATCTTGCCATTTGCAACAACATGGATGGACCTTGAGGACATTATGCTAAGTGAAATAAGTCAGAGAGAAAAAGACAAATACCATATGAACTCATTTATATGGGGAATCTAAACAAACAAACAAATAAAACCAAACTTCTAGACACGAAGAACAATTTGTTGGTTGCCAGAGGCGAGGGGTGAGGGGTGGGTATAATGGGTGAAGTGGGGGCAAAAGGTACAAACTTGCAAGTATAAAATAAATAAGTCCTGGGGATGTAATGTGCAACATGGTGGCTATAGTTAATAATACTGTAGCGCATATTTGAAAGTTGCTAAAGGAGTAGATATTAAAAGTTCTCATACGAGAAAAACAAATTTATAACTATGTGTGGTGATGGATGTTAACTAGACTTATTGTGGAGATCACACCACAATATATACAAAAATAGAACCATTATATTGTATACCTGAAACTAATATAATGTTATATGTCAATTATACTTCAATTAAAAAACAAAAAAAACAACTATGGGTTCTCCCCAAGGTTCTCCCTGAGACCCCAGCTTGTGGTAAATTTCTCCTAGCACCTTATACCTTTTTCCAAATCAGTTAACATAATTAGCCATTATGCATTTATTTCTTCCTTCAATTATTTAAAGCTAAAAGCCCCATACCTACAGGAACAGGTTTGTTTTGCTCCTCCCTGTGTCTCCTCCCAAGCACAGTTGTGGGCACACATCTGGGCTCTCAGAGGCAGCAGTGGAGGAAGGAGAGTCTGGTCATTTTCTCTTCCTGAGACTCGCACTCTGCACTTGTATGGAGCCCGCTAACAGGCATTTATCAACCTCTCGGGATGCTCAAGCTGTTCTGACGCACACACGTTATCCTCACAACTGTAAGATGGCTATTAACGTAACAGAATTCTAGGATGAAAGGGCTAAAAAGGATCTAAATTTACAGGAGGAAAATCTGAGGAAGCGGGAGGCTGATCGCTTCCTATCACTCACCTAGTTCGCGTCCACAGGAGACTAGAACTCACATCCCTTGACCTACAAACCTGTGGTCATCCCCATAGCACATGCATGTTTATATTGAGGAGGAAATGTTTGCAAATATAGGCAAAAATGACATTTTATTCCCCTTCAGTTTTCACTGAATGTTAACTATGCAACTTATGACTAATATCCATAGTGGAAGGTGGACTTAGACTATCAAAATAAGACATCAGCATTTCCCCCCAGTTTATGTCTTTTTCAATTCTTCCCAGACTAATGCCGCTTGAATCTGTTTACTCCCATCAATCCAGGCCTCCTAGACATTTATGTCTATTGTAACCAGCCAAAATTAGTTATGAACTCCTTTATATATTTTCGATGGCTGGATTATATATCTTTCCCATAGAGTGAGAGTTCTTTTCAAATTGTTTGATCCTAAGAGTCAGGGGGATCATATCTACAATTCCTTCTGGAAGTTCATATGTTATATTGAAATAAATGTTGCCCACTGACTTTGGCACCAGAAAAATGAGGATCAAAAAGTATAACTTTCCCCAAGAGTAGAATTCATTTATTTGTCCCATCTTTCCTTCTCTAGGAGATTTCCTAAATTTGAAATTTATCTTCTGTACCAATTAATGAATTCATGACTCACCTTAGCAGCCTCAGAAACCCTCTCTCCCCAGTATAAAATGAAATAAGAAATCATGCAGCAAAACCTATTAGTATCAGTGGTTAATTGTGATTCTAAGTAGTCAGAAGGCTCAAAGGCGCTGCTGAGGGAAACGCGCTAGTTCCTCATAAGAAAAGCCTTTAAGGAATTTGCCAAAGCCTCATATGTCGCTCCATGACAACCTAATACTAATGAATACATCTTGAAAGGGAATTCTGAATTAAGTGGTGGTTTTTATTAATTTCTCAAACTGCTTTGGCCTAGTGAACCATGCATGGGCTTTGACTACAGAAGGTGGGGAGCATGGGCTCTGGCCCAAACGCTGTCAAAAGATAAGAAACGGCTCCGACAGACATCAATCTGTTACTGTTCACAGGGCTGTCTCTTCCCCTCCTTCTCCTTCCAGTTATTAAGCAACAGTGTCAGTCATGGGCCCGTTCCTCTCTTCTCTTTTTATTAATGATTTAACATGGATATGTCATTACTGCTCTATACATCTTTATGCAGATGGCACGACTGTGCATTTTAATGGCAAATCTGTTTCTCACTTAACTACTGAACTGCAAAAAGACTTTGGCAGACTGGTTCCAGGAAAACAAACTGGTTTTAAAAGCAGCAAAAACTAAAACAATGGTTTTTGGCTCTACTGCTCATCGGGAGCTTGAATAGTGATTACTTTGAAAGCCAGAATGATTTGAGAAAATGGCTTATTAGAGGCAATTTTAAAATATTAGATTGACTTTGAGTATGTTATATTGTGTTTTGAAAAGTTGGAAGACTGGACTACAGAAAGAATAGAAAGAATTCCCTTGGCTTTAAGTTATAGAGGTTTTTTTTAATTATATGTAGTATTTCTCACTTGCTAATTAATACCAATGGTAATTTTTCTTTTATTCAGTTTTCTAAAGAACAATCATTTAAAAATAAATTTGTCTTAAAAATATTAGTGTTTAATGTATGTACTCAACAAATATAAACCATATCTGTTAAAATAATTTCTAAGAATGGAAAGCACCCGAAACAAATATAAGTTGGGGCTGACTTTGGTTACCTAAAGTAAGTCAAAATTCATCATTTTAACCTACATAAAATGATTTTAAAATGCCATGTTTTGAAAAAGATCAACCCATAATTGTTTACATTGTTACATTGTATATATTCATTTTAATTCTTTTTTTAAAGGGTATTAATTTTTGAATAATAATGACAATGTATCCTCACCGTAGAAAATGTAGAAAAAAAGGAAATTAAAAACTTTACATAATCTCACCACCCAGGATGCTTTTCTTTTTCTTTACTGCTTGTGTAATCTACAGATCAAAAAGATGCTCTAAAATAATATCATAAAAATAAGTTAATACTAGAAAGAACCTTGGTGATCATCTAGGCTAGAGATTTCCAAACTTGTCTTAATTTTGAGATTCTTTCATTTTGAAAAATTGAACATCCAAAACAAATCAAAGAGGATCTACCCTAGTGAGAATAAGAAAACCAGAGCCGTGTCTGCTTATGCCATTCCCTCTTCTCTTCTCCCATTTCTCAGAAGAGCAGTTTAAAGTCAGCTTTCTAGCTCAATTCCCGTATTTTACAGAGAAGAGAAACTATTTCCAGGGTGGTTACTGACTTGTCCAAAGTCACACAGCTAATAAAAGAGCAAATAACTCCGCCATCTATGTGTCAAGTATCAGTCAAAGCATTGGATTAAGACAGGATCCTTATTCTCAAAGCACCCACGATGGTATGGAGGACCACTTATTGCCAGAGGGCAGAACATGCACTGTGACTTAGGAAAGAACTGGAAGGTAATGGGCACACAAAGGAATGAGACCTAACTCAGCTCGATTGATTTAATTTGAAAATCAAAACTTCCAAGCCAATATCTGGTCTTATAGAAGGTGCAGGCTGAAAACCACTAAGTATTTTTACTGCTCTCTGAAATCAGTGTCCATGGGGTCAGAGTCTATAAACTGAGCTACAAGGTAAAGAACACTGACCATTTTGCAAACATTTGTACTCATCGTAGCCTGTTAGTATAAATCCAAAAGCATCCTGAAATTACATAGAAGATCTACTTCCTTGTTTTTTTTTTTTTTCTCCTTTTGGTCTTGTGCATATTAGGCAATGATTTTCTGTGTCAAAAACAAAGCAAAAATATAATGGTCCCCAATGAAATCTCTATCAACGTAATAAGTACGTGTGAGTGCATGCATGTGACTGAGCAACCGAGCGTGTGCATGAAAGAGCACATGGGAACACACAGAGAATACACTCTAATGGAAATCAAATTGCTGGTGCATGAATAGTGCAAGACCCACACATTCTATAAAGTCAAAATACTGTCAGCCTAAAAGTCTGTGACTCTAAATGCTGGAAAATAATTCTGGACAGAAAGAAAATCCCTAAGAGTTCCCACAGGAAAGTAGTCTCCTAGTATAGCATGTGTATTTAAAGTACGGTCAAAGAACAGATATTAAGGCATCTGAACTTTATTCCATCGGCAGGTCAGTACTAATATCTCCAAAGACGAAAAGAAAATTGATTCTCGCTAGGAAAAACTGGAGAGCGGGTAAGGTGTTAGGACTTCTAGTCTAAGTACATCAATCCTTACCCAGTGGTGGCTGACCACACTCCTTTTTATGTCAACTACCGCAGCAAGTGCATAGTGGCATCTATAATCATAAATCAGGAAGGAGTTGTTTCAAGAACAGTGTATATATTTTTGAAAGCATCACTTAAAGCATTCTTTCATGACAAAGTGTAATGTCATTTTTGTTTTATCATAAATAAACAGAATGTAGGATAAATTCTTGGCACAAAGTTACCTGCCAAAAGTACCTGTTGTTTGAATTTATCGTAAGTGATTGATTACCACCATTGTTCTGATTCCCTGAGACACCCAGTTAGTTGGTCATGTCTTTTTATAGGCTACATTGACTTCTCTCCCTTCATTCTCCTCAACCTGTGTCACGGAAACTCCATACGCAGCGGGATAAATCTCAAGGGATGATAGTGTGATGAATTGATTTTGCAAAATGCTCGTTTTTTATTTCCACATATATATCATTCCTCTCTGATGTGAAAGAAAATGATTGGCAGGATCAGTGTTCTAGATACGGAAGTAAACTTTTCTTTAAAAGTTCAGTAATTCATCAAATGTATTCAGTCTATTTATTTAGCACCTACTGTGTGCCAGGCACGGCGGGCACTGGAGACCCAGCAGCAAACAACACAGATGAAGCCCTTGTCCTCACCCAGCTCAGCTTCTAGAGGAGGGAGGGAGGAGCCAACAAACAATATTACAATTGTATCCATAAGATGCCAGATGTAAGTGCTATAAAAAATCAAGGACTCTAAGAGCAAAGAAAGTGAGTCACGGTGGGTCAAATATTATTTTATATATTGGGCAGATGGTCAGGTTTCTGAAATAGATGGCTAGTGTAGGGAAAACAAACCGCTAATGAAAGAAAACACACACAGTCTCATTAATATCTTGACAAATTGAAATTAGAACACCAATGAGGGGAACAATGTGATCAGAATGCTTCCTGCAGAAGCACATCTTTGTTACAATAAAAGTTTCAGTTCAAGTTCTAACTTTTCAGATTTGTTCTCATAAAGGATTCCAATTTCAGATTTTTTTAAATGCTGAAGGAACGGGCATTTTGGAATGAAGAAATAACAGCAACGCAGTTCAAAGGACGGTGCTCATGTGCTCCATGTAAAGAGTTTCTTGTTCCTCCATTTTGAAAATCGTCCCAGGTGGCAATGATGCCTTCAGAAACCAAACAGCTGCCAGCTCTTATGGCAGGAAAATTGCCATTCTGAGCAGGCCTCTCTGAACATTCAAACTCTTGCCTCTTTCCTACTCACTAAGGAAGGGTTATGTGTTAACGTATCATTTTTAATGTCAAGCTTACATGGTATTTAACCCTCATGGTATTTAAAATGAGCATTGTTTTTAAAAATGAGCTGGACAACTCACTTGGAGGATAATTTCAGAAAGGCAACCAAATATATCATTGAACACAGTACTTTCTTCCAGAATTTATTGCCAATAGGAAGATATTTTATGTTATAATTATATAATTTACACATATTTAGAAAATATAATTATGTGTATTATTCTCACTCTACTTATTTTCTCCTTTGAGAAACTAGTATAGATGCTAAATTTAGAATTTATCATAGCAGACAGAAAATAGAACTAATTTTAAGTTTAACTTTAACTTATCAGTGTATTATATATACATATTAGTCTAGACCTATCTGTGTATTAACTCATACAAATTACATACACATTTGGTTTACTTTTAGAAGAATCATCATGGACTGGTACTTTGTTTTAGCTAGGGCTTGTTAGCATAGATTCCATCAACATCAACTAAAATCATCTTGAAAAGATCTGGATTTACGATATCTGCAAGTGAGAGTCACACTGGCCAACATCCAACCAAGGCATTAAAATTTGGAGGCATATCCTCCCAAATGAGAGAATAAAATCTTCTTTGTATATAAATTGTTTTATTAGATAATGTGTTGATACCACAATATTTCAATTCAGGTAGAAGGCAATTTAATTAATAAGTGGGTTAAAATACCTATAAATTTTAGTGAAGATAAAATGCCCTACTGAGCTGGATGCATCTCAGCCAGGCAACAAATGGAGCTGGTCTTTGAACCGGATCTAGTGTCAAGACCCGTACTGCTTAACCTGAGACTCGCTTAGGCCTCCAGTAATTTCAGCAAAGGAAAATAAAATTCAGTATGCCTGAAGTTAAGATTTCTTACCCTCAAATCTGAAAGAGCAATGTGTTAGAGACATCTGGCTCTAAGAAAGACTTGATGATCTTGGCACCAGACAACCCTATTTGATGTCCGATAAACATGCCCTCCACCGTTACTCTGGACATGAATTTTCTCTGTCTTCTAATACAAAGCAGCATGAGAGGTGCTAATTCTCAGAAATTCTTGCCTGAGTAGTAATGTATGAGCTTGCAGAGAATCAAAGCAGGTGTGACATAGGAGCTAAATTACACAAACTCCTACAACTGGAAGGAAGAAGATTTTGCATTGCTCAAGAGCAGCCATTTTTATTGGTCCATTTCATCATTTGCATAAACTGGGCCTCAGTTTTCTGACCAACAGGTCAGAAAATAAAGGGATTAAATTAATCACTAAGGTCTTTTACAACTCACAATAGCTAAAAGTTTATTTTTCTGAGTCCTATCTTAATATTTATTATCCCTTAAAGAAGAACTACATTTTTTAAATTATCACCCATTAAAATATAAATGAGTTACTGAGGGACCCAGCCACAGGATAAATAATTTTCGATGTTGGGGAGGGATATAATAAAGGTCAAGGGCATGGAGAAACAACTGCTTTCAGAAATAGTTTCAATAAATGAAGATTAATAAAGTGCAAAGAAGTAAAAAGGTTTCATCTCAAGATATATTAAGTATTAATTTATGAAACAAATATATCTAGTATTTTAAAGTCAGGATAACAATTTACCTATGAACATATCAATTATGGGAAATTATTTGTTCTTCAAGGCCAGCTGCTTTGTCTTTCGAAATGCCTCATCTATAGGCTTTCCCCTTACTACTACTTACTAGCTTATTTCACACCTACTTAACTGCACTGCTACCCACTTGCTCTTTCTGAGTCCAGTCTCTCCCAACATATTCCTCTACCTACTATTACTTATAAAATACCACTCTCATCGTATCATATTACTTCCCTCTTAAAATTCTTTTTTGTGCATCCTCATTCTGACCAAATTAGACTGAACACAAAATATGTTTTTTTTGGTGAGGAAGATTGGCCCTGAGCTAATGTCTGCGCCAATCTTCCTCTGTTTTGCATGTGGGATGCTGCCACAGCATGGCTTGATGAGCGATGTGTAGGTCCATGCCTGGGATCTGAAGGTGAGAACCCCAGGCCGCCAAAGTGGAGCAGGTGAACTTAACCGCTACACCCCAGGCCAGCGCCTACAAATACTTTTTATTCCTTTCACATGGAATGTTAGTCCTATTTGTCCACCCAAGTCCTTGAAGTCCAGGCTACCATGATCATTCCTGCCTTGATGCCTCACTCATCCTGTTTCCCTTACTAAGAACCTTCCTTTCCCCCTTTTGACTATCCTAGTTCTTTTTAAATTAAATTCCTACATTAAATCCTTTTATTCATGGAACATTCTTTTAATACTTTATTCTTCAATACCCTTCATTCCTTTCTACTCTTCTGTTTGAGGCTACTTTGAATGTCTAAAAGAGAGATAAAAAACTCAAATACCTACAGGGCAGGCAGGTCATGCACATGAGGGAAGCAGCCCAGAATAGGGTAGGATGGAGAGAAGACCACAGCCACCTGCATGTGCATATTGCACCTACACGGGACAGCTCCTATTCAGATCAAACCAACTGTTGCTATATGGGAATGCCCACTGTTGCCTGATTTTCCAAAATGAAATCAGAAATCCAGATTTTTTTTGCGTGAAATGTCCCTATGTTTAAAACACTGTGGGCCAAACAAAGTCTGTCTTCATGTCTGCAGGCTGCATTTGCCTGCAAGACCACCAGCTCGTGGTCCCTGGATCTAGAGCGTTTATACTCTGCATTACACAATAGGATATGGACACACACACACACTTACACGATCAATATTATTTCAAGAGAATTATAGAGGGCTTCTCACTTTCTCTATGAACGTTGAATATTTTCTGTATTCTTAAAATGAATAGTTCAATGCTAAGTGTGTGGACAAAGCACTTAACTATGTAAATGAGCCATCACAGGTTTGAAGATTCCGCTGTTCTCTGACAACAGGTGAGCCTCATTATGAAGTAGTTACTACACTGTCCTAAGCAATAGAAATTTATCTCCTTTGAGGGCAGCAAGATCACAGATTTTTATTGATAAGAAAGTCACATTAGATCACATATTTAAATCCTGCCTTGATTTATTACTATTAATACTTAATTGAGTCCATTTGTATCTGTCAGCAAATGTCAGAGCTGTCACATTTAGCAATATGGTTCAGATGATGTTATTAGCAGCATGTGCTTTATAAGTTCAGTTTCCAACATAGTTTTGTTTCCTTGAGACAGACCTCTTTAGTAAGGTAAAGTGTCAGGCAAACTTGTTAAATTTAGACTTGTGTAAGATGTAGCAGACCTCTGCTAATTTAACCAATTAGGTAATTTAGCATATCAATTAAGGAATATAGGAATGTTTACTAATTTTGTTAATTCAGTAATATGGTAAACATTTAATTTGATACATTCACATTTCTTCTAATAAAGAGCTCACATCTCCACCCCCAGCCCCTTACCTGTTGCATGGAGTTTAACAAATCAGGATCTCATCAAGCAGGTTCACCTAGGAGAAGAATGAGGCTGGACCACTTTCTGGGGAAGGACTTAAGAAACGTGGATTTCCAAGAGAAAGAATTGGATTCTTTGGGAAAGGTGTCTGGCCATGGGTATATTGATGTATGGAGACAGTCAGACAGAAATGATGAAGTCAAGAAGTCATGAAAAGCCCAGTGCTTGGAAAAGAACAGAGCAGAGGGCTGGTGTCAAACTCAGAAACGGAGGCTGTGGCGCAGGGAAATGTGACCTCTAAACTGACCCACCTTGTGTCCAGCCAAAAACGTGAGGGCTCCATGACCAGGGAAGAAGGGAAGAAGCACTGGGGCTGGTGGTCCGGACAGCACTCTCCCAGCCTGCAGTTGAAACCACAATGCTGGGGTGTGCTATGGGGCTTTGCCCTTCATGCCTCCATTGTCACTCTGTGGCAGGGCCTAGACTCTGTCCCAGGGAACTGACAGTCCCTGGGCTTTTGAAATTAGTTGGACCACGTGGGATAACTTAAAGGGCTGTATTGAAGACACAGATAAGCACAGATAAGATTATATGGAATATAATCTATAAGCATCTTGGCAGCCTCTGTTCATATAACAACCAGGCCAGCTAGCTGAGCTCCCCAGCTGAAGCATGAGCAGTGGTGCCCCACCATGCATTGATTGGTACTGGAGGTGTGTCAGTGCTGGCTCAGCTCCCAAGTTACTCTTGGTGTTGGCAATGGACAGTGCTGGTGTGTAGACCTTGGAATTCTCCCCTGCTTACCCTGCTCCTCCCTACCAGTCATCACAGGTACTAAAGACCTGGACGACTTCTCTCCTCACCCCCTCAGATGCCCCGCTCTTCCTGGGGTAAGGTTGGTTTTTGGATTATCATTTTTGGATATTCTTTATGTCCTGTTTCTTTACAACTCTGCCTTTTGATTCACAACATTTTCTGCCTTCCAAAAACCCAACTCCTGCAGACAAAAGCTTTGGCTTTTTGACAAAGGCTTAAATAGTTCATTTTGAAGGCCAGAAGCTAACCAGTGACTGTTTTTCTTTGTCAGAAAAATCTAAAGCTGCCCAAAGGAATGGATTCTTGCAACTGAATAGGGGGAGGGTTGCCTACCAGAACACGTGGAAAATCAAAGCACAGTCCTCAGTAATTTTAAAGTATTGCTAACGTTCCTGTTGGCAGCCCCATCTCCCTTCTTAGATGGTAAGGCCCACCAGGACAAGAGTTGTGTTTGATTTCTCTGTAGAGCCTCAACCCTGGCACAGTACGAGCCATATACAGGTTTTCTTTTTTAAGTGAGTTATTAGAACGTGAAATAGAAATTATAAAGATGTCTTGATTTGAACTGGATTTTAAAAAATTATTGTAGACTTATTTAGAGAGGAAGCTCCAGAGGACAGGCAATGAAAGTGTTGTCCTCCCATCCCAAGGCTTTGAGTTGGCGCCTTCACCCCTCTTTACTTCTTCTCAAAACAACAGTCCTGTTGGCAAATCAGCATGAGACTGGAAAGCTACAGTCAACCCGCCAAGCAGTTTAAGAGAAAGGGAATATTCTCAGCCTAGCCATTTCCTATTATTTTCTGGGAAATACTTGCCGGGTGCGTGGCTGTAAAGCAGTGTGAAGCAGCCCCAACCTTTGAACCGCCACAAACTTTCTTTCTGGATCTCTCTCCTGCCCCACCTGCCAACCACCCTCCCCTAATCAAGGCTTCATTTAAATAACAAAAAGGGATCTTTCCTTCCACAACGTAATTCAAAGCTGAGAAAGAGAACGTCTTTAATATAAGACACAGGAGATAATGTAGCATAAGAATAATCGTGACAGTTCTGATTCTCCCACAGACTCCACCTCTACGACAGCCTGCCTCTTCATCCTCCGCTTGTCACCCAGGAGTCACGAGAGGCAGAGAATGACCAGTGGTCTAAACAGGGAGGCCAAGCAGGGGACTGAGGGCGGGGGCAGAGGACAGGACTAAAGAGACTGTGGGACCATGTGTGAGTCGGGGAGGGGAGTGCCAGCTTGACCATCCTTTCTCCCTGATCAAGAGCCCTAGTGCCTTTCTTGGTTACATTCATTTTCCACCCAGAAAGCAAACAGAGAATATTAGGTGTATATGTTTCCAATAGTTTCTAATTTAATTAATTTCATTACTATCTTGGGACTGTAGGAATCACGTACAAATAATTACACTTACCTTCCCAGGCTCCTGGGCCTTTCACCATGGAGACCTTGAGCCACGTGGTGGTATCATGGCAGGTGGTACCACGGCAGGTCTGCTCTGGCAAGCCGATAGCACTGAATTCCTACCAGCACCGTGTTGGAAAGCACTGGGCACGGATGGGCGCACACACCGTCTAGAGTCCTACAGACGTCTACAACTTCCTTGCTATGTGATGTTGGGCAAAGATCTGAAGATTTCAAAGCCCCAGTTTCTTCGTGTATAAAGATAACCTCCCTCACAAAGTCATTGGAAGGACTAATTAATGTAGACTAAGTGTCGGGTATGGAGTGGAATTCTCTGACTATCAGCTAGGCAATTTGCAGCCATATAGAAAAGCTCAGAGTTCTGATTCAGAATTCTTGGCAGGGTATTTCTTTGTCTAGCTTTTATTTTTCTTGTCTCATATAGTTTACTCCTAAGGTAAGGAAAAGTTGACAGCTTTATGAAAAAAAAAATCTGGGCATGAATTTTAATATTTAATTTTCTTCCAAAATGCTTTAGAAAAAATGTCTTCTTTTTGTAGAAAAGTTACATTCACACTGTGTGTGACTACCAATTCACATATAGGTAAGTTTGTCTCCATAGAGGTGAATGGCAAAGGAACTGTATAGAAATATCTGGACATTTTCACTAACACAAAGAGAGGCTGTGAAATTCTCTGTGTTAATGTGATTTGAGTATTTGTGATTTGAATTTAATATTCACCTATTTTGAAGGAGTAACATCTTTTGATAAGTGAAAATGGGGGGTCTTCAGAGGAAAAACCTCTCCTCAAGTTTGTTAAAGTTGGCTTAATTATCAGTGTCAAATGCTGATGTGAAAATAGGTTTTAGTATCATAGGTATGATATGAATGGAATAATGCAACAGAGCATTGAATCAGTAAAAATCTTTGTGTTCTTTTGTCTTTTCTCTTTTTTACTTTGTACGCTTTTAAAAATATACTACTCACTAAAAAAAGAGGGAATTTTTTAAATGTAGGAAATAAGAAGAATTGACATTAAGATTATGATTTGTGAACTATAGAAACTTGCTAAAATGAATAAAAGCTATAAAAATTCCAACTGTTAAGTTATTGGGGATTTACACAAAGGTATGTCTGCAAGTATATTTGTGGTGGCACTATTTAAATTTGAAAAAAGAATAGAAACAATCTTAAATTTCTAAATTCGGAAGATTAGTTAAATGAATTATGTTGTATGTCCATATGATAGGATACCATGCTGCAGCCAAAAATCATTTCATAAAATACTTGTAAAGAATGGTAAATATTTACATTAAGTTATAATTCATTCAGCAAAGAGTCAGATTACTGAAAGTCTGCATATGTACCACAGTATCCCAGACTTTACCAATTGGTGTGGTCAACAGGAGGTCTCACTTGTACAACTTTAGACTCTTCGTGGCAAATTAGTAGAGTCCAGTCACTTTCCTTGGTTCCCACTTGGTATATGATGGAGTCCTGCAAATTTTCTTATATATGTTCATACCATTCATCTGCTGCCACCCACACACCCCCTTAGACGCCAGGCTCTGAAGCATTAGGCTCCTGGACATCAACCCCTCCGGAGACATGTGTACCTGCACCCTCCACTGCCTGCAGCACAGCCTCCTCCGTACTGGGTGTCGCCGGGGGTGCACTGCTGGGGAGCTGGAGCCGTTGCCAGTCAGGTCAAATCTCTGTAGACCCTTTAGAGATAGCACTTGCTGGAGTCACTTTTCCTAAAGACAGAAAGTGTGTTGCCCACTTGTTAAAGACCTGAGCAGGCCACTCACTCCAATTCTTTCTACACTTGTCCTTGGTGTGGACCTCTGCCATTGGCCAAATTAGGGTGGATTCTAAAGGTACAAAGGAAGATTCTCCTCTCATGGGTAGTGTTCAGTCAGAGGCCCTGTAGCGAAACTGCCCAGGCCCCACGTTTACTAATCTTGGAGTTTCTGTTTTCTAATATCCAAGCAGCTCTTCTCCCCAATGTACCAGGACGACAAAGACTTGGGCTTTGGTTTGGGGTCTAAATCGTCAGGAGACTCTCCCACTTTCTGCCCTTACCATCATTTTCATTTCAAAGTCTCCTCTGGAACTTTTCTGCCACCTTGCCTCACTCAATGCCTTTGCCATCCATTGCATATGTTTTATTAACCTTGAACCACAAAGTGAAAGGTCTCATGGTCTTAGTCCCTCTTCTCTCAAACTCTCTGGAAATGGGTTATCAAGAGTATCGTGGAGGATTTGACTCCAATGATGTTCTAAGAACCTTACTTTAGTTCATCTTTTCAAGTTTATTCTTGGCAGAGAGGTCACTGTGTGTGTGTATCATCCTGTCTCCCCAATAATACACAAATCTTTATCTTGTGCAAAATACAGAGGTAAGAACCATGGCTATCTTATTTTTTTCCTCTTCCTTATATCCATTTAGCTGTGGTCGAAGAAAAGGATATAATTTAACATATATCCTTTCACCTATGGATAGGCTTCATCCTGACCTCCGTTCAGTTCAGAAGCACATTGCCATTTTAGCCAGGGAAATAAACTGAGCCTGCCTGTCTGTCCATCTACCCTCTATAGCACCCAGACCTACAATGTAAATTTTTCTCTTATTATCCCATTAAATTTGAGTTTCCTGTTTTCGTTCCCAGCCTAGATCAACATATCCTGGGCTCTCCTCAGTTCAAAGATCAGAAGAGAAACCCAGTATGTGCTTAAATCATATTGGACCTTTGTGGTCCCAGATCTCTAAAATTTGGAACTATAACACCAGGGATGCCCATAATTAGATCTCATGACTCTTGGTGTTATCAAACATCCAAGAGAAAAGTTAGAAAACCTCAGTCTTGCAGTTGCTTGTGTCTGTCAGAGGCTAAGATTTACGAAAGACGTATTCTTAATTGCCACCATCAGAGATCAGCAGAGGTGAAAAGTTGCATTAAGGACTTGAGGGGTGAAAGAAGAGGAGGGAAGGATGGAAGGGAGGTGGGAGGAAAGAAGGGAAAGGAAGGAAGGGGAAAAGAAAAAAGGCAAGGCAAGTTAAGGCAAGGAATAGGAAAGGAAAATGAAGAAGAGGGCTTGCCCAGACCTCTAGACAGCCTGCCAAGGGGCAGAGACCCGCTCACAGAGGAGCTCAGCCTCAAGGTCTTAGCGCCCGGGGGGTTTTTGATCCCTGGGGAGTGTACCCTACAAATAATGGACTTAGAAAATCTAGGCGACCTCCCCAGAAGAAGTCTATTTTTATTGAATTCATAATTCCACCAACTAAACCTTAAATTTTGAATAATTATAAGCAAATAAAATTAGAATAACTCTTTCCACAGAATAAGCCTAGATTACAAAAGGACAGAGGGGGAAGAATGAATAGCTTGCATTGGGAAGGATCCTATTCCAGAAGAAAGATTGAATATATATTGAAATTCAAATACATCTTATGGGAAGCAACTCTCCCCGAAAAGAGTTTGATGCAAACATGCATTTACTGAATTAAAAATGGTATCTTTAAATTTCAGGGTCTCAAAATGAAACTGTTAGAAAATAGCTGAAATCCTGAAGTTCCAGTCGGTAGCATTATGAAATGTAAAGAGCCTGTGTCTGATTATTTTCCTAGCAGGTATTAATGTTTTTCTAGGCAGCAAAACAGGATGACAGTGTGAATATATATGTATAAGACTAAAAACTATATTTAAATTAGTAATTCTTTCACCTGACCCTGCTAGATTTAAAGTAAAAAGAAAAAAATTAACTTTGGGGTGAAAAAACAGTTCCCAGGCTAAGGAAGAAATAGGAGACTAAGGCAGAAAGAAAGAAAAAAGTGGCAGCTTTAAATTTTCGCCATTAGTTAAAGTCATGATTCTAGAAAGTTAGAAGTCAAATGACCCATCCCTCCCTTCTTAGATCACGAATCATCTGTGCCTTTTAAATATCACAAGTTGAGTAACATATTGTACATTAAAACTGCAAAAATTAACAATTCACCCTAAATTTAAATGATCTTTTGGGTTTTTTTTCCATGCAGAGTTTAATGCAATTACTACAAAACGCAGAAGTGGGACTGTTGGACATGGCATAGTTTGATTTCATGAAGGAGCTGGATTTCTACCTCAAAACTAAATATCTAAAGCTTTGTATTAATGTTCTATAAAATATAGACTTATAATTGAAATATTTTATAATACAGCATGTTGCAAGTAGAAAAGCTGATTTTTTATGAATTAGTTCTAGCAGAAATGACTAATTATATGATCTGTATAAAATTTTAGTGATTCATATCCCTAATATTTATTTATTTATTTATATCTTGTCTTGATAAACTCTAGGTTTTCTATTTTAAAGTTAGATTTTAGAAGTATGGATTAAGAAGCATTAGAGTAAGTCCACTGAAAAATTTGAGTTCTTTGCTAGAGCTATCTTTAATTAAAATAAAGATTCATAGATATTTACACACATGTATATTAATATAATTT
Organism: Equus caballus; assembly: GCF_041296265.1. NCBI lineage: Eukaryota > Metazoa > Chordata > Mammalia > Perissodactyla > Equidae > Equus > Equus caballus. Next base: position 74,574,494 of record NC_091701.1, on the reverse strand, counting down.
TATATATTGTGTGTATAAGTTATATAAGTTAAAATTATATTCTCTCATGATAAATGTCAAAGGAGGATTTTGGATAAAACCTCACGTGCCTGTATTTATACTTAGTTCTTTGCTAATTTAACTCTATGAAATCGTATGGATTTTTATTCCACAAACTTTGTTATAACAATACATAGGACGAATATTGTGTTGACGAGGAATGTTGCATAGTATAAAAAAGAAGAGTTTGTGGTTTCGAAAAGAGAGCGAGATAAATTTAAAAGCTTTAATATCTGAACCGGATTTAGAAAAGTTGTTATGTATTTGAATATATGAAAATATGACAGTTCTAATATCACTAGAAATTAAATAGTAGGAAGCAGATTTTCTTTTTTTGTGTGTCAGCCAGAACTGAAATATATAAATCTTGCACTTATAAATATACATTATCTCATTGTAGAGGAACCAGATGGTGGTGAAATGAAACTCATGTATAAAATTTTGGATAGTGAGCACTCAAGGTTTACTCTTTCCTCCCGGTGGGATGGGAGTGTGGGCCTCTCCATCTTCCATGAGGTGAGCTCTGCCACCAAGAAAAGTCTAGTAGCTTCAAGCAGTCACCTTATAAGAGCTCCAAACTGTCAGATGTACAAATGCCAACGTCTTTAAATTGAAAATGAACTGCAACTATTGACAGAACTATCCAGGAAAGCCCTTACATGGCGAAACTGAATGAGAATTTGTGAATGACTCCAGAATAAAGAAATTTGACTGTGCACACCTGGCAGCAGTGCTATACGGCGGTGGGGCGGGGGGTGTGGTAAAGGGTCGGGGCTTTGGAAGCCGGATCGACTAGGTTTAGGCAAGAGGGTGCATTGCTTGAAAAAAATTTAGAAACAATCATAAGAGTGACTAAACGTAGGTGTGCACTTTATTATAACTGTGTGCCAGCAGTTCTGACAATGTTAATGTTAAGAGGGCCCTCCCCTGGGCAGATGGCTCCTACGGGCCTCCCCGCACCTTGGTGTCCCACTGTCTAGAGGAGTGCATTTGAAGGACAGAAAGGACTACATAGAAAACCTTGAACTGACTCAGGAGTGCTATCATTTGCGTTACTATTAGCATTGTTATTTTGAAAAATAAAAATTTTAAAGATTATCAGATACGTACTTTTGTCTATTTTCTCTAAGAACTATAATTGTTATAAAAAGAGAAATGGAGTTAAACTTTTACAATTTAAAAAGTGTAGAAACACTCTTGTTAGAACTGAGTAGTAAACATCAGTCTGCCTATGTTTCCCCAGCTTGGTCCAGTGCTATGATCCAGGAGTGATATTTTACCGTGATTTATCTTATTGGCTAGATTGTTAGATTATTGTCTCTAATTATTAGATTATTGTTCTGATGCTTTTTGTTTTCCTACTGAAATCTGGGCTTAATCTGAAAAAACAGCTAATTTCAAATCTGGAGTAGGGACACCGTGAGCCTAGAACAACTATTGCAAGAAAGCAAAACATTTTTCAAAGACTCATGGGGCCACATCCAAAGAACACAAGTGCCAGCCTTAAACAAGCTCCCAATGGCCACAAGGGCCACAACGGGAGCCTCAAAGGCGAATGTTAATTATGGTTGATTGAAAAATATGGAAATTATGAAAAGCCACCACTCTACAATGTTACACAAAAAGAGATAAGTTTATCTAAAATATTCTAACGAAAGGGAATAAAACATACTCTTACTGGATTTTATTACTGGATCATGTTGGTATTTTTGACTCATGTATTGTATGAATGAATAATACAGAAATTAATGAATGCCAAATAAGTCTGTAAGAGGCACTTCTGACTGAAGGGACCTGTCATTAGAATGACCCCATAAGTAGTGACCACCAGCAAGGCAAAGCCATTAAATTAAAATTTAATCAAATACCATTTCAAACATCCATGTGAATTATATAGTCCTCAGAATATAAAAAATGGGAGAATTCACTAAGTTCAGAGTTTTTAAATAATTTAAAAGTTATTTAAAGTTAAAGGAAAATTCATTTGCATAAATTAGGAATCAAAATGCTGCATTGAATCAGACGATCAGATGGGGCAAGGGGTTCGGAGTTCTGTGAGTGGACAGAAGGATGAGGTCATGTGTTTGACTAGAGCCCAGGGAAGTGGGCAGAGGGCTCCTTTCTTTTGTGAGCTGTGCAACTGCTGATGTTGCAATTATAACAGAGTTCAGGGACTCTCATAACGGTCACAAGTAAGAATCTCCTCCACATCTTAGTCCACATATCAGGTAATGACCTCAATGACCTTTGACGGTAACTCTTTTCTTTATGTCAAATATCTCCCAACTCTTGGAGGATTTGAATTTAACATCAAAAAATTTTAAAGAACTCAAAGCCATAATTTTACTACAGTTTAATTAAGACATAATCTGTGTATATTTTATGTAATTATAAACTGTAAAACAAGTTATCATCTTTGGATAAATCTAATGTGAAATAAGAAGATGAATCATCAATTTAAACTTAGGATTTTAAGTTGAAATTCTACAATTTCATATTTAGTATTACAGCTTTTAAAAGAACTTAAGTCCTGCCCTATTTATAAGTTTAACTTATTCAAGTTTTAGTAATTACTCATCAGAAAGTCTTTATTTGAATTACTTAAAAATTTAACTGAAGTACTTAAAAAGGAAATCAGCTTAATAAATGCTTTTAAATAGGCTAATATGTGTAATAAATTGTTTGTATATGGGACCAACTATTGCTTAAAATTTCCTTAAATAAAATCATTAAAATATTAGACAGAATAGCAGGATTTGTAAGATAAATGTAAAAGCATAGAAGAGAGCCCCTATTCTTTTGACTTTCCTCTCTCAGTTTTAGCCTAGAGGAGAAAGAGGAAACCCTGTGGCATCCACAGAGGACAGATAGTGGGAAGGCCACAGAGAAGCCCAGAGGAAGTGCACAGAGATGGGCCCCCACCCCTTCATCCACATCGCCCCTGCCACGCCCCCGGTACCCTGAGCCCTGGCTGCCACAACAGACAGAACCTCACGCCATGAAAAACATCAGTTAGAGAAAATGCTAAAGTCTTAGCAAAAGAAAAGAAGCTTAATGTTTTACTGAACAAACACTGTGAATGCCTTCACAGGTATGTGATCGCCAGCCCTCACCTGAACTGGAAAATATTCTTAAGATAAATATCTTGAAGGAACTGCATTGTGGTGGTCAGGCATCCTCAGAGGTAAGCACTCTTATCCTCCCTTCCTATAAAATAATATTAGTAAACAACAAATTTTAACTTTACGTTAGGAGTCTGTGGTCTGTGGGATTTTTTCCCATAATAATGTTGGTGTGAATGTATTAAATATATTTTTTTCTTCTTCTCACCAAAGCGCCCCAGGACATAGTTGTGTATTCTTGTTGTGAGTGCCTCTGGTTGTGCCATGTGGACGCCGCCTCGGCATGGCCTGATGAGCGGGGCCGTGTTCGCGCCCAGGATCCGCAACGGTGAAACCCTGGGCCGCTGAAGCTGAGCGCGCAAACTTGCTGCTCAGCCATGGGGCCGGCCCCTAAATGCACGTACTAATACCCACTTTCTATATGCAAAGGAATTAAGGCCGCTATGAGCTTGTGGCATAAACTTTAGGAAAACAATACAAACAGGATATTCACTGAATAAATGAGAGTTAATTGTATTTCTGAGCATGTGCTTCTTCACTGAGAGTGTTTCTCAGTCCATGAGATGAGACCACTATAAGACTCTTATGATGCATCTTGCTCTACTCAGTGACATAGTGTGACCTTGTACAGGTCACTTATTCTCCATGAACCTCATCATATTCATCAGTAAAGTGGGGTGAATGATTCCTAACTCACAATGTTGTTGTGAAAATGTGAAAACGAGATAACAAGCACTAAGATCTACAACAGGGGATGGCATAAAGAAGGTGCCCATAAGCATTAGTTCCTTTTGTTAGTAAAAGTTGAATAGAATCGTAGAGAGAAATAACTTACTGGGCCTCCACTGCTGAAGCACCAGGCTAGGGGCCAGGTGTTACCTCCAGGCTCTCGTTAGGCATCCCAACCACAGTGCGAAGAGGTATTAGCCCCTTTTGCAAATGAAAAGCATGAGGCTCAGAGAAGTATATAAATTTCCAAAGATCACATAGCTCCTAAATGATAGAGTTGGAATTGGATCCTGGTTCCATCAACTTCCAGAGATGGTTCTTCATCCTTTTCTGCCTGGAAACTGCAGTGGGGAAAAGAAAAAGAGGTCAAGTGGGGAGTATGACTGCAGGAACAGATTGCGGCAGAGCTGTGCAACCAAGCTAGAGTTTGGTTAGGGGAAGCCACTGGGATTTGAGTAAGAGGTTGCCAGGCAGTCCAAATTATTGGGCCACGGGAGCAGACAGATGTTGTGCCTTATCACAGGGTTCTCGGCCTGAAGCCACCATCGCCATGATGGCCAATAATAAGACTATCTTACTATACTCCGGCCATCTTGAAGACGTTTAAAGACATTGTGAGTCTCCCTTCTACATCATATCGAACATGTTGAAATGCTTCTAATCCCATGATAAATAAAACACAATAAACTTTTGAGAAATAATTTTGCTTTTGAGATTATTTAGGCTACGAGTGACATTTAATTTTTAGTAGGCTATGATTTCTCCAAAATCATCATACACACTCAGGAGTCTTGTCACGTGAGTCAAATGTGATATTTTAATGAACATTAAACTTAAAAATTAACAACTTTCACAGACGTTATATTTTGGAGATGTTTAATAAGCCTTTATTAAATTTAATTTTCCTATTCTTTTAATATTTGGGGACCAATTTCTTTAAAGATTTTAGACCCTTGAAAAGTATGTAGTTCCAGACCCATACTTTCCAATGTGGTAGCCACTAGCCACATATGGCTGTTGAGTGCTTGAAATATGGCTAGTGTGTGTTAAGGTATTCTGTAAGTATGAAATATACACTGGATTTCAATGACAGTACAAAAAAAGATGTAAAAGTTTTCATAAATAATTTTTGTGCTTATTACTTGTTGAAATGATATTTTTGATGTATTATTAAAATTAATTTCATCTTTTTTAACTTTTTAGTTGCGCCTAATGGAAAATTTAACATTACATATGTGGGCATTATATTTCTACTGGATAATACTGCTCTAGACATGGATCATAATGTCTAATGGTTAAAATGGTCCTGACCCTGTATGAGTTTGCTGGCCCATTTGATCTCACCTCAACCCTGAGAGGCTGCATACATTTTGGCATAAAGTAGATTTCTGTCACTACAATATTAAAAACTCTAAGAAATATATGGATTGTTTTCATTACTATCTTTATAAAGAAGCTTTAACTTATAGCCATGCCAGTTTTCACAGCATCTGTATTTTAGAGAGAAAAACAAATACTTTCACTGACACAGACACATATGAATTCATGTTTACTCCCTGCACAGTTTGAGAGTAGGCTTACTTATCCAGAATGTATGTAAATGTAACAATTTTTCTCTTAATTTTCAACATTTAGTGAGTGTCTGCTGTTCGTTCTGAGCACTTGTGTTAATTCATTAATTCCTCAAAACTATAAGAGAGACACTATTGCTAGTCTCACGATAGAGAGGGAAGCGGAGGCGTGAGGAGCTTAGGCAGCTTGCCAGCGGTCGCGTTGCTGAGAATTGCATGGACCTGGGCTTCAGACCCAGGCGGTCCGGCTGCATCCTCCACTCCTACTGCTGTGCAACCCTCCCTCTCATCCATGGCAGTTTCTCACTTTCTAAAATGAAAAGCAGGATGATTTAAAATAAGATTTAGTGATTATTTATTACACGTGTAGTTTCTGTAATAGTCTGAAGAATTTGGATGCTGCACCTTTCTCACTACCCCGTAAATAAAAACCTCTCTTTGGCATTACCCTCTGGATCCCCTTCAGTGTTGTCGAGCTCAGAACAGGCACCCGCTGACATCATGAGATCCACGGGCTCACCAGAACTTGCATGCTGCACGCCTCTAATCAAAGCCAGCTGACACTGTTTAGATCTCTTTTTTAAACTTTTTTTAACAAAAACGCATCTTGCTGAGAACCTAGATGCCAATTTCGTGTGTATTAAAATATCAGAATTCCCTTCGAGGATTATAATGGGAATGCTGGCAGACCCTGCCCTGCGTCAGGTTTGGGTGGGTGGTACTACTGTATATATCTGTTGTCATGGCATATTTGTGCAATAAAATTAAAATCTTGGTCAGGAATCAGATAGAAGCTCGATATTTTTGATTCAGTCTTCTCTGTTATTGCTTATCATCCTTGAAAATATATTTTTTTGGCATGTTGAAAACAAGGAATCTGGTTCGTATTTCTTTAAGCTATATAAATACACCCTGTTTATGTTAAAATGATAGGCAAATATACTTAAAGTTGGAAAACATGACCACAGAAACCATTTTTTTTCCTCTTTACTAAACACCCTGGTGCACTTTTATTATCGCTAAACTTTTGCCCATGACCAAAAGAACCTTCTTCACATTTTAAGATATTCAGAGATTCCATTCACAGGGTCTGAATATATTCTATTGTAGATATTATTGTGATTATAAAAATATCAAAGCATATTTTTACACACATATAATACCGCAATATATGTTGTAGTATTTGGGGGTAGCGTAACCATATTTTTCTTTTTTTACAATTACAAGTCTTTCACTGTTTTACTTTGCAAAACAAAGTGAAAAGGAGAGCCAGGAAGACATGACTCGAGTCCAGACTTCACCGTTTACTAGCTGTGTGACTTTGAACAAGAGTTTAACCACCCTGATCCTCAATTTCCTTATATTTGTAGGGGGACAATCATACCTACTTCCCAGGGCGGTTGTGACGTATACAGAATTAACACAAATAAAAAGCCTCGCATGGTGGACACTCAGTTCCCATTATTTCCCCATCCCCTTGTCTTTTCTCTTTCATCAAGTTAGCAAATTCAGTTAAAGGAAATTTATATGTGAATGAAACTCCATTTACAATTTTGAAAGTACATATAAACCACACTAAGAAACATAGTATTCTTCCTACTTTTATAAAGCAAGTTTGGGAGCTGGCCCATTGGTGTAGTGGTTAAGTTTGCGCTCCAGTTTGGAGGCCTGGGGTTTGTGGGTTCAGATCCCAGGCACAGACCTACACACAGCTCATCAAACCACGCTGTGGCAGGTGTCCCACATGCAAAATAGAGGAAGATGGTCACATATGTTAGCTCAGGGCCTATCTTCCTCCGCAAAAAGAGGAGGACTGGCAGCAGGTGTTAGCTCAGGCCTAATCTCCCTCAAAAAAAAACCCAAAACAAAAGCAAGTTTGTTCTTCACATAGAGTTATGATGTTTACATTCCCTCTGAACATCTTTTGACTGCTTTCCTATTTTTGGAAAGCATTAGGAGCACGAAGGTTTTTAGACAACAGTTTCCTATCAAATAAGAATTGTTTGTGTAAAAGACCTCAATTCTCAATATTAAATCATAACCTTCACGCATCAATTGATATTTTCTTCTACTCCTGGGTTTCTTGTGAATGGTTTCCTCTTAATTGCCATGACTGGATTATAATTTAGCAAATTATATTTATGATGTAAATTGCAGATAAATCTCTGATTGTAGCAGACATTCTTGGTGTCTGGCATCTCATCCCCTGGGCTACTTCTCATATTAGCCATAATCTCAGATTTGTGTACGGTGTCCCACCTCAAACAAGTATACCATCTCTGCTTTCTGCCTGCCAAGCCAGGGACGCCCCTGGAACCTACTTGACCTGTGCATCTGCTAGACCTGGAAGTCTAGGGGGGTTATTAACACCCACCCCGAGGCAGCCCTCAACCAACAGGGGATGGGAACCATTTGATAAATGCTCCAGCTTCTATCCTTCCCAAGGGTGGAAATTTTGTACCCTCCTCAGAGATACTAATGGAATCAAGCCCCTGTGTCTACAGCTGCCATATACCCAATCCACTCTTTTACTGGGTTACCCTCCTTCCCTATCTAGCTCTCTCTGCTCCCTCACTCCTGCTTCTGGGATCACCTCCCAAATAAATTCCCTATAGTAGTGTCCTTGCCTCAGGCTCTGCTTTCAAAGAAACCCAATCTAAGACCATGACCTTGCAGCTTGCCTCTTAAAGTTCTTAATGGTTCTCTTTTCCCTCCAGCATGAAACCCAAACTCTTTAGCAAGATAATCAAGGAAGATGCTCCAGGGTCTAACCAGCACTTAATCTCCTACTGGCTGTCCCACATGCCTTCTAAACTCTAGCAGCATTTAGCAACTTGCCCTTCCAGACTCTTCTATGTTCTCACATGCCTTTGTATCTTTACAGAAAACTCTTTCCTCCCTCATTTGTCCTTCTGTCTTCAGTTCACTAGTGCCACCCCCACAAATGGCCCAATGAGGTATTTCCATGCATATGGTATACTTCTAAAATATTCACCATTCTATTTTACCAGAATTGTAGCTTCTGCTCTAGAAATTGGTAAAAATTGTTGGACAAATATCACTCCTCAATTCCTGAGCATTGTCAGTGAGAAAGGAGCTCACTTTGAGCAGAAAGAGTATTAGGTGGAACAAAATTGGCATTGGTGATAAACTGTTTTGGAAATAAGAAAGCATTGGCTGCTCTGTGGCTGTGAGAACAATCAGATTGTCACCTGATCCAGCTTTTTAAATTAATGTCAGAGTTCTAGGAAAATGAAAGCTGTAATAGAGACTGAGTAAAATAAAAGCTGTATCACAGGATGTTCTAAACGAAACTGAGGGCACAAAACAGTGGGGTGGGTGGAGTGGAAGGCAACCAGATGAGATGTATAGAGTCTCTCTCTCTCTCTCTCTAATTTATGTATTATATATTATACATTATGTAATATACATTATATAATATACATATATATTATATTATGTATTATATATATATATATTAGATAGGTAGCTATATATCTATCTACCTATCTACATGTAAAGAGGAAGTACTTAGCAGAGGCATGTCACGGAGTCCCAAGGAGTGGCAGCTATGGTGTTCTTCTTTAGGTTACATCAACCAGCCTTATATATTGGGAGTGGTTGGTCAGGGTCTTTTATCACAATGACCCACAGTAGAGTTGCCAGATTTATCAAATAAATATACAGTTTGAATTTCAGATAAATAATTTTTAAAGTATAAGTATATCCCATATATTGTATGGAACATATTTACACTAAAAAAATATTCATTTATCTGAAATTTACATTTAACAGGGCATCTTGTATTTTACTTGGTAACCCTATCTGGGAGCCTGGGAATCATGGGAATATTCATGTAGGAAAGAGATTCACAGCTCCAAGTCTCCGGTCTCATATTTGGAGCCTTTGAGATAAAGGGCCTAGGGCAGGTCACAGTTGAAGTGATCTAGCTAGTGAACTAGATCAAAGAATTACTATTGGGCAGTAGTTTTTAGACTATATAATAATACCCAACTGGCCTGGGAAATAGCTTTGTACTTATCCCTCCCTCTTTGTAGGCTATGAATGCTTAAGAGCAGGTACTATATTTTATTTATTTCAGGTCACCACCACCAAGAAGAGTGTTTGGCTCATAGTATATCTGCATTGGTAAATAAATGAAGTGCATATTTAGCACGTAATGTGTATTAAAATTTGTGTTTATATGTTAATATATATAATGCATAATGATTTATTATCTCAGATAAGGAAATTTAGAATGTGAAAATGTTACTTTTTGATAAGTTACCTACTTTGTAAGAGTTATTTTTTAGTACTTAGTGTCAGGATTCAGATTTCTCCAGTTATTAGTCTCCATTTTAGCTCCTATTTCAAAACATTCATTCCTAGAATTAAAAGGTACATATTTTAAAACAATTTCTACAGTTTTTCCTTTTTATTCTTCCAATATGATTAAATTAAATGTTAAAAAATATATTGAATTGGCTCTCTGTCTGGATCATTATTCTGTAATGGGAAAAATCACCTGCATGCATCACTCTTTTACTCCCATGGATGCGTGCTACAGACTTGGGGAATCTTTTTTTTTAACATTCCATGTAGTTGTCCAAAAATACCCACTAGAGTTATTTTCCAAAGCATTTAGTCAGTATTGGAAAAATAAAGTCCCAAGCAAGAGGCAAAAGACCAGAATAGCCAACACAATATGGAAGGAGAACAAAGTTGGAGGACTGACGCTACAAGACTTCAAGACTTCCTATAAAGCTACAGTAATCAAGACGGTGAGGTGTTGGTGAAAGAACAGACATGATAGATCAATGCAACAGAACAGAGAGCCCAGAAATAGAGCCACATTTAGGCAACTGGTTTCTGACAAAGGAGCAAAGACAATACAAGGGAGGAAAGATAGTCTTTTCAATAAATGTGCTGGAACAACTGGGCATCTACATATAGAACGCTGAATCTTGACACAGACCGTACACCCTTCACAAAAATCAACTAAAAAATGGATCAGAAGCCTCAGTGTAAAACGCGAAACTATAAAACTCCTAGAAGATAACATAGGATAAAACCTAGATGCCCTTGGGTATGGTGATGACTGTAGGTACAACATCAAAGGCATCGTCCATGAAAGAAATAATTGGTAATCTGGACTTATTAAAATGAACAACTTCTGCTCTGCAATAGACAATGTCAAGAGAATGAGAAGACAAGCCACCAACTGGGAGAAAATATTTGCAAAAGACATATCTCATAAAGGACTGTTATCCAAAATATGCAAAGATCTCTTAAAACTCAAGAATAAGAAGCAAACATTCCAATTAAAAAACAAACCAAAGACTTTAACAGACATCTCACCAAAAAAGATATACAGATGGCAAATAAGTATTTGTAAAGATGCTCCACATCATATGTCATCAGGGAAACACAAATTAAAACAACAATGAGCTACCACTACACACCTATTAGAATGGCCCAAATCCAGAACACTAACAGAGACAAGCGCTGGTGAGGATGTGAAACAAGAACTCTCACTCACTGCTGGTGGGAATACAGAATGGTCCAGCCACTTTGGAAGACAGTTTGTTGGTTTCTCATAAAACTAAACATACTCTTCCCATATGATCCTGCAATTGTGCTCCTTGGTATTTACCCAAAGGAGTTGAAAACTTATGTGCACACAAAAACCTGCACGTGGATGTTTATAGCAGCTTTATTCATAATTGCCAAAACTTGGAAGCAACCAAGATGCCCTTCAGTAGGTGAGTGGATAAATGAACTGTGGCACATCCAGATGATTATTCAGCACTAAAAAGAAATGAGCTATCAAGCCACAAAAAGACATGGAGGAACCTTAAATGCATACTGCTAAATGAAAGAAGCCAATCTGAAAAGGCTACATACTGTGTGATTCCAACTATATGACATTCTGGAAAAAGCAAAACTATGGAAACAGTAAAAAGATCAGTGGTTGCCAGGCATGGCAGGGAGAGATGAATAAGCAGAGCACAGAGAATTTTTAGGGTATTGAAAATACTCTGTATGATACCATAGTGATGGATACGTGCCATTGTAGATTTGTCCAAACCCACAGAATGAACACGACCAAGAGTGAACCCTAATGTGCACTATGAACTTTGGGCAGTTATGATGTGTCAATGTAGGTTCATCAGTTGTAACAAATGTGTCACTCTGGTGGGAGACATTGAAGCTGTGCATGTATGGAGAAGGGGGTACATAGGAAATCTCTGTACATTCCTTCAATTTTGCTGTGAACATAAAACTGCTCTAAAAAAATAAATGCTTAATTTAAAAAAAAAGTTACAAACATGCTAAATGGAAATGTATAACAACCAACTCAATGAATAATTCAGGTAAGAATAGAGTTATTAGTTCATCACTTTTTGATTCTCCTACATAAAGACATTAGACAAATGTACCAGCCCCCTTTATTGCCTTTTGGGGAACAATATCAGACTGTGCAAGGTTTCCAAGAAGAGCTCCCTGGTGTTTTCAGAACTGGGTTGGGGTGTGAAGATGGCTTTTGTTTTGAGATCAGTCACAGATATCATTTCACCTCTCAGTTCAGCTTTCCCTTGTTCTGGAAATGAATTCGATGCATAATTTAACAGGGCACAATGAACACATAGATGAGTGAAAACCAGACTTGAGGGAAACAGACAGGTGAATGGAAGAAAGACAGGGCATTATATTTTTCACTTTATTACTGTCTTTCTTAATAAGCACCAAATTCTCATAAAGATGGTTCTTACTTGTTAAAGGTAAGAACCATTGAAAATAATCATTTTCTTTAGTCTCAAAATTTTAAATCTTTCTTTAAATGGTCTATCGTTAAATATTTGATTGATTGTGATCATATCAGTGAGTAAAATTTAAATCACTAAAGAAAAAAAAGAGAATATTCCTTAGCAATAGCATTGAACCCCTTGTTCCCCAGGAAACTCAACATGTTTGAGGCAGTCATGATTTTTAAAATTTGATTAGAATCTGAAAAAAACCTCTCAAAATAATTCCCCCGAATTCGATCTACTCAGGTTTGATCATGGATTTGATCATCCCTATTAAAATCTGATTCTTCTGTTAACGGGACTTAGGATATTGCATCAGTCAAATCATAATAGTGAATCCTGGAGTAAAAGTTAGAATAATATTTCAAATCCATCATTAGTGCTTCAAATAACAAAAGCTGATATTTTGTGCTCATTTGCAGTCAGCAGGAATTTGGCAGGAAGATATCAAGTAGAGAGTTTTAGAAATTTTTCACAGAACTGGTGAGACGTCTATATGGTACTCTCTCTGTCGAGGAGCAAACTTTTGTAACCAGTATGAATAACGAGATTAAAGCTAGTAAGTGCCTGATCAGACCATTCTGGCACCTAGAAAAATGACGGTTATCCAGGATCATCCTCTATGCAACTAAGTGGCCAAAATGCCTGTGGTAGCCATGCAGGTTTTATTACTTTATTTTTACACTTGATTTTCTGTGTTGGATACCTTGGCAAGTGGGCAGATCACTTCTCACTACATGAAACCTCCATCTTATGCTTGATATCCTCATTTGAAAATGGACAGAAGAGACCTAACGAGAGCATGGCAGTCAACTTCTTTTTCTTGTGATTATCTTTACATATGAAAACTAATATAAAATAAATAAAAAGCGTTATGTCAAGCATTTTTTATTTAAAAATAAAAGTAGCTACTATACATATATTTTATTTTAAAAAATAGAGTACCTACCATAGAGCAAGCATTTTGCTAGTTTATTGGGAGAGAGCAATCAGAAAAATAGAGTCTCTGTTCCTACCTGGCTTAGCTGCTAATGGGGAAATACCCAATAGAGATACAAACAACGTGCCAAGTTGCGAGAAGTGCCCTGAAGAAGGATAATAAAAGGTCCCATGGCATGAATGGACTTGGCTTATTTGAAAAATTGCCCACATGGCTGGAGTGGGGCGAAGTGTTGGGTAGAGAGGTAGGCGATCGGTCAAAGAGGTAGTGGATGGTCGGATTGTAGAGGGATTTGAAGGCCATGATAAGGACTTTAGATATTACCAGGGGCAGATGGGAACAACTGGAGTTCAGCAGAGGAATGTCATGATCTGACGTGTGATTTCAAAGGATTGCTTTGTCTACGGTGTGGAGCATAGACCACAAAGGGACAAGTGTGGAAGCTAGCAGCCAGTAATCCAGAGGCACAGGATTGTGGCGTGGACCAAGGTGTAGAATGAGAGAAAAGAGGAGGTCAGAATGACTCCAAGGTTTTTGGCATAAGTAATTGGTAGAATACAGTTGTAACATATTGAGATGGGGAAGATTGGAGAACATATTTGGAGAGAGCAATCAAGAGTTGGATTTAATCCATGTTACCTTTGACTTGCCCATTAGACACTCGTGAGGTGATGCCAAGCTGTCAGTTGATATGCAGGTCTGTTATTTGGAGGAACTGTTAAGGCTAGAAATGCTCATTTAAGAGTAATCAGTCTATGGAGGGTATTTAAAGACATGGGCATGTGTGAAATCACTTAGGGAATGAGCATAGATAGAAAAGAGAAGAATTCTGAGAATTGAGCCTTGAAGTAGCCAACATTTTAGAGGTTGGAGAGATATAAAGGAAATAGCTCAGGGGACCAAGAAAGAGTGATCAGTAAAGTGGCTGGAGAATCAAAAGAGACAAGAGTCTTGGAATCCAACTGAAGAAAGCATTTCAAGAAGGAAGAAGCCATCAACTGTATCAGATGTGATTGAGAGGTCAAATAGAAAGTAAACAGAAATGCCATCGGATTTGGCAACTTTATGGTCATTGGCGACCATAACAAGGGTGATTTCTGTGGACTGGTAGGTGGGCAATGGTGTGTTGGTAAATTTTAAAAACAGACCATCTGAGCAAAAAAAAGCCTGATTTGAAGCATTTTTCAATTTCCATGGTATAAACACCCCCACCATTGCTGATTTCAAGCTGCCAATGTGACATTACTGAATATGGAGCTGGAAAACATTGTGCACGGTTGGCTCTTGCAAGCAAGAAAAACAGCTTGGCACACCACTTCAGGTGTGGGTAAAAGATTAAAAATAGAATTCTATTAAAAATATACATGCAACAAAGTAAAAATAACTTATTTATTAATTTTAAAGTATATTGAAAAGGTATAGAATATCTGGTGATAAAATATATGTCCCTGGGGCTAGTTTCAAGGTCTTGCAATTTACGGATGGCATAAAAGGGATTAATATTTGGTAGAGCACTTTTCTAACTAGCATTATTAAAATGTCTTTACATATTTTCAATATTTCAAAAGATAAAAAAGAAATTAATCTCTAGAGTTAGTCTTGATCATATATAACTTGATATTTATATATTTACTAGTATTCGTGCAATATTTGGGAATTTTTAGCGCCTTTTCTTGTCCTAGGTCTGTCAGTGCTGAGAACCTACGTGTGTAACTAATGTACGTGAAAATTTCCAATTTATACCTTCATTTCTAAGTAACTTTACTGGTAGCGTGTGTTCTTTGCAGGAAAAAGTCAATATTAAAAATAAGCAAAATGGAATATAATTGTACACATAGCGTACAAAGTATTATAACCCACAATGTATAAAGAATCTCTAGGAATCCATAAGAAAAAGGTAAACAACCAAAAGAAAGATTGGCAAATTAAACAGGAATTTCATAGTAAAGGAAGCTCAAGCAGCCTATAAACATAGGAAAAGATGTTCAATCGAATTAGTAATCAGAGAAACGCAAATTAGAACAATAATGCGACACAGTTTCGTGTCTACCAGGTGGGCAAAGATCAAAAAAAATTGGACAATAGAAGTTGTCAAAGATATAGAAGAAGAAAAACTCTGATGGGGGTATAAATTGATGTAACCAAATTAAAAAGCTGATTGGTATTAATCAGTAAAGTTGAACAAGCACAGATCTTTCGATCTAGCATTTCCTATTCCCCAAAGAAATACACCACAAAACTTGTATGAAGATATCTAAAAGAGCATTGTTTGTAATACAGGAAAAATGAAGAAATAGTAGAATAGAGCAAGAAACTGAGGTAAATTCATATGATGGAATATTACTAGCAGTGAAGATAGAGCAAGCTACTGCTACATACATCACTTAGCTGAATCTCAAAATGTAATATTAAGTGAGAGAAGTAAGTCACTGATGAATATATGTAGCATGATTCATTCTATAAAAAAGTTCTTAAAAATGGGTAAACAAACCATTTACATACATTGGTGGTTAAAAATATAAAGGAATGGAAGGGGCTGATAAACATAAAATTCAGGATAATGGTTACTTCTAGGGGGTGGACGGAGGAGATGAGACTTGAGAGGGTATGCAGGGAGTTTCTAATTTACTGATAATCGTCTAAGTCATAACCTTGGTGGGAGAAACACAGAGCCCTATTTTATGACTTCTAAACTATAAATGCTTTCTATGTTGTTTTGCGTGTATGCTATTTTTCACTGTGTAATATTAGTGTACATACCAAAATGAACAACTGGAGGAAGAAGAAACAGTAGACAGACCTAGTTAGGAGTCTTTATCAGTAATCTAGATAAACAACATAGATCTGGGTTATATTGGTAAGAATGGGGATGGAGAGGAAAGAAAAAAACACAAAAACAGTAGAAAATAAAAAGCAACCAAACCTGGTCAATGGAATAGGAGAAGGGAGGCGATCTAAAATGTTTCCTTGCTGTGAAGCACAGGTGAGGTTGGATGACAGCAGCATTAGCGAGGAAATGACTTCAAGTAGGCAGAAGTAGAATAGACCTTATTTGGGAGCAAGGTAAGAGGCAGAAAATAAAATTTGATAGTCATCTAGCTACTATGATAACTGACTATACAATAGTGGGTACAATCTCCCAAGAAAAGAGTGTGAAATAACAGCATAGGCTTTGAGGAATTTCCTTAACAGGGGAGAAGGGGGAAGTTAAATAAGAGAAGTCTTGCCCTCCTCCTATTTATTCTTTACATCGATGCCAGAATAATACTTCTAAACCACAAATTGATCATGTCACCTCCACTGGCCAGAACTCTTTATAGCTTCAGGATGATTTCCAAACTCGATAGGCTGCCACAAAATGTTATTTATGTTGTGATCATATATCCAGCCAGCTCCATCTCCTGTGCCTATCACCCAGCCAGTGTCTACGCCAACCCCCCTGAAGGACGGGCCACCTTCCCCCACTGCTGCACCACCTTGTAATTACTTTCCCTTCTGATCAGGTGAAGGCCCATCATCACAGCAGACCCAGCATCTCCTCTCAGAAGCCTTCCCTTCCTCCTCTCTGTTGATCAGAGGCTCCTCTTTTGCACTTTGCAGAAACCTTTCCATGGCTCTACAATGCATTTATCAAACTCTTTTATAATTGTTTCGCTTTTGTCTCCTGCTTACAGATGGGGCTAACTTTCATTTCTGTATCTGCACTTGCTAGCTATAATTGCACCAAGTGGGCCTTTAACAAGTGTTTGCGAAATAAATGAATGGATGATCAGATAGGTCAGTAATAAATGAATTACCCAAAGAAAGCATCAGAAAAATCTATTAGGAGAGATTTTGAAAGGGGAGGGAATGGTCAATAGTATCAAGTTACTGCCAGGCTATGGGGAATGAGAAAGGAGAAAACACTTGATCTAACAATGAGGCAGCCAATGGAGAGCTCTGAGAGCTCTGATTCAGCAAGTGGTCTGCCCGGAATCCACAAGAAGGCTGGGACAGCATGGTTTGGGCACTGAGGGTTAGTGAAATGTATGTGGAGGTGTTGCGTGTGATTAATTTTGATTAAGAAGTCCAGTGACTGAAGGGAGCAACAGTGAGGTCAAGGTCAAGCAAAGACTTTTAGAAGAGTGTGTATGCACACATGCTGGGGGGAGAAGCTGTGATGGAGGGTGAACTCAGAAGGGGCCACTACAGAGCAACAGGGATCCTGGGGACTGGAGAGTGAGCTTGGGTCAATGTCACTGGCAGGCAAGTATTCTGCAGAAAGGATAGGATTATGATTGCAGAAAGAAATTTAGGGTTAAGTGGAGAGGAGGAGGATGAGGGCCTTTGAAAAGCAGGAGGAGAGAGGCCGGCCCCAAGACTGAGTGGTTAAGTTTGGTGCACTCTACTTCAGCGGCCTGGGTTCATGGATTTGGATCCTGGGCGTGGACCTACACCACTCATCAACCATGTTGTGGCAGTGACCCACATACAAAATAGAGGAAGATTGGCACCGATGTTAGCTCATGGCTAATATTCCTCAAGTAAAAGAAGAGGAAGATTGGCAACGGATGTTAGGCTCAGGGCTAATCTTGGTCAGCAAAAAAAAAAAAGAAAAAGAAAAATGTAGGAGGTGGGATTATCTCCAGAATGGTGAGGGTCTGGTTGGAAAGATCTGATGTAGGAAATGTGGTTGCACATGAACCAGGTAGGAGGAAGAGATTGAAGCAAAGAGTGAGCATTTGGGAAATGCAGTGTGTTTTTACAGTTGTCTAGGGGGTGCCACGATATTACCCCAGCTCTAGGGCTGGACAGCAAGTAAAAACTAGTGCTCGCAGCTAGTAAAGACATACCACTCAACCTTCCCTTGGCTCCCATTTCCAAAGCATCCAAAGCACCTGTGTCATGCCTGTGTCTCCCCAACCTGGTTTGCAGAAGGTACTGAGCACTGAATGCAGACACCTTCCTTTGCTTCCATGTTTCACGTCTTCTTGGTTAGCATCCCTTGACACAAGCAGTAACACGTCTGCCCCCTCCCTGCCCCCAACACCCACCAGACGTCATACACTGCTTATTCTGTAACTGTAATGTTGATGGCTCAAAATCTGAAATTACATTTTATACATATATTCATGTTTCTTAGTTTTTACGTCTGTTTGTTAAAATAGGTGAGTGTTGGGCTCTAACTGGTGATTTTGGCAGCAGCCATAAAATATTTATTGTGAATACTTTAAAACACTCTGTTCTCAATTTTCCACCTTGTGCTTTCATGGTTTTATAATATCTACTTAAGATCTCAATAACTTACTTTCTGAAACTGGAATGGGTTGTTGTATTTAACTTTGTTCAAAACACACTCCTTTCCCCCAGTGCCGATCTAATCTTATTTTGTAGCCTAGTGGTTAATAATCTGGTATCAGACCGGCTGTGTTCGAACACTGCTCCATCGCTTCCCAGTGGTGCGAGTTTAAGCATGACACTTACTGTCTCTCTGCCTCAGTCTCCACACCTGGAAGGTGAAGCTTGGAGTGGTACTCGCTCATGAAGTTACTGAAGAGCGCGGGTGAGCAGGGCGCTGGCACATGAGAATGCTCAACAAACCTTTCTTAGCTGGCAGGACAATTACAGTGCTACCATGATTTAAAAGGCAAGCTGGCTTGTTATTTTGCCTCATTTTGCAATGGTTTTAAAGTAACAAATAATACATATCCCTCTTTCTCGTCTCTTAATCTGGTAGAATAATTGGCCATGTGGTATGAGGCCAAGGCAATCAGATTCTGATAATGTTAAAAAAAATCTAGAAAATGATGTTGGATATTTAAGAGTTTCTTTGACAGTGAAAGTCACGTGACCTGTCACATTCAAGGTATTCAGGGTTTGGTATTACAAAATTGAGGATGCCCAGCCTTATTTTGAAATACAGTTAGCGAGAACACATTAAAGGTATGAGCTGAATGAACCGCCGCCTGGTTTGATGTCATTTTTTTAGCGGTTGCCAAAGAAATGAAAGCTCTGTAATTTAGGATGAGTGAGCTGGGAAAGAATAAGCAAACTAAAAATTGTTAGTTGACTTCAGGGAATGAAGTTGGTCCCCTGGAACCGGTTGTAGTATTAAGTGACTCTCAGTTGCTGCTCCAGCAATCGTGACAATGTCTTTGAATTTGGTTTCTGTAAAAAAACTGGTACTTATTAAACCCACCACAGCACAGCTTTCAGGACCATATTAGGCATTTGCAAGAGCCTTGTCCCACCGAACATGACGTACAGGCTGCCAAGATGAATGGCAGAGCTGCTGCGTCTCAGGATATCATTAGTGGATTACTTCTATCTATAGAGTATCTTAAAAGGTTATTTAGCAAACTGTAATTTTAAGCCTATTTTATATGCCTGGCATTGAGAAAGCAATAAAAATTTGAGTTGCCATCAAACTTTCTAGAGAGAACACAACATTTACAAAAGTACCAACAGAGAGTAACCATTAAAATACAAGAACATACAGAGATTAGAGCAATAAACCCTGAAATTTAGAGAAACATTTGTACACTTTATAATAAAATTAGTTATAATACAAAAGCATGAACACATTATGATACATAAATGTTATCAAAACAACTGGCCAGATGATTTTTAAAAATAAGAAAAAGTCCATTGTCCAGTGTCATGGAAAACAAACAATTAATATTCTGACTGAAAGTTTATTTACCTACCCATTAACTGAACCTGGCTAAGCCCATCATTACAAAATAATGCAGAGTTCTCAGAACGTGCGCCTCTGTGCTCTGAAAAGCTGGAGACAGGCTTTCTTCATACACTGAATAGGCCTCTGAGTTAGTGTTACTATTGTTGCCCGAAAAAATAATATGGCTCCTTTCTACTGCTAGAGGACTTTGAGACAGAATTTTACCGAATAACTGCCTTATCATTCAAACCCGTACATCTCGGAAAACTCTCCTTTAGGCAACTGTGAATTAATCATCTGATATTTACAGACGCCTACTCCAGGTCAAGCCCTGGCTTGGCATTGGTGGTTACAGATGTACACAAAACAGGCATGGTTTCTGCTCCCCCGAGCCTGTGGTCTATTGAGGGGGAAATGCAAAATGCAGGCAAGTACAAGAGAGCTGCAAATCTTATCCAAGTTGAGCGCAGAGCACTCCCGGGGCACGTGGTAAGAGAATTAACCCATAGCCAGCAAATAAAAGTAGCTAATACGTGTAGACAAGAAGCGCCATGAAACTCCTTTTACTGGATTGGTGGATAGCTCTCTTCAGTACGTTGCACATAAATATTTTAAGGCTGTAAAATTTTTATACCTTGCCACCTCTCCAAAATGATTTGAGGCAGCTCATATTTCAGTTAGGAAATTAGCCTTACACATCTGTAAAACTAACACCAATACTTTTCTTTCTCTGACCGATAAACTTTAACCAGGATAAGCAACTCCCATCTTTGTTGCTAAATGTAAATGCTATAGCACTTTCAGCTGACAAAAAGAGCCCTGAGTCCTTCTGAGAGGCGCGCATCTCTGTGCCTCCTCACGTGCACGGCGCTTCTGGCTGAAGGTCTGTCCCAATGTCTGCGGCAGCGATAAATATTTTTCCTTTACCACATGACAAGCATTTAATTGACAATCTGATAAATGCTACCAACAAAAAAGCTATCGCTGCTTTCCTCCAGTGCTCTATCATCAATTATCTTACCACTCAGAATAGCCATGAAATATTCAGATGGCCGTGTAATAAGAAGCTGTGGATGCATGCCACGGGAGGGAACATATGCTCGGCGGCAAATGCTCGGCGACCCCGGAAGTGCAGCTTCCTCTCCTACCACATGCCGTGGACAATCTTAACAGAAGTTCTGAAGTGGCAACCAAAACACACTTCCTTCCCGACAGATGATGCGTCCTGTCATTCTTTTAGAAACGTGATTTAATCATTTCGATGAAATGTTCTTTGAAACAAAATTAAATTTTAGCGGTCGATGTACGTTATACCTGAGTCCAAGCTTCTTTCGCTTACTCCCCTTGTTGAGGACAGGCTACAAGGGAGAGTAGATGACAGGGAAGCTCCAGTTCGACGTGAGAAGTGTCTTTAGGTGTCTACCTAAAGGCAGATGCAAGATCATGTCTCCTCCTGCGGCTTCATTGTTTTCGCCTCTCAAACGGTTCAGAGTGGAGTCAAGGACTCGGTGATCTGATACTCCTAGTTCCTTCAGAACTATTTTTATGTGGGATAAAAGTAAACCATGCTAGAAAAATTTACTTAATAGTCTCATGGAAAGAAGATTGGACTTTGTCATATCGGTTTGAAAAGTTAAAACTGAAGGGAACTGTAGGAATCATTCAGCCAAATCTTCTCAATTTATACATGAGAAACTGGAACCAAAAACTGTTAAGGAAACTGCCCCAGGCTACACAGCTGGTGAGGGGCGGAATTGAGAGTAGGTCCCTGCCTTCTTGGCTCCTGGCTTAAATTATATGAACAAAGTTGGTACTTACAAATCTGTTTCTTACTCTTAAAGAAGATTGGTTGAACTTGACAGATCATAGTGATGACTAAAATTAAAGAGGTGACGTCACAAAGTAGAGCAAAGACTAGTCTCAGGAATCTGAAACCCTGAGCTCAAATTGGGGCTCGGCAGCCCCCTCTGGCCTAGGATCACTCCTGCCCTTTCAACTGCCAGGTCAGAAAAATGAGACCATCTCTCGAGGCTTTATATAATTATATGAAAAGTAAAATGAAATTCGTAGGGAAAAAAGACAAGTAAATTCAAAATACAATATTAGTAACAAAAGCAACAAGCAAGACTCAAAATGCACCAGTGGAGTTCAGGACTTAAGAGTTCAGGCCTTGGCATCATACAAACCTGAGGTCACATTTTGGCTTTGCCACTTCAAACCGTTTACTTAGTCCACCTCTCTGCGCCTCACTTTCCTCATCTGTCAAATCTATTTAATAATATTTACTTCGTGAGGTTGCTGTTAAGACTTCCCTAGATTGTGCACATAGAACCGATTTATGACACTGGTGTATAAACATGAATCAATTTAACTTTTTTCCATGATTATCTTCCCCTAAACTGTGGCCATTCCTTTGATGACATCATAGTCACATTCCTTAATTTTAAAGTCACTTTGGTTACAGAATACCACACATTTTGGTGTATCTGAATAGTATACATATCAGCATATAAAACTCATTCCTGGTAATTTTAACACTTCAGTCTCATCATCTCACATTCCATTCAAAGCTGGGCCTGGAGGGGACAGTGCAGGAGCAGAGCAGTGCATGACAGGCCGTTACACATTTCATGTGTGGATTTCTCTCTCTTTCTCTTACTTTCCATTCCCACACCCGTTCAGCCTCTAGAACCCAGACCCATCCAAGGCGTCTCTCTCCCCCGCCGTAAGGGAGAGAGACCCGATTCTGCTCCCGTGGGTGATTTGCTGTCTGTGGGCGTGAGGAACACACTCCGGCTTCACAGGCTTCAGTCCCTCTGCCTGCAGCTGGAGCTCAGCCCCGGTTCTCCTCTCACCTGAGCTGCTGCTTGCAAAGCTCCGGACTCCCTGGGAGCTGTGAGAACTGAGATGAGGCGCTCTGCACCTCGATCTCTTCGAGCACCTTTGGCTTGCCAGCTCCTATGGGCGTCTGCCTTCAGAAATCTCTAAGCCAGGAGTAAACACCTCCAGTCCTCAGGTGTATTAACCATGCTTCTAGCTTCTGTAAACTTGACACTTTAGCATTTGCCTCACGTGCATATGCCAGACATGTATGTCTTGTTCTGGACAACTCCACACTCTGCCTGAGTCACCTTGCCTTGGCCTCTTCCCTCCTTCATCACCTCCCGCCCCATCACCTCACTTCCTTCCAGAAGTGTGCTATTCAAATACAAACCAACCAATCCAGAGTCCGTGTCCCCCAATCCCCTCCTTTATTGGGCTCCCACACTCTGGCCCAGGGTACACCTGCCGTTACCACCCCAGGGCCAGGTACCAGACAACTAGGGACAGCCTCTATGTACTAGAGCCTGTGAAATTATTCAGACTAGCCAGGCTAAGCCTGATTGCCCTGCCTCACCTGGTCCTTCCTACAGAAACCACAATAAAGGCTCTTTCCCACAATCCCCCCTGCCTTTGCTCTGTGACAGACGCTGGTGCTTCCCCACGTGTCCTCGTGGCTCAGTGCACCCCCTCCTCTTGGGAACTGTGAGTAACAAACAGTGTTTTCACTAGCAATCATCCCCTGGTCTGTTGACCTTATTATATGTCACATTTTCTATAAACACACTGTATTTTAAAACACAGGGAATGTGGTCGGATATCCCTTTCATTTTCCCCACGTTGAGGGAACTGGGTGCATAAGTCTCTCCTACTCTCACCACACTCGGCTCTGGAGTGGGCCTGGGAGGCCTGACATCATGTAACCAGGGGCTGAGGTGCCAGGCTTTGCTTCTTGAAGGCGCCCCCAGTCTTTAATAGTGACTCCCTTCCCTTAGCTTTGGGGAGGAGAAACATGTCCCGCTCCTTCCTGTGAAAAGGTGTATAGTGACCCCAATATACATAGTACATTGCCCTCAAGAGCAACAAGCCTTTTAGACTCCATTGGAATAGAGGTGGGTGGTGTGTAGATAATGTTCTAACCAGGTACTTCTGAACAATTCCTATGGGACAAGCTACCTAATGGTTGCTCCTTAAACTTAATTCTACTCATATCTGTCAAACACCTATTATGTGACAGACACCACTCACTTTCCTAGTCATGGTGATACAGCAGTGTGGCAGATATTCTGGGCTGATTACCAAGAAAACATCCTTGGCCCCCTTGTCCCTTGTATTCTTCCATAAGGAGTGGAATATTAAAATACTTGATATCTCTAGGCTGGCACCTAAGGGTACCTATGCAACTTATTTCCAGCTAAGAAGATATAAGATGACTCATTGGGTAGAGTTTCATGGAAAGCCTGTTAAAGGGGAGAGGGATGGCTGGCCTCTTTCCTTACCATTTTCATTAGCTGAGCCTTTATAATAAATCTCCTCGGAAGTAAATGACTTAAAACAAAAATAACTATTTATCATGGTTGTGCCATCTGAGCTGGGATCCAGTTGGTGGCTTATGTCTGCTCCGTGTGGCATTGGCTGTGCTCACTTACATGTCTGCCTTCAGCTAGTGGCTTGACTGAGGCTGGAGATTCTAGAGATGTCACTCTCATGTCTGGTGCCTTAGCTGGAATGGCTGGATGGATGGCACCTGGCTGAGCTTCTCTTTTTATCCTTGAGTTCTTTCGTTCTCTAGGGCTGTTCTCTTCACAAGGCCCCTTATCCTTAAGTTGACTAGTTTGGGTTTCCTTATTTACCTGGTGTTTCAGGGAAGCAAAAGTGACAGTAGCAAGGACACCTGAGGTCTGGGGACTCGCACTTCTGCCATGTTCTTTTGGTCTAAGCAGCCCAGATTCAATGAGTAGGGGGGAAGACTACCCACAAATTCAGGGAGGCTTGACTCATTTGTGGCCATTTATAACAATCTACCCCAGTTGCCCTCTGGCCTCAATGATCCATGTCCTTCCTGTTTAGATACACTCATCCGCTCCTCAGACTTCCCACATCTCATCCAATCAGTGCTTTGTAGCAATTCTGAAATCCAGCCAAGCCCATGCTGCCAGTTACGCCTGCTCCAGGACCAAGGAACATACTTTAATTAAGGCCCAGTTTTTTGACCTAGGAATAGTTCCACAATTCAGGATGTCATTTATCTATCGCTTCATAACAAGCCACCCTAAAACTTGTTGACCTAAGCCAACAATAATTCTTTATTACTGTCTTCAATTCTATCTGTTGACGATCTGGGCAGTTTTGCTGCTGGTCTTGCCTGTGCTCACTCATGCAGCTGAAATCACCTGCTGAAGCGTCCAAACTGGCCTCACTCACACATCTGGCAGTTGATGCTGGCTGTTGGCTGCTCATCTCCTCCATGAGGCCTCTCATCCTTCAGTAGGCTTTATTGGATTTTTTTTTACAGCACAATTCTAAGGGTCTCAAGAGGATTAGAGCAGAGGCTGAAAGGTCTCTTAAGGCCTATGCTCTAGCACTTGGATGTCACTTCTGCCACATTCTCTTGGTAAAAGCAAATCAAAAGGCCAGCCCAGACTCAAGGGAGTAGAGAAATAGACTCTCACCTCTTTATGAGAAGAGTGATAATGTCACACTCTAAGGTGCATGGGAAAATCACAGTGTGACTCATTGGGGGCCATTATTATAATGATCTTAGACCTCTTTCTTCTTTCCTCTTGCATGGTACAGACCCAATGCTAGAAGAGGAGAAGGCATCTCGCAAACATGAGGATGAACACAGTGCACTAAGGATGACCTGGGTCTTTCAAGACACCCCGGAGTAGCTCCACCCATCTTGACTTCCTACCATTGACCTTCTTGTTTTGTTTAACAATAATCTTATACCTAGGTAAGTCACTAAATCACAGTTCTGGTACAAAAGGAAAGATCTCACTTACGTTCTATTACATATATAAAGCAATTTTCACTGTGCCTAGCCCACAATTAATACTGAATAAATTATAGCTATTGTTATCACAACTTTTACACAGTATTAGTTATAAGGCTTAAAAATCTATTAACAGTTACATAAACTTCAATCTATTGTAAAGAAAACCTCTCTTCTCCTCTTGTATGCTTTACTACTCACACAGAACACTCACTTCTGACACTTCTGGTCACCAAATGTGTGGAGTTTTCCCCCCACCAAGCAATTTGGGGATGCCAGCTGGAGGTCCTACAAGTGAGCTCAATTCTGACATTATCTTCCTGGAGATAGCCCAAGATTCCGCAAGTCAAGGGGTCAGTCCCACAAGACTGGCCCTCCTCACCAGATGCTGATTCCAGGTTTGTCACCTGTGCTCCTATAAATCAAAGGTTCCCATGACCCCCTCCTTGGGTTTAATTAATTTTCTAGAGTGGCTCACAGAACTCAGTAAAACAGTTTAGTTACTGTTTACCTTTTATTATAAAAGGATACGATAAAGGATACAGATGAACATCCAGATGAAGAGATGCGTAGGGCGAGCTATACAGGAAGGGGTGCGGAGCTTCCATGCCCTCTCCAGGTGCACCACTCTCCTAGCATCATCCGCCTGTTGGCCAGCCTGGAAGCTCTCCAAACTCTGTGCTTTTGGGCTTTTTATGGAGGCTTCATCACATGGGCACAATCGATCACTAACTCCATGTCCAGCCCCTCTCCTCTGTCTAGTGAATGAGAGGTGAAGCTGAAAATTCCAAGCTTCTAATCGTGGCTCAGTGTTTCTGGTGACCAGCTGCCATCCAGGAGCCCACCAAGAGTCACCTCTTTAGAACGAAAGACTCTGTTATCCCCCAGGAAATTCCAAGGGATTTAAGAGCTCTGTCTCAGGAACCAACCCCGGTCAAAGACCAAATATTAGACCAAAAGATGTTCCTAGTGCTCTTTCACTTAGGAAATTACAAGCGTTTTAGGAACTCTGTGCCAGGAACTGGGGTAGAGGCCAGTATATATATTTTCTATTATCTCCCATCCATTACTTACCTCACTATTAAAAATACTTAGAATATTCTTAAGTGAAATAATTCTCTCAAATGCTATAACCTCTTTTAATTTTTGAATGTTAGACAAATCAACAGTGTGCGTGTATTGGTTTTTTTCTTACTGCTTCTGAGGGCATACTTTATAGAATAACTTCACCTGAAAACAGAGTATGTGTGATTAAAAATTCCTAAAATTAAGCTAGCCTGTGAAATAACTATTAAACAATTTCTGTCTTTTTACATTACTTTTAGAGAGCAAAGAATCTCATATTATTCAAAGTGGCAGATTTTACCTTACAAAAGTTAATATCAGGATGAAAAAACCACAGAAAGAGTTTCCTATAGGGCTTGATTTAAACTTGATATTTTTCTTTTCAAATTTTTCCTAATTCCTGTCTGCCTCTCCCCACCTCTCCCAAAACACATACTTTTCTGTGTGCCTAAATTTTTTAGATGATAATTTTAGGTTTTGAAGATTTTTCTATCTTTTGGAAACATCTGGATTGAAAATAACAGAAACTTAGTTCAGTTTAGTTTGGACAAATTGAGCTGTCCTCAGGCACCAGACCCAGGAACTCAATTCTCCTTGTTCTCTCTTTCTTTCTCTCTCCCTCTCTTTCTCCCTCCCTCCCTCCCTCTCTCTTTCTCCTTTTCTCCATCTCTGTCTCTGGGGCTGTCTACATCCTTCCCTCTCGTGGAGGGCTTTTCCCATGCACCAGAGAAGATGGCCACTGAAAGCACTGGGCTTGTACTCCTCCAGATCAATAACCGGAGAGGAAAAGTTTGTTCTTGTTACTTGCTTTTTGCTCTTTTTCTTCTGTCCCAGTTTCAATCTGGAAATCCAGGTTGCTACTTCGGCCTAGTTCATGTCAGGTCTATTGCCTGTGTAGGGTGACCAGGGTTAGCAACCATCTAAGGTAAGACACTGGGTAGATTGTTTATAAACATGGCTGCCAACGGTTCCGTCCATCTCTGTATGCATGGCGCTCCCCTCCTCAGGTGAGGTGTCTATTTACCCTCTCCTTCAATCTACACTGACACTGTGTCTTGCTAAGAAAGAATGTGGCAGAAATGCTGCTGTGCCAGCTGCATGTTAAGGCCTTAAGAGACTTGGTGGTTTTTGCTTTTGCCTTCTTAGAAGCCAGATACCATGTAAAAGGCTTCAATTGGTAGCAAGTGATGAGAGATATAGTATTTAGAGGGAAACCAAGGTGCACCGGCCTCTCCAGCCATTCCAGCTGAGACACCAGGAATGTGACTGAAGTCATTTTGGATGTTCCATCCCCTGTTAAGCTCCCAGCTGAATGCTGCTGCATGAGTGACTCAGTCAACTGCACCCAGACCACTGGGAGCAGAAATGAGCCGTCCCTGGACTGAAGCGCAGAAACTGCACTTGTTGTTTCAAATCACTAAGATACGGGGTGGTTTATTATGCAAGAACAGATTATGGAAGCAGATACAGTGTGGCCCAGCCTGGGTCATGTGCTTCACTCTCTTTGGAGCCAGGGAGTAATATCTGTTCCAATCAGAAAGGTGAATGCTAGAAAAGATATGACCAAAGACACAGCCAAGTCGCTTTCTCTCTACCACAAGCTGACAAAAGGCAAGAGTAAGACCTGATGTGAGCAGAGTGTACAGTGTGTTTTAGGGGCTGGCATCTAAGTGTGTCAGGAGTATTAGAACTGCCTAAGAGGCAGATGAAGTGTGTCCCTCTCTGGTCTAAGGCTGGCCCTGGACGTACTGCTACCTTGCTATTCATGTTGCGTTAGACACCACTGTGTGTCAGAAAACTGTTCCTAGGAAGGCACAGACTGGAGAGGAAGAATATGTGACTTTCGAAAAAGTCCTTTATGACATAAATGAGGATTTTTTAAAAATTTATTTTAAAGCCTCTTATTTCTCTTTCA
The DNA here is from genome assembly GCF_041296265.1 of Equus caballus. NCBI lineage: Eukaryota > Metazoa > Chordata > Mammalia > Perissodactyla > Equidae > Equus > Equus caballus. The sequence goes on along the minus strand of NC_091701.1, from coordinate 74,545,831 downwards.
CAAGTGTTTTAAATAATTATTGAGGAATTACAATTTTTTGTTTAAAAGTGGTTAAGATTACGACCTTCCATTAATGAATATCTGCCTAACTTTGACAATAAAAAGCTTAATAGTACTGTATATCACAATATCCTTTCCTCTATTTTTAATTTACTATCAAAAATATTGGAAGAATTCATATTTATGCTGCACATATTTGCAAATAAGTATCTTTAAGGGAATTATAATTAATTGTACAATATAGCCACATAGGTAGCCTGCTAAACTTAAAATTAAAACGGAAGTAAATAGAGCCGGCCTGATGGCATAGTGGTTAGGTTTGCGCACTCCGCTTCAGAAGCCCAGGGTTCACAGGTTCGGATCCCAGGCACAGACCTGCACATCACTTATTAAGCCACACTGTGGTGGCATCCCACATGCAAAGTGGAGGAGGATTGGCATGGATGTTAGTTCAGAGCCAACCTTCCTCAAGAAAAAGAGGAAGATTGGCAACAGATGTTAGCTCAGGGCCAATCATCCTCACCAAAATAAATAAATAAACAAAACACTTTCTTGTTTTTTGTTTGTTATATATTGAATTTTTTTAGATTTTCTTTTCTATTTCAAAGCAAGACACATGAGTTGCCCAGGAAATGAATATAATTGATGTGGACATAGGCACCACTAACAGCAGATAAAGTTGGTTTGCTATATATAATGGTTCATAATTTTTTTTCATGGTTGGAGGAAATTAGCAGTGTGTGTGTGATGGTTATGGTGCCCACATAAAATAGGTGGTAGAGAGATGGTCTGCGTACATCACAGAGAGTAGAGTCTACTCTGCTACCACAAGCAGAGCTTGTCTTCTAGAAACTAATTTTGGGATAGCAAACTCTCTAAACTCCCTTGGTTGAGGAGTGGAGAAGTCAGAAAACCTCATCCTCTATGATACGCTAGCCAGCACTCAGATTACTGGGCCAGGAACAGAATTGTGTTAGCTTTATGAGTCTCCTATTTCAAAAAAGACAGGACCGTATAAAATAAAAAACAAAATGACAATAGGAAACCATCACAGAAAGGAAAAAACTTCTTTAAAAAGTATGAAAAGAATTGACCTTTGAATATATTTGTCACATTATCTCAAAGGAAGATCTTTTAACAAAGCAACTTAGATTTGGCTGTTTTGATGTGATCATTTTAACGCATATACATCAAAAAGATGCCTTAAAAATATAAAGACACCATTGTTTATTATCAGCTACTATGAACAGCAAGCACACTCGGCCTGTGCTCCATCTCTGCCTCCACCTGGCCCCACCATTTGTGAGGACATTCTTTTTGGCTTTGTTTTGTTTTGCTTATTCACTTATGCGATGTGTGCATATTTATAAATATGCATTTCTTTTGTAATCATATAAAGCAATAAATACATTACACACACACACACACTAACACACACATATTATAGAACTCATGTCACCTTTAATGGTTAGTTACCTGTTCCCTAAATTGTCATAATTAAAAGAGATTTAGTAATATTATATTTGAGTGATAAAATGTATGCATGTTGCTCAGTGCCAGCAGAACTCTTTGAAAAGCAACTGAGCCTTTTCTATGTCGTTCAGATTGAGGGATAAGAGATTACAGTATTGCTCAACGTCTTCTGTCTCCTTCTTAATCTAATGCCCCCCATACTCACTGACACACACACACCCAGAGCAGTAGTTAATATACACCCAATTAAATAAAGATAACGGATTCAGGAAACCTATAAAATCCTCTAGATTGGGGATTCAGTCTCTCATTCAAGCCCATTACCAAACAGACAAATCTGTCAGTTGAAAGGAAACGGGTCTGACCATTGTAAATTTAAGAGAAATAATCACTTTACATAAGGTACAAGCCATTCAATATACAAGTACATTCTCAGAGAATTTGCAAACTCTTTCCTTTGTTTGGGATGCTGGATGGCACTTTTTGAGTAATCGATAGTAATAAGCATAAAACTCCTAGTTAGAAATAATTTATCTGCAAAATGTTGCCTAACTCCTGCCTAAAAGCAAAATGTGTATGGATGGAGTCAGTTTTAAAAGCAGAAAGCATATATTTATGTTTTCAAGATACATATCTACACACTCCCTTAAAACGTTAAAACATTTCCATCACTTTGCCTTCCTCTTACAATACAGACCAGTTGCCTTCATAGGGCTCACCTGGCTTGGCCTGCCCTGGCCTTGCGCCTTGCTCCCTCTCACCTCTGTCTCACCTCGCCTCTATGGCTGCTGTCCAGCTGCTGGCTCCTTATGCCCACTGCTTCTTCTGCCCTGGCCACACCATTGGACTCATCCTCACCAGTCTTATCTTAAAGGCTCTCCTTCAGACTTTAGCCCTGCCATCTCTTCAGAGTTTACACCCCTGCCCTGTCAGTTCTTTCATTAGGCATTTTCGTAGTTCACTCTTGCTTTCCTTCAAAGCACTTTATCACTACTGTGACTTTACATTCATTTGTGTGACCCTTGGCTAATATCTGCCTCTCGTACAAAACTCTAATTGCCATGGAGACAGGGACCATGCCTTTTTGCTCATTATTGTATCCCCAGGGCCTAACATAGTGCCTGGCACATGGTAGCCATTAAAAACTACATTAACTAAATGAATGAATTAATTTAAATAATAATTGCTGTTATTCTAGATTTTAGGACTCAGCCCACACTAAAATTAATGGTGTATTTGCACATTTCCACCCACCAAAGTTCTGTCTTCCTTCTCTTTTTTTCTGACATCTGAGAATGTTTCATGAGATCAGTGTGCTAGGATTATCTTTCCTCTCCCCACTTATTTTTTAATGGAGTCACAAAATTTAACTCACTCTACAATCTGGATTTTTAGAAAAAGGAGAGTACTTTTAATTCTGTCTAAATTTAAACTAGAGGCCCTCTGCCCATTACCGTCACCCCCATTCCAAACTCCTGCATATTGATTAGCAGGGGAAAAAAAGTCAAATGTGCCTAAAATTCTGGTCCCATGAAATGATTTAAGATGATAGTTTGTTTAGAGATTGGTCTTTCTTGTAAACATGTGCAATCTCTCTGGGAGCCCCTCCCTCCCATTTCCCTCCTAAGGTCCGAGTCTATGTGTAGCTTATATGACTTGGCTGTGTTGGGGCCAGTGGCGTTCTCTGGCTGGTAAGCAAAGCTTCTCATCTCTTATGTGTATCTAAAGGGACCCAAAGTTTCCAAAGGCTACTCTTAATTGCTTGTCTGCCAAGACGGTCATCAAACAACTTGCTACCTGGTTGATTGTGTTGTGTCAGCTCTAAAACAACATTCTTCTCTGATAAGGGGTTAATATCCAAAATGTGTAAAGACTCCTACTACTCAAGAGTAAAAAAAATGAACAATCTGGTTAACTGGGCAGAGGAACTGAACAAACATTTTTCTAAAGAAGACATACAAATAGCCAACAGGTGCTCAACATCACTAATCATCAGGAAAATGCAAATTGAAGCCACAATGAGGTATCACCTCAGATCTGTTAGGATGTCTATCATCAAAAAAGCAAGAAATAAGTGTTGGTGAGGATGTGGAGAAAGGGGAACTCGTTTGCACTCTTGGTGGGAATTTAAATTGGTACAGCCACTGTGGAAAACAGTATGGAGGTTCCTCAAAAAATTAAAAATAGAACTACCATATGATCCAGCAATTCTGCTTCTGAGTATAAATCCAAAGGAAATGAAAAGAGGTTATAGAAGAGACATCTGCACTCTTATGTTCATTGTAGCGTTATTCACAATAGCCAAAATATGGAAACAACCTAACTGTCCATCAACAGATAAGTGGATAAAAAAGATATGGTGTATATACAATGAAATATTATGCAGCCATAAAAAAGGATATCCAACCATTTGTGACAACACAGATGGAACTTGAGGGTACCATGCTAATGGAAACAAGCCAGACAGAGAAAAACAAATACTGCATAGTATCACTTATATGTGGAATCGAAAAATGCTGAACTCATAGAAACAGACTAAAATGGTGTTACCAGGATCTGGGGTTAGGGAAAGGGGAGGTACTGGTAGGAGTACACACTTACAGCTATAAGATGAGTATGTTCTAGGGATCTAATGTACAGCATCGTGGTTATAATTTATCACTAATTATAATACTGTCAGCTGTACTTGAAAGTTGCTAAGAGAGTAGATCTTAAATATCCTTACCACAAAAAAGAAATAATAATTGTATAACCTGATGCAAGAGTTAGCCAACACTATGGTGGCAATCATTTTGCAATATATAAGTGTGTCACACTGTACACCTTAAACCTAAACAATGTTATATGTTAATTATATCTCAATAAAGCTGGGGGCGGGGAGTGTACTATAATGTTTAAAGTTAATATTGTGGAGAGTTTGCCATCTCTCTATTGATTCTTTTACCTGGTCTGTATTCTCACCAGTTATATACAGCCCAAATGGACCTTTGCAGCTTGCCTACTTATGCACGTATTGATGTGTAAGTGGGGAAAGGCGTTCAGCTCTTCCCTGGTTCTGGGACACGTATTTTGTTAAATTTAGAATTTTATTTGAATTGGAGCTAAACCAAGGTTGATTTGAGAGAGGCATACTTCATAAAAGCTACCCAATCTGAGAAAAGGTGAGGTAGCTTAGAACTTTGACAATTCGCCGAAGGAACTTTAAAGGCCATGTTACCCAAATCTTTGATTTTACAGCTGATGAAACTAAAATTCAGAGCGGTTGAGTGATTCACCCAAGATCACACAAGGAGTTGGTATCAGAGCCTAGATACAAACCCTGATGTTTCCATTACTGGCCCCTTTGACCTTTCCTCTATGGCACCCTGCCTCCCAGGCTCATTGTAAGGTGGGATGGACTAGAAAAGTCACCCAGGGCTCAAGCTTCAGTCTTCACTTCAGAGACTTGTTATTCTTGCTGGGGAAGATTTGACAGAGTAAAGGATATACATATATACCCATACCTGACTTCCTTCAATCATCTCCCAGAAGTAAGGAAATGGGGAATGGGAACCTTAGCGCTGAGTATCAACTCCTAGTGAGTCAAGAGATGAGTCAAGAACAGAGAAATAGAAAGACAGAAAGAGGAAAGAGCCAGGAATGAAGGATGTAAGGGAGGGTAGGAGAAAGAGGGGGGAGAAAGAAAGAGAAGGGAGAAAGGAAGAAGAAGAGGAAGGAAAGAAGAAAGAGAGGGAAGGAGGGAGAAGGGTAGGAAGGAAGGAAAGAAGGAGCGAAGGAAGGAAGGAAGGAGGGAAGGAGGGAAGAATAAAAAAGAGCAGGTGCAGGTAAGGTAGAATATTGCTGGAACCCACAGGATCTCTGGCCAGCCACACTGTTCAGCGGCAAATGCTTCCTTCTGCCCAAGTCAGGGAGAGAATTAGAAGCTTGCAGGAAACTGTGCCACTGTAGACAAAACCCGTTCTGATGAGAACAGAAAAGGATTAGAAATGTTGGGACTAGAGAGGGAGGTAACAGAGGCAACTTCCACATCACTCAAACTATGGAAGACCTACAAGTATCCGGAGAGTCATCAGGAAGCCTGAAGGAGCACACATCTGTACATTTAATTTTGTTAATCAGTTTGCATAGCATTTCAGGATTAATGGATGGAATGTAGTTTATAAATGTCAGTTATAACTATAATGTTCACCCTGTACCATAATTTAATTCAATGAAGCTAAAGGCTAGTAAATTTAGAACCAATAAAAGGAAATACTTCCTTCCATTGTATACTTCACCCTCTGAGACCAGTGCCAGGAGGTCATTGACATGGTGCCAGCATTGAGAAAGAATTTGACAGGCCTCAATTAGACATATATCTGGGCAGTCAAAGGGAAGATGATTTAAGAGTTACAAAATCCTGTGCTTTAGTGCATTATTGAAAGCCTGGGCAAGGGTCGGGGGGCACTTCACTCTCTTTACTCTGCACAGCTTAAGGTGGATTGATCACAACTGCTTTTTATAGTGTAGGAAAACATGGTGCACATCGGCTCAGAGAGGGGGTCATGGGGAGAGATGCCCCTTTGCACCATGTGGATGCTGAATTTCCAACTCAATCCAGATACTCTCCTTCCGGCAGGGAAGGAGCTTGGAAAAGGGCCAAGAGACCTCATGGAAATCTCCTCCTCCAGTCTTCCAAGAAAAGTCCCCCAAGTTTCCCTGAAGATTTGCTGTTGGGCATTGTTGGATCCCTCTAACTTAACCCCTTAACCCCTCTCCCTCTAACTTCTCCCTCTAACCCATGTAATCTCTAATGTGTCTTCTCTCATTGGAGAAATCCATCTTGGAAACAGTTCCCACTGATTTGCACCTCAACTCTACCCCTATATCAGCAACTTCCTTGGAAATAAAGGGACAGGGCAGAATGCCCTAAATCCTGTCCCTTCCCATTGTGGCTCAGAAAAGATCTAATGAGAATGTCCATGCAAATATGACTCAATCCATTTAACCCAGTGGATTTAGGGGGGCTTGCCCCTAGCAGCAGTTTGGAAATGCAGGGGAGTACACTGTATTCTGGGTAGGCATCCCTGGATATTTACAGATTGAAATAGATTGTTTAGTTATATACTGTTCTTTATTTCTTCCTTTTATTATAGGTAGGGCATTATGCTGATTTTTTTGTGTACATGAGGAAGATTGTTGCTGAGCTAACATCTGTGCCAATCTTCCTTTGTTTTATGTGGGATGCCTCCACAGTGTGGCTTGACCAGCAGTGCTAGGTCCTCACCCAGGATCTGAACATGCAAACCCCGGGCCCCCAAAGTGGAGTGCGTGAACTTAATCACTATGCCACTGGGCTGGCCCCATGCTTATTTTTTTAAAAAGTTCTCTTATATCATCTCTGAATTCCATTTTCTAGTCATAAAGAGGATTTTACATAATATTTATTGTAAAAGACGAGCATTAGGTCAGAGAGTTTGAGAACGATAGACAGTGTGTGAGTTTCAACATTGACGTATACTTGAGTGAAATTTTCCAACTGAGTATTTAGTTTCCTGCTCTGTGTCTCATGGTTGAGTTCTTCAGCCTCATCGATTGCTCACTAATGCTTCTACTTCTATTAAATACTGACTTTATTGCCTTTGGTGACTTGCTATTGTTACATTTAGTCCTCCAAATTCTGGAGTTCCCATTAGTCTGAGGGCCCTATTCCTTTGTCCTTGCCCTGAAAGTCAAAGCCCTTCCATATGACTACCAATAGGTCTTTTGGTATCTTATAGTAAACTCTAGCTGTGTAGGTTTTCTCAGGCAACAGTAGAAATCATTAACGTAAAGGTTAAGAAATCAAAGTTGGAGGAGTATCTGTTCAACTCTCAAGAAATTACTTAACATCCCTAACCCTTAGTTTTCTCATCTAAAAATGTAGATAATAATATCAACTTCACTGGGATGTTTTAAGGATTAAAAGAGATACTGCATGTAAAGGATTTAGCATGGTATAAATTGTAGACATGTGGAACTCTTTATTTCCTGCTTTTAAATTACTTGTGTGATTCTTTTGAATATCAATTATATATTAGGTTTTTAATGACATCCGTTCCTTGCAGGATTTTGTCATTAAGAATTGTGAAATTAACCCAAAATCGGATCTAAAATATACCTACCAGTTATTGGAGATACACTGGTACAATTGTTTATTATTTCAATTTAATCTTAATGAGCAGGATGAGAGATGCTTTTGATACAGCATGAAAGTGTTTACTTAATTCTCCTATTCAGTACTCTCAAGGGTGAAAGCTTCTGCTTTAGTGCTTGGTCAAGCCTTAAACTTTATGTGTTTTGGCACTGCTCTGTAACAGAAGCGTTCATGGCTGCGACTGCCAAGTGCACAGAATAAATATAAATTTTTATCAGTACAGCGAGTGTTCATGATACTGACTGTCAGTGGAAGGCTATGGAATGCTTTTAGGATTCCAAGTATTAGAAGAGCAGCAAGGCCTGGGAACGGCTGTGGATCCTTCAAATCTAAGCCGCAGATGCCCACAAATCACTATTGTACGTATAATAATGCCCACGGTATTTAGCATGGAACATGCGAGGAACCAAGAGGACAGGGGCCTGGATCTAACCCAAGCTACATGAGGACTCCCTATGAGCCATATAAAAGTCTCAACAGTCTTATCTGTAAAATGAGACTTAGTGGTAGAGGTCGACCTTATAGGGTTGCTAGGAGAAAAAGAATGAGGTACCACCTGTGAAAATGATATCCAAATTATAAAGCATGACTGTGCAATTGCGCTGGCCTTCATCCAAATCCACTACATTATTGTTGAAGAATCCAGAGATTTTTCAAGTAAGCCAGTCGCATTGGCACAGGCTATGTGATGATGCAGAATAACCTATTTTACATTCAGATCCATCAACTTCAGAGAGATCTTCAGAAATCACAATGCCTATCTCATTCTACTTCCAAGCATTTTAATTTTAACAAATAAAGATAACAAAACCCAAAAATCCTCCAGACACTCTCCTTGGGGTTGGTGACCTACATTTTCCTCAGCTATCAACCAGCAAAGCCTGGTTCAGCAAAGAGCTGTGCTGAGCTGGGAAACATCTTTTAAGAGATGAAGGTACCACCATGCTTGTCTTAGGAGAGATTCCAGTGTAGGAGGCAGAAACTAAATAAGATTACAGACAAGAACAAACAGCCTACATAAGGCAATGCCTCCTGAAGCAATTTCAATCCGTTCTTCTTTTCTTGACCTGTCCTATTCGAAACGGGGCCTCTGCTATCAATAAAGCAGTGGAGCAGCCTCTGCCGCTCCAGCACTCTCCTATAAATATTAGATCCACTCACTGTTCAAAAGAATGAATCACGCTCCTCCTCTTTTGAATGTTCTTCAATTAATTCTCAAAATGCCAATATTGTTTTGGAGCCCAAAAATATAGCTCACTTAAGCTAGGAACATTCTTGGCCAGAAGAAAGGACTTGAGTGAAATTAGAATATTTTCTACCCTAGAACGCCATTGAATTAGGATGTTATGCGTGATCTGTTATTCCTGAAGCCCCGGTGAATCACACATTTTCAAAATTGATGACCTATACTACCTTGGATTGCTCTCTAATTGTTTTATGATCCTTCACTTTACATCCTCAACTAAAGAAGGGCAAAGACAGCATCTTTTACTTCTGCTGTATCCCCTGTAATACTCAACTCAGAGCTGGCATTCAGTGCAATTTTAATACATATTTTGTAAGTTCTCCTAGGTAACATGAATAATTCAGTAACTCTTTGTTAGAATGATCCTTTCATTCATTCATCAGCACATGTTGTTTATCATTTTATTTAGAAAAAGAAATGCTCCAAATCTTTACGCTGGTAGAGCCCAAAGGGCATTTTATGTCTGGTTCATTCTTGTGCTAGCTGGGTGCCTCTCACACTCCTTGTCACTATTCGTCTCTCACCATGTCCAACTGGTTATCCAGTTTTATCAATTCCATCCACAAAATATCTTTCCACTTCTTCCTCCTGACCTTTTGTCCTACTGCCCAAGTTCAGACCCTCATATCTTTCACCTAGATTGTTTCAAGAGCCTCCAAATTGATTTTATTTCATCTACTTTTTTATTCAATCAGTACATATTTATTGAGTACCAACTATGTACCTGGTGCTCCCTACATACTGAGGATACAGACCAGATCTCTGCTGTCATAGGGCTTTCATTCTGATGCTCAGGGAGAGACAATAACCAAAAAGACAAATAGGATAATTTCAAGTAGTTTAAGTACTACAAAGGAAATAAGATAGTGATGTGTTACTGACTGTTGGGTAGAAAGGCGTTTTGAGTTTGTAGCATTTAGTTGAGTTTTGGAGGATGAGAAACAGCCAGCCAGCTGAAGAATGGAGTAGAGAGTTTTCTAGACATAAGTAGGGCCATGAAACTGAAACAGAGAGCAGGCTGCATGGATGGCGAATTGAAAAGGGGAAAGTGGCAGATGAGCTGAGATGGAGAGGTGGTTCAGCAGCAGATCACAGTCTTTTAGACAATTGAACAGAATTTGGATGTTATTGTAGGAGCAATAGGAAAATACTGGAGCGTTTTAAGCATGGAAGTCGTATCATATAATTTAATTTTTAATAAGCTCGCCCTCGCAGTCCTGAAGAGACTGGATGGCAGAAGAGCAAAGCCTGAATCAGAAAGGCAAGGGAGGAGATTATTACAACCATCCAGGTGAGAGAAGACCGTGGCTTACACTATGGCGATAGAAAATGAAATGAAGAAAACGATTAGATTTAGGATGTATTTTTGATATTGAGAGCGAGATAAAATCAGAAATAAAGAATGACACCTAGGTTTGGGGCTTGAACATCTAGATGGCTAATTTTACCATTTACTGAGATGGGCAAGAATGGAGAAGGAATACATTTCTCTCCATTCTCCGCAAATAGAAAGAGCAATTTTTCTAAAACTCGTCTGGTTATGTTTTTTGCTTACTTAATATATTTCCAGCATTTCCTATCCTTTCCAGTATAAAATCTAAGCTTTATATTATACGCATGACATCACTGGTGCTTGTCCTTCCTATCCAGCCTCCTTTCCCATCACTCCCCCACAAGGCACCTGCAGCTGCAGCCGTAATGAGCTACCCACTTCTTTTCTGTGCAAGCTGTACTTTCTCCCTTTGCATGCCTCAGCACTCACTACTTCTTCTGCCTAAAGTTTCCTTGACCCTCATCCTCTGTGTTGCGATGTCCAACATATCTTTCAAAATGTGGCCCAAGTGTTACCTCCTCGCCCAGGTGAGTTAGACACTCCTTATCTCCCCATGCTTTGCTGAGCCAGCCTCAGCTAATGGGTCAACCACTTTCACTGACTGAATATGCCTTGGCTGTAAGCTTTGTTATCAGTAGGGAGTCTCACTCAACTTTGTACCTCCAGGATCTAGGAAACCCACGGTCAGTGCGAAAGAACTGTTTCTTAAGGAATGAAAGCTTAAGCCACATTTAACACACTATCTTCTAAAACAGCTATCAGTCTACCTATGCAATTCTTTCATCTGTATAGATAGACTGATAGCTGAGTGCCTCTGGGTATTTAGAAGCCCTCAGTCTGCAATTTGTCATCACTCCAATACCCCAAGGACCTAGGCTGAGATGAACCTCACTATAGAGTCATCTTTGGAGGGTAATAAACCCCTTGGTAACTGCTCTGCAGCTGTTCTTGGTTTGGTTGATTTTCAGCTTATTTTGATCCCTTTGGGTCATAGACCCAGAACTGGAAAGGGGATTTCAATGTAGATACATACCTGGATCTTTCAGGATTCATGTTAGTGTCTAGACTATCACCATGACCCAGCAGAATGTTCTTTAGGAGAGGCTGGTGAAATAGCACCATCTGATAAGTCACTTCCTAGCACGCTGAATGGACCAGGATAACCTGTACCTCACCCCGGTGACCACAATGATTTTCCTCCTCTGGGTAATGGGTGGGAATCTCTGTTGATTGTTCACCTGTTTCTTACATACATTACATATACAGCCCACAGCCCACCACACACCACTCTTAAAACAATAGTGTTGGTAAAGTTTTGTGGGTTTTTTTGCCTCTAATGTAGCCTCATGGATGTTCAGAAACATGGAAGATATTTTTGTACAGAAAAAAAAATGCCATCAGGATAATTACTTTATGAGTCCTGAGACCCATAGACTAGCCACTGCACTTTGCGGCAAGATGTTTTCTTAATGAGAAAGTCATTTTCAGTGTGTCAAAATCATAAAATTTAACACTTACACCCCCCCCATATTTTATACTCTGTCTGTGTTGTGCTTGCTTAAATATGCTGCCAGTAGATTTATATTCTAATAACTTGATTTTTAATTAGTGAGAAACCAAGGCAGTACTAGTTAAATGTCTCACAAAGCATTGCAGATGACTCTAAATGCCTTATGATATAAATACCTTTAGTAAAATGAAAACACAAGTAGCTTTGCATATATTTATATGTTTTGCCCTTTAAGTTTTGAGTTTAAAGGCTGAAAGCAGAGACAGTGGTAAAAGGAAGGCAGCTTCTTCTGAAGATCCATGCATTAAATTAGTTTGATTCAACTCAAGGCACACTTTTCAGGCACCTACTATGTGCCAGGGCACGTGCACGGCGCGGTGGGAATTGCAGAAACAAAGGGCCTGCTGCCAAATTGCTCTTCAACGCAATGCATTTCCCAAGGGAAACTTTCCCTATTCCTTGGAGTTGTCTCAAAAGACAGGTCAGGCCAGGAGTAATGCATCAATTCTGGGATCCTAAGCATTTCGTTGGAAATCGCTAAATCAAAAAATAACTGGAAGTGATGCAGCTCTATTCTTTATAAATCATCTCTGAAAAGTAAATATTTATTTCCCCTAAGAACTTAAGGTTCTTTTTTTAAAGTAAAATATTAGCATTTTTAAAGTAAAATAATTAAAAGAACTAAAATAGTTTAAAGGGTAAATTGTCTGAATGAATAAAAGAATTTATTCTGTGACATTTTAGCTCTGGTCTAGGATAAAATTTCTGGGTTTTTTTAGCTCTAGATCAGAGTAAAATTCCTAACCAAGTCTGCCCCAAAGTCTCCCTTTCATTAGGGAAGTGGGGTTATGTGAATTTTCTACTCGGAACTTTGTAACAGAATTGGTGTTCAAGACTGGGAAAGAGTAGAGCAGTTCTTGAGTTTATGTAAGCTTTTTTTTCATTCGTTCATTCATTCATTCATTCATTCATCCAGCCAGCCAGATGGCTACCCACCGATGCACTGAACACAGGTTTGTCGGGACCCGCTCTGTTTCCGGCTGTGTATCCCACATTTTAGTTTCTTATTCTCTTAGTATTTCAAATACGATGCTCATTGGGCAGCACCATTTTGGTGTGTTCTCCCTTCATTTGTGGAACAGCATGTTTCAGTTATCTTGTTTGCTTGTTTGTGTTGCCAGCACCAGCATACGTCTGCATTCTGTGACACCTCTTTTCTTTCCTTCAAGAAGTGTGAGCCCCCTCCAGACTGATTAATATTAATACCCCTCTACCCCAGCTATTGCCCAGCCTGGTGGCTGGTCAGAGTACAGCAATATTGTAGGAAGCTGGAGGTCCTCAGTTGAATGGTTGGCATTTCTAAGAGTCAGTCAACAGAAGAGAGACTGGTGGCTCAATGAACACTGAAAGACTCCAGGCCAACATTGTATATTTCTCATTGTCACCTCTCCTCTGCCAGGCTGGACAGGTTCCATTTGTCATCTGTTCTGTCTTTGGTATTTGTGTTAGCTTGCCAGGGCTGCTATAACAAAGTATCACAAACTAAGTGGCTTAAAACAACAAAAGGAACTTATTCTCTTGCAGTACTGGAGGCTAGAAGGCCAAATTTAAGGTGTTGAGAGAGCCATACTCTCTCTCTGAGACACTGGGTAGAACTCTTCCTTGCCTCTTCCAGCTTCTGATGGTTGCCAACATTCCTTGGCTTGTAGCTGCAACACTGTAGTCTCTGCCTCTGTCTTCTCCTTGCCTCTCCCCTGTGTCTCTGTGTTTAAACTTCCCTCTTATAAAGATACCAGTCACTGGAGTAGGGTCCATCCTAATCCAGTATGACCTCACCTTAACTTGATTACATCTGCAAAGATCCTATTTCCAGGTGAAGTCAGATTCACAGGCTGCAGGTGGAAATGAATTTTGAGAGGGTACTGTTCAATCCAATACAATATCCAACTCCCTTTCCTCACTCCTTCAAGTTCAGGGGCTTGTTACTACCCAGGAGTAGTGAACGATTCTTTGTTCATTTCCTTGAATTTGTTCATGGAATTGTAACTTGTTCACGTCATGTGTAAACTCTTTCTTAAAGTCTCCTCAAATCGCCCAGTGTGACTGTGTCATTTATGTCCTGCTGGGACCCTGACTCCCATAGAGCACTTTCATCACCTCTAAGGTTTTAGCCCACGTCCACTTACCACTCACTGCAGCAATGTTAAGGATCGAAAATATTGAGCCAGCAATGGTTTGCTTTTGGGCTCCACAGCCTTTGTAAAGAAGGACCATCTTGCTTGAATTAGCTTCTGCTCTTAATCCCTACTAGGCTGAAAGTTTTTAAGATGTGTGGCACTGATAAAAAGAGCTCCAGAACAAAAAATGCCAAAGAGTGAGAAAGGAGATGGCATTAGAATGCTGTGGAGGAAAAAGAACACGGATGCTATCATGCAGCCAAAGAGAAATATTTTAATAACCGTGGAAAAGCAGGAAAAAACAGAAACAGTAACACATTGGGTATGCCTTTGGTAATCTGGCCACAGAGTGTTTTATTTTTTTTCTCCTTTTACCTGTGATTCATACTGACACATCTTTTAAATCCTAGAATAAATCCTTTTGGTATTCTTAAATTGCACTTTAATTTAGGAATTTTACATTTATTGTAGGTGAAATTGGTGCATAGCTTTCACTTTTATGTTATCATTTTCAGATTTGGGATCAGAGTTGTGTTAAATTCGAAAAATGACTGGGGAAGCCTTTATTCTTTATTTGCATTCCGAAACAGCTCAACTAGAACAGGGTTTAATTGTTCCATGAGTGTTTCTCTCCTCAAAATTTAAAATAATGTGCTGATGAAACCATTTGGGCTTGACAAATATTTTGATAATGGTTGACCAAATTAGAAATTTCTTCTTTAATAACTATTGGATTTAAGTTTTATACTACATTGGCAATCTTGATTTTATTACAAATATCCATTTCCTTGAGGCTTTAAAATTATTAATTAAGAGCTATGCATGGAAGGTAGTTATAATTTTTAAATTTTCCTATCTCTGATTATATTCTCCTCTTCCTCCTCCAAAATAGTAACAATATTAGTAACTAGAATAGCCATAATACCCTTTGCCAGGCACCATGCTAAGCACTGTACACATCCTACCTTCTCTGATCTTCACAACGGTACCAGCAGGTAGATGCTGTCATTTCTCCGTTTCGGATGAGAAACCTGAGGCATATTTTACGATGGCTATACATTTTTCTCCTCTGATGTAATCATACATGAAAGACAAATTAGATCCCCTCACGTGGAGGCAGCTTTGCACAAAGTCAAGTGGAGCACTGTGGCAGCGTGCAATTCGATCCGGGCTGTCTAACTTCAGAAACCACCTTCGAACCCCCAACTTGTATGTATTCATATTTGTATTTCTTTTCTTTTTTCCTAATTGGTCTTTCCAGAGGTTTGCCTATTTTATAGGCAGGGAACCAATTCTTGGCTTCATTAACAAATTCTCCCTTTTCTCTTTTTCTAAATTCATTAATTTTGGTTTTTATCTTCATACTTAAGTTTATTTTTGCTATCTTTTTAATTTCTCGAATTTAATGTTAGGCATTTTAATTCCGTCTTATTTCATGATAAAAGTGCTTAAAACTAATGACATTTTCTCTGGTTATAACTAGTAATAAATCTTACACATTACTATAGGTTGAACCATATGAAATTGATGTCAACAGTTGACAATTTTTCATGACAAAAATGATGATTTCATATGGTTCAACCTAATGCGTAGTGTTATTGTCATCATTATTTTCTCAATATTCTATAATTACAGTTTGATATTCTTTCATGTTTCAAAGATTATTTTGGACCAGAGATTTAAATTTTTTAATGGCTTGAGTTTTACTCATTTGTTTTTCAAATAAAAAAATTGTAAATTATTTTCTAAAGCATAGACCCAATGTTATTCCTTTACTCAAAAGAGTTTCCCTTGCTTTTCTAGGATGACGGTCATTGCCTCCACACCACTTCTCAACGTGCTGTCCTGCCTGTCTCAGTGTACTTCTCATACCAGCCAGAGCGACCCCCTCGTTCCCCTGCCCGCCTCGCCTCTGGCTTTGCTCACATTCCTCCCTCCCTATGAAGCGCCCTGTCTGCTCAGCCCCACTTTCTGAAAATCCTTTTTAATCTTTGCGAGCCAAGGCACCTCCTCCAAGAAGGCTTCCCGTATTCCCTCCGGTCTAACTTTTACTACCTATGGATCTTGGTTAAATTATTTAATTTAATGATGGAATTCTTTTACTCATTTGTAAAGTGGGGATGATAATATTCACTTTATAGGTTGTTGTGGGCATTAAGTGATATAAAATGTCTAAGTTAATTTGAGAGTTCCTAGCATGTATAAGGTCAATTAAATTTTTTTTCTGTGCTATGGTTCCTCAAGTTTCCACTCCTAGTTCTTTTTCTGTTTTTACCACAAACCTTTTGGGTCATCTTATACATTTGTGTAGGCATCTAGATTACTAGATCTAACTTTTTTCCTGAGCTTACAGTCATTTTTTCAACTGCCTCAATTTCTCGTAGAACAGTGTAAAAGCATCTTGGTTAAGGCCACAGTTTGGAGTCATAGATACCCTGGATTTTATCGTCTGAAAGTGGGGATATTAATGCTGACCTTCCAGGATTATGGTGAGGTTAAATGAGATAATGTGCATAAAGGACTTATCACCTAACACTTAAGGTCTCTCTCATTCTCTCTCCCTCCCTCCTGCTTTCTGTCTCTTTCACTGCCCATCGAACATCTACAGTGAAGTGCAAACTGAATTCACCTTTTGCCCTTATACCTGTCCTTTTTCTGTTTCATTGAAGAGCAATATCACATAAACTGGAATCTAAGAATCATCCTTAAATTATTCTCAGACCCATTTGGTTCACTTCAGTCTGCCCTAGTCTTTAGTGCCTCCCATGTGTACCCGATCCCCACTATCTCCCTCTGGGATGGTTCTAATAGGTTTCCAATTCTCTACTAGCCTCCTCTTTCTTTCCCATCAGTATATTCTCTACACTGCTGCCTGCATTATATTTCTAGAACATGAATGAAGTGTGCTTTAAAGTCCCTCGCAACTCACCTTTGCTTAGAGCTGATCATGAACCCAAGGCCCTCAAAACAGACCTTTCTCAAGCACCCTGCGGTTATTCATTCTTTAGCAATTGTTTTATCGGTTGCCCCGTAATTGTGATAGAACTTACATGTCTTTGAGATGTTTGAAATCAAAGGCTGTAAATTCTCCTTTATAGCTTCCAATGAACCTGTTGCAATGCCTGACAGATCATTGCCTCATCAATGTCCTTGTCAGCCTGAACCCTGATGGTAAGTGTTACTATTATTGAGTGCTTACTACATGCCTTGTACTGTGTTATGCGCTTTGCATATATTATCTCATTTAAGTCCTATGGAATAAGTATTAGTACTATCAAAATGAAGCACAGAAAGGTTAAATAAGGTACCCAAAGACCCACAGCTAGTAAGCAGAAGAGCTGGGTTTGAAACCAGGCAACTACAGAACTTGCCTTTTAAATATTGTGTTATTCACATAGTTCATATTAATACATGTTTGCCAAGTAAATTCATGAAGGATCAAAATGAAAACAAATGTATTACTTAAAAGGTACATAAAAAACCTAGGTGATGAGAATTAAAATGCTATTGTTTAGCAATATTTATTAAATAAGAATTTGTTACGTAGTTATCACTTGCAAAACAATGCTGTAAGAGAGCACAACAGTGAATTCGTGCTGCTCTTCCTGAGATTAACTTATTTTCAACATTTGCCATTCTAAAAATGATGGGAAATTTAACCATAAGACACATTTCTTCTGTGGTAATTTCTCAAAGGCAAATCAGTCAACTAGTTACATATTTTCTGAGTACGATTTACAATGTCTGTTTTAATGCTGGCAGCTCAAAAATAAGAAGTTTTTGAGATTAGCAGCTCCCCGAATCCTGTTTTTAAATCTTCATGTTTTTCATCCCATCTTTTAACACGAGTGTGTTCTTGTCTTTCTCAAGCAGAGAAGTCAATAAAGGAGTTTCCAGAGTAAAATTTAAAAATTCATGGAGATGTCTTGTAAATAAAATGGAAAGCAGTGACTGTGGTGGTGATTTCAGCTCTCTTTCCTTCTGAGCATGGTGTTTTGAGAGAGCTAAGCCATTCTAAATAATCTCTAGAAGACTTGTAAGAAGAGAAATTGGAGAAATGAACACAATGGCCAAATCACTGCATGCTGGCTCAAAGTAACTAGCTTTGTCTGAGTTGGCTAAGTTTAAACATGCATTTACCAGCTAGTCCTTCTGCCCTTCCCTTCTGTTATGTCCCAGTTCTTCTTATTAATCATGTATGTCATACTATTCTCAGTACTGAAACTAATGGAACAAACATCTTACTCTTCCATTTCTAAGATAACCTACTTTCACGTCTGCTATCAGTGACCTTTCATTGATGGCATTACTATGGAACAAAGAAGTAACTTAAATAGCCTGCATAACTATATTGTATTGCCTACTTGAGGCTCATGGGACCTGGTGTAAAATAAGAACTTTATCAAATAGGATTTGTTTTATGGAAAGCACTGTACCTTGAGCAGAGTACAAAGATCAGTCATGATGTGTGTCTGACTCGCATTGTAAAGTTGTTGCTTCAATCATCATTGACCAATTACTGTTTTATTATATTTTCTTTTTATTTTTATGGTAGAGAATGCAATTTTTCCCACAACCAGGCCTTGAGCACAAATACAATAACAATTTGAGGAGAGAGAGAGAAAAAGAAATCTTAGTTTTATCTGCACAGAGGGACCAATCGGAGTTCACTTGTGCATATAGTTGTTTTTCATTAGAGTATTCTATAGCTATCTTCCTATTGTGAATAATTCTTTTCAAAAAAATTATTTCAAGAAGAAATTTGTTTTTCTTGATTATATTGTTTGGAAATACTACAGTTTCTAGAGATTTTGTACTTGTTTATGCACAGTAGATTTTCAGAGATATAAGTGTGATAAAGTAGCACATGACACTGATTCTATTCCAGATAAGAGTCATTATTGGGGTCATTAGGAGCTCAGCTAGGGCTCTCATTTAAAAAAAAGAAAAAAAGAGCTTATTTTCATTAAAAAAATTTCCTCAAAAAAATTGTTAGAGGTTTAATTTTTTAAATCTAAGGGCTTACTTATTCACCATTTGAACAAATAAACACGTATATATTAATGCGATATGTACAAGCTTTTTGATCTTTTAGTGTGACCCCTGGATTTTTTACCGTGCCTTATTTTAACTCTGCCCTGGGGAAGGGATGCCCTTCCCATGTTTGTAAGTCACCCTATTCCAGAGGGAGAAGTGGCACCAAAGCAGCCCAACAATAGTTTCACATTTCCTTTGCCCATACCCTCAGCAAAGGAGGTGTGATATGGTGGGGATGTGGGCAACAGTCCAAGAGAGTTACTATTTTAGCTCCACTAAGAAGCTAAATAAGGAAATAAATACCAAATTAGGTGCTTTCTCCTTCCCATCCTTTCTCCTGGTACTTCTTCACGTGTGTCAACAGCAGCCCCAAGAAAAGTGGAAGGCTGTAGTATAAAGGCTTTAATAATGCCTCTGATGAAAGAGAGAAAGAAAGAAAGAAGGAAAAAAAGAAAGAAGGAAGGAAGGAAAGAAAGAAGGAGGGAGGGAAGGAGGAAGAAAAAGAAAGAAATTTGATATTTACCTCTTCTTGGTAGATATTAAGATATATCTAAATAAGTGTACTTTACTAGTTAACTGGAGAACCTAATCACACTTTTATATAATGTATGTTCCCTTACAACCGTGCTCACAGTTGTGTGTGAAAAATGAGCCCACGTAATGCTTTTCTGTGTAATTCAGAGGACATGCTGACACGGCATGGTGTGCACACCACCACAAAAATTGTCCTTCCATCACTACTTTGTGGAAACGTAATTTTATCCAGGTAGAAAATTACTCCATAAATGTGACGCTTGTGTGGATTGAATCACAACATATAATTATTTTCTAATGATATCTGTAGATATATAATAACTTGGGCTACAATAGTGATTAAAAATATTGAGGATAGGTAATGAAGTATTTACTATTTTTAAAGTAAAACTCTAAAGATAATATAGGGTATCAAAATTTCAATTTAACTGTTAGGTTGCCATCTGTTAAAAGATACTGCCATTTTCTTCTTTCTTTTTAAGTAAGATTTGTTTGTTATTGTCTAGGAAGCCTAAAGCAGACTTTGAAAGGTTACATATGTGTTGTAGAATGTTCCCAATTCTTTCGAAGATAGAACCCAAATGAGATAATAGGATTTGGCTTTTCTAACGTAACGATAGGAGAGCAATACTCAAATGCTAAAAAATCCAAAGAATTTAAAACAAGTTTTCATATGGTATATTTGTTTTCTTCTTATGTTTGCCTACATATCTGTTAAATGGTAAACTCTAATGATTTGAAATACGATTGTATTTACATCTATATTCGCCTCCTTTCAAAAGCATTTTAAACAATTATCAAAAGAATGCTACAATTTCTCTTTGGCGTCAGAAACAGAATAATTGTAACTGAATAAAACATAATATTTAATTACTATTTGTTCCATATCAATAAACAGGAACATCATTTTTAAGGAATTCTGCATAATGAATTAAGTTCTGAAACTTAAAGCAAAGAATAAAAAACGGGACAGGAAGTAGCTTCATTCTTTTGCATTTTATTTCTTCTAGAGAAGAGTATAAAATGCCCAGGGTTGGAAGAGGCTGTCTCTCTGTACTATAACTCACCAGGGATACAGATTATTATTGAATAATTCATGTCAAGAAGTTAAATAGAAGGCTGGTTGTTTGTTAATTTGTTTGTCCCTGGTTGGGCTGAATTTCTCACAGCTCCCAAAGAAGTTAACTAACGAACGTCAACTACACAGATATGTGGATTTCTATTGCATGGAAAGAAAAAGCTGCAGCCTCTGAAGGAATCCTTACCGGACTCCTGTCGTTGCTGAGACTTAAGAAACATTAAAGGTGGAGGGGAGCTCCATTCCAAGTTCTGTTTCATTTCATAAGCCCTCGGTTCTGACTTTAATTTTCTTCAGCTTGCCTTTGAGAGGCTGAAAACTACAAGATCTTGTTCACAAGCGTGTTCAGAATCTTTCTTTTAAACCTGCCTTGGCTTTATTTTCTTAAGTGACTTAATCAAAGGTAATTCGAGTTCACATTTTTGTATCAATGGTTGTATTTAAAGAGGTCTTATCTGATTTCCATCACCAATTACAGGCTTGCATTTCTTGTTTATATCCATCTCGAAGCTGACAAGGGCCCGGTTTGGTTTTGATAGGAAGTCAAGCCTTCATCTCATGTCAAAAGTCCCTAAAGCACATTTGTTCTGGTAAAATTATATCTCGGGAATGATGGGTTCTAATACGAAATGAGGATGTGGTGGCATGGGGTGGTCCCTGCCACTTTGTTTGAAAAATAAATTGTGAAACCTCAGTAGTAAATATTTGCCTGAGAGAACACAGTGGGAGGGAAATTACAGTGCTGGAGAATATTGCCATTAAGAGGACTGAAGTCAGAGGTTAACGTAACAGGAGTTGGTCTAGTCAAAAAGGTCAAAGCGGGTTGGCCCACTCAGCAGAGAGCTCCGAGATGACTTTTAACTATTTTTGGCAAGATAAACATCATATGCCGCTGCCTTTGGGAGCAAAGAACAAAGGTCGAAGACCCAAGAGGATTAACTTCTTAAAAAGAGATACAATATTTAACTTGGCTGCCCTCAAATGCCTCGGCTTTTCTGGCCTGCTTTCCTTAGCAATGGAATTCCAGGTTTTGTTTAAAACAAATAGAGTATCTTTTAGAAGTCAAGATTCTAACACTGCAAACCTAATACCACAAGAAACCGTAGATTCTAAGTTAAATTGTAGACTTGTAGTTATTTAAGAGGCGTGGCAGTCCTGTTTGTTCTAGAGTTGCGGGCCCCCACGCCACCACCCCACAGGCCTTCTGCACTTCATTTTGGTCCCCACAGCACCCTGGGCACCCCCGGCACCTGCTCTTCCCGCTGTGTGCTGAACCCATCAACTGCACGCCTGTCTATTCCAATGGACTTGGCGTTTCCTGAGCTCCTCTGGGTCTCTCTTGTTTATCATTGACTTCGTTTAGTTCAGAGAGTTACTCTGGAGCCGGATTGCTGTAGTTTGCTTCCTCCTAGCTGGGTAAGATTGGACAAGTTATTTAACCTCACTGTGCTTCAGTTTCCTTGAACCAGAAGTGGCCATCATAATAGTACCAACCGCATAGGTTAAACTGGGACACAATCCCTTATTCACAATTCTGAAATTCCAAGTATTCTAGAAACTGACAATTCTTTCTTAAATTTGTAGCAAACCCTTTTGATGGCCTGAACTAATGTGAAATTATTTGTAGACTTTATCTCAGTTAGAATAACTATTCACATATTTCAGTGCAGAAAAGTTAATGGGTTTGATTATGGGATGTTGACCCAGATCCCCAGGGGATGTTGTATACTCTATAAGTGTTGTATTGCTGTTTTAGCATCTTAAAAATTTTGAACTCCAAATTGTGTCTGACTTTAAAAGTTTCTGATAAAGGCATTTTGCTTACTAAAATGTAGAAATCAATCAAAATCTGTTAGTTATAATTGTTACTATTTGGATCCTAACATCCAGAACAATGTCTGGTACAAAGAAAGTGCTCCAAAATCCTAGAGCTGATCCTTTTAGAAACTAATGCTTGTTGGTCACTGATGGAGCACAGCAGGCTCTTTGGACCAAGGCTCAGTGCCACCAAAGCACTCCAAGGTCACACACTTAGGAGGTGGCCGAGTAAGAATTCCAAAACAGGCAGGTTAGCGCCAAAGTGTGTGCACTGAACTAGTTCACACACTGCTAGTACTACAACACTGACCACATCTCCTATAGCAAAGTTAGGTTCTGCTGTGAATGAGATCTGAACGCGGTGTGTCTGATGGCATTTTTAAGTTTTCTGCTTTCCATTGAATTTTATGCTGACATGAACAAAATCAGGGACAGAATAACTCAATAGTAGACATCCAAAAGAAAGGTCACTGACATACTGTGTGTGTGTATGTGTGTGTGTGTTTTAAGCTGCTCGTAGCACCCGAGTGGTGCTAGGTACCTAGCAACTACTCAGTTAGCATGTTCTGAAGTAAGCTAATAAAGCTCTGCTGCCCAGATTCCCTGTGGCTCTACCTTCCATGAATCACTTCTACGCCCTAGATCAGCAAATATTTGAATATTAAAGTTATTTAGTCTTTATCCTTTTATTTCACTATTGTCTCAAATATCAATAACAAAAATCGCCTCAGCATCATCCATTTCTTTGACATCAGAATCAATCCTTCTTGGAAAAGATGGGTTCATTCATTGACTAATGGTATCCTTTATTACATAAGCATCACACCAATTCTTTATGGAAAAAAAAAAGTGTGTACATGAATAGAAAATTATTTCTCTTTTTTTAGTGCCAATTAAAATAGCTTCTTTGAGGCTTATAAGAATGAGTTCCCTTTTAAAATATATTCTTATCTTATATATCTACTAGAAGCATGGTGTAGGTGATTACGATCAGCCAATTTAATCTCTATTTACTATTTTTTATCTAAAAAAGATTACTCTTAGGGGCTGGCCCCGGAGCAGAGTGGGTAAGTTCGCGCGCTCCGCTGCGGCGGACCAGGGTTCGGATCCTGGGCGCGGGCATGGCACCGCTCGTCAGGACACGTTGAGGCGGCATCCCACATCCCACAACTAGAAGGACCTGCAGCTAAGATATATAACTGTGTACCGGGGGGGTTGGGGAGATAAAGCAGAAAAAAAAAAAAAAAGATTGGCAACAGTTGTTAGCCCAGGTGCCAATCTTTTAAAAAAAAAATAAAAAAGATTACTGTCATTTAACTTATATAATAAAGAACATTATAATAATTATTTGCTGTGACAGAGAGAGCTTAGGAGAGGGATGCCGGCTGCTCAAATACTCTGATTTTGCACAAGTTACTCAGTGCAACTGGTTGTACTAATGGTCCTACTTTTTTCTGACTCCCTGTACCCACACTCCTCATGCCCACCCACATAGACTCTGGGCTTGATCTTAGGACTGACTTTGGTCGGTGATCACTAGCAAAGTTGATGAAAACCGAGGGCTAACAGAGTGCGTTTCCATTGTGTCTCATGAAGCCCCTGGCCACCCATTACCATGCAAATATGTCTAGGCTACCCTGCTGAAGGACTAGGAGAGGCATTTAGAAGAGAGGTATTTAGAAGAGAAGTGATCCTGGACTAGCCAGCTTCTAGCCAAGTCACCAGCTCATTGCAAATACTTGAGCAAGTCCAGCTGATACCAACAGAACCCAGCCAGATAGCAGATGTGCTCAGTCAACCCATAGACTCACAAGAAATAACAAGTAGTTGCTGTTTTAAGCCAGTATGCTTTGGCGTGGTTTGTATTACAGCAATAGCTATCAGAATTTGCTCTGCTGTGTCTCATTTCCCCTGTTCGTTGGAATACATGAGATTGAATTTCAGTCCAGTTTTAAAATTCTATGCTAATTCTTTGTATTGATTTTATGTGTTCAAAGAATTATAGAATTTATGTTTCAATGTTATTATCAGCATAGTAGTAGTATCATGATGACCCACAAACATTTATTGAACACACACATGCTTGGCTTTAAATGGGACTAAGCAAGATTCATTAAAGTAAAGAAATTCCCCACCACCTAGAGCTGAAGTCAGAAAATTCTTTCTGTAAAAGGCTAGATAGTAAATAGTTTAGGTTTTCGGGCCATGTGGTCTATGTCATACCTACACAACTCTGTTGTTGTAGCACAGAAGTGACCATAGACAATACATAAACAATTGGGCACGGCTGTGTTTCAATAAAAAATTATTTTCAGAAAGAGATGCCAGGCTGGATTTGGTGGCCCGTGGACAATAGTTTGCCAATTACTCATCAAGAAACCATTGAAACCAGATAACTCTGCAGTTGGTGTAAGGAAAGAATACATAGCAGCAAATCAGCATAAGTGTTTGATTTTTTCTTCTTTTTTTATTGTGGCAAAAAACACATAATAGAAGACCTATCCTCTTAATAAATTTTTAAGTATATAATATAGTATTGTTAACAATAAAGACACTATTTTACAATACATCTCTAGAACTTTTTCATCTTGCATAACTGAAGTTCTATATCCATTGAATGGTAACTTCTCATTTCCCGCTCCCCTGAGCCCCTGGCAGCCACCATTCTGCTTTCTGCTTCCATGCGTTTGACACGTTAGATGCCTCACATAAGTGGAATCATGCAGTATTTGTCCTTCTGTGACTAGCTTCTTTTACTGAGCATATTGTCCTGAAGACTTATTCATGTTGTAGTATGTGACAGGATTACCTTCTTTTTTAAGACTGAATTTTATTACATTGTACTATACATCACATTTCTTTACTATTCATCTGTTGATGAACATTTAGTTTGTTTCTACCTCTAGGATATTGTGAAAAGGCTGTAATAAACATGGCAGTGCAAATGTCTCTTCAGGAATCTGTTCAATTCTTTTGGATAAGTACTCAGAAGTGGAATTTCTGGATCACACGGTAGTTCTATTTTTATTTTTTGAGTAACCTCCATACTGTTTTCCATAGTGTTTTCCATAGTGGCTGCACAGTGTGCAAGGGTTCCAATTTTCTCCACGTTGTCACCAAAACTTGTTACTTTCTGTTTCTGTTTTTCTTTTTTTATAATGGCTATCCTAACAGATGTAAAGTGATATCTCGTTGTGGTTTTGATTTGCCTTTTCCTGGTGAGTAGTGATGTTGACCATATTCTCATATATCTATTGGCCACTTGTACATCTTCTTTGGAGAAATGTCTTTTCAAGTCCTTTGCCCAATTTTAAAATCAAGTTATTTGTATTTGTAGTATTGAGTCATATGAGTTTCTTATATGTTTTAGATATTACATCTTTAGTAGATATATGGTTTGCAAATATTTTCTCCTAATCTATAGATAGGTTGCCTTTTCATTTTGTTTATTATTTCTCTTACTGCGCAAAAGATTTTTAGTTTGATGTAATCCTACTTGTTTATTTTTGCTTTTGTTGCCAGAGCTTTTGGTATCATATCCAAAAAGTCATTGTCAAGGCCAACGTCAAGGAGCATTTTCCCTATATTTTCTTCTAGGAGTTTTGTACTTTCAGGTCTTACATTTAAATCTTTAGTTCATTTTGAGTTGATTTTTCTGTATGCTGTAAGAGAAGGGTCCAGTTTCATTCTTTTGCATGTGGATATCCAGTTTTCCCAACACCATTTATGGAAGAGGCTATCATTTCCCTATTACATATACTTGCCTCTCTTGTCATAAATTAATTGACCATATATGTATCAGTTTATTTCTGAATTCTATATTCTGTTCCATTGGTCTATGTGTATGTTTTCATGCCAGTACTATACTGCTTTGATTACTATAGCTTTGTAATATAATTTGAAATCAGGAACTGTGATTCCTCCAACTCTTTTCTCCTTTCTTAAGATTACTTTGGCTTTGGGGTCTTTTGTCATTCCATGTGAACTTCAGGATTGTTTTTCTCTATTTCTGTGAAAACTGTTGTTAGAAATCTGATAGAGATTGCATTTAATGTCTATATCCCTTTGGAAAATATGGACATTTTACCAACATTAATTCTTCTAATCCATGAACACAGTATATCTTTCCAGGGGACCACCAGTGACATAGTGGTTAAGTTCATGTGTTCCACTTTGGTGGTCCAGTGTTCACATGTTTGGATCCCAGGCGCAGACCTAGCACCACTGATCAAGTCATGCTGTGGCAGCATCCCACGTAGAAGAACTAGAAGTACTTACAACTAAGATATACAACTATGTACTGAGGCTTTGGGGAGAAAAAAAAAAGAAGATTGGCAACAGATGTTAGCTCAGGGTCAATCTTCCTCACCAAAAAAAAATAATAATAATAATAAAGAATATATTTCCATTTATTTGTGCCTTTTTCAATTTCTTTCATCAATGTTTTATAGTTTTCAGTGTAGCAATCTGTTAATGTGGTATCTCACATTGATTGACTTTTGTATGTTGAACCATCCTTGCATTCCAGTGATCACTTGGTGGTGGTGTATGATTCTTTTTAATGCGCTGTTGAATTCTGTTTGCTAGTATTTTGTTGAGGGCTTTTGCATCTATTTTTATCAGGGATATTGACCTGTAGTTTTCTTTTTTTGTAGTGTCTTTGTCTGGTTTTGCTATCTGGTTATTGATTGCCTCATAAAATGAGTTTGCAGGTGTTCCCTCTTCTTCAATCTTTTGGAAGAGTTGGTGTTAATTCTTCCTTAAATATTTGGCAGAACTCCAGTGAAGCCATCTGGTCCTGAAATTTTCTTTCTTGGGAGGTTTTTGATTACTGATTCAATCTCCTTACTAGTTGTAGGTCTGTTCAGATGTTCTATTCATAATTTAGTCTTGGTAGGTTGTATATTTCTAGGAATTTATTCACTTCTTCTAGGTTATCCAATTTGTTGGTGTGTAATTGTTCATAGCAGTCTCATAATTCTTTTTATTTTTATGGTGTCAGTTTTGTAATGTTATCTCTTTCATTTCTAATACATTTGCCTTTTCTCTTTTTTTTTACTCTAGCTAAAGGTTTGTCGATTTTGTTAATATTTACAAATACCAACTCTTAGTTTTGTTGATTTTTTAAAATTGTTTTTCTATTCTCTATTTTATTTCTTGTCTAGTCTCTATCATTTCCTTCCTTCTGCTAACTTTGGGATAAGTTTATTCTTCTTTTTCTAGTTCTTTGAGATGTAAAGTTTGTTTATTTGAGGTATTTCTTGTTTTTTAATGTAGACATTTACAGCTATAAACTTCTGTCTTAATATTGCTCTTACTGCATCCCATAAGTTTGGTATGTTGTGTTTTTTGTTTTTGTTTGTCTCAAATTTTTCCTTTTGATTTCTTCTTTGGCCCATTGGTTATTCAGGAGTGTGCTGTTTAATTTCCACTTATTTGTGAATTTTCCAATTTTCCTTCTGTTATTGATTTTTCATTTCTTTCCATTGTGGTCAGAAAGATACTTGGTATGCTTTTTTTTTTTTTTTTTAAAGATTTTATTTTTTCCTTTTTCTCCCCAAAGCCTCCTGGTACATAGTTGTATATTCTTCGTTGTGGGCCCTTCTAGTTGTGGCATGTGGGACGCTGCCTCAGCGTGGTTTGATGAGCAGTGCCATGTCCGCGCCCAGGATTCGAACCAACGAAACACTGGGCCGCCTGCAGCGGAGTGCACAAACTTAACCACTTGGCCACGGGGTCAGCCCCTACTTGGCATGCTTTTAATCTTCTTAAAATTGTTAAGATTTGTTTTGTGACCTACTATGTGATCTATCCTGGAGAATATTTCATATGCACTTGAGAAGATTGAATAGTCTGCTTCTGTTGGGTGAATTGTTCTGTCTACCTATCTGTTAGGTCTTTTTGGTCTATAATGTAGTTCAAGTCCTCTATTTCTTTATTGATCTTTTATCTTGATGTTCTATCCATTATTGAAAGTGAGAAATTGAAATCTCCTACTATTATTGTGCTGCTGCCTCTTTCTCCCTTTAGTTCTGTCGGTGTTTGCTTCATATATTTGGGTGTTCTGATGTTGGGTGCATATATATTTATAATTGTTATATGTTCTAGTTAATTAATCCTTTTATCATCATATAATATCCTTCTTTGTCTCTTGTGACAGTTTTTTTTTTTTTTTTAAGATTTTATTTTTTTCCTTTTTCTCCCCAAAGCCCCCCGGTACATAGTTGTAGATCCTTCGTTGTGGGTCCTTCTAGTTGTGGCATGTGGGACGCTGCCTCAGCGTGGTTTGATGAGCAGTGCCATGTCCGCGCCCAGGATTCGAACCAACGAAACACTGGGCCGCCTGCAGCGGAGCGCACGCACTTAACCACTCGGCCACGGGGCCAGCCCCCTCTCTTGTGACAGTTTTTAACTTAAAACACATTTTGTCTGAATAAGCATGGCCATTCCTTCTTTCTAATGGTTACCATTTTTATGGAATACATTTTTACATCCTCTCACTTTGAGCCTACGTGTGTGTCCTTAAATCTAAAGTGAGTCTCTTGTAGACAGCATGTAGTGGGATCCTGTTTTTTTAATCTGTTTATCTATCTATATCTTTTGAATAGGAGTTTGATCCATTTACATTTAAAGTAATAACTGATAGAGGACTTACTATTGCCATTTTGTTAATTGTTTTCTTCTGCTTTGTAGCTTGTCCCCCCTCTTTTCTTCTCTTGCTGTCTTTCTTCGCGTGGTTGACTTTTTGTAGTAAAACTTGATTCTTTTCTCATGTTCTTTTGTGTATCTTTCATAGGTATTTTTGTTGTGTTACCTTGGGACTTACATGAAACAACTTACAGTTATACTAACCTATTTTAAGTTGATAACAACCTCAATCACATACAAAAACTCTACTTTTCTAGTTCCCCCCCACACCTTCTGTTATCAATGTCACAAATTTCATTTTTTATATTATGTAACCATTAATGAATTTTTATATTTATAGTTTTTTAAATACTTTTGTCTTTTAACTTCTATACCAGAACTAAAATTGATTTACACATCACCATGACAATATTCTGTGTTTTTCTGTATATTTGCCTTTACCAGTGAGCTTTATACTTTCATGTGCCTTGTGTTGCTGTCTAGTGTACTTTCATCTCACCTTGAGGGACTCCTTTTTACATTTCTTGTAAGGTAGGTTTAGTGATGAAGAACTTTCTCAGTTTTTGTTTATGTGAGAAAAATCTTTATTTCTCCTTCATCTTTGAGAGATAGTTTTGCCAAATATAGTTTCCTGGGTGTTTCAGCTGCTTGAATATATCATTCCACTTCCTTCTGCCCTGCAAGATTTCTGCCAAGAAATCTGCTGATAGTCTTATGGGGACTCCCTTGTATGTCCCTTTTCTCTTGCTGCTTTCAAAATTCTCTGTTTGTCTTTAACTTTTGACAATTTGATTGTAATGTGTCTCTTTGCGAACTTCTTTGGATTCATTCTAATTTTAATCTGTTGGGCTTCTTGAATTTTGATGTCTAGTTCCTTTCCTAGATTTGGCAAGTTTGGGCCATAATTTCTTCAAATAAGCTTTCTGCCTCTTTCTCTGTCTCTCTCTCTCTTCCTTCTGGGATTCCCATAATGCATATATTGTTTCATTTGATGTTGGTGTCCTATAAGTCCCACAGGCTTTCTTCACTCTTTTTCATTCTTTTTTACTTTTTGCTCCTCTGACTGGAGAATTTCAAATTATTTGTGCTCAAATTCACTTATTATTTCTTCAGTTGACCAGATTTGCTGTTGAACCCCTCTAGTGAAATTTTCAACTCAGTTCTTCTATTCTTCAGCTCCAAAATTTCTATTTAGTTCTTTTTTTATATTTTCTATCTCTTTGTTAATATTCCCGTTTTTGTTTGTGCATCATTTTGCTGAGTTGGTTGAGCATCTTTATAATGGTTATTGTGAACTCTTTGTCAGGTAATTCATATATCAGAGTCTATTTCTGGTTATTTAGTTTGTTCTGTTTATTGAGCCATGTTTTCCTATTTCTTCATTTGCCTTGTAACTTTGCATTTGGATCCACACATTTGAAAAAACTACCACCTCTCCAAGTCTTTACTGATTGGCTTCATATAAGGAAAGACTTTCACCAGTCAGCCCAGTTAAAGAGTCTTGGGCCTCTCAACCCTTTTCTGTGGATGTATCTTCTCCAGACTACTGTATTTAAATTCCCAATTAGAAGGTTTTTCCAGTTTCTCTTTTCAAGAGTTTGTAATCTCTCTCTCCTTCTGGGTGTCTCTGTAGTACTGCAAGTTCTCTGGAGCTGCCACAAGCTACCCAGCTGTATTCTGTTCTCAGTAGTCCCCAAGCATCTACAGCATGTTGGGTCCCCTCAGTGCTCTGAGACAGGTGAAACAGAAACCAGTCCTTCAAGCAGCCCCTGGAAAATCTGGAATGTTGGATGTATGTTCCAACTTTTTCCCTCCTCAGGGAGAAGCTTGGAGTTGGGGGTTTTCTCCCATTTGTTCCATGCTGAGCCAGGAGGAGGAAGTATGGTGAATACATGCATACTAGTCCAAACCTTTGCCTTTGTTCTCAGCAGTCTCTACCCTGGCACCGTTTTCCATCAGTGCTTAGATTCAAGCAAGACAGAAGTCAGTTCCTTGGGCAGCCCCCAGAAAAGTCTTCACATTGGACCTAGATTTCACTTTTCTCTTTTACTCTTTAGGCAGAAGCTGGGAGCTAGGAGTTTTCTCTCAATTGTGCCATGCTGAGCTGGAGGGAGGGACTACAGTGAGTGGCTGCCATAAATTTTCCAGCCAGTTTCAATGTACCTCCTTGCATGCTCACTTGGGATGCAGAAGCCTCTTGTTTCCTGGACTTAACACAAAGGGAATTGGTCCATGTAGTGTTAAATCAGTGTCTTAATGGGGGGATGGAGGGTCTGAGGCTTCCTAATCTGCCATCTTGCTGACATCACCCCTCTCTCTCTTGATTTTTCTTTTTCTTTAATTGAAGTTACATTGCTTGCTTGAGGTTTCCACTGGGGATAAAAGTATCTAAAAAAAATGAAAACTTAGGAGGCTATCCCAGTGGCATAGTGGTTAAGCCCATGTGCTCTCTTTTGGCGGCCTGGTGTTTACAGATTTGGATCCCAGGTGCAGACTTACAGATGGCTCATCAAGCCATGCTGTGGCGGCATCCCACAGTCAAAAAACAGAGGAAGATTGACACAGATGTTAGCTCAGGGACAGTCGTCCTCAATCAAAAAGAGGAAGATTAGCAACATATGTTAGCTCAGGGACAATCTTCCTCACCAAAATAAAAAAAAAAAAAAGAAAGCTTACAAACAGGAATAGGGACAGGAGAAAGAGAATAATAAATATAGGTAGAACAGTAAAAATCATGAATATTTCTTTCCCCACACTATGGCATACAGTTGCAAACTACCTAATTTTACTCATGATAATCTCAAAAGCAATGTTGCTTTTTAAATACAGGATCAACAAATATTTTTATAAATACCATAATGATTTTTCAATACTGACTTTTTTTAAAAACCTCATTTTGTCAGAAACTACTAATTTGCAATAATAATTCATATTCCTCTTGTCCATATGCTACAATGAGCATAGCATCCATTTGTGTTCAATAAATGTTTGGTTAATGAGTGAAGGATTCCATAATCCTTTAGAAGACATAGTAAGAAAAAAGCCTCTTTATGTTCTCACTTTATTGGTGAGCTCCAAAAGATACTAGCTAGTAAGTATAACATGGTCACTCCATTGGCAACTTGGAACTAAAACAAAATATCCACTGATTGAGATTTGCCTAATTTTAGACACAAAGCAGCACTATGTTTGATATTATAATTGTCTCTAATAGTTATGTTTATAATACCAGACCTTAGCCCCAAAATAACTTATATGTATTACCAACAAGCAACTAGAAAATTTAATAGGAAAAAAGATCACAGTCTCAGTTGCAGTAAAGACTGCAAAGTATTACAATGTAAGAGATATAATCATAAAATACCTAAATAGTCTTCAGAAACATAGATGCTGGAGCCAGACCACCTGAGTGTGAATCCTGGCTCCATTGCTTACTGGCTGTGTGACTCTGGGAACCTTTTTAAATGCACCTCAATTTTCTCATGTGTTAAAAAGTGGATATAAATAACAACTATTTTATAGAGTTGCTTAATGGATTAAGTGAGTGAATATATGTAAAGCAGTTAGGAAATTTTCTGGCAAAGAGTAAGTGCCATCATTGAGTTAGTTTATCATTATACTGTCATTGCTATTGCATGCATTGTCTTGTAATTGCATGAAGAAAATTACAAAACGGTAATGAAGGACATACTATATAATTGATGGAAATAGAAATAAATACCATGTTCTAGGATAAAGTCAAATTCAAATTAAGATAAATATTAGTATTTATGTGATAGAAGGAAGTGGAAATAAATAACTTCTTGAATAAACAAATGTTCTCAAATTGAATAATTCAAATGAATCTAAGATTTAAAAAATTAAACCAAATTAATCTATGAATTTAATCCAATTCCAATCAAAATTCCAATTTGATTTTATAGAACTTGACAACTTGATTGTTAATTTGGAAGAGAATATACACGGGCATAACTAAAAAATTTTGAAAAAAAAACAGTAATAATGATAATGCCCTAACAGATATTAAAACATATTATAAAGTTATTTCAATTAGAAATATGTGGTATTGGTACAAGAATAAACAAACATTAATGGAACAAAATAGAAAACAAAGAAGTACAGTCATTATATATGGGAACTTAGTATGTGATATGATGGCATTTTAAATAATTAGGGGAAAGATAGACTATTTACTAACTGTTGTTGGACATGGCTACTCACACGGGGAAAGTAAAACAGATACCTCTCTTGCACAAGAAACCTTATACTTTGTCTTACAAAAACATAAATTTCAGATGGATTCAAGAGTTACATATTTAAAAATTACCAAAAATAGAAAAGTCCTAATATATACTATATACACAAAATGTAGAAGACTTTAAGGATAATATTGTCTTTTTTACTACACTAAAATTTGAAGCTTTTATAATAGTAAAAAAGACATTCATAACACTTAAAAAGCAGGTAAAAAAATAGGGCAAATTATTTGACGTATATGATACAAATGATAAATATTTATATCTTAGATCATAAAAGTCATCAATTTAAAGAAAAAGTCAATACATAGACAAAGAAATACACAAGATCCATGAAAAGATACCCAATCTCATCGTTAATTAGAGAAATGCAAAGAGAAAAATGATTGGCTATTCTTTTGCCTATCAGACTACAAGAAATTTAAAAGTTGTAACCTTCTATTTAGTTGGTAATGCTCAATTGTACCACTGAGAGAAACACAAATTTTTTCCAAAAAAAATTAAACTTTTAGAAAATTGTAATGAATGGTTACACTGCAGGTTGTGGGGAGGTTGTGAAGACATCTGTACTTACTGTTGTTGCAAATGCAAATTTCTAAAGCATTTTGGAAGACAATTTTGGGGTTTCTAAAAAATATTAATTGTGATACCACCTGAACCAACAATTCTGTTTCTAAAAACCTTTGTTATAGGCACACTCACGTAAATGCAGATGTACATACAGGCACGGAGATGCTCATTGTAACATTATGCTAATTGCAAAAAAGTGGAAGCAAACTAAAGGTCCATCCATGGGAGAATAGTTAAATAAATTACTTCTAGAATCTGAAATACAATGCAGCATTTAAAATGAATATGGTAGATCTTTATGGAGTGATCTGGAAAGATCATAAGATATAATTAAGTGAAAAGAGGCTGTTGGAATATAAAATAATAATAACACTAGTGCAATGTTTACTATGTGTTAGGAATAATTCTAAGTATAAATATATACTTATGTATTTAATATATTAAATATCCAGAACTGTGGAATGCACGCACACGCACATGCTTGCAACATTCCTCACAGAAATCTTTAGGGTAAGTACTATTATTATGCATATTTTAAACATGAAGAAACTGAAAGACAGAGAGGTGAAATGGTTTGTGGAAAGTCAAAACTTCTGAATCCAGGCCTTCTAACTCCCGAGTCTTGCCTGCATATGAGATGCTGCCTCCTGAAAAACAAAACAGAGGGAATAAAAATTTATAATGTCTAAAACTCCACAGGAATAGGTGGATAAATAGATAGATACACTATGACTGGATGATAAAAGGCTTCAAAGGATATATGTTAAGGTATTAACAGTATTTGGTTTTAGAATACACGTGGAGAGGGAGAGAATGTCTTTTTACTCAATATATTTCTGTATTGTTTGAAGTTTTACAACAAGCATGTATTCATTTAATACTTGTGTGATTAAATATATTTAATTTAAAAATAATCATCTAACCATTAAGCACAATTTATATACATGCGTTTGTTCAATTTACTCTCTGTAAGATGTTGGTGGATATCTGTGAAGAATTATATATGGATTATGACAACAATGGCCAGAATTTAAGAATTGATGAAATCATATAATTCAAATGGTTTATTGATCAATGAATTAAACCATATTCAAATTTCCGTCTGTCAAGCCACTATTGGACAATTGCACAATATAAAATATATTGGAGCATAATCATGTATACATGTTGATCCAATATCATCTTCACTGCTGTGATATCTGTGTTATTAAGTAGGTCATCTTCCTTTCCACCATTTGTAGTTTCCTTTTCCTTTTCTGTAAATGGGTGATCTTTAAATGGGTGACCAGCTCCTCTGATACAAAAGCAGTTCATAACAGTGAAAAATCTTGGCAAGCCAAGTCCTCAGATTTTTAAATAATTCTTTTATTCAAATTGATTTCTAATCCAAACTTCCAAGAGCCATCCCAGGCGTGTAAAGGCCTGGGACCTGGAGCAGACCCACTTCTAACCTGAGTGCCACCTTATTGCGCCCGAAGCATTCAAAATGCAACCTGAGAAAATAATTGTTTACCAAGCACAGGTTTGCTGCTTTGGAGACCTTTTGAAAAACATCTGATGGCAAAGGGGGCCTCTGCTGGAATAGAAGGGGAGGTTCTGATCTGAGTTTCCTGGATAATTACATTGGTCTGAATTTAATGCAGGAAAGATTTTTGCTCCAAACATTAGACAACAACCAAGATTCTTTATGATACAATGTGATATGAAATGATTTTACGCAGACAAAAATTTAAGGATAGCAAAATTCTAAAGCTTGATTGCTCATGGGATAATATTTCAAGCCTCCAATCATTCCATTTTAAAATACCTCAAGTTTACAATGATGACTCTAAAAAGCACTAACAAATCCTACTCATTCATCTTTAGTTCTTGAAATGGCATCTGCCTTTGAGCTATAAAAATAACAGATGATTTTTTGATAGCTTATCAGTTAACAGACTGCTTAGTTAGGCTAGCACATTTTTATGCTAATGTCAGCAGAGATGGAGAGGGGAAGAGGAAAGTAAGAACACAGCACCACTGAGGGATAGACAGGGATTTAAGGACTCATTCTGATAAAAAAAAATAGGGATTTTATTTTCCAGGCTTCTTCCTTTATAAGGAAGGTGAGACTTTAGTGACTTGGAATTGTTCAAACTTAAAACAGATCCTAGGGTTAGATGAGGGAAGCAATAAAATATGATTTAATGTTTAAAACCTATAAAATATGTGTGATACTGAGCACAAAATAAATGAGGAACCTTCATGGATAAAGAATTCTGTCGAGTGCCAATGAGCTAAAAGATGCATTTTTTGAAATGTCAACATGACATTGTAGTCTTAGAATTAGGATTGCAATATTAATTTCAAGAATGTAAGCTTAATCAATTGAGAAATATCATTGAGGTCTTAATATGCTGTTGTCATATAAACCGAAGGAAAATAGAAATGGGATTTATATTAGAATTTCTAAACACTTAGTTTAAAAATAAATCATAGACCCTTTGGTTCTTAGATTGGAAGAAACCTAAGTCCTGTTGGTACAGCCTGTCATCCAGAGGCTGCTTCCCGTCTTCAACAGCATAATAATAAAATAACGTTTATTAGTAATAACATATTTAAAACTTAACACATATTATAGGTTCGTTATGTTCCTGAGACTCTACTAGATACTAATCAACTGAGGGAGTAAAGAGTTTTAATGAGAATAGTGAGTTTTACTTGAATAATGAAAGCAGGGCAAAGTTCACCAGATGGATATCGAGGGGAATGATATTTAGGAGAGGGCAACAGCAAAGATAAAAGCGAAGAATTAAAAAAATAATAATGTTATGCAGTCAAAGAACTTCAAGCAGTACAACAGGAGGAGAGGACAGATTGTGTTGGGGGCTTGGAAAGGTTAGCCTGGGCTGGAAAATAGAAAACTTTGTGTGCCATGCCAAGTGACAAGCCAAGATTGAGCCAAATGAACAAAAAGATTCTATTTATGTTCAGAAGAGATCATTTTGACAATTGTGAAGGATAGATTGAAGATGGTTGTGGTGTTTAGGTGAGATTTCCTTCAGGAAGAGATGCAGGTACAGGGCTATTTCTCTCTGGTAATAGGCCAAAAAAATGTAATAAAGGGCTCAACTTAGCCAGTGGGACAGGAAAGAAGGCAGCTCATCTGACACATATTTAGTAGGTAACTGCTCCAAGTTTCAGAGAGGAAAGAACTCAGGGTTCCTCCTGAGCTTCTGGAGCAAGCAATTAGACAGTTGGGTCTGTCTCATTAGGTGTGAGGATGAAGAGAAAGCTTTGAGGGGAAAACGATGGTTGAGGTGCCCTGGTCTGTCCAGGAGATGACTAGTTAGATGTTGGAAACATGGGACTTGAGTGGTCCAGACCAGAGAGATTTTGGAGAGTTGCCTTTCTCCACCTAAATTCCATGAGCGAATTAAGTCTTACAGAAGATGATTTGAGTGATCTCCTTCTCAATTCTCCCAAGGATGGTACATAGCTGGTACCATTCCAAGCACAGAGGAGAGAAGTTAAGTCATTACATAGAATGGAGAATTAGGGCAATAAGGTCTC
The DNA here is from genome assembly GCF_041296265.1 of Equus caballus. Lineage (NCBI taxonomy): Eukaryota > Metazoa > Chordata > Mammalia > Perissodactyla > Equidae > Equus > Equus caballus. The sequence goes on along the minus strand of NC_091701.1, from coordinate 74,508,424 downwards.
ATTCTCTCTACGCACCCTAGCTAAATGGGGTGAGTTTACCCAGGGAGAAGAGGAAAGAGCGAAGAGCTGTGTCCTGCCATATTTCAGGGTCAGCGAAAGAAAATACCACAAAAGAACCTAAGAATAGCCAAAAAAAGATCAGATGAGAGGTTTGAAATCTGGCTTTCACAAATGGATTTGTGGAAACCAAAGAAAGAGAAGGTTCCCAGAAAAAAAAATCAATGTCAAAGTCTCAGGCTTAAAGAATAAAATAGGGTCATGACTGTAACATTTATTGAGTATCCACTACAAACCAGATGTAACAGATATAAGGACCGAAAGTTTGCTTATTAAGAGTCAGAAGTTAGAAACTCATTAATAACATCACAAAGAGCAGTCAATAAAGTGGTTAATTTAGACAATAGATGTGAACAATTTGAAGCAAAAATATTGAAAGATGTATTTTGGTTCAAATATAGGGAAAACTTTCTTCAATAGCAAATTTTTTGATGAGGCTTCGTTCGGTTCTGAAATCGCACCACTGAGCAACAGTGTGCCCCTGAGTAATATGATGGTTCTGAAATAGTCTGTTCCATTTTGGGGTCAGCTCTGACATTAAGGGTGATCTTACTTATAGAGAGCCAAAATTCTGTGCTCATGCAGTGTCCACTCACCTTGCCACACTCCTAACCCTGAGCGTCCTGGGGATATGTGCTGACACTTCCATGAAGCCTCCTTTTAAATGCTCGTTGATAACCTCGCGTTTGCTCTGAGCCACTGGTTCTTCAGTCTGAGCATCTCCAGATCTGCCAACCAGTCATTTGTTCTGTAGCCTGGGTTCCGTTCACTCAGTGTTCTCCTTATTCTTCCCTGACCATGTTCTACTTTTATTTAGAAAGTGCCCTTTTGGGGTCTGTGCATAGTAGGAGCAAAATCAATATGAGGAAGAGAAGGACATAATATCATTTGCTACAAGTGAGCAATAGACTTCACTTCTTTTCTTTCTTCACCCTTTTTGAGCTTAGGAGGAAAATAAAAATGATGAGATAGCTATAACTCAGGAAAACAAAACTTCAATTCTTAAGAGCTGTCATTAATGATTCTTTATGGATAATAATCGCAGTACTTCTCATATATCAGGTCCTATGCTAACCCCTTATCTGCATTACCTCATTTAATTCTTGAAATAACCCTGTAATGTACCCAATTTTCAACAAATGAGGAGACTGAGGAAGCAAGAGGATAAATACCTTACCCAAGGCTACATAGTAGTAAGTGACAGGCCTGGAATTTGAATCCAATTCCATCTGGCTCCATCCAATATCGTCTTCATAATGCGTATGAGGAAACTGAGGCCCCAAAGGTGACTTATTCAGTCACCAGCCAACCAGCCTTAGAATAAGAGCTGGAAGCCAGGCTCTCTGATTAACGGTCCAGTACTGTATTGTACCTGCTTCTTCTCAGACGGGTTCCCATGAGGCCAAAGGGCAAGTATTAAATAAGAAATCATGGTTCTGTCAGTTAATTCAACTTGTGTTTAGGAGCAGACGGGTCTAACAGTATTCATGAGAATAGGGAAAATTTAAATTCTCCTGAGTATCTGACAGAGTTTTTGCAGATCTCTGATGCTTTATTAATGCTGATAAAATTCAGTAAAGTGGATTTAGCCAGTGTTTTATAAATTCCATAAATGAAATTTTCTTACAACACTCTTCTTACAGAAGGCTTAACGTCTCTCTTGTGTTGGACTTGATTATCTTCAAACAGGTCTGTCAATGGTGGAGAAGAAATTATAAATATTTGTAGTAGCAACGAGGACATTTTCTAAATGTCCAAATCCTCTTTTGGTTGTTGGGAGGGCAGGGGGAAAAACAAAAGCCACCAATAATCATATCTTGATAAATTATAGCATGCCTTTCTAAACTTTTCCTCTTTATGTCCCCCATCTCCTGTTCTCTAATCTCTATAATTAATATAGCAAAAATTACCAGACTCTAGAAGAGTGCCTGGCTCATCATAAATGTTCAATATTTGTTGAATGATACATGTTGGTCTGTGGATATTGCTATAAAAAAAGAAAACATTGCTCTTCTCAAAGCTTCTTCAGAGAAAATGAAACATTCTACATTTTTCAGTATAGACATCATATGGGTGAGCCCAAATATTGGCATGTGGACTTGTTCCTGCCAAATAAGTGAATCAAGATAAGAATATTAACGTATTGGTGCAACTTATGTTGCTACCACTTTCAAAGACAGATGTATGACATTATGAAGTCTGGAAAGCATGCAGGTCTCTTATGGAGCCTTGTGTGTGAGTGAGAGACAAGAGGGCAAAACCTCAAGAATAGGAGCAAAAGGGCTTACCCATCCCGCCTCTCACTTCCCATCCCCCTGACATGCACAGACGCTCAGTTCTACTTTCTGAAGAAATCGGAGAGTGGTGTGCAGCACAAGGGTCTCCATTCTGATTCTGCTGCACTGTGGTGTCAACACGTGTTCATCAGGGGCAAGTGGAAAGGAAGATTTGCTTCCTAAGCTCCCCAGCTCCACTCTCACGTGGGACTTTGGGGTTTGTCTTTAAACTGATTACTATATCCTTAGAGTTGGAAAGGGCAGAGGATTCTCTTTTAGAAGATGAGAAGGTAATGTTTAGATCCTTTGGGCTATTGGTTCAAACCAATTGAAACCCTGCCAAGTTGCAAATGAGAATATCCGTGTTCTCACTGTAAGTGTTCTAAGGTCTCTTCCAGCCTCAAAGTCTTTGGTTCTTTACGTGTAGTCTTGGTACCTAAAGGAGTGTCAACACTACACTTGATCCATGGCCTCTTTTGTTTAATGGTAGAAATAATCCTTGGCATTTTATCAATGCTATTAATTAGTAATAGAGCACCTGAAAAACGAAATTCAAAAACTCTCAAAGGAATATTTTGTTGTATTTGTCTAAAATATCACTTTCTACACACACACACACACACACACACACATGCATTGTACTATGATAGGTGAGGGCATTTATTCATTCAGCATTCAGTAAATATTTTGCAATTACCATCTCTTCTTTTTGATTTGTACTAAACTGAATGTTCAAAGACAAATAGGACACCATTCCAATATCCTACAAACTCACAGGCAAATAGAGAAAAACAAGTAAGTAGCAACTGAAAAACAAAATTGAAAACTGCGGCTAAAAACAAGTAATTGTTGCTTCCAGGAGGCGAAATAGTTTATTCTTGTTAGTTATGTATATTGTATATCATATTTGAATAGATGGATAGGAGAGCCTTGCTGTGGAATTTCAAATTGTTACAGTAGGAAGGTACCCTATTCTTCTCCACTGTTCTTTTTTTGTTTCCAATTAGGAGAAACAGTCCATGATATGGGATCTCTCTGAATTCTGTTATTTCTCCAGATGTGAAGTTCATGTATAATCATTGTAACCCAAGTCCTTGAAATTAAATATAAAACTCAATTTTTAAGAGAGAACAATAAATGGGGGAGAAATTGCGGTTCTCTGCTGTGGCCTCGTGTGTGTGTAAGAATCTGAGCGAAAGGCAGTGCCCGGGGCTGGGCGTCCGCGGCTGCGCTCGTGCCTCCCGTCTTCCCCGTAACAAAACTGTCTACGTGGCTGAAGGCTGATGAAGACGGAAGCCATGTACTCCTTCTCTAATAACTTATTTTTCATCTCTCTCACACTTGCTACCGAGGTTTGAATTATTTAAGTATATGGGTTCCTACGGTAGACTGTCACAGATTCCTGTACAAACTGATGGCAGTTATGAGCTCTGTCCCCAAGTAAAGTAAGTCATGTATGTAAGCCACCATGAAGAGGCCCCTGCCCCGAAGGAAGTGCACAACAGGTAGTGGAAACGGGGAAGGTGTTGAATCTCAGCTAAAATAGAGAAAGAAAAAATCAGAAAAACTAACTAAATTGTTTCAACTCTAACAGAAGACCAATCTTTTTCTTTTGGGAGGGGGGGAAGATTAGCCCTGAGCTAACATCTGCTGCCAATCCTCCTCTTTTTGCTGAGGAAGACTGGCCCTGAGCTAACATCCATGCCCATCTTCCTCTACTTTATGGGTGGGATGCCTGCCTCAGCATGGCTTGCCAAGCTGAGCCATATCCACACCCGGGATGCGAACCGGCGAACCCCAGGTCGCCGAAGCAGAACGTGTGAACTTAACCACTGCACCACCAGGCCAGCCCCTAGACCAGTCTTTTTAATGAAGATTTTTAAATGAATACTAAAAGTATTAATATCAAAGATGTTTACTGCTGCTACCTCATTGAAAAAATAAAAGATGTAATTTTACCTCAATATTTTGCTTTTCATTAACGTATCATAAATAACCAATGAGAGAACAGAAGTATAATTTTGCCTCATGATTGGACCAAATCAAACTTTTTCCATGAAATTATAGAATTTAAATTTTGTTTAACTGCAGGGGTAAATTAGAAAATTTTCTAATACATAAAGTTTTGAAGATGGGCCATTTGGGTTTACGAATCAGTTTTTAAAAAACTTTTAACGAAATTTATTAGTAAATCTGTTGAAAAACCAGTTGAGGAATTCAAGCACACTGAGCCTCATGCACTTTCTAGCCCTAACAAGTCACACACAATCGCAGACAGTCAACATATTACAGGACAATTCTAAATGTGCTTGCTTCCTAGGAAAACAAGTATATTTAGGTGGATTATTTTACTGACATGGGAAGAATATTCTAGTCATTATGTCTAGCATTGTGTCTAGCGAGATTTCTGAATTTTATTTTGAAATACGTCTGCATTGAAGGTAAATATACGTCAAGAAAATAATTCAACATAAAAAGGTAGACAAATATTATGCCTACATACCTTAGGCCTTTGAAGATAATCGTGCCATTTATGTGTTGATGACTGTCAGATAATACGTCTTTCTTTGAATGTTTAAGCTCTGTATTTGCAAATCAGGGGACAAAAGGGGACTTTATCATAATATTATCTACCATAATAAATCTGTGTCTCCCTTAGTTTGAAAAGTACATCAGCTTACATAAATTTGGATGTGTGGTAAACAAATATTTCATGCATAGCTGATGTGGACTTTCAAATGCTGGGGGCTCTCTTCCATGTTCTTATCAGTAACAGCCACTGTCTGAAAAAAAGTAACCAGCTATACGGTGGAGTGAATGTGGTTCTTAAATGGAGTGTGTTACTCCTTCCCACTCTACTGAATGAACTGTTAAAAGACCAAGAAGGCTGTCATAGAGATATCACAGGAAATAAAGAACTCCAAGCCAAGGGTGTGTCCAATGGGGTTGGCATGGAATGACAGACCGCCCTCCCCACATGGAAAATCTCGTCACCCATCTGAGATATCACATAACGGTGGCAGCGCTCCAGAGACAGAATGAGCTCCACCTGTTTGCAATGTGTTTAGCTATTAATATTTATGTAGTAATTCAAGGGAGTAAAAAATGACAAAATGAACCAAGTTGTATCACTGTTGGTGCTTTCAACCAAGATTTCTCAAAAAAAAAGTAACAGCATGAATCTGTCCTTCGCTGTAGGAAGAAATCGTGTGACATCCTTAGGATGCCAAGGATTGTTAAAGAGAAGGCAGTAGCCATATCCTTGGCATGCCCAGAACGCTTACTCTACCATGACTTAATAAGAAAATTTTACTGTTTGTAGTTGTGCTTCTGACTCATGTAGAAGCCATATAAATCAGAAAAAATTATTGTCAGAGCTCTGCTAATATTAGTGAGCCATACCATTAAAATTAGGAGAGATAAAAATGCCCCAGATTTCTCCTCTCTCATCTGAAATAAAAGAAATTAGAAAGATGGTTGTCTTTATCAATGTTCCCAGGGATATTTTGTGTAATGTCATGGCCATTCTCCATGACTGCAGCCTCAAAAAGTGAGCAGTGTTCCATGAAGGTATTTTCTTGATGTTTATGGCCCTTTGATCCACTGGTCTAGCTTAACGTTACTTGAATTTATTTGTTGTATAGATGGAACTATACTCCGTCTTCAAGAAGTGACTTCCTTAAATGTAGTGGTAGAATGACACATTCCCCTATATATCCTGAAACGACCTCTTTAAAGAATGGATCTTGTGGTGTGTAGCATAATGGCAAAACCCAAAATTGGATCCAAGGACATTTACCCTCCAGTTCTGTTTCTCAGCAATAAGGTCATTATGATGAAATAACCTTGAGCATTGGGGTCAGACTAATTTGAATTCTAATCACAGATCCACTCTAAATTAGCTGATGACATCATAAATTTATTGAATTTTTTTAGCTATGATTTATTATTTGTTAAATGAGGATAACAATATTATCTCACAGAGTTGTGAGAATTGAGTATTATAGCGCATGTGAAGTTCCCAAAACACTTCTCAATTTCTCTGCTAGCGTGATCTGGGCTAGAACTGATTCCAAGGTTACTGAAATGATTTGGATAGAATACAATGCTGGACCAGACAACACCTAGAACTTATTTTATTTTATTTATTTCTAGTGTGGAACTTCCCCCAAGAGATCTAGCAATCGTGAACTGGAACCTAGGACAGTGCCTGGCACGTAGAAGGCGTTTATCTTGGATAGTTTTTTTTGTTTTTGTTTTCTTAGTAAAAAATGCATTCCCAGCATTTGGTGTATGGTTCAAATGAAGATCCTACTTTGGAAGTTATAACCCATCTCAGCAGAACTGTGAAAGGGCCCGCTTTAAGTCCGGGTCTTCCAGAAGCCACGGGGAAGACTCCTTTGGAGTTAATCCCTGTGGGGACCACAAAATGGCATTAGCTTTGCCCTCACATTTCTTACAATCCACTCAACCACTATGAGTAAGCCCTTATTACTCAAAGCATCTTTGTGATAACTTGCTCCTAGGGACCCTTCTGACGCTTACATGGCCCTTACAGCACAGAATTGCCAGGGTTCCTTAGTCATACCTAGACCAAGATTGAATGGTTCCTTCCACAGTGGAGTTTAAGACTTAAATTCTAGAATAGTTGCACGGAAGGCTATTTCACTCTTTTTCTCAACACCGAGGATGTTAAGGACTGTGAATAAGTCCTGCGGTAGGCTGAAAAATGACCCCAGAAAGATATCAGATCCTATTCCCTGGGACCTTTAAATGTTACGTTGTATGGCAAAGTCTTTGCAGGTGTGATTAAATTAAGGATGGATCTTGAGATAGGAAGGTTATCCTGGAAAATCAGGGTGGGCCCTACATCATATCGCAAGTATCCTTGTAAGAGAGAGGCAGAGGGAGATTAGACAGACACACAGAGGAGATGCAATGTGAAGACAGAGACGGAGCGGAGTGATGCAATCGCAAACCAAGGAATGCCAGCAGACACCAGGAGCTGGAAGAAGCAAGGAATGGATTCTCCCTCGGAGCCTCCAGAGGGAGCGTAGCCCTGCAAAAACATGGATTTTGGACTTGTGGCCTCCAGAGCTGTGAGAGAAGAAATTTCTGTTGTTTTAAGTCACCAAGTACGTGGTAATTTGGAACAGCAGTTACAAGTACTACTAATACATCCTCTGGATTCTTTTTCACAACACTTTATTGAGCAACTACTATTTTCCAGGCCCTAGGCTGAAAGCGAAAAAGGGTTTATGAGTATGCAAAGGTGAGTATGACTTTAACCAGTTCTATAGGAACATATGAATCTCTTGAAAACTCTTTAGCTACTGAAAGTAAAGACTTTCCTTCTAAGCTTCCCCTGCCATCATGCCAAGCATTATATGGTCTTTCCTGGATCCTTTCAGCCAATCCTGGTGAGTAGTTTTCCATCCCTTCTGTTCTGATTGTCATGTCATAAAACCCTTCAGTGGCCTCTCTTCTCAAGACCAACTACTATTTGGACTTTGGACCCTACTTGTCTCTCCATCTTTGTTGCTTATCATTCTCTTTCCCATTGTATCCCTTTGAGCCTTCCTGAACTATTTTCAGTTCTTCCAATCTATCTATCTCATCACCAAGTCTTTAACTTACCATACGTTCTTTTGGGAACACGCTTTTCTTTCTTCTTATCCCTGACTTCTAAGCTAGATTACATCCCCATAATCTGTGCTTCCAGAAACATTCTATAAATCCTTGATGATTTTCTTCATTATTATTTATTATAATTACTGGTATAATATGTTTTCCCCAATGGACTACAAGCTCGGTGAAGACGGAGAGTGTGCCCATCTTATTTTCTTACTGTATCCTTAATGCCTGTCATTATGTGTGCCTGGCTTGTAAAACAGGTGTTAAATAAAAATTTGTTGGTAAATGGATGACTGAATGAGTGAATGGATGAACAGTCTTCCTCAGAGGCTGAAGTCCCAGTTAGTGTGTTTATTTTCTTTTCAAAATATGATTCAATTATTTCAAGTCACTATGATTTCATCTTAACCCTGGGCACATAAGCCGGAGCTGAAAAATATTTCATTACTTCAGTAGAGGTCCTGTTTCCGAGATTTAAATTGGCCTCACTCCGTCAGCTCCATTTATTAGACTGGGCGTGTGATCTGTGGTAAGTATAGAGATGCCCTCTGTCCACGTGGCCCCACTCACCAGTGAAGGGAGTCGATTGTGATTCCACATGCAATGAGATCTATAAAAAGTCACGAACACCTAGGACATAGCTCCACTTTTTTCAGAGACCATTCCCCAGGTGGTGGTGGTGGTGTCTCTTTGGGGAGCTACACGGGGTAGCTGAGGTTGCTTATATGACACTCCTGTGCCCTGCATTTCATACATTAGCCCACTATTGGAGTTGATGCCAATCTGATAGTGATCAAAATTTGCTCTCATCAAATGCCAACTCTTTGGACCTTCTGGAATTAGTTAGTGACCATAACTCATTTCTGGTGGAAAAGGCTGTATGCAACAGCCAGCTGTCTTAGCAGGAAGGAAAATGATTTGCTTTTTCAAATTGGCTTTAAAAAGTGTATATGCTGCCAGACGGCCCCTGGGCATGTGTATGAAACATCGAAAACAGACACAACAATACACATGAAAAAGAAATGCATTCCCAGAGCAGGCTCCCCATGAAGTAGCCAAGCAGGCTCTAGCGATGCAATTGAATGAGCTTCGAAACATCACTCTTCTCTTCTATAAATGGCTTTTCTCCATAAAAGTGGAAATAAATGGAGGAGGGGGGTGGGGCTACACTGGAATCATTCTATGAATTAAGATTAAAAAAATCAGGACCACACCTACACTGCTTCACTATTCCTATCTAAACTGCTTTGCTATTTTCAAGTGCATTTTCTGTTTTAGAAAAATATTACATCTCAGAAATACTATCATTTATTTTTTAGGGATCCACAAGAGTAAAAATCTGCAAGTTGGCTTAAAATTTAGAGATGCTTATTAATTTAACGTTTAACTGTGGTAGCTCTTTTTTAAAAGTCTTTAATCGGCTGGTTTCTTTATACAAATAGATTCTTATTTACTCTCTTGCTTTTAGGGGAATCTAGAATTCATATTTAGTGCTCCAATTAATAATCATAAACAATGCTTTTAAGGTTCTTTTTTTACCTGCGTATAATCAAACCATCTAGTTACCAGTATCTGCAAATGTCACATATTTCCACGGTCTCCTTGGGACCTGTAATCTGTTTGCTTTTTTAAAGAAGGTGATTTTATTTTTACATTAAGGAAGCATTAACATCATTAAATGGGCTCCTAGTTTATGATAACTGCAAATGTCACATTGATCCAGAAAGATAAGAAAATGTGCTCATCTTTGGAACAAATATCCAAGGCATGAGCAGGCAACCCACACTATTTGCATTAAAAAACAAATTGTATAAATGCAGAAGATTGATGTACCATCTGTTCATGTCCTTCACTTTTCTGGCTCTTCTGTGTTGAGATATTTTTATGGAATAGTTACGTTTATTATTTTGAAAATGAGCCACAGGTTAAAGAAGTTTATGATGGGTAATATAACTCAAAGCTACTGGTTTACTGTATTCCAGGTATTAAAGCTTGCATTATGTTACATTTCATGCTATTAAATGCATCACTCCATCTCTTATGTAGTCTGACGTTCAGACCAAGATAAAATGTATACAAAACTATAAAGGATATTTAGGACCAAATCCAAAATATCTCACCAAGGTGCCTCTTGGCAAAGAGAAAGAAAAGTCCTTTAAAAATTAATGACTTCGAAAACCACTGGCAATAGGCATCAACTTGATCTGTTTCTCCTAAGGAAAATAAAGGAATAAAACAGAATAAATAAATCTCTCTTTTGGGTGAAGTACTTGGAGTTTCAGTCATCTACTAAGGCACCACTAGCTTCTTTCAATTTCATATAAAAATCTACTAACAAGACATTTCATTGTCCTTCTGCCCTTGTTTACTCCCTAACACCAACAGTATTTACTTCATTTTAGAAGTTGAAAATGAACTCAAAATCAGAGTTATCCTGTGTAAAGTTTCAGGTTCCATTGTGAGTATGTTACATTTTTTGTTAACTGGACAACTAGGACAAAAAAAAAAAAAAAAAAAGCGATTGTGTAGAAGGAAGCTTTGCTACAATAATCGCCCTCTGGTGGCAACTGCCTTAGACACCCGAGGCCAAATTTTTGCTACAGTAGTTTTCAAATGGCATAAGCCTCCTCTTTTTGCTATGAAAATTCTACGTTGTGTGATATAAATGGTTAAATACCGTTTTTTGCACAAACACATTTGTGCACACGAATAATTTACTAAGGTTGATGCCCCCTCAGAATCTGACTTTATGCTTTTGGCATCCTTGGTTTCTGATTAGAAAAAGAATGACCAAAGTAAAAAATAGAAGGACTTTTCCTGATTTCTGATCAATTTTGAAACATTTTGGGCACTAAAACTCAAAAGCCTCAGAGAATTTTGCAACATGTACTTTCCCTACGTGTTCCGAAGGATACCTGATTTCCAACATCCCGAGCCACAAGGAGGATGCTCTAGTTGGGAAAGATATATGATCACAGCAACAATGCAGATTTCTATTTTATCCTCTTCTCACTGAACCTGTGAAAGATCCACACTGTGCTTACTTACCACATCATCAATAATAAGCTTCTCTTAGGAAGTTTAATTTTTAGCATCTGATTTTATTAACCTTTTCAAAAAAATTCCCTATACTGATTTTTTCTTTTTGCAAGTGATATTATGGAGTATGTGAAAGAACAAAATATTATCTGCTGGGAAATTCAGCCATATCGCAGAGGATGTCTGGGCTCCATGTATCCATGGAGGTCCCCTTTGATTCATCTAGAGTCTGGAGACTCAAAGGAAGCTTCTAAATGAGGGAAGAGGGATCAAAGACAGCAATTAAAAACAGTGACGAAAACACACAGAGTGGAAAGAAGTGTGCGTAGGGATTTATTAGAAGAAGAAGGGAAAAGAGTGTGAACGTAGAAAAAGGCAGTACAGAACATTTTAGAATACCTAAAATAGAGTCTTTCTTGATAATCAAATAGGAGAACAATTATGAAAGTTCACATAGTCAAATACATATTAAAGAAAGAGAAAAGAAGCGAAGCACCTGATTTTTTTAATGTTACAATTAAATCATTCTCTTAACTTCATTTTCCTCAACTGCAGCTTTTTCTTAGAATTGTTTTTATTTAACCCTAGACAATAAATTGGTCCACCCAATGACTTCCAGACTACAAGGATAAAGCTGGATATCAGGTTGGAAATGTGATATGGAAAACATTAGTAAAATAGAGCCTTCGCTCATTACAGAACATAAATGACCTTCACATTGTATATAGAAGAATAAAATGCTGTAATATAATCTGCCATAGCATTTTATAAAGGTCAGAGAAAATTCCTATAAATCCATATTTACTCATGAAAGGAGTAGAATCTGTTCTTAGAAGAAGCAATCTTTAAAACAATTTTGTAATTGCTAATATTGGAAACATGCAGAAAAATATATAGACACATATATACATATTTTTCTCATTTTGAAAATCTAAAGGAGTACTTTTATTTTAAACCATAAATTGATCAATGAAAAAGGCTGGAAGTGACTATTTTGGCTCATTCTTCCTTATCTACTTGCAAAATTCCAAAACAAAAATTCACATTGCTTCTTTTTCTGACTGAAATTTTGTTTATAAAATAATTCCAAATGCATTCTATCTTAGTGTATTCACAGTGTCTTGCTCAGAATTCTTCATGTTCACATGAGAAGGCACACACAGGACTTCAGGGAACTATAACATAAAACGGATCTGGACACAGTTTTCTGAATATACAGGAGCCCATCACAATCTTTTGCCTAACCATTCTCCAAATCACAGTTGTGCATTTTTATTTTGTGTCAAACACACTAAAATCTCAGCTTATTGAACTTGCAGTCTGTTCTCTCTTTCTTTCTTTCAGAAAGCAGTATTTGGATCTTTTCCCTCATGTTTTATTTAAAAATAATAGTATACAGCTGCAAAATATAACTAGTATCCAGCACACAGTTGAACATTATATCTTCCTTAGTTCGCTGCTCTGCTCTTGATGTTTAGTCTCTTAAATCATGAACATTTCTTTAAAAGCCGGATTAGAGATCTACATGTTTTAAAAGAGGGTTCCATTGTTTATTGCATTTTCTTAATAGTACGTTTGACTATATATTGTTCTTTTTCACACTGTTTTGTAAGAGTGGTTTACTGGGGATTTTTAGGAACTGCTATTTTTCTTGATTGGAAGGAACTAATCAGAGTGTAGTCAGAGTTTTCATTGTGAGTTCTAAGGTTACTTTGATCCACATGACTATTGAAAGCTGAAATAAAATACAGTTTAACTATGATAGAACTGTTATCTTGAGTCCCTTCTTAACACAAGAGAGAATGCCCTTGAGTCCATTAGAAAACTCTTCCATTAAAACAGTGTCGTACGTCTCCTCTTTCAGATAACTGTCCAGTGACGTAGCTGGATTTTATCAGCATGAGAATTCCAAAAGGGATGCTACAAGGTGTCCTCGGAGAAAAAGAGTCAACAACTCTTCCTATTTTCTCTTTTCTTTCTTGGATGTTAGCTTAAGCTTTGCTGAGATAATGCCAGGATCTGGTTTTCCTTTTTAAAAAAATTCTCTTAACGGAAACTATTTATTTTAACCAAGATGTGGATCATGGTACCTACTTTAAATGTTAAAATCAGAAAAACTTAAGTTGTTTGAAGAGTGTAAATCTTAGATATTAAAACTATTCTAAGTTTTTCCTTTGTTGTTTATCCAATGGACAATGTTGATACATTTGATTTTTCAGAAGACGAAAGTGTGGGGGAGCAAATGAATTGATGTAACTGTAAGAAAATACTAAAAGTAAGTAATAACAAGTTTGATAAATATTTTTTAATACTTGCATTAGATTATAGCAAGTTTGTCATTTTTCTTACCAGGAATTTTAAATACATGTGAGCTATGGGCGGTATGCTAAGTGAAAAGACAGTAAGCTGTGTCTATCCACACTCCATCTTGGGGTTACTCACCATCTAAGACAGATCATTCTGATGTGAAATGCTTTAAAAAATGTTTACCCATTAACTCTCAAGACAGAACAGAGACCTGTGGTTTGGGGAAAGAATATCACACCACTTAGCACTAAGCAATTGGCTTCTCAGTAACAGCATAAAACCCCCCAGCAGCCGGGGTCTGTGTCCCAGGTCCTCTTCGTATGACCAAATAACCTCCAACAGCTAAGGGAAATAATTCATTTTAATTGACAACTGAAACAGAGACTTTAGAAATTCACACAGTGGCTACAAATTAAGTGTGTGTGGAGACGGTAGGGCAAAAGTCAGCCAGCCAACTGCCTGTTTCAGTTAAAGGGTCGTAAGGAACTCCTGTGGGTAAAAATGTTTTGGCTGACTTGACCGACTCATTTCACATCTTGCACAATAGAACAAGTAACGATAATGTTAAAGCATATATTTTCCCTTTCCTGGGGCAATAAGCTATGATGCAAGAATCTTTTCAAATATTATTGTTTCCTTTTTAGTCTTTTCACATGATTTTTAACCATACCAGACAAATTTACGCAAAATTAAACAAAATTAAAGCCTTAAGACGTGTGTTTTTCCATACACTCTACCGTGGTAGAGGAAAGAAAACAGATAGATGGAGAGAAAAATATGGATAGTAAAGGAGAAATTTCTCAATTATGCATACATATCATGTTTATATAAATAGGCATAATTTGTTTCTTTTGCATGCATATTATAAATGGGGCCATATTATTTTAGATACTAAAAATATAAAAGCTAACACTTTACAATATCTATGGTTAATAGTATTTACAGCATCCATGAAGTAAAATTCTTCGAAAGAACAAGATGAATCCTCTGGGAGGAAGTAATGTTCAAGCTGGCATGAAATTGTTTCCTAAATGCTTTCCAATGAGATCTAGTTAAAAATTGTTTTCAATTTGCTACTGAACTTTTGTACTCTTTTAGAATAAAAACTTGCAATAACTTTCCTTGAGTTTGAGAAAACATAGAAATTTTGACTTTTAATGATCGAAAGCGCTTTCAGAGTACAATCATCTCATGTTGCACATAAAATACATTTCTCCTATTTTGTATATGACTTTGCTTTTTTTTGCACTGTCCCTCCACACAGCTACCATGTACAAAAGCCTAGGTTATGTCCCCAAATCCTTTTCATGCATTTCTCCTTTTGTAAGCACAGGCTACCTCCTCCTCTTACTGATTAAGCACCAAAGTTATGCTCAAAATTATATAGAATATAAAATTAGATATTGTCCCTGCCCAGTGGGCTCACAGTATCTCCAAATTTGCTGTAAAATATGTCTACATATTGTATAACAGATGCACTTCAAGTGCTAAATGTCTGGAGATAAATCTATTATTGACTTCATCCTCTCAACCTTTCCAATTTCCTTTATCGTTTGTCAGCTCTCTTTCTGTACATGCCCAGGCAGATTGGTAATTGCAGAGCACGTCCTTTATTTTTAAGGAGTGCCACAGTTCAAATGAACCATGACAGATTTTGGTCCTATGCACTGGGGCACCAGTAACATTCTGACCCCAACCCATGTGTCTCCCTACACAGCTATAGTAGATACTCGAGTACATTCTGAAAAAAATACCCTTTACCTAGTATGGGCATTTCTTCTACCTTATTGGAAAACTCAGAATTCTGTCCACTTTTAAGTATTTTATGACTTGTTTTGAAAAATATTCCCCTATCTTCTGGGCTGGAGGAATAGCTATTGAATTGAAGTGGAAGTACTGGAAAAGACACCGGTGACTTTTTAACTACGTGCTTTAGCACACACCTATAGTGCTTTACATACATATGCATCTTTACACTGGCGTGTTTATAGTCTGCATTTCAATACAGATACACATTTGATGCATACAATTTATACATTTAAACATATAAAAGCATTGCTTTTTTGAGACTTTAGTGCTATCATACTTGATTTACTTGCTTTAATTACAGAGCTTTGCTTTTGCAGACATCTAGGTAGAAATCTAAACCTGTAAGAAAACCATTTTACAATACCATAAATGTTAAAGCCATATCATTCATTCTCTGCTAACTTCAAATCTGTGGATCAATGTCATGATGAAAAATTCCTTCAGACGGTAGAGTTGAAATGTGAGTTTTCAGCCTACCTCAATACAACTTTTCCCATTTTTTAATAAAAGAACAGTTTTACTTCTTATCTTAAAAATAAAGCAAGAAAAAAATGTAAAATTAAAACGTCCCCTTCCTCCCTCCCCTTTTTGTTTATTTCTGAGTCTTTTCTTCATTTCAAATGAGTTTTTAAACACATTTGGCAGTCAGCACTCCTAATCATTCAAAGAGTTGTGTGACAAGGGGGGAGCTGGCTAGACACCATCAGTTCTTTTAAAATGTATTAGTCGTTAACCACCTGTCTTCTCTCTTCAAATTTAAAGAGAAAAAAATATATATTTTGATGAGGAAATCTGCTTAATGATTCTATAATGGAGCTTTGGGCTACATACTTTAGCATATCTCATGACTTAAGACTTGTCAACACGATGGAAATTAGCTCATTTGTTCAAAGTTTGTCTTTTGGTAAAAAGCATCCCTTTTACCATAATGGACATGGGGTAAATGGAGTTGATCATCAAAAATGAATCTTTCCTATTGCTGCCTTTGTCTTTATGGCCCGAGGTAAAGCTGTTTTGGTTTCCATGTTAGTGTTCTGTTTCTGTCTCCAGGGTAAAGAGAGCAGAATCTCATTGTTGTTACACTATTGCCAATAATCTCTCATATGTTCATTGACTTTCCACCTCATAAAATATGGTTTGACCATTAAGACACTAGTACCTGGTGATCTATTTTTTACATCCTCAGTCTGGTTACACCCTGTCATGTAAATACATGCTGCATCCTCTGACTTAATGGTTTTAACTGAAAGGATGTCAGTAGAATTCTGGGGCCAGTTCTATAAGCCTGAAGACCATCTCTATTCTGATAGTAATTTGGAGCTTGCATAGACATTAGCAAATCTTGATCAGAGTGATCTGAAGCTGTTGTATTTTACAAGGACAGAGTTTTTTGAGAAACAAAAACATCTTTATATAATGTTTTTCTGGCATTTCATTAGGATTCCAAAATCCCCCAAATTTTTTTGGTGGGGGAGGAAGACCTGTGTTTCCTTCTCCATAAATGTGGACACTTTCACTGGAGGTGGGAGGGAGGGTTCTGATGGTAGAGTCAAGGTGGAAATAACGCTGAACGTGACAGAGGAGGCAGAGTTACGACCCTCCGCACCTCCTTGTCCATGGGAACATTCACAGGCTGGGGAACAAGGAGGGAAAGCAGAGAAGGGAGAAACAAAACAACTAGCCTGAGTCACAAGGTGTCATTTGCTGGTTTGGGACATTTAGGGCAGGTAAAAATTGGAAAGTACATAAAAGAAAACTTAATGTTGATGAGTCGTTAATAAATCAATGGTCATATTTTGAAAAATCATAGAAATTAGTCTGTGACAATCAGATCTATTCATTTACTAAATGTAAAGTGTCAACCAGGTCCTGGGCATTATATTAGGTCCTAGGGATAAAATGGTGAATAAAAACCTCCCGCGATCTCTTGTGCAGCTTTCAGACTTGTGAATAAGACAGGTATTGATCAACTAAGAGCACAACTGCAGGTAAAAATCCAAGTACTACGGAGGGGAGAGACATGCTCTCTGAGGGTAGATAACCAGCCCCACCTGGCCTTATCTGGGGACCCTGGAGAGAGTTTTGAGTTGAGCCTTGAAGAATAAGTACAAGTTACATTATCATTGCATCAGCATTAAAGAGTAGAAATAATACAATAAAATAGACACATGAATAACAAAGCTAGATTTAGTTTTGCGTTTATAAGTTTAGTAAAAGGAAATGAAAGGCTTTGTATCTGAAATTACTGTTAATGCATAACCTCATATGCTATTCAGATCTCACAACGTAACGCTCACAGGCAGTAGTTTTACTATATATCTATAAACTTCAGTTTTCAGTTTAAAATCTCAGATGCTTCCATTTGCATTTTGCTAAAAATTGGCAAGAAGATTATCATCTCCGATCCAATTTTTTTAATGGAAAACTAATTTTGATTTATGGAGTGGCAAAAATATAAACATTTTAGATAAATCTTTTGCCAATCTCTAGATAAAAAATGGTTTTAACTGTTAACTTTGGCCTTTTGAAGGATTATTTTTAACTGAACATGTCAATGTTTTTACCCTATAATGTTTTTCTATATAAAATCACACAGTATTACCTTGTTCTGGTTCACAGTATGTAACCCTTTTACGAGACATTGGCACCTGTCTCGTCCGCAGTAATTGTCGCTGTCTACTGGAGCCAGAGTCTTCATATCATTACCATCTTTTCAGGCAAGTGTGTGATAGTTATTAGCACATTATGTTAAATATGGAAACTTTTAAAATAAGTTTAATCCCTTGTGTGATTGCTTTTATGAAAAGGAACAAAGATACTAGTGAAAAACATTAGCGATTATCATTATTAGTGGTCCATTTGTTGACGGTTTGGAGTAACCAGTTAAAGAGATCTAGTAAAAAGGAAGCCAATCAGAAAAAAAATTCTGAGCAGCGTCTTCATGGGAAATCAGCTATAAGCAAGTTTACAACATCCAAGCCTTTTGAAGTTTCCACAGGAAAATTAACATTTCTAAATCCTTCCTGGAAAATATTTTTTCTTTTTCAGACCTTATTTCTTACTAAGGAAATAGACATTGATATTGAAAATACTTTTCTATTCTTTAAAAATAAGCTATCAGATCCCTTTGCCTCACTTTTCATAGCACTCTAGTCTTCTCCTTTCAAAGCATTTAACAAAATTTATAATTATGGTCTCACTTGTTCATTTGCATTTTTCTTAACTATGTGTAAATATTTTAATAACTAATATACCATGACAGGTGAACCTCATCATTTTCAGAAGTCAGTTTAGTAAACCTGTTTAAAATGATTTTATTACCCAGTGCAGAAAAGTGTTAGTTAACTTTTTATTATTGTCAAGAATAATGCATTTTGTGTTTATTGCTCCCATTAAATATGAACAAGGACTTTTTTCAAGACCTCTCAAATTCTAGTTTTACGTTTCACTTTTCAAAATGTGATATACATGTGTACACATACATATATATGTATGTACATATGCATACAATTATATATATAATTTTTAACAAATTAGAAATGTCTTAAATATGTCCATGCATGTATATGTACATACACGTATTTTTATTTGTTATATACATTTGTTTAAAATTATATACACGTATGCCTGTATATACATATATGCAAATTAGAAGCTTTAAGTATTTTTTTATTTAAAATAGTATTAAAATTACAAAGTTTGTGGCAACTTTTTGCCAGCTTTACTGCAACACGATTTATGCACACTAAAATTCAACAATTTTAAGTGTACATTTTTATACCTTTTGACAAATGTATTCATCTCTCAGGACCACCGTGACAATCTGGATGCAAACATTTCCATCACCCCACTTTCTTTGTGCCCGTTTGCAATCAGTTCCCTCCCTCTGCTTTCAATCACTATTGTTTTACCTTTTCCAGGATTTTGATTTTGTTAACATTTTCTTTAACCATCTCTCTCTCCCCAAAAACTGTAAGCTCTCTAAGATCAAGGATTGGGTTAGTTCAACAGAAGACTAGATTTGAGAATTGAGAAGAAAGAATATTCAGATGCATAGACCTGATGCAAATTACACTTCCCTGCAGCAAGCTTGGAAGAAACAAGGACAGGAGAAAGCATCAAGTTGGATGAGTGTGATGCTCCGATCTCTCTTGGTTCCTCCATGAGACTCCTCCTGGTAGTTGTGATAATTAAGCTGAATAAGATGAAGATGCTGCCACATTGTGCAAAGATATTAACCAGCACTCCTGTAATCTCTGCCCCGTCACTCTGAAACATTGTCAAAATCACCACATATGTTTGCATCTAACCTCAAACGTTTGAATCTAACCTTCATATTTCAGGTATAACTTCATTCTACGTTACATTATTCACGAGTCAACTGACATCCACTAGCCTTCACGCATGCAGAGGTGCACTGTGATGACCCAAGACTGATGGGTCCAGGTGCCCGTGCACTCATTGATCTGCTTTATGACTTGGCCCAGGAGGGACTGAGCAGGGTGGGTCTGACCAAGATCTCTCTCAGCCTGTTTGATTCATCACCCTGAATTCAGTGCCCAGCACAGGTCCTATGACAGTAGTTATTCAGTAAAGAGCTGATGAATGAGTAGATGTGAAGCCTCTGTTTACTGATCTAAAAAGTGAACCTAAATCACAGTGTCTACCTCTTAGGTGAAAATGTATGTAGAACACTTACCACGATGCCTGGCACATATTTGGTAAACACAGATAAAATGTTTATTGCTATGATTACCAGAATAGTCTTGCAAATTAGAAGTCTGATTAATTATCCAGATGATCCAAGAAGGACCTCTGTAACCTGTCCTGTTCTAAGTTTTCTTGGACTCAGGGAACTCAGTTAATTGAATGGCTGCATGTATAACCTCCACAACCACCATTCCTACTTCTCCATTACTGGGTGACTGACAAAGGTATTGGTCTAAGTCTTGTGAGTTTCACCAGTTTTAATGAAATCTCCAAGTCAGTTTGTACTTCCACCTATGACATGCATTGTATAGGTTTTCATGGAGGGTAAAGCCCTTGATGAATCACCACAAAGGAGAGGGGTGTGTGTGTGTGTGTGCACACTTGCTGCCAATGTAATTGTGCCTGACACTTGGGGAGGGTGGGATTTTGTCCAGTTGAGTGGAGATTTCATCACCTTGTGGATCCACTCTTTAAAGCTGAAAGCTCATGGTTGAGGCTCATTCTCTCTTATTTGTTACCTTGTTCCATGCTTACTCTTCTAACGCGTGTTTATCGAGTGTCCCTGTGTTAGGCACTGTGTCATGAGACCCAGAGAGCCCCTGGAGGAGGAGCTCTGATTTTCTGATAGGCTTTAGAATTAGGAAGAACATTAAACATCAACTAGTCCAACCTCTTAGTCATTCAGAGGAAAGGTTAGTGATTGCCCCTGGGAAGTTAAGGGTTGGGCCGGAACCTCCAGATTCCTTCCATTTCTATCCCCACTCTACTTCCACTTCACTTTCTCTTGTCAACTGGTGAGGTGTAAAAGTGCCCCCAAATTGCAATATGCAATATTTTTTTAATTAAAGGATTAATTTTCTTTAGGCCTATTAAAAATAGTCAACGTGGTGTACATAATTTCTATAACTTCCACCACATGTGTCAGCGTCCTCTTCTCATGACTTGGCTCTATACTGTTATCATCTGTTAAGGTCATTTGGTTCAGGAAAAAGAAAAGAGAAACTAAATTTTTATGCACAATTTCCTCACAAGTATTCAAATACAAATCAAACAAAAATGGAAAAATGAAGGAGAAAAGATATGCAGTATTAAATATTGAATTTCCCCATGCTTATTTTCTGGTTTCTTATAGGTAGTTTTTATATGTGATAATTTCAGATATTAAAAAAAATGAAATATCGAATTTGCTATAAATCAGTTGGGGTTTCCACTCACGTTTCATCTTTGACTGAACTATCGGTTATGGTAGCATGGGCAACGCTGGTTCATAACCAGTTGACCTAAGCTTCTGTCCTGTAAGGTCTGTAAGGCATTCACTTGGGAGTGGCTCCTGAAACGTTATTCTGGGCAATTCAAATAACACAAAATTGCACTAGTAATACACAGATAACAAATTTTACATATCAAAAAGCGATAGTCCTACAGCTGAAGGAGGTCATGGGGCTGGATGGTGGGAATTAAAAACACAACGTCCATGTGGAAATAACAGAAAGGTTTAGCAATGAGACTGACAAGTTATAGCTCAGGAAGAGTGATGTGCTGGAATTTGTGTTTATGAAACTTAGTGCAATGAAAATGTGAGTGAGAGACTGAAGGTAACGTTAACAATGACAATAGCATTCAAAATATTACTTTCTCTTAAGGAAATTTTTTAATTGTAAAATGAAACTTGTGCCAGGTTAAAAAGACAAAACAGCGTAAAATGATAAACTGCATAATGAAAAGTAAGCATCTATCTACCTCAGCTGCTAATTCCACTTCCCCAGAAACAGCCGCTAATGTTTCCTCAACCTCCTTTATCTGCCTCCTGAATGTTCTGCAGCACCCACTGAAAGCACGTCACAAATGCTTGAGAAAATATTATTGTTTCAAAATGAAGCCCATGGAAGCAGACTGATTTCTGCAAGCCCTTTAAGGAAACCTATACATTTTTCATATTTCTAGGGCATCATTTCATAAACCTACACTAAAAATCATCCAAAATTGAACATATTGGAGGCAATCAGCCAAAAATCAAGACTACACCATGTTA
This sequence comes from Equus caballus, assembly GCF_041296265.1. NCBI lineage: Eukaryota > Metazoa > Chordata > Mammalia > Perissodactyla > Equidae > Equus > Equus caballus. Next base: position 74,486,560 of record NC_091701.1, on the reverse strand, counting down.
AGCATTAAGAGCCAAGAAGAGTGACTGGATGTCATGTGCAGAGCTGTGAAAACCCAGCCCATCTTGACAAAAAATAGCTTTACTGTATACCGTGTACTGTAAATGGCAGCATGTGGAGCGAGCAATCACATAAGCTCAAAGAAACTCTGTGACAAGCCACATCACAAGCTCCGTGGGGCTGGGGTGCAGACGAACTTTCTGGTTACTTCATCTCACAAACAGTCTGTTGGGCACAGTGTGCTGAATGAACTAATTAAGGTGTGCCTTTTTCAATTCATGTCAGCTGCTCCATGACACCGAGCAAGCAGGTTTGGGTGGAGTGAAATCGTTTAGCTCGTTCATACAAGGTTCTCTCCGAGCAAGTGGCATGGTACCTCCGAGTGTGGGTCAGACACAAAAGCACTTTGCATTCCCAGGAAACAGCCACATCAAAATGGAGTGGAAATGTTGTTTTAGTCTTAGATGGCAGCTACTTTGAATACTCGTACTTCTGGCACTTTACTGTCTATTATTTCTGAAAGTGAAGAAAATTATTTACAGGGAGAGAACTTGCCTTTAGATCTCACACATTCCTAAGCCACAGCAAAAGGTGGTAGAGAAATGATCCTGGGAAGTTCAATAATTTTGGCCATTTATTCTTTGCTAAAACACAAAAGGGTAAATATCGTTTGAAGTTATTTGCTTTCGGCTGTCATAGATATTTAGCACGAAGCCAAGAGCTCCTGGCACTCCAAAACGCTCAGGGCTCCTAAAATCAGTTCATATATGTTTCTTTCTCCTTTAATGAAAGAGGCCATTTAAATAGTATTTTCTACTTGAGAATTAAGCAACACGTGAAAACTTTACATATAATTACTACTCTGGGAGACTGCTGTCATGGTGTAGTGTTATTAACACGCTTTCTAAATATTCCAAGTGTAATGTTATATAATATTAATTAGATGGTAATTTATAATTAATTACAGTATATGAGCTACCAAACATTTTACATTATATTGTGTATTATATATGTTGTTATATTTTATATTTATTATATAATATATATTTGTTATATAATAAAATAATATCTCATATATTATGCCATATGCATTATACATACTTTATATTATGCCATATACATCTGTTTTATAATGTCGTTATATAAGAGTGTATATATATATATATAATATATATAAGATATATATATTATATCTATACAATGATAAAATAATAACTGTATATCCATCTCTTAAACCTATTGATTTCATGTTCACAGGTTCTTCCTTAAAATCAAAAGCACTTAAGCAGAGTCAGGGAACTTGATAAATTAATAATAGTGGCATTTCAATTAAATACTGTATTTAATTTGATAGCCTTGAAGTGTACGCACTTTATATGCAAGGGGCTGTTTTTATCAGCCGTTATTGAATATCGCATACAGAATTATATTTTGTATTTGCATATGAACAAAGATAATATTTTTCAAGAAACCATAAGATTGTTTTCCTGTAAATTTGTATAATTATAAGTAGAAAGTCTCTAAGCACTGTTGTAACTTTATTGTTTGGAAGCCTTCAAGAAAAACAGTATTTATTGTGAAAGATGATTGCAGTTCCAATAGCTGTTCCCTCTTATTACTTAAAAAGACCATCTATTTAGCCAGATACCATACACACTAACTTTAGTTCACTTGGAAATGCTTTAACCAGCTTGTTCTTCATGATCTTTATGTTTAAAATAAATCCCAAATACGCTATAATTCACTGGACATGCTAAGCAGTGACTATACATATTCCATTTTAACAGAAAAGTATACAATTACAAAGATATGATCAATTATTTTAAAAAATGTACTGAAATGGTGTAGGAAAAAAACACATTGGTCTTCATTTTATCTGCAAATAAAAATTGCTAGGAACCAGGGGTGGTTGGAGAGAGGAAACCTTACAATAATTGGTTCCTGGGGAGAAATAGCTTTCCCAGTAGCTATATTATAATAAAATCAAAAGGGAGTGGCTAACACCATTTCTTAATAACAAGGCAATGACACTTCAGATCATTCCATATTTTAAACCCCAAATGTAAAATGGACAGACTTTATTTTATCAAGAGATTAAAATTCAGGGCATATAATGTACAGCATGGCGACTCTAGCTAATAATCCTGTATTGCATATTTGAAAGTGGCTAAGAGAGCAGGTCTTAAAAGTCCTCATCACAAGAAACAAAACCGTTGTGTAATTATGTAAGGTGATGGATTTTAGCTACACTTGCTTTGGTGATCATTTTGCAATATATTCAAATATCAAATGATTATGTTGTATACCTGAAACTAATATGTCAATTATAACTCAACTGAAAAAAGAAAGAAAGATTAAAATTTGTCTTCCTTCCCTAGCCCCTCCAACAAAGGCACTTAGAGGTAAGAAGCAAAAGGCTGCATCTCCACCTCCCGCTGAACAAGGGTATTTTCAAAGTTCAGCAGAGCTGTACCTTGAAGGCCAATGGGCATGGCGTGTGCTTTGCAGAACACAGACGAGTTATCATCATCTCTGTCCTGTTTTAGTCTCTTTGGATAGGAATGAGAAATCTTTTCATCCCTCTGCCTCAAATGCTTTCAAAAGACTTTGGTTGTTCTGGTACCACTTTCTTTATAATTATCCTATGTAATGCATATTGGACCATGTTAGCTGTTTAGACTTCAAATCTGTTATTATGCTAACACGTTCTTTCATCCTTTTACTGCTTTCTTGAGTCAGGACTCAGAACAGTTTCTTTGGGGCAGAAGAATGTCTCCTCCGATTTTTGTTTTTGTTGATATAGGCAGCCTCTTTGTAGGAACGGCATCTGTCTCCCAAACTGTCATTCAGAAAACAAAGAAGCAAGAGTCTAAGCTGAGTGCAGTGCAGTTCATGTTTTTAACACCTTCCATGGAAGAAATTGAATAGATAAGCTGCCATTTATGGTCATTCATGGTGTGGATGGGAGGCAGGGGGGCAGCTTTGAGGGGTCAAATCTCTCCAGCTTCCTCAGGCCAAGAAACTCCAGGGCCAGCCCAGTGGCATAGTGGTTGGGTTCATGCGTTTTGCTTCAGCAGCCTACGTTTCGTGGATTCAGATTCAGGGCATGGACCTACACACCACTCATCAAGCCATGCTGTGGTGGCATCCCACATACAAAATGGAGGAAGATTGGCACAGATGTTAGCTCAGGGCCAATCTTCCTCAAGCAAAAAGAGGAAGATTGGTAACTGATGTTAGTTCAGGGCCAAACTTCCTGACTTAAAAAAAAAAAAGAAAGAAAGAAAGAAACTCCAGATAAGGCCAACGACCTTTGCCTGTCCTCAATTTCTTTCCTCCTCTCAGGGGATTCTAATATCCAAGCTAACAAGCTTTTTCTGCAGCTAGTTTGGGCTCAGCTCCCATTCCATCAATTTTTGTTTGTCTGTGTTGATTGTTCCACAGAACACAAACAAAATTGCAAAATTGTTCGCTTGAAAACTGGCACGCCATGCAAGGGTACCGTTTTCAATAGGCCTGTGTACTCTCTGTGGTTCCTGTAATCTTGAGACTATCACGGTTTCCTTGACATTTCTTATTGTAAATAATCTCATGTCTTCACAAACACGGTTCAGCAATTCATTTGCTGGGCCCTTCCTCTAGTCTGTGATGTTTGCTGTGCATCACTCTCCAAGTGTGACTTTTGAGTTGGTATGACCTGGCAAATCCAAACTTTGCCACCGCCACGGTCTGAATAGAGGTTTGAGCATGTGAAGGGGAGCCACATTCTTTTCAAAGGAAGAGGAAAACACGCTGGTCGTGCTCTTACTCTGTGCCATACGTCGAGCAGGTGGCTAACAGGTCTCCTCTCCTTTAATATTCTCCAAACCTTACGACATACAGCCACTATCCTCTTCACGACACAGCCGTGGAGGCTGAGGGGCAGAGAGGTTAAGCAATCCGTCTAAGGCCAGAGCTGTATGTGAAATCAGATTTCTCCTCTACCATGCTGGCCTCCTGGTTTTCAATAAACCGGAAGAGCTGTTCTTTTGATTCCACCATCTTAGTGAGAAAACAACTTTGTTCAGTGATGTTGTTAACTGAAAGAAAAATACTTCTTACTTATTTTATATCACTATGATATTGTGATTTATACTAAGAAATATATATTTGATCTTTGTCCCCATTTCTGGCACAGAGCTCCTAGAAGCATTGGAATTTCCTATGTGATGAGAATGATAAAGGTGTCTTTTGTTGTGCTAATGCGGTCACTTTTGGACAGCACCTAAGGATGGGGCTGGTTGCCAGGAGAATTAACCATGATTAGATGATTGAAATTTTCAATCCCACTCCCCTGACCTCCAGGGAGAGGGGCTGGAGGTTGAATCAATCGCCAATGGCCAATGATTTAATCAATTGTGACTATGCAGTGAAGCCTCCATAAGAACCCAAAGGGACAGGGTTCAGAGAGTTTCCAAGCTGGTGAACTCCTGGAGGTTGGGGAGGGTGCTGTGCCCAGGGAGAAATTCTGTGCATTCTTTCCCCATACTTTGCCCTATGCATCTCTTCCATCTGGTTGTTCCAGAGTTATATCCTTTTGTAATGAATCAGTAAACAAATAAGTAAAATGTTTCTCTGAGTCTTGTGAGCTGCTCTAGCAAATTAATTGAACCCAAGGAAGGGGCTCATTGCAGCTTCCAATCTATCCCTGGTCATCAAAGCACAGGTGGCAACCTAGACTTGAGATTAGCTTCTCAAGTGAGAGGGCAGTCTTACGGGACTGAGCCCTTAACCTGTGGGATCCGAGGCTATCTCTAGAAAGGCAGTGCCAGAATTGAGTTGAGTTATAGGACACCCAGCTGGTGTCAGAAGATTGCTTGGTGGTATGGGGGAAAAGCCACACATAGGAATTGGGTGCAGAACCTTAATCACTCTCTACCAAAGATTTTCAAGTTGTTTAGTTTCCTACGTTTTGTTAAACACCAGCTATGCACAAATTCTTAACCGTCATTCAATAGTGAGTCATAGATGAGGCTACGAAGCAGCATGATGGTCAGGAAATAATCTTTTGCAGTCAAGATTACATAAACATTACAAGGAAGACAGATTCCCATTCCCTCCTGGACAGCTTCTCATGAGGGAGAATTTACACCTGCTCCCTGCTGTGTTGCTGTGTTTTTAACCTCTTATAGTCAAGTTATTCCTAGAGTTGAACCTCAATCCTTTAAAAATGTGTCCTGGCTGGTGTTGACTAATGAAATATGTGAACAGTTCTCTGCCCTGTTCTAAAGAAGATGATTTGCCCCTTAAAATCATTTCTGAGCCTGAGTCTTACTATTTAGACAAAGTTTTCTAAAATATAGACAACTCTGGAGTAATATTAAAGATGGTATTTTATTACTTTAGTATAAGTTTTAAAATGTGTTAATGTAATTTGGAGTTTAGCTCCCATGGATTGTGATCATAGTATTTAATTAGGTTTTAGATTCTTTTTGAGGGAATATGAGATTATAAGAAAAAAGCTTCCCAAGGCTAAGAAAACGGGGTGAGGCATAGTGAAGAAGTGGGTAGCATTGTGCCTGGCACACCATAGATGCTTACAATTTGTAATCAATGTTTTCGAAAAAATGAATGCTTTAAGAAAAATTCGAACACTGACAATTTTTTTAAACTATTATGTGCCTGCATAGAATCTAGCATGGTTCTTGATACATAGTAGACATGTCAGTAAATGTTTAATGAATCAAAAAATGAAGGAAGAAAGGGAGGAAGAAAGGAAGGAAGGCAAGCAGGAAGGAAGAGATGGTATTTGAAGTTAAAAACTCAATGGCATTAATTACACTAAATATTTTTAAATTAAAAAATAGACATTAAAAACACTGTTTTCCCTACTTTTCTGATCTAAATTCATTTCTAAAGGAATTCCATGGAAGAGTTTTTGTTCCCACTTAGAAATCCTCAAATAATAATGCAGAAAATTTTTTTATATTAAAAATAATTCCTTCACTTTTTGCTGAGGAGTTAAAGACTAGAATTTGAGGAGAGAAGCAGTGAATTATTTCAATAAAATCCACAAATGTATATTGAATGTCCAAAACTGGTGCTCTGAAAGAGGCACAGATAAATGAAGCATGATACCTACCCGCAAGGAGGCTGAAATTTGGAAGCAGAACTTAGTCAGTGACATGAATGACCATCACAAAAATCTTACTTAGGACTTTCCAGAAGAGCAGCATTAACGCAGTGTGTAGGCTGAGCTAGACAGAGTGCTGAGCACAGAGCCAGGAGAAACCAGGATTATAGGAAATTCACCAGATGACCTCGGCCCTGCTGTTCTCCTATCTCCTGTTTGTGACACTGGAATATTAATATGTACTACACACTAATTTTTATGGACGTATAAAGGTAAATAAATGTGCATCAAAGCAGTTTGATCTCTTACAATGAAAGTTATTACTCGTAAAATATTAGCATAAATATGTAGCCCTTTTAAAGGCATTCCGGGTGCTCCGTGAATTTAGCTTCAGTTTGGAAAACCTGTAGGTATTTGTCAACAAATAACATATAAAAGGCATTGACCTATAAAAGGAATCAAACTCTCTCAAAATGTATTCCGAATGGTTCAAGTGATGTTTCTGATTACAAAATGACTTTTCTGCTGATAGACATTTCCTACTGTGTTTGTCAAATGGTAGGTTCATGGCTTAGTCAGGGACAAAGTTATTAAGGACATAAAACGCCATCTGGATGAGCTAATAAACATAAAACATAACCTTCAGATACACTGCTGCAGTGGCCAGACTGTGCCAGGCCAGATTACCCTTTGTTTGTGTTTAAATCCGAGCCATGTTCTAAGCCTTCGACTATGCAAGTTTAGACGTTTCCCCTTGACTCAACGCAAGGCTTCCACGAGGGGAGCACACTCCCTTTGTGTACCACGGCACGGACAGATTCAACACCTTGTGACGGATGTGTCATTTCAAAACTACTCTTCCGTTATTTTCTTCAGAAATTTCCTAAAAGAGTAATCTTATTGACTTAGAAAGTAAGAACTCTAACATTATAGAGGGAAATGTGCCTCACACTCTATACAAACTTCCTTCTGGTGAAGTCCGGGGGAGAAAGCATTGTAAACAGGAAAACCTGAAAAAGTCGTCTCCAATGTATAAAGATCACACAATCGCTAAGCTTCAGTGCCTAAATATGTCTGAAACAGAAGAAATCAATACCTTTCTATATAAACTTGCAGTGATAATGATCATCTGGTCTCTCTCAGGTGTGAGACAAATGACTAAAATCTCCAAAGACCCCTTTACATTGTTTATAGTTATGGAATTTATCTTGATGATTGACATACTAAATTATTAGGCAGTGGCGAACAGATTCTTGAAGAATGTCCCACAGAAAGACCTTCTGACAGAAGGCAGCAGGTTATACCCTGTTGCTTAGGTGGTGTCTGATTGAGCTTTGTTATTAGGAGAAATATGATGATTATGGTGGACACGGTGATGTGCCACCAGATGTGTCCCCCTGGAATAAAGGACTTCTCCCAGCTGCTGAAGTGTCCTTGGTAGACCATACTCAGCCATCATCCATCTTCAGAGTTTGCCTCAGCGGGGTGCATCACTCAAGGTCATGCTCCTTGCTGGGGCATCCCACACCCAGGGACTGATCAGCCTCAGGGGTATAAAAACCCAGCCCTCTTGCCACAACTTGGGTCCTCTCATCTTCAGAGTTCCTCTGAGTGTTGGTCTAGGTTTCCATGGAGACTGCATTGTAGTGCAACTTCTCCCTCTGTCTAATCCCGCATCCTTCTCTTCCACAGGTGTTGATCCCGTAAGCATTCCCCAATAAAACTCCCAAACACTCATCCCTGCCTCAGGGCCTGCTTCCTAGGGAGACCATCCTACAAGGATAATCCTCCCAGAGGATGAAAGGACTGGACTGCACCAGCTGGGATACCCTTTTCAAACGCCCTTGGCACTCACCAAATGAGAGAGTTGTGCCCTTGCTCTACAGACGTGCCCCAGATGCTAGTCAGCACTGGGAGGGTTAAATAGATTTAGTGACTAACAAGTAGGATTATTTTTAAAAGAAAAATCATAAAACACTATGAACCATGTTATGCAAATTACCCTGAAAGCAATGGCAGTAAAGGCTGACTACTCAGCGACATCAATCCATACCCACAGGCCTCTGCAATTAGTCTACCATGGTGAAATTGCAGCGACAGACACATGTTTCATTCTCCATTTCTGTGTAGCCTCAACGTTTGAAAATTTCCTCTCTTCCTAAGCAAGAGGCATTTCATTAGATCAGAATGACAGCTATATAGTAAGAGTTTTAAAGCAAAAATGCAGATTACAAGTGGGAATGCTATGCAAAATAGTGATTAAATTAATTATGAGGTCTTTTTAAAATTTTCAAAGCCACATTATGTTAATATTCCCCAATAGATTAGGAATCTGAATGTTTTCCTTCCAAAAGCTAAAAACATTAGGTAGGATTATGTTAGTGTCTAATGCTATTTGGTTATTAATATTTTCCTTACATTCATTTACTTAGTAATCCTGTCTTTTCTTGATTGACTGAAGTTGACTGCATTCATGAAGACACACATTTATGCTAATGAAAGGCAGAGATCTCCAGAAATGTATTTTGCCAGCCCCACCCTCTTCTGAAAGCATTTATCTTTTGAACCTAGTCAGGTGGAACTTCATGCCATTGCTTAGATTGTCATCCTCTTTCACTGTTATTGGCTTCTCTCCTTGGTACCACTTTGACTCTCCGACTCTCCCTTGCAATCCTTTCCAGAGCTGCGAGCTTTCCTAAGCTTCTTGCTAGGCCTCATAGCAATTAGCAAAGTAGCTCGATTTAAGGACAATGCTTGACAGATATTTTGCAATTAATTTTTTTTTCCTATTTTGATGACAGACTATTTTATTTATGGCTCAGAAATAGTGTCGTTGACTGCAAAACTCAGTGACTTTGTCTATGTCTTCCTTTAGCAATGAGCCACTCTCTCATTCCTGATAAACCTCCTTTCTCTGGGCTTTTGGGCTGCTGAGCTGTTCCAGCTCGTGTTCTGCCAAGTACCTCACATTTCCAGCTTCCTTTCCAGCTCTTCTCTTCCCTCTGTTCTCTCATGTACAAGCCAGGCAGTCTTCCAGGTGCCGGGGACTCAAAGATTAGTAGCCTTTCATCCCTATTCTCAACAAGAGAAGAGTTTTACTCTGCAAGGGGAGACTCCTACATTTCCAACCTCTTGTATTTACTCTGTATTCATTTAACAAGATACCTATTGAGCATCTACAGTGTGCCACCCTTTATTCTAAGAGCAGCAAAAGTGGAAAAAAACAAAATCCTGCCCTCACGGAGCGGACATTTTTGTGGGGAAGGGTGTGGAGGAAGACGAAACATTAAATAAGTTAAATGCAAGATACGTTAGGCAGCAGCCTCATAGCCAAGCAGTAAAGAACAGATTTCCCATGTTCAAACACAACTTCACTGCTCACCACTGTTACAAATTAAGTACAACTTCACTATGCCTCAGTTTCCCCAACTGCAAAATGGATATAATGCTAGTATTTCTTAGTGTTATTAGAGGATTAAATGGATCAATATGTTAAAAGCCTCTAGAACAGTGACTGGCACGATTATGTGCATGTAGTGCTCATTAAATAAAGAAAAAGTAGTGATAAGTGCTATGAAGAAAAGGAAAGCCAGAGCAGGGCAGAGAGAGGGTGAGTGGGGGCCACAGCGTTACCTAGGGTCCCCAGGGAAGGCCGGAGGAGAAGGTGACCCTGGAATGGAACTATACAGGAAGCAGGGTGAAAGGTCTGCCGATACCCTCAGGAGGAGTCTTCCAGAAGGAACAAGCAGGTGGTGCAAAGGCTGTTAAGCAGGAGCACGCTAGGTGTGTTCAGCAACAACCAAGAGCCCAGCGTAGCTTGAAAAAGTGAGAGGAATGAGAATAGTAGGAGGCAAGTCACCTCCCTGGAGCCTCTGTTGCTACCTGACTTCTTAGTGCTAAACCAATTTCAAATCCTGATGACTTTCTCTTTCTCAATTTCCAAAACAAATTTGAGTCATAATTATTTTGATTTTTTTCCTAGGGATTGCTCTCAGGCATATTGGCTGCATTTTCTGAAGACTTTCCGTGATTCTTTCTTTGAAAACTAAGTTTTTGTCCACTTCCCATCTTCTGGATCCTCTCCCTCTCCCACTCCCTCCTTTTCCTCAAGGGGTACTGGCAGTGGTTCTCTGATCCACGTTTCTGAGCATCTGGGGATGTAATTTGTCTCCACTTCATGGCTCGAACTCGTTCAAAGTGGAGCTCGAGTGGAGAAGCATCTCCTCTAAGCAGATGCACGTCTCTCTTGGGTCCTCTCTTTCGATCTTGTCTGTAGTGCCTTTTCCAGAGCTTTCTCTCAGCATTAACAACTCCCTCAAGCAGCTGAGATACACTTTCTGTCTTGTTGTTCTGAAACATCCTGGTGTAGAGGCTCTGAGAGGCCTCCCTGGCATCGTCACAGTTGCTTTTAACTTTTTCATATTTGTTTCTGACTTTATGTTTTTCCTTTTATCTGTGAAAGAATTCTTCAAAATTTGAGATTATCAGAAAACTCCTTGGATAGCCTTTTTTATTTTCTTGTTCTTTTCTTTACACTCAGATACCTTCTACTTTCTTTGTTTTCAAAGATCGCAAGAGATTGTATTGTCACAACATGTTTATTTAGGTTCTTCCAAACCTCTTGACCCATTTTCCTTTGAGGTGGTATCAGGCATCAAACAGGCAGCTTACGTTATTAAACTGGACTGGCTGGGGCGTTGGCGAACTGCAGAACTCCATGGCAAGGGGGCGGCTCCTGCTCTGTACCAGCTGAGCGTTGCCAAATCTGGCTACTTTTCAGAGAAGCTGCAAATCCAGAACTTTGACATGCAGGTTGCACTAGTTCCCTAGGGCTGCATGGCTGAGAGCATAACTAAGTGACTTAAACAACAGGTATTTATTATCTCACAGCTCTGGAGGCTTCAGGTCTGAGATCAAGTTGTCAGCCGTGATGCTTCCTTCCGAGCACTGTGAGGAAGAGTCTGTTCGGTGCCTCGCCCCTAACTTCTTGGGGTTTCCTGGCAAACGCTGGCATTCCTTAGCTTGTAGAAAGCGTCACCCCCATCTCTGCCTTCGTCTTCACAGGTTGTCTCCCTGTGTGCGTGTCTGTGTCCAAATTCCCCCTTTTTATAATGGCACCAGTCATATTGAATTAAGGGCCAACTCTACTCCAGTATGATTTCATCTTAATTACTTAGGTTTGCAATGACATCTGCATCTATTTCCAAATAAGATCGCATTCTAAGGTACTAGAAGTTAGGGCTTCAATCTATGCATTTTGGGGAGACAACATTCAACCCCCAACTCAAGTTACTGATTGTGAAATGTTAACAACAATTTCTAATGTTTTTTAACTTTTAAAAACTTTATTTTTCCAGAAGAGTTTTAAGTTCACAGCAAAATTAAGAGGAACGGACAGAGACTTTCCATATACCCCCCTGCACCTACGCATGCATAGCCTCCCCCATTATCAACATCCCCCACCAGGGTGGTATGTTTGTTACAATTGGTGAACCAATATTGACACACCATGATCACCCAAGTCCATAGCTTGCATTAGGATTCCCTCTCGGTGGTGTACCTTCCTTGAGTTTGGACAAATGTATAATGACATGCCTCTATCATTATGGGATCATACAGAGTGTTTTCACTGTGTAGCGTATTCTTAATCCCTGGGCAATCCATGCAAAACACACCTACAAGCCAAACCCAGCCCGTGGGGCACAGTTTGTAACTCTGGTTCAGTCTTTACCCCTGGGAGCTCAGCTGCTTCCGCTCTTAGGTCGTGGGTAGCACTTCCTGAGGCTTAAGCCACTTATTTGACCAGGCCCAAGGTTATTCACTTTTACAAATGATAGATAACATGGTTACTTGCCGCCAAGCCCCTAATCACCTGTTTCCCTCGCCTGATCTGTCCTGACGCTTGATGTATATTAATATTACGTACAGAGAAGCTTCAAGGTTATTCGCCACAGTGCGCGCTGTGCGGGCCCTGCGGGTACCAGTCATTTAACTGTAATGAATAGTTTTACCGTGCTTAAATTTTTTGAAAAGTGTTAGCAAATGAACCTAGATATTCCCAAACTGTGAATATTTAGTCAAATTTCATTCATATACATCTTATTCTGCATATTGCATTATAAATAATTAAGATGAAGATAAAATTGTAAACTATTCAGGATAATTCTTTACAAAATGTCAACTTTTCAACCTTCCTCTGAATATAAAAATGTCATTATATGGTTTATGTTTGTAAAAAAAAAAGGAACAAAATGAAATTTCACTAGAAATGAGGAAAAACATTGAACTGGACATTTAAGACTAAGAGATTAAAAAAAATTTTGTTGTCATTTTGAAAATCTGTCCTTTTAATGAATTGGGAGATGAAAGAAAGTTTTCAAAATGGCTAATTATAGCTATTAAAATTGCATGAGGAGCTTTTTGTGTTATCTATAAAAATTCAGCTTGCAGATTTTCAGGAATTTCTCCCTCTAGGGCAAATCAAACTGTGAATAGGGAATCCACTTCCCTCTTTCTTTCTTTTGGATGCTTGTTGCATATTTCCACAATAGACAGGTAATTCTTTGCTTTAGACAAAAATTCAAATTGTCTCCAAAACACTACACTCCTGCTTTGTTAGGACCGTATATTTCTGGCAGCTGAATGGCCTAGTTGTATAGTTCTTTACCAGTTTTTGCTTTTACAGAATCATTAAATCAAAGCTGCTCTTGACATCTCATAAGTTCTTTCATTAAAGTGGATCTTCTCACTCAGTTCAGGTTTATTTGCACAACTTCTTCACAGAGGTAAACCAGCATTAATTTTCACAAAGAAGAGTTAGGGAAAGCAAAGCCTTTGGAAAGAGTTCATGATGAGCAAACCGAAACATTCCTCTTTCGATAACGTCAACGAATGCGGATGTCCTGAGGTGACAGGCATTTTCTGGGCAGGCACTCTGACTACAAACACAGCACCTATGTCCGCAGTTTGCTCCTGTCAGCTGGATTGCTGGAACCCCAGCCCTACTGAATTCTCCTGTAGGTCTTGGGCTAGTACCGATCGTGTACTTGTCCTAATCTGGATTCTCAGCTGCAAACTGTTGACATCAACTCTGGCTTAATTTTGTAGAAAAAAATTCATTGGAAGGCTATCAGGTAGCTTTCTGAATCAACAAGTAGGTTGGAAAATCAGGCTAAGAAAACCAGAGGACCAAGGGAGGCCAGGCAGCAAGAATCCAGTCAATTCATACCGTAGACACTGTCTAGTTAGGATGATGCAACAGGAATCGCAGCCACTGAACCACTCGCTAGAGACGTCGCTGGCGCCACAAGCAGACCTCTCTGTCGTGCTGCAGGTCCATCAACTTCGTTGCCCGGATAGCCACTAGATCGGACAAGCTCAGTGAAAGCCATGCCCTCGCTCACAAAAAGTAAGAAGAACAACTGCTTTACTTCAGTTTTCAAAATGGAGTGTACAGATCTTCCCACTGGTTCTGGAATTTCCTCAAAAAGGAAATGTATTTAATTTCTGGGTTGCCAAAGTTGTACAAATTCCACTAAGCTCCACCCCTTCAGTTCTCCAATATTTATAGACACACTTCTTAAACTTACTGTTCCGAAAAATAGAATGCAACTACTCCTTCATATAATCAAAAAAAAAAAAATACACCTCTCTTCAAGAGAAAACAAATCAAAATGTCATCAGATGGTGCCTCCAGCTCAAACACAGGACTTCGGCATGATGTCCCTTCTTCCTCTGGTTTGGTCACGATCCTAAAAGGATATTCTGGTAACTATGGATTAAATTGTAGAGTTGCCCATCGCCAACACCCTCAAAATTCAATAGTGGGGGATAGGAAGAAGAAAAATACATGAATGCAGTAAATCCCACCAAAACTGATCAGTTTCCTTACTTTTTTATTGGGAAGCAAGTTCGTCAGAAGAATTCACATGTGAGATACCTTACCAGTGTTTAAAACATTCAGTAAGTCCATGGATGGTGGTTGAGACAAACATGACAGACAAGAAAAGCAAAACTGACTCCATGAGTCTGTTCCCATAAGAAAATAATATCTCAGTTTTCCAGATAGCTGTCTCATCCTTAGAAGATTCGGAGTCAATTGCTATGACTATATCTGCCGGTAAATTGGAGACTCAGCAAAGGAAAGGCTAGCGTGCTGCTGCCTAGTGTGGCGGTGTACATGTCCCAGGCTTGCTCAGTAAAGACCTGATGCTAGAGGCTGGAGAATGAAAGGAGGGCAGCATTGCTTTGAGTAGTGACAATTCACTGGACTGCCAGTGGCTTGGGGCATAGCAAAATTAGTCATGCTCCTTTTATTAACAAATTAAGCCTGTGAAATACATTTATCCCCTTCCAATGTTCTAAGGAGATGTGCTGTTTTGACGTTATAGAAAGAAAAAGTATTCTTTTAGCTTAAAAAATTTTCTATTCTATGAGCCACCAACTTCAAAATGAAATAATTGAAAAGGAAATAAAAAAGAGGAATTCCCTTAGTACCAAAAATTAAGGCTGCTAGGCAAATGAGTGCCAGAATCAGGCATAGATTTCAACTTATTATGACACTAAAGAAGCTGGGTTGAGGGGAAGAAATGATCCCTATTTAGTTTTATAACACATTCAACTTTGTTTCATTAGCAGTTTTCCTGAAAAGAGGGCAGAGAACATCCCATCCCCTACAGACACCATCACCTCTATAGTCTGGCTTCTTGATTCAGAGAACTATGCTGTTATTAATCTTTTTGAAATTTTGCAGCTGTTTTCCTACCAAACATGAAAATTGAGGCTATCAGCCCACATGTATCCTCTTTACAACTCTCCCCTATTTTTTCTATGTCTTATAAGAGACAAAAACTTCCAGGAACAATGTGACAGAAAGTAAGAGTGGGGACAGAAGAGTGAAAGGCTGCCTGATGAGAGTTGTGGTCAACACAAGTAAGGTTCTGTAATTAGGGGGAGGAGTCCTGGCTGTCACACATTTCGGGAATTGTGGTTTCTGATGTACCCTATGGTTTAAGGTCTCAGAGAACCAGATCGGGAAAGTGAGAGAGGATTCCACCTTGGTCAGTCAGGATCATGTGAAAATTCCCAACAGAAACCAAGAGTTGTACTAGGACCAGTGTGCAGCAGCCTTCTCTCCAGACATAGAGCTGGTCATCTAAGTGGACAGTGAGTTGGGCAACAGACAGCTACGTGTTCTAAGATTCATCTGGCTATGACCCACCTCATTTATAGACTTATAAAGAGGAAAAAATGGGTTGTACGAAAAAATGCTAGAAAGTAGGACAAAGAAAACATCATTCTGAAGACTCAGAGGATGAGTAGATGTTTGGAAAGTAAGAAAATAGTTTATAGTCAGATTGACTGATTCGACAAATATTTATTAGATGTCTCGTATATCCCAGCATTCGTGGTCTCTGGGAGATACAGTAAAAAAATAAGACATACACACTTCCTGCCTCCATGAAGGTTCAGGCTAGGTATAGAGATGGCCAAATAAACAGGCACTTATAATATCATGTCGTAAATTTTATAAAAGGAGAATTATAGACTGATACAAAAACACACAGAAGGAACACAATGCAAATTGGGGAGGTTTGATGGTTTAGTCAGAGATAGGATCTTCTATAAAGTGGCATCTAAATTAAAACCTCAGGAATAAGTAGGGATTAATTTGGCAAATGGCAGAAGAGGATAGATGCCCAAGAAGACAATAATTGGACAGAGGGAGGCATGGAACTTCAGTGGTTCGGTGTGACTGGGCCGTAGGATATGCAGAGCATGAGCGGACAGGGACAGGGATGGTGCAAGTGACCGAGTGTGGCAAGGGTGAGTAGGAGAGGTGAACAGGGGCCAGAACATGAAGAGTCTTGTGAGACACATTAAGGAGCAAAGACTTTATCTTGAGGTCAATATAAAGCCATAGATACTTGTTTAGGAGAATAGCATGATTATTTTGGGACTTTGGAACCACCATTCTGCTGCAGTGTGGAGAATCATGTAGAGGCAGGAAAGATGAAAACAAAGTGACCAAATAAGAGGAAATCGTCATAATCAGGAATGAAAATGGCCTGAAATGATGCCTAAAGAAAAACAGAAAAGGAGACAAGTGGATGGAATTTATTAACAATTAGGAGATGCAAGCAAAAATATTTAGTAATTGTATAATTTACACAGTTAGGGAGATGGCTGAGTCAAGGACAACCCAGGTTTTTCTGGCTTGAGTGTCTTAGTGGTGGTGATGCCATCTACTCTGAAGATGAGATGAGCGGTGAGGGGATGCTGAGTTGAATTTATGATATGCTGAGTTATAATTTCTGTGAAATATGTGAGTGGAAATGTCTAACAGGTGGTTGGAGATATGAATCTGAAGCTCTGGAGAGATAGCTGGGCAGGAGCTCTAAAGTCCGTAATCGCCAACACACAGCCTGTAAGTCAAGGCACCATGCAGTCTGAGCTCAGGCGAGAAGAGTGTAGAGTGAGAAGGGATGAAAGCAGAGGCTTCATTCATCTGGGAGGATGGAGAACTCCATTGTCAAAGTGGGAAGAAACAAAGATGGGGGCAGATGTAAATCAGGTTGTTATACGTAAGTCAGAAACGTGATTGGATGGTTTGTATTGTCTGTGAGAACTGAGAGGCTTGGTCTCCACTGGGAACGCACATCAAGGGAAATACAGGACCGCAATGAGCAGAAAACGGAAGAATCGCTAGACAGTGTGTTTGGAGCCTGGGAATTTATAGCCATTCTGGACCATAGGGCAGAGAAAGACTTCCCTCTTCTTCCCAGAGAGAATCCTCAGCAGCCCTGGTGTAGCCTCAGAGGAAATGCAAAGGACTGGGTGACAAAAAGGGATGATAGAAATGATTGATACAAGCCAGTTTACAGAGTAAGGCACAAATGGAAACAACAAGACGTGTTTTAATAGACAAAAAGCATCCTGGCC
The DNA here is from genome assembly GCF_041296265.1 of Equus caballus. Taxonomy (NCBI): domain Eukaryota; kingdom Metazoa; phylum Chordata; class Mammalia; order Perissodactyla; family Equidae; genus Equus; species Equus caballus. The sequence continues at coordinate 74,469,509 of NC_091701.1, read as the reverse complement.
TCCACATTCTTTTGGAAAAACTTCCTCAAAGACAGATCCCTTGCATTGCAAGACAGATCATGATGGTGTTGTGGTGTCGTTATTGTCATTGCTGTTGTTTCTTTTAAAAAACTGAATTACAGAAGGTACAAGTATCCAGAAAGAAGATGAAAGTAAAACAAAACAAAACAAAAAATGTTTATCTACAATGTAAATAAAATCAGGCTATTTTTGGACTCCTCTGTAACACTAAGTGGAAGAAAACAGAGTTTTGAAAGGGAAAAACACGACCAAAGGGAATTGTATTATACATTTGTATTTAATCTGTACGAAAAACCTGTATTTAATCTGTGAAGGCAAAATAAAGGTAATCTAAAATAATAGAAAGGCTTAAGAAGTTTAATATCCATGCCTCTTGTTGGAAAAAAAATTGAAGATCTATTCTGTACACTAAGAGGTAAAGGAAAATTAAAAGTTTAAGAATATGGTATTCTTGAAAGATTCTTTGAACACTTAAGTCACTTAAACAGAGAAATAAATCAAAATAATCTAATGCAAATCTAAATACAAACGCTAAAAAATGTTTTTGAAAGGAATGCTCTGTAATGTTTTTGAATAAAGTAGAAAATATATAAATGGTACACCTAGTACACTCAATAGCTTATTTGAGCACAAAGAAACAAAATACTGGTATGTCTAGTTGCTAAAAAATTAGAGAAAGCACAATTACACAAATTTGGCCCCAAGAATTTACCACTGACAAATATTCTTGGAAATTTAATAGAATACTCTGTATCTACATAAAGCTTAAAATTCTAATGGAATAGGAATTTCCAAAACTGATTCAAAGAAAGCAGACTTTTAAATCATTTAATAATTATGGAAAAATTTGAAGTTATCAAAGAATTACTATTAAATACAATGTAACAATCCTAGCAATTTTCATTGGGAAATTATTTCAAATTTTTATACAAAAGGTAATTTCTGTACTGTTTAAATATTGCAAAAGGTTGCAGGCTTCTCAACTGACAAAGCCAGCACAGTCTTGATGCCGAAACCTGACAAGGATACCACACAAACAAGAACTACATCAAATTTTAATTGTAAGTGAAGAAACAAATTATTCTACATAGTCTATGCTAGAATATAAAATATATTAAAAATATAATACTAGATAGTATATTCTATACTAATTTCTCTGAACTATCAAATCTTCAAAAAATTTTCTCTTAATTTTTTTCCAATCCCAAAGTAATATATGTCATAACAAATATAACAATTTTAAAATGAAATTCTAGCAACTAGTATCCTAAGGAGTGTTAAGAGAATAATATACCAAAAGCAACTAGGGCTCATTCCAGTAATACACAGATGCCTCAATATTAGAAAATTAATCAGTGTCCAGGATGTCTTCATTATTTCAGGATAATAGGAGCTGATCTTTAGAAGTCAATTCAGTTAAAACAGGAATCATACTTTCATAGTAAGTAGTTTTTAAAAATAAAACCTTTGTTGGGAATTTATCTAAAAACAGAAATAAATTTGTGAAGTGTATTTGTTCATATCTTACAAAATGTAGCTTGGAATTGAAATTATGAGATAATCTCTAGAATAAAATGAAAATGAGTCAAACGTTAATAAATTTTTCAAAAGTATTTCTCCAATAAAATTATATGATCACATTCCCATAACTATCACAAAAAGGTCCTTCTGGCAAAATTTCTGCAGGGCTCCATTTTCCAGGGGACTTTTGATCCATTGAGTGTCAAATCCCTCTTAAATGTGTTTAATATCATCAACCTTTTGGATGTTTTCTCTTTCAAACACTGCTGGTTTAAATGTCTCAGACTCCCTCATACCGTAGATTTGAGCATGATTGTAGCAATCGTTCAATGTTACTTTTTTGTCATTTCATGAAATCGCATATATTTTAAAACAGTTGCTATTTTACTTTACAATTGATTTGCATTGTCTGATGCTTATTGTCTAAAATAAATAATATAATATAATATGTAAAGTTAATATTAGAATGTGATATGCTCCTGAGAAAGGGCCTAAATTTAAAAGTGTTAAGGTTGTTAGTGAATATTTTTGGATTCTGATGACATTTACACCCTTACATAATCTTATGAGCTCTGAGGGCTTGAATAATAAATAATCTATCAATGAGACCACATATTTTCCCCTCCTTCCTCCCTCATACACATCATAAATCTTCATTTCATCATGTGAAAGGGAAAAAAAAAAGGGAATATGTATCTCCAAAGTTACAAACGCAAGCATCCAGGAAAAAAACCATACCTCACTAGAAAAAAAAATCATGTAAAGTAGAATTGGATATTATTTAAGAAAATTTCTAAAAATCTCAAGGTAATATTTAATTGCTTAATGGAGAAATACTGTGGACGTTATCTTAAAAATACCAGTCTAAGATAAAGTCAAGTTCTGGTGTCACTATTATTTAACATAGTTTTGGAAGTTCTGATCACATCAAAAAGGAATGAGGTAAATTTATTGGAAATATATAAAATTATTAGTATCTAAAAGTAATATAATTGTATAATTAGAAAAGCTAAGAGAATAAACTAAAATATTACTAAAATAATAAGGAAAATTCCTCTCTCATATAGCAGCAAAAGTCAGGTCAAAAAGTATTGAGGAGTTACTCTATTCATTATAGCTAAAAACATGTAAAATGTTAGCATATTTGGCCAAATAATGAACAGAGCTGACATGAAGAAAACTACACAACTTTACCGAAGGACATAAAGAAGCCTTAAATAAATGTAGAAATAAAAATGCTACTGCAAAGAAAGACTTGATATTGTCAAGATGTTATTTGTCCTCAAATCAATTTACACAAGTAATGTACTCATAATCCTTTCATGGGAAACTTCACAAAATAATTCTAATTTTCATGTGGAAGAATACACTGACAAAATTAGCCAAGAAGAAGAAATGAAACAGACAAGTAATGAGGGAAATTTGCATTATCAGAAATAAAAATATACTATAACATATTACAGTGAGAAACCCTGAGATATTTGCTCAAAAAATGGCATATCATTGGAACAGAATGGAAACTCTAGAAACAAGACACGGTACAATGCAATACCATGTAAATTGTAACTGACATATACAATCATTTAGGAACTACTGAATTAGCAACAAATAGTTCTGGGACATCTTTTAGTTGGAAAACAATTTAACTATTATTTTTAGAATCAGAGCTACCCAACAGGTAAATAAAATTTACACCTCATTTTGGACTTTGGGGAAATAGATACTCAGAAGGGCAATTTTTGGAATTCATTCATGGCTGAAATTGGAGGAAAGCAGGTATGAATGCAAAGGAAGATAAAGAAGTGAACTGGATACACACTTTGAGGAATTAATATATTTACGGGCAGAAAAGGAAAAAGAGCCTGTGAAGAGACCCTGGGTCCTCAAGCTCAAAATCTGGAAAACAAAAGGTATTAAGGAGTCACTGTAAAAAATTTCAAAAACAGAGACATTGAAGAAAACACTGGATTTGACAATAAACTGGTCATTCATGTTTTGTGAAAGAGAAAAATCAGTTTATAAGGGGCAAAGGAGAAAACAGGTGATGAAGAATTGCATTCAGAGGTAGACCGCATTTAAAACATTTCGCTGTGAAACAGAGAAGAGGTGACAAAAGTATGCTTATAGGCAATCATGCTAGGCACTGCAATTTTTCTAATCTTTATTTTTGTTTCTAACTTTGTTATGCATTACTCTTGGTTAAGTTTACTGACATATAATTTACACAGTAAAATTCACTCATTTTAGTTCTACTGCTTATGAACTGACGAATGCATGTAGTCGTGTTACCACAACCACAACCAAGACACAGGATATTTTCATCACCCCAAAAAGCTCTCTCTTGTGTCTTTGCAGTGAGTCCTCATGCCCACACTGAGTCTCTGGCGTCACTGATTGTTTTCTGTCCCTACAGCTTTGCCTTCTCCAGGGTGTAATATAAATGGAATCATACAGCATATAGTCCTTGAGTCTGGCTTCTTTCACCTCACATAATACTTATGAGATTCATCCACATTTTGCACATATCTTTTTTATTGCTGAGTAGTATTCTGTTTTGTGAGTATGATACAATGGTCATTATAAGTAATCCTCACGACTAACTATTGAGGGAGATGATATTATCCTAATTTTACTGAAGGCAGAACTGTGGATCCCTGAGCTTAATTAGCCTCCTGAAACCCAGGGTCAATAGGACTTTGAGCTGGGATTCACATCCAGGCCTAAGTCCGAAGCACAGGGACACTGTGCATCTTAGAGACTGAAAACAAAAAAAAAAAGAAGAAATGATTACAGGTGTAGGAGATGGAGCAAATGGTTTTTAAGAATTTTACTGACAATTTGTCTCTCCTTGAAAATCAAGATAAAACGTTTGGTTTTGATAAAAACAAACTTGTGCTTTTTCAAGTTTCACATCTCCTCCTCTCTCTTTTGTATATTTCAATGTTTTGAAAGATAATATACGAATTTGGGGAACTCAGTCCACTTTGCACCCCTGGAACATTTTAAAGAGCTTGCAGCAAATTGAACTTCTGATTTGGATCTGTTCCTGGGGACATTTGCCACAGCCACATGCTCCCATCAAATGTACAGTACATGATCAGAAGGATTCATACTATAGATAGAAAAAGGACAAACTGCATTTGAATCTGTTCATTTCTAAATTTAACGGTTCATTTTTGTGTTTATGTAGAGCGGCATCAAAGCTCTGCTTTGCCAATACTGCATTTTATTTAATTCGTAGATTTATACTAATTCATCCATTGCCTGACTTTTGAGTAGCTCATCTCCTTGCAAGAATGATTTTGTGCATATTTAGAAAACAAGTTGATCAGAATTCCTGCTGCCTTTGGTCCCACAGCAAGCTCCCCTCCTCCTTTTGAAGATAATAAAAGCACCCCGCAAGGGCCACCACACGGGAATGTGTTTCACATCACAACACAGATGGCTTGTTTACACCATTTCCCCTTCTCGTAGAAATTTTTAGGGATGAATTCAAATTTCACTTCTCGTTGCATTATGTGTCTTACAATTCCATTCTAGTCAAAACCTGGTATCGCCCTTGAAGTGCAGTAAGGAACTATTTTTCCTTCATTTCTTTTAAGACGTAAAGATGCACAATACTACCCGCTCCCCGCTGGTTGCCAACTTTGAAGCAATCCTTGAAATAACCCTTGGAATCACTCAGTGGTCACCCTGATACTAAGAATGTGAGATCTTGAACCTCTCTCTTTAATTTGGAACATTATCTCATTAATATATAAAGGCTTCAGGTTAGCCATTTTTGTTTTTTTGTTTTTTTTTTCAGGTGGAACATATTGATAAAGGCTAGAACAATGGTTCTCAGCCTTCCTGGTAACTTAAATTAGCTGGGGCGCTTTTAAAATCAGTGATGCCCGGGTCCCAGCACCACAATTTCTTATTTAATTTTTTGCTAAGAGGCCTTGCTCAAGGCCTGTTGCTCAACAGAATTTGTAGTTTTCTCAGGTGATCTTAATGTACAGCCTGAGTTGAGAAATATCAGTCTAGAATCTCTAATCAAACACTTAATAGGATGCCAATATAGGACTTTATTTGCTTTTTTCTCACCATCCTTACAAAATGTGTGCTTGCCATTTAAGGTCCTAAGAGAGCATGGACGTAGGAAGGTTTCCATAGTGATGAATATTTATGGAGAGAGCAGCAGCTCTCCTCGTGCGCATCCAACAGGTTGACCAGAGTGTTCCATAACCTTCTGTAGAAATATCTATTTCCCGAGTAGTTTTCATTCTAGTGTCCTACCCTGAAGGACATTCAGTAAGCTCTGTTCCCAAAATTAACCAGAGGCCCATTCTCTGATACAGAAGAACCCACCAAGAAAATTACACTTCCATTAGAAATTCTAAGCCAGGGTGTCTCACCTTCAGCCTATTTACATCTGGGCCAGGTGACCCTTTGTTATGGGGGCTGTCTTGTGCATGTAGGATGTTTAGCAGCATCCCTGGCCCCTACTTATTAGATGCCAGTAGCACCCTCCAGTTGAGAAACACTGCTTTAAGCATATAAAAGCAATTTTATATCTGGATGGAAATATTTTATCAGGATCATTATAATTGGAGCATTGATGTGTGCCCACATTGTTGTCATACTCACTTTTCCATTAGATATATGTTCTCAAAAGCAAAATGTTCATGTCAAATTGGGCCATACACTGTTATTTCAATATTATTACCACTTTTTAAACATATGATGTGAAGGAGTCTCTGCTCTTATCATTGCAATGTATAAGGTAGTATGGGAGACAGGGAAGGAAGAAAAAACTTGTAACAACACTAAGTGATGTCGTTAGTGTTAGGACCCTCTTTTCAAATGCCCTGGGCCCTTTGGCATCCTGGAGTTATTAATAAGTAGACAAAGACTAAACATGGCAGATTCATAGAAGATTTATTGATTCGTGTCCTTCTTCTCTTTCATGTCCCTTCAGACTTTTACAGCCCATGCCCTGTCATAAAGATGTGGATAACATTATAAGAAAGATACAAGAAATTAGCTTATTGCTGGAATTTTGTCGTTAACTTCGAGATCATCTATCTTGTGAATCTTGACATTTTACATTATTCTACCAAAAAGTATGGAAAACTGGGCCCTAGAGGCATTACTTGGGTCCTTATATTTCTTGTCAGCCTAAGTTAATCAATATGACCATTGTTGAAATTATATTAATCTTGTATAAACTAGGAGAGTAGTAAGGTGAAATAATATACTGGAGAGAAAATTTAATAAAGAAAGAAATTTAATAAAGAAATGTTAAAAACATCTTTAAGAACAATGGGAGAGATATGTGAATTAGAATAGCTTGCATCTGGACTCCCAGAGGTTAAATGAGGAGTCCCAAATACATGGCAATTCTAAATGAAGATCCTGTTAACAAGTAACTTCATCTAAATGTGAAGCGAATAGTGTGTCTAGCAGTCTATATCGAAGTTTAACAAAGGAAACTGTCATCAAGGGCAAGGAAGACTTTACAGAAGATCTCGAATTAATTTGGTTTTTGTAGGAAATTTAAGTCTTACACAAGTATAGAGAGATGAGGAAGACAGTCAAATGGGGACAGCGCAGGGGATAATGTCAAAGGGGAGACAGGCAGGGAGGGAAGCAGAGAGAGAAACAGAGAGGAAGGAAAGAACTTGGGTAAATCCATGTTATAGAGTAATCTTTGAAAAAATTAAACAGGTATAGATTGTATTAAAGAGGGCAGAGAACTATTGGATTGAATTGAGTTTAAAATTGCAGAATGGAGCCAAACATAAAATAGTGGCAGATGAGTGGTATTGCAAACTTTGTAGGTACATAAGTCAAAAATAGAAAACAGTGTTCACGCATCATGGGATAAGGCTAGGGATTTGTGTGTGTGTGTGTGTGTGTACATAAGACTCTACTGTTTTTATTTGAATGAGATAATTTCAAGATATTATCTTTCATACACTTACCAGGAATGCTGCTTGGGCTCCAGGATTCCATTCAACTCTAAGGCATCTTTGATTGCCTGGTAGCATGCAGAATTCTCCTCAAACCTTAAACCAAACAAGACAATAAAATTAAAAATTATATATACAAATTCCGTATACTATTCACTTGCAAATATAAATGCAAATAAATGTGGAAATGCACCTACTAGAAGGAACTATAGCACTGTTATTTCAGAATTTTGAATTCTGAGTGATGGGCAGATTTTTATTTTCATCTTTATATACATTTGCATTTTTCATCATTAACATTTACCACTCTTTATTAGAAAACATATATCAATATTAATTGATATTTACTGAACACTTCGTATGAGTCATGCACTATTAAATTTTTTACCCAGTTTATCTCATTAAATTCTTAAAACAGCCCTTTGTGGTAGATCTTACATTATCCTTGTAGTGAAGACGGAGGAAAATGGGATAAAAAAGGTTAAAAATATTCAATTCCTATAGTTTACAAGTGCAAAAGCTAAGGCTGAACCCTGGCCATTGTAACTCAAGAGCCCACACTCTTAACCATAGAGTGTGTTGATTGCTTTAATAAAAATAAGAGGATGGAAATTTGAGAAAATATAGTTAAACCTCACAAGAGTACATAAATTTCTCTAAAAGTTCCATGTTGTCCCCATTTCTTTATATTTTAGCCAATTTTATTTTTATTAAATCCAATGGGAATTTCATCTATGGTTATGTGGTTTCATAGTTTTTGTAAGTGGCTCACCCACCGTTCTTGACGCAGCTGCACCCTAGGCAGAGTTCATAAGATGCTATCCCTTTCTAAAAGTCAAACTGATATGTGTTTTTTAATAGTTTATGTTTATTTTATTCACAGGCTGCAAAGACAAAGTTAAGAAAGACTCTTATAGGGGCTGACCACATGCTTTTGAAGAGACCAATTATGTATTAGTTTAAATCCCACTTTTTATGAATTTCAGAAACAGAATTTAGCATGTAACTAACTCAAAACTAACAATAAAGCTAAGGCTATATATTTACTTTCAGAAATCATGTTTTAAGCAAAAACACACTATTTTTTTATTTTATAAAAATAACCTGAATGTTTTCCACTTCACTTCCAGTGTTTTCCCAACGTAAAATCTGACTCATATTTCACATGTAGTAATAATCCTGGGACAGTCTCTATTTAAACAATTAAAACACTAGGGTGCAAGAAAGACTGTGCTCAGTGTAGTAGACACAGACGCAACATGTGTTATAATTCCTATTTGAGTTATTATATATCACAGGAGTATAACAAAAATTTTGAGGAAAAATTTTTGAATTTCTCGTACACATGATAGTGACTCAAAGATAAAGTTAGTTTGACATCAGTCAGATGAAAAACGTATACATATATATATATATATACACACACATATACATATATACATATGTATGTAAAGCAAATTTTGAGAAAGGGTAAAAAAAACTAAAATTGTTCACAATTTTGACATTAGTCTCTACTTTGAAACAAAACATCCAATAGATACTTTTCTTATTCCTTTTTCTGAAATGATATGCTTCTCATTAATATATCACACAAAAACACATAGAATTCAGAAGATACTGCAAGTGAAAGGTTATGTAGGTTTTTAATATTTTCATTATGATGAAAATCTTAGCTCTGTTAATTTTCAAATGTAGAGTATATTATCTACTATGGCTTGTTTGATTTTAGCTGACAAATAGAAAACAGATTCAACTTTTGGCTTGGAGTAGATTATGTTAATGGACAAGAAGGTCTGTTGTCATCTTCCATATTTAGATAAATGACATTCATTGTACCATTACGACTGAAGTATATTCTTCTTGATTGCTGTTCAGTTTCTCATAAAACTACTCAGAACAGTTTGTCACTCAATGAAAGTTTTTAACCCACAGTCAGTGTCTGAAGGTCCTTCCAACACTTTTAAAGCTTTTAACTTTGAGAGATAGGGGCCAAGCTCATCAACTGCTTAGTGCAATGGCATTTAAACATTTTCTCTATGGCTCACAATAAAATATGGATTTTATTTTGTGATTCATACAAACATATGTTTGTGTGTGTGTGAGGATAACGTATATTCTGAAACTAAAGTTTTGGAAAACACCAGTTACCCTTACTGACTGAAATTCACTCTAATAATTTCAGTTCTATACAGTACTATATTATTGCATTATGTTTCATTACAAATAAAAAAGTTTGTTATGATCAATTCAATTGATTTTAAGAAACTTAATGGGCTGCCACCATAATTTTAAAAATACCAAATTTCTTTGTTGAAAGCAATCAGTTTTGCCAATCATCAGAGATCATTTCTATTAGCTATAAAACTTGGAAGATTTGAATCCATATTAATCAAACACACCTTCGTGATTGACTCAAGCTTGACTTTTTATCTTTGTCTTGTCACCATTGATTGAGATAGCCACTGCATTTTTTTTGCTACCTGATAAGAAAAATATAACCTTATAAATGAAAACTTATATTTATGTAAGCTGTAGATGTATTTTATGTATTTATCTATTCAAGATATTTTCAAATAGAAAAAAATGGACTTTGAAATTTCAGCTTTCTTGTCTTCATCGTTAATGACAACATCTCGATCTATATTTATCCAAATCAAATGAATATCCATGTTCTGTATTTTTTACATGCATGAAAAAGTTGTTCTAGAAATCAGATCCTGACTTCCATGGAGGTAGAGTCCATGACTTCCAGCTGAATCAGTGGCTCTAGATGACTTAGTCTTCCTATTCTCTTGACCCTATATCTTTATAGAGACCTCATCTGATAAAAAAAGAAAATTTAACAAGATATTTTAATTGGAGATTTTTCTCTATTGATGAAATATACTTCATCCTCTCAATTGAAAGTTGTTTATTCCTTACTTGTAAAGGTAACGCTACTATCAGTTGTAATGACATATTAGACGTTAGCAATGACAACAAACCCCTAAATAAATCATCTCCTAGTAATCCCTGAATGCAGATTTTTAAAAACGCATGCCTGGGAGAAAAGTATTACTTAATGGCAGTGAGAAGGTAAGAGAAAGAGAAGGCTTGAGGAAGGAGAGAAAATAAGAGTAGAATGTTTCCAGTAGCTTGGATTAAATTTAAAATTGTGCCAAATGGATGGAGAGCTGGTTAAAGGAGTTAATTACCGTCTATTGATCATCAGGGTATTGGCTTAAACCAAAGAAAGCAGAAAATCCTCTATTAAATACATGTAAGCCTCTCAAAATGAAATGGCTTCAAAGCTAGCTCCGTACTCATGATGCAAAGTCAGATGGGGTAGCTGAGAAGCAGGATCTTGGTTTCTATAGATGATACCATCTTAACCAGTAAACTTACGGTAGAGTGGGAATCAAATAGTCTTCCACCCGCCCCTGTGCTGATGTCTGCACTATGTCAAAAGTCTCAACACATAGGTGTGAACTCAAAAAGTAATAACAGTATAAACCATATTCTTAGACATTATCCCTATCTAACATCTATAGTCTATTTAGACTCTATTTATAATTATTTTAATAAAACATATCCCCAATCCACTTTAAATCCTCTCAGTGATAAAATTTCAAATGATCTCAGATTAGGTTAGAATGCTGAGAATGAAGTATCAATTTAATTCTAGTCTTCTAGTTACCATTATACTCATGTTCACTGTTTTAATCTGCTAACTTTGGATCTAATTTCTTAAAAGAGTAGAGATAACGAGTCTTAAAATCAGAGGTAAAGTCTATTTCATTGACAGAATTTTGAAGTGAGATACATTCTCAAAGCCAAATATCTTATATTCTAATTGTAAAATCAAAACCAAATGAACTGGACCTCACTTCCCCAATATATTCTTGGAGAAGATTAGGTAGTGCTTGCTTTTTCTGCAATCAGACTTTAGCCCTTTGTCATTTGGCCATGAAGATCTCACAACCATAAATCAAGAAATCCTTATGGGAGAGGAACAGAGCCAGTCCCCAAAGCACTATGAATATTATTAGCAAGGAGTTTTGGGGGGAAAAAAGCCAGATCTAATGCTACTGGTTTTCATTTAGAAGACAGGGCTATTCCGCAGAATGTCGTCTTTCAAGTAAAATCCCAGCAGGATATATCCATTTGTAACTGTGACAATTAACAGTTTCTATTTCCCATTTTAAAATTGTGAGGAAGATGGTTATGATTATAGTGATTATTTATTCAGGTTATTTCTGCCGTGGAATTGTTCTTAGCTCTCTACATCGTCTCTGCAGTATGCTGTATTCGTTGCAAAGGGAAAACCAAAATTACTTTATTAAGTGACCCTTGAAAATTTCCCAAATCCCCATTTGGTTTGGATTTCCCTTAATCTATTCTAGGATGATAATATAGCAGAGGAAAGCATATGGTCCTAATAGATATTCAGACCAGATGTTAGTTGTCTAATACGTATCCTATTCCTGAATGGTTGAGCAGAGGAGTCTATAAGAGAAGATGGAGAAGTCGTTAAGTAGAGACCTTGTGCATTCCACTATTCTCACCAGTTTACAAAAGTTAAGAGTTCCAGATTGCAGTACCTCCGGTTCTGTCACTTTGAATTTCTGGTCAATGTTAACAGCATTAAACTTGTTACATATACACGTGGAGGGGGAGGGGGAAAGACACACCTGAGATCAGATCCCAGGCACACGGTGGAACCAGGAGGGCCGAGCACTGGGTTCAGCATTTATCCACACCTCTGTTGTCTGCAGCCAGGAACACACAACTCCTCGAGGAGTTAAGTCTTACCCCCGTATCCTATATTAAGGCACATCCCAGGGACTTCCCAGGGACTGTTGGTCTTAACCATTGTCTCAGTTCCTGGGACCTAACACAGAGCTTGTTACACATTAGGAACACAACATATATTAACTGAATAAATGAATAAAAGTGAATTCATGCTGGCATTTTTGGAGACCAGTGCGCTGAATGGAATTGACAGCTTGAGTTTGAACAAAGTAAGCACAATTAAAATGTTATATTATGTGCATTCCTTTGAATAATTAAAATCAGTTATAGATTTGTTATTAAAGTGATTACATCTCATTTGTTTCTTCAAGTGGTAATGAATGCTCTTCCTGCAGAGAATATAGTTTAATTTAACACAGAAGATAACATTACAGGACAAATATTTTTTTCAACGCCCATACTAAAGCGCCTTTTAAAACACAAGTCACAGGAAGATGTCTATATCAGTAACCATCATAGGGATGGAATAGCAGGATTTGATAACCCAGTATTAGATCGGTAGATTAAGAGTGTAAATGATCTTTTCAGTTGTTGAGTACTACAAAAAAAAACAGGAGCATGAAATGAAACATTTTACACATGGGTAATTATGAAGAGAGACACAAATATGGTGCAAAATTGAAAGCCTTCTCTTTGCACATAGAGAAAAGACAACATTGCCCTTTATAGGCCAATTGGAAAGACTTTTTAATGAGAAGTATGATTTGGAGGATAAATACTGTATGTTATTGTTTTAATCCTTAAAATCTGTTTTCACTAATTGATAATCGCTGGCAAGTAAGGGCTGTTAGTGATAAATATAGTTACGATGCTTCCGTCTTCATTTGCAATGAAAATCTGCTTTGAAAAAACAATTTTTAATCAACATGAGCTAGAAAGAGAGAATCGAGGTCATGCACTGCCTAGAAATTGTGTACACAATTCTAAAACTGAAAACACCGGCGTTTTCACAAAGGTTCACTTGAGCTCTTCTTAAACGATGACCTTCCTCTAATCACAAAAGGGTTAGGGGCCTTGTGTTTAATGCCAATGCGAAAAAAGAAGAAATGAAAGAAAAGTGTAACATACCAGTCCTCCTGGGTGTAATCAGCAGAAACTGACCGTGATTTTGTTGGAAGACTCTTTAGAGAGTCGCAGCATTGACAGAAACCTGCAGCACCCTGTTTGGAAAAGTCAGTAAGCAAAGGAATTCTGCATGTCCGAAAAGGGAAACAGCAACCATTGTGGAGTTGAAAATATCTGAGTCAGGATACATCTACTGCGATAAAGGACTAAGGGCTCCCAGTTCTTGCATCTCTCCAATAAGAGTTTAAGCCCCTGGAGAGAATTTAGAGCAGCTGAGTTTAGGTTATCTGCCTGCTCTGGTGTTATCAGAGGATGGGAAAGAAAAGGGTCTGGCTTGCTTGGCTTCTTTAGTGAGATGTCAGAATCTGGAATTACTCTCTCACCAAAACTACACATAACGGGTGACAGATAAAATACTGAGCAGTTAGAGTGCCATCAGAAGGGGAATGGATGCTGGCAACCAAATATCCAACAGTATCCAACACCAAATAAAGCATCTGTAATCCAACAGGATTCACCTCAAGTATTAACTAAGGAAACCAATATCCATGGCAGCCCTTACACAGCCTGTACAGACCAGGAGAACCTAGAGGGATAAGGATAGGACAGACAAGAGGAGAAATGTCGATTACTTGCTCCAGGGAAGACAATATGGCAGACAGAGTACATGCATTCACTAATTTGATGTACATGATTACACAATTAAACAGGTTCTATTAACTTGTTCATTTTAGAGATAAGGAAACAGAAATACAGGAAGATTAAATAATTTGCCCAAGGGTCACAGAGACATTAAAGGGGAAAGCTGAGGGGTGAATTTGAGTGTGTCTGATCCTAAAGCCCATGCTCTCCCCATGCTCATACCCACACCTAGGTTATAGTCATGGCACTGCCTTTAGGAATTGCTGCTTTATACAAAGCCTGGGAGACACCAGCTCTGTAAACAGGGGAGTCTGGAGAGGAGAAAGAACGGCAGAAAGGGAACTTGGAAAGAGTGGGGAAAGATGTAATTTTATTCTCCAGCCCGTCATGGAGGAGTACTTGCTCCATGCTAAGGAGTCTGGGCTCTGTCTTGTAACAGATAGAAGAGCCGGAGAGATTTTTTAAAAAGAAAATGAATGATTAGATTTTTCTTTTAATCCCTACTCTCATGGCTTTGTAAAGAAGAAATTAGATGATGGTAAGTAAAATTGGTGACAGTGATGTCAGGACGCTATTGCAACAATCTATTTGGGCATTTATGTCAACAGCAAACGTGGAAATAGAGAGGAGATGAAATGAGAATTTAAATCCGTTTGGGGAGACCTGATGACCAATAGAATTCGGCTATAGGTGAGGAAGAAAAGAGAAACTTTTCCAGCTTTCTGGCTTAGATGCCTGGATAAATGGGAACAACCTTGCCCTAAATTAATGGTACTCTACTCTAGCGTCCATCAGGATCCACCTGGAGGCTTGTCAAAACAGATTGCAAAACCTTACCCCCAAGTTTCTCATACAGAGATCTAGAATAGGGCCCTAGAATTTGCATTTATAGCTGGTTCCCTGATGCTGCCAATACCTCATAAAAAACCTGTGAAGGAGGATCTCTCTTTAGCTCCATGTTATGAAAGAGAAAATCAGCACCTAAGAGGTATATTAATTTGCCTAATATCAAGCAACAACTTCAATCCAATGTCTATTCATGTCAACACTATACATACCGTCTCCCAATGTAAGAGAAATAAGAGATGCAAGAAAAATAAATTTGATGTTGAATGGGAGGAGTAGGAATTAGATCAGTGTGTCAGGAAGATTGGAAAAATAATGAGTTTAATTTTCATTATGTTCAATTCAAGATACTATGTGACATCTATAGGTGTTTGAAGATATGGGTGTACCAAGAGGGCTAGCTCAGAGAGACAGATTTAAAAGTTATTTCCCCAAAAATGGTAAAGTAGAGATCACTTTGCAGTGACGTTATGAGAAAGTATCTAAAGATGGACATATCAGGAATCTCATCTTTTAAGGGACAGTCAGGTGGAGAAGCTCATGAAAGAAACAGAGAAATAGAAGTGAAACATGGGAATTCTGATGTTCAGAAACTTGAGAGTTTCAAGATGACACAGTCCATTGACAGTGTCATGTACTGCACAGAGGATTCGTGAGAACTGGTTGACCTCACCCCTACCTGTCCTCCTCCAAGGGCAAGGTTTGCAGCCATGCCTGAGTAGGTTAGAGTTTCTCTCCTCTCTTCTCTGGACTAATCTTTGCTAAGACCTCTGACGTGCTGATTTCCTGATCTAAGGAGAAAGACTCATGCAAGTATCCCCTTGCGGTGTGAGAGGGCATTAGAATTACTTCCAGGATTAGACAAAGGTGCAGGTTGTTTTTGTTAACTTTTTACATGATTTATTATGAAAAGTTTATGTAAGTACTAGAACGTCTAGAACAATGATTCTCCAAGTATGGTTCTAGCATCAGCATCACCTGGGAACTTTCTAGAAATACAAATTTCTCAGTCCTCACTTTGGTCTTCCTGAATGAGAAACTCTGAAGGTGAAACCCAGTGATGTGTGTTTTAACAAGGCCTCTAGGTGGTTGTCATGCTCACTAGCATTTGAGAACACTAATGTAGAATATTTGGAATACCAATTCGTAGTGAGCTAGATTGAGAGGCCAAAAGCAGACCCTGAAGAGTTTTGGAATGGATCCCTGTAAAGAAAAATTAAAATCCCATCCTCATTCCCCTTTAATTTATTATGAGATATAATTTGTTATAGTGAGAGAGGTAGTAGAATTGAGAGTGGATTTGAGAATATACTGTGACGTGGAAAGAGGAGCTTACTAATTTAGCACATTTTCACTGAAACATACTAATTGCCAAACACTAAGGAAACAAATCTAAAAGTCAGCCGTTGCATACACTCTCCTAGGAGTGATGCTTGAAACACCACATCGTGTTCTCTGGCAACATCACATGATCATTCTACAGGAGAGCTGGGTCTAACTCTTCACTACAGAGCCCTTCACCTGGAAACTCAAGTCATGCTATTTGGTAACTGAAAGGTGTTCTATGAAATGCAAAATTCTTTCCTTTTTATTTGTCTTCCAGATGTTGTCATCAGCTTCTTCCAAATTTACATTTTAGTCTCCCTCTCTCTCTGTGTATGTGTGTATGTACACACACACACACACACACACACACACACAATTGCCCAGGTGTATTTACAACGATTTGTCTTTTGTATCATAACTTTCCTTAGTTTTAAACTATATTTATTCTCTTATTAGAGGCTCAGCAACTTTAGATACAATGAATATCTACGTATTCACCTACCAGTTGTCCAGTCTGATAAGTAAAACATTACCAATATAGGTAAAGTCATCATGTACCATCTCAGATCTCAACGCCCAATCCTTCTTCTTGGATGTAACCGTTTTGTCACCTATCAGTCTGTGGATTTATTTATGATTTAAACTTTGCTTGTATCCTTAAGCAATATATAGTTTTCGTTCTGTATGCATTTAAACCTAAGTAGGTGACATCATAATGTATTCTGTAACTTGCTTTTCTTTCTCCTCAACAGTATTTGCTAAGATTACTTGTGAGACTCATTACATGTGAGATTCATCTATGTTGATAAGGATAGCTTTAGCTCATTCATTTTTTACTACTCTATAGCCCTCTGCGTGATGTTATCAAAATTCAGTTATCTATTCTTTTGTTGACTGACACTTAGATTATTTCCAATGATTTGCTATTAAAGACACTGCTGCTTTGTACATGATTGCACGTTTCTCCTTTTGCAAAGGGAGAGTTTCTCCAGGTTATAGTCTAAGAGTGGAGTTGCTTCGTTTAGGGTGTATGCATCTTTACAAGCTATCGCCAAATTTCTCTCAAAGTGAATTTTCAATTCCCACAAGCAGAACACAGGATTCTGTTGCTCCTGATCTTTACCCATATCTGGTATTGTCATGCTTTTTAATACGAATGAATCTGACAAATGGGGAAGAATTTCTTATTGTGGAATTAATTATATTTCTTTGATTCTAATGCGATCATGAATATTTTCATACTTTTATTGGTTATTGCGCTTTCCTCTTGTGCAAATTCAAATCTTGTGACCATTCTTTATTGGTTTTTATTTCATTCTTTTCCTTTCATCCTTCCTTTCTTCCTACCCTCCCTCCTTCCTGCCTTCCTTCCTTCCTCTCTCCCTCACTCTCTTTCTTTCTTTTTTCTTTCCTTCCTTCTTTCTCTCTCTTCTTTTCAGTTATTTCTAGGCGATGTTATCTGTGATATGTGTTGTAAAATATCTTCCCTCAGTTTGTGATTCATTTTCCATTTTTTTATTTTGTCGTTAAGTGCACAAAAATTTTAAAATCTTAATAGATTCAAATTTATCAGTCTTCTGGTTTACGGTTTGAGTTCTTTGTGTTTAAGAAATAGTACCCTATGGATACAAATATATTTTTTTCATCATTTAGAGTTTGCTTTTCACATTTAGGTCTTTAATCCAGCTGGAATTTATTTTTGCTAGGCTGCCATCTTGGACCGCCCCCTTGGAATTTATTTTCGTGTATGATGTGACACAGGGATCTACTTATATTTTTTCTCACATGGATACTTAATTGTTCCAGAACCATTTAGCAAATAGTTCATATTTTCCCACTGATCTGCGATGCCATCTTCGCCTTCTATCAGGTTTCCACATTTATGTGTGTGTGTCTGGATTTTCTATTCTATTTGTCTATCTTTGTGCAAATACCATATTGTCTGAATTACTGCAGCTTTATAATAAATCTTAATATCTGATAAGTTATTACCTTGCTCTTCTTTCTAGTATTATTTTTACATCTCTTGCTTTCTCTTCCATATACAGTTTAGAATTAGAATTAGAACTTAAAATGGCATTGAGTTTATAGATTAACTTGAGAATTAACAACTTGAGAGAATTAACATCTTTGATTATAGTATAACTCTCAGTTTTTTTGCTTATTAAAGTCTTTTAATGAAATTTTGTATTATTTTTTCATACAAGTCAGGCACATATTTGCTAGATTTATTTCTAGGAATTGACAGTTTTTAAAGTTATATTGTAATATTATATATGTATTTAAAATGCGTTAAATAACTTTGGCTTCTGGTGTGGAAGAATGCAATTAATTTTATAAATTGAAAGCATTTACAGCAGCCTTGCTGAACTCTCTTGTTAATTCTAACAATTTGTCAATAAACTCTGTTGGATTTTGTCTAGCAACTTTGATTTCCAAAACCAACGCAAAACAAAGTGGAACTTAATACCAAGTCCAATGGAATTTTGCAAATTCCTTCTTCGTCTGCCACTGTCATGTTTTTATTCCATTTTTTGAAAAGACAAGGTTTTAAGTTTCTAAAGCTGGCTGATTAACCAAAAATTCATCTTTATTCATTCAGGTTTTGATAAGCGTTGTGTCAAATGCTTTATTGGAATTGTCATGTGTATCTTGTCTCTCTTCCTCCTTTGTCTTCCTCCTATCAAGAAAAATGCTGTTAGACTTTAACGACACAATTGTCTCTATAGAACTTTCTACTGTTCTTTACTTTGCTAAAATTATTTAAGAATTCAATTATTTTTTCAATTTTTTATTGCTGCTAAGGTAGTATAGTCTTAGTGAGGAATAGGGTGTACTGGAAGATGATTGAGGAGTGTGGTTAGGTGTTTTAAATACTGTTGTGAGGCACTGGAAAAGAGCTGGTAAGGTATCTCAGTACCGAGGTTTCTAAAAGTTGACTTGGAGGTGCTTACAATCTGCCCTTTGTGTGTCCAGAGCAAAATATCCGTACCTTTATGACTGTGTTAGTCTGACCATATCACAGTTATTTTTACGTATTCATTGTTACCACTAAACTAGAAGCTCTTCAGGGTCAGGATCATGGTTTTTAATGCTTTGATTCCACAAATCTAGTAAAATATCTCCTTCATAGCCTGGGCTCAAGAAATATTTAATGAATTCATTGTTTCCCCCCACAGAAGAACCGATGATGCTCTTTGAGTAGGCCGTCT
Source organism: Equus caballus (assembly GCF_041296265.1). NCBI lineage: Eukaryota > Metazoa > Chordata > Mammalia > Perissodactyla > Equidae > Equus > Equus caballus. Next base: position 74,450,131 of record NC_091701.1, on the reverse strand, counting down.
GTATCTCTAGGACAATCTAATTGAGGTTTTGGAGTCATTGCCTGTGCTCAAGCACTAGTTAGGGGCAGCCGCAGAGCAACTAGGAGTCGAACCCAAATCACCCATATATTTTCAGTTCCCCATGAGTTTTTCACCGAGGTCATCTTCTTACAACAACTTTTAGATTTAACAATTAAAATCTCTGGTGTTTCACTCAATAGCCTCTCACGAGCTATTTCAGTTGTTGAAAGACTTTCTCCTCATGCATTCCACATGTTTCTGTGTAAGATTGCATCAGATTTTCCTGTTTGATACATAGATAAAATTCCAAATTAAGATATAATCTCTTAAGGCCATTGTTCTACATTCCTTAAACTCTAGTGACTTGGGATTATTCAAGATAAAAACCCTCAGAATTTTTATTTTTTTCAAAATATTGTTTTGAGTCACTTTCTTTTCTCTAACCTTCTATTTCACCTGTGAAATATCCTTAGTTTGGGTCTTTGTGCAGATTAAACTAAATGATATACATTGACAATGTTGAACTTCAACTGAGCATTTTGCTCTCAGAAAACAGCCAGGGTTAAGAAATTCTTCCTACCCATTTGTGTTCCCGGAAATTAGCCAACCTCAGAGGACTACCCATGCTCGTGTCTATCACGAGATAAGACCCACTTCCACCCCTATCCGTCCTTTTTCATGAGAAAGTCCCCCATAAGACTCATGGATGACTCCCTTGTTTACCTGCCTCTATAAAACCCCAGGTCTCCTTCCTTTTCTTTGAGATATTCCTTATGAATGAATATTCTCCCTATTGCAACAACCTAAATGAAACCATCTCCTTTATTGTCTGGTGCATTCTGTCTTGACAATACGAATGATCTAGCATGGTGCTGATACATAGTGGGTTCTCAATAAATGTTGGTTCTTTTCTCATTTCCTATCACCCAGCCCCATCTTGCAGAATTCCTCTGACTCACACCTTGAAGAAATCTATAACTCTTTGAAGGACCATCATTCATTGACTGCCAGCATGTCCCTCTTCTATTTTGCCTCTGAAACGTTTGTGCCTTGTATGTTTCCACTGCTGGACATAAATAGCTATGTTGCCTGAGCAGGTGAGAAATTCCTACACAAGGTATCATTTAGCAGACCTTACAGTAAAAGGACTGTGTTTCCTTTAAAAAATAGTTTTTAAAACATGATTCACATGCAGAAAATTGCACAGACTATGTATCTTCAGCTCAATAGAGTTTCAGTGAACCCATCCCTTTAATCACTATTCTGATGAATAAATAAAATATAACTAGGACTCAACCAGACTGGTACCACTTCCAAGTCACCACTTTCTCCACTCCTCCCTGAAGGCAACCACTATCCTGATTTCTAACAGCATAGGTTAATTTTGCTTGTTTTAAGATTTATGTAAATGGAATTGCTCAGTGTGTATTTTTGTGTCTGGCTCCTTTCATTTAGTTTTCCCTAGTATGACTACATCATAATTTATCTGTCTCACTATTAATTGATACTTCATCTGCTACAGCGCTTGCCTCTTGTGAATAGTCCTGCTATGTATATCCCTGTCTCTGCACATATGTGTGCATTTCTGTTGGGTGAGTATTTAGGAGGAGAATTGTTACACCAAAGGATCAGCTTCCATAATTACTAAAGAGTCTTCCAGATTGGTTTACATTTTATTCAGTAATGTATGAGATTTCCAATTTTCCACATTCTTACCACTGATCTAGTCCTCATTCTTCTAGTTTTATCTTTTTGAAAATGTCATTTAAGTGGAATCATACAGTAGGTACCTCTTTGAGACAGGCTCTTTTAATCAGCGTAATGCCTCTGAGATCCATTCCAGTTATGGTGTGTATGTAAAATAGCTCCTTCCTTTATATTGTTGAATAGTATTCCACTGTGTAGACGTACCTCAGGATTTTTCTCAGTTGTTTTGCTTTTTAAATTCATGTCTTCAGTTTTTGATGATTATAAATAGAGCTGATGTAAACATTTGTGTACGAATTTTTACATGGACATAGTAGGGTAGAAGCATGATTGCTGGTTCATATAGGCAAGCATGTGTCTAACTTTAAAAGAAAACACCAAGGTGTTTTCCAGAGTGGCTGAACCATTTGCATTCCTGCCAGCAACATATGAAAATTTCACTTGCTCCACATTCTTTTTAGCACTCGGTATGGACAGATTTTTTATTGTAGCCATTCATAGTGATATCTCATTATAGTTTTAGTTTGAATTTCCCTAATTGCTAATGATGTTTAACAGTGTTTTCATCTGATTATTTGCCATTCATATTTCCTCTTTGGTGAAGTGTCTGGTGAAGCATTTTGCTGATTGTCAGTTGGGTTATTTGTTTCTCACTGTTGAGTTAGAAAGTTCTTTAAACGTTCTGGTTACAAGTGTTTGTTGGATATGTACTTTGCAAATATGTTCTCCCAGTTTTTAGCTTGTCTTTTCATTCTCTTAACCATATCTTCAGCAGAGTGAAATTTCAATTTATAAATTTTTTTTCTTTTTTTGTATCATGTTATTGCTGCCATATCTAAGAACACTTTCCCTAACCCTGGGTCACAAACGTTTTCTGTTATGTTTGTTTTCTTCCAAGCTTTTAGTTTTACATTTTACATTTATGTCTATATTTTGTGTCAATATGCATATAAACTGTGAGGTTTAAGTTAAGATTCTTCTTTCTTCATGTAAATGTAGTTTTTACGATATTGTTTGTTAAAAGTCTATTCTTTCTCCATTGAATTGCCTGTGAATTTTTATTAAAAATCAATTACTATGTTTATTTGGCTCTATTTTTGGACTTTTTATTCTGTTTTCTTGTTCCATGTGTCTATCCCTTCATCAATACAACACTGTCTTAATTACTGTAGCTTTATAAGTCTTAAATTGGGATAGTGTGATTCCTTCAACTTTATTCTTCCTTTCCAAATTTCTTTGGCTATTTTAGTTTCTTTGATTTTCCATAAAAATTTATAAATCAGCTTGTCTACATCTAAAACAAAATCCTGCTGGGATTTTGACTGAAAATGTATTAAATCTATACCTCAATTTGGGGAGAATTGATATCTTTACTAGGTTGTGTCTTTCAATCCACGAACACAGCGTATAGCACCACCTATTAAAGTCTTATTTAATTTTATTTATCCACATTTCATAATTTTCAGCATATAAATCCTGTACACATTTTGGTAAATTTATGCATAAATATTTCTCTATTTTTTGAGCTATTGTAAAAGGTATTTTAAAACATTTAGTTTTCTATCTATTCATTGATAGTATATAGAAATACAGTTGATTTTCTGTATGTTGATCTTGTATCCTATGACCTTGACAAATGCACTTCTTACTTCTAGCAGGTGTTTTTATTCATTTCTAGAGAATTTCTATGTACACAATCATGTTATCTACAAATAGGAACATTTTAGTTTTTCCTTCCTTTTCAATATGTATATCTTTTGTTTCTTTTTCTGATTTTATTGCACTGATTGTGACTTCCTTATAATGTTGAATAGGAGAGGTGAAAGTGAACTTCTTTGTCTTATTCTTGTCTGAGGGGGAAAGTACTCAGTTTTCACCATTAAGTATGAGGTTTGTCTCAAGTCTTTTTGTGGATGCCATTTATCAGGTTGAAGAAGTTTCCTTCTTTTCCTAGTGTGCTCAGAGATTTTATCATGAATGGATGTTGAATTTTGTCAAATATTTTTTCTGTATCACTTGATACGATCACGTTTTTTTTTTCTTCTTTAGATTGTTAATATGGTGGCTTATATTAAGTTTTGATTATCGAGCCGTCCTTGCATTGACCTCTTACTCATGGGATATTTATGTATGTGTGTACATATATACATACACATATACTGCGTTTTATTTGCTAATACTTCATTGAGGATTTTTGCATCTAGGCTCATGAGTAATGTTGGACCTAGATATTTTTTGGAAGCATTTTAATCACAAATTCAATTTCTTTAATAGTTGTAGCACTATTTGGGTTATCACTTTCATCTTGGGTGAGTTTTGGTAGGTAGTTTGAGGTTCTGAAGGAATTGGTCTCTTAAATCTAAATTATTGAATTTATATGCATAGAGTCATTCATAGCAATTCCCTTTTTATCCTTTTCAAAGCTCTAATGTCTATAATGATATTTCTAATTTTGCTAACTTGTTTCTTCTCTGCCATTTTTTTGGCCAGTTTTATTACCAGCTTATCAAGTTTATTGATCTTTTCAAAGAGTCAGCTCTTGGTTTCATTGATTTTTTCTCTTTTTTGCTTTTCTGTTTGTTTGTTTTTAATTTTTTGATTCTGTTCTTGTCTTTATTATTTCTTTCCTTATGCTTGCTGTGGGTTTATTATGCTTCCCTTTTTCTAGTTGCTTAGGGTGGTTGCTTAAATTTGAGACTATTTTCTTTTCTAGTATAAGCATTTAATTCTATAAATTTCCCTTTAAGCACTGTTTTAATGGCATCACACAAATTTTGATATGTTATATTTTCATTTTCATTCATTTCAAAATATTTTCAAATATCCCCTGAGACTTCCACTTAGATTCATTGTTTATTTCATAAAATGTATGTTATTTAAGTATTTGGAGCTTTCCCTGTTATCTTTCTATAATGGTCTATAGCGTAAATCCATTAAAATCAGAGAACATCCTTTGTATGATTTCAATATTTTAAAGTTGCTTAATCCTGTTTTTTCATCCAGGATATGGTCTATCATAGTGAATGTTCTGTGTGCCTTCAAAAGAATGTTTATTCTGCAGTTGTTGGATGGAGTGTTCTTCAAATTCTTTTTCTGCAATGCACTCTTTCTCCTTTTCTTCTGGGACTGCTTTGACGCAATATAAGATCTTTTGGTGTTGTCCTACCAAACCCTGAGACTCTGTTTTTTTTAAAAAAATCTTTTTAAAATTCCCTATTCAGATTAGATAAATTTTATTCATCTACTTCAAGTTCACTGATTCTTTCTCCATTATCTCCATTCAGCTTTTGAACTCATTCATTGAAGTTTTGTTTTAATGATTATGGTGGTTGTATTTTTCAGTTCTAAAATTTCTGTTTGGTTCTTCTTTACATCTTCTTTTGTTTACTAATACTTTCTATATTTCCATTCATTTCAAGAATTTAGGTCCTTCTTGGAACATTGTTATAATAGTCGCTTTAAAGTCTTTATCTGTGATTTCCAACAGTCTGTCTTCTCATCACTGGCAACTGTTGATTACTTTTTCTCACTTGAGTGAGTTTGCCTGGTTCTTTGTATGTTGAATAATTTCAGAATATATCCAAGACTCTTTGAATATTAGGTTATGGGAATCTGGGTCTTTCTCAAATCCTGTGGAGAATATTGATACTTTTGTTTTAGTAGGTGATCAACCCACTTGGATTCAGGCCACAAGCTCTGACCAGCCTACTGTGGATTTTAATTCCAAAATGTCAGTTTAGTTTTCAAAGCCTTTGCAGTGCTATTTGGTGTGTGGCAACCAATGGCCAGAGTGGAACGTAGATGATAATATATCCACACAGTTCTTTTCCCAAAGCCATTTTCTTTCTTCCCCCATGTGTGTTGGGGCCCAGGTGAACAGAGGGTCAGCATAGAGTCAGCCTCTTCCCCTCCAAGATGCCATTCATCCCAAGAACATTTATTGAGTGTTCCATCCCTGTAGGGCTCTCGAGGTACAGTGAGGATCTACACAGTTCACTTCCCAGTGTCACTGGAGCTGATGGTCTTCGGGGGACATGGATATTAATCAAATATTACAGAAGTGAATGTAAAGCTACAGGGTTGATTAAATTCAATGAAGTCTCTGACTACTTCCCATGGCATTTCAAAAAAAAAAATCACTCCGTGGACCTCAGTTTGCAAAAGGAGTAGATTGGACTAAATCTGTTCTGTCCAGTATAATTGCCATTGCCACATATAGTTATTGTTTAGGGTCATATATCTTACATGAAAGGCTCAGGAATGAGTCCAGGTGTTCAACTTTAAGGTGTCATTGTTTTCTATTTTATTGAGGTCATAGCAGATTATAACATTGTGAAATTTCAGTTGTACATTATTGTTTGTCCATCGCCATATAAACATGCCCCTTCATCCCTTGTGCCCTTCCCCCAAACCGCTTCCCCTCTGGTAACCAGTAAACTGTTCTCTTTGTCTATGTGATTATCTTTCACGTATGAGTGAAATCATATGGTATTTGTCTTTCTCTGTCTGGCTTATTTCACTTAACATAATCCCCTCAAGGTCCATCCGTATTGTTGCAAATGGCATGATTTTGTCTTTTGCTGAGTGGTATTCCATCATATATATATATATCACATCTTCTTTATCCATTCATGAGTCGATGGGTGCTTGGGTTGCTTCCACATCTTGGCTATTGTGAATAATGCTGCCACGAACATAGGAGTGCATAAATCTCTTTGAAAGGTTGATTTCAAGTTCTTTGGATAAATACCTAGTAGTGGGATAGCAGGGTTGTATGGTATTTCTATTTTTAGTTTTTTGAAAATCTCCATACTGTTTTCCATAATGGCTGCACCAGTTTGCGTTCCCACCAGCAGCGTATGAAAGTTCCTTTTTCTCCACATCCTCGCCAACATTTGATATTTTATGTCTTGGTGATTATAGCAGTTCTAATGAGTGTGAGTAGATATTTCAATGTAGTTTTGATTTGCATTTCTCTGATGATCAGTGATGTTGAACATCTTTTCATGTGCCTATTGCCATCTGTATATCTTCTTTGGAAAAATATCCTTTCATAGCCTCTGTCCATTTTTTGATCAGGTTGTTTGTTTTTTTTTTCTTGTTGAGTTGTGTGAGTTCTTTATATATTTTGGAGATTAACCCCTTGTACGATATATGATTACAAATATTTTCTCCCAGTTGGTGGGTGGTCTGTATATTTTGTTCCTGGTTTACTTTGCCTTGCAGAAGCTCTTTAGTCTGATGAAGTCCCATTTGTTTATTTTTTTCTTTTGTTTCCCTTGCCTGAGTAGACAGGGTATTTGAAAAGATCCTTCTAAGATTGACGTAAAAGAGTATACTGCCTTCATTTTCTTCTAGGAGTTTTAGGTTTCACATCTTATCTTCAAATCTTTAATCCATTTTGAGTTAATTTTTGTGTATGGCAAAAGATAATGTTCTACTTTCATTCTTCTGCATGTTGCTGTCCAGTTTTCCCAACACCATTTATTGGAGAGACTTTCCTTTCTCCACTGTATGTTCTTGGCTCCTTTGCTGAAGATTAGCTGTCCACAGATGTGTGATTTTATTTCTGGGCTTTCAATTCTATTCCATTGATCTTTCTGTTTTTGTACCAGCACTGTGCTGTTTTGATTACTGTAGCTTTGTAGTATATTTTGAAGTCAGGGATTGTGATGCCTCCAGCTTTGTTTTTCTCTCAGGATTGCTCTAGCTATATAGGTCTTTTGTTACCCCAACTGAATTTTAGGATTCTTTGTTCTGTTTCCGTGAAGAATGTCATTGGGATTCTGATTGTGATTGCATTGAATCAGTAGATTGTTTTAGGTAGTATGGACATTTTAATGATGTTTATCCTTCCAATCCATGAGCATGGAATATCTTTCCATTTCTTTATGTCATCATTGATTTCTTTAAATAATGTTTTATAGTTTTCATTGTGTAGGTCTTTCACCTCCTTGGTTAAATTTATTCCTAGATATTATATTCTTCTTGCTGCAGTTGTAAATGGGATTGTAGTCTTGAGTTCTCTTTCTGCTAGTTTGTTATTAGAGTATAGAAATGCCACTGATTTTTGTAAGTTGATTTTGTACTCTGCAACCGTGTTGTAGTTTTTGATTATTTCTAATACTTTCCTGATGGATTCTTTAGGGTTTTCTGTATATAAAATCAGGTCATCTGCAAACAACGAGAGTTTCACTTCTTCATTGCCAGTTTGGATACCTTTTGTTTCTTTTTCTTGCCTAATTACTCTGGCCAAAACCTCCAGTACTATGTTGAATAAGAGTGGCAAGAGTGGGCACCCTTGTCTTGTTCCTGTTCTCAGAGGGATGGCTTTCAGTTTTTCCCCATTGAGTATGATGTTGGCTGTGGGTTTGTCATATATGGCCTTTATTATGTTGATACACTTTCCTTCTGTACTCATTTTATCGAGAATTTTTATCATAAATGGATGTTGGATATTGTCAAATGCTTTCTCTGCATCTATTGACATGAACATGTGGTTTTTATTTTTCATTTTGTTAATGTGGTATATCACATTGATTGATTTGCAGACGTTGAACCACCTGGCATCCTTGGTATAAATCCCACTTGATCATGGTGTATGACCCTTTTAATGTATTTCTGCATTTGGTTTGCCAATATTTTGCCAAGAATTGTTGCGTCTATGTTCATGAGTGATATTGACCTGTAATTTTCCTTCTTTGTGTCGTCCTTGTCTGGCTTTGGGATCAGGTTGATGTTGGCCTCATAAAATGTGTTAGAAAATGTTCTGTCTTCTTCAAATTTTGGAATAGTTTGAGAAGGGTAGGTATTAATTCTTTTTTGAATGTTTGGAAGAATTCTCCACAGAAGCCATCTGGTCTTGGACTTTTATTTTGGGGGAGGTTTTGGATTACTGTTTCAATCTCTTTACTTGTGATTTGTCTATTCAGATTCTCTATTTCTTCTTGATTCAGTTTTGGGAAGTTGTATGAGTCTAAGAATTTATCCATGTCTTCTAGATTGTCCAATATGTTGGCATATCGTTTTCCATAGTATTTTCTTATAATCCCTTGTATTTCTGGGGTATCCATTGTAATTTCTCCTCTTCATTTCTAATTTTATTCGAGCCTTCTCTCTTTTTCTTAGTGAGTCTGGTTAAGGGTTTGTCAATTTTGTTTATCTTCTCAAAGAACCAGCTCTTAGTTGCGTTGGTCCATTCCACTATATTTTTTGGTTTCAGTTTCATTTATTTTTGCTCTAATTTTTATTATTTCCCTCCTTCTGCTGTCTTTGGGCTTTGTTTGTTCTTCTTTTTCTAGTTCTATCAGGTATAGTTTAAAATTGCTTATTTGAGATTTTTCTTGTTTGTTGACATGGGCCTGTATTGCTATGAATTTCCCTTTTAGAACTGCTTTTGCTGTATCCCATATGAGTTGGTATGGTGTATTTTCATTTTCATTTGTCTCCAGGTATTTTTTTATTTCTTTTTTAATTTCTTCAATGATCCATTTGTTGTTCAGTAGCATGTTGTTTAGTCTCCACATATTTGTCACTTTCCTATCTTTCTTCTTGTAGTTGATTTCTAGTTTCATAGAATTGTGGTTGGAAAAGATACTTGATATGATTTCAATCTTCTTAAATTTATTGAGGCTTGCCTTGTTTCCCAACATATGGTCTATCTTTGAGAATGTTCCATGTGCACTTGAGAAGAATGTGTATTCTGCTGTTTTTGGGTGGAGTGTTCTGTGTATATCTGTTAAGTCCATCTGGTCTAGTGTTTCATTTAATTGCACTATTTCTCTGTTGACTTTCTGTCTGGAGGATCTATCCATTGATGTAAGTGCAGTGTTAAGGTCCCCTACGATTTTTGTGTTGCTGTTAATATCTGTTTTTATGTCTGTTAATAGTTGCTTTATGTACTTTGTTGCTCCTGTGTTAAGTACACATATATTTATAGGTGTTATGTCTTCTTGGTGGAGTGTACATTTTATCATTATAAACTGCCCCTCTTTGTCTCTCATTGCCTTTTTTATCTTGAAGTCTGAGTTGTCTGATGTAAGTATGGCGACACCAGCTTTATTTTGTTTGCCATTATCTTGGAGTATCATCTTCCAACCCTTCACTCTGAGCCTGTGTTTTCTTTAAAGCTGAGATGTGTTTTCTGGAGGCAGCATATTGTTGGGTCTTGTTTTCTAATCCATCCAGCCACTCTGTGTCTTTTGATTGGAGAATCCAATCAATTTACATTTAGAGTGATTATTGATATATGAGGGCTTAATGCTGCCATTTTATCACTTGTTTTCCAGTTGTTCTGTATTTCCCTTTTGTCTTGTCCTGTGTATTTCAGCCTACCATTTCAGTTTGGTGGTTCTCTATGATGGTTTTCTCAGTTTTCTCTTTATTTATTATTTGTGTCTCTGTTCTGATTTTTTGTTTAGTGGTTACCATGAGGTTTGTATAAAAGATTGTGTAGACGAGATAGTCCCTTTTCTGATAGCCTCTTATTTCCTTAGTTTAAGTAGTTTCCATTCCTTTCCGCTTCCCTGTCTGAGTAATTGTTGTCAAAACTTATTCCATTTTGCGTTGTGTTTGTGATTAAAATAGAGTGATTATAGTTATTTTTTATGTTTTCCTTCCCTTTATCTTTAATGTTATAAATAAGTGTTTGCTAACCTTTTCTGATAGAGAGATGCAATTTTCTGATTTTGTCTATTTATCTCTCTTTTTTCAGGTATGAGGGCCTTCTTGATCATTTCTTGTGTGGGTGGGGGGGGGTCTTACAGTGATGAACTCCCTCAGCTTTTGTTTATCTGGGAAAGTTTGTATTTCTTCATCATATCTGAAGTATATTTTTGATGGATAGAATATCCTTGGCTGGAAATTTTTTGTCTTTCAAAATTTTGAATATATCATTCCACTCTCTTCTAGCCTGTAAGGTTTCTGCTGAGAAATCTACTGAAAGCCTGATAGGGGTTCCTTTGCAGGTTATTTTCTTCCACCTTGCTGCCTTTAATATTTTTCTTTTGTCATTGACTTTTTCCAGTTTTACTAATATTTGCCTTGGAGAAGGTCTTTGTACATTAATGTAATTACAAATTGTATTAGCTTCTTTTACTTGTAGTTCCAGCGCCTTCCCCAGGTTTGGGAAGTTCTCAATTATTATTTCTTTGAACAAGCTCTCTGCTCCTTTCCCCCTCTTCTCCCTCTTGAATACCTATAATCCTATGTTGCATTTCCTAATTGAGTCAGATGTTTCTCACAGAATTTCTTCTTTTCCTTTTAGTCTTAGTTCTCTCTCCTCCAACTGAAGCATTTTTATATTTCTGCCCTCTGCATTGCTAATTCTGTCCTTCAGAATAATAGCAGTGTCATTTAGGGACTCCAGATTTTTCTTTATCTCATTCATTGTGATTTTCATCTCCACCATTCTGATTGGTTTTTCTTTATAGTTTCAATCTCTTTTGTAATAAATTCCCTCTGTTAATTAATTTTATCCCTGATTTCATTGAAGTGTCTGCCTGAGTTTTTGTGTAACTCATTGAATTTTCTTATGATATCTATTTTGAATTCTCTATCATTTAGGTGGTAAATTTCTGTGCCTTCAGGATTGATTTCTGGGTGCTTGTCATTTTCCTCCTGGTCTGGAGTATTGATATACCTCTATACTATTTGATGGAGTGAATTTGTACCTTCGCGTAGTGGTACTATCTGGTCACAGATTTCACCTGCCACCACTGGGGGAGAAGGGCATGAGCTGTGTATTCTTAGCTTGCCACGGTCCCTGGCAGCTGTACCTGTCTTTTGGAAGCTATGCTGACAGAGCCCATCTGCATTTGCCCACTGGCCACTGCTGCTTTACACACGTATGCTCTGGCGCTCAGGTGGAGGTCCCTTACTTTGGCCAGCCAGCTGAACTGGTGAACCAGGCAGGGAGAGGGGCACTTTCTTTTGCATGCAGCATCCTGGGGGCATTCCCACTCAGCCCTTGCTGTGTGCCATCCTTGGCTGCTCAGCTTGGTGAATACACCCCTGTGATTGCTTAGCCTCCTCCGTGTGGAGCTTTCCCATGAACTGGAAGGCAAGTTGGAGAGCAAAGGCATTTCTGCAGAGGACTGCCTCTTCCCTCCTCTCCTTTCAGAGCCATGCCCAGTCCCACACCCTACATCGCTGCCATTGGGTGAGGGAGAGGAGATCCCCTTACCTCCTTCCACTGCCTCCCGGAGGGTCCAGCACCTCCACCTTCAGAGGTATGTCTACGTGGGTCTCTCAGACATCTATTATGTTGTGTGAATGTCCTCTGTTTGTTTATGAGTGTCCTTTTCCTTGTATCTTAGAGGGGAGAGTCTAAGGAAAGAGCTCACTCTGCCATGATGCTGACATCACTCAAGGGGTCATTTTTCTAAACTTCTCCCTCTCCACAATGTCCTTGTACTTTCCAGCTCCCTTTTTCATTTATCCATCAGGAAACCTGGGACTTTAGTTACTCCACTCTGCCATGAGTGTATCTGTGTCCAGAACTAAGTGGTAGGAGGAGGAGGGGAAGGAAAAAAAACCAATGGGCATTCTTCCCACCTTCCTGGCTCCACATATCCTGTGATCAGAGAGTTTTAGGTGCTTGTGGGTCCCCTCTGCCCCTCTGCTGCCACTGTCACTCCTGCCACTATCATAGCTGCATGATTTCTTAGAATCTGGGGCACTAGAGAATGGAATAAAGAAAACAAAGTAGAGGAAAGAATTTTTTCTACTTTAACTTTTAGGATTCTCCTAGGATTCTGCATCTTGAGCTAGAACAGAGCACATTTTCTTGTGCTCTTGCTGATGCCCACTTCTGAGTTTTGAGCTGCCTCAAGTCCAGAGAGGTGATATCAGAAAACAGCAAAAACAACCAGGAAACTTTCCACCAGGTTTTTAGTACATCAAATTCTGGTCTTTTTCTCCATTTTTCCTTTTTTACCTGGCTGCTTTTAAGATTTTCATTTCGCCTTTGGTTTTCAGCAGTTTCATTATGTTGTTTCTAGACACAGATTTTGTTGTACTACTCCTGCTTGGAGTTCACAGGATTTGTTAAATTTGATGCTTGATATTTATGTCAGTTATTAACTCTTCAAATAGTGTTTCTTCTTCCTTCTCTTCCTGTTCTCCTTCTGGGACTCCGGTTACAGACATGTTATGTCTTTTATACAATTTCATGTATGTCTCATCTTCTTTCCTGAAATGAACATACTTTCCTCCCTGTGCTTCAGTCTGAATATTTTTTACTTATCTATCTCCTATTTCACTAATCTTTCCTTAAGGTTATCTAATCTACTATTTAAAACATCTATAGGGTTTCTAACTTTATTTATTTAATGGTCTGGCCCTAGACTACCCATTGACTCCTTTGTATACTAAAAATCATCAGCTAACATTCTTATCTTAATATTAACTGTTTTTAGTATTTTAATTATAGTTATTTTAACATTAATGTCTAGTAACTCCTATACTTAGAAATCTGGTGGATTGTTTTTATTGTCTATTTTTTCTCTTAGTTTCTGGTCATTTAACCTTGTAACCTGGTATGCTTTAATTTTTTTATGACTACAGGCTATTTTACATCAAAATTTGTAGAAATTATTTAAGGTCTGGGTGATGTGATCTCTCCCCAGGGAGGGCCGACTTTTGCTTTTGGCAGGCAGATCACTTTAGTCTAGGGGTAAGCTTGGCTTTGAATTCCACTTTCAAAGTGAGAACTTGTCTATTTCAGTTCTTCTCTCACCATAAGGTATAGCCCTCAGGGGTCTGAACTAAAAACCTCAGTGGGCCCTGAACTGCAGTGGTTTTGTCCCCCAGTGCACTGAAAATGCTGAAAACTTGGTTCAGCATTTCGGCGTGTTTGCGATTACATACTAATCAGCAAATACCTCAAAGGTAAAAGCAGAGCTGAATGTGAAGATCACCTCTCTGTCCTTTTCTTCTCCCTTCCATCTTGATGGAAGTTCTGGATGACTCAAATCCTCTCCTTCACATAGATTTCTGGTAGTCTTCAATGGAAGGGCTGTTCTGATACAATCTAGTAACTCATACTGGAAGCAAAAGTCTAGGTTTCATTTTACACTTTTATTTTTCTGGAAAGAATAAATGCTATAATGGTAAATTCAAATAAGTAAGTTAGAGAAATCTCAAATGTTACAATATAGGAATAGTATCTTCATGTATTACAACATTTGCCGTTACCAAATAAAACCAAGAGTTTTATTTTATCAGGCATAAGAGAAAATAAATTAGTTAAAAGACTATGGCAAAATTTTCCTCAATAATTAGGATCAATTTTATGTTGTCAAATCCTGTGATGATCCTAACATGATTATTGCTATTATTTACAATAAAATAGTTAAATATTTCCTCAGGGCTTGCTACAGCTATGTAAGCTGCACGATCAGTACTTAACTTAGTAAAATCAACTGTAAAATAAAAGAGCTTTTTATTGAAATTATATCAGTGGCCAGTTAACCGGAATGAATTTCCCAAATCAATATAAGTTTCATGTCCTGTTTTACTATTTCAGAAATAAAATGGATTAGAAAGATACAGCTTTCCTGTGTATTACCTGATTGGTATATTCAGCTATGAAGACACAAACACATTTTCCCCAGTAATTCAATCCTCACGTTGTTGCATTCAATAACCTAACTGAGCTGCTTTACATGTGGTGAAGAGTTTGACCCTGCCCTGTTCTATTCACTGCCTCTCATGTTCTGAAATTTCTGAGGTACAACGCCAGAGAGCATTTGTGTTTGTTTCAGCGTACAAGTAGGCATAGTCCCCTGGCATCCAGGGCAAAAGTTCCGGGCTGAGAGATACACAGCCTGAAATTAACTCACTACCAGCTCTTAAAGTGACTGGCTATCCTACTTTGTCTGTGAGAGTTGGCATTGTTGACAGTGCAAGAGAAGAGAGATGTACAAGTAGTAGGCAGATCTGAATTCAGAGGCCAAGGTCTCCTAGACACTGACCCACTGGGAAGTGCTAGGTTGATCGTGGGAGTGGAGGGGCTCCCCGCCGCTGTCACTGCTATACAGTTCTTTCCTTCTGCTTAGTCCTTTTCTCCAAACACACACACATACACAGCTGGTATTAGGATAAAAGTTGGAGCTGGAATAAAAACAAACTTGGAGCTAGGATGAAAGAAAGAAGACTGATGATTAGATACTTTTCATATTCACTAGTCTATCTCCTCTTCTTTAGGACAGGAAGCTATAAACTAAACCCTTCCCCACCTTCTGGCTCTTAAATAAATACAATGAAAATAAAATTATCTTCCACTCAAATCTTACTCTTTCACTTGTTTCAGATAAGATCAAAGTATTTATGACTGCCACTCAAAAAGAACCTTCCTTGGCTTCTGGAAACTTAGACCATATTTCCTCTGAAAATACTTTAGAGTTTAAAAGCAAGTCTGGGAAGCATCTAAATGGCCAATCTAATTCTTCTTCTTTTTTTTTTTTTTTTGTAGTTTCCCTAAACTCTTTGAGGAATTTTTGTCAATTATATAATGTAATTAAAGTTCACTAGATTTCAGTAATCATTAGAACTACTTCAAATATTTCCCAGTATTTTTAAGAGAAACTTTCTAAAAATTCTGTTGAATGGTGAATAAACCATTTTAGATGGCAGCAAGACTAAATTACTTGTGGCAAGAACTATTAGTATATTAAAAATGAGCATTAGAGTTTGGGGAGGAAAATGCATAGGGTGTAACATTTTTCATGTGGCTACAATGAGTAAGGGATTTGAAGGCAAAGACAAATCTGGCAAATTATAAGTTAGGGTAGTAATTCAAGGAAGTCATAAAATAGAAGACTTTTATTGCACCATGGAGACAGTTTGGTGCTATTAGTGGATTAAAAAGCATGTGGGACTGTGAGATTGGAAAAGATGGAAGCTTGAAAGAGTTGGTGGGTTAAATATTAACAAAGAAAAGATGTTTACTGACTGTTTCTGCAAACACACTCTAATAAATAAGATCCTCTGAGTACTCAAAAATAGAACTGTGCAAAGCCACAAAAATCCACGCTATTGATCTTCCCACCAAACTTGGTCTCCTTCAGCAACGCATGGCTTCCCTGTCATCAAAATTTGTGTAAGTGCATGTTCTTTTGGAGAATATTACCAGAATAGTCAAAAGCTAGTAAAAATAGTAAAAAAAAAAAAAAAATACACAACGATTTTGCACTTGTCTTTAAAAACTGGCTACAGTGCACTGAAAGCAGGGATGTGTGGTGGAAATGTGTGAATGTGAGCTTCAGCTAGACCTGAGCTTGAGTTCTCAAGTTGTAGGATTTCGCCTCTGAGCCTCAGATTCCTTATCTGTAGAATTGAGATCATCATACACACTTCTCAGGGTTGCTTTTCAGTGCTTCTTAAAGTTTAATGTGCATATTAATTACCATGGGAATCTTATGAAATGCAAATCCAATTCAGCAAGCCTCGGGTGGGGCCCCAGTTCTGAATTTCTAGCAAGCTCCCAGAGGATGCTCCAGTGGCTGGTCCCAGGAACACACTTCGAGTGCGAGGCTTTTGAAATCTCAAAGCATTTAGTGTACACTTAACTAAAGTGCCACTTAATTATAATCACAATACTTTGGTTTTTTCCACATTTTTTTCTGGATTATTTACATTATTCTTATTATTCATTATTATTATTTACATTACTCTATTTAAGCTTTAAAAACAGCCCTTGGAAAAAAAGATAGTGGATATTTCTATCCCAAGAGGAAGCCCAGATACGTTACAATGAAGAAGTATGTCCATGGTTTTAAGCGGAGGAGAGAGCTTGCCCTGTGACAGCCAATCACTGGGTCTTCAGTAAACCTGACTGCAATTTCTTGATTTATTCAACTTTTCAGCTGATTATGCAGCCCTCAGTTTGATAAAAGTGGGGGACCAAAAGCTTTAACCATCAATACATTACAAAAAATTGATGCCTGTTCAAAAGTCTAATTTTGGAATAAGCACATTTCTAGACATCAGGAAGAGCTCAGGGAAAAAATATTTCAAGTGCTGCCCACCGCATATTAATTAACTCTACAGAAGACCTCATTCAACTGTTGTCGCAAAGTTTAAAACAAATTAACTTTAAATGATGCCAAGGGTTAGCAAGAAAAATCATCTGGAATAGTCTTTAGGAAAAGATAAGCTGTCCTAATAAGGACTGGGCAATTGATCTGAGCTGTACTCTGCCTCAAATGGTTGCATCTCTTACTGCAACGGTTTGGCCAAAGAGAAAGCACTATCAGGTACTGATTTTACATCCGTAGTCTATCGTATTTTCATGAATCTTTTTATCTTAGTTTCATTAATGCATTTTAATTCTAAGATTAAGAAGATGCTGCATAAAATGTCCTCTGTACTTCTCATTTCATTTTATCTTTTAGTGCACATTTGTAGAACTAAGTAAGGATAATAAAAAGAAAAAAGAAAAAATTAATTCTATTTGAATTTTGTAGAGTTATTCAAATAAAGTGTGCTAAATCGATATATCTTGTTTTCTCTAAGATGCTAATGAAATTATAAAGCATACAGTGCACTGGTTTGTTGTAAAAGAATGAAGAGCCAAATATCCGGGCAGGCAACAGAACTTGGAGGTAGGATTAATGGCTGTGGGCTGACAGGGAGACTGTGCCAATCCCCTTATACTTGGGACACTGTGTTATTAATTTTACTTTTTTTGCTAAAATCAGACAAGATATGATTCCCAAAAGATTCTCTTTCACTGTAAGATTGAAAATAATAACATTCCTTCCATCAAAAACTACAACTGCTTTTGTAGGAGAAAACTATGTTTTTGAAAGTATCATTTAAAAAATGTTTTTTCTTGCGGAAAACCCATACCCTCTCTATTTGTATTTCTTCTGAAAAGGTTGGTGAGGTAAGAGAAGAAAGCAAATTATTGATATACACCAGCACCCTAACCACACCTGGGAAGGAAACAATGCTATTGCCATAGTCATAGTATTTTGGTAAACCTGAAGAATCTGTAGGTCACATGGGCAGAAATAAGCTACCATCTGCTTCTACCAGCAGGTGGAGGAGAAAACATACAGTCTTTTTCACTAATTACCTACAACAGCGGCTAACTCTAAATATTTTGCATGTAGAGGTTTCCGTTCTATGTTTATAAATACACATATATGACAAAGAAACACTTATTTTAAAGATCTTAATATCTTGTTTGTTAAGCAATTAGTATTTAGGAGAAGGGCTATGTTGACAGCTCTGCAAACAGAAGTTTCCGATTCATCTGCTACAGAGGTACTCACGTACCTTGGCAGCCTTCCTCCCTCTGATTTGCTTAATGGTTTACCCATATTCCACATAAAAGCACCTTGTTTTTCCCAAGCCACCTTGGATATCCATCCCGGTAATCTGCTAAGTTTCAGAGTGGAGAATATAATCTATTTATTCCTTGAATCTTAAGAAATGTCAATGTAATGTCAAAATTTTTATTTTATTTTTCTCCTAGAGGCACCTGTGCCATTTCATCACATCAACAAATAATTATAAATGAAGTAAAAAATCCAATTGTTATGAATTCCGGGAAAAGAAAATATTCTCTAACATTATCCATGCAGTTGCTTCCATTTTCTTTAGTATAGCCATGCCTCACTTTAAGCAATGCCTGTGTGGCAGCAAATTCTAGCTACTCACTAAAATCTATCTATTGACCTACTCCTCTTCTTCCGGGCAAGAGCTGGATTACATTTTACAGCCTCCCTTGCAGTTAGGCGTGGCTATGTGACTGAATTCCAACTAATGGACTATGAGCAGACAGGATATATATCACTTTCAGGCTTCATCCACTAGGAACTTCCATGCATGCTCTTCCACGCTATGTTCCTTTTCTGGCAGACCAGGATAGAGGTAATCATGGTGGCTGTGAAATATAGATGTGGAAAAAAACAATTACCTGGCTGCTTAA
Organism: Equus caballus; assembly: GCF_041296265.1. Taxonomy (NCBI): domain Eukaryota; kingdom Metazoa; phylum Chordata; class Mammalia; order Perissodactyla; family Equidae; genus Equus; species Equus caballus. The sequence goes on along the minus strand of NC_091701.1, from coordinate 74,431,485 downwards.
AACACCAGACTTTTTTACCCATGCAGGATTGTCATGTTACCAAGAAAAAAAATTCTATTTTTTGGAGACATTAGGGAATCCATTTATTATAGCAGTTAGCATTTTCCTATATAATTCAGCCAGCATTCCTTAAAAGCCTGAAAATCAGCTAACCATATTTCTGAATAGAATAAGGCTTAACTGGCTCAAGATACTTTCTATTCTATTTTCAAGACATCAAGAATCTCTATAACGTTTTCCTTAAAAGTTCATATTAATGATTTATATCCATTCATTCCTAGACAAAAGAATATTATTGACACCAAAAAATAGGATCTCTAGAAATAAGTTTACTGATCATGGAAGCAAAAAAAGAAGAAACTGGTGTTTAGGTTATAGAAACAGAGGAAACAGATTTAGCAAGTAAAAATAGAGGATTCCCAGTTAAATTTGAATTTCAGATAAACGAAAAATTTTTAAATTAAGTATGTCCCACTTTACCACTTATACCATTTTGGACAATTTATACTAAAGAAAGTAGTCATAGTTTATCTGAAATTCAAATTTAACTGGGTGTTCTATATTTTATCTAGCAACTCTAATCAGGATGGATATAGTGAAAGCATAAATTATTGTCCTGAAAAATCAGGTTGAATTTGAAAGCACTGGAAAGGGGTAAAGAGAAGAAAAATTTTAGGATAAGCTTAAATGATATGGAGGATAGAAGTAACATTGCCAACAAACAGATAATAGAACGCTGAGAAGAAAATAATCAAAAGGGATAAAAATATTTGAATAAATGATAATGGAAAAATAGAAAACATAAAGGAAAGACTTCAGAAGACAAGGGATCGTAGATTAGTAAAGACAGAATGTAGTAACATTGAAGAATATCAAAGAGAAAGATATTCTAAGAGATAAGACCTAATTCTAAGAGTAAGTTCTAAAAAATTCTAAAAGAAATTCTAAAAGGTCCTAGAGTGAGGAAAAGATAAAAGTAGATGCCAAACAACCAGATTTCCAAAAGTCAACTGGGACAAGATAATTCAACGTAATCCTTAAGATTGATACAAAACCATTGGATTCATCAGCAGAGGGACATCACTAGTTAGCTTCTTAGGCACTTATTTATTAGCTACATAGCCTTCATTCAGGAATTCATTAATTTATTCAACAAATGTTTTGTAAAGTTTTACAAAATGTCCTTTGCTAGGCATTGATTTGCCTAAATGCTCAGTTTAGATGCAAAAACTTTACTTAAATCCCAGTGTATTATACGTATTGCCTCTCTCTAAGTCAGCATTTCCTGTATTGTGTTATAATAGAACGCTGGTGTTCCACAGATGCTGAATAGGTTTGTTAAAAGAAAACAATGGCCAAATATATTGGGAAATGACACATCTTCTTGGAGATGAACATTGCACGTTGCATTCAAGACTAAAAAGCCTAAAAAAAAATCTAGCTTTGTTTAACCCAGAATTTCTTATTAAACACCTTTTACCACAGTATACACTTTTTCCCCAAGAATACCAAGTAATGTCTCTAGGAATCCTAGTGATTGAGGGAACCCAGTTCAGGAAAGTTATTGTTTTCATAGAAAAACGTGTTTCTGAAATGTTTCGTCACAGTCACTTATCGAATGGAGTCAAGTTTGCCATCTATGATATTTAACCATATAAATAAAGAAAGACAACATACCGTCTCTCTTCTAATTTTCATTTAAGCATTTCTCTTTTTCCATAGTTATTGGCTGTACTTTTGCAAAAACAGCCACAAGGAAAAAACACAGCGAAGCAACTAAAGTTGGTACTGAAATTTATACCCAACAGTACTTAACTGCAGAAGTATTAAAATTACTATGGTGCACATGGGGACTCATAGGCCCAGGATTTACTATCATTGAAATCACCCCTGAGTAGCTGAGTACATTACAAACACAACACAATAAAGGAGACTGCAATATGGGAACAATGTGCTGGGAAGGCGTTTCAGTAAATAAAGACTCCGTAGACTTTATGGCTTTTGGTAATACTTGTCACTTAATACAGTTTAGAAGATTTGCTTATTAAATTTTCTAGGGCAAAATAACACATCTTCTCGTTTCTAGCAGTGATGTTGACATAGGTTTCAAAGAGCTGCAGCTGCCGTCTTCCTGGACTGCCCTCCCCCACTTTATTACAATACGTGTTGTTCTGAAATTTTCAATTCAGCTATAAACAATCTACTTTATCAACAACATGCTTTTGCACTTTTTGAAATGGTGCTTTGAGGCAGATAAATGAAAATAAGTATGGCAGAGTGCCAATAAAAATTCTGCACACTATCTTCAGTGGGGTACAAACGAAGGCAGCACGAGATTTTATTTATTTATTTACTGTGGATTCTGAAATCCATTTCTATTCTTACAATAGCTGCTTTATTTCGTTGGCTGTTTGTTCTAATCTCAGCTGACATCTTTAGATAGTAACAGCTCACACACTTTTAATCATACTTTTAATCAATACTTAGATTTTTTTGGAAAGCTGGCATCTTTTTTCAGTTGCTATATGTGTCTATTAGGTAAATAGAGGTTGGGTTCTGAAGTTTAGGACATATTAAAAATGTTATTTATTGCCCCAAACTCAGCCCATTTGAACGTATAGGGCCCCAGATTCTAAACTGAGGTCTTTCAGCTCTGAAACATCTTAATATAAAGATAGTTAAATATATAACTATATAAATAATTAGAATACTATATTCTAGGAACATAGTGTATATACATATATATAACTAGAATATACTATATTCTAGGAATATCCTTATATATATAAATATATAATATATACTGTATTCTAGGAATATCCTTATATATATAAATATATAATATATACTATATTCTAGGAATATCCTTATATATATAAATATATAATATATACTGTATTCTAGGAATATCCTTATATATATAAATATATAATATATACTATATTCTAGGAATATCCTTATATATATAAATATATAATATATACTGTATTCTAGGAACATCCTAGCATATATATTTATACGTAGAATATCCTAGCATGTCCTTTTCTTATTGTCTCTCTTTAACTTGGTAGTTCCTTCAATAGCTTCGCTTCATGACCTTTTCTCATGCTTTTAGGATTCTTCACATACTTTAAAAAGATCTGCTAAATGGAATAACAATGGAAAATAAAAGTCATTATATGTTGTGAAAGAAAAGAGACTGTGAAATTGAATTTCTTGGCTTCATATTGGTTTGGATTATGAGAACTTCAAATTCCAGTTTAATTTTCTGTAAGTAAATTTTAATTTTATGCTCACTAATTAAAGACTGGCTATTTGATATGAGTTTGGAAATGCCCAATTACAAAGTACATTTGAACATCATGGGCTTTCAATTCTAAAAGAGAGTCCTTGGGGGTCCCTTCCTAGTAATTAACAATTTTATTGAATTTGGGGTCAAATCAAATATGTCCACAATGCAGAGTCCTCCTCAAATCTGGTGAAATTTTATCCATTCTTTTCAATTATAATTAAAGTGACTGGTTTAATAAGCTAAGAAGAAAAATTGAAATTGAGGCAGATCATAAAGGTTTAATATTAAAAAATAGATCTTAAATGGGCTCAGTATAAATGCTTGCATACAATAAAAAATAAATAGCAGTGAATTTTGTTTTATCTGTTTGTCTTTAGTTTCTATAACCTGAAATATGAAAAATGTTCACTCCAAAAAACTTTATAAATTTAACAGTCTCAAATTTACTGGTCATTTATTTTTTTGTTACAAATCCAACTCCAAAATTATTTGGTATTTCATGGCACAGCCAAATTTATTTGTAATTAAATATTGTGAAAAGTAAGGCTTTGACATATTTTCCTTGTCCCTATCAACAAGAAATAAATGTTCTTCTCATTTATTTGGAAATGGAGAATTTCTGGAAATTACAATATTCCTGAGTATTGATTTAATGGCTGTGGTAGTTTTATGTAGTCTCTTTTAATACATATTTTAAATTACAAGTTTAGAAATTATTATAACTTAAACTGTATAGATCCGGGGAATTATATACTAATAAGGTTGACACATCAGCACATTTTACGTTAGGATTCACAAATCAAAAAATGGAATTATAAAATACTCCTCTGAAGAAAAATGAATACCAGTGATGAATAATTCTAAGCAGCATATTCACGACATTTCAGAAATAAAGTATATTTGGACACATTGCTGTGACATCTACACTCCCATCATACTTCCTTCCAAATCAAAATTGGACTAGAGCCATTCTACTTTGTACTCAAATACAAAGAGCAAATAAGAGAATTCTCGGAAAGCACAAACAAGGAGCTGAATTTCTCAACCACTTTGGGAGTAGAATTAAGGTTCATTTCCACTCACATACACACACAATGAAAGGATTAACTAAGGGAAATATAAATTGGCTTTTTATGGATAACAAACGAGAAAGTTATCTCCAGGCCATTCCATAGCTTGCCTACATTGTCCCTCACTCTTTAAATTCACCCCATTCTCCACCCTAACTCCCGCGTACCCACCTCTGAGGCATTCACCAAGAATTTCTGCGCTTGGTTTGTGTTTTGCCCTCCTCCCTGTCTTCTCTGCAACCACCACAGTTGACAATGTAACAAACACTACCCAAGTCAATGGATTCTGTAGATTTGTAGCATGTAGATTACAGGAATGGTCTGACAGGACAAGAGTGTGATGTTGACCACAGACCTCTGTGTACCAAAATCCAACCACAAACCCCTTCGCACCGTTTCCTAAACATGCTCTGCTTCAAGACTCTACCCCTTTGCACATTCACTCTACTCTGGTTATCTTGAATGACCTTCCCTTAAACTTAACGTGGGTGAAACACTTGCTTATTCAAGGCCCAGGTACCCACTGCCTTTTCTGTAAATAAAACCTGTCCCTGCTCCGGGAGGCGGAATGACCACCCTCCACCAAGTGGTGAAATTATCCATCTAAGTAGATAGTTCTTCACTCAACTTTGAATGCTTTAAGAACAAGAATTATGCTTTATTCATCTCTCATCAGTACGATTTACTGAATATTATTGAATGAGTAAAAGAACAAAAATGAAGATTCAATTACAATTTAGCAACAATCTATTGAACACACACGTGACACAGAGAGAGATTGCATTGAGGCTGTGGGAGACCCACGTTAAACAGACATGGAGCTAGTCCTCCAGGAGCTCACAGGAAGGAGCTTCCTTCTGGAAGACGGAGACAGGACAGATCACAATATATTCTGTGACGGGTGCCTGGACTCACTGTGCTCTATGTGCAGAGTGATGAGAATGATTTTATATCAGACACGGAAAAGTGCCAGCCATCATCATCATCATTACCACTATTTTACAGAGAACTTACACTGTGCTAAGTACATTAAAATCATTTCTTTTAGTCATCAGAAAAACAGTTGTTGTAGGCAATGTTATTATCCCCATTTTACAAATGAGGAAAATGGGACTTACAGGAGTTAAGTTACTTGCCTGTCCACATACCTTGTAAATTACATACTTAAGATTTGAATACAGACTCTGAATCCCACACACTCTCAACTTGTTCTGAGATCAAAGCACTTCATACAAAATACACTTTGCCTTAAAGGTGCTTTCTAATGCGATTCTTAGTAGGAAACTCTTTGGTACAATTTTTATCTGAATAACATTCAATCCTTAAGATCCACTCTGGGCAGAACAGGTTAATTAACAAATTCAATATGGCGACACCTCAGCACAAATGTTCCTAGAGTGAATGTGTTTCCTCTTCTAGGGTTTGACCACACTCTGTTTAAATAACTTAACTAGCAATTTGAACATCTGGTGTGTTTATTTAATCCCTCAGCATTTTAGCATCAGATTCTAAAATAGGGAATTATCAGTTCCTACTTCCTCAATCTTATGCTTTTTAACACTGAGAAACTGATGCAATATCCTGAAAAATATATCCTATAAATACCCAAAAGTGGCTACTTTGCTAGAAGTAGCAGGAGTAGCAACACTATTACCCAGATGGGCACATTCTTTTAAACTTTTGGAAAAGCTAACACACAATTGCTTTTAAACACAGGCCCCTTGAGAGAAAGAAAAGAACAAGGCTGTGTACAGTTTAATATGGAATTGGATTTTCAATGTCATATACACATGAGAAATAGTATTTGAGAGATAAAAGACATGGGTGAGCAGAGCTGTAAGTTGGGGGGATCATATAATTGATGGACAAACAATGCAAAAAAAAATTCAAATATGTGAAACGGGACTTTGGTAATATTGCCAAGTACCCCGGGTAGGATCAGCAGGCAAGAATTACTGGGGGACACTTCACCATGATGACCCCTTGCCATGGGGTTTTTCTACATTCCAGTTTGATCTCCTCTCTCTTACCCTATATGTCTACCATTTTCACTTTCCTGATGCGGAAACACATTCTAAGAGAAAGAGAAAAGAAAGCCTGAACTTTGTAGCTTGGAAATGAGCTCATTGCAGAGGAGCTATTTAATGCAAATGACATAGCCAGCAAGGTTCCGGGCAAGCTGAGCAGAATGGAGCCTGGGAGGCCCCCTGTCTCCACTGGCACGTGGCACGCCCATCAGCACTAATAGGGCTTAAGCATTCATACCGAGGGGCTGCAAACCCCTGGGCAGAGACACGCCATACACACACTAGATATGGAAAATGTATGAGGAGAAAAAGATTAACTGACAAAAAGTTAATTAAAACTGCTCTGATTGTGAGGTAGAATTTAACAATTACTTTTAAAAATGCAGTGTGACACAGTGCAGCACTGCAGCTGAATTAATCATGAATGAGGAGAGCGATGTTTAATTTTTGTGTGCACGAGAAAAACACTCAACAGACTTGACAATTAGAGCCGGGTAACGGCACTGCATGGCACAGTGCGAGGCGGGTTTTCCCAGTGGTTTTTTGGGAGGGAGCTGAGCAGATGTGCTCAAATATTTACAAATGCACAATATTCGCATGCTCTTCAACTGCCCGCCCTACTGATTTCGCAGGAAGTCGCCTTCAATCTGGAGGCCCCTGCGGGAGCTGCACAGACAGTTTCTTGAAACTCAAGGAGTGGCTCAGGCAAGGTCCCTGCTGCCTTCAATCATGCGCTCATTCAAGGTGCCAAGAAGGCCAGCAGGTGACAAACGGACAGAGCTCTTTCAAACTCAGTTCCAGGATTCGCTTTGCCCCATAAAGTGGACAGCTCATGCAGTCATCATGAGCGAGGCAGGGGCTGCGCTGAAATGGGCCCAGGTGTGTTTAGTAATGGCTTGCATTGAGCGTTTCCACAACCCGACCAGCCCTATTTTAGGAGCTGTACACCTCTTCTTGTGAGGTAGCCTTAAAGGACCACGAAACACCTGCCGGCAAGGCCCTCTAGGAACGCTCCACTTCGTGAACTCCAGGTTGTCAGCCTGGCTATTTATGAGCATGACGTCTTGCAGTTACTACTGCCATTATTGCTACTGGCATGGGCTTTTTTTATTTTGCAATTATATTGAGATATGATTCACATACCACACAACTCACCCATTTAAAGTGCATAATTCAAGGGTTTTTAGTATCTTCACAGCATAGTGCAGCCATCACCACAATCAATTTTACAGCATTTTTTATCACTCCAAAAAGAAACACGAGACCCTTTAGCTATTATCATTCAACTCTCTTATTCCCCTGAGTCTGAGGAAACCACTAATCTACTTTCTGACTCCATAGATTTACCTGTTCTGGATATTTCATAAAAACGGAATCATATAATATATGGTCTTTAGAGTCTGGCTTCTTTCCCTTAGCGTTATGTTTTCAAGGTTCCTCCATTGTCTTGGTCCGTTCTGGCTGCTGTGACAAAATGCCACAGACTGGGTAGCTTAGGGGGTGCCCTCCAGGGCTGCAGACTTCTCCTTGTATCCTCATGTGGTGGAAGGGGCTAGACAGCTCTGAGAGAGCTCTTTTATGAGACCACTAATCCCATTCAGGAGGGCTCCACCACCTGGACCTAATCACCTCCCAAAGGCCTCTCCTATTCACGCTGTCACCTTTGAAGTTTAGGGTTTCAACATATGAATTTTGGGGGGCCGCAAACATTCATTCCAACCATAGCATTCATGTTGCAGCATATATTCAGGACTTCATTCATTTTTGTGGCTGAATAATATTCCCTTATATGGGTATATCACATTTTGTTTATCCGTTCGTCCAGGATGGATGTTTGAGTTGTTTTTCCACCTTTTGGTTACTATGAATAACACTCCCAAAACATTCATGTACAAATTTTCATATGAATATATGTTTTTATTTCTCTTGGGTGTTTACCTAAGAGTCGAATTGCTGGGTCAAATGATAACTCTATGTTTAGCTTTTGAGGAACTGCCAGACAATTTGCCACAGCAGCTGCACCATTTTCTATTCCCACTAGCAGTGTGTGAGGTTCCGACTTCTCCACATCTTCACTAACATCTATCATATCTTTTTCATTAAAGGCATCCTGGCAGGTGTGAAGAGCTATCTCATTGTGATTTGGATTTGTGTTTCCCTAATGAGTAATGCCGTTGAGCATATTTTCATGTGCTTATTGGGCACTTTTGTGTCTTCTCTGGAGAAATGTCCATTCAGAGCCTTTTCCCATTTTGTAATTGTTATTTGCAATTTGTTATATGCCTTTTCATTATTGACTTGTAAGTGTTCTTTGTATATTCTAAGTCCCTTATCAGATAAACAATTTGCAAACATTTTTTCCCATTCTTTGGGTTGTCCTTTCACTTTATTGGTAGTGTCCTTGGAAGCACAAAAGTTTTTAACTTGGATGAAGTCCAATTTATCTATTCTTAGTTTTGTTGCTTGTGATTTTGACGTCATATCTGAGAAATCATTACCAAATTCAAGGGCACAAAGATTTATTCCTATGTATTCTTTTAAAACTTTTACAGTTTTAGTGTTTCCTTTTAGTTCTTTGGCCATTTTAAGTTAAGGTTTATATATGATGTGACGCAGGGCATTCAACTTCCTTCTTTTCCATGTGGACATCCAGTTGTCCCAACAAGATTTGTTGAAAAAGCATGGACCTTTAAAAAATTACCCCTAATGCTTTCTCTAATTCAAGATTTCATCACCTAATACCAGTCTTTTTTTTCTCTGGCGTGGAGAGGACTCTCAATGGTGCCCCAGTCATCAGTCTGTGCTGAACCCATTTTAACCTGCTCATCTCTGCCACATCCCACCTACCACATTCTTCTCGTATGTCCCACATCTCTCCAAAGCACAAGCTTTAGAGTCATAGACTCGGGCTTACTTTGAGCTCTCTCATTTACTAATCACGTCAAGTAGAGAAAGTCATCCCACTTTCCTAGCTTTTATTTCCTTGTCTGTTAAGTGAAGATAGTGATATTGAAGTGAACACTGTTGATGCTCTGCCCAGATTCTCTTACATTTCTTTCATGGGTACCATCCCCCAGCTCCTATGTCTTTTGCTTGAAACAGGCTGCATCTAAAACTCTCTTTGGAAGACTGCCCTTGAGCCACTGGAACCATTCTGCCTGCCTAAGCAGAGAGCTGGAAGTGCCTGGGAGTTTACATCAGCCCCAGGATAACCCTTACACTAGGAGTATGATAGCCTTTGCCTTAAAGGGGACAACCCCCAAGCTGTAATTTGCCCTCCAAAGTTCTCCTGGAGGATCAGGCTCCAGCTAGAACTTCATCTGAAGTTGCACCCTGCTTGACTGCTTCCCTTCGCTTGTCAGGCTTCCACCACTCCTTCACCGGCTTCTCATGAAGTGAGCAGTCCCTTAATGGAATGCTCGAACACAACTCTCACCTCAGGGTCCACTCTGGGGAGCCCAGCTCAAGACAGATATCTACCTCATACAACATTGTTTGGATAAATGAGAGTTTATATTCCACATGCAATAGAACAAAGTCGGGCTCTCACCTTACACTGTATACAAAATTTAACTCAAAATGGATCAAAGACCTGAATGTAGAGCTACAACTATAAAACTCTTAGAAGAAAACGTGAGAGTATCACATAGAATAATATCTAGAAAATAGGCACTCAATAGATGTCCATTGTCATTGTGGTGGTCCTTGTTGTTTTAATGGCTTCCTGCCACCCGAAATTTCTAGGGTTAGCTACCAGGCACACAACAGCCAATCCATGAGTGTTCTTTTATGGCATTTGAAAAATGTCATTATTACTTCAATGTATGTTTCCCTTTCTTAAGAGATCTTTTGTGAAGATTTTGATGTTGAGGGCTCATTCTGCCTCCACATAGGGTAACATTCTAAAATGAACCCAGTTCGAGTCAGTAGTTCTAATCATCTATTAAATAAACAAATATGAACCGATGTTAATCAATTCATGTGTCTTTTTATGGCCTGATATTATCAAAATGTATCTCAGAGCAGGATGGTATGTAAGATCTCTAACTAACTCTATCCTCCCTTAGTTCAGACCAGGTGTTCCATGCCCTGAAAGGGAAATTTTCATTGAATGGAATATATTTGGCTTTCGTTTATTGTTGTTTTATTTTCAACAAGGTAATGAAAAAGAATATTTAGTCCTATTAATTATCTTTAGGAAAGCAGAACAATTATTCGTGTGTCATGCACAGCCTATGGGTTTCTCAAGGTCAAAAATGAGTCTATTTCCTTGTTCAAAATCCCTTTCATAAATTCTATATGGTAGGGTTTTTTTTCTTTGTTTTGCATTCACTATAATGAGTTAGACTCTTTAAGACTTCTGTTCATCTTCTTTTTTAAAAAATTTTTTTCCAGCTTTATTAAGGTATAATTGACAAACAGAAATTGCATACATTTAGGGTATAAAGCATGATGATTTAAAATACATATACATTGTGAAATGATTACCACAATCAAGTTAATTAACACATTCATCATCTCACATAGTTATTATTTATGTTTGTGCATGGTGAGAACACTTAAGATCTACTCTCTCAGCCAATTTCAACTATACAACACAGTTTTATTAACTATAGTAACCACACTGTACATTAGATCCCCAGAACTCATTCATCTTATACTTGAAAGGTTGTGCCCTTGAAGACTTTCTGTTCATCTTCTTTTTAAAAGCAATTACTGTTACAGAAGAATCTATGTACTCTCATACTGCGCTATGGCAAATATTCCTGGAAGGGGTACTTGCATTACATTGGAAATGTATCACTAATAGCCAGCTAGTTATATTGCATATACAAATGATTGATTAATAAAGATAGGTATAGGATTTATTTTGACATAGCAGAAATAATGTGCAGTTGTCTAGTGGCATGAGTATTACAGAGAGTTTCATGTGTTGTGTTATTTGATCATTAGTGTAGTCATTCAAGGTATTTATTATTTATCCTATTTTACAGCTAAAAAGTTTAAGGCTCGGATAGTTAAGTGACTACTGTGTTGGAGAGAATAGTCCATCAAATAGTTGGGCTCCACCTTCCACAGTGTGCAGCTGTTGCTAAAAAAGAAATTGGCTGTCGAGCCAAAGACTACATTTCCCAGGCTCCTATGCCTTCATGTATGACCCCAAGACTAGGTCCCGCCAGTAGATTCTAAGCAGAAGTGATGAGTATCACTTCCAGGTCAAAATTTTTAACAAGGAGCTCTGCATTTTCCACCATCTGAAAGCAGAGGACTCTGAGACCCCCAGGGATACAGGGATCACAAGATGGGAGAAACCTACATGCTTGTATCCTTGAAGAAAGGTAAACCACCTACCAAGAGTAACCATCTACACTGAACTGACCTCAGAACTCTTGTTCTTAACCATGAGGTAAATTCCCAGTGGTTCTCAAACGTTTTTTGTATATACGCACCAGTGGAGGATGTTACAAATGCAGATTCTGACTCCAAGGCAGAGAGCACATTCCCATAGGTCAGTTTGAATCTTAACCTTGGGTACTTCTGTAAAACCACCCTGTTGGAAAATACAGCTGAGGTGGACATAGCTCCACCTGCCGCCTTCCCCATATCACTTCCCTTAGACTGGGGAAATGACTGCCTCTCTTCTAGATCAATGTCTCAAACAAAGTAAGTTTTCAATATTTTAAAAGTTTTCTTTTCTTTGTGAATATATTTATCTATTATTTATTATGTGGAAAATGGAAACTAGGAGAAAAAACCCCCTAGCACCAACTTCTCAGGTTCCCAAAGATTCAAACACAAGAAGGGAGCGTCTGATGGCTTTGACATGGGTCATATGCCAAGATTACTGTGGGCTGCATCCTCAGGAGGAGAAGTAAGTAAAGTGGAAGTCAGGATAACGTTCAAAAGTGGACATGGAGGTAAGAAAACCAAAATATGCCAAAAATCCACTTTGCCTCCCAATTATCACAGAGATAATATAAGGTGAGGAGATTCATTTTTCATGACTGAAATAAGCTCACCTTATTATTCAAATATTAGCCCAAAAGTTGAAACACACTTAACATTATGATGGAATTAATTAACACCTAATAATCCATATTCATTATTGCTGGCTCAAAGAAACACCAAGAACACTGATGTAATTCTGATTAGAACTTCAGAGGAATATCCAGAGTTGGGAAGTAGTCAGTGATGTCAGAGATGTGAGTGCATTGACAAAATAAAATGTTGCATAGGAGTTCCAAAATCTCAGTGGCTTAAAGGGAAAATCTTCAAACTGCTTCTTTCTCTGCCAAAGAACACATAGAAATCTGGAAGTATATGCTGAAAATGATGGTAATCATTAGTTGAGCCAGATAAATTTGTCTGTGGCAGAAAGTGGAAAAGAAGTTCAATTGCAGGTTGTGGTCAAGATGTCCGAACCTAACAGCTGTCAAAATCGATGGAATGCACAAAGTGCACTCTGAACACTAGTCACCACTTCAGCACAGTGGATGCATCCCTAAATTTCTTCCAGACTGCATGAACTCTCATTTCAATACTGGTAAAACTTTATTGAGAATATTGTGTTCTTAATTTACTGCACGACTACACATGTTATTATCGATTTATATTTTCAGTGCTTAAACTCCAAACATAGCTACATTCTAATGAGTTGTTTCCTTTTCCCAAATACGTTCACTGTATTTTAGAAATAAGATTAAGTAGCATTTCATCACCATCAACAAATTTACATCTATTCCTGTCAGTATTTCCTTTGATTTCATTTTGACAGATCCAAAAACATACGTGTATACGAGTATGTGTTCAAATATGTGCATATGTGAGTATGCTGTTTGAGAATGTGTGTGAGGTTTTATGTATGTGTCAGTGTGTGTGTTTGTGTGTGAATGTGTGTGTGTGTGTGTGTATCCTTAAGAAACCACAGAAAATCACATAAAATAGGTAAGGGTGTAAAATCAAATAGATTTCAAGACAAATATTTTAATATTGGATGCTAAATGTATGTAAAAACAAAAAAGGTCTATTACTTTTATGTGTGGAACGTATTTCTTTGAAAGTAGTTTAAAGTAAATTTTATTTTAAATTGATTATAAATTAACAAAGGATTTACATTAGCAATATATTTTACCTTCATGACTGCAGCAAATACTCTCATACAAAAAGTAATGTCTTAATGTTGATCTGCATAGTTGGAGAATACATCTCTTTCTTTCATCAGCATTTACAAATCTTTCCTGTTAACATGGTCATTATCATCTCAATGAGGGTTATGTTGCAGCAAACACTAAAATATTCTAAAAAACTTAGCCGTTCTCACACTTGATTATTCTTTTCTGTTATGACATTTAAATTTTTTAAATGCAACAGGTTGTTTTAGTAGTGTTGGATAACAAATTCCCTGAAGATTTCCAGAAAACAAAAGTTTTATCAAAATGAGAAAAAACGCCTAAGCAAAACTCCCAAACACTTTACTTCAAGTCCTAACACGAGCTGGCTTAGCAGAGTCTGCAAAGTGCCAGACCAACCTGGTGGAGAGAAAATCATTAATGTGCCTGGTTGCTTTGGCTACACGTTGCTAGCTCACTTTTGCACTGAAATATTTTGGCATTCGGGTGAAGAATATATATTGTAGACTGAAGAGCTTAAGAGGCTGTTTTATTCAATTACGTGGCTTTTTTAAAATATAATTTGAAGAGTTAGACTTTTCAAACGTTTTTGTTGAAGACTGAATTACTAGAAGAAAATAATGGCATTTTCCTTTTAAATCAGATACTTCCTGCCATATTGAGGCATCACTTTTCTCTTTGAAACATGCTTATTTAGTAGTAAGATTTTGTCCTTTTTCTTAAGCATATGTTCTCTTCAAAATGAAATTTCTTGCGTACATCAAAAGAGGAAAATAAAACAAAATTGAGCAATTATTGAGGAAAATAATAACTTTCCAAAAACTTGTAGGCTTTTTCAAAATTGACTTTAAAGGGATTCTGAAAGAACAAACGAGAGAAGGGTTTCAGTTACATCAGGCATTGTGTCATGATTCTACCATTTTATTAAATATGTAAAAAATAGCTGATATCAACAATGACTCTTCATAGTGAAAAAATATGGTTTATGATAGATAATTCACTTAAAATAAAGAAAATGGTTCATTTTAAAATATTGGAAATTAGAAATTAAAATATTAGGTTTGATATTTTACAAATGCTTATTTATACTCAATTATTATCATTTTTCTTGTTATTAAGGTACAATATGGAAGTCTGTGTTGGTGGCTTCAGTTAAGTAGGTGATAATTTTACCTACTGTGTAAAAAAATTTTGCTTTAAATTAAAGCAATGAAATATGACTATTATTTTCGCTTTCTGTGATAAGACAAACACATTATTATTTGTTTTCCCTTGATAGACACTAATCATTAATAATGAAATAATATCTATTCAAAAATTACAATTCCACATTCCTTCTTGAATCCATCTTGAATGCTTCTAACGATTCGTGAATCAAGCAACATAATGTGATTATTTGCCATTTTTAGAATTTTAGTTCAACCCCTGGACAGATCATTTTCAATTCACCATCTTTTGTTTGTGTTGCAACATTCTGTATCTCTTGACACTTCTGCAGAATACCTGTTATAATGTTTGTCTCTTCACCTCTTCCATACCCTAGTGTTCACACCTCGAGGAATTATCATGTTACAAGTAAACAAATATGTTCTATCTACCAGTTTGCAAAAGTGGGCAAAACAAGTTTTTTTACCACTACTCAACATACACTGTAAATACATCTCATGCATGTTTATTAAGTTCTAATTGAAACATCAAATCTGAGGCTTAATTACTATTGAATGATATGGCCTCTGTTAAATGTTTCATACTTTGTTTGGAAGCAAATCTACAATTGCTTTTTGCACATGAGAGGCATTGATGGTTCACTAAAACGATCTAGAGACTTTACCTGCCTAGAAAAAAAGAGAAAGAAAATAGAAGGAAAATAAAATATTTTTCATCTGATTTTAAGGATGAAAAGGATACAGGATACTAACGATATGTTTTCCCAAAGAAATGCCATCTTTTGAAGTGTAATGTGTTTCTTTGGGAAAAGCTAAGGAACCTGCCCTGGAATCAGATTCCAGGTGTGGAATAACCAGATGTGATTCTCTCCCTATGCTGGTATCTGATTCCAGAGAGCTAATGAGAAGCCCAGCTCACCAACGCTGTCCATTACTAACTTCCAATTGAGTTTATGGATTCTGCATATTCAGGGGAGACCAAATGGTTCGTAAGAACCTGATTCAGGCAATGAGTGCAATCAGATCAACTGCTGGCAAAAAATCCATTGGGTGAAATAGCAATGAGATAAGCTGGAGCATATTTACTGGTCCAAAAATATACAACCCTAAAAATATGTTCCCAAGTTTATTTAGAGAGAATATTTATTTCCATAGAGCCATAATCATGAGGTGTTGTGGTGTCTTCAGCAAGCAATTTAATATTTCAACTTCTCAAGGCAGTGAGGAGGAGGCAGAAATTGTATGAATAGAAAACTTTACCATATAATATCAGTGAATGTCATAAATTACGCCCCTGCTCCGAGGCTGGCTAAATCTCTTAATCATTATGTTAATCAAAGAAAAAGTACATGTGGATACTTTTTTTTAAACTAATGCGCTATGCTTGAGTAGCCACTATTTTGTTGAATGTCAAATGGCAGGTATTGTGCTAGATTGTAATTTATCGTATATAAGATATAAATTTATATTTACATATAATAGGTTATACCTGCTAAATATAAATATATATGTGTATGTGCATATATATGAAAGGAAATGAAAAAAACGTTTTCAGAGCAGTGTTAAGTTTACAGAATCACTTTTCATGAACATTAAAACATGGAAAAATCCTTATTTGGGGAAGTGTCTTTTCTTAAAAATAAATGGAGGGGCCAGCCCTGTGGTGTAGTGGTTAATTTCAGCATGCTCCACTTCAGTGGCCTAGGTTCACAGGTTTGGATCCTGGGCATGGACCTACACCACTCAACAGCCATGTTATGGCAGCAATCCACATATGAAGTGGAGGAAAATTGGCACAGGGCTAATCTTCCTGGGGGGGGGGGGGGAAGGATTAAAATAAATTGAGTGTTGAAATTAAGTTTTTAAGTTATCTTAATTTTTCTCTCAGGTACCTGAAAACTTCAAAAAATTTTTTGAAGTAATGATGTTGTTCTTTTTTCTAATGCTAGCATGCATATATCTTTATAAATTAATGGGAAATTGTGATTGTGCATCAATTATTAAAATGTGGTAGGATGTGAAATGTATTGGGAGTATTTAGCACATTGGATGTAGTGCGCAAAAAGCATCCAATCCTCTTAGACTTGAATGGCAGTCCTGCAAGCATTTGCTTTCAAGAAGAGACATGTTAAGTGGTCTTGTGAACTGTCTCTTGTTTTCCTGAACACCGTGTTTAGAAAGGCTTCACGTTCCACTCAAGAACCGTTGTCTTAAACAATATCTGGTGAGAAAATGTTGGTGTGAAGGTCTTCCCAGGCAGCTAACATCTCACGTCTGTCAGGCACAGAAAGAATTCACAGAAGAGAGGGTTCCCGTGTCAGTCGGTATCTCCTAACTTGAAATTATAATCCTTGTCTAGAAAAAAATAACCTGTCATGAGGGATAAATAACTTCCCATAGGTAGTTACATGCCCTTGAAAAACATGTTCATATTTTTGAGAAAATCTTGTTAAAAGATAACACTTTTTGAAACATGCTGATCCCTCACTTGGTCCGTGTGAGAATAAACGCCCTATGAACGCTAGCAATGATCAGCACCCACCCTGGGAAACGCAATTCCCTTTAAACTCCTAGCAACCTCCCCCCACCGAAGCCACAGTAGGCTCCCAGCCAATTAAAATATGCTTCCAGTGTGTGGCGAAGCATGACCAGACCCTCCCAGCCACGACAGGGGGGCCCGTAAAGCTAGGTGAAGTAGGAGGAAAGATAATTACCATCAATATGCCTCCCACATGGGAAACTGTTAAACTTATCGTTCCTCTCAGTGGTATGTTTGATGTAATATGTTCATTTTTGTGCTTATTCTTATGTTTCAGGATGTTGTCTAGGAAAAGGTGTCTAGACAGAATGGAAAAGAGCCTTTTCAGTACGCCTTGTGATGGTTGTAAAATGAGTGACAAAATAACAGATCTGGTCATTCTACGGTGGAAACTTCTAGAGGGATTGTTTTCTGTAGTAGGGTATTTTGAATTTCTCTGAAATGGTTCTTGATACAGGGAACATTCCTGTGAAATCTGAGTTTCCCAAAATCTTTCAGCAATTCATCCTTACTGTGCAAGATACGCTAAGAACCATACCAGACAAAAAATAAAAAACAAACAACCAGAGACTCAACTCCCATTTTAGAGAAATTGCATGATCATTAGCTCTCCAAAACATAAGAGTATGACCACTGAGCACTGTGAGAGTTAATCAGAGCTGTGACTCCACAGACCAGAGCTATAATATTGTGTTTTATGTGCAACTATTTACTGTATTCCTCTGGGTAACGTGGGGCTGTTGCCACAAATAGTGATAATGGGAACCAACATTGACTGAAAGTTTACCAGGCATCACATTCAACATGTCGTGTATTTTACCTAATTTAACCATCCTTACAAAACTTGTGAGGTCGTGAGAAACCTAAGATATAATTTGTGATAATTATAAGTCTACCATTTACTGGGCATTTACTAAATGTCAGGCATTAACATTTATTACTTAGTTTAATCTTTATATACTCATTATCAGCGTGGTTACAGTTGAGGAGAATAAGGCTAACAGATTTTAAGTAATTTGCCTAAATTCCCACAGAAGGTCTAGGATTCAAACTCATATTCAACTACCAAAATCAGTGTTCTTCCCCAAATACAAAAAATATTAAGCATTCTGGTTTTCAGAGGTTCTATCTGTCTGAAGTGCTCCAGGCCTAAATGATAGACCCAGGCATTGAACTCATCTTTCTGAACTGGCAAACCTAGTTTTATTATGTGGTTTACATTACATAGTTTATAATTCAGAGCCTTAAGCGTTACTCAGAATTTTCTATAGTTTATAATAACTTAGCTCAAATAAACTACACATTGGGTGTTCTCGATGGCTTTCTTATGTCCCACTGGTAAATACGGATTCTTTTAAAGCGGATTCACAAAGTACTAGCCCACAGGTTGGGCTAGATTTGACCTGAGTTTCACTCAGCTAGCAAACTGTTCAAAAATATTGAGCCAGTATTTAAAAATCAGGAGATTTTATATAAAAGTCTGGATTTGAGACTTCTCTTAAACATTCAGAAGGTGCTAGCACCACTGTGCCCACATCCTCACAGATCAACTCTCGGTGGGAGCTAAGTAACAGTTGCCCTGTTCAATGGGGTTTATCGTCTATTTGCCACAATTTCCAACACGTCCTGATGCTTGCTCCGTCCTGAGGCTGTAGGTTGCCTTTAAAAATCGCATTTATACTGTTGTCTCTGCTACCATATCACCATCAAAATTTATACAATAAGAAATGGAATTGAAGGACTGTGTTTCTGTGAGCCTGGTGAAGGGTATGTTTCTTTGTGAAAATGAAGAACATACCCACATAGTTAATACAAAATAGCTAGTCTCCTTCCCTAACTTATTTATTTTAGTCTTGTCTTTTTTTTTCTTATTTAGCCTAGCTAAGGGTTTGTCAGTTTTGTTTATTTTCTCAAAAAACCAACTGTTAGGGTTTTTTTTACTTTTTTCTATTCTCTATTTCTGCTCTGATCTTTATTATTTCCTTCATTCTGTTAACTCTGGGTTTAGTCTGCTCTTGCTTTTCTAGCTCCTTGATGCATATAGTTAGGTTGCTTATTTGAGATCTCCTTTTTAAATGTAGGTGTTTATCATCACAAACTTCCCTCTTAGCACTACTTTTTCTGCATCCTGTACATTTTGGTAAGTCGTGTTTTGTTTGTCTTAAGAACGTTTTAAATTCCCTTTTGATTTCCTCTTTGACCTGGTGGTTGTTCAAGAGTGTGTAATTTAGTTTCCATGTATTTATGAATTTTCCTATTTTCTTGCTGTTATTGATTTCTACTTTCAATCTATTGTGGTCAGAAGGGATATTTGGTATGATTTTGATCTTCTTGAATTTGTTAAGACTAGTGTTGTGACCTAAGATGTGATCTACCCTGGAGAATGTCCCATGTACACTTGAGAAAAATTTGTATTCTTTTGCTGTTTGTTGACAAGTTGTGTATACATCTGTTAGGTCCATTTGGTCTACAGTGTTTTCCAAGTCTGCTATTTCTTTATTGATTTTTCTTTCTCAATGTTCTATCCATTACTAAAAGTGGGGCATTCAAGTCTCTTACTGCCAACTTCTCCTTTCAGATCTGTCAACACTTGTTTTATAAACTTAGATATTCTGATGTTGGGTGCATATATATTTACACCTGTTATATCTTCCTACTGAGCGGGCTCTTTTATCATTATGCAATGACCTTATTTGTCTCTAGAGACAATTTTTTACTTAAAATATACTTTTTCTGATATTAGCATATCCACTCCTGCTTTCTCTTGATTACCATTTGCATAGAATATCTTTGATCCCTTCACTTTCAGTCTATGTGTGTCCTTGACTCTAAAGTGAGTTCCTTTTAGACAGCATACAGTTAGACTTGTTTTTTCATCCTTTCAGCTACTCTGTGTCCTTTTATTGGGGAGTGTAGTCTATTTACATTTAATGTGGTTATTAATAGAGGAGGATTTACTATTGCCATTGTGTTAACTGTTTTCTCTCTTCCTTGTAGTTATTTTGTCCCTCTTTTTCTATCTTGCTATCTTCCTTTGTGTTTAGTTGTTTATTGTATTAATAGGTTTTGACTCCTTTCTCTTTTTCTTTTGTGCAAATTCTATAGTTATTTTCTTTGTGGCTACCAAGGGGCTTAATAAAATATTTTAAAGTTTATAACAGTGTATTTAAGCTGATAACTAAACTTCACTTGCATACAAGAACTCTCTACTTTACCTCTCCTTCTCCCACATTATATGCTATTGATGTCACAACTGGCATCTATTTATGTTATGTATCCATTAACATTATTTAGTTATAGCTGTTCTTAATACATTTGTCTTTTAACTTCTATGGTAGAATTGAAAGCAATTTGCCCTCTGTTATAGTAATACAATATTCTATTTTTCGCTTTCCTAACTTACTTACTTAGCTATCCTCTAAAGTGTTTTAGCTCACAACTCTTGATCAAAAGTTATACTTTCCAACCATGCTTCCTGAAATCCTGAGAAGGGCTTCTGCAGCTAGGTATGTAGGTGACTGCGAGACTCTGCCAGCCGTCCTTTCTCATCATCCCTTATCTTTCCTAGAGGAGGGCTACAGTTGTCTTTTTTTTTCCTAATTGTATTTGTTTATATATTTGCAAGCAACTTTGTTGAAATACATAATGTACAGTTAAAATCAAGTCTGGAAACTGCTCTTGCAATAATGAGTATTAGAACATCTGTATGTACCTTCACCCTGTTATGAAAAATATGACTACAGTGAGCCCTGTCATCACCCCAAATCGCAGAGTACTTACATCCTTAAAGCTCCATTGAGAAAGTTAGGCTTAAATAATAGAAATAGAATTCGTAGCAGAGCATGAAGTAACACCTAGAGAGCTCTTCCTTCACCCTTTCCACAAGGGATCTCATCCATTCCACTTCACATAATGTCTATTTGGTGATGCCTCTTAAGTTTGCACCACAGCATCCTTGTCATAAGAAGTGATAGGAGGTGGTTAGGATGATGGGTTCTTGGGCCAGACCACACAGGTTTGACTCCCAGCGCCTTCATTTACTAGCTATGTGACCTTACTACAAATTTTTTTTAACCTCTCTGAGCCTCAGTGTCCTCACAGGATGAGGAACACAGCAGTAGTCCCTACCTCAAAGAGTTGTTTGAGAACTATGAGCTACTACATTTAAGATACTTGAAAGAGTCGATGGCACAGTAAGTTCTCAATAAATATTAGCTATTGCTATTTTTATTTCCCCTGGGATGAAATGGAAGCACTGGGATTCTCCCAAAGACCACAAACTTAACCTGTGCAAAACTGACCCCTTGATTTTACTGTAAACCTGATCCTTCCAGTGTCTCCCCTCTCAGTAAATTGTACCATTATCTAGAATTGTGTTGGCCAGAAATCTGAGCACCACCCCACCACTTTTTCTCATCCTTCATAAATAAATAATCAGTATTAATGTTTTCATTAACTCTAAAATCTTTCTTGGATACAACTTTCTCTCTCCTTTCATACTCTCATCTCTCCTAGTGTAAGACACCGTTATGTGTCATTTGGTTTCCTGCATTAGCCTCTTACTGGTCTCCCAGATTTTACTCTTGTCTCTTTCCAATCTGTTTTCCAGGCAGCACCAGAGTGAGCATGGTAAAACAAAAACAAATATTTGGATCCTGTCACATCCTGCTTAACCCCTTCAATGGCTTCCCATTGCGCTTGGAATAAAGTCTAAATTTCTGAACAAATTGAGCTGGTTCCCAACTCTAGTTTCATTTCCTATCATTTTCCCACTCTCATCCTCAGCTCCAGGCAACCTGGCCTCCCTTTAGTTCCATGAACACAAGAAAGTCTTCCCTGCCTTCAACTTTCACACATACAATCTCCGCTGCTTGGGCTGCTCACTCTTCTTTACACGACTGGCTCCTTCTCATGTCCTAGGTATTGGCATCATGTCAAGTCTTCTAAGACTTGATTTTATTATTGCTTCATCTAAGGAGTTCTCCCTGCCCATAATGCCCTGTTACTGCACCCTGATTGTCTCCTGCATAATTTGTAATTTGGAGTTACACACAGCAATTACAAGAGTGGATGCATGTGAATAAGAACAGATAAATGCAGATATGTATGTGTACTCAGATACACACACACAGTGTGTTTGTTTGCTCACTTATTTGCTTTTCTAACTGGATTATAAGCCTCACGAGTGAAGGGACCATATTTGTTTTATTTTCTCCAAAATATCCCCAGGACCAATAGAAAACTTCAATGAATATTTGTGAAATAAATGCATGAATAAAAAGTTTCCCGTCCTGAAACCATGAAAATAGTCAAAAAAGGATATAATGTTCAAGAAGAGTGAAAAATTGCGGATGATCAAATGTTATTCTAAAACAATATTTTGACTGCCTAGGGGTCTACCACTGTGCTACTGAGATGAAAAGTGCTACCAAGAAAAGTGCATTCACTGTTCAGTGTTGATAACACAAAGGGAACCTCTTCTCTCCCACACGATGTCTCATGATGCCACCACGCGAGAATCCCTGTGCAGAATGTCACATTGGTCAGACCAGTGTAACAAGTAGGAAATTTGCACAATATTAAGTTGAACAAAATCTCAACTCTTTAAGAGTGTCACTATAAATCACAAAGTAACTCTAGGGTTGCTCCTGCTGTTTATCCAAAAGAACTAGTTAATTTGAAGGGAAATATAGCTTTCACTTTAAGGTAAAGGTATAATCACTTTGTTTTATTTTTTATTGATTGCTAAAAAGTATAGTACCATCTTCTACCCTCTAACACCCTCTAACACTAATACTTATATTCCTACCCTCTGCTAGAGTGGAATGTCAGAAAAGATACTAAGGAAAGAGAAGTAGACCATCTCTATGATGTGTTGACATATTTGACAATATATCACAATCTGAGAGGTAGCTGTAAATATTACCTTTCTGGATACTTTTCACCTCGTGAAGTAAGAATATTTACTATCTAGAGGAACTGACTGCTGTACCACATCATATAAGAAGCCTTTATTAGTAGGTCACTAACTCCAATCACTGTGTTCACAGGGACTGTCACACGGCTTATGAAAGTCCATGCTTCTCAGCTGGGCACGAGAAGGATTATACTCGAGAGCTGCCTTGAATAAAACCAGAGCATGCCTCTCATGAATATGTCTCCTGAGCTGCATATAATTACTTCAGTGAAAACTGAAGAATACTCTTGTGAGGAAAGCTATCACACACTTCCTGGGGGGCGGGTTGGGGGGGTGCTCTTCCGGCCACTCCAACTACAGGCTTGTTCAGGCAATTGACAGGCTTCCCTGGACACTGAGGCAACACTCACAAGTGGGTTTTACTGAGAAAGAATCCCATTCTCCAACTCATACTTTCTAAGGAGACGCAATTTGATGTCAATGTGTTAGGGCAGAGTCTGAAGCAGATTTTCTCCTCACGACTGAGGCCTGACAAGTGCCTCCTCCTAGCCCTGGCACCTCGTTCCTATATATGTTTGCTAGTTTTGCTGCACAAAGAAACACATTTTGGGAGGAAAAAAAAGATAAATAGATTTTGCCAGGTTGGCTTCAAACCTATCTTTCACACCACTGTGAAGTGCGCTGCCAGGATGTGCGATATGTAGTTAGAGGCAGCAGATGGAAGAGCATTTTTGAGGGGCTTTTTGATGGTTCTGAATCTATGCAGCATTTACACACCAAAGCATGCTTGTTCATCTGTTATATATTTAGGGATATTTAAACTGTGAACATTTGTCTTCCTTAAAGACTACAAAAGTATCTGGAGACTGACTGACTTACTAAATAGACATAGTAAATTGATCAATAATTAGTTTGACATCCCTCTGCCCCCTCACTCCCAACCAGCTCCTGGCCCCCATTCTGTATTGCCTGGCAGTAGCCTTATGTGGGGCTGTGAGCAGCCTATGTCATGGAAAAATGTCACAGCACCCAAAGAAAAATACCCTCCCCATATGTGTGTAAGTGTGCATGTGTGTATGTGTGTGTGTGTGTATGTGTGGAGAGAATGAGAGAGAGGGCACTTTTAAGAAGCCCTATTGAAAATGCGGGGCAATGGGATGACATTTAATATTGTCCTCTAATTTAGCAAAAGGCAGAAGTTTCCACAGTCAGGGAATTTCTGCTTAGAATTTTGTACTAATGTTCTAATTATGATAGTAGAGATGAATGCCACCAAAACAAAATACATTTGATTGAGTTGTAGGTTATTCATTTATTTTCCAATTACATGTGTTTTACTCAGTAGAGACCAATGAAAATAAAACAAAATCCTTGAAATTTAACCCTGGAGCTACGGACTGAATGTTCATGTCAGCCCAAAACCCATAGGCAAAAGCCCTAATCCCCGTAGGCTAAAGCCCTAATCCCCAAGGGGATGGTACTTGGAGGCGAAGCTTTTACCATGTAATTAGGTTCAGATGAAGTCATGAAGGGAGAGTCTCATGGTGGTATTAGTGCCTTTATAAGAGGAGACCAGAGAGTTCACTGCCCCTTCCCCCTCTGTGTGAGGATGCAAGAAGAAGGAAGAGGGCCTAGACGACACATTTGTTGTCGCCTTGATCTTGGACTTCCCAACACCCAGAACTGTGAGAAATAAATGTCTGCTGTTTAAGCCACTCAGTGTATGTTACAGTACCCGAGCTGACTGAGACATCTGGGAGAGACTGATAGTCACTTTACAGAGCTAGCCTCCAAATGTACCCCAAATCCATAGCATTCAAACCAAGTGACTGGTGTTCTCTGAAACAGCCTAGATCAGCCACCCATGTTTATTACATACCCTCACACCCATTCCTAACCTTGGGTGCCCAGAACTAGCAATTTCAAAGGAAGATGTCATACAAGAACAGGTAAACCGCTATTTATGGCCAATCACGGCACTGTTGTAATATGATATTCAGTAGGAAGATAGAATTACTGGCTCTAGATTGTTCTATGAATTGGTAAACCCAAAGATTTGTTAAGAATATCCCAAAACTAGCTTCAGCTTCTCGTCAGGCACCGCACTGTGCTCACCGTTATCTAAGTTCTGAGGGGGATGTGAAAGAAAAGAAGGCAGGCTGGCAGAACTCTGAAGATAAGTAAACCCAATTTCAACAAAATGTTGGCAGAGCAAACCACGACTTTTTTCCAGAGAAAGGTGTCAATTTTTGACCTTCAAGGCAAAGTTTATTTTCTCACTACTTTGGTCATTGCTTGGGTTCACCATAATTAATATCCAGAGGGAAAGAATCAATAAATTAAAAAATCAGTGGTTTGAAACCCAAGGATCTCCAATACCTTACTTGCTCAGTTTCAGAGAGATGGAAACACTGACCAGGGGTCTCACAGCCTAAACTCCCAAACTCCCTAAGTTAATTAACATATGCAAAGGACTGAGCTCAGCAGGAGCCCAGAAGAGGTGAGCAATAGGTATCAGTCTCAACTCCCCTTACAGGGCTGCTTTGAGGATGCATAAGCAAAGCACTATTGCCTGGCACACATTAGGGCTCAATCCATCTTAATTTCCTTCCTTCTGCCCTTTCCCTTATAGTTAAACAAAACCAAAAACCATGACATTTTTAAAATGTGAAACTCTGATAAATTTGAAAGAACATTCTGTGGACCCAAGAATAAAAAATGATATCTTCTAACTAAAAATAATGTTTGTGAAACTGATTTGCATTTCAAATTTTGGCAGTACACCTATGAAGGGTGTCTCTGGCTCAGAATTCTGGCAAGAGGTGATGAGGACTTGAACTAAGGTGGTGGCAGGAGATTGGAGACAAATGGTTATAAGAGGCGGGATAGCAGAATTGTCAGGACTTGAGTGCTGTCGACAGATAACCTGGGTTCCATCTCAGCTCCAACCCCTACTAGCTATGCAATTCAAGCACTTGCCTTGCTTTCCAATCTATGAAATAAAGAGGAAAATAATCCTGACTTCACTGATGGATGTGAAGATTAAACGAGACAATACATGTAAGCACTTAGCATGGTTCCTAAGACGTTTATGCAACAATGTTGGCCACTATTAATAGATGTTGTTTATTACTGTGTGCGTATTCACAAATAAAATTTATATTCTACTATTTAGTCTTCCTTTGGTCTATGATCACATTAGAAACCTTCACTGAAAAAAAAAATAGCCTTTCCATGTGGAGATGGGACTGTTTTTTCTGTGGAAAAAGAATACAAACCAAAATCTTTAATTGTCATAACAGAATGTTAACTTGGGACCTGAAAATCTGGCATTTGGTTTTGGAGTCCTGCTTCAACCAACAAGACAGAAGTCTGGTGTCTCAGGTGTTGGCCAGAAAGCTCAGACTTGAACTGAGTGCCTTCAATTCCTGCCAACATCCAGGTAGAAAAACACATTTGAGAAAGATTCTAAAGTGGAGTGGACCACCTCTCCCCAGATTGCTTGAAGTACCAGTCTCTGATTCACGATAAAAGCCTGGTCCAGGGTAGATAGCTTTCTACTGAAATATTTTGGCTAAATTTATTTTTTAATTTAGAGCAAAAAAAAAAAGGACATTTCTATAGGAAAAATATTTTATATTGCCAGGAAAACTAGTGACATTATCCATTAAGTTGTTTCATTTTCTATTTACAAGACCCTACACAAAAATTTCTTAGATATGCATGTTATGAAAAGTCCCTCCTGAAGAAATAATAGATTTATGTGTTGATTTTTCGTATTCAATCAATAACTAGATGGTTTTGTTGTGGCTTCCAGGGATCTCAGGATTACGTTTTGTGTTCAATACAATGCAATTTGTAATTAAAGTTAATAAAATTGGTGGAATTGTTTTCCACCATTATCTTTTCGTCATTGTGGAAAGACAAAGCTAAAGGACCTAGTAAGGAGGACGTATGTCCACAATGGATGGTCAACGGATCTTGATTTCTCACCACCACCGTGCACATTAATCAACCAACAAAATTTCATTCTCTCAGATATTTTTAACTGTCATACTTGAGATGTTAGTAAAAGCTGTCTCGAATTTCTTAAAAAGTAGAGTATACATGATTTTTCAATAAATAAAATAATAGACCTCAACATATATAGCTCTGTTGAAGTATTAAGTAAATATTTATTGGACACCTATTGTGTGACAGTAGAGAACCATATGGCATTGATGATGATAACACATACTTAGTTTATAAATGCCTTGCCCTTTTAAAGGGAGTTTTACATCACATAAGTAAGACATAATCATTTAAAAGTAAAAATTACCAAAATAAAGAAATTCCTATTGAAATCTCTTTCACTGCTCATACTTTTTCCATGCAAGTTTATTCATGTAAATACATATATGTATTTAATTACAGAGTCAATTCACTTATAGTTTAATATATTACAAATGATATTTTATATCAGTTACTAGACAGGGACACTATTTTTGACGGTTGCATAGTATTCCACTGTGTAGCTATACTTCAACTAATTAATTAAACCTATTCTATATTGTTGGCCGTTTAACTGTTGGTCATTTGAAAAGAAACTGGTTCATCTCACTAAAAGTTCTTTTAAAGATTGGGTTTAATGAACCATCAGATAGCTACCAGTCTAAAGAGAGGACAAAATTTAAGCTGAACGACCTTGAACTAGTGATGAGAGTGAAAGCCCCAAAAAGGAGAGGGAAATTGGTGCTCTCTTGCCTCTCGGTGGGTGTGTGAATCGTCAGAGCCATTCAGGAGGAAAATTGACAAGATCCTTCAGAAAGTCTAACAGGGCGCTGGTCCTTTAAACTAGCAATCCTGCTTCCAGAAAGTCATCCTAAGAAAGTAACTGAATCAGTGGCATATGCCTATGTACTAGTTAGCGCTTCTCAGCAGGGTTAATAGGGCAAAACAAGACAGGGAGAGCTTCTCTAGCTCCATATTTTCCTCCTGGTAGTACTTAAATTCTTAACCTTCTTTCCACATTTATAAAATTAAGTCCTCTAAAATCTATTTTGCTGTAATGTGCGATGATCTAACTTTATCTTGTTTCCTGATTGTTAGTCACAGGTCCCAACACCATTTACTGAATAATCCAGCTTATCCACTGTGATGTCAATAAAACCTTAAACATTAAAATTTTTGAAAACCATTTATTTAGTTGAGTTTCAATATACTTCATTCTGGGCCATAGGTTTGCCTTCTATCCTGATGACATCAAACAAATTTTATTATTATGATTCAATAATTTTGAAAACATTATTTACCCATTCAAAAATATTTATTGCAGATCTATTATTTATAAGGTGTGATAGCAGACACAATGAGCAACAGAGACTCAGCTGGTGCCATTATGAGATGCACAGTTTAATGGAGAAGATGGAGAATAATTAAATCATCTCACAGTAAATTTATACTTACAAATTTTGACAAGTACTAGGAAGGGGAGGCCCAGGATAGCATGAAAGTACACATTAACTCTGTGCTATAAGAGAGGCTTCATTCCTTCCCATTAATATTTTCTTCCAGAATTTTCCTAACTAGATATATTCCACAAACATAAGATATATTTTCAAGTTTTTAAGTAAATTCCATCTGGGTGTTGATCAGGATTGAATTAACTTTGCAGTTGACTTTAGGAAGATTTTATATATTTATAATATTAAAAATGTATAGCTAAGAACAAGGTGTGTTTTGATTTAACTTTTTTTGTTTTGGTGAGGAAGATTGTCCCTGAGCTAACACCTGTGCCAATCTTCCTCTATTTTGTATGTGGGGTGCTGCCACAGCATGGCTTGATGAGCAGTGTGTAGGTTTGTGCCCAGGATCTGGACCTGTGAACTCCAGGCTGCCGAAGAAGAGCATGCAAACTTAACTACTATGCCAGCAGGCTGGCCCCTTAACTATGTGTTTTTTGAAAAGCCCTTTAGTAAATTAAATTACAGGTTTTGGGTAAAGTTGGACACTTCTTAACAAGTTGTTACCAGACATTTAATTATTTTTGCTGTAATTGTTAATGGAATCTGTTTCAATACTATTTTTAAAGGCAGTTATTGGCATACAAGATAGCTATGGAGTTTTACAGGTTGTTCAATGATCTACTGCATTTCTGGAATATCCTGTACTAAGTTGTCTGTTACAACTGTTTTCTGTTGATTCTCTTAGTATATCAAGTGGATCATCAAATAATTTAATTTTTCAGCCTATATTCATACCAGTTGTTAAAATTTTAATTTACTGGTTAGCTCTTTCTTAGCACTGTTAGATAAAAGCGATGTTGGCAAGGATGTTTCTCTTTTTTCTGACTTTCAGTGCAATTCTTCTAGTGTTCCATCAATATGCACGATGCAGATTGTCGGGATGCTGTGAAGTTTATTTATCTTCATAGAAAATGTCCTCACATTTCTAGTCTAGTAAAATATAGATGGTCTTCAGTATTTTCAAATATATTGACAGCAACTAAGGAGATAAGCATGCTTTTTTTGTCCTTTTCGTCCTAGAGGTATGGTAACTTATATTAATAAATTTCTAATATTGAGCTAGCCTTAAATGAACAGCTGAATGCTATCTCTGATAATCTACTAAAGATTTTTGTGCTATATTTTAAGTGAGTTTAATTCATACTTTTCTTATTTTCTTCTTCTTTTTTCTCATATCTTATATTTTTACCTTTTTCTAATAATGGGATTTATTTTATGTTTCTTAACTTTTCTTGAAAGAAGTTCTCCAAGAAATTCTGTGAGTCCAGCAACTTTTACAAATGAAAATTTCTTTGATAATTTTCTTAGCATCCTGTGTGGTTACTAATCTCTTTAGGTTTTGTTATAATCTTTAACAATATTTGCTGATTAAATTTATAAATATTTATCAAATCTTGTTAAATATGCTCTTAAAATCAATTTTTTCTTCCATATTTACAATTATATTGTCTTCTCAAATCGAATTTGGAATATTTCTGTCTTCCTTCTTATATTTGTTTGTTATCTATTGTTTTATTCCAAGAACCAGCTCTTGGAATATTATTAATGTACTGTTTGATATTATCTAATTTGTTACTATGTTGTTATTTTTTAGTAATTCCTTTTCCAGCTTTCTTTTGTTTGCTGCTTTGTTCCAACTTCTCCAGATAAGATCAGTTAATTTATTTTTTTCCCCTTTGATTTCTTGCTTAGTAATGTTTCCTTTTGATTTCAGCTGAACAATGAAAATCCTTCAGGTAAAGGATCTTCCTCTAAGAATATTTTTTGGTTGCATCTCATGTACTTTGACACATAGAGTTTTAAATTATTTTTTATTTTCTGAATAATCTATAATTTCACCTCTAGTTTATTTTTGAATCAAAATATATATATGTATATGTGTTTATGTTTAATATTTGTACATACGGTTAATATCCAAGTTGGAATATTTTTTATACATCTGTTACTAATTTCTAGTTTTATTTTACAGTGGTTAGACAACATGGCCTAATGTTGGAATTTATTGAGATTTTCTACTTTTGCAAATATTCTGTGGATGCTTAAAAAGAAAATATATTCCCAATTTGTTGGAAATCTCAAATTCTTGACCATTAACTGGCCAGTTTGGTAGAGTAAAACAAGGACATGAATAAGTTGTTCCCTCCAACAATTAACTCCTCCATATCTCTCTAAATTATCCATTCTCAGTTCTCAGTAAGATTTCTCTCTAGACAGATCTATTCAGTCCTGGATTTCCTTACATATCTTACTTTTTCCTGCCTGATTTTGCTTACGTTACTCCTTGACTGTTTTGTCCAGGAAGACGTACTGCCTTTCCTAATTTCTTTCTGACTTGAAGGAGGATGTGATGGTTTGCACTATCAGTAAAATGTTGAGAAAGCCGCAGAAACAGTGGTAGTAGTCAATATTCTAATACTAGCAACATCCCAGCCCAAAACTCCCTATATGTGAAATAAATTCCTATTCAAAAACAACTGTGGTTGGGCTATTTTGTTATTTTCAGCCAAATGCATTCCTAACTGCTTCACTATATACCCCCTTCTGTGTTGCTTTGTAATTATTCCTCAGTTTCTTTGCATACATTTGATTGCCTTAACTAGCTTAAAATTACTAATATTCAGGAAATTTTATTATATAAATAAGCTAGAGTCAGAACTCAGCACATAGTTAGCACTTAATTACACAATTAATTCGCAGAGCTAAAATTTATTAGACACTTTTATGATCTGTGGAATCTTCAAGGTGGTTCACATACGTTCATTATTTACTCTCCAAAATCGCTTTATAAGGCAGCTACTATTATTGTGTTCCCATTCTCACAGATGAGGAAACTAAGACATGAAGTCACACATATTTACGTGGCAAAGTGAAGATGTGAATTTAAGAAGTCTGGCCCCAAAGCTCGTCCTCTTAATAACCGTACTACACTACCTCTCATCTGACGAACGATTTCAACTTTCTGATTGGGCAGGGATTTTTCACCCACACACATACCTGGCAAACATACATACATGCCCACTCCCAGAGATTCAACTAAAAAAAAGTCTCTTTACTGCACATGACAATCAGTTTAACAAATGGTCATTCTCTTCCCAGGAAGTCCCTGTTTTGGTAGCTGTGGTAAAGCGTTGAGTCTCCTTTTCATTGAAAAGATTAATTTCAGCATTTCCCCTCAAAGGCTAGCTAAAACCAGAACCTACCGCAATTCTAACTACTAGATTGTTTCAAAATAAAGGCAGTCATTTTATATAAAATAAGATTTGACCTGCATCTTGACCCTTTACTGGACTGAAACCAAAACCTCAACTTTTCCGAAGCTTAGAGCATGAACTTTCGGTTGGCTCCCTCTCCTTTGTTTTGATACACCTCTTCACTCTGGGTTTGTCCAGGCTGACAACTGAAGGCCCAAACCTCAGCGGGAACATGACTTTCACACCCAGTAGAGTCAAGAATGGTGGAAATCTAGTAAGAAAATCTGTTTTGTTATTTTTTTAATTGTTTCTAGTGTCATTTCTAAATCACTATTGTTTAAATAGAAAATCAGATGTCTATGTGCCTAATAATATATAATGTTATTTTATTATAACAAAATAAAATTCTCTACTATCTCACTAGCAAACTTGTAGTAGAATGAATAAAGCAGAGTCCTTCCAGACAGTACAAGCTTTGTGACCCTGGGCAAGGCACTTAGCCTTCCCAGCCATTTATAATAAGATTGATAATGGTGCCTACAACTAGGCTTGACATGAGTTTTCTAAGAGCTGATGCTTGTAAAGCTCATCATCATTATCATCACAGCAGCAGCTAATACGTATATAGTGCTTGCTGCGTGTCAGGCTCCATTCTACATGTTTTATGTGTATTAATTTGTCTAATCCTGACAATAATACTATGAGATAGCTACTGTTGTCGTCATCATAAGAGAGGAGTAAATTGAGGCAGAGAGATTAAATAACTTGCCCAGAATCACTGTTTATAAGTGATAGAGGGGATTCAAACCAGGCAGTCTGACCCCCATACTCATGTTTTTAATCATTACATCATATCATGCTTTCAGAAACAACCATTCTTATTATTAAGTCTTCGAAAATAACACATGAATAACTCTTCAAGTTAAATAAAATATCAAGTTAAGTATATTCAATATCAACAATCTCTACACGAACAAGTGTTTGCATATTTTATTTAGCTGAAATAAAAATATATAGTGCTAAAAGAATTTAGCAAGTCATCTATATCTGTGCACGCAGAGATGCATATATCTATATTTCCAGAGGTTTCCATAAAAAAATAACTAATCAATCTTATTGTTTTTTATTAAATTTTCTTATTTTGAGATAATTGTCGATTCACATGCAGTTGTAAGAAATAAAGAAATCCTATGTCCCTTACTCTTTTTCACCCTAAGGTAACATTTTGCCAAACTACAGTGGAGTATCACAACCAAGATTTTGAGATATATATTTATATCTAAGACATAGAATATTTCCATCACCACAAGGATCCCTCATGTTGCCCTTTTATAGCCACATTCACTGCCCTTCGACCCCCTCGCCAGTCCCTCCTTAACTTCAAACCACTAATCTGTTCTCCACTTCTAAATTTTGTCATATGCAGATATACATAGTTCCTGAAGTTTCCATAAACACAAAATAACGAATTGACTTTATGGGATTCTTAACTTTCCCTGTGTTGTGTGGCGTCCTTAGAGTTGCCTACTGAATTTCCTTGAGTTCGGGGATAAGATGGGCACTACTGTCGCTAATGAGAGAAGTGGCGGCACAGGAGAACGTAAACCAGAGGGGCTCATTCTTGTTCCTCCACATTAATCTCCTTCCTACATTTAGCTCCTGGTTTCTACAACAGTTTGGGGATTTGTAAGAGTGAAGCACTTTTTTAGAAGATTTCATTTTCTAAGATCTTACGTTAATAAACTTCTATTGTAATAACATCATATTTCTACTTGTTTACATTGTCTTTCATAAAACAGGGAAGCATAAAGGATTATCTGGAAATGTCAAAAAGAAGGTCATCTGTCCATAATGAAAGGAACCTAGATCACTAAGGAATCCTGCACAGAAGGATCAAGATTTTGTCTAGAGTGTGAGCCGCATATCCACACACGATGCATGGGAAACAGCAGAAGTTAACAGTGTTTACTCGTAGGAGTTGGAGCCATGGGTTATTTACGGTTTTATATTTTACTACCATTTCTGATACTTGTATAATAAGCATGTGTTCCCCTTCCAACAGAAAATTATAAACAGAAATATGGTGAACTTCTTTCCTTTGTTCCGGGCCACAGGGACTGTTCTTCTGGAGAAGAAAATATGTGTGTTTAGCGTTTCTGCATTTAGAGGGATGTGTGTGTATCCTGACCTCTCTGTATACTGTATTCTGAAGAGCTACTTTGCAAATACTTATTAGAAAAGGGTGATGACTTTATTCTTCTAAATCAGGATTATTCCTGATATTATTAATAGGCCAGTAAAAATTAATTTTCTTGCATATGGTACTGCTCAAAAGTTGCCTTTCACACTTTGTAAAATGTTACTTCTCAAAGACTTTAATGGGTTAAAATTTGATTGGCATTGCATAAGTTATATTACATATAAGGTGGAGTGTTGGAATTAGCAAAAATACTTGACAAGAAAATGTAATCACTCTGAATTTGTTTATATTCAATAATA
This sequence comes from Equus caballus, assembly GCF_041296265.1. Classification (NCBI taxonomy): domain Eukaryota; kingdom Metazoa; phylum Chordata; class Mammalia; order Perissodactyla; family Equidae; genus Equus; species Equus caballus. The sequence continues at coordinate 74,397,150 of NC_091701.1, read as the reverse complement.
AGCTATCTTTACATTTTCCTAGTCTGCATTCCTATTTAAACAACTCAATTTTGCACTTTATTTTTCCTCAATCTCTTTTTCTAGATTTAGCTTTATGCTTTGAACTAGGTTGACTAGAAAAAAAACTAAATAAAAGCATTTTTTTTCTTTCCTACCCCTTCTCCACTATTTTGATCCTTTTAAGCTTCTTTGCCCTTTGGTGTTTGGAAAGATAGCTGTAATACCGATGTACAAAAGCATTCCTAAAGGAAATAAGCAATCGATCCTCAGAGTTCCCACTGAGGGGCAAATATTGCAGCGGCTAATGGGATATAATAGCAAAAACTGAGAGTCATTAACAAACATCAGATTTCTCTAGACTAACCCATGCCCAGAGACCTTTGGGAACCCCAAACAAATCTGTCAGGCAAGAACAAGTGCCCCCAAATAACCGCATGCATTTCCATCATTCTGAATATTCTACTCATGGCCGATATCCTGGAGCCAGTCCTTGATACACGTAGCTCCTCCCACCTCTGGCAAGGGCATTGGAACATCTGTACGGCATTAGAGGGCATAGTAAATGCTTCCTCTTCTCTTCAAAGGCAGTTTTGCTTTTTTGTTTTTTAGGCCCAGACAATATGAAGGCAGTCATTTGAAATGTATACGATTCTTTGTTTAAATCTGGAAGTTGGCACATAGCAAATCTGCTGATTTGTTCGCTCCCTCTTTTTCGCCTTGGTATTTCAATAATGATTTTGGTGGGCTCACAGAAAGAAAGAAAAGTGACTTTTCTTTTATCCGAGCATTAGTTGCCAGCGAGTAGGTGATCAGTAACTCAAGTCTCGGTAACTTAATAGGCACATTTGATTAGCGTTCATTTCAGCCTTTCCCGATAAGCGCTCTGGGACGCGCAGCAAATAGAAGAACGTCCGCTTGCTTGGGCTGACTTACCAGGCTCAGAGAAGAGGGCGAAATCAGGTCTCATTAGGAAGTATCGGGTACAAACGTAGTGCTCGCTTAGAATTAGGTAGTTGTTCAGAACAAAGGAAGCATGAGGATTTATATAGTTTACAATCCTGGCGAATTGCACATTCGCTTAACCTGACTACACCTCCAAAAGAATTTTTTTCAAAGATGACAATGGTCAAACTGCAAAGTGGGTATAGCGTAAAAATCAAACTTGTTTTCTTTGGAATCGAGTGTTAACACTGTCACACAAACTGCTCCAGGGGAGCTAATGGCCCAGCTTTGTCCCTCTGCTGAATGCCCCTCCTGGTCCACGGCTCCCTGAGTCCTCACCCTGAGCCTGTGTGTTCTGTGACAACACACCAGCACCCCTTGCTCCTGTCCAGAGGCAACTCAAAGTTCTGTTAAAGTTAATTTAGGAAACATGTAGGTTATAAAGGAAGGGAAGCGTCCGTGAGTTTGTGCACGCACGCATGTGTGTATTCACGTCTGTGTGTGTTGGCATCTATTAAAATATATCTGCTCATTCAAAAGTGCCCCATTGTAAGGGGAATATGTGGGCAAATTCCCATATTTCTGTTTACTTGTTTAACTAACTATTAAGCGACATAATATTTGCCTGTAATGTAGCTATGTGTATTATGAGTAACATAATTATAATTCTCAGTTTTAAAAGCCCTCTGTCTGAGAGCTTTTTTTTTCTTTTGTGAAAATTAAAACAGTTACTTCGCTACATGCTCTATTGGGATGACTGACAATTGATGAAAACATACAAAGCTCCCACAAATAATTTTAATTTCCATCCAAAATAAAAATGTGTTAACTCCTCATGCCTATAACAAAAATATTTTCATAATGATACTGTTTACACAGATTTAATCAGTGGTGTCACTGGGGTACAGCAAAAACAGCAATGTGACCTGCTGAGACTTAGCACCAGATTGCGATTTACAATCAAGGCAGCAAGAGTCACTGAAGTGCATAGCTCTCGCCCCAATTACTAATTAATCAGACCCAAAGAGGTCTCCATAAAAGGCGTAACATTCAGCTGAGCATCCCATAAATTTAAAGGGCTCCTCGATTTTGTAAGGTGGAAAGGTGACCTGAGGAGGCGGATCATGATGTGGTACCTGTCTTGGACCTCAGCTCATTGCATCCCTTCCGTTGGGGGCTTACTTGTCTTTTCGCCACTCCCTTTCTGAACGTCCTGAATACAAAATTTCACACTATGGCAGTATCCCAGCATCATTAAAATGTAAGAATGCTGGTTTCTGTATAAAAACAAATGACTGGCTTACTTTTTTGAGTTTCTGTATCTGTACGAGTCTTTTCTTTCTTTGTTGGGAATTACGGGGACTAGCAATCAGTATAATTCAGTTCAGTCCAGCTTCTACCCAGCATCATCAAATGAAAAATATATTTGATCCCCTTTGCATGGGGATCAGATAATAGAAGTCTTATGAACTTCCCAGCTTTGACCAAAAGGTTCCAACTGAGTAGTCTAAAAGAAAACATACATTGCTGACTTGTTTATTTTAACCATCTTTAAAATAATGAGTTTGATTCTCATTTTTCTTCCTTTCCTGGCTACCTCCATGATGGAGAGCATTCCCTTTGAAGTAATGGCAACCCTGGACCTAGAGGAGAACTGCAAAGGGAAGGAGCAAAATGAGAATCAGGCTGCTGATTTCAGATTCTTGACGTACAGCCCAGCCAAATGAAAGCTAAAATGATTTGAATCACGTTGCATTAACCATGCCTAGTTCTATATGGGCCACCCTAACACCCAGCAGCAGACGTAAAGGAAGGCATATCAGTGACCTCGTATGTGTGCAAGAAGAACCAGTAATTGCAGAAACAAAAACCATTTTATTGGAAACGTTGATAATGCAGGCGGTCCCTTTTGCTTGCAAGGGATTTCTAGAAACTGTCATGAAACAGGATGTCATAAAGTAGATCATGTTTTGCAGAGAAAAGTTGCAATGACTGGAGTTTTGCATTCTTTTTTTTTTATTATCATTATTTTTGGATGTACATCATATTTCAGATTCTGTGTACATTACATCATGTTCACCACCAGAAAACTAATTATAGTCCACCCCCTCACATGTGAGCTTAATCACCCCTTTTGCCCTCCCGGCTCCCTGCTTCCCCTATGGTAACCGCCAATCCAATCTCCAATGCTATGTGTTTTTTTTGTCATTGTTTTTATCTCCTACTTATGATTGAAATCATATGGTATTTGACTTTCTCCCCATTCTTAACCAAGGGTAACACCACATAAGTCATAGCTGTGGCAAAAAGAGGCTATAAAGGGGGTCAGCCCTGTGGCATAGTGGTTAAGTTCGGCACGCTCCACTTCGGCAGCCCAGGTTCACAGGTTTGGATCCAGGGCACAGACCTACACCACTCATCAGCCATGCTGTGGCAGCAACCCACATATAAAGTGGAGGAAGGTTGGCACAGATGTTACCTCAGGGTTCATCTTCCTCAGCAAAAAAAAAAAAAAAAAAAGGTTATAAAGTAAAAATGTAATAGTTATGAGGCACTATAAGAATTTAAAAGTTTACTTATCCTTCAGGTCCTAAATGCACATTGCTCACCGAGTAGACCAATGAGGGATCACAAGGTTCACGATCTGCTGATTCTAGTCCTTTGCCCTTAAGGGACTGTGGGATCTGGCATAAACCCTTCACCTCTCCCCTTTCCTACAAGCTAAACACATGGAACTAGAGAATCTCTGAGGGTCCTGACAGTTCCAATACATCTCAAATCCACTAGGAGGTATATATACAAAATCCCCATCTACAGTACATATCAATTTACTATTTAATTACTAGTAATTGTGTTTATTTTCTTAGCACATAGAGGACATATGCATCATTCAGATTACTTACAAAGTAGGCAAGGAAATCCGAGTCGATGCTTTTCTTTCTCTTGCTGACTTTCTCTTGCGTAAATGGATATGGGTGATGAGGATGGTGGTGCTATTATTATTACAACAATTTCTTTTGTATTAAAGATTTGCCATGTGCTGAGCACTGTATTAAGTGCCTTCTGTACATTCTATACATTATAGCCTTACAGCTCCATAAATCTTCTATCGCCCCCATTTTCAAGGGAGAAATTGAGGCATGAGAGGTTAAGCAACTCTCTCAGCTAGCACCTCCCCACGCCAGCCCACTCCACTGTGAGGAGAAGAAAGTGTTTACCTGCTTTTAACTTCTACACTTTACACACTCCACTGCAGAGCAGACGCTGCTGGGCAAAGCAGGGGGTTTAAGGCATCTAATATATTTTTCTTGTCGTTATTGTCCTTCATTCCTCTACAAAAAAGTCTACCCTTTTCCACTCTCAAGTCTCCACGCTATGTTCAAAGTTAGAAGAACAACTGTTCAAGTCAGACGGAGCAGTATTTACTAGAAACCAGGAAGGGTAGATAAGCAATTCCTGTGTGACCTTTCTGATCCCAGGGTCTCTGGAATGTGTAAGAACCATTACACACTTAGGGTCCTTATACACTTAGTTGGCAACACATTTATGAAATGACCATGTCATTATAACTGCTTTTGAGGAGTTTAGGTCTTATCTCAGAAACTGCTAAATGGCAGGGCCATCTACCTAACTTGCCTGGACCCTGTGCTATCTACCTAACTTGCCTGGACCCTGTGCAAGAGGAAAACGCAGCACAGACACCTGGGAAGTCAATTTCGCCTTTCACTGGCTGCTGCCCCAACCCACAGCAGACGGGAGAAAGCTGAGGAATTCCAATCTCTGTGCTGCAACATGCTTGACAGGTAGATCAGGGGTGAGCAGGAGGCCCCCATGGGCTCTCCTGTCAAACGGGCCATGGTGCTGCCAGCTCCACGTCAGAAAGCCAAGATACTGTGGGGCATGTGCCTGACCCCACCGGCCCCTGGGCTCAGAACCCCTCAGGGGCAGAGGACAGAGGCAGATTGTGGGTTCCTCTATCACACCTTTACCCCTTGGAACCCTTAGCCATCTCTAGTGGAGGCTGGCAGAGGTCACGGGGTGGGCACAGCAAGGGAGACCGGGCCAGGTCTCAGGCACCAGGGGCAGGGAGCCAGCAGCTGGCAATCAGCTGGGGGTGGGTGGGGAGGAAGGGTGCATGGAGGGCGGATGGGGACCGGACCACACCTGCGCCAAGCCTCTAACCCCCAGCTCATGCTCCATTGTCCTTGTTAACCTCTTATAAAACACACATTCCAAGAGGAAATTATTAAGTCTTTCAACATGGGAACCACAGAGCGTCAAAACACAAGTTCTGGACCCTTCTGAGCCTGGGCCCTGTGCTACTGCCTTGGTCACATGCCCGCTCCTTGGCCCTACTAAATAGTTCTTCAAAACTATCCATTAGGCTGCATATGAATGAGGGAAGTTGGAAGTGTCAAAGGAGGAATTGACTTAATTTGCATAAAATGTACTATTTAATAACTTCTGTGGCAAGAGGACTCCAAATTGTGCTTTTCCACCTATCACACCTCCCTCTGCTCTTCATCATCTTCTAAATCATGCTTGCAGCATCCCCACTGAGATAAGATCACAGAGCAGGTCAGGTACTCCTCAGAAATGCCATTTTGGGTGTTTTCTTAGTAAAACTTATCCTAAGGGAGTCTTTTCCCTAAGCCATCTCTATTTAGTATGGGAATGCCAGACGCAACAGATATGAAATTTTATATGATTGATACTAAAGAATACTTATATTCATCAAATATAACAATTGTATTTTCCTATAATTTAGAAAGTTCACCTTTTTCTGAAAAAGTACATTCAAGTATTAGAACTTTTATAATGCGTAAGGCATATTTTAATTGTAGGTTTTTAAAGCCATATTCGCCACCATAAACCATAATCAATTGGTTTACCATATTTCATTTTCCTTTCTCAGAATTTAAATGGGTATTTTGTTCTGTTTCTTACTATTTCTTCTGTGCGGTGTGGAAAACCTGCCTAATATTTCCTTCTGATCTACTGATTGATGATGATGATACTTCATATGTATAAAGTATGCTACAGCAAATAAAGTGTATTTACATATAATTCTATATAATTCCGTGAGCTGGTTGGAATAAATGTTATTGTCTTCATCTTATAAATGAGGATAAAAAGTTTCCAGAAGCCAGATGATTTGTCCACAGTTGGGCAGCATCAATGGCTGATTGAATGTGGATCCCCAGCTTCTGAGTGCCAGCCTGGGCTGCCACCCCTCCTGCCTCTCCTGGGATCAGAGGATGCACAGCACCGAGGGCTGGGGGTGACACACATTCGCAGGCACCTGCTCTGGGCTTGGGCTTGTCATGTGATCACATTGACTCCTCACAACCCCCACAGCCTGCAAGGTTTTAGCTCCCGTTCCTTACATATCCTCTCCATGTCGCAAAAAGGGGAAGAACAAAGACTGTCTGAACAAAGACTGGAACGTAAACTAAGCCAAATAAAACAGAACACAGGTCATGTATCTGTGACAGTGGACACCACCCATTTTTTGAAAGGTTAGAAAACAGAAATAACCCCTGAGTGCCGTCCCGTGGAACAGTAGGTAGTTGAGGATGGAATGGAAGTGGGCAATGGCATCCTCTTCCACTCTCCTGGGAGAATAACAGGCCTCCGTTCCTCAGGATGTCCAGCTCTAGCAGGCAAATGACTGTTGTTCCACAGGAAGGGAGCCAGCTTCTGGGAGGGCACAGTAAATGCGGATTCTGAACACAGCTTGGCATAGATAGATTGAAGGCAAAAACGGAAACTCAGCTTTCTCCGCATCATCTATATTAAAATGTTTTTGGCTATCAACCAGAATTTTTAATGAGTAAAACGGAGTTGTATATCATTGTGAAGGTGTAAAGCCATTCTGAAGCATATTTCATAAAATAAATTACTGACATGCTTCGTTTCTCTTTTCCCTCCATAATACAAAGAGTTGAAAATGTTTGAAACCTTGCTTACAGGTGTAAGATGATCATTTTTAAATATGACGATAAAATACAAGGCTTCAACCATTTTTACGTACGGGTTTTTTCTGTTAAAACATATTGAAAGAATACTAAAATGAACTTCTGTTGGACGCAGTTGGGTTTTGGCAGTGGGAGGGAAGGCCGTATTCTGCCCTCTTGCAGGACCTCAACAGTATTGACCAGCTCCCAAGGGATTGCCTGACTGATTTAAAGGAAACACAGCAGGTAAACGTCGTTATCTTTCCCTTTCACGCATATTTCTGTGCTCCTTGCCTTCGATTTGATTAGAACATTCTTTAAGTAATCTAAGAGATACCGTTCTCATATTCATCATTCTTTATTCATGAATTTCCCTAAAACCATTTAAACTTCTCAAGATGAGAGTATGCATGCTGTGCCTCTGAACATGCATCTAAATCCGCTTCGACATTTCCTTGCTTTGCATCAGTTTGACAATTGATGTTGCTGGTCAGGTTGTTTTGTGCTGGGCCTAAGGCTTAAAATATAAGCCTATGGTGGCCGCCCAGTGGCACAGCAGTTAAGTGCGCACGTTCCGCTTCGGCAGCCCGGGGTTCGCCGGTTTGGATCCTGGGCGCGGACATGGCACCTCTTGGCAAAAGCCATGCTGTGCTAGGCGTCCCACATATAAAGTAGAGGAAGATGGGCATGGATGTTAGCTCAGGGCCAGAGTTCCTCAGCAAAAAGAGGAGGATTGGCAGCAGTTAGCTCAGGGCTAATCTTCCTCAAAAAAATAATATATATATATATATATATATATATATATATATAAGCCTATTATTTCTAAATTAAAAATAACGAATGCTCTAGTAGAAAAACACAGCATAGTCTTATTGCAGCATTAAAAGAAAAAAATTTGAACAAAAATAGTCCTTGCTGTTTTGAAAGCTAAACCATGCACTTAAAGAGAATTTGATACCAATTCATATTAGACAACTCTACATAAAATCAAATATAAGGCTATTTCTATTTCTTATTTTGTCAAATGCATGGCTATTCCCATAACATTGGCAGGGTAGGCTGGGGAGGGGACGTCTTTAAACTCTGCCTCCCCCTCGAACAACATAACAGGGAACTGAAATGCACATCTGTAAATAAATGCATCATTAGATTCTCATCAATTTGTAGGCTTCGCTTGATGTATGGCTAAAATAATCCCACAAGGAAAACTAAAGAAGTCTTTGGTTCCAAGCACATGCCAAATAGATGAAGGGAGGGAGTTGGTGGGTGGGGACCAAATTATTTAAATGAAGAATTTTGCAGATGCTAGAAATATCTTTTACAACAGTCCAGAATGAGGAACTATTTTAAGTACCGAGCTACCAATGTGTTCATTAACAGAGGGAGCTCTGGACACATTAAAGGAGCACAGTAAAACAACTAATGACGCACTTGAGCGGTAACAGGTTGTCATTAGACCAGCATCTGCTCTCATCAGAGTTAATTATTCAGTTGCTTTGTTTTCCAAGTAGGTGTCTGGTAAAATTCAGCAGAATCTTAATTAAAACACATTTTCAAACTCCTTGGATGCTCATCTCATCTAAAGAAATCAAGACAATTTCCACCATAAACATCAAGCTTCAGTTGAGCTATCAAACGAAAGAAGGAACTCAGCCAATATAAGTTGTTAGGTGTTAACTGTTGGGGTGCCCGGAGCATGCAGATAATGAAAATCTACCTTGAGAAAAAGCTTGCTTTTCCCAAACCGCCAACTAGTCATAGAACATAGTCAAATAACAGGAACACCTAGAATATCTAATTCACTTTTGCTATGCAATATAGAAACTGAAATGTAGGGGCTGGCCCAATGGCGCAGCGGTTAAGTGCACACGTTGTACTTTAGTGGCCCAGGGTTCGCTGGTTCGGATCCCAGGTGCAGACATGGCAGCACTTGGCAAGCCATGCTGTGGTAGGCGTCCCACATGTAGAGCAGAGGAAGATGGGCACGGGTGTTAGCTCAGGGCCAGTCTTCCTCAGCAAAAAGAGGAGGATTGGCAGCAGATGTTAGCTCAGGGCTAATCTTCCTCCAAAAAAAAAGAGAAACCAAAATGTAGTATATGAGCTTGTGGCATCAAAAAGACAATGTGAGTTTTTGTATTTCCTCTTGAATCATTATTTAAGCATGAAAATAGGAGATATATATATATATATATCGCAACTTCAATATTTGGAATAAATTTTCCAGAAGTGGAAATACTTCCTAAAATGACCACTGCTTATAATCAGCTACTTATGTGGGAATATCAGTAAGGATCCTAATTAAAATTGCTGTTGATATCAATATAAACACAACAAAATATGAAAATTTGAATAATAAGTCAAGAATGATCATTGCCTTTGATCTACTGAAGTACTTGGAAAGTACATACCTGAAGTGAATGGAATAAAAGGTAAAGAAAACAAAAATAACCAGGAGGAAAACATCCAGACATATTACGGCAGAAATTAGAGTGAAATCAAAGAATGCTTCTAGCGCCTTCCCTAGACCGCGAGGACCATGACTTAACTCTGTAGCCCGAGGATCCCGAACACTGTCTGGAGCATTCATGCTGGGCATCCAACAAGAAGACTCTTTGTATGAAAAAATTAGTGAATATTGATTGCATTCTGCTATCAAAGTGAAGGTGGGGTTACCATATCTTATAAAATTTGAACCTAAAACTCCCATTAAAAAAATAAACCAAATGCTAACTACTTAGTTTCATCCACTCTGGATGCTAGAATATCCCCTCCCCAAATCAGATGGGGTCGGCTTGAACAGGTATATATTGCAGTTTCCATATAGGTTCTTTAATGAGTGAAGTCATAAAGTCATGGAAATAACAATGAAGTTATTAAGAAAGAGTAAATTCAATCAGTAATAAAAATATATACGTATAATATATCCAATGAACTATAAAGGATATACAGAGATTTTGACTTCCTCAGTTCCTCCTCACCAAAGAATAGATGATAACCCTCCACCAGTAAGACTAAGGAACATTTTATGCTCCATTTTATGCTCCATTAAATCCTTATCACTTTAATTCCATAAATCTGACTGCCCTATCAAGTCTGTTTTAAATTCAGGGCCTATGTAATACTTTGATTTGGCATTTGCTCAATGCGCATTCTTTAGAAACTGAGTTTTTCATAAGGAACTGTGCACACTAGCTGCGGCAGGTCAGTGGGGCCACTGCTTCGCTCAATGTTAGTGAAATGAGAAAGATGGAATTTTATTTCTCTTTCGAGTCCCAGTCTAGAAGTAGATGGGAAGCTCCAGTTCGTGGCAGAGCTCTGCTCTAGGAAATCATTCAGCTCTCAGTTTACCTTTATCTTGTTACTCTCAATTTCCTAGGGCATTGTTGTCATCTGCTTGATTAAGCCGGGTCATGGTCACATCTTTATTCTAGCCCAGGGGGCGGAAATAAAAAAAGGAAATGAGGTACAAGCCATTTCCTTTTAAGTAAGTGACATAGTAGAATACATCACTTGAGTGTACGTTCCACTGACTAGAACCTAGTCTTGTGGACCCACCTAGCTGCAACAGAGGCCAGGAAACATAGTCTATAGTAAGGCAATCATATACCCAGCCATATGTTATGTTTAAAAAAGAAAGGGAGAAGGGACTTTGGTGAGCAACTAGCATATCCAGAAGGAAATAAACTGAAACAAAAGATCAGGTAGGGTTCACCTGCTTTTTGTTGAAACAGTCTCTGTTAATGGAACTCCAATAATGAATGAGTCTTCCAGTTAAGCAATGCCTGTGTGTTACTGCTCAACAGCCCCCCTGTAACGGTATCTCAGGCATTAGTATTTAATCACTTTCCAATCAATATCAAGTGGAAAACCTTATGTTTCTATAGAATTCGTCAATCAATATTTCTATCTTAGCTCTTTGAAGCATAAAGAGACCCTGGGTGCAATTTGTCCTGCGCTTCCATTTTCCAGATGAGAAAACTAAGGTGAAAGATGATGCAGTGACGAGAAATGGTGTCCAATAGTCGCTAGGTCCAAGATTACTCAGGAGTCTGGAGGTCTGAGTTCTAGGCTCTGCTACTACTTTCTATATCCTTGAGTGAGTTATTAACTACTTGTCTATAATTGAAAGGGTCCTTTTGGACTTAAAAGCAAGGACCATAAATTCCATAACTTACCAAAACTAGCACAGTTACAGTGTCTAGATTCCCATTACAGGGCTTTTATTTCCTACTACAGAACCCTGGAATCATGGTAACAACACTAGGCCTTCAAAAAATAGTTCTTAAAAAAAAAATAGATGAATGATAATTAGAGCAGACAAATATTTTAGGACTTCCCTCGTTCATGCCTGGTATAATGCTGAAAGTCTGGTAATCGCTAACAGTGCCCCTTTTACTCTCAAAAGTGCCCCAGTTTGGACAATAAAAGTTGTCCATTAAACATCAGGATAAGAGTTTTCTCCTCACTGTTTGAAAAACAACTGCTCAAACTACTACTAAACAATAGTACTTCTTTAGAGTCCAAACCTATGTAGGCCTAAATAAAGATCTATAGGACTGTACAATTTAATTTTAAAGCTACGTCCGATGTAGTGAACACAGATAAACACCGAGGTTAGGTCATTGTATCACTAATTGCTACTAATCGCTAAAAGCTGCCATTGTTTGAGGAAAAAAATGGAGGCCTCTGTCCTCCTCAGTTGCTCATGGGGGAGGCAAGGGCAAACATTACGAAAGGATAAGGCACCAAAGCCCATGAAACCTGGTCCTGGTCATAAGAGAGTCTGAATTTTAGTGAACAATGTAGCAAATATATTTGGGTCATACAACCCCCAACTTCACTAAACAAATCAACAAAATACATAAATCAACTTGAGAATAATGTAGACTTTTCGGGGAAAAAGGGTGAAAAGTCAACTAAGTCTACCACAGAAGCCCACCTAGAAGAAATGTTCTGAGCTGGACAATGAATGAGAGGGCAGGCCTGCAAACATGTAGCCAGTGGAGAAAGCGTAGGGAGGGCATAGTGTCATTAAAGTTCCCACCATTGTGTAGGGAGGGAATAGTGTCATTAAAGTTCTGCCCACATGAGGAAACCTGCAAATCAATGTTCGGGACCGAGGGTGGGTATAGTGGGGAATAAGGGTAAGAGCACACCTCAGTTTCACCCAGAGCATCTTGGAATTTATCAGTTTTTCCTCTGAGCTTTCTAAACGAGATTTCACATGAAGAAATGATTTTGCTGCCCAAAAACATTCTACCATTTACCGGATGAGCTCAGAAGTCTCTTTCTCTTCTTCTCTCAAGACTAATATTGTATTATTTTAGTCCAGTGAAATGGAGTAGGTGTGGTGAAATGCCAGGGGTGATGGGGAGGGGAGTGGCTTGAATGCTAATCTGACTTAGCCAGATGAAAACAAGACAGAATGTAGAAGACTGACTGAGAGACCCCGCAATGAGACACCGACATATCGGCCTCAGTCTGCCTTTCCATGGTTCCCACTGTCCCCTTGCATATAGCCTATATTCCTTACATAACCTGCTATTGCTAGGTCTCATGCCTATACAGTGAGATAAAATGGAAATTAAGGAATATGTCCCAGGGAAAATATTGCACTTTTATAGAAATATATAGCATTGTTCATGTGGTCTGATTTAACATACTTTGTCCCAATCCTGCAAGTCTTACCACTACAAATTAATTTGAGTAAAACAAACACAGTCTAGAAAATTGAATTAGACATAGCCTGGAGTTTTTTCTTGACTAAGTTTGAGAGCTACTGGTCACTGGTGGATCCCTCATTATGGCACAGAAATTCTTAAAACAGGAGGAAATCGTACTTTTGCCCGAGGCATTATTCATCCCTGGTCCTTTTGTGGACGTGACTTTAGGCCAACTGAAACTGAAAGTTATTCAAAAACCTTCTCAGTTCTAGACTCAAAGAAAGACTGTCAGATTTGGGGGCCGATTCTGTATTATACCTAGTATAGTTTATTATAGTGTTGATATTTAGTTTTAAGAACATTTTCCATAATTTGTCCATTTTACTTTTTATGTCATTCTTTTAGTGTTTTAGAGATGGTTATTCCATAAGGTACAAAAGTTTCTAAAGAGCTCAGAGGTTTTCACTTTCCATTGTGGATATTCTTCTTTCCTGTCCTCTGGCCCTCCATTCCACCCCCTCCTTCCTCTCTTCCACAAATACTGACTGAGCACTCAATACCACGCACCCTGCTGAGACGAGGGCCGTAGAGTGAATGAGACAGAGTGTGCTTACAGTAAGCTTATAATCTATTATTAGTGAAAGTTGATACTAACATAATTATTTCTATTTTCGTATGGGGTGGTAGTGTAGTCTCTGGATATGAGGATTTAAAAATCTTCTTTCATCAATTCTTTCATCTCTGAATTTTGGGGAAATATCTAAGCTCTACCCAAAGAGACATTCTTTCTAAAACATGCTTTTTATATCAACTCCAGCTCAGCAAATAGCCCTCTGAGATCAGGAGTTAGAGGTGTGTACAAATAAGTGGTCAGCACAGTGGTCACTCCCTGGGCCCTCCCACATCTCCCCTGGCCCCTAAAGCACCCCACGGTCACGGTCAGAGCAATAGGGAGTTTCCTCAGCAGACACTGAATTGACTGTTGGGCTCCATATTGCAAATTTGATTTTTCAATTGCTCTGGGCATACAGTGTGTGTCTCTAAAAGGTTTGTGGACCTGTTATATTTTTATGAGTTAGTCAACTTGAAATTCAAGAATGGATTATAAAGCTGTCACTTTATACAACCAAAAATTAGGAAGAGAAAAGAGAGAGAGAGAGGTGCAGTACAAGGGAACTGAAAAAATCCCACCACGACAGATGGTTTGTGCCATTTTGAATTTAGTCTCCCTAAGGAGCAAACCCTTGTAGAGGCTATTAAAGCTTCTGTTTGCATGAGAAAATGCTATTTCAATATTGATGGCAATATCTGTGTGACCTCCACTGAAAACAAAGTCACAGAGATTTACCCTTAATTCAGGAAGAGTCAAACAATGAGCTTGGAAGACTAGACTCACCCAGTGTCACACGCATCTTTGAGAACTGATGAAAGTGACAACGGGGTAACAAGACTGCACACTCAACGCAAGACTTGCCTCTAGGAATAAAAATAAAATAGGCACATTACTCCTCAAAGACACATATTTTATTTAGTTGTTAAGAGTAGAGTGTTGGAATTTTTGAAGAACTGTTGCTATTTAATAGAGGTGAAAGTTTTAATGTGAACACTGCCTGTGTGAGCGTGTGTGTGCAAAGTTGGCGTGACACATTCTGCTCAAATTAGACTTCTAAATAACTAGTAACAGCTGTGGTGCTTAGAAGTCGGTTTGATTTAAACGATGATGTCATGTGCTTATATAAGGAAAATAGGTGTAGCCGTTGGATGGGGGATCATATAACTTGCTTTCTAAGCGCAGGTATCTTCATTTAGAGGCTGTAAATACTCACAATCTAAAACTAAATTATATTTTCAACACCCTCAAAATTTTTATCATGTACCATTTAAAAGCATGTATGTCCATAGAGATAGCAGAGATAAGAATAGACACGGGAAAATTTTTTGTGACAGCAAGAAAAATTACCAAATGCAAAATTGTCTTTATTCACTCGCATTCCTGAATCTTGATTCCTATTCCGAGTATATAGAGGACCTGAATCTGTTGCCCGTGGTAAGGAAAACAAGACCTCAGAAAACAGCCAAGTTTGTAGAATTACGTTTTTATTTTCTAATGGCATATGAACAGTAGAAGCAAGTAAATAAAAATTACTTTGAGGGCCGATTATAATCAATTTACTAGTTATCTTCTCTATCCATAAACATTGGCCAGAGATTAACGTAAGGGAATATTTTTGCCTAAAATTTAGAAAAATGTGACACAATAAGCACAGCGAATTATTTTCTAGTCAGTCTGATTGCAATAATTTGAGAAAGTGATGTTATTTGGGTGGAGGAAAGGGAACAAATTTTAAAATTAAGGCTAGAATACAGGAAGATTCTTCTCTATTTCTAGAGGTCCGAAATCATGAGTAAGTCTGGATCTGACGTCTTCCTACACACTCACAAAGAAAGATGGCAGTAATGAACACAGCGTGCTTACCTTGACATTGTCTCGTAAAAGATCAGATTTAATTATAAAAGCATTATTAGTTTGTGGGAGAAGATTTCACTCATGGTCTGGGATATAGAAAAACTCAAAAGAAATGAATTATTTTTGTTTTGAAACTCAAAATACAGCTCTTTTAAATGTCTTTCCTTCCAAAGCCTTTAAAAGAAAGAACAATTGCTCATTCAGAAACACAGAAGACAAGTGTTCTTTTAAAGAAAGCCATGGTGTTCACTCTCTGCACCCCTCATCTCTGCAATTGGGGGC
This sequence comes from Equus caballus, assembly GCF_041296265.1. Lineage (NCBI taxonomy): Eukaryota > Metazoa > Chordata > Mammalia > Perissodactyla > Equidae > Equus > Equus caballus. Next base: position 74,381,839 of record NC_091701.1, on the reverse strand, counting down.
GTGAGTCTGGTGCTAACAGACTTTTTGCAAAATCACCAGCACCTCTCATTTCAGCTATTAAGTATTTAAGGGCAAGAAGTCTGAGAGTCTCTCTCTTCTGCTAATCTTATGTGGGCTAAATTAAGTCCAAATTCTCAAAACGGCTTGTCATCTTAGAGAAAGAAGGAAGAAGTGTTTTAAGAGGACACTTAGAGGAAGAAGTGTTTCCAAAAGAAGTTATGGTGATACAATATGGTTAGCAAAAAAACGTTTGCTGTGTCCTACACTCGGCTGGAACATCTCCTGTATGGAGATATTTCACAAAGTGATTTCACAGGCAAATGGTTTAATGCATGGCCAGCCAATTTAGCCTTTATTTTAAATATATTCTTTATGCATATAGATATTTTGAGATTGTGCCTTCTGGAATGATTACTGAAACCACATTGAAAAGTCATTATGCAGAAACATGGGTGTACAAATAGTTCATAGCTTAGGGGAACTATAAATAGAACTGACTGAATCTTGTTAAAGAGTTCATGTCCTGGTTATTTAAAAGAACTATTTTGGTGGCATCGATTAGCTATAATGCTTCTAATTTGCATTTCACTAAAATAAAGTAAGAAAAACAATCACATTTGATTTTCGGAAAGGAATATGATAAAAAATACACTGAATTAGAAAATGAATTATGGTCTAATTCCAACAAAAGGGCAAGTTTTCCTTTTCCATTATGCCATAATTCTTTAATTCTAAGGAAGTATAAGGTAAGTACCTATAATTTTTAGGTTAACATATTCTAGAAATCGATGGTAACTGGAAAACAGAAATATCTGGGTAGATCCCATGAAGTTCACCGATAATTATTTAGAATAAAGTAACTATTATCCCAAGGATCATTCTACTATTATGTGACAATGTCAATTACAATGCCAAGTACGTTGTTATAGCACAATACTAGTCACCATCGGCAGAGTAACAGAAAATATAGTTTTATAAGTTTTTTAGGTATATTCATAAATTTGATAAAATAAAACAGCATGCCAGATTTGATAAAATTCCAACATCCTCATCTTAGGAAACAGAGCTTTTGAATAGCGGTGTGTTCACTTTATTATCCCTCCTTTCAGGGAATTCTTAAGTGATTAACAAAGTCTCCATTTCAACCTGCTTCCTTGGTTTTTTACATTTAATGTCTAATTCCTAGTATTGTACAATTTTAGGAGAAATAAACATGCTTTAATACCTTTGGTAGACCACTAAATGGCATTGAGACACAGTTTACATTGAATAGAGATATAGATATAATTATACGTGTATATATATGAAATATATGTGTTGTATGTGTAGACGTGTGTGTACGTATGTACATACATATATCCTACTTCAGCATCTCACACAATCGTAACATCTACCCTAAGTAAAAACTACATTGTTTTGAGATTAATGTGCACAACTTTATCCCTGATTGGGAAGTTTAGTTAGAAATACTCCCATTCAGAATCCATAAACAATTTCAGCTAGTGTGTGGTACCTGGGCATGGGACCAGAGCCTTGATTTCCATGTAGTCCTTTCCCTGAACATGTAGATACTCTCTTCTCTGGCCCTCTGTCTCTTTAGTGAACAAGGGTAATGGCAGCTTCCAACAATCTTATTTAAAATACTTTAAAAGTACAAATCTCAGAAAAAGTTGAATGAGACATAATGACACTTTAAGAGTTCAAAGGAGATTGTGTCATAGTATTTAAATAGGATTAGTCACTGAACTCTGTCCTATGAAGCATTATGCACATACGATGCTGAGGGATATGGTGGGAAAGTTAAGCCCATGAATAGCAGAAAAGATGTTTTTACAACATAAGTCAATGAAATAGTCATTTGCCATCACTTACTTAAATGAACCCAGAAGATAATATTTTGGGCTTTTATCCAAAAAGGAGGGTCTGGTCGGGAATTGTAAAACCTTCAAAATTGGGGAAAATCACTCTGCATGCATTTCAAATTAAACTGCTATGTTTTAGCTTATGTCTGCCTTATTAATCCATATTAATGTATGTTATTCATGTCAGTGATCGTTTCCATAAATTGAAGGAGAATGCTGTTTGATAAAGTGCACAGTGAAGATGGAGCAATGTGAGAAAACACAGTGATTCAAAGAAAATGCTACTTTAAATGATACATATGAACCTGGACAAGTCCCCCACTTCTTTAATCAATCAACAAATTATTCAATTAATAAGCAAATAATATTATGGCCTTCTATGATTTCTTCACTCTGTTGAACACACAGGGATGCCATGCAGCTATTATCTGTTTGTTCCAGCTCACCTCATTCAAGAGAGAACCAGCAACACTTCTGGCTCCAGTGTGGCAGTAATAACGACCTACTGTCAGCATTAGTTGGTCCCGAGACAAACACCGGACCCAAGATAGGTCAACTAGAGTTTTCTCTTAAGGCTCTACAACTGAGCAAAGGGATGGAGAGCAGTGCCTCTCTGGTGGTCAACTTGTGATATATGAGGCTTGGGAATTCAGTGGTCATGATTCCTGCCAAATGGACTGAGAGACTGAAGCCAGTGTTTATTTAGAGCATAGATGAGAACAGAGAGAGTGTCCTGGAGGAATTCAGTGCTGTGGGAGGGCCGACTGGAGTTACTGAATTCTTCTTCCCAGACTTACATTAAACACTCCAGTGTCCTTCCAATACCTCTGCCCTGTGTCATATAGTTCAAGTCACCTTTCCATTCCTTGTATTCCAAAGACTTGTGGCTAATGCACCAATGAATCAGTAAACAGGTATGCCTGCTTGATGTTTACCACTTTGGAAGACATTTGGAAGAATTACTAGGTTTAGATACAGCACACATAGGTGCAATGTGAAACTCATCCAAACTACTGTGACCCAGCACACCTCACCTGAGGACCTACTATGTGCTCTCCTGGAGCGTGGGACAGAGGTGTCAAAGACACTTTCTTTGGATAAAGGCCCAAGATTAGGATAAACGAATGAGGAAAATGAAAACAGTGAAGACAAGAAAAACCCAGGTGTACTAAAGAATAATTTGCTGACTGTAAACTGTTTCTGTGCCTTTTAGCTGTAACCTCCTCTCACCAATAAATTGGCTTCCTATATGCAATGCCCTCAGGGGAAGAGCAGTCAACAGCTGCAGACAAAGGAGTCAGCTGAGCTGGAGGAAATTTTAGTTTTTCTTTCCTTTTTATCCCTCACAGCGCAGTACTACAGTTTAAAAGCACAATTCTTTGAAGCTTTTGATCTGTAAGATCTAGGAAGCAGAGCTTAATGAAAATGAAAGCCAGGGCACAGCCCGGGAAGGTTCAAGTGGCTTGGAGTAGCTGAACATGGCCAGGAGAGTGGTAGAGGGAAGTATCTCCCCAAGGGGACCTGAGGGCAGCCTCGTAGAAGCCCTCTTGGGGCTGGGAAAGCAGAAAAGAATTCTGAAGCTGCCCCAAGCCCTCCCGCCAGCACCCCTCCCCACGCTTAGGCAGAGAAGTTTGGAAAAGGCTGGGGAGAACAGAGGCAGGTGAGGTGGACACAAAGTGGAGTAGGGTGGTTCACATTCTGACCAGGATCCTGGCAGAGATTCTGGATATGGAAAGCACAGGGCAGCACAACAAATCCATAGACCAGGTAGAAGAAGCAGAGGTCAGCAAGGACCCAAGGTCCCCACCGCGACCAGCTCTCCTACTCCCCTCCAGGCTCCTGATGAAGAATCATGAACTCAGTCTCCCCTCCCCCAATGCAGATTGCCCCGGGGAGGAGAAAAAGAGAGGCAGTAGAGGAATGCTCAGTAGGACTGAGTTTAAATTCTGAGTTGATTACATTTAAAACATTGTGACTGAAATACCTTGAGTGGGTAAATTGAAGTTTTTTATCCCAGGAAAAAATACAGGTAGTCATGAGCTAGTTGAGTTCAGTAGGAATATATAAAAATATTTTAAATCTGTTACAATACATAGACACATAAAAAATCTGAAGAAGGACAATGTACTCACATATATCATACAGTGAAATGCACCATCCGTTAATTGTGTGCTGCTCAGGGAAGGTGCAGTTCCTGGATATGGATATCAGTTCCAAAAGGACAGGAAACATAATGGAAAACCAACTTTCTTTAGATAATACGAGTTTTTATTACAAAATTGACTTTTGATAGTGGCAAATATAAATTTTCACAAAGAAAAATAATTTAGAATATCTGACGTGCTATAAATTTAGAATATGTGAACTTGAAATGTGTAGTTTCCAGCTCTGTCTCATATAAGCGGGCTCTTGAATATATCACTTAACAGATCTGAGCTACATTTTCTTAATTTGTGAAACAGAGAAAATAGAAAATAAAACCTTCCTTACCTACCTCAAATGATTATTGTGAAACCAAATGACAATATATGTGAAAGCAATTTGAAACTTCAAAGCTCTAAAAAGACATGTTTCAAATCGTAGCACTCAAATGGCAACTCTCTGATAAAGAGTCCTTACAACGTGGCCATAATTACTCATAAAATTACTTATGAGAGGCTAGAATATGATGAGGAAGCAAAGCATCCCAAATTCTTGGTGGCTTAATAAGACAAAGTTATATTTCTTGCTCATGTTATATGTTCAATGAAGGTTGGCAGAAGACACTGCTTCACATATTACCTTAGAATCCCAGGCTAACAAAATCATCACGTTCTTGTGATGCTGCTGTGTCAAGTAGCAGCATCAGAATTTGCTGCATCCCGGGAAGAGACCGTACATGACGAACATACAGCCACTCTTAACTGCCTCAGATCAAAGTGACGCAATTCACTTCTATTCATAGCCCATGGGCCAAAATTTTCTTCATAATCCCAACCTAACTGCAAGGGAGAAAGTCTCTGGTTCTTGGACCTTTGGACTCAGGCTGGAACTTATTTCTACAGACACACGGTTCTCAGTCATTACAGTTTGGACTGGAAGTACACCCCAGCTTTCCTGGTCTCCAGCTTACAGATGACACACCGTGGGACTTCTTAGCTTCCATAGTCCCATGAACAAACTCTCATAATAAATCTGTTTCTATATATCTGTCTACACATATCATATTAGTTCTGTTTCTCTGGAGAATCGTGACTAATACACATTGGAAGAAAACATAAATAAGGTAGAAATAAATGGAGAAAGTACAGAATTCATTGATTAGAAAAATGAGTTATAAAAGTGTCAATTCTCCCAAAATGTTCTACAGATAACTGTGTAACTCCAATTCATATCCCAACTTATTTATTCTTTTCTTTTTTCTTTTTCTCATTTTAATTTTCTTTCTCTGTTCATTTCTATTTATTTGTGTTCTTTTTACTTCCCTCCCTCCTTTCTCATTTTTCTTTCTGCTTTCTCTTAATTTCTTTCTCTTTCTTCTTTTCTTTCTTTGTTTATTGTCACTTATGTGCAGAGGTAACAGAAAATGTTTTTAATAAATGGTGCCAGTAGAGACAATTGTGTCCTGAGGGGAGGTGCGTGTAAACTTCTATCCTTACCATAGCCCCAAATCAATTGCAGGTTGTTATTGATCTAAACGTCAGATGTAAAACAATAAGGTGTCTTGAAATAACATTGGGGAATGCCCTCATTATCTTATTGTAAAAGATTTCTGAAAGGATACGCAAAAAAGCACAAATCATAAAGCATAAGGTTGATAAATTTGACTTCACTAAAGTTAGTATTTTTTTTCATCAAAAACACTATTAAGAGTGTGAAAAGAGTAAGATACAACATGGGGAAGTTATTTGAAATACATATAACCAAAAGGACTAATATCCAGAACATAAGAAGAACTTTTATAAATAATAAGATAAAGTTAGAATTGTAGTAACTACAATGAAACAAGAGAACAAGCTATTTCACATTATCTATTTCTTTTTGAGTGAGCTTTGGTAGTTTGTGGCTTTCATGGAATTCGTTCATTTCATCTCTGTTGACAAATTATTGGCATAATGTTGCTCATAATAGTCTCCTTATATTTTAATATCTGTAGACTCTTTAATGATGTCACTTCTCGATTTTGGATACTGGCAATTTGTGTATTCTCTTCTTTGTTCTTGTCAGTCAAGCTAAACGTTTATCACTTTTATTGATCTTAAAGAAGCAGCTTTTAGATTCGTTGATTTTCTCTATTGCTTTTCTGTTTCATTGCTTTCTGCTCAGATTTTTATTATTTCTGGTTTTCTGCTTATACTGGGTTTAATTTGCTCTACATTTTTAATTTCTTAAGACAGACGCTGAGGTCACTAATTTGAGACGTTGCTTGTTTCCTAATACACGCATTTAGTGCCATAATTTTTCTCATAGCACTGCTTTAGGGCATCCACAAATTTTGCCATGTTGCATTTTTATTTTCATTCAGTGGAAACATTGTCATAATTTCCCTTATAGTTTTTTCTTTGACCAATGGGTTATATAGACTTATGTTATTTAATTTCCAAATATTTGGGAATTTTCCTAGGATTATTCCATTACTAATTTTTAACTTAATTCTACTGTTCTCAGAAAACAGGCATTATACAACTTGAATCATTTTAAATGTACTGAGACTTGGTTTATGACCCAGAACACGATTGATATTGATAAATATTCTGTATGTGCTTGAAAAGAATATATATTCTGCTTTGGTTGGGTGGAGTGTTTTATGGGTGTGAAATAAGTCAACGTAATTGAGAGTACAGATCAAATCTCCTATATTCTTACTTTGTCTACTCATTTTATCAATAGTTAAGTGGGGGTAGTAAAATTTCCAAATATTTGTGGCTTTGACTGTTTCCGCTTGAAGTTCTATTCACATTCCTTCAGATATTTTGAATATCTGTTATGAGGTATATCACCATTTAACATTGCTCTGTCCTCATGATGAATCATTAAATCATTATGAAATGAACTTCTTTATCTTTAGTAACATTCTTTTCTCTGAAATATTCTTTTTCTGATATTAATATAGCCTTTCCAGGGGCTGGCCCTGTAGCCAAGTGGTTAAGTTCACGCACTCCGTTGTTTTTGGCAGCCCAGGTTTTTGCCGGTTCAGATCCTGGGCGTGGACATGGCACCGCTCATCAGGCCATGTTGAGGAGGTGTCCCAAATGTCACAAATAGAATGACCCACAAATAAAATATGCAACTATGTACTGCGGGGATTTGGGGAGAAAAAGCAGAAAAAAAAAAGATTCACAACAGTTGTTAGCTCAGGTGCCAATCAACAAAAAAAGAAAAATAGCCCTTCCGGTTTTCCTTAGTGTTAGTATAGCATATCTTTTTTCATCCTTTTACTTTTAGCCTACTTGTGTCTTATAATTAAAGTCCATTTCTTATAGACAGCATAGAGTTGGACCTTGCTTTTTTATCCAATTTGAAAATCATTCTCTTTTAAATTGGATGTTTAAACCATTTATATTTAGTATGATTACTACTGTAGTTAGCTGTAAAACTATCATCTTGCTATTTATTTTCTGTTTGTTCCATCTTATATTTTGTTCCTTTTTTTTTCTTTTTCTTGCCTTTTTTGGGGTTAATTGAATATTTATTATTCCATTTTGTCTCCTTTTTTGGCTTATTAGCTATAACTTGAGCTTAATTATTTTAATGGATGCTTCATGGTTTATAGTATATATCATTAACTTATCATAGTCTAACTTCAAGTGGTATTATACCACTCTTTCTATAGTATAACTTTACAATAGTATACTTCCTATATTCTCTTCATGATCGTTGTGCTATATGGTGTCATACTTTTACATATGTTGTAAAATCTATGCTACACTATTATTTTAAATAGCCAATTATCTTTTAAAGATGTTCAAATAAGAAAAATTATTAAATATTTACCTACTTAGTTACTATTTTCAAAGCTCATTAGTCCTTTTTGTAGCTTTATATTCTCATCTAGAATAATTTTCCTTGTGCCTGATGGACTTCTTTAGTGTGAGTGTATTTCTACCAAACTTTTGTTTTCTTATTTTTATTTGTTTATTTATTTATTTATTTTTATTTATTTATTTATGAGGAATATTAGCTCTGAGCTAACATTTGCTGCTAATCCTCCTCTTGTTTTTTTGTGGTTTTTTTTTTGCTGAGGAAGATTTGTCCTGAGCTAACATCCATGCCCATCTTCCTCCATTTTACATGTGGGACACCTGCCACAGCATGGCTTGGTAAGCAGTACGTAGGTCCATGTCTGGGATCTGAACAAGTGAACCCTGGGCCACCAAAGTGGAGCACGCAAACTTAACCACTGAGCCACTGGGCTGGGACCCTGCCAAACTTCTATTTTGTCTTTGTTATTGAAAGATATTTTTGCTGGGTACAAAGTTCTAGGTTAATAGTTCTGTGTTGTTTTGTTTTCTTACTTTCAGTAATTTAAAGATGTTACTCCACTATCTCATCACTTACAATGTTTTTTATAAGAAGTCTATTCTCATTCTTATCTTTATTTCTCCGTATGTAACATATGTTTCTTTTTCCCCTTCTGGCTGCTTTAAATATTTTCTCTTCCTCACTGGTTTTGAGAAATTTGGTTAAAATTTACCTTGCTGTAGTTTTCTTCATGTTTCCTATGCTTGGAATTCATTGAGATTCTTAGATCTCCAAGGTTATAGTTTTCACCAAATTTGGAAATCTCCCAGCCATTAAATTTTCAAGTATTCGTTCTGCCTGCTTCCCTCCAGTACTTCAGGGACTTCAATTGACTGAAGCTGTTCCTCATTGATGCTATGTTTATTTTTTAATTATCTTTTCCTATATTTTTAATTTTGTATATTTTGTAATACTATTTTTATCAAAGATATTGCGCTTTTCATCTCTAAAAGTTTGATTTAGAACTTTTTTTAATTGTCCATGGCTCTACTTAACTTTTTGAAATGTGTAATATAATTATAGTGACTTTTAATGTTCTTCTCTTCCAGTTTTAACATCTATATCAATTCTGGGTCAATTTCAATTGACTGATTTTCTCCACATTGTGGGTCAGGTTTTCCCACTTCTTTGACTTTTATTTTTGATTGGATGCCTGATGTGAATTGTACCTTATTGTGTGCTGGATATTTTTATATATTTATAAATAATCTTGAGCTTTGTTCTTAGATGCAGTAAAGTTACTTGGAAATGCAGTTAAGTTACTCAGAAAGGTTGATCTTTTCTTGGTTTTAAGATTTATTATGAAGGATATGAGTACTTCTCAGTCATGGACCTACTATTGAGGCAAGATATTCTGTACTGTACCAAATGCCCCACAAACCACACAATTTTCTAGTCTGGCTGATGGGAACAAGTACTATTCACTATACTGTGTGAGTATCAATGTGGTGATGGGTCTTTTATCATCATCATCCTCATCATCCATTGTACTGGATATTGATTGAGCTCTTCATCTGAATCCCATGTCCTCCAGTTCTGAGAGATCTTACTCTTATTTCTTTGATAATTTTCTCTTCTCTGTTTTCTATTAACAGTGAGTACAACTCTAGTTAATCTGATGTTGAACTTCCTGGACTAATTATACATATAAAATACCTTTCTTACTCTATGAATATTATTTTTGTATAGTATCCTGTTCTTGTTGAATGATGCAATATGTACTCATTAGCTCTCTGAGTATATTAAACACAAATTAAAATTTTGGTTTGGTCTATTTTCTTTAGTCTTCTCTACTCTGAATTGTCTGTTTTCTCTGTGTTACTATTTTCTGTTTATAAATTTTGATCTTTGCCATTTATGTTGTAAACTTTCTATATATATCTGTGATCCTTAACTCACCATTCACATTTTTAGGGTAAGGTTCTAAAATGCTTATTAAAAGCTCTAAGTGCATGGACAAAATTGTCAAGCTTTGATGAGGGATTATCAAATGCTAATATATGTAAATCTTTTCTCTTGTACTGGTCAGTTTCTCCAGAGAATACATCAATTTCCTGCCTGGCGTTACAAGCTTAGCTACCAGCATTCTAGGACTGAGTTGGAAAAAGAGACTGAATCTCAAGATTCAGTGGAAAGGAGTAATCTTCATATTTTTAAGTCTAGCACCTCACCTTACTGTCTACTGTGCTTGGGACTCCCAAAACCAGAGTCCATCTTTCTATAGACTACACCTTCTGTCCGTCTTCTGCAGGGGCAAGGGAAGAAACGTGAGGGTCTAAGAACTCCTAAGACAGAGTGTCAATTAACCATCTTGTTTTCAGCACCATTTCACCTTGAAGGTTTCAGATGTGTGTGGTATCTTCATTTTCTAACACTTTCAGAGTTCTCCAATGAAAATTATCTTGTTTCTTATTGGCTTCTCCAGTATAGAGTGTGAGGTATTGGCTTTCTCCATTCTGCGTGTCTATTGAGTTTTCATCTTCCAAAATTTTGTGCACATCTCTTGTCTTTGGTTGTCTCTACCCCTGCTCTTTTTGTCTTTGTGTATTTGTGGCATTACTGTAATTTTACTGCAGTTTGGAGAAAGAGCAGAGGCATATGTACATTCAAGCTTTTATACTTAACTGCTAATTATCACTTTAAAGTTAAGAACAAGGATATTTGTTTGCAAAAATACAATGTTTAGGGAAAAGGGTAAACAGATATATAGGGAATTCAGAAGAGCAAAAGAAGCTAATGGCTATCTGGCACACTCATATATGTGTATATATATGTGTATACATGTGCCTGTGAGAGAGATTATAGTCAGAAAAAAAAGGTTTGTGTTTAATCACAATTATATTTTGCCTTCTCTGGCTTACTACATCAATTTTGGGACACAGTATGGTAGTGGAGCTTGGTCCTCATTCATCTTCCATGTGATTCTACTGGAGTTGGATCCTTCCCTGTCTCAGGGGGTAGCAGACACTTAAGCATGGTGAACAGCACCTTAAATTTCCCTACTCACAGGGGTTCATTCTGGGATGAGCATGTGACCCCAGTAGAGCCAATGAGATACCAGGTAATAGCCTATATTGCCAAAAAGCCAGGTGTCCCTTCCCACTGGACTTGACAGGACGTACATGTTGGAGCTGCCACGAACATTAACACACAGAAGGGCAAATATCTGCAAGCGGAGGCAATTTAAAAAAGAAGTAAGCATCCAAACAGGGAAAGATAAGCTAGGTCCTGAAGGAAATGTTTGAATCCCTGTCTCCAATAACGTCTGAGCCATATTGTGCCTAGATCGCTCAGCTGCTTTCCAATAAACTCCCTTGGATTGGATTTTCTCATACTGGCATCCGAAAGAATCCTGACTAATTCATAATGCTTTACTGAAGAAGCTTCCAAGCTTCCCAAAACAAAATGATTCTGAATGGAAAGGAAAGGAAATAAATATTAAGAGAAGTATTACTAGACAGCATAGTGTTAAAAAAACACGGGTAAGAGAAATTCGAAACCTAAATCAGCGAGCACATGACAAGAATCATTTAAAGGTTCTCAAAGACAAGTCTTCTGACCCAGCCCAAGGGAATAGAAACACTATAGGAGGAAATTATTTGACCACCAGCAATAGTTTTTCAGGAATGATGGTGTGCAGGGAAATGACTAGAAATGAGGAATGAAGAGAATGCTGCAGGTACGGTGTCAGTAAACTTGACAGAGAGTTGGACAAGATTCTAGAACAAATTATTAAAAGATTGTTTATGAGAACTTAGAATGGGAACTAGTGATTACATGAAGCCAGAATAACATCAAGAGGAATACATTAGGTCAGAATAAACTTTAATCCTTTTACATTTTTCTTATGGAAAAGACTGAGATATGAGATCTGGCAAATACTATTAGATGAATGTTTACACGATTGAATAATGTGGCCCAAGGAGTGCAGAATAAAAAATACCAAAACCAAACAAACAAAACACCTCACCACCTGACCAGAGTTCACTAGTAACATACGTTAGGATTCTCATCTCAGTCCTTTTCCATTAATAAATTTTGTCGCAGCCCTAAATGAAAACATGGATGGCTTATTTATGAAACTCTTCAATGAGAGAGAAAATACTGTGGAAGAGAGAGTTAGGACAACAATAATGGCCTCTCCTCACTGACCACTCACCACGTTCCAGATGCTATATCAGGTGCTACACATATGTGGACTCAGCAAACGCTTGCACAAAAACGCTAGGTGGACAGTGTTGACCCCAACCTACAGATGAGAGGATCAAGACTTTCGCTGCATTTAATAATGTCTCAAAGCCATGAAGTGTCAGAGTTAGGATTTAAACATAGGTCTGACAATAAAAATTTTGCTCTTAGCCCAAAATTTATGCTCCTCTTAAAATGGAGATGAAGTATATAGACAAGATAAAATATCTTCACTTTAAGCTAAAAAGATGAGCAACAGAAAAGTAGAAAGGAGGCTTGAAGTAGACGGTAACGAAAGGTAACAATGTTTTAAAATGATTTTGTGATTTTGGTTGATTTCAAGTTCAACAAAAATCAAGAGAATGAAGTAACTGCCAAAAAATTAATGCTACTCTGACCAAACCACACTTGCAACACGATGTGTAATTTTTGAAGCTATGGTTAAAATTTTTGAAGCAATTGATTTAAGAACCAATTTGATATTCTTGAGCATGGCCAAACTCATTTAACTAGAAACTGACTTATAAGAAAGAGATGAAAGAAGAGAAAATATGAGCTTAAAGGAGGAAATATATAGGTGGACACAGGTGCCTCCTCTAAATGTGAGAAAGGCTATTAAGCAAAAGAGGGATTCAAGTTGCTCTACATTGATCCAGAATTATGACTACAATGTACTGATTTCAGCTCAAGGGACTGCAGATAAAATTTGTTTCAACGTAATTCTCTCATTTTACTGGGAGAAAATGCAACTATAGGAAATAAAGTGACTTGTTCACATTAGATGCTGGCAAAGCTGAGACTGCACTCATGTCTCAAAACTTCCGGTTGTGAAGGGGGCTTTTCCACCACATCAGACCCTTAAAAGGGAAAATAGTTAACAGTATCCTTACCTAAAGCAACCACCTTTGAACTTTCTAGACAATAGGGCCCAGGGTTAAGAAAAGGTAACATTTAAAATAATTGATGAAAATTATGTTAATTGAAAGGTTTTACCTTTAGATGGTAAATCATCAAATTCTACACTTACTTCATTGTTCCGTTTTAAAAGAACAGAATTCTTACAGCGCTTCTGAAAAAGGGTTCCACTGCAGATGATAGAAGCACTTGGTATTGTCTGCTCCTGCCCCTGGACCTCCACATGCCCAGATCATTTTTTTCCCCCAGCACCTCAAGCTGCAGGACTGTCCTCCCTTTGAGGCCACTTCTAGGAAGTCAACCTTCCGACGTGCTCCTTAGCATGGGAGCAGGAGCAGCTGAAGGGGAAGCAGCAATGCCGTGGTTCAGAACACACCCACTCAATCGCCTCCCTGTTTCTGAACATCAGCTGTTGAGCGGGGGAATGAAGCCAGAATTATCACCAGCTGTTTCCCAAGCTGTTTTGGCAGCGAGTCATAGAAGAATAGACTCCCCGGGCATATTCTTGAGTAATGTTAGTGGAACTGAAGATCTGTCTCCACAAGCATACAGTACAGAGAAGAGATAAAGGGGCTTGATCTCTTTATCTTCCAATCTCCATACCAAAAAGCCTTTCCAAGCCCTCCCTACCAAGCCTATGGTTTCTAATATTTGCAACAGTCACCAACATTTTAACCATCCTATTATCAACGTCTCCATGAATTGTGGAACTTTTTATTAACTGAAACCAACTGGAATTGGTTTTGACGTGAGATACTACAAGAGAGAGAAGGAGTCGAAACAATTGAAATCAAACCAGCTGGATTTGTTTTGTTCTTTGTAATTCCAGGGTACCATACAAAAAATTACTTTGAATTTGACCAGAGAGAAGTTATCTCAAGCAGTAAGTGGTATGTCAGACTGTGGAGTCATTGGCCAAAGTTGGCTCCATAGCTTGAAGATCAGAGGGCAGACCTGCAGTGTATTTGATGGCCTAGATTTCTAATGGTAGTCAACTAAAACAAGAAACGGTATTTATCATGATATTCTAAGTATACGTGCTCCTCCAGAGGCATTCCCAGCCCTCCTGTGCCTCAGGCTATTTTTACATAATTAGGAGTAAAGTCCCCCAATACCACGATAATCTCCCAAAGATACATACAAAATGATCATTGTTCAATGTACATGAATTCACATGAAAATATAAGTCTCATGATCTTTTACAACAAAGAAGACTTGGAAAGAAAAGCATGTTTAAACGAAAGTTCATATAGAAGGAAAACCAGTCGAGAGAAAATGCAAATGTACCAAAAGTTTATTGAGAAGTCAGAGCTAAGACAAATGTTAGTAACTGCTAAATTATTTTCCTTTGAGGGTTTTTCCAAAAGGATTCAAGATATCTCACATGTTTTAGTGCATGACTGTTTTCTTGCCAAATCTAACTTGAAATATTATATTCTAAATATACATGTCACATAATCATGAATATCCTTTCCCTTACTTGAATGAGGCCTGGCCAAACATTTTCCTGGCAGTTATTACGTCTATCAGAATATACTAGGATATTACAGAGCTAGCCAAAAAATTAGTAGGCTAACTGCCATATGAGAATATGAAAATACTTATTTGGTCAATATTAACAGGCTTTACAAAACAGGCTGTATAATATAGACATTATTTGACATCAGCCTTTCAAAAGCACTTATTAGTATAAGGGAAAAAAGGTTGCATTTGGAAAAGTCACTATGAAGTTCGTTTACCTATTTTATCTGACAAGGAAGAGGAAGTTTAAACGTGCAAAAATAAAAGGGAAAACTACACTCACCTGCACTAGAAACAAATTAGGGTTTCATTAAAAAAGAACACTTGCTATCCCTATGCTCATTTAAGAATGTATTCTGCATCTGCGTGATTTTCATTTCTTTTAGTTGCCTTACAGCACTAGCTGGAACCTTCAGTATAATGTTGAAAAGAAGAGGTAAAAGCGTACACCCCTACCTTGCTCCAACTCGCAGAGGGAAAGCATAGATCTGATTACGTATGAGGTTTCCTGTAGGCTTTTTATAGATACCATTTATCAAATTGAGGAAATTCTCTCTTATTCACAGTTGACTGAGAGCTTTTTTTTAACTCATGAGTGGATATTGGATTTTTTAAAATAATTGTTCCACATCAATTGAAACAATCATCTGGGTTTTCTCTTTCAGTCTACTAAAACAGTAAATTATATTGATTGATTTTAAAATGTTAATACAGCCTTGTATTTTTTGGGATAAACTCTACTTGATCAGGTTATACTATTCTTTTCACATATTGTTGGATTTAATTTGCTAATGTTTTGCATCTATGTTCATGAAAGATATTGCCCTAGAATTTTTTGTTGGTTGATTCGTCAGTTAGTTTTAAGGACTTTATTTTTAGAGTAGTTTTAGGTTTATAATAAAATTGAGAGGAGAAAAAGATTTCCCATATGACTCCTGCTCCCACATACGCATAGCTTTCCCCATTATCAACATCACTTATCAAAATGGTACATTTTTACCAAGGATGAACCTACATTGACATAGTATGATCACCAGAGTCCATATTCTATCTAAGGGTACACTTGGTGTTGTCCGTTCAATGAGTTGGGACAAATATATAATGACATATATTCGTTTCCCCTACACTTCTGGCAACCATTGATCTCTTTATTGTCTCCATAGTTTTGCTTTTTTCAGAATATTATATAGTTGGAATCATACAGTATGTAGTCTTCTCAGATTGGCTTCTTTCACTTAGTAATATACATTTAAGTTTCTTCTATGTCTTTTTATGGCTTGATAGCTCTTTTCTTTTTAGTGCCAAATAGTATTCCATTGTCTGGATGTACCACAGTTTATTTATCCGTTCACCTGCTGAAGGATATCTTGGTTGCTTCCAAGTTTTGGCAATTATGAATAAAGCTGCTATAAACATTTGTGTGCAGGTTTTTGTGTGGACATGTTTTCAACTCCTCTGAGTAAATACCAAAGAGCATGATTGGTGGATCATATGGTTAAGAAAATGTTTAGTTTTGTAAGAAATCACCAAACTGTCTTCCAAAGTGGCAGTACCATTTTACATTGCCCCCAGCGATATATGAGAGTTCTTATTGCTCCATGTTCTTATCAGCATTTGGTGTTACCAGTGTTCCAGCTTTTGGCAACTCTAATTGATGTGTAGCGGTATCTCATTATTGTTTTAATTTGCATTTCCCTAATGACATTTGCTGTGGAACACTTTTTCAAGTGCTTATTTGCCATCTGTATATCTTCTTTGGTGAGGTGTCTGTTAAGGTCTTTGGCCCATTTTTTAATCAAGTCATTTGTTTTCTTATTGTTGATTTATAACAGTTCTTTGTATATGTCAAATAACAATCCTTTATAAGATGTGTCTCTTGCAAATATTTTCTCCCAGTGTGTGCTTCTTTTCTAATTCTCCTGATATTGTCTTTCACAGAGCAGAATTTTTAATTTTAATCAGGTCAAGTTTATAAGTTATTTCTTTCATGGATCAAGTCTTTGGCTCCAAGTCTTTGTATCTAAAAGGGTATCCCCATACCCAAAGTCATAACATCTCTTATGTTGCATTCTAGGAGGTTTATAGTTTTGAGTTTTACATTTAGATCTATGATCCATTTGAGTTCATTTTTGTTAAGGTTGTAAGACTGTGTCTAGATTCGTTTTTTTGTATGTGAATGTCCAGTTGTTCCAGCACCATTTGTTGAAAAGACTATTTTTGCTCCGTTGCACTGTCTTTGCTCCTTTGTCAAAGATCAGTTGACCATATATATGTGGGTCTATTTTGTGGCTCTCTATTCATTCCACTGATCTATTTGTCTATTCTTTTGCCACTATCACACTGTCTTGATTACTATTGCTTTTCAGTAAGTCTTGAAGTCAGGCAGTGCCAGTCCTCGGATTTTGTTTTCCTTCAATATTGTGTTGGCCATTCTGGGTCTTTTGCTTCTCCATGTAAACTTTAGAATGAGTGTGTCAATATCCACAAAATAACTTGCTGGGATTTTGACTGGGATTGCATTTAATCCATAGATCAATTTGAGAAAAACTGTTATAGTGACAATATTGAGTCTTCCTATCCATGAACATGGACTATCTCTCCATTTCTTTAATTCTTCTTTGATTTTGTTCATGAGGGTTTTATAGTTTTCCTCATATGGATCTTGTTCATACTTTCTTGGATTTATACCTCACCATTAATTTGGAGGGGAGGGTACTAATGGAAATGGTACTGTGTTTTTAATTTCAAACACCGCTTTTTCATTGCTGGTACATAGGAAAACAATGACTTTTATATATCAATCCCATATCCTGCAACCTTGCTATAATGGCTTCTTAGTTCCAGGAGGCTTTTTGTCAATTCTTTCAGATTTTCTACATTGACAATCATGTCATCTGCTAACAAAGACTATTTTATGTCTTCTTTCCCAATCTGTATATCTTTTATTTCCTTTTCTTGCTTCACTGATTAGCAAGGACTTCCAGTATGATGCTCAAAAGGAGTGGTGAGAGAGGACATCCTTGTCTTGTACCTGATCTTAGTGGGAAAGATTTGAGTTTCTTACCATTAACTATGATGTTAGTTATAGGGTTTTTTGTAAATAGTCTTTATCAAGTTGAGAAAGTTCACATCTATTCCTAGTTTACGGAGAGTTTTTGTCATGAATGGGTTTTGGATTATGTCAGATGTTTTTCTGCTTCTAGTGATATGATTATGTGATTTTTCATTTTTAGACTTGAAGTGATTATATAATTGATTTTAGAGGTTGAACCAGCCTTGCGTACCTGGGGTAACTCCCACTTTACCATGGTATAGAATTCTTTTTATACCTTTTTGGATTCAACTTGCTAATATTCTGTTGAAGATTTTTGCATCTACATTCATGAGAGATATTGATCTGTAGGTTTTTTTTTTTTCTTGTAGTGTCTTTGTCTGGTTTTGGTATTAGGTAATTTTGGGCTCATAGAATAAGTAAGAAAGCATTCCCAATGCATCTACCCTCTGAAAGAAATTGTAGAGAATTGGTATAATTTCTTCCTTAAATGTTTGGTAGAATTCACCAGTGAACCCAGCTGGGCCTGATGCTTTCTGTTTTAGAAGGTTATTAATCATTGATTCAACTTCTTTAATAAATATAGGCCTATTCAGATGTTTGTTTTTTACTTTTAAGTCTTTGATTTTGGTATCAAGGTAGTGCTGGCCTCAGAGAATACATTGGGAAGTAGTTCCTCTTTGTATTTGTTATCTATTGCTGTATAACAGATCACATAAACCTAACAGTTAAAGCAAGCATAGCTTAGTTGGGTCCTCTGCTTAGAGTCTCAGAGGCCTGTAATCAAGGAGCCAGCCAGTCTTCATCTGTTCTTCTTCTTCTCCTGTTCATTCTCCTTCTTTTACAACACTTTAAGAGTTTACAAACTGTGCTACACAGAAACAGACTGCAGGCTGGATTTGACCTGTGGACTATGGTTGCTGACCCCTGGTCTAAGACTAATTTTGTGCCACAAATAAGACAATGTGCTGCTCAGGACTCAATACCATTTTGGTTGTGGCAATGCAAACTATTCCCAGCCATATATGAGCTCCAAGGACTGTCTGATCCACCCTTTCTGAGTCTTTTTCTAGCTACATATGGTTTCTTCACATGCATGTGGTGATCAATACTTGGCTGAAGACTACATTCCAGATCTCTCTCTCACTGTGCAGCTCTCTTCTCTCCAGCACATTGCCCAAAGTCTAGCCACCCTGGCCACCCCAAACTTTGTCTCCTCACCATGTAGAGAACCCTGGGATATTTGGGGGTTCTCCTTCTGCATTGCAGCATCTCACTCAGAGAGCTACAACGGTTACAGCAAGGACAGCTTCTATCAAGAGTCACTCGCCTGAGTTACAAGCTTTTCAATATCTAAATGCATTTTTTTCATGTATTTTATCTGAGTTATTTTAGTTGTAAGGCAGGAAGATAAATCTTTTTCACATTACTCCCTCCCTCAAAGATTTTAACAGTCTCTGAAATGTTTCACAGAGTCCCCTACTGAACCAGCCAAAATGTATAGGGTCAAAAAGAATAGAAAACCTTTCCTGGTAGCTCTTTTTATTGAAAATTTTGCTCTAGAAAAACAGTTTCTTAAAAATTATTCTTTAGACAATAAATCTATAAAATATAACTCACACATTTCTTCTTTACATATTTTTAAGTTATGACTCAGGAGCACTTCTAAATATATTTGCCCCTTAAAATAAAACACACACACACAAATCTTGAAAATCCAGCCGTTAAGAAGTAGAGGACTTTAAAAAAATAAATTGTCCTTAAAATTTCTAATAGATCTTTGGAACTTTGCTCAATCATGGAATTTGTTGATATGACACTGACATTACGCCAATCTTCTCCAAGCTTGATTCAAAGCTAATGGTAGTATCTGCAAAATAGTGTTATGAGAAATTATACATAACTGTGAATGTGTAGAAGCCAATTATCAAATATTTTCCTAAGAAAAATATTAGTTTTAATAATCGTCCTTCCTATAAATTTAAATGAGAAGTGGACATAACAAAGGTCTTTGAGTATATTAACATTTACAAGAAGCTTAAATGTCCAGTTTTTAATGTTGAACAAGTTTTATAAATAATACAATGCAAGAATCTTTTGGTTACCAATTAAAAATTATTTACATTATTTTAGGCAATAAGTTAATTAAATAATTATTCTAGTTTTAACTCTGTGCTTTTCCAAATATAAATCCTTAATTTGCTCAGCTACAGATGGTCTTGGCTTAAAATGCACTATCTTTTTCTATGTTAGATAGATAGATATAGACAGACAGAAAGATAGATAAATAAATAGATAGACAGACAGACAGACATAAAGATAGGTAGATATTAACCTGTAACCCACCTTCAACGGAACAGGCATTCAGAAAAGTATTTCCAAAAGCACTGAAAAATTAAGGAGATTCTTTGATGCTCTCTAAAACTTACACTGCCGTGTGAATCAGGACAAATATATTACGAGACTTCTGGTTGATGCAGGGTATGGTAGCGAAAGAGACTGAAACTGGTACTCATTTGCTCTGTTACCTCAACCAGCTAGGCAGGAAATCCAGCCCTTCCTGGTACCAGGACAAACAGTCTGTACGAAAGTGGGCTAATACTTATCTCTGGAGGATAAAGTTGAAAGGAGCTCAGCAAGTCATTTCTGCAGTACGGAAGAGATGGTATTTGTGACATAAGGAAATATTTAATTTTATTCTAAATTGCCATCATTTCATAATACTTAAGCATTAAATACATTAACAAGACAATAACTAAAATTTTTTAGGTTCAATCAAGTTTGTTATGATATCTGCCTTTTAGGAAAATAATTTTTTTAGGCTTTTATCCTCTAATAAAAAGTCATTTACATCTTTCATTATAATTGGGCTTTTCAAGAACGCTTTCACTGGGCTAATTCTCTGTCACTTGCTGAATTTAAAAGTGCCTCCAATAACATACAGCCAATTTAACCTAAAGCTCATTTTTTAACCTGTAAATACCCCAGGCACACTTTCCATCTGGAAATGGTGATCGGATTTGGAGGGCATATTATAAAAGTATTCTGACTCATGCTTGAGTCCATAGCTTCAATGGGAAGCAAGTGGAATTTTCTAAGGAAACATATGCTCAAGCACACCATCCACATCATGCACCCTGGGGCCTAAATATGTTTTCTACTTGATTGTAAGCAAAAGAAACATTAAATATTATTGACAGTAATGGAGCAGTCAAGACTAACTTTTACCACAATGTTTTGCATTTTTCTTATATAATTTACTCCCTAATGATTATTATAGGATTGAGTGAGTTCCCATCTTTCACTTTTTTTTCATTTACCTGGTGCATAGGACACCTGTGCGTGACTTCAAATCCTGTAGGGCTCAACCTTCTTATTCCAGCTACTCCTGTGATGATCACTTCTGCGTCTGCTTGACTCCTTTTACTTAGATTCAATCTGACAGCACCTGATCAGTTTCCTCTTGCTTCTTTCCCTAGGGTTTCACGGATGCCCTGGTGTGGAGCCTCCATGGGAACCTTTTGACACTTACCTACTTACAACTGGGAAGTCCATGGGGCAAACTTTGACCAATAAAAAAGGAGAGCCAAGTATCAATGCTTCTTTTCTCCTCTCAGCAAGGCTGATTCTGGGATCCACTGCATAAGGCTTCAGGCTAATGTTTAATCAGTAGAACCATGAGAGGTTATAATGTCTGCATACCTGGCTTAAGGCAGGATGCAAAGCAGCAGAATAGAAATCGAGTCTGAGAACATCCAATGGATGTCATGAGTTCCACTGTTATATGGACTCTACCATATCAAAAGCACCAAAGGACTTCATCTTTACCTTTACAATTCTCTCCCCCTCCACCCCCAAACAAATATTTTGCTTCCTAAATGAATCAATTTGATTGCTGTTTTTCTCAGGATTGTCCAAATAGATTTTTGCCCTCCAAGGCTCTGATACCTCTTGACTAGCAAAATATTTACAGAAAAAGGAAGACTCTAGGGGACATGTAATAGAAATTTCCCTTGTGGTAACACAGAGTACAGCTCCAAACTGACCAACTGAGTGAAGTTGTTCCCCTTTTCCCAAAAGGAACAATGCTGCTCTTACTAGTATTTATTTTCCAGGCTTTGGTTTCAGATATGCTGGATTTGGCAGCCTTCCGCTCAAGCTGTCTTCATTCCTACAGGATGATGGTAATGACTAAGTGTGAGAAGCTGTAACTGAAGGTCAGTGAGAAACATTCTCAACGGGCTGCACTCAGATCCTGCTGATACAAATACATCACAGAAATTGGTCAAAACCCCCTGTTTGTGAAGCAGTTCACTACTTCTGGGCTGAAGAAAAGCTTTTAAGGTCCTCTGTTTACTATCTCCCAGAGTTCCTGTTATGGGCTGAATTATGTCCCCCACAGAATTCATATGTTGACGTCCCAACCCCCAGTACCTCAGAATGTGACTTCAAAAAGGTAAAAACTGTAAGTTAAAATAAGGCCAATAGGGTGGGGACCCTACTCCAATACAAGAGCATCCTTATAAGAAGAGAAAGAGACACTAGGAGCCTGCACACAGAGAGAAGGCGACATGAGGACAAAGTGAGAAGATGGCCATCTGCAAGCAAGAGAGACAGGCCTCAGGAGATGCCTTGATCTTGGACTTCTAGCCTCCAGAACTATGAGAGAGAAGTTCATGTTGTGTATGCCACCCAGCATGCGGTATTTTGCTATGGCAGCCCTCACAGACTAAGGCAGTCCCCCCAGGGTACAAGTACCACGTGGGTCAGTTAGGGCTTCTTGCTGACCTGTGAGCATGGTATGCCCTTTCCTGCTGGCAGGCCTTTGCACGTGATGCTCAGAGCAGCAGACAAACCCTCCAATTCTTTTTGTCCAAATCCTACTCTCCTTCCATCAAATGGGAAAACTCCTGTGCTACAGATGAGAGTGTAAGCTTTGAGCTTTACAGGTCTTAAGGGGAGGAGATTTGGGAATACCTATTAAGGGCCTTAAAATGTATACCCTCAGATATGACAGCTCTTCTTCCTGAAATTTATCCTAAGGAAAGCATTAAGGATACATGCAAAGACTAACCTAGGTGAATGCTTATCAAAATATCGCTTTTAGTATTTAGTGGTATTTAGTAACAAAACTGGAAATAACCGAAGTGACCAGTGGGGAATTAAGTAACATAGCCATTAAGATGATGTTGCTTAAGTGTATTAACAGATAAATGTGCTAACAATGAAATATGTAGTATTAAGCAGAAAAGCAAGTTATAAAATAATTTGATTACATTAATATACGTTCACATAGAAATGAATCTAAAAAAGTATACATCAAGTTATAAACAATTTGTGAGTGTATATATATATATATTTCTAAAAAACAAATACATTATCAAGTTATCAGCAAAGATTATGGTTACTTGATTGGCTTATGAGGGTTTTATTTTGTTTTGGCTTTTTTTAATATTGTAATTTTTCTACAATAGACATTTGCTGCTTAACAAAATAAGTTTTACATTCCAAAAAATACACAAAGATTTCCCATCTTTCAGGTCCAACTTTACTCCTTCATACATTTTTAAACAAATATTTATTTAGAGTTTACTACCTGCCAGGCACTCTTCTAGGGACTTGGGCTACATCCGTGAGGCTAACAGAGATCCTGCCATAACAGGGTTTACACTCTAACCGGGGAAGAATAATAGTAAAGGGCAAACATAAGAAATAAATTACATAGTATGTTAGAAAGTGATGAGTTCCATGGAAAAAATAAAAAAGAACAGAGTAAAGGGAATTGGGGGTCCCAGAATTAGGGTACAGGGTGCATTATAGACCAGAATAGACTGGTCAGAGTGACCCTCCTTGAGAAGTGAGATACGGCAAAGACTTGAAGATGGGAGGGAAGAAACTAAGAGAGAGCATTCCAAGCAGAAAGAAGAGTCACAAGGTGAGAGCGTGTCTGGCTTGTTCGAGGAACAGGAAGGAGGACATTGTGGTTAGAGGAGAGCCATCCGTGGGAAAGTATGAGGAGAGGAGGTCAGGGAGTCAGCGGGGATAGAAGACCCTCAGGACTTTGTAGCTCATTGCAAGCCCTGGTTTAGCATGATCTCACTTACATTTCCGAATGAATCTGCCTACTGTCTTGAGAACGGACTGCAGAGGGGCAAGGGCAGAAGCAGGGAGAAATCAGCACAGTGTTCTGGGCGAGAGAGAGCATTAAGGTGCAGGACAGGGAGTAGAACAGGAGGTTGTATAAAGTTGGTTAGATTTTGGATTTTTTTCTAAACTTAAGTAAATTTTCAAACAAAAGATTTGAAAGAATTTCACAGTGAATATCCATATACCCACCTCTAGATTCTACAATTACAATTTTGCATACTTGCTTTATCACATATTTATCCTTATATCCATGCTTCTATCCATCAATCCATATTATTTTTTATACTTTTCAAAGTTGCAAACATCAGTACACTTCATCTCCAAAACTTCTGCATGCATATAACAGAGTTCAATATTTTTTACAGTATTTTTTTCTTTTGGGGTAAAATTTATATAAAATGAAATACACAATCTTAAGTGCACCATTTGATACATTCCGACAAACGCATGTAACTGTGCAACCAAATCGTTATGAAGACACAGAACATACTATAACTTCAGCAAGTTCCCTCATGCCCCTGCCCCACCGTTCCCTACCCTCACGCTCAAAGCAATCATCATTCCAATTTTTTTCACTTAAGATTAGTTTTGCCTATTTTAGAACTTCATGTAAATGAAATAATATGGTATGTACTATTTTTTGTGAGTACTCAAAGTTTTCAAGATTCATCTATATTGTTGCATATATCAGTAATTCTTCCTTTTCAGAGCTAAATATCATTCTATTATATGAATATGCAATAGTTTGTTAACATATTCTCCCATTAATAGACAATAAGGCAGTTTATGGTTTGAGGATCATATGAATAAAGCTACCATGAACATTTTATACAGGTGTTTTTGTGAACATATTTTTCATTTCTCTTTGGTAAATACCTTAGAGTAGAACTACTAGTTCAAAGGCTAAGTATATGTTTGTTTTAGAAGAAACTGCCAGATATATTTTCCAAAGTGTTTGTACCATTTTACATTCCACTAACAACATATAAGAATTCCAGTTGCTCTAAATCCTTGCCAATATTTGGTGTTATTGGTCTTTTTAATTTTAGCTATGATGATGGGTCTATAGTAGTATCTTAATTTGTTTTAAAGTTCATTTCCCTACATTTATTTTCGAGGTCATTTTTCTTTATTACTCCTTCCCAGGTCATTGCACACCATAGCTCTCTCTCTCTTTGTTTACATGTGTTAGCATTTCTCTCATCCAGCACTTCTCACCTACTACTTCATATTGTCATTTAATTCTCTCGTTTAACAATTCCTGTTTCTGCAATGAGATTATATGCACCTGGAGTGTGATGTCTTTGTTCTTCCTCTGTGTGCCCTGCAATACCTACGACAACACTGGGCTCAGAGTAGCAACTCCATAAACGTCAGTGGATGGGACAAAACTAAAAGTCAAGCCTTGTGGATAAACAAACTGTGGTACATCCATACACTGGAATGCTACTCAGCAATAAAAAGAAATGAACTAGCAAGACATGAAAACACATGGATGAATCTTAAATTTAGAATACTAAGTCAAAGAAGCCACATACTCTATTATTCCATTTATATGATATTGTAGACAAAGCAAAACTATTGAGACTATGAACAGATCATTAGTTTCCAGCAGTTCTGTTAGCAGGGGAGTAGGTGGGAATTGGTGAAGCACAGAGGATATTTTGGTGTGGTGGGACTATCATGTACAATACTAAAAGAGTAGATAATGACACATTTGAAAGGCCCATATAATTTTGCAACAGAGACATCAAACTTTGATGTATGTGAATTTTTAAAAGATCATTTAGGAAGTCAGGGTAACTAAGATGGAATACTGATGATGACAAAATAACGTAACTACATTAGAAATGCATGAAACAACCTTACTGAAGTAGGTGGGGGGAAAAGTAACTTTGAAAATGGATAGATCTGTAAGACTAAGGTAAAAGAGAGTGAACATAAGCACTGTGCTGTACTTGATAAAATTGTTTCCCACTGAGGGAAACAGTGGAAACACTGAGGGAAACCTGAGGATACAGGTTAATAATTCTGAAGCTACTATACGTGTATAGTAGATCTGAACAATTAAGGAATTGGATGATGAATGGTGAAATCCAGGTTTCCCACTCTTGGAGTAGGAGGTTACAGACAAGCAATGGGTGAGAGGAGGCCAGAATGATCTGTGTTGTAATGGATTAGAGTTGGACACATCTGGATGAACTCATGTTTAGCTTAATATAGTTACACATAGAAATATGTACAGATATGTGTATATACATGGTTCATATAGAGACATATATTTCCTTTGTGTCTCAGCTAAAAGGGCCTAGGAGCAATAACACCCCAATAGCAATAAGCACACCTAGCACCCAGATCTTGGTTTCTAATACCATTCTCCAATAAAATAAACCAGGGCTCCTTGGAGAAGAGGCTGATTCTAGGCTTGGGGCCAGAAATATACAAGATGAGCCTGGAGCATCTTGTAGTGCCAAAAGTAAAGAAGTGCTCAAACACACACACACACAATATTGACAAGGTATGTCAAAGGGGCATAGAACCCAACTGAAAAAGCTCCCAATGGGTCAAAGCTGGAATAATTTCATCAGCAAAAACAGATAAAGTAGCACTGGATTATAATCCAAGTATAAAATAAATATCCTTGGGTCTATACTGATATAAATAAATAGTTGAACAAATCAACAAGTGATGGTGAAAAGATAAATCTCCCATGCAGAAGAATTTCAAAAGATCAATGAAGATATTTTGCCTACAAATAAGTAGACATAATTCCCCACTCCTTAAGTGTTAGCTGCCCATATTGACTTCCCTTCAAGGCGTACAGTGTTGAAAGGGGGGGGGATAAATTTACAGTAGAGGAACCTAGCAAACAATACCTCAGCCAGGTGATCAAGATTAATGTCAACAGTGGTAAGTCATATTGATAGCATGTACCCTTGATATGATGTGAGGGTAATGGCACTTTGTTTCTGTGGTCTTCCTCCCAAAAAACCATAACCCCAATCTAACTGTGAGAAAAACATGAGACAAATCCCAATGGAGGGGCATTCTATCAAATATCTGAGAATTACTCTTCAAAAATATCAAGGTATCAAATGGAAGGAAAGTCTGAGAATCTGTCATAGATGAGAGAAGCCCAAGGAGACAAAATGTCTAAATGAAATGTGGTGTCCTGGATGGGATCCTGGGACAGAAAAGGGACATTAGAGAAAAACTAAGGAAATAGGAATAAAGTATAAGCTTTAGTTAATAATAATGTATCAATATTGGTTCATTAATAGTGATGTATGCACCATACTATTGAAGGCTGTTAATAATAGGAGAAACTGGGTGTGGCATATATGGAAATTCTCTGTACTATCTTTGCAACTTTTTTGTAAATATAAAACTATTCTAAGATTAAAAATTTATTTAAAAAAATGAGTGGCTTAAAGCTGCAAGCACCAACAGAGATGAATGCCACAAATGCTATATTGAATGAAAGAGATAAAAAAGAGAAGGATGGATAATGTATGATACTATTTATCTAAATTATGAAAATGAATTTAGACATGTTATTAGAAGTCAAGAGAGTGGTTACCTTTGGGAGGACAGAGAAATAGTCTGAGAAGTCATGATAGCCAGTTATCAAGTCGGAGTGGTGCTCTGTATCTTGGTCTGGGTGTTAGTTAGCCTGGTGTGTTCACTTTGTATTACTTACTGAGCAGTATCCTTATGAATTTTTCATTTGCATGTATGTATATATTTAACACATCAATAAAGTATTTTTAAAAATCAAACTTTGTGCATGTTCGGGTATCTTCAGGATTCCCAAATAGAGTTATATTATAACTTTTTAAAAGAAGTGTGAGTGTTGATTTTGAGGAAACATGTTTTACATGCCTATTAATATCTCCTTAGCTATTTCTGTAACATTCCATTTTGAAAAGATGAAAGTTGTCTTTATACTAGAAAATATGGACGGCCTCATTTTCACAGAAAACAACCCCAACTTGTAGGTCAGAATAGCCCAGTACAAGGTTCTTTACATTTTTATGAGGATTTGAAATTCTAAATCTTCAGCGTGATAAAATGTCTGAAAAATTACAACTAGTGCAATCAAACTATTAGATAAGATGCAAATCTAATTTCCAATGACCAAACAGACACGCAGGTATTATTTGGCTAATGAAGAACAATGAGAACATAATGATTCCTTATATATTTCTGATGATTTCCTATAATTTAAAGCTTTAACTATCCTTTCTCTAATATAGTCATCCAATGACTGACAGGATTTCGATATCTAGTCAAGAAGGTTATCTGTAAATAAAAATAATTATATTTAAAGTAAGTTCTTTATCGACACTTGTGAGAAACATGTAAGTAAAACCAGTAATGGAAAACAGTGTGGATTATTGGCAGAAAAACCATACATGCTACTTGTATGCACATATTTGCCATGTTAACTAAGTGAATACATCAGCAGTTTCCTCTTCTGGTAGTGGTGAATGAAGGGACATTTCAGGAGCCAATATAAAGTTAAAACTACTCTTATCACGTAGATATTTAACCTTTGCCTAGACTCTTTGATGTCAATAAACATGTCATTTGAAAATGCCTCAGTTTTGCTGGCATGTCATCAATTGATGTCTAAGAAACAGATCCAATTATACTTTTTCACTGTTTATCATTTATCCTCTTTTCTGCCCAACCATTAACAAAGGAGTGGTTTGCACTGTTTAGTCTCTCGTTAAGATGGGACACAAGATCTAAAGCCCCAGGGCAAGTTTTCTCCAATGCACTCTGTTTAGCCCACTGGTGAAATTACAGTATGTGGTTTAAAAAAGCCTTTGAATGTTCATCTTTATTCAAATATATATAATCTTCAGCCAGAGAGGATTTGGGAAAGTGCATTAAAAAGAAAGTTCACAACATTTTCTCAAAGAAAAAAGATAAAATGTTTAGAATTCAATATTTTTTAAAATTGAATTGTATTTGACTGGTTTCCTAATATCAATAACTGTTTACTGACCAAAAAACAAGAAAAATTGATTTACAGTAATTTCACATGTAAGGAAAATGGACAGCAAATTAATAATTTAAATAATTCTACCCCAACTGTAGATATACTGCCCACAGGATTGGGACTTAAAATTATACTGTAGGTCAGAAAATACTTTAATATCATTTCCCATAATTTTGGTTACAAATAGCATATGGTTTGAAATCCTTCACCAAAACCTTGCTGCTTAGATTCAAAAGAATACCAACATTTTGTTCCCTTCCCAACTAGTCATTAGAGTTCCTTCTTTAGACCAAAAAGCTTCTTCAAGTATACTTGAATCACCGTTCCCTGTAAAAATAAAATGCTCATCTTGTTTATCCGCCAGAGAGATGTGGACACTATGAAGTTATTAAAAACAAGAAGAGTCAGAGTTCTTCTTTGAAGTATTAAGTAATTGTTGCTTATAGAATTCACAAAAAACTTTAGTTTTCTTTTAATAGAAGCTGCCTTGGTAGACCATGACAGCAGGTCTCTCAACCACAGTGTACATTAGGGACAAAGCATGCTTCAAGGGAAGTCATTTCTTCTGAGCAGAAGAGAAAGAATTGGTATCCCATTGTAAATGGTCTTCCTTTTACACAAAGCTCTGTGTTCCCAGTCCTCACCGAGAGAGGGCTGCCGCAGTACCTACACCTTTGGTATAAGGACCACTCCTGCAGATTAAAGCAGTGTTTTCCAAATAATGTTTTGCTGCAGACTAATCTCTTGAGGTGAAAAAAAAGTTTCCAGGCTTACACAAATTTGGAAAACACCACAAATTATTTTTAATTATTGGGAAGTCAAAATGCATATTAATATAATACAGACTTTAAGAAACATTTTAAAAGAGATCTGTTTTGTTTAAATCAATGTTTCCCAAAATTTAGAGGGCCGTGGACTCCACATGAGTGTGTGTGCATGTGTGTGTCTATGTACATGTATTTTTGTGCATTTTTTGTGAAACACTTATTAACATTCCACGGAAATCAGAGATTCTGGGGATGTCCTAGGGGAAATAGGTCAAGGCATTATACTCCAGAAAGCCATCTTTAAAATGCAAGGAGTAAACACCCATCGATGTCAATATCCTTAACAGGTGGGACCAGCCTGGAAGCCTAGATGAAGATCATTCGTTAGCCAGGAGGAAGCATTAAGACAATGGGCATCTGGTTTTGGCAGCAGGTTCAGTAAATTGTGAACCCCTGAGAAAGAAGTCAAAGAGAGGATTGCCAAAGAAAGTGGTCAGCAAGTTCACAATCTTTTCCAGAAATAACCCAATAACTCACGCAAAAGGAACACTCATTATCCCTTGGGAAAAAACTCTCACACTCATCTCAAGTTTAGAACATACATTTTAGATAAGAAAGCTTTCATTAAAATATTTTTAAGGAATGGATTCTGCAGTTATTTCATTTGATGCTTATGGTACAATATAAAGATACTACTATGGGAAAGCAAAATTTTATGAAAAAATTATTCAATACCAGAAATATAAGCAGCTTATAAATACAAGCAGAGTGACTACAGTAGATACCACCTTGTTTTTCTGTTTCCCTTTCCTTCTAGGAATGCAACTGGACAACATTTCCCAGCCTCCCTGTGAGTAGGTGAGGAAGTGAGTCTGTGTTCTGAACAATTGAATGTGGATGGAAGTGATAGACACCACTTATAGGCTTGGTCCATAAATACCCTCCCATAGGATCACCTGCTCTCTCTCTTCACCCCTTTGATGACTGGAGGTAAAGGATTCAGCAGAGGCCTATGAGACCCTAAAGGATAGTAGCACAAGAAAATGGAAGGAAATTGAGTCCCGGAATAAACATATCAAAAGCCGCTCTTAAAACACTTGCATTGAACTGTCTTAGGAGTAAGAAATAAACTTGCCTGATCTTAAACAACAGGGATTTAGCAATTGCATGACTTAGACTAACTCAGTTCACAGAATGTCCAAAAAGAGATTCACAAACTGCATATAGGACTTTTTTGGTCTTTTGCAAGACCTAAGCCTTTGAAGTATTACAATAAATATACAAAGCACTTCACTTTGAAAAGCACCCTTTAAATATGAAAGAATATTTATCAATCATTAAAATGAAACATCTCTTTAAATCTAAATACTAATATCACAAAAAAGACTGTGTTTATATACCACCTGCCAGCAATAAGCTTAAAGTTGTTGAATAATGTTAAAAGGGCCACATTATGTGGCTTGTACAGTATAAATGAGGAACATAAGGAGAAATCTTTTGAAGCTATATATTCCATAGTTATAAAAATATGAACAATAGAGAGAAGGCTTTATGGAAGACAGAATGGCAATAGTAACAAGCAAGAAGCAACAGCAGCTGGTGAGAACTCGAAACTCCTCATAACTGGCACTTAGGTGCTTCTGTCACCTGGAAGCAGGCCAGCATCAGGTAGATGCTTCAGAGTGACCTGCTGTTGGTGCTATTTTCCAGGAATGTAAGGCACATGGTTTCTGCAACTTATTTCCTAGGATTTAGCCTGGTTGGGATTGGGGAAAGTATACTTGGCTGCTGTAGGCAAACTGTGGCTAAAAACAGAATTCCCACTTCTATAATAGTCAATAGATTCATGTAATCAGGCAAGAGACAATGACGCCAAGTTGGTTGGAATTCGTCTCTTTCTGCTCTACGCTCCAATAGAACTTAGAGAACACTGGTGTGTTAGCATTCATCACTCTGAGCATCCACGGCAGCTTCCATGAATAGACTGAAAGTTCGTGGTGGTCAATTAATCCCTGCCACTCCTAAATTAACATATCCTGACAGCATTCACAACTTCTCGCTTAAGGAAAATTGCTTTATGTGATTTATGTAACATGCGTGTTTCTTTTAAAATTATAAATACATAACCCATCTTAAAATTTTTCTTCAAAGACTTGCATCTATTCAGCTCTCACAGAAGGTGACCTTCCAAGCAAGATTATGGCAGTCGCAAAAAACTAAACATTCAGTTCTCGAAATGATACTTGGCAAGGTTGACTGTGTGCGAAGAAAAAATATATCTGGATACGTATTGTTCAAACCACCGCTTTATAGAAAAGATTCTTAGGCTTCTGAAGGGCTCCAGGACCCCACAGGAAAGTCAGGTAAGGCTGTCCTGCTCAAGAGATCAAATCTCGATGATAACCACATTGTGAGCATTAAAGGAAATGGTAAAAGATGGCTTCAAATAGTTTCAATAGTTAAAATGAGGACTCCTGCTCTTTCCAAGTATAGTAATATCTAACACATCTTTTGCACTTCGTGGCTACAAAAGTTGCCAAGGGAGATTTTTTCAGTGCCATTATATCATGCTGTCTGCTTTGCAAAGAACTGGAATCATCAGTCTGATTCATCTCATGCCAGTTGCTGATGCTACAATCCCACAGAAAATGACTAAAATTTAACACATTTTTACACAAAGATTTACCACTGAGCAACATTCATCATCTCTTAAATGCATATTTTTTAGTCCTTTACAGAAAACAGTCCTCAGCATCTCACAATAAAGGCCAGGAAGAGAGTATTCTTTGCAATGTCCAAGTTTGTGAGATTTTGGCTAGGCTGGAAGAAGGAGGCATTCCACTGAGAGAGAGAAAATGAGGTGTAGCATTTCCATTTCATCACAAGTTAAATAGAAGAGGCTGTTTCCATTGGAAACTGTGACAAATGTTAACCTGAATTTCCTGTGTTACTTTTAAGTTGCTTGGAATTGGCTTTATATGCATACATATCTGAGGTGTAGACTATATTAGGCACAAATTATGAACTAGATCCAAACAGTGTAGCTTGGGCATCTTTTTATACAACCAAATCACTACAAGATAGAGGATCTGAAATTAAAATCCCCTTCTTCTCATCCCTGATCTTTCATCAACCAAATAACTATAAAATAGAGAACATGAAACTAAAACCGCCTCTCTCTCAGTGGAATTGAAAAAATAGAAAGATGAGAGACAGGTAGGAGAGAGGTGTTTAAAAGTGCATAGACTCATTGTAATTTAGGTCCCACTTCCCTTTCCAAATATATTTTCCATCTGCTTTTACACATATGCTCTCTTCCAACCAGACTGGTCTGTTCATGGTCTTCAACATTCCTTCTATACCCTGACCTCTAATATATTTCCACTTCCCCTACCTATTTATTTCATTCTTCACTGCCCAACATGGGGCTTAAATCCTTGACAATTCTAGTCTGGAGTGAACACTTTTTCCTTTGAAACTTGCTAGACGGTCAATCTTGCCTTGCTTTGGATAAGTTACTTGACTTCCTTCTCTAGAAATGAAGGCACTGATATCAGCAGTTTAGGATTTCTGTAAAAATTAAATGATATCATTCAAGAAAAGATGCCTAGTATATTAACAAGCACACAGCGGCTGCTCAATAAATGCTAGAAAATTTGGTTCTTGTTTTTATAATCATTCTCTGATTAGCTCAATGAATATACTAATGCGCTGACATATATAATAAAAACAGGAGCCATTTATTTTCTATAATTTCATCGCTCATTGTTTTTTTATTCCTACACATAAATGCCCAGCAAGTATCAACAAATTGAGAAATGTAATAATTTTGCCTTTCCATATTTAGGCTAGATCTTCAATTTCATTGCTAAATTTCAGACATTGAGTCTCTCATGGTCTCACTTTTCTGGAGTTCATCTGTCCTTCAAAAGCACTGAAGACCTAATTATCCACTGTCACTGCCAAGTTCAACAGACACAACTGCCCGGGCCTAAAGCTTAGCCTTATATCCAGACAGCCCCAATTTTATATATTCCAAATACATTACCAACACATCTTGGGAGCTACAGCATTTATTCTGACAGATTTCCTTCGCTGTTCACATTTCCTTGCCACTCTTTACAGCATCAGTAGCCGGAAGTCCTAAACGAGTGAACTCCAGAACAATCTGCGGCTGCAGGAGATTTTTCCATTCCCTTTTAGTACACTTACGAAAGAACTATCCCACTATCCCATGCCCCTCACTTGAAGACCTCTTATTTTCAGTTTCCTTATAGTTATAAAAGCAACAGTGTATTTTCCAAGAGTATTGTTTCATCATGATTTGGGCTGAGCTGTGAATTGACATCAGACCTGGTGACATTTTTACCTCTCAGTTGAAATTTTCATAGATATATTAAACCTCCAAGAATCAATCACTCGAGCTGCCAATCTCTTTCATCCCGAGATTATTATAAAGGCCTGATGGCTTTAATCAGTCCCAAATGTCAAAATACTTACTTCTCCTTTTACATACATTATCTTCCTCAAAAAATAACCATGTTGTCATTTACTCCCTACCTAATCTATCTAATAACTGGATCAAGAAGATGGCAGGGGAAATGTGAACAGGGAAAAAGGAGAAGATTCATACGAAGAGAGTTAAAATTGGTGAGCAAGAGAAAGGGGAGAATTCTGGAAAACATCTTTGAGTAGGGGAGAAATGATGGAATCTACTGCACTGGTGGAGGACTGGCTTTAGAAAGGAACAAGGAGAGTCCATACATGGAAGGAGGCAGAAGGGTAGAGCACACGAGAAAGATGAGGGGAGGCAGTTAGAGCTCGTGGAGGACCACCTAACTCTCACATCATGTTGGTGGCACATATTAACTACAAAAGCAACAAAATAGTTGTGCATGACCAGATTGGCTTCCATCAGCTGGCAACACTGTCGAATTTATCTATTGGATTGTTATGGTCAAAGCCAGATCACTCTACAATTAAGGGCAATACTATGACAATTCACCATGGCCCTTCAGGAAATCACCTTGTCGCCCTTGCCCTGAAAATGATCACTCACTCTTCCAGGAAGGACACTCTCCCTTCAGGTCACCTTAAGCTATGCTTATAGAGTTGTCTTGCTTTCTCCCACAAACCTTTTGACATAAGCTCCTGAAGGATAAAAACAGCTTATATTCCCATTTTTTGCTGTAAACTCCATAGAATATCCTCAGTATGCAACTTGCTAATTATTAAATAACTCAAGCTAATATAATTCACATAATCTTCTTTGCCACATCCTGAAATGCAAAAGGCAGTTGCTGGAGATTATGTTGATTACGGAATATAAGACGCCAACTCCACTTACCAGTAAGGCTAACTCAGCCTCTTCCTTCACACAAATGAACTTGAATCAAGTTTAGATTTCCAAATAATGAGAGATCCACAACTAAATTTAGGATGAGTTCAGCCTGATGTAAGGAAGAGTTTCAAGTAAGACAAACATGGATTTGAAGTCCAATGCCATCATTCACTAACTCACATGACTGAGCCTGAGTGTGTAAAATGGGAATGACAGCAATCTCACAGGGTTAATATAAAAGTCAAATGAGATAACACATGTAAAATTTTTATCAGACTACTCGACATGATCGATAGTAGTACCGCTCACCAGTCCCTATAATATAGTTGGAATCTTGCATAGTTGAGTCTACTTTGTCAGAAAAAAATCTGTATATCCAGCTGAAAATTTAAATAATTTCTAAGAGAAAGGTTGGAAAATTATTGTGTAAAAGTATTCTCACTTTTGACAATGGGGAATCTCATTTATAGCAAGCCTAACTTACAACTGTAAGCCCCATGGTTTAGGACCTGACAGAAGAGGTAAAATGTTCCAGGTTCATTTGGTCCATACCAGGTATGTTTCTTACGTGGGCAGAGGCTTTGGGATAACTATATGACATTCTCTCCAAGCTGAGCTTAGCAGCCACTCTACCGGGCCCTGATTTACTCTGGACTCTGCTTCTTATCAGAAGAATCTCACAAAAGTGATTTATCCCTTGTCAACCAGCATTATGAAGATGCATCAGGCTTGTTGAGCAGAAGTGGACTGGCTAAAATTCGATGTGAATCACTTGGAAAGTCACCTCTAATAAAGTATAGCAGGAATTAAAAAAAAAAACAGTATCGCTTCCTCAAATTCAAAGTCTTAGAAATATGACTAAATCATTAGCATACAGCTCAACAACAAATACAGCATGGTGCTGATGAGACAATTCCCATGTCATCAAGGTTAACAGAGAAAATTTTCAAGCAAAAGAAGAGCCGTTAGTAATTGAATCAGAAGTCCATTGTGCTGTCTTACAATTTTCCTAACTGAAAGTGAAATAAATCTCTTACAAGTCGCTAAAGTCTGAATC
Organism: Equus caballus; assembly: GCF_041296265.1. Taxonomy (NCBI): domain Eukaryota; kingdom Metazoa; phylum Chordata; class Mammalia; order Perissodactyla; family Equidae; genus Equus; species Equus caballus. Next base: position 74,345,981 of record NC_091701.1, on the reverse strand, counting down.
TCAGTTTCCTCTTTCTGTAACGTGTTATTTGAATTTAAAGCACTTTCCACTTCTAAAGTTCAAGGACTTTTATGAAATTCACATAATTATTTAAAAATATGTCAAATGAATTTTATTATACACATGATGCCTTTTAATTGACCATTATAACATGTATTGATTGTGTATTCTTATTTACACCAAAATTTAACTTTCCCAACATCAACATGTTATAAGAAGTTGGAGGAAGAAACACTGGACCAGCTATTTCAACTCCATGGGAGAAGAACTCCTACTCTTAACCCGGGCTCTAGATTAGAGAACTATTATCAAGAGAGATCTCTTCATATAAGGGTAGCAGGAATGGAAAGAAGAAGAGTAGAAGTTCACATGGTGGAAATGGAAGGAAATAAGACAAACCCACAAATAATTATAATACAAGGCAGAACATATCACATCCTATGGAAGATTGAAGTCATATCCAACACAGAAAACAGGAAATCTCCTTAGAGGAGACACAATTTAACATAAGCCTTGAAGCACGTACGTAAGATGCTTCATAGTTTAACACAAATGTAGTGGTATAGAAATGGGCCTTGACTCTCAATTTAAATGTATGTGAAGCCTGTGATATGGAGTCCATGACACACCAGGAATTTATCCACTGAAGATACAATTTAGCCATGTCCACTGAACTTTATACAGGCCTGCAATCATCAGAAGAGAGGCATAAACTGCATTACTTATGGCGTCCATCTCTCAAGACGTGATAACAATGAGAGTTTTCTCGCTAGACAGTTTTCTCTGCATGCCTGTTCATCTTAATGAGCCCTCTGACAGACAAATGCCCTGTAAACCTTGTTTTTCCTTGTTTGACAACTATAAATTAGGCACAAGCATTACTAATATGGTGGGGTGGAATGTTCTCAAACAGCTGAATCCTGCCCTTTCAGCATACATATGTAAGGCATGCAGCTGTTTCACTTTTTAAATTCCAACTCTACTACAGGCCTTAAAAAAAAATACAAGAAAGAAAGAAAGAGAGAGAAAAGAAAAACTGCATGTTTGGATATTTCTTCAAATAAAAGTTCAGAGCTCAAAGTCAAAATACTTGAAGACAATGTACAATAAGGGCTTTTTTTCAAGTCATATAAAAGCTGTTTTATGAAATTAAGCTGGAAATATTATAAGTGGGAAATGACCACAGAATAAATAGGAACCTTTTAGAAAGAGAGCAAACATGTGTTATTTATTTTCCTAGTAAACAGAAGTGGCAGATTCAATCAGCAAGAAACATTGGATAGTTATGACCATTTTAATCATGTAAAAAATTCATAAGATTTGTTTATGGTGCATTAAACAGCATCTTCAGGTTAGTACTAAGGAAAGTGAATAAATTCTATTTACCAATAGACTAGAGATGAGAAGGGGCCAGTTCTCTTCTGTGGCTAGTAACGCAAAGGGACATAGAACATTTCACATCTCTGCTGCTACCTCCTTTTACTCTTTATAAACATATGGAAATAGTTATACCCAATTGTATAAAAAATATTTAAAACTATAAAACAGTTCCAAAGCATGTACTGTGCCATATTTCCTGTGGAGAGAGACTGCCTTTGGTTCCGTTTTGAAAGGCCTAAAAAGTGCAAAGCAATAGTACTTTAAGTATTTATATCTACTTAGATTCTCTAATGTTTAAAGCCATGTTGAAAAATGTTAATTTTAGATGTTAATTATAGAGCTGGAATAAAGCATTGGTTATAAAATAGCTAGCTGAGGTTAAATTCTCCATAATGATCAGGTTTTTGGTACTCCCTGTTATTTAAAATACTACCAAAGAAATACGTTACAAAAAATACACTAGCATGTGGCATGGCTCTTCACTTGGAATTTTTATGAATGATAAAACTAACTAAACACAAGGAAACCAAATATTTGTTGATCTCAATTCTACTTTATTCTCTAACATAGGACATGTACAAATCTTACATTTTATTTAGAGTCAAAGATTAAAGATAACATCCTTATGTAAAGCAAAGATATCAAGTGTTTCTTGAAGGATGGAACCTCAGCTTTACAGTTTTTAATTTTACTTCATTTTTGCCTTGAGTATTATTATGGAGTTTTTGAGATAAGGATGTGCAAATTTTTTTAAATGTCAAGAACTATAAAGATTTGGTAAAATGCTAAAGGACTCTTTTTGTAAGTGAATATTTTCTCTAACCATGAACCAGTTTACTTCAGGAAGTCAACATACAAAATTCTGCAACATGCTGATGTCTCCTTGGCAAAACAGATTGAACAAGAGTCAACCTACTGATAAAGAATGCCCCCCTCCCGGTATATGTGATACAATTGTCAAAAGAGGAGTTAGATTTCCTTTGGATATACAGTAAAGAGATCGGTTTCATACATTTACGCTCATTTTATTATTCTTAGAACAACATGTGAAGAAGAAACTGACCCAGGTAATATTGACAAGCTGGTGCAACAAAGTCATTGATGTTCTCCCCTCTCTATTCACTAGCCCTTCTGTTTATCCCTCAGCCCTTTTCCTTCCTTTTTCCCTCAAATCACCCATGTCCCATGCTGTACTTCTTAGACACCAATAATACTTGCTTTTGTGTAGAGTTTTAATCTACATTGCTCTCATTGAAAATATACTTACTGACCTAGGGGTTGGCCCAGTGGTGCAGTGGTTAAGTTTGTATGCTGTGTCCACATCGGCAGCCTAGAGTTCGCCGGTTTGGATCCTGGGCACAGACCTACACAATGCTTATCAAGCCATGCTGTGGCAGGTATCCCAGGTATAAAATAGAGGAAGATGGGCACAGATATATAAGCTCAGGGCTAATCTTCCTCAAAAATAAAGAAAATATACTGATCTACATTCCAAGCCATCAGAAACGTTTTGCTCATTTTTAAATGTAACAGCTGATAGCCTCACAAATAGATTTATTTTAAGGCAATCACAAATGAAAAAGATTTAACATGGCAGCCTTATATAAATATTTTTTTCTTTTTTAGGCACTTGACTCTCAATGCCTAATCTAAATTCACCTTTTACTTTACCTGCACGAAGCCCCACCCCACTGCTGACAGTACAGAGAATGCCATCAACTATAAGGCACACCTTTATTTTATAAATCACTAAGGAAGAAAAAATGCTGCTATCTAAACCATGACATGGTGCCTTAATGATAATCCTGTGCAACATGTGAATTGGTAACATCAGCCCTTCATTGCTTTGAAATGATTTCATCTATTCCAAAGAATTTGGCAATCTATCCTACCTTCAGTTGCAGTGCTTGGAGTGTGAGAATAATCTCTTTGCAAGTATTTCAGGAACAAAACATAACACATCTTCATCTACTTGTGGATATCTTCCCTTTTTAGGTCCATGAAACCCTTGGATGTTAATTTGCAAGAAAATATGAAATTCTGATCATTTCTAAAATGACACTTTATTAATATCAAATTTATTTTCCACCCAGCAATGTGGAGAGCTGGAAAGAGTGTCACTTAAACTCATATAAAGTAAGAGAGCCAAAAAAATTATGAGTTTTCTTGAAACCATTGAAATCTGAGCTTGCAGGGCAACCAACTAGCCCAAAATCTAAGAAAAGAGAGGTGCCTGCAGAGACAGATAAGACATAAGCAAGGGCTTACCTAGCACAGAAGCAACTGAACATCAGTAAAAAGAGTTCCGTTACGTTGATGGGAAGGTTGGTGGAGACCAAATACTCTGGAAAGAGTGTGAGGTCTCTGGAAGATGAGAAAATTGATGCATTCCACACCTTCTTTAGGGTTTTTCTCCACAAAACAAGGACAATCATAGAAAAGACCTAAGAAAGTTTTAAGAAGGTGTTCCTTACAGTGGAGCTAAGCCACTGCAAGGGTGGCACAGGACCCTACCTGCACCCTTCTACTATGGAGCAGAGTTTTTGTAAATAAATATTTTTTTCGCTTATGGAGCAAAGCCTTAAATGATGGGGGCAAGGGCAAAAACATTATCACCCTTAGGATACCAGTGAAAATCAGTTGTAGCTGGGGGAAGGGAATGACAACAACAAAAAATCCTGCCCCTAAGAGAAGGCAGGAATGCATGCAAGACCCAGGACTACAGCGCGGGGAGGGGCTTCACTGAAGAGTCCACACTCCAGGTCCCGGGGACACAACACTGTGCCCCACGCTGATCTAAGCCGAAAGCTTAATGTAAACAAGAGAGAATGCCCACTACCACCCTCTACTGACAAGACAGCAAGCATCAAGTAACTAATGACATTGGAATATGGCAGGGAGAGGGATAAAGAAGAATAAGAGCAGGAAAAGAAACACTCTCTGAGGCACAGCACAAAGGAAGATCTAAGGTTGATACAGGAGCACTCATTAAGGAAAAAACTCCTCTGGCAAACCAACGGAACACAAGGAATTGCTGGAGGAATTTGAAGGCAGCATTGCCCTAAGGGTGACCATAACAACAACAGACCTAAGACAGGCTCAACTCCTAACTACATTAATTCAAATCCCTGCATTATAAGTCTAGCAGAAGGAAAGACATGCCAATTTCCAGGCATAAAAACTATAAAGATGCCCGACTTTCAACAACAAAAATTACAAGGCATACAAAAAGGCAAGTTAAAATGAGACAGTCCTGAGAGAAAAGATAATCATCCAAACCAGACTCAGATATGACACAGATGATGAAATTTCCAGGGAGGAAATTTAAAATAACTGTGATTAACATGTTAAAGTCTCTAATAGAAGAGGTGACAGCATGAAAGATCAGTTGGGTAATTTCAGGAGAGAGATGGAAACTGTAAGAAAGAATCAACTGCAAATGCTAGAAATTAAAAATATAATAACAGAAACAAAGAATGTGTTTGACAAGCTTATCATTAGGCCTGACACAGACAAGGAAAGAATCAGTGAACTTAAAGATAATTTGAAGATAGGGCAACAGAAATTACCCAAACTGAAACAAACCAACAAAAAGTGTGGAAAAGCAAATAAACAAAAAAAAACCCAGCATCCAAAAGTTGTAGAACAATATCAATATGTCAACTGATCTAACATACACATAATTCAAATCTCAGAAAGAGGAAAGAGAGAGAAAACAGAGCAAAACAAACATTTCAGGAAAATAATGTCCAAGAATTTTCCAATATTAATGATGGAATATCAAACCACAGATTAAAGAGACTCAGAAAATATCCATCAGGTAAATACAAACGAACGAACTACACAGGCATGTTATATTCAAAATGCTGAAAATGACCAAGAGAAAAATCTTGAGGGGAATCAGAGGAAAAAAGACGTACTACTTACAGAAAAACAAAGATAAGAATTACAGCAGATTTTTCATTAGAGATCATGCGAACTAGGAGACAAATGACGGTTTTTAAATGTTGAAAAATACAAAAACCTTTCAACCCAGAATTCTATGTTGAACAAAAATATATTCCAAATAGAATTAAGATTCTCTGAGGTAAATTATTACTGAGGAAATTCAACACTAAACATCCTACTTCACAAGAAATATAGGACATTTTTTCACAGGGAAAGAGTATGATACCACTGCAATTTACTGTATATTTCTATCAAATGTACAACTAAAACGCATGACAACAATAACACAAAGAATGAGAGGAAGAAGAGAGCATTCTGTTCTTACACTATACATGAAGTAGTACAATATCATTTGAAAGTAGACTTTGATAGATTAAATGTGTGATTGTAGACTCTAGGGCAACCACTAATTTTTTAAAGAAATATAAATAATAAATTAATAGAAGAGATAAAATTAAATCATAAAAATTCTCAATTAAGCCAGAGAGGGTAGGAAAAAAACAGGAAAAGGGAAACAACAGATGGGAAAAATAGAAAACAGTAAGATGATGAATTTAACCTGATTATACAACAATCACATTATATGTGAATGGTCTGAACTATCAGTTTAAATACAGAGATTATTTTCAGACTAAGTAAAAATTCAAAACCCAATTGTATACTGTCTACAAGAAACCTATTTTAACTATAAATACATAAATAAGTTAAAAGTAAAAGAATACAAAAATATATATACATATATCATGCAAATACTAATCAAAAGAAGGCTGGAACAGAGATATTAACACGTAATAAAGTAGACTTCAGAACAAGGACTATTATCATGGATAAGGAGGGACATTACACAATAACAGTGTCAAATCTTCAAGACATAAGAATCCTAAAAGAGTATACATCTAATAATAGAGCTTCAAAATATATGAAGTCAAAATTGATTGAACTGAAAGGAAAAAAATAGACAAATTCACAATTAGAGTTGGAAACTTCAACTATCCTCTCTCAGTAATTGGTGGAAAAAAGAGAGAATAAGTAAGTATATAGATGATTTGAAACTATCAACCAAACTGATGTGATTGACAATTAGAGAAGACTCCACTCAACACCAAAATACGCATTCTGTTCAAGTGCACATGAAATAGTCACTAAAATAAACCATATTCTGAGTCATAAAACAAACCTTAACAAATTAAAAAAATAGAAATTATACAAACTATGGTTTTTGACTATAATGGAAATAAACTAGAAATCATTAAGAGAAAAAAATCTGAAAATTCCCCAAATATTTGGAAATTAGACTATACACTTTTAAATAACCATGGTTCAAAAACGAAAATGCAAAGGAAATTTAAAATCTTTTGAACTGAATGAAAATGAAAATACAGCATATCGAAAATTTGTGGAATGCAGCTAAATAAAGCCTTGTTTGGGGGAAATTTGTAGGATAAAGTGTTTATATTAGAAAAAAAGGAAAGTTCCAAATCAGCATCTATTTTAAGAAATTAGAAAAAGAACAAATTAAACTTAAATCAAGCATCAGAAAGGAAATAAAAATGTAAAAGCCTAAATCAATGAAAGGGAAAATAGAAAAACAAAAGAGAAAAATCAATAAAACCAAAAGCTGGTTCTTTGAAAATAATGAATATCAATTTACCTCAGCTTCTGTGCCTTGCAAAATACACAAGTTTGCATTTCAACACTAAATCATAGAGTAAATCTTTTGGAAGATATTTAAAATAATTAAACTCAATACGTATAGTTTCAACAATGTACATATCTCAATTAAAACAGAAAATCAAAATAGATCCACGGATATTTCAGATGAAGGAGATAGCACATAGGGAGGGACTTTAAAATAACTATGATTAATATATGTAAAAAAATAAAAATCATATGCACAAAATAGATGAAAACATGGAGAATTTGAATGGTGAATTTCAAAATAATGAAATGGAAATTCTAGAACTGAATGATGCAATATTTGAAATTCAGAATCCATTAGATGAGTTTAACATCAGATTGGGCACAACAGAAGACTGGATAAGTAAGCTCAAAGACAAGCAAATATAAAATATTCAAATTGAAGCAAACAGAGAAAAAAAAGAATTAAAAAAAGAGAACATAGTATAAGTGTCATGTGGGACACAAACTCCAACCTCTATTTATTCCATCCCAGGAGAAGAGGGAGAGATTGGGAAAGAAGCAATATTTAAAAAGATAATGGCAAAGATGTGGATCAACGGGAACACTTGTGCATTGCAGGTGGGAGTATATGTTAGGACAACTGCCTCGGAAAACAGCAAAACTAAACAAACATACACTTTATGACCCAACAAGTCCATATACCCCAAAATAAGAGCTTACACCCACCAAAAGACTTTAAAAGATTTTTCATAACAGCTTTCTTCAAAATAGCCAAAAACTAGAAACAAACCAAATATCCATCAATGAGAAAATGGAAAAGCAAATTATGATAAGCATACAATGAAATATAGCACACTAATGAAAGAAAACAAATAACTACACACAAAAACATCAATGAAATTCAAAAGTTTTATGTTCCTCAAAAGAAGCTAGACACAGAAAAGATTATATATTATGTAATTCCATTAATATAATGTTTAATAGTGGTTACCTTTGCAGGGAATATTGAAGGGGAGAGCACACAAAGGAGCTTCTGAGTGATAGCAACATTCTGTATCTTGCTCCAGATGATGGTTACACAGGAGGGGTGTGCGTGTGAAACACATCAATCTTTACGTTTAAGATTCACATACCACTACAGACTGAATGTTTGTGTCGTCTCAAAATTCACAGGTTGAAACCTAATCCCCATAGTGATGGTACTTGGAGACGGGGCCTTTGGAAGGGGATTAGGTCATGAGAGGGAGCCCTCACGAATGGGATTAGTGCCATTATTAAAGAGAAGCTCCTCCTACTCCTCTGCCATGTGAGGACCCAGTGAGAAGACGGCTATCTCTGAACCAAGAAGCACGCTTTCATCAGACTCTGAATCTGCCAGCACACTGATCTTGGTCTTGGGAGACTCCAGAAGTGTAAGAAATAAATATCTTTTGTTTATAAGCTGCCTAGTCTATAGTATTCTGTTATAACAGCTCAAATTGACTAAGATAGAAATTGGTACCAGGAGTAGGGTGCTGCTGTAACAAATACCTAAAAATATGGAAGTAGCTTTGAAAGTGGGTAAGGATAGAGGCTGGAAGAGTCTTGAGGTGCATGCTAGGAAAAGCCTACATTGCCATGAATGTACCTTTAAATGAAATGACTTAAAGATGGAATTTTTAAGCAAAAAAATTTTCAGTCTATTTATATTAAAAAACATGAGAATACTAAAGGACCTTTTGATAAGGAGATTGTATGGACCAGCCAACTCAACAGAAGCTAAAAGCTCTTCTAGACAATGGAAGAATGACCCCAAGGGGGATTCAGAGATCATCAGAGATGGCAACTCCCATCAGAGACACAGAGCACAAGGGCTGGGGGGTGGGGGCAGGGGAGCAGGGCAGAATGATTTCAAAGGATGGGCTGCCTCCCAGGTCAGGTGGGCCAGGAGGTCCCTTCCCAGTGCCTCAGGGTGTATGCTCCCCAACAGAGACCTGTGGCGTGGGCTGTGCTCAGCAGAGCCATAGGGCCGTGGCTGCCTCCATCTAGATTTCAAATTATGGGTCTTTCCAGCAAAGCGGCAGATTCAGGACTCAATCCAGGAGAGCCTCAGACACAGCATGCAGGCTCCAGAGGCCTGTGAGGCCCCAGCAGAGAGCCGCTGCAGGCCGTCCTGCTGAACCCTGGAGGTGATGTTGCCACCCCAGTGGGCCAGCCTGGAGGGCAGAGCATTGAGCCAGTGAGGATCCTTCTCAAACCTTAAGATCTCATGGGGTTTGCCTTGTAGTTTGGACTTACTTGGGACATATTACCCCTTTCTTCTTTCTCATTTCTCCCTTTCAGAACGGAAATGTCTGTCTTATGCCTGTCCCACCACCGTGTTTTGGAAGCACACGACTTGCTTGGTTTCACAGGTTCACAAGTTGAGGGGAATTTGCCTCAGGATGAGTCATATCTTGAGTCTCACCCACATCCGATTTAGATGATATTTAGATGAGATGTTAGACTTCTGAGTTGATGCCAGAATGAATTAGGACTTTTGGAACTATTGGTCTGTAATCAATGTATTTCATATGTGAGAAGGACATGAATTTAGGGGGGCCAGGAGTGGAATGCTATACATTGTTTCTGCCCCCCCAAATTCATACACAGAAACCTAACCTCTAGTGTGATGGCATTTGGAGGTGGGGCCTTTGGGAGGTGAGTAGGTCATGAGGGTGGAGCCCTCAGGAATGGGATTTCTGACCTTATAAGAGAGACCACACTTACATAAGTGCTCTTATAAAAGAGAACTCCCATGCCTCTTCCACCATGTAAGGACATAGCGAGAAAATGCCTGTCCATGAAAGAGGAAGCGGGCTCTCACCAGACACCTGCCAGCACCTTAATCTTGGCCTTCCTAGGCTCCTGGGAAGAGAAATAAATTTGTTGTTTACCAGCCACCCAGTTTATGATATTGTTATAACAGCCTGAACTGACTAAGAAACACACTTAGTGTATTTAAGGTGCATTTCAACTAAAAACATTTTTTAAAAATATAATCGTTATTTTGCCCCCAGTTTCAGTAAGATCAAGGGACAGAAACCACACCAGTTTTTGAGTGAAGAAAATTTAATATAAAGAATTGATAATTAGATATAAACTTATTAACTAGGCAATTGAAAGAGTAAGAAGAGGACTCTAAGCTATCTCAGAAATAGCAGATGCAGGAGGCAGCTACCAGCCCAGGGACGAGGGGACAACACCCAAGAGGTTGAGACCGTTACAATGGAATCTTAGGGGAAAGGCCCAGCAGGGCTGAAACTCAGACTTCCGAGGTGGGTACTGCTCAGCTGGGGCTGCTGTCTCTGCATTGGGACATCATGGAGCTGGTTCTCTAAGTATTGAGGAAACTGCGAACTGGGTTTAGATGTTACTAGAGTGACTGTCATAGCAGTCACAGACTGCCGGGAAGCCCGCAAGGAACAAACAGAAGAAGAAAATCTCTTCTGCTCCACAGCTCCTTAGTTTTCCTCTAGCGCCCTCTATTGAGAGTTATCCAGGGAGCCTCTCACAAAGCTGAAATGTGATTTGCAGAGTTCTGGCCTCAGTATCCTAAAGCTGAGCATGGAATGCTGGATTTGGAGCTGAGAGACAATAACTTACTAAGCAACACCTTAGTTTTTTTTAAAGATTTGACACCTGAGCTAACATCTGTTGCCAATATTTTCTTCTCCTCCTCCCCCTCCTCCTCCTCCCCCTCCACCTCCTCCCCCTCCCCAAAGCCCCCCAGTACATAGTTGTATATTCTAGTTGTAGGTCCTTCTGGCCCTGCTATGTGGGATGCCACCTCAGCATGGCTTGATGAACAGTGCCATGTCTACACCCAGGATCCCAACTGGCAAAACACTGGGCTGCAGAAGCAGAGCCCGAGACCTTAACCACTTGGCCATGGGGCTGGCCCCTGCAACACCATATTTTAAACATTTTTTTACAGATAAACAACTTTTTGTTTAGGGATAAAATTTTCCACTTTTATACTCTTATGGAAGAATGATAAAACAAATATCGGAGGAAGGTCTATATTCTAGTGGCATTTCTACATTTCTAAACACGAGAAATCTGGACTTTACCTCTTGTCAATCAGCAAGACCAATATTTAAGAACAAGATATAATATAGTTTTGGCTAAAAGAGGGAGCAAGTTTTTTGTCTTTCTGCTGCCCCTGTTGTCTGTCTGTGTCCTCATTCCCAGAGTCTTTCCTTGTCCTCCCGCTATACCGTAGGTACCATATGGAAATGTGCTTTTTTATCTGTTAGTCCTCAGAAGTACCACAGAATCTGGCGTAAAGTAGGGCTTCAGGAAAAATTAGCAGTGCTTATCACTCTTTGTCGTTGTATAAAACAGTGAAGTTTTACTTAAAATGTTATCACTGCTGTCCTTTATTTCCATTTATAAGTATTGATGCATTAAGAAAATCATTAATCCACAGATGTGACATGAGATGAGGTGTTTTTTATACTATGCTACCATAGGCTTAGACCTAATGAATTTTCAAGGTGCACAGTTCCTTAGAGATCATCTTGTTCAACCAAGCCCTCATTTACTGATAAATAAGTTGAATTCCAGGAAGGCTCCATGACTTGCCCATCACCACATAATTTGAATTCAAGTTTGCCATTCCCTGTTATCCACTACACCTCTATTGTTTGATAATTTTGTAACTGATCCAGGCCTTTAAAAATATCCAGAAAATAAAGAAGCAATTGATAAGGCCAAAAAAGTTTCCCATTTGCAGTCCTAGATTGCATCCTGAAATTTGCCACATAGTAATGATCTGGTGTCACTCTATTTTATGCGTCATCTGTTAGATAATAGCTAACATTTTTGACTGCTTATTATGTGTCAAAACTCTTCTAAGTACATTACATATATCTCCTCAAATAATCTTAATGACCATCAACCATCAGTAGGTATTCCAATTTCACAAATAACGAAAAGGAAGCATGCAGAGATTAAGTAATTTGACCAAGTTCACACAGCTATTGAAGAGTTGGAGCCAGAATCCTAGCCTACACAATTTGTCTCCAGAGCCTGTGTTTTCTAAGACAATATACTGCCTCAGAAAATTATCTCAGTTTTTCCAATTTTTTTATTCCTTCTGAAAACAAATTTACTTTTAATTTCCTGTTCAACTTTTTATCTGTTTGTCTCCTCTCTACTCAAAATTACTGAAAAGTTTAAAATCTAAATGCATTGTATATTCTTAAATGAATTGTAGACTTCACATAGTCTTGTAGGAATATCACTGTATTAATTATCTATTGCCACAATAACACTATGTAACAAACCACCCTAAAAGTTAGTGGCTTAAAACGACAACTATTAACTCTTTCTCACAAAACTATCGTTCTGCTCAGTAGTTCTGCTGATCAGGGCTGAGTTCAGCTGATCCGGGCTGGGCTCATTCACGTGTCCGGTCAGTTGGTGGATGGACTGGGATTGGCTGGTCTGGGATGGTCTCAACTAGGAAAACTCTGATCTTTTCCACCCTCTCCCATGCCTCTAGCCAGCTAGCCTGGGTGTGTTCTCCTCGGAGTGGCAAGAGCTCAAGTAAGTGGGAAGGTACAAGCACTTTTCAAACCTCCTCTGACATCAAATTTTCTCTGTCCCATTAGCCAAAGAAAGTTATGTCGCCAAGTCTAAGATCAGTGTAGGAGGGTGACACCAAAGGATGTGGCTACAGAGAGCTATAAAAAAATGGGGCCATGAATTCAATCTATCACATATACATTTCCGGTCTTCCTGGACTCCATCCTCAAATCTATCAGAAGAAATCCTTTATTTGGGTAACATGCAAAATACTTATATCTCAAAGCATTCATATTTTCCCTTGAAGCGTCTTGTAACTCAAGTGGTGTATCCTTAAGTGAATTATCAAATGTCACCTCAGTAATGAAGATTAATGCCTTATAAGGCTTGTTGTACTACATAACCATTTTAAATTTCTTTTGCTTATAGTAATATTTAACTCAGCTTTATTTTATGATAAAGTAAATGAGCTAAGATAAATGAAAGGCAATGTCTGCAAATATTAATGTTAATTTGAATCATTGTGAATTAACACCTTCTGCAGAACAGTCTGCACATGGTGAGTTCATTTGGTTGGTGAATGGAGTTGATACAGATAGAGTCATGTATTTAATCTCCATTTAGTCTGTCCCATGGCCAGAGAGATGGCCTTCATTCTAACTACTCATTGTATTAATTACTAGGAAGAGGGGACAAATGTGTCTCAATTCATTGACTAGTGGATTATCTCATCTACGCAGGAAATACTTAGTGAGTATTTGCTATGTCCTTAGTTCTGGACAAACAAAGAAGAATAAGCCTTGGCTCCTGTCTTATTCCCCACTTACGGGAGAGAAGGACGTGCATGGTGGATACTACAGAGACCTTCTGTGGTCAGGTATATGTCAGATCACTGAGCTCAAGCTGGGTCTCATGTAGCAACAATTTGAGCAAAGCCAATTGGGAGAGAGTCCAAGCAGCTGCCAGGATTGGGCCAGAGTGAAGGGGGCTGGTTTTATCTTAGCACTCTCGTTCACAGGTGAAGGGGACCAATGAAAAGACACACAATTAGGCCAGACAGACTTTCCCTTCAAGAAGTTCCCAGGGAAAAGCAGCCTGCAAATGACGAGGAGCTACAGCAATGACCTAAACAGTGCTGAGAGAACACTGAGGGCATGGAAGCCAAAAAAAATGCAAAAGAAGAAGAAGGTGGCCGGGGAGGACGAAGATGGTGGGAAGGAGGAGAAGAAGATTTCCTATTCCAACTGATGGAGCCCAGGGGCCTAGGAGGTATTCAATCCATGTGGATATAAGGATATAAGGCACTGAACTATGTCACCAGGAATTTAAAGCTGGAGAAACACACTCAGCTCCTGTCTTCAAAATCAAGAATAAGATAAGTGGGAAAATATCTATTAAAAACTAACAATAAAAAAGAACATCAGTAGCAGAGAGGGCCTTACCGTTTTAAAGAGATGACCTATTCACTTGAGAGGATTTAAGGGAGGAAAAAGATTCTTAGAATGGCTTTGAAACAGAGAACAAGGAAGTTAGTCTAAAAAGTCTAGATAAAAAGAGGAATTTAGCAACAAAGGAAATGTACTGACTGTTTTGGAGCCCAGACATGAGTCTCGTAATTGGATAAGTTGTTTCTTCCATCAGACAGCCCATGACACAGATCCAAGGACACAGGTTTCCCTTTGTGGCTTTCCCCTCTATTTCTGCATGCAAGAGTGTTTCAATAATCATAGGACATTTGAAGTGATGGTGCAATGAGGAAATTGGTCCTCCTGCCAAATTTGTCTAATACTAAGAAATGTCAAATCTTTCTGGGAAAAATCCCTTTAAAAAAGAAGTGCTCTGTTTGAGAGCTCAAAAACCACCTTAAATCTTAGTATAAAATCCTTGGTCAAGTTATAATTTTTGAAATAGGGGCTACTAAGAAAACACTGACATTGTTTTAACCATAGAAACACTGGTTATTCATAGTATCCATATAATTATCTATTTTTGTAACTAGATTTGGAATGTTCATGTAATGTTGAGAGTAGTTACATATTTCATCAAAGTGATCCATATTATTTTGTTAATGTGTGTTTTATGTGACGTTTTATCATGATAACAACTATCCAAGAACATGCTAAATGTAAGTCAAAATTTCTCAGAGGAAAAGAAGTCTAGAGATAGGAAACACCTTAGTATATTTTACCTTCTTGAATCAGAAAACACAGGTGTGACAATGGAAGAATATCCAAGACCAAAGAGGAGGGCAAAGCTTCACTTTCAGTGGCCTCAGTTACATTATAACAGCATAAGTTTCCTAGATAGTTTGAGACATACATTTTAGTTCATAGCATTAATTATGCTGCATGTATGTGTTAGGCTAATTATATGACTATTATTTATAAATGAAGAAAACTATTTTCAGTAAACTTCAACTTCCAATTTATTTTCTTTGTTTTGTACATTGTCCTTTGTATCAAATGCATTTTTCAAAGCAGAAACGAAATTTGTCCTACAGTGAGCTATCGCTTCTTTTGTGCCCATAATGAGATATGATCACAAAGAACAAGCTTGGGATTTACATGATTCAAAGGGAGCACCCAAAAATATTTCGGGCTTTTCATTCTCCACTGCAAGGCCCGTTCACACCGTGCCCTCTGCCCCAGGCACAGGACACCCCTGAACCTCGGGAGATGTTCTTCCCATGGTGGCAGGGTTCTGGGCTTCAGGGAATGGCGCCCTCACCCTCCCAAGCCCTGAAGTTTTCTGTACCTCCTGCCCCACACTATGTTATGGGGAAATCTGAGAGGTGGCGCAGCCCTGTGCGACAAGCTGTACCAAATATGCACACTCCTGCTTCGGTGGCATTCTGGGTGCCAAGAACCCAGGGTCCTGTTGCTTCCCTGGGCCTTACCTGGGCAGGCAGAAACAGACTCCACCCGATGCCATATTCAGTTTTTACTCTGGCTCAGTAGTGCCTAAGCTTTTGAGACTAAGTCAAGAATTACCTCTCTTCTCTCTCTGCATTCTAAGGCATTAAAGATAAAATGTCCTGATGAGAAGGGTTAGGGAGAAGATAGAAATACCAAGAACAAATACACATCAGCTGGTACTCCAAAACTATTTTCCGGGGTCATGAATATTCAGATCATGCATCAAAGAATATGGTTACTCTCATTTATATAATTACAATGCATGCTATGAGGAACAATCACTCTGTTAACATTTCCTCCATTCTTGCTTTGGAACTCTGTGCTCAACATTCTTGAATCTACTCTTCAACTTGTGCCAAAGTAAGTCCACACCCATACCTCTAAGAAGCAGGGTCTCACCTTAAGGCAAGGTCCCTCCTGTTATCAGTTGGTGGGGAGAGCACTGTCTCTCAGGCTGGAGGACAAGCCTGGGAGACAGAGCTTGGGCAGAATGAGGAAGGGCTATGATATAGAGTGGATGGAGTTCCCTGGTGGGTTTTCTTCCATTCCCAGAATCTTATGTCGAATTGAATGGGAGCCAGTTAGCTATGAAAGGATCAGAAAACTATATTTCATAGTATATAATTTGTACTCCCTATAGACAGCTCGTATGTCCTTTTTTGTATCTCTAAGTATTTAGTAAAACCATGTGGAGGTCATGAGGTGCCTCCGCTCCAAAGGAAAGGATTTCAACTCTGCTTGGGCCGTAACCTACTTAGAAAGAGCAGCACACCCTTGAGACCAGTATAGAAATGACTCTGGGCAAGCAATCGAAAGAACTCAGAAGGCTCAAGTTTGCCCTTTTCTCAAATGGAAATTTTCGCTCCAAAGGCATATCTAAGAGACGTATTTTTCAAAGCCAGGACTCCTTTTCCTAAATGTAAACACACACACACACACACCCTGCATCTCCCCAGCCCCAAATTCTTTCCAGGGTGGCCTACCCCATACCCTCACTGAAGACACAGCAGTCTATCACTACCACCCAAGATGACTTGTTAAACTTTACCTTCTGTAATTGACATCTTTTTCATTTTCCAAGCATAAAATTATATTTTAACATAGAATATGCCTTTTAAATACCACAAGCACTACTCCCTCTACCACTGATTGGAAGTCGCTGCTATAGGGATTCTGGGTTTTACCTTATTAAGGGTGATTTTAATACCTCGCAGGTCTGCTGTATATCAGACACCAGGGACACAAAGTTAAACAAAACTTGGTTCCTACATTCAGGGAGTTCAGAGTCTAGTGGTAGAGACAGAGATGTAAACAAGCCGTTAGAACACAATCCCCTCATAGAAGCTATGGGAGAAGTACGGAGGCAGGAATGAACTTTGACTAAGGAGCTAGGAAGACACCTTAAGAGAGGACATTCAAGTCGTGTATATTTTTTAATTTAATTCAAGTGATTTTTCTGATTATAAAAGCTTTTGCAGAAAAGCAAAAAATGCTACCCAGAAATATTTTGTTGTGTTTTAGCACATAATCTATTTCTGAAAAATAAATCTGACATACATATTTTTACAATTTACTTTTCTCTCTTGAGACTTTATTTTTCAAAGATTTTACGTCATTAAATATTATTCTACAGGGTGACTGACAATGTAAGTACCTTTCTGTGATAATAATAAGTAAAACTATGGAGCACTTACCATGTAGCTGGCAATTTAATAAGTGCTGTATATAGACTAAATTATTTATTTCTAAAATAAACAAACAAAACTAACGAAACCAAAACTGAATCCTATGATTAAGATTATTAATTAATCATTATTTTAATACCCTTAGTTTACACATGAATAAAATAAAGCACAAAGCAATAATATAACGTGGCCAAGCCTAGTAAGCTCATAGCTAGTCACAACAGTTACTAATACCCCAATAAGAAGCAAAAACAGGATTTAACCCAGGAGTCTGTTTCCAGACTACTGTTTTTACTATTATGCTACATTGCTTCTCCAGCCTACTTTCAACACACACGCACACACACACACACACACTTTGAAATCATGTCTCCTGATGTGTTGTTGTGTCTGGCACTCTTTCCTACACTGAAAAGAACATAAAAATATCAAAAGCCCAAACAAGGTTTATATGATATGTCCTAGCAATCCTACATCATGGAATTTATCCAAGAGACGCTATTATAGATACATTACTATTTTAATGAGCATGCTCATTGTTGTATTATTTTATTTGCAGCCTTTTGATTATTAATGGTGATGACCATTTTTTCACATTTGTTGAACATTTTTATCCTTGTTTGATAAGCTGTGTAGTCATTTTTTGGCCCATTACTTTAAAAGGTTGTTTGCTATTTTTTAAGTAAATCATTCCTATATACAAAGAATATTAAATTTTTGTAAATCTGTAATAGTTTGTCCCTTGCCTTTAAGATAGTTATGGTATTTTATGAAGTACGTGAGTTTCAGATTTATCTGAAATTTACCAATCATTTTAATTATGGCTTTATCCTTGCTGTTATATCATGAAAACACTGTACCGTTATGACAACAGATAGCTATTATTTATTTTTCTAATTATTTCTAGCTATTCATTTTTTACTTTTTTTCAAAACGGAATTGGCTTATTTTCTGATAATAAAATTACATTCAAATTGAAAAAGATAATATAGATAACTACATAAATAAACATAAAAGCATCTCTAATCTAACCATCCAAAAATAAACTATTGATATGAAAAGGGTATCCCTTGAGTAGTCAGCCCAGTATGGATCAGAACATGTGTGTGAGGAAGTTAACCAGAACTTGGGAAAGAACTACCAGAAAGGATTAGAGGAACTGTGCACAGACTCCCACAAGGCCAGGAGGAGGACCTGTTTCTAACACCTGATCTGGAAATTTCATAGTTTGTGGGCATTTGATAGAGAACGCAAAAGGATTCTGCCTCAGTAATGGAGAATAATTAACGATAGACAGAACACTTGTCAGGTCCTGCCAAACAAATCTTAAAAGCAAGATCCATATCTAAAAGGATAAGACTGTTTCCAAGTAATATAAGTGTATCCCAAAACAAAGCTCAGAATATTTGAACAAATATAAAAATATCCAGCACCCAACAAGGTAAAATCCACAATGTCTGATATCCAATCAAAAATTACCAGTCAAGCAAAGAAGCATTGGAAAATACAAACCATAGTGAGGAGAATAATCTATCAAACAAAACTATACAAGCATTGACACAGATGTTAGAATCAAAAGACAAGGGCAATCAATCAGTTATTATAACTATATTCCACAGGTTCAAAAAGTTATGTATATGTGGAAGATATAAAAATAATCCAAATCAAACTTCTAGAGATAAAAACTATAATATCTAAAATAAAAAATACATGGGATGGGATAAACAATAGGCTAGATATTGCAGAATAGATTAGTGATTTTGAATACCTTGTATTAGAAGCCATACAAAATGAAAATAGAATAAAAATAATTTTTAAAAAAGAGTGTCCATGAGCTGGAGGACAACATATGTAATTAGACTCCCTGAAAGAAAGAAGAGAGGTGGGGACAGGAAAAATATGCGAAGAAACAATGATAGAAAATTTTCAAATTTGATGAAAATAATACACCCACAAATCCAAGCTCCATAAAACACAAGCACAAGAAACATGAAGAAAACTACACCAAGGGACAGCATAATTAAATTGTTCACAATCTGTGATAAAGAGAAAATCTTAAAAGCAGCCAGAGAAAAAAAGCATCTTTATGTATTGAGTAAACAAATATGAAAGCCAGCAGATCTCATGTCGGAAACAATGAAATGATAAGGCAGTGGAACAATTTCTACATTACTGCATTAAAAGAAAAAAATATTAACTTAGAATTCTATATGTACCAAAAATTTCTCTCAAAAATGAAGTTGAAATAAAGACTTTTTCAGATATACAAAAGGTGGGAAGAATTCATCATCAGTAAACCCACTCAATAAGAAACGTTAAAGGAAGTTCATCAAGTGGAAGGATGATACTGCCAGATAAAAATATGAATACAGACAAAGGCATAAAGATAATTTAGAAACGGGTCTACTGGGGTAAACATGCAAATATCTTTAAAAGATAATTGACTCTAAATGAAAGCAACAAAAATGTTGTGTACGGTTTATAACACATGTAAAAGTTAAATGTATGACAATAAAACAAAGATTGGAAAGGGAGGCATGGAAATGTACTATTATAAAGTTTGTGAACTATACATAAAGTTGTGAAACATCACTTAAAGGTAGACCATGATGTTTAAAATGCATACTATAAAACCTAAAGCAATGACAAAAATAATAAAAGAGAGTTATAGCTAACAAGCTAATAAGGAGATAAAATAAAGTCATGACAGGCATTCAAATAATTCCCCCCAAGAAAAAGGGAAGACAGAACAGCATGTACAAAAAGAAAACAAATCCAAGAGCATAGACTCAGACCTAATAATCATCTTAAGTGTAAATGGTCGAAACAGTCCGTTAAAAACTAGAGACTGTTGGGGGCCAGCCTGGTGGCATAGTGGTTACGTTCATGAGCTCTGCTTTGGCGGCCCAAGGTTCACAGATTGGGATCTCGGGCGTGGACCTAGCACCGCTCATTAAGCCATGCTGTGGCAGCATCCCACATAAAATAGAGAAAGATTTGCACAGGTGTTAGCGCAACAACAATCTTCCTCAAACAAAAAGAGTAAGCTTGGCAACAGATGTTAGCTCAGAGCCAATCTTCCTTACATACACACACACAAAAAAAAAATCAGAGATAGTCAGATCAGATAAAAGAAAATTCTAGGACTACTGTATGATCCAGCAATTCCCTATCTGGATATATACCTGAAGGAAATGAAATCACTATCGCAAAGAGATATCTGTACCCCCATGTTCATAGAAGGATTATTTACAACAGCCAAGACATGGAAATAACCTAAGTGTTCACTGATGGATGAATGGATAAAGAAAATGTATATAGACACAATGGAATATTATTCGGCCATAAAAAAGAAGGGAATCCTGCCTTTTGCAACAACATGGATTGACCTGAGGGCATTATGATAAGTGAAATAAGTCAGACAGAGAAAGATAAATGTATGATCTCACTTCTATGTGGAATCTAAAAAGTCCAAATTCATAGAAACAGAGAAAAGATTGGTGGCTGCCCATGGTGGGGTTTGGAGGGTGGGGGAAACGGGTGAAGGTGGTCAAAAGGTACAAACTTTCACTTTTAAGATAAATAATTTCTCGAGATATAATGTACAACATGGTGACTATAGTTAACAGTACTGTATCATATATTTGAAGGTTGCTCAGAGAGTAGATCTTAAAAGTTATCACCATAAGAAAAAAAATTCATAATTATGTGAGATGATGGATGTTAACTAAACTTATCATGGCAATTATTTCACAATATATACAAATGTCAGACTCATTATGTTGTACACCTTTAACTAATACAATGATACATGTCAGTTATATCTCAATAAAATGGGGGAATCAAAAGCCAATTATACACTGCCTACAAGAAACAGACTTTAAATATAAAGAGACATATAAGTTAAAAGTAAAAAGATGGGTAAAGACACACCACATGAGCATGAATTAAAAGAAGGTTGGAGTGTCTAACTTAATCTGACAAACGTAGTTTTGAGCGGAGATGAAGAATAGAGAGAGGTTGGTCAGCAGAAGAAAGTGGGGCTAGAAGAAGGGAAGAGAAGGAGAATGAGGGGAAGAGAGGTGTGAGGACCCAACTTACGCAGGCTGTTAGGTGAAAGGCTTTCAGTTAAGGCCTCTGCTTTATGCCGTCTTTTTCTCTTGTCCCCATATACCTGTTGTACCTGATCTTTGGGGTTCTGGTAAGCATCTCAGATCCCTTTTCTCTGACGAAAGTCCTCTTCTACGTGTTCTGCACTGCTTCTTCCTTCACTATTTTATATATTAAGAGGTTTCCAAAGTCTCTCGTTATTTCACAATGTGTGTAAAAAGCTTATTAACAGTGAGACTCCTACTTCTCTGTACCTTTCAACCAGGAAATATTAGGAAACACTTACACATGAATTGACTCCTATAAAAGGACCAGAATTGAAGGAGGCAAAGGACATTCCTGGAAGACAGGTAAATAAGGGCCAGAGCAGGAAGCACTTGGGAAAACATCCAATAGGAGTTCAGATTTTACTCCGTATGTAGGCACGGCCATTGAAAGAATTAAAACAGTGAATTAATAGGATCACATTTGCATTTTAGAAAAAAAATAGTCCCGAAGATCTCCCATTAAAAATGGCAGCCTAAAACCAGACATTTACGTTAGTTCCTTCCCAAAACCCTATTGAAAGTAATAAAACCACTATAATCCCAGAAGTTCAAAAGAATGAGAGAGGCAAGGATAGCAGATGATATCAATCATATTATGAAAGGCAGAAAGACTTGTTGAAATTCAATATGTAGCTATTGACATAATAAAACTGAAAGGGATTTAAGTGTCAAAGGATAAGAAAGCAACGAGGAGAAATTGGACCCGCACTATGAGAAGCTGCCAAGGCCATAAAGAAGAGCAACCAAGTACTTGTGGAAATAGGAGAAGAGGCTGCACACAAAAGCAGGAGAACTGGTGGAAACTTGGAAGAACTTAAACCTCAGACCCCCATTCACCACCCCTTTCAGCCAGGACCAAAGCCCTCTAGCACCTGAGCAGAAGAGAGAAGTTTCCTGGAAAAGGGAAATAGAACAACTTCTGTCTCAGGGACACCAGGCAAGCAGAAGGCTGCAGAGAGGCAATATATTAAAATGAGTGAGATTAAATAAAAATCTATTTTCTGAAACCCTGGCTTATATCTTCTAAGCATGAGTTTGAAGGGCTAGAGAACCCAAGGCTATTTAGAGAACACAAAAACTGAAAAAAAATCCTCAAGAATAGAAGATGTGCTGAGAGTCTCAAATTTGGCAGAAGTCAAGTAAGAAGACAATTTAAGAATATCCTTGGAATGTGACAGAAAGTCATCAGTACCTTAAAAATAAAAAGAAGGATAAAGAAACTGGGTTTGGAGGACATTATTTTTACCCTAAGGAGTTTCTAGAGCCAGCCCTGGTGGCCTAGTAGTTAAGACTCAACGCTCTCACAGCGGCAGCCCAGGTCCGTTTCCCTGTTAAGGAACCACACCCCTGGTCTGGCAGTTGTCACACTGTGGTGGCTGCATGTTGCTGTGATGCTAAAAGCTATGCCACTGATATTTCAGATGCCACCAGGGTCACCCCTGGTGGACAGGTTTCAGTGGAGCATCCAGACTCAGACAGATTAGGAAGAAGGACCTGGCCACCCACTTGTGAAAACGTTGGCCGTGAAAACCCTGCGGATAGCAGGGAGCACTGTCTGAAAGAGCACGAGGTGAGAGGATGGCACAAAACGAGCGGGGAGGGTTCCACTCTGCTCTCCACAGTGTCACTAGGAGTCGCAATCCACTCCACGGCACCAACAACAACAAAAGGAATTTCTAATATGGCGTGTCTATCACTGTGACTCATAACTTGCAAACAAATTTGCGCAAGAAGGCCATCCTGGAATCTTCCCATCACAGAACACAGCATCCACTCTACGTATGTAAAAAACAAGTCATGGGCAGCAGCTCTAATGAGCCAAACATCTTCAATTTAATCTTTAAATGATCCTGAAATTGATAGCCTAAAAGTTACACCCTAAATCTTCTAGAGATGCAGAAATATAGAGATAAAAGACCACCATGTTTGAATAGACTTAATGACCTCTGTTCTTAAAGAAAAATGGCAGGAAAGGTTCAGTTGGGGTATTTAAACAGTTTTATAATAACGTTATCACAACTATGAACTCTTAAATCACGATATTAACCTACAATGCAGTGGAGATAACCTGCCTGGAACGAAGTTTTCCTGTTTTGCAGCCTTCTGATTACTGACGGGGCATGCTAACACCACATCACTGCTTGCAGGAACATCAGTGCAGCTGGGATACGGACATCATTCCTTGCCCCTCCCCTGCCTATACCCTCTGCTCCAACCCCAGTGCTCATTCTCATAACATGCCAACCACTTCCCATCTTCGTGCTTCTCTGCTTTTCTGACAATGCCCTCTGCTTTCTTTCTTACCTCCTCTAGTTGGCCACCCACTACTGATTCTTAAATAGCAGCCCAGAAGTCTCGTCTGTGGAGCCTTCCTGGCTGTCTTCAGGCAGAGTTAGTAGCTTTCTTCTTTTACCAAAATGCTTTATACAGAACTCTCCGATTGCGCTCACCACACTGTATTATAATTGCCGGCTGGTATACATGTCTCCCCACTACAATGAAATCAAAGACCATGTCACATTCAGCTTTACAGTCCAGAAAACTTTCTGGAATACAGTGGGTACTCAATAAGTGGCAGGTAAGGGGAGCATAATTATTTGATTCTTATTCTTGCCATTGTATCTAAGCTTTTTTTCCCCCATAACTATGACTTTTTTTCACATCATGGCCATTAATAAAAGTACCTCAAGGATCTTTAATTATGGAGTTTACTTTGTTGATTTACATTTTTTTCAACTTGTTGACACATCGTTTACTAAAAGAGCATCACTGGGTCAGAGCAGTCAACTAGAGGTCTTGAATCAGAAACTTGATGTATGCAGGTGAGAGCAGGGGTCTGAAAAAAGCAAGCTTGAGTCTATGTGAAAAACTAATTTAATGACCCAGTGTCACCAAGTCTGCTTGTTCATTAATTATGATTTCTAAATACTTTTGAGACCCTAAAATAGAAGAGACCACATAATTATAGAGTATTGTTGTGTAAGCACATATAATTAGAGATTACCATTATCCAAAGAAAAATGTGTGGAATCTCCTTTGAATGTATTTATTTTTTAAAAGGGAAGACTTTTTTTACTGAATATGGTATAATATAATGGGGGAAGAAATGTAAGGAAAAAAAAATCCCACTTGTTTGAAGCCGAATTGAGGACAGACTTCACTTAGCAACTACTACATGCCAGGAACGGTACTAGGCACTGGAGGCTCAGCAGTGAGCAAGCGACACAGTTGTCTGACCTCATGGTATGTACAATTTAGTGGGGGATATAGAAAACTAGAGACATAAATGAAGAAAACAAAAGTAAATAAGCATAAATTACCATAGTTCCCATAAAGGAAACAAAGCACAGGATGACGTGTTAAAGATTAATGAGGGTGGATTCATGTCACATAGTGTAGTTGGGGAAGAATTCTCTGAGACGTTGACATTTAAACCGAGACCTGGAGAATGAGGGGTCAGTTCTGAGGGATCAGGGGTCAGTTCCAAAAGAGTAGGAAAAGGTTGGGCAGTCTAGGTATCACAAGCAGCACAAACACAGTCCCTGAGATGAAGAAGAGCTGGGTGTGATCCAGGAATTTCAAAATAAAAAAGTCGAAGTGAGTAAAGTATGGTGACCAATGAGAAGAACAGACTGAGATGAAACTCTGGGGACAGGCAGAAGTCAGATCACACAGGGTCTTATTGGCCATAAGGTGTCTGGACTTTATTTCACGGGAGTAGGAAAATATTAAAGGGTTTTAAACAGCAAATCCACATAATCTGATTGACCTTTTAAAAAGATCACTCTGATTGATATGTGCAAAATAGAGAAGAAGAAACAAAATAGAAAGTTGGCTGCTTTTGTTGTCCAGGTGTTCAAGTGAGAGGTGATCACGTTTGGACGAGCCGAGTAGTGGTGGAGATGTAGACAGAAATAGGGACATTTAAGAATACAGTCTGAAATAAAATCAACAGGATTTGCTGATGGCTTAGAGGTGGTCATGAGGAAAAGCAAAAATCAAGCATGATTCCCTGGTCTCAGATGAGGAAAACTGGAGAATGGACATGTTAGAAAGGGTGATTGGGTTAAGATAAAGAGTTTCACTTGGAATATATTTGGTTTGAAGTGTCTATGAAGCATCTAAGTAGATGTGTGGAAGATACAAGTCTGAAGTTAAGGAGAAGCTAGGCTGGAGATAGAGACTCAGGAGGTGTAGGTACGTGGACGGTATTTAAAGTCATGAAAGGAATGAGCTTCCCAAGAGGATGAAGATAGCAAACCCAATGGAGCTCCAACATTTACTAGTCAGTTGGCAGAGGAAACTGAAAAGGAGGACCAGGGAAATGAGAGAAAGAGCCACAGATTGCAGCGTCAATGAGTCTAAGAAAGGAGAGTGTTTCTACAGGGAGAGCACGGTCAACTCTGTTGAATGCGTTTAAGAGGCTGACTAGGATGCAGATAGAAAATTAACTGTTTTTTGATGGATTGGCCAACACAAAAGTTACTGTGACCTTCACAAGGTCTGTTTTCAGTTAAGTGGTAGAGTCAAAAGCCATATTCAATTGAAAAATTAGTAGGGGAGCGGGAGGGGGACAGCAGAGAAGTTTATCTAAGTTCCAGAAATGAGGTAGTAGCTACATGGAGTGTGAGGAGCAAAGAAAGTCCTAGTTGGTTTGTTTCAGTGGGATGGGAGGGGCACTTTCAGGAAGAGAAATTCTAGAACATATTTGAGTACTGGTAGGAATGATTTACTATAGAGGGAAAAATGGTTGATGTGGGAGAGAGATGGGGGAATAATTGAAGGGAAGGATTTGAAAAAGTGAGAGGGGTGTGTCCTCAAGACAAGTGGGACAATTTATCTTTGATAGGTAAAGGGACATTTCTTCCATTTTAACAGAGAAAAAGAAGAGAAAATAGATGTAGATGTAAGAAGATTTGTAAATCTACTGTGAATTTAGGAGAATGGGGCATTCCAATGAGATGACCTTTTTTTTCTCGCATAATGAAACACATTCTAAGAGGAAGGGGGCTAGGTAAACATCTGAACACCTGGAAGGAGGGGTGTGGAAAGTTTCAGAAAAGAAAGAAGGTCTAAAAGAGTCATCTCGGGGTGTGGGAAAGAAACTAGGGTGGGTGCAAATGTTGAATGTCTATCTGATGTTTGTGATCACGAATTTAGAGTGAAAACTAGTCCAAGTTGCATGAGTTTTGTTCCCTTCATCATTCTGCTGCTCAGATTCAGGCACAGAGAAAGGAGAGGAGCTGGTCTTAGAGTAAAAGGTTTAAAACCCCTGGGCCGGCCCAGTGGCACAGCAGTTAAGCGTGCACATTCTGCTTTGGATGCCCGGGGTTCACCGGTTCGGATCCCAGGTGTGGACATGGCACCACTTGGCAAGCCATGCTGTGGTAGGTGTCCCACATATAAAGTAGAGGAAGATGGGCACGGATGTTAGCTCAGGGCCAGTCTTCCTCAGCAAAAAGAGGAGGATTGGCAGCAGATGTTAGCTCAGGGCTGCTCTTCCTCCAAAAAAATAAATAAATAGCCATAAAACCCATAATTAGGAAGTGCTGCAGATTCGGTGATGAAGTCCATATTCAATGACAGGAGCAATAGCTGAGGGGGAAGAGTCACAGGAAGTCATTAAGCTGACAAGAAGCTGAGTGTCAGGAACTGGCCTCCCCTTTACTAGGGAGCTGTGAGGAAGCAACAGCAGTAAGAAGTTGTCATAACCACCCCGTGAATGTTTAAATAGCCCAACAATATGGTCAAATGTTAGAGTATGACACAAAACTTGAGTAAACAAGAGAAAATGTCAAGAAAGGTGGTAGATTTGTGACAGGAGACGGTGGGAAGGTGGCATAACAGTGGGATGTCAAGTTCAGAGTAGTGCCGGGTTGTGCAGGAGTGAGACAGACCCAAGGTAAATATAGGCCACCAAGAGAGAGGACACCTACTTCACCCAGCGACCTTGAGGACATGCTTGAGAGGGGCTGCAGGCAAAGTGGCATTCTTGGGGGACATGCTGTTTCCAGTGAAGGCAAGGAGATGGAGTTCTCTTGAGAGTGAGGGCTGAGAACGTAGGAGTAGTCGCTGGACACAGAAAGGGATGTTCGGTAGACAAACTGAAAGAGTTGGGGAACGGGGTGTGGATGAAGTCAGGGGGGAATGGACGCAACAGTGTCAAGTGGACACTGCGGCTGCTAATGAAGTTGGGCCTGGAAAATGGTGACTAAGATCAAGAGGGAAGTGAGGCATGGTGGAATCACTCTTAGCCTTTTAGAGAAGCAAGATATCCTGGCTTCTATTTCTTTAACAAGAACCAAAAGAAATTCTAGAACATGCTCCATCATAGGTCATTGCCAAAGCAGCTGTTCCTTTTGGCCGCTGGCAGAATAATGGCAGTGATGAGCAGCATCACTGAATGCCATCGTGGGCAGCATATTACTCTATACTTCATTACACAAAATATACCATCTTTTCCATTTTAATGTATTTAGCTCCATCTGAGAGAGTTTTTTTAAAAATAGAATCCTATCTATAGTGTATAGTGTTTAACTGAATTTGCTGCTGGTGGCCTTGCTCTTCATAGGCTCACAATAGTCATCACAGATGGGTTGGTAACACTTCCATACCAGATGCGCCATAGTCACTATCCGCTAAGGAAAAGGGCTCCTGGATGACCCGAGTCTCTAACACAGCTCCAGGCTCAGGGGCTGGTGATGGAGGAGAAGGAAGAGGATCTCAGAATTTGTCAACCTCATCGCATCTGGTGAAGTTTGGAATGGTAATGCATATCTGTTTCATTTGTCACCCACAAGCTTATTTCCCAACTATGTTCAGACAGACCCCAAATGGAAGAATTATAAACAAATGATAGCACTTGTACAGGCTCAGCCAGAGCAACCCCTCCCTGTGTCACCTTTATGTCCGTCCAATCCTCAAGGAGCCAAAGGGAAGCAGAAAGACCCTATGCATTGGCAGTGAGAAGCTGTCCATGATAGATCCTGAAGCAGAGAAGGGGAAAAAACAAGGCTTCAAGGCATGATACAGAATAGCAAATATGTTAGGGCAGCCATGACATTATTTTTTTGAGTCACAAAAAACTTCTACTGAACAAAAGGAAGAGGTAGTTTCTCTTTGACAAAAAAAAAAAAAAACCCAGAATCAGGCTTAGAATTAGACTCAGTGACAAAATAGAGAATTTAATCCTTATGAGCAAAAATTGTGCCACTTTAATTTTCCTGACTGTATACGCCCTCTTTGAGGCATATGAAGTTATTTTTTCAATAGCTTTCTGTTCTAATTATGTGCTATCTTTTTATTAAAGGGATAAATGAATTTTGTTCTTTAAGGGAAAAAAAGAAGCTTCAAGAAGAATTAAAATATTTAAGAATTGCTTTTAAATGGATTATATACATACTTAAATACACTTTTTTTAAGGAGGAAATATAAAACGTGTTATTTCCCTGAGACTAAGCTCTCTGTCTCCTCCCTCTTTCTTCCCTTCCCTTCCCCCTTCACCTCATCCTTCCCTCCTCCTCTCTCTCCCACTCCCTTCACCCTCTGCTTTCAGCTGAAAGGTCGGAATCTATGTTACTAAAACACACCATGGCAGGCAGTGATAAACAAGATCCAGGAGCACTGGGGGCAGGGCAATTGGTTGGCACCTTTGTTATGCCACAGACAAAGATAAAATAGACAGCCCATTCAGAGATTCCCTTGAGATTTCCTGGCACTGTAGCAGAAGCTGCACAGGGGTTGGGGTGGGGCATGGTAAATCTAAGAGAGAAGAAGAGAGAGAGAGATGAGCAAACACACTGTGGGGAGTGCCTTCCCAACTCTTTATCTATGACTGAGCCACAGGGAACCACTCTCTTTCCAGCACTTCTCCAGGCAGGGAGTGAGGAGAGCCATGCCACAACACCTCTCCTTGGGCTCTGACTCCTCACACTACTGTCTCACAAGCCCAGTCTGCATGGTCCCAAAGCCACATTCCCTGGAGCAGCCACTCCTGGCATCCCCTCCCCCCCATTGCCTGAGGCAGCTGGTGTGGCCCTAGGCTCTCTTGAGTCAAGGGGCAGTTTCTTAGAACAAAGTACACAAGAGCTAGCTAGTGTGAGGAAGTGATCCATGTAATTATTTATCCATTTGAACAGGTGTATTTCTTTTTTCTGACATTCTTCTGAAATTACCTGGCTGTGAGCTTTGTCATCAAGTCTGGGGCCTGTGGATAGCATGACTGTCCGTGGTTCATCGTTTCTTTAAGGCAGTATTGGTACGCCATTCACCATGGAGCCATAACACTACACATATCAGATAGAAGCTGGAGGGATAGAAGCAAAGAGAGAGGGACAGAAAATGCAGAGGAAATAAACATGGGCAGAGTTGGATGATGGGAGTACAAAGAGAGAGGGAAATGAAATCAAAACAAATGAGATGAAGACCTGTCTCCAAATGTTCAGCAAAGACAGAAGCTCCCGAGGATGTATGGGAGTTCCCAGCCATAGATTTTATTTGTTGGATTTGATTGTCACCCTGGTGGCCTTGCTACCTCGGTGTCCTACCTGGTGGCCTGGCTGCCTGAGGATGTGCCCACTCTGTTTCTGGGCTGGAGACAGGCCTAGATGACAGGGTTGCTTAAATGGGGCCATGGAAGAGCGATTACGTGATTCAACTCTTCGAACTTATTTTATTATCACTGTTGAAGGATAAATAGAGAAAGGGGAAAAAAGCCACTGCACACTTTAAAAGGAAAGTCTAGCAATTTCTTTGTGGTATGTTTAGTCTCCTGCATTTACCCCAGCTTTAAGTGCAATTAAACATCTGTCAATCTGATATTAAAAAATGGAGGTAAAGCTAAGACTTTTGTTTAATTCAATTCTTAATCAAACTATTTAAGTTATTGTGCTGCTGACTTCTTCTATTTACAGCTTTCCTTTAAAATGTCCAGTCACTCAGTGAAAAGCATTTGAATTCGTATTTATAATTAAAGATTAGCGTTTCCCTCAACCTTGATAAACTATAAGTTTTTATTACTATATCTTGATTTTGATCTATCTAAATGGAATGGTCAAAACATGATACTATGTAGATGTCATTCTAACCATCACAGTCATCTCCACAATTGGCACCAAGACTGTGACTAAATAAATCAAGCAATAGTCTGCATTTATTCTTAAAGGTGGTTCTAATCAGATTGGCCATGCAGAAATCCAGTTCACTAACAGGGAACGAATGTGGTCAGAGCTAGCATTTTACATGCATATGTACGTTTAAGCCAACGATGTCTCCTTTTCTTCATTTTTACTCACTCATTCTATTTATTGATTGCCAGTGATGTGCCAGCATCCCCTCAGGGGCACGTTTACCGTGGCAGCAAAGACCATAGAGCAGTGGAGTCCTCCCTGAGGGGCTCACAGTCTGGAGGTGGATTTAGAGAGGTGGTTTCACTGAGTGTGACATAGGCGTGGTATGGGGACAGTCAGCAAGCACCGGGTACTTTGGGAACACACAGGCAGGACTCCCAGCCGGGACTGGGGCTCAGGGAAGGTTTGCGGAGAAATCACCCTTTCGGCTGAGCCTGAAGGAGAGCAGGATTTAACCAGCCAAAGGCGGGCAGAGCGGGAGGTGGGAGAGGGGCGGTTCTGGCCAGAGGGCCCACTATTTGCAAAGCAGAGGAAGGAGACTGTATGATTGCTCAGAACAAGCACAGGGTCCCATGAGGATTGGGTACAGAGTGAGGGGGAGCCGGAGGAACTAAGGAGAAGCCAGCAGGCATGAGGAGTTGGGGAAGCCATGCTGAGATTTCGCTTCATCTTAACAGTGGTTGCCCTCCACAGACTTTCTTTATAATCACCTTTTAAGGACAATATTCATAATAAAATCTTACATAAAGCAAAGTTACATAATTTAGAAGTTTTACGATAATATTTTGAAGAAAAAAGTCATATACCCTATTAATCTATGTTTTACACAAAGACTATAGCATATTTAGAACAAAAATCAAACCAAGATTTCAGAAATGATGTTTATGTGCATTTGTGGTAATTATTTACATGATACATTCAATTACTATTTAAGTGAACAAAACTTGAGTTTATAAGTTGAGTTCTGAAATTCCAGCTGACTCTGAATTTATTTTATGAAACATTTCCCGAGCACCACTCTCTCACTCCTCAGCATGCAAATTATAAAATGTTTGGCATCAGATTTTTAATAAAAATCTAAAATATTTATAACAGTTGCTAATGATTAATGAAGATCTCTTCTGAAACCCATATGTTAATTATTCATATCATCCTCTATTTTTCTCATCTGTACCAGACTCTGTTCTATTTTCCTTTTATACAAAAATTAATTAATTAATTTTAAAATATTAAATATATGATGAAAATAATAAATTTAGGATAGCTGTTTTCTCTACTGCCACCTGTTATATATTGACAGCCATATGAATTTAAAATCTTAAGAAAAAATGCTTACTTCAGAACACTTTTGGAAATAAATCTAATAAGACACTGTTTATGTTTGAGTTAAAATTACAAAATTAGGACATTGTAAATGAAAATTAGAATTCCACACGAACAAAATCTATATTACTTAAAAACAAATGCCAATAAAACAGCTGTATTATTTACAATTCTATATGGAATCAGATCAGAAAGCTAGGTAAGAAAATGGCGTAGTAATCAGTATTGATAGTACATTAAGAAGAACCTTACAGGGCTGACAGAATCATTCTCAATTTTATGCAAAAAAAAAAAAAAGGAAAATGATCCTTCTCTATATGCCATCATAACTAAAGCAGATCTACTTAGTAATAATTTTGAAAACCAAATTTGTCTATAGTGCAGCATAGAAGGCAAAGAAATATATTGGCAAAAGGCAAGTAAGATAATTTGAGGGTTCAAACATCTGACTTTAGACAATAAGTACAGCACTAGTATCAACAAAGGTATCAGTAGAAATGCTTAAGAAAAATGCCTCTTTTAATTATCTGAATCAGCCTGGCTTATTTCATAATTTCCCAATATCTTATTCTTAGAGAAAAGGGGAAAATAAAACTAAGATATGTTACTTCTACGTTGCCTTATTTAATCATTTACCATTCATAATCAGCCAGACAGTATACGCAACCTCCTTTCCACGGATGAGAAGATGACTTGTCCATAGTTACACTGCTGGAACAGAATTCACTGAAGTCCATTCTTTATTGCCTGTATAGCCCTCCCTCACAAGATACTGTGTAAGTTCAAGAACTAAGAAACTACATTTTATTTCAAGTCCTTTTTCTGTAGCCAGAGTCAACAATCTTGAGGCCATAATATCCTCACTTAGCTAGTTTTATCTGCCAAGAAATTAAAGCATGCCTTAGGAGGACCTATCATATCTATAATATTTTTCTATGTTCCGAAGGAGATTCAGACAAAATATTTTAAATGGTCCTTGTAGTAATGAGGATTAGATTTGGGTACATTCACAGAAAATTCTAAAATAAACTTACACAAGATAAAAGTTACTTTCTCTCATATGTGCAGACGTCCAGAGATTAGCAGCCCAAGACTGGTAAGGCAGCTCCATCGGGACCCAGACCCCTGTCTTTCCGCACCATCATTCTAGTGTATGGATTATATTATCAAGATCGCCTCATGGTCCAAAATGGCTGCTGAAGCTTCAGCAATCACATTTGAGTTACAAGAATAAAATAGGAAGATAGAAGGGCCAAAGACTGGGCCCTCATGGGTGAGACAGTTCCATTTAATCAGCCTTCCCAGAAGTCTCATAAACTACCTCCAGTTATATCTTGTTGGTCAGAGCCTTGTCACGTGGACACACCTAAATGCAGGTGGATGGGAAATAGAGACTTTCGTTTCAGATGGCCATGTGTCCAGCTAAAAGTCAGGGTCTGCTGCTAAGAAGTGAAGAAAGAATAGATATTAGGGTAAGCACATATTCCAGTCTCTACCACAGAATTTATGTGCAAAGACATTATAATGGAAATAAACACATATGCGATGTTAAAAAAAATTTAATGAAGAAAGTCAGTATTTTTGTCTACAGGATTAGGTCTATACTTAAGCTGGCTTTCAAGATCCCTCACGTCTTGATATTTTATAACTATGCCTACACTACTTGTCCCATAAACCTTCAGCTTCCTTTACACCCAAACATCTCCTCAGGAAAATGTGTGTGCATTCTCTCCTTGCACTGACCCCAGAATGATCACATCTTTTCATTTTGTGCATCCCAATGCCTAGCACAGTGCCTCATGGGTAGCAGTTCCAGGCTGTTTCATGAATAACTGCACCTTCCATGGGCAAGGTGTTATGTTAGATGCAGGAGGAAAGATATCAAAGACAACTCAGAAACATCCTTTGCCTCAAGGATCTAATAACTCTCAATCAGACATAGAAAATAGAGACTAACTCTACTCCTTAGGATGTTATTTGGATTAATTCTTTTAACAACTCTTCATTATCTTTATTATACTAAAGATATAATCATATCTTTATTAAGTATGTTTTTGGAGCAGAGCAGGAGGCTGAGTGTCATAGAGACCACAGAGAAAGTGAGACCCTGACCTAGCCTGTAAGGGAGTCGATGATGACGAAGGGAAGCTGACCCGCACAGAAGTGAATACGACTCTGCATATAGAATGAAAATAGTGAGAGAATGCTCTAGAACCCAAAAGGTGCTCTACAACCCAAGAGTATAGATAGCTAAATACAAAAATACCCACAAAAAAACACACACACACATGCACACACATATGCATACACCTGGAAAGAATGAGCTGCTCTGAATGGTTGAGTAGAAAAGTTAGAATTCAACCTCATTTGGCCTTTTCTTTTATGATTCATAAACCCATATATGGAAGGTCTGAATAAGAAGAAGAGACCAAGTTAGCCTTAATTGTGTTTTTATTAACTTGGCCAGTTCAATGACCAATCCATCTCTAAATTGGATGGTTTTATAGGTACACATTTAGGTTATACCATGCCACATTAAAACCAGCTATTAAGTTGATTAAGACTAAACTCATTTTCAGGATCCATTGCAAACAATTTTCCATGCTTGATGTGCACTTAGAAGGAGAACCTGTGGAAGGTATTATAATGTGAGCAAAGGTCAAAAGAAAGTCAGTTGAACACCAAATGGGAACCTGCCCCACAATGCTGCAGGTTTTAAAGCGAGCGTCATACCAGAATTTTATACCTAGTGGCAGGTCACGGAAAAATGGTCTCATGATCTTCTTTAGCTAATTAGGTCCTCTTTAATGCATGATGGGCTCACATGTAAAATGAGCGATGGAAGGTTCGAGGCAATACTTTAAAGAGCCACAAAAAACTCTTAAAAGTTTTCAAGGCTGTGCTTTATGAGGCTCAACAAAAGGAAAGTGACTCATTTTTGCCTAAAAAGTAAAACAGCTGAAGGAGAACATTAACAAGTTTCAAATATGTGAAAAGTTGAATGCTTAATCATAAGTCATTCATAGGCAAGAGGAAGGCATAAGCTCCTCTTGACCCACTGCCACTCGCCTGCAACCCGGCTCCCAGCCACACCCACCAAAGGCAACTGTCTGCTCAGTTTTCCCCCATGTCCTCACCATTGCAAAGTCAAGTGGTTTTCTCAGCCCACATACTACTTGAACCTTCTTTGTTGCTCTCCTGGCTCAAATCCCCTAACGAGGTGAGCTGTAGTGCGTTCCTCACACATTTCCTCAGGAAAATGCACTGGCTCGCCCCTTCCATGCACCCTGTCTGTTTCTTCTCAGTCTCTATCATTCCTTCCATCCATCTTCCTTCACCTATTTTTATAGTATTTTTGTTCCATCCTTTTCTTGCTATAAATCCTCTGTCTGGCTGCTTTTAACATTTCCCTGGGTTTCAATGATCAGATCTGTGCTATGACTTTTAAATCTGCATGTATAGGTGCTTATCTCTTGAATTCCCTGTCTGAATTTCCCATTCTCTACACAGCAACGTTCATAATATTCCAGACTCAATGGGCTAGAAACTGAATCCATACCTCCACCATGTGTATACCTGAAAACAGAGGTTTTGCTAATTCATTTCCCAGATAGTAAACCTTCCAAGGGTCTCAGACACCCATAGGTCTGTGCTTTTTAATGGGAGATTCTCAGTGTCCTGTCTTGGAATTCCTATACTTTTGCCATCTTATCTGTGGCAAGAAAACAGAACTTTAACCTCCACGTGACCTTAATGTTATTTTCCTTGCCTACTTTTGCTCAACCATTCTATCAGTCTGAAATATCATTTGCTAATCTCCACCTCTTGAAATCATATTTCGAGTAAAACTTTTCATAAACAATTCAAACCCGAATGCTTTATGGCCCACTTTAGCAAGACAGGACAATATTTGGGCAAAATTCCAAATGAAATGTTCAAAATAGAAAATCTAAACTAAGACATATCTAGCGAAAAACATAAAGGGTCAATGTTTTAAATGTAGTAAGTCAGTGGCAATAAAATAAACACAAAAATCATCACAAATAGTTTTTAACACGTCAGTCTCAGAAGGGCCTTTGAAATTGTGACATGAGCAAGGCAAGACATTCAATTGTCCCAGGTGATTTTTCTGACACTCTGTACCATTTATTAAAGTTCTTTTCTATTGATTGACTATGTGACTATGGCCTTGAAAAATAATTATGAAAATTTAAACAAAATAATCCCCTTCTTGTCCGCCTCTCTAAAATGGTCTCACAAGGAAATACATTCAGGGACACATCATCCCTTTCTTTCCTTCTTTGACATGTGGTGAACAGCGTTACTATTTGAGACACAAAGCCCAACAGGTCTCCGGTTGAGATGGTGTGCATAAAAATGACTGGAGAGTAAAAACTAGAATCTGATAAATGCCATAAAAAATGTGTCATGGACACTTAACAGTGAGGGCAAGATGATTTATTTAAGCTAAAGGAGTCACATAAGCACCACAGAGGAGGACACATTTGAAATGGATCCTGAAACATGCACAGCATTTTAAACAAATAGCCAGGTGAGAAACAAATGGCAAGGCTGAAGAAATGTCCCAAATGAAGGGGAAAATGTTGGGACCATTTGGACAACGGTGAGCATTCCAGCTTAATGGTTGAAAGCAGCACGAAAGAGCAGTAGGATGTAACTGAGATCAGGATCCACATCAAGTGGTCATGGGGGGCCTTGGATGTCAGGTTACCTAGAGCTTGGACCACTTGATTGTGTCATCAAGGGAGGGCCATCGAGGGGTTTGTGCTTGAGGAGGTTAGTCTGGCGGCATTTTAGAGGCTATACTTTGGAACACAGGGAAGCACCGGAAGGAAAGACTGGGTGAGGGATGACCGAAAAAACAAAACAAATAATGGATGCATCACAGTCAACACTCAGATCCTGGTGAGCATTTGGCTATGCTCATAAGGTAGAAGGTGAAAGACCAGAAAATGGTGAAGTTTCTAGCCTTGGTAAAAAGGAGACAGGGGATACCAACGGCAGAAAGCAGGAAAGGAGGGGAGGGTCAAGTCTGGCAGAAAATGAAAGGATTTTTCCTTGAAACACTTTTCTATGGTGGTGCAAAACGAGTTACTTGGCTTAAAACGGTACTTCTAGTGGTTTAAAGATCATGTCAAACCCAGTTTCTTCCCACCGCTTATTACCAATCTCATCTGTGTCCCCATCGGCCCTGCCTCTTGCCCACTGCAGCATTTTTGTAACATGACATCCCATCCCTCCTACTTCTGAACTCTACTCCCCAGCCCTCAAAAGCTTCCATCAGACTAGATGCTTCTAAAGGAGAAGGTAAGTTCCAGTTCAAGATGAACAGAACTGGATCCTGAACTCACCTCCTCCCACGGGCGCACTGAGTCTGCCGCTACATATGGAATAATTTCCTCTGAAAAATCTAAAGAAGAGGGTAAAACCACTTCATCGACACAGGGATGGATTCTTTGGGGTCCTAAAAAGAGGCTTTATCATTCGACCCAACCCCAACTCTAACACCTGTGTGCTGACTTGGATCACCCGAGCCTTGCTATAGGTAAAAGCAAGACATTTTTAAACATATTTCAAAATCTCTCAAATGTTTCTAATTGTCGTGCTTTTCTTACCAATAAACTTGGATCAATTATTCTGCATTATCTTTTTTTTCTTAAATTAGTTTATACAGTTTTGCTAAAAAAACAAAAACTGTTCTTATAGTCAAATTTTGTCAATTACCTAATCAAGTCAAAAGATTGTCAATAAATTATTAACCGTGATGACAACATACCTTGAAGTGATGGAAATATTTAATTTGGGGTATTATCTATTCTGCTCAATATGTTTACTTTTAAATCTTCTTGATTCTTGAACACCAGAGAAATGCTGAAATTGGCAGAGATTTTGAATAGTTCATAACTATCATTAACATTTTATGAAACCAAATAAACACAGTTTTAAAAATGATTCTAAAAAGTTAATAACTTGGGAAGACACCAGCTTATTATGTAACTTCCAGGCCAAAATTTTATCAGTCAACAACTCTACAAGACTGCCTCAAAGATTAACTCCTTCTTCAGGAAAAACAGAACTATATATGGACGAGTTTTCCTGTTTTAACTAGACTTTCAAATTTGTATTGTTTTTATGTGGAGTAAAAAATATCCAAGTACTAAAACCAAAGCAAAACCAGCATACAATTAGGCTGATATGATAAAGATATTGTATCTTTAGTCCTGTTATCATCCACAACAAAAAGAAGAATTTTTATTAATTAAGAACTCAGGTGCTGCTGCAAAAGGAAAACTTAAGTGTAGATATTTGGTAACATTTCATAACTCAACCCTCCAAAATTGCCTATTCTTTCTTTACTTCATTCACTCATGCACTCCTTAAATATTTGCTCAGCATCTGTTGCCACAAAGCACTGAGAGGGAATACAGAAATAAACAAAATAAAATCATTAGCTTAAAGGTACATATTATCTTATTTCCTAGTGGTCTGCAATCCCAAATTATCAGCCCAAGTAGAATAATTTTTTTTAAACTAAGATCAAAGAAACCTTCAGGAAACTGAAGATAGGCTTGTACCAAAATTTTAAATAAACAAACAAATCCCCAGAGGGAATGGACATAAGAGCTTGTGATTAGAAAAACACTAAACACAAAATTGCAAAATTACCAAGAAATATTCTATTCTGGTTGACATTCAAGAAAGCAACAAAGAAGCAAGAAGATCAAATCATAAATAAATGCAAAATAAATAGGTAGGTAGACAAAATAATATTTATGTTGCTACTTTATAGTTTACAAAGTGTTTTTATATGTACGGTTTCTTCTAATTTCATCTTCAGGTCTAGTACTTACGGCAATGTGTGTGTGTGTGTGTGTATACTTTTTTAAAAAGCCAATGATCATTTCTTTTCCTGTAGGATTCTCTCTCCATCTTCAAAGACACTGAAGATTCATCCATCTATGTCTAAGTTAAAATGACAAGGAATGTTTTCTTTGATTTATTAGTAAACAACTAAATACCAACATTAAGCTTTTAGGAAAAGATTAACAACATTGCACTGTAGTACCTGTCATGTTAATTTAAGGAAAAGCTGTTAAAAATGTTCATTCTTTGTAATGGAGCCTTCAATAGTCTCTGCCTGATGGATGGGGAGATGGTACGAAATACCTTTAGAACTAGGGCAGTGTAAGCAAGACGTAGTGATGCTTCAGCCTAAAAACTTTAGTCTAAAAACTAGCTTGTTTTAAAGCTGGTTAAATACTGAATGTAGGATATTTATTTGTGTTTCCTTAATCTCACATAAAATTCTCCTTTGGTCAAAAATCTTAAATCTATATTGTATATGAAACTGAATTAATTAGTAAAAGTAAAGGTTACTCACCTAATTTTGCAACTTTACTTACTTTTTGTCTGAAGACAGATGCCTGTATGTAAACAGAAGCTTTTCCTAGGAGCAAAACAACAGTCAAATATAAGAATAAGGGATTTTTTTTCTCTTCTAAGTGTGGGAATAATTATTATTCCTATCTTGAAAGTGGGAAAATAAATCATTGATGAGTAAAGTCAGTTACACAAGAAATCAAGTTCAGAAGAGAACTCTAAAAACCTAAGTCACTGCTTTCCACCAAAAGTCACAATGCATCTTCCTGGGACTAAATGTTCAATCCATCCACCTACTTAGATTTCAAGATTTTTTTTTTTAAAGACTTGACAGTATGTTCAAGCAAATGAACTTCTTCATTCTGGATACAAATTAATACAAAAGTTTATCTATCACAAAAATTAAATTTCTGAACCCTTATTTAGAGACCAGCTTCATGTCCTTATGAAAACCCAGGTCAGTGCATTATTTCCATTGCAAAATATTTTCCCTCCTCCGCTTACAAAATTGAACATGTGAAATCCGAATCCATAAATGTTCCATTACACCCACTGATGTTACATAAACATTGATGAATCAAAGATAATTGTACATATTTGTTTGGTTAATTTGTTTATTTTTATGAGCTTCTGCTACGAGAGTCCCTATATTTTACCAAATGGAGTTTATTTTCATAGCTACAAACCAAAATTATTTTATTTGGAAAGAAATGAAAATATGCCAACTCTTAACATACCAACATTAACTTAGATTAAAAAATGGTAGTTTTTACATTAAAAAGAGATATTCAGGAAATCAATCAACATCAAAACGGCAGCTTAAGGAAAGTGGAAGTTGAATGTTATCTCTTGTAGACTATTGACTGGAACACCAGCAAGGAAAAGAGGTGTGTGGGGGGGTGTGTGTGTGTGTGTGTGAGAGAGTTTTAAATTGTTTGGAAAACTAATCTGATTATGTTATAAAATGGAATAGAATCCTGGGAAGACTAAGTCACCTAGAGGATATCTATCAGTGTATGAAATACACCTGGAACCAACGACTTAGCATGTGCATGCAGCAGAACGAGGTGCAAGCAAGTAAGGTGGGTTGAAGAGGGTTTGGCTGGTTTTCCGTGCAGAGGACTTCAAAGCAAATATGCATAAAACTCAGGAGATGAGCAAGACAAACCACACGGCACAAGAAAATTATTATTAGAATTTTTACTTATATTTACTATTTATATAATAAAACTTTATTAATATTTAAATTTAGGTCAACACTAGTGCCCTTGTTTGATGTCTTTCGGGTGTGGTATGCACCATACGGTATTCACCATATTCTGATGGAAAAACTGGAGCAGACGACGGAGGAACCCACACCCGTTTCTTAGCTCTCAGCATACTCCAATGATCTGCAGTGTATGTGTGCTCAAGAAAGTGGATTTACAGATTTTATTATCAAATTTTAACTAAACTAATCCTTGCAAAAAGAACAATGGCTTAAAAGATTATGGCAAAGAAGCCTTGGCCAGAAGGAGATGCCACAAAGTAAGCAGAAGCAAAGAGCAGGAGAAACAGTGTTGCCATTTCTCTTCTCCCTGTGATGAGCTTGCCAGCCACATTTTGGGGTAAAAGCAAGGATGATCAGCATCTGAGATGATGTAAGGTCAATTTTTGCAGTCTTCAAAAAGGCTGTTTGAAATACAGATTTATATCCACTATTGCTGATGATAAACCTCACCTTAAGGTTATAGCTTGTCTTGAGATGTTACCTAAGGTAAGTCGTTCACTTACCTCATGATGCAATAATACATTATTTATAATTATTATTTTTTATTTTAAATTTAAATATTATCTTGTAATAATATTGTCATATTTATTAGGTATAATATATTATGTAATATATTATTATTGAAAGCAATATAATAACATCTATAATAATAATATAATGAAAATACGTGCATTTATTGAATGCTCATGCTCTAAATATTTTTCCTGAAATGGGTCCATGATAAAAAATGTTTGGGGTCTACTATAAGAGTAAATAAAACACCTCATGCTTTGTCTGTTGAAACACACAACAGAGATCTCTATGCATCCAGACTCTTGAGAAAAACAAGCCAAAGGAAACCAGAGAGAGGAACAGGGAGTAAGCTGTTTTTGTTGCTGCTACCTGAACCTCATTAAACCTGTCTGTTGTCATTTGGACCAGAGCCTTTATTTTCACATCTAAGGTGGTTACACCCCAGTTGCGTATTAAAGAAGGGAGGAGGGAGGGAGGGAGAGGGAAATAGGGGAGAAAGACAGAACACTACAACAAGAGAAAGACAAGGTAGAAAAACAGACACAGAAAGACAGATAAAAAGAAACAAGCACAAGAACCGCCTGCACAAGAACTCCCACACCCGCTGTCCTTCCAAGAAACTGGGAGACGCCTCGAGAGCATGGGGAAGACTGGAGTCCTGAAGCCCCCTGCCTACTCCTCTGCTCCGCCAGCCCTGCTCACCTCTCACCGTCCACAGGAAAATTTCTCTATACACTTACAAGAGCTTATTTTCCCCCAAGCCACAGGAATGAGCTAAAGGTCACAGTTTCTGTTGCAAAGAAGACAGGAAAAAAGTAGAAAACCATTGAGTGATTTATGATAAGGGTTAAGTAGGTCTTTAAATGGTAGAAACCTTAATACATAATCTTTTTTCCAAAACAAAGCAAGCCTGCAGCACAAACTCCGCAAAGAATGGTGTATTTATTCACCAGGACCACTCTATGGGTAACAAGTGTGATAAAGAACAGGAGTCGGAAGTGCTACAGGTAACTACAAACAGAGTCAAAGCGGGTTATAAAGAAATTTAGACTATTGACTTAATATACGATGGGCAATAATACCACCCATAATATGGGCATCGAGCAGTAATTCAGAGAATTTTCAAGACCTCACATCATCTAAAACATTCAGTAGACTAGCTTTTTATCTTTATTTCTGTTCACTCTGCCTCCACAAGATCAGGCCTGATGACGACTCCCCTCCACTCCTGCAATAACCCTTTATGTGGCCACCTCGCCCTCGATTTCCTCACTCCAACCTGTCCTAATAACTATTGCCATAATAACCTTCTTCAAGTGTTTTTATATTGTGACTCTGTTCAAAATTCTTCAGTGGCTGCCCATTGCCTACCAAAGTCTTCAGTCTGGAATTTAACAACACGGTCCCAACCTATCTTTCTAGGACTAGTGCACGTTATTCCCCCATCATTTTGACCACGTGGTCCCTCATTCCCTTGGTTTAACTCAAATGATCCCCCATGCACCAAACTGCCCCTCCTTTTCCCAGCCAACTCTGAGCTCTCTGCCCCTTGACTAGTCCCAGCGCCTGGTTTCTATCACGGTCCATGCTCACGGCCTCCACAAGCACGAGCTCCAAACAAGGACTTGGTCTTGTTAAACCGCTGAATTCCCAGCCACTGGAATGCTACTAGGTACATCATAGGTCTCAGGAAATAACTGCTGAATGAATGAATGAGTGAATGAATCGTGTGCCTACTGTTAGGAGTTACTTACCTTATTCTCCCTCCTGATGTACGTGTGCTGAAGGCAAAGCCAGGGCTTGTCTCATCAGAGTCCCTGCAGATGCGGCACAGTGCCTAACCATACTCTAAATTCCCATTTGAGTCAAATCTTGTAACCTTTTAATGCTTTAGAAAACAAGAGAAAAAGAGAATTCACTTGAAAGAGCAGATTCCATTTAACAGCTTATCCTTCCTAATGGTGTGCACGCAGGCGCTGGGTCTGTAAGGGCCTGCTGGGAGCTGGGCTGCACGTGAATGCGACATGGTGATTTCATTGATGAGTTTATAGAGCCTCTGTTGCGTCTTCACTCAGAAGGGACGCAAAGATCAGCAATTATGTCATCCTACAGTGCTTGCTTGCAGTGAAGTGCATCTCTCTGTCCACTCTGTCATCTGCCTCAGACTGGTTTAAACACAGGACAATCTGCCTGTTACTCCTTTGTAAAGGAATATATCCTTTTTGCAAAAAATGAGGTATTAAACCACCAAT
Source organism: Equus caballus (assembly GCF_041296265.1). Taxonomy (NCBI): domain Eukaryota; kingdom Metazoa; phylum Chordata; class Mammalia; order Perissodactyla; family Equidae; genus Equus; species Equus caballus. The sequence goes on along the minus strand of NC_091701.1, from coordinate 74,302,818 downwards.
AGTCCTGAATTTATTAGAACCCTGGGTCTTTCTACTATAATCATACACCTGGAAAGACTAAATATTGTGCCACATTTTGTCACTTTAAATCCATCTAAAGTGGACTATTTAACCTTTGTTAAATGACAACTTAACCTTTATTTTCATACTAGGGAACACTAGTTAAAGGGAAAAACTACATTCTCAAGCCTATCCCCCTACTGTCAATCTAAGGTATAATTACTGTTATTAGGGATTAGCACCAAGTAAATACCTTTTAGATAGCAGAAGCTTAAAAAAAACTCTGAAAATTACTGTTTAACAATAACAAACACCATATTTCATATCAATTTACCTTTTCTTATTTAAATTTGATAAGTATTATATATCAGTATGGTTTTATTATTCTTTATCATAGTATGAAATAAAGTACAAACCCAAATGTCGTTGGACCACAAATGATTTCTGATTGTACCACTTATTTCTGGCTGTATTGTCACAGTAGAGGCTGTGTGTACGATCTCTCTGTTACAGAGAAAGAAATGTTTCTTCTTCAAGACTTACCACCTCAGTGGTGTGTGCTGTTCATTCATCCACACAGCCTCATGAGGAAACAATGACCCCGCTTCTTCGGCAGAAGGAGAAAGGGTCAACAGAGTAAGACCTCTCCTGAAACAGGAAATTCACGTAATTCTGGCAGAAGCAGATATGGAGAGCTATATGGCTGTCAAAGTAGCCCTTCATTTTTCACATCTTTGAGCAAAATATTGCTTTTCTCAGGCTGAGAGGACAGGCACCAAGTTTGCAAGTTCACTTCCTAAAAACATTTTCAACTCTTTTGTACTTGGATATTATTTTGCATACAGCATAATAAAAATAATTATGTTCACAAATTCTTTAAGATTCTTATAGGTAAATGATCACAGAGTTAAATGTGAACTTTCTTCGACGTTTGTGTTTTTAGCATATAACTTTCTTCACAAGAAAGTTTCCTCCCCCTAAGAAATTGCCTTCTGTTGCCATTCCACGTTAATTTTATGGAACATAAAACCATCTATTTCATGTGTCTCATGAGAGCTTCTAGGTAAATAATGAAAATCAAAACAAAACCTTAGTAAAATCACCAAATAAAAACTTTCAATTACTTAAAAGTCACATACTTACTCCACGTGCATTTTTTATTAGACGGTAATAAATAGCTTTTAATAGGTGAATTTTATGACAACCACCTACTAACTAATGTCTGGTCTTTGGGGGCAAATATTATATATCACCTGAGCTCCTCAAACACAAGGCTCTGAGTTTGAAACCACATAAGGACTCAGTAATTCCTTGGTATGTACTAGTCAAAATTGTCCGATACTAATGTTAATCTATCTTTGAGCTTTAAATGTAAAGGGATTAAGAAGCTTAAAGAGATTGAGTGGACATGAAGACTAAAAGGCAGATGGTGTAGTGGTGGAAAACAAGCCTTCCGAGACCAGATTTTCTGAGATGGAATGCTGGCTCTACCACAGTTTTACCAAACTGACTTTGTCCCTCAGTTTTCTCACATGAAAAATGGGCACAATAGTCGTCGTCAATGGGTTATTATGAGGATTACATTAATTAGCATTTGTACAGTACCTAGCACATAATAAAGACTAGATAAACACTTATTAAAAAGTAACATCTGTACCATATGATTCTAACTGTATGACATTCTGGAAAAGGCAAAACTATGGAGGCAATAAATAGATCAGAGGTTGCCATGGTGGGGAAGGAGGGTGACTAGGCAGAGGACAGAGTTTTTTTAAGGCAGAGAAAAAACTCTGTGTGATACTATAATGGTGGACCTATATCATTACACATTTGTCCAAAACCATGGAATGTAACACACCAAGAGTGAACCCTAATGTCAACAACCGTCTTTGGGTGATTATGATGTGTCAGTGTTCATCCTTGGTGAAAAATATACATTCTAGTGAACAGCATTGATAATGGGCAAAGCCATGCATTTGTAGAAGCAGGGGGTATGTGGGAAATTTCTACATATTTCTCTCAAATTTATTATACACCTAAAATTGCTTTAAAAAATTACCTTTAAAAAAAAGTTAAATAGGGGCCAGCCCAGTGATAGAGTGGTTGAGTTCGTGTGCTCTGCCTCAGCAGCCCAGGGTTCACAGGTTCAGATCCCAGGTGCAGACCTACACATGGCTTATCAAGCCACTCTGTGGAGGCATCCCACATATAAAACAGAGGAAGATTGGCACAGATGTTAGCTCAGCAACAATCTTCCTCAAGTAAAAAGGGGAAGACTGGCAACAGATGTTAGCTCAGGGCCAATCTTCCTCACCAAAAAAAAAAAAAAAAAGTTAACCATGAATGACAAAATAGTCTATGAACACTTGTGAGAAAAACAAAAAGGAACATCTGACAAGATAAAACTTCAAGAAATTGTATGTGAGTGAAACAAATATGTATGTAGAAGAGAAACACATTTTCTCATACTACTCTTAGATTTCTTTTTTCTGCTAAGGATTTATCTTCTTCAAAAGCCCCTACCCTGTTAAATGGAGGTAAGATGAGGAGATGGTGGAGACAATACAGAACATGTCCATTAATTATGTCTCCATCTTTTCTGCCTTAAATTACCTCCTTCAGAAGATATTTTCAGGTAAACAGCTAAGCATTTACATCTCCTCTTCCATCTTCTGTTGCTCCCGTATCAAGAGCAAGAATGTCATGTGCTCTCATGACAGTGGTCAAAGAAAGGTCAAGGATGCTGCCCCATGTTCCCTTCTCTCTTGGGTCTGTGCTGGAACCTCAGCCACCTGTGAATCCTTGGTGATGTACCACTTCCCCTTGGCCTTCCAGCATAGGCTGGTGTCCATTGCTGGTATCTGCTGACCCTGCCATTGCCTCTTGCTGACCCCTGACCACCACCCCTGCCCAACCCTTATGAGCGCACCACACAATTCCATTTTAATCCCCTAAACACCAAGTGCAGGCTGAGAAGCTTCAACACCCTCATCCCAGCTCCTCCCTCTGCTGGAGCCACTCTGTTTGTCAAAAAGTCACATTGCACTGAGAAGAATGCTTGGGAAGCTAAGCCTTTACTTCTGTTGTTCTCCAGCTTTCTAAATGGTTCTTCAGCTCTCTGCCCTTGCTCAAGGTTAGGCTTCAGGACGGGGACAATAAAGACTTTGTCATGTGGTTTTCTTATCCTACCTGACCTTCCTCTCTCCTTCCCACATTCCTCTAAGGATGGGAGAGATGGAGTTTTCCCCCTTTCCACATAGTAGGCACTCCCTCATGCCATATCCTTAGGTCTAGATACGCCTGGTTTATAATAACCTTGCTGCTCAGTTAGGCCAGGCCCAGCTCTTAGTGTATAAGCAGCAGAACACAGCTAGATGCCAGAGAGTATCAGGTTCAATAAACATATCGGCTTACTAGCCTAAAAGATAATATCCCAGGGCTGGTCCAGTGGCATAGTGGCTGGGTTTGCATGCTCTGCTTCAGCGATCCGGAGTTTGCAGGTTTGGATCCTGGGCATGGACCTAGCATTGCTCATCAAGTCACACTGTGGCGGCGTCCCACATACAAAATAGAGGAAGATTGGCACAGATGTTAGTGCAGCCACAATCTTCCTTGAGCAAAAAGAGGAAGATTGGCACAGATGTTAGCTCAAGGCCAATCTTCCACACACACACACACACACACACACACAAAGATAATATCCCTTTAACCTATGAATTTACTTTCCTAAGTAGAGGGGCAAAAATGCCTGGAGAAACTGACATAAGTGTATTATTTCTTCATCACAATTCTTTGCATCTACACAGGATTTCACAAGTTTTCAGAGTACTTTCACATCTCATTTTAACCTGATAGCAGTGTTATGATATAGGCAAAATGGGGATTAATAATCCCATTTGTATCAAAAAAGAAACCAAAGCTCAGAGAACTTAAGACCAAAGGGCAAATAAATAAGGAGAAGTAGCTCTAAAACTCAGGTCTTCTGAATCATAGTTGAGGTCCTTTCAGTATTCCACGCTTCCAGACTCGACATCTAAAAGTCCTTCCCTGCCACCCTCTACCTCATACTTGCATTGGACCATAAACACCACATGCATAAGATGAAACTCTTCAATGATCTCTTTAATACTTTGTCATCAATGATCTAAGAATATTCTACTTTCCACTCGTAAGGTTTCTAAAAGAAAACAATCATTAAAGCAACAATTCCTAACAAGCAGTTTATTTCCTGCATGTCTACTTGTGTGTCCTTTACATGTACATAATTAACAGTTTCTAGTTACTCCAAAGTCACTGATTTTTTAAGTCATTCTTTTGATGTTCTGTCTTATATCATAACTTGAAAATCATCTTAAAAATAGTCACTGGGGTCAGCCCTGTGGCCTGGTGGTTAAGTATGGCATGCTCCACTTTGGCAGCCTGGGTTCAGATTCAGATCCTGGGCATGGACCTACACCACTTGTCAGCCATGCTGTGGCGGCAACCCACATATAAAAGAGAGAAATATTGGCACAGATGTTAGCTCAGGGCTAATCTTCCTCAGGAAAAAAACAAGTCACCAAATCTTATTTGCTATTTAAAATGGTTATAAAATCCATGTTCTAATACAGATGCTTACAATTGGCTCTTTTAATGACCAAATCCTCTCTACTCAGCCTTTCTCCTCTCAGCCCTTGGATTTATGCAACTTTCCCTTTCTGCATACATCCATATAGACTGTAAATGCCTGGAAGCCAGGGCAATTATCTTATTCATCTTCACCGTCTTCCACTCCCCCCACCATCTGTACCCTGGTTCCCCACACATTATTTCCCACAGAACAGAGTTCAATGAATGTGTGATTTCACAAGACTCTATTCGTGATGTATCTGGGAAGTTTGTTGACATTGTTCCTAATTTCAGTTAAACAAATCTTCTTAAACTCTGAACCTTCTATTCTCCATTAAAAGTATTATTTTCAAATGGATATAACCTTTCAATGAAAAGAAACATTTAAACTTTTTCACTTCTGCAAAGACTCCCGTAAAATCCCAACTCATCTACAATGTATAAATAATTTTAAAATACCGTAACTCACTTATCATCTTGCCATACAGCCATTCATCCCTTCTTCACAATCAAAAATATTCATTTTATATTTGTACTTTTTAAATTTATAAATGCCAACATTGCGGCACAAATAATTTAAACCAGATATAGTTTAAATGAAATATTTGCTCCTGGGAGTACAAGCAGACAAACCTTGAAGAAATGTACAAAGGATCGAGTACTTAGAACATACACAAACAGTGAGAAAAGAACATTCCACAGGCAAAAGCATGAAGAGAGAACTATACCAAGTGTTAATAAGGACAGACATCTACAAGAAATTAGTGCCTCTCCATGAACGACCAAGGAAGAAAGGTTTCATAAGGGTGTCGTATTTGCTCCAGGAGTCAGTAGAAAGGCCAGTATCAAGAAATGACTGAAGTCTATTTTAATGAAAAAGAAAGCTGTCAAGTTTTAGAACTGAGAGAGACCTCAGAGAGTTACCAGTTCAAGCCCTTGTTATAAGTGTGACAAAACAGATGCCCGAGCTTTGTCTGTCAGGTCAGGGCTTCCCAAGCAGAGGCCTCCACACCAACCAGGCAGAAGTTCCTGTTCCCCCTCAACTCCACGCTCATCCACCAGTGGGATGCACAGCCTCCTGCCCTGGCTGGTCTGGAGACCACACCTGTGAACCTTCAGCGCAACAAGGCAGCCTGCAATGCTCTGGGCACTGCACGTGAGGTCCTCACTGCCTTTCTCCATTCCCAAGGTCACGTCCTGAGCACTTGGCAGAGCCAAGAAGATTATTTTTTATTCCAAATCTTAAAATTTTTTTCCCCTACAGCAGCTCAGGAATAGTTTGGACACACACATCTAGTAATTTTTATATTCATAAAGTGGCTCTTTTCACGTAGCACATTTTATCGTCCTTTGAAGAAATGAAAATATCTTCATATTTATTTGTAAAAATAGCCACTGTTGACCCCTCTCTCTTACAAGACAAGGACCCACTTTTCCCCTGCAAACACTACCTCAATATGCAGTAGTTAAGTGTCTGTTATATAGATCCAAGGTTCATGTATATCAAAACCGAAACGGATTTATTCCCAGTAGGCGTAATCTCTCTGTGAGTTATAGATGGTCTAGTACTTTCCTACCACCCAATAATGAGAAATTACTATCTTAATGTCATTGAGGATCTTAGACCAAAGGAGGCAGTTAATAAAAACTATTATGAGAAAATTTACTCCTACAGTATCACTATAAATGTTAGATAATTATATCTGTTGACTGTTTCCTTATTGGTGATATTGATTTCAAATTAGCCTCACATGTGTTTCATTTGCATATATAAAATATTTAATGCTAATTGATAGCTTAACTTGACTTATTAGATAGTTTCTATTGAAACACTTCTATTAAATTTAATGTTTTTTTCACACATTGTTAGATTACATTTTTTGTAATTTGCTAGTTTTTGCTCAGCATCACTTTTCGCTCTGGAATCTGGAAGCAACCCTTTCAGATTTTCACATTGGAAAAAAATCATGATGGTAGTTGCCTTATCTATTCTGTTTAACAAGAGTTGTTTATTTTGACCTTGGTTTTTCTATTTCAGCTGTGAACACTGCTATTGTTTTTTAAGCAAAATAACTAATATATTACAGATGCATAAAGTAAATTACAAAATGTAGTAATCTCTATAAAAGTAGAATGGAACATTCATAACCACGAGAATCTATTCAGAAATATTAAACATTCTGTTCCCTTCCAGTAAGTGCTGACACACATCCCTGGGGTTGAGCAAAAGCTGCCGTGAGTGAACTCTAGTTCAAAGACAAGGGTTGTGATACAGAGCAGCTTGGTTGAGTACCTGAGTGGCAGTCGGAAAATCTGGAATCTGTCTGCTCCAAGATTTAGCCTTTTTGTCCCACAAATGAAATGCATTCTCTGCTTGATAATTACTATCTTTTTGGTAGTATGTTTCATTGTATAGATTTCATTTTTTACAAAGCAAATTAGCACTATTGGGTATCATGTATTGTTCTCATAACCTGAAATAGATAGTAATAGCTTTGAAAAAATGACAAATTAATTTTGTGTGAATTACAAAAAGAAAACAGACTGCTGGAGATTGAAAGCACATCTATACAAAAATACATTTCAGATGTACTTCAATTATTCAGACTGCAAATCACGGGGAAACGTGTCTAGGGAAATAGGATTTGCAAAAATGTCATGCAAGCTTTAGGAAGCTAACTAGAATATTGCTCTTGAATAGGTCATTTAGGTGAAAGTATGTGACCTCATTAAGGAGTGAATAATAGGGGGCCAGACCCATGCCCAAACATTTGGCTTCGCATGCTCCTCTTCAGTGGCCCAGGATTTTGCCAGTTCAAATCCTAGGCATGGAACTAGCACTGCTCATCAAGCCATGCTGAGGCTGCATCCCACATAGCAGAACAAGAAGGACCTACAACTAGAATATACAAGAAGAAGAAGAAGAAAAAAAGACTGGCAATAGATGTTAGCTCAGGGTCAATAAAAAAAAAGGAGTGAATAAAATAAATGTATATAAAATCACTAAAAGGAAAAGATAAATAAAGAAAAAAATCATACTACTAACATTATCCTATTATGCCTCACTTGTACATGATGTACCCATTCGTTCAAACTAGCCACCATTGGCCAGTACGCATATTGGTTGTAATCCAGAGCAAACGGTAGTACTATGTGTCACTATTTTATCTAATTCCCAAATACCTGTAGTACCACTGTAGACATTTTATTGATAGTGAGACATAATTTAGCTCCGGTTTAACTTCATAGTCACTGGTTATTATCACATTAGGTAGAGATTCTGATGCAGTTGTCTAATTTTAATGTGGCTGTCTCCTCCACTGGTTTAGAAATCTTTGAAGTAAAGTATGACTATATATAAGTTTGTTGAAAAAGAAATTTTTGTTTTATTGATTATCATATTTCTTCTCCCTTATGAGGGTTATGGAAGTATAGAAAAATACAACCTAAACTTTATGTGATTAAAAAATTTCATTCTGGGTATGTCTTAAAATGTAAATGATTCAACTTTCAGATTTATAATGCCAAAATAATGATATTATTCTAACAAAAGCAGTGGCATTTCAATGCATAAAAATATGTACTAGAATACCAAAAACTAGTGTTGCTAACTCTGGGTATTAACAATCTGAAAAAGATTTTGTCAACTTCTTTTATGGACATAAACTGTCCATAAGTGTTTCCAAGCACAGAGGTGGCCAATGATGATCCCTCTCCTGCAGGCGGGGCACAAACGGCTTGTCAGAAGATAATGTTGGTTACCATCATTGTTGGCATCACCAGCAGATAGACTATATCGGAAATATCAGGCTCACTGCTCCAATCTGACTGGTAGATGGATTCTTTTTTTCTTTTTTCTGTTTTATTCAGTTGCCAACATTTAAAAATTGTTAGATTTCACATTAAAAAGTCCATCTTTTCCATGAAAATCCAAACTTGTGGTTTCTTTTGAGAATTACATTCCCACTTGACAACAAAAAGCTGTCACAGGGACCCAGTTGAGAAAGTGCATGTGTTCCCCAAGTGGCCATAGCTTGAATCCAACTCAGTTGACTCATTTAGAGCACTTATCCGGGCCCGTGGAGCATTCGAGTTTGCTCACCCCAAACTCTAGGTGTATTGGATGCATAAATGCTGAGAGCATGAGGGATGCTGGGATCTAAGTGTGTGGAGACAATCATACCATTATTAATCTGAGTGGCCCTGTTTGCAGCGCTCTTGGCACAGAACTAGGAAAATTCATGTTGAGGAGTAGATGTTAGGGTCTGTCTGTGGGATAAGGCTGTTATTTTCTAGCCCTCACCTCTTGCCTGCGTTTAATGCAGTGGAGAAAACTAAGCCTGTCTTCCCTGCTTTGGAGCAACAAAGACAGGCATCGAGCAGCCCACCTTTCCTTCCAGGCAGGAAAGAAATGTGCTTATTGTCATTACTTCTGTAAGGTCATATTCCTATTCCACTCTTCTTTCCAGAAAATAATTTCCACATAGGTTGCTCTCAGAGCTTTCAAAGACAGCACCATTTGCAAAATATAAATGCGTAAGGAAAGATTAAGTGAGCCAAAATAGCTTATAAATGACAATACGCCTTGGTTCATTCAGGCTGCTATAACAAAAATATCAAAAATTGGGTGTCTTGTAAACAAGAAACATTTGTTTCTCACAGCTCTAAAGCCTGGGAAGTCCAAGATCATGGCACAGGCAGATGTCGGGGAAAGCCCCCTCCTGGTTCACGGACCTTGCCTTTTCGCTGAGTCCTCGCATGGTGGAAGGGACGAGCTAGCTCTCTGGGGTCTCTTTTATTAGGGCACTAATACCAATCATGAGGGATCTGGCCTTCTGACTTATTCACCTCCCAAAGACCCCACCTCCGACTACTGTCACCTTTGGGGTTAGGACGTCAACATGCAAATTTGGAGGCACATAAATATTTAGATCACAGCATCATATTTTTTTTCATTCTTACTATCCTGGTCTCTTTAACACACATAAGCTTGTCATTTTATAAGTTATATTTCTTGGAAATACTATTAAAAATTAGAAAGATAATAGGCTTCCTACATCTGATTTTATGCAAAGAAGTCAATCTCACCAGTAACCTACCCAACTCTCACCCCAATAACCACCGTTTACTCAGTGTGTTCCCTGGTATATCGTCCCCAGAGTTCAGGAGCATGATCCACAGGGTAAGGAGGTGAGAATGAGGCAGAAATAATCCCTCAGGGTCCCAAGGGCACAGGCTGGGCCAGCACAGGAAGTATGAGAGCTGGTCAGGGAATGCAATAAGAAATGATGCCCTGCTTTTGCCAGGTCCTCTCCCTCTGCCCCCCTTCTCTCCCTGGGACCCAAAGTCACTACCAAGCATCTCGGCTGTTGACCCCTAAAATCCTGTGAGGTGGAGACATCAGAGGGACTGAAATCCGTGCCTGAACCAGGTACTCCATCACCATGGCTGAAGGGCAGAACCATCAGCGGTGAGTTAATACCACTTTCTCCCCCTTTAGACTCTGGTGTGACTATCTGCCACACTTGGGGTATTACATCAAGTTCCACCTTTGATATTTAGATACTTCCCTAATTGATAAAATAAAGCCATTGGTAAGAAAAACATCGCTATTAAGGTAATTTTTAAAAGATGGACAAAAGATTTAAGAAAAAATACATAGTTTATTATGAGAATGAATCAGAAATACATCCATTATATCATCCCAACTAAAGCATGAACAGCAATCAAAATCAGGGGAAAATAATGCCCGAATTTTATGGAAGACAAATATTAGAAAATTGTTTTAGAAATTTGATGCATCAGATTTAATCCCCTCAGGACTAAATAAAGAGACCATTTGGAATATGCTTTGTTCCAGATCAGAATGTGTGAATTGAGTTTCCTCTTTGACGTGATTGACCCCAAAGCTTTTAAACATAATTGATCAATAATGTGCTTTATTATGATTTACGCCTGCTTCCTAAGCCCTATCAAAAAGTTTGTAATCAATTAAAACACAATCACAAATAAAAAGACACATTGTGCTTGACTGGATTCCATGTTCCAAGCAGCAACTAGTGGCAATAATTATTTCTCATTTTATATGAGATTCAGTAAAAATATAAAACAATCATATAGCTTAAAGATGCACCGATTTTCTACCGTTTATTACCTGACTAAAAAGATAACGTCTTAAAATTAAGAAATGGAAATTCTTTTAAATATAGAACTTAAACGGATTCTTTCCAAAAGTTTGTACTTGTTAAAAGCTCAACTTAAAAATGACGCAGGTTTTATAACCTGCAAAAATCTGCTCATTTTGCTTTTGCTTCTCTCAAGGGAAGCAATCAACGCAAGCACCTAACTTTTTAAATTCCTTTTAAAGTTTTACACGGAAACCAGAATAACACTGAAGCAAAGAGAAGCTCGAATAAAAGCCTCCTAATATAGGAAAACCATAGCGAATTTACAGAATTGACTTTATTTTTAACCAAACTCACTGCTAAACACATGCACGGGAAATTTTCAGATTCAAAATTTTTTTTCAGGTGTGATTCTGCATCTGCAACTTCTTGGTTTTCGAAAATGTATGGTAGAAATGAGCTATTCTTCTAATTAGCAGATTACACTGAGGACAGGCACACCTCATTCCATGGATTAAACTGCCACATAGCTACACGGCAGTGAGAACAACGAATCTATAATTGAAATCCTCTCCTTGAAATGTTAAAAAGTCTCCTGGGGTGGGGGCAGCCTGTTGGCTTAGTGGTTAAGTTTGCACACTCAGCTTCAGAGGCCCAGGGTTCGCAGGTTCGGATTGCAGGCGTGGACCTAGCACCACCTGCCAAGCCATGCTGTGGCAGCATCCCACATAAAATAGAGGAAGATTGGCACAGATGTTAGCCCAGTGACAATCTTCATCAAGCAAAAAGAGGAAGATAGGCAACAGATACTAGCTCAGGGCCAATCTTCCTCACACACACACACACAAAATCTCCTGGGGGATTCTAGGCATAGTGTGCAAAACAAAGATCATTAATACATAAACAGGAATCTAAGCTTCTAAGAATCACAGAGTTTTATTCCTACAGATGAGGAAACTGAAGCACATTGTCTTGTCCAAAATGGCAACCAATGTGAATCAGTCAGAAATGCACAAATTATATTATCCCAGCTAAAACATAAATGAAAGTAAAAATCAGGGAGATGGCAGAACAGCAATTCAAGTGTCCTGACCCCAAGTAAAATGCTTGTTTCTAAACAACTTTCTCTTATAATTCTTCTTCAAGAAAAGAAGAATATAGTGGAGTGGAGTGGGGGGGGGGGGTGGAGTGGGGGATGCAGCAGAGCAAACTGGCATTTACACAACCTCATTTTAATGGGAGCTCCTGGCTGATTTAAATCCCAGATTGACTTTCCTATATATTGATGCTATTATGCCAAGGTTTTTCAATGTAAAGACAGTATTAAAAAGTTAGATATTAGGGGCCAGCCCTGTGACCAAGTGGTTAAGTCCCACACACTCTGCTTCAGCAGCCTGGGTTCACAGGTTCGGTTCCTGGGCACGGACCTATGCCACTGGTTAGCAGCCATGCTGTGGCAGCGACCCACATACAAAACGGAAGAAGATTGGCACAGGTGTTAGCTCAGGGTGAATCTTCCAGGAGCAAAATGAGGAAGATTGCCAACAGATGTTAGCTCAGGGCAAATCTTCCTCAGCAAGAAAAATCTTTTAAAGTTAGATTTTAAAGAAAAAGCAAGTTATTCTAAATAAAAAAGTAGTAATAACCCTGACCAAACAAATTTTAGTCTTAAGAACTACAAACCTCTGTATAACTAATGTGCCTTCCCCAAGTAATTATCTGCATATGTAAACGTGCACATTTGAATCCAAAAACCTGTGCAGCTGTGTAAAACAAGACTGGGTTTGTTTTTGTTGTTGTTTGTTTGTATGTTTTTCCATTTCCTTGCTTTGCGCATCAAACCTCAGGGACACGGCACATTCGCAGGCAGCATCAGGTCAATGGCCAGGTGAGCCTCTGTCTGTATCCAACAGAAGGACCACCTCCTATGTGGAGTATCATTGGGGAAAACAGTGGCAATAATTCTCCAGAGATCATCTCTCTGTTGAAAGATATGCCCTGAATTACTATGTTTCTGATTAGAGGAGCTTTTTCTTTCTTATTTCTATATCTCTCTTACCCCTTTAAAATATTTCTGAAGATCCGGGGCACATGCTTTCTGTGTCACAGACAGGAACACTTAGGATTAGTGCAGCTTCTGGAAGTTCTAGTAGGACTTCAATATCTATTGACTGAAGAAGAGGATTTTGTTAAGCTATTATCTCAAGACCCTAAGGTGTGGCAGCAAATAATCCCTTCCAATAGATCGCTGCCATTGGGAATAAGGAGAGCCCATGTCCTAAGAAGAAAATACATTTTTTAAGCTATTGGATATACCATATTAGGTTCAAGCTATGTCTTAAAGATTCTAACTTTAAAATAATGAAAGAAATCATTTCAATCAATTTTTTACAACAAGAACAAAAACATCTACCACCAATATAGTAAAATAAAGGAACTCTGACCAGCTCACTGTGCCCAGTGGGTTCCCTCAGCATCACGGGTGCACCACACTCCCCTCCCCGCCCCATCTTTCTCACATTTTCCTCACACCAAGCTAACATTGCCCCTGACAACTGAGTGATTAGGTAGGAGGAAAATTCAGACTGCTTCTCTGAAACATGAAAACAACCTATTGGCTGGTTGTACTCAGTCAATAATTTGTCAATTCGGGGTTACATAAGTCAAAATGACTTGAGAAAACTAACCATATTGTGACTAATTAGCATAGTCAATTCAACTAGAATGATCTAAATGTTTCTAAGTATACCACATTACTTCTCCTGGATTTTTACTTTGTTGTAAAGGTATTATGCTACAAAGATTTTTGCTAACATTATATAAAATGCGTCATGGAAAAGTATTCAAACAGTTCTCAGATGCATGTGGGTAATAAAATAATATTGTATAGATTTTCTTTTTAATCCTACCATCTATTGTTCAGGTGTTACCAATAAATTAATTCTATTTCTTGTTCCTACCTTTGGCAGACACTGCTGGTTGCCTACCCAATGGCAATTTCCCCCTTCCTTCTTGTTAAATGTACCCTGATTTTGTTTATGTATTGGATAGCCTTATGCTTCAAGGTGGGGAGTGGAATGTTGATTGGTTTAAGCCCATTGGGATAATTCCATTCTCCAGGCCGTGGTCAACATAGGCATGGTTACTTGACTCAACCACTGACCAACGGAGTCAGAAGGGAATATCTGATTTAAGATTCCAGGGCAAGTTTTCTTCTCCATTACAAAGGGACACACGACAGAAACTCACCCTGTCATATGTTTGGGCAATGCTGAGCAAGACAAGAAGAAAGCCACTGAATTAAGCAGTCATGGAGTGCCATCCACTTCATTTCTTGTTTTGTAAGGTAACAAAATGTTCTTTACGTTTTAGCCACATTTTAAGATGAGTTTGTTACTTGCAGCCAAAATCATCCTAGCTAATATGCTACCCTTCAGAACAAGAAAAAAGCAAGCAGTTGAAGATCTTTCTTGCCTTACATGGGAACCGGCAGCATATAAATAATTTGATAAGGAGTACTGGGTGTACGTGAGAATATATGTTAATGCTTTCACAAACAAAGAATACAGCTGTTGAAAAATCTAGCTACATCTTATTTGACCTAATTGAAACATACTTTCAAAAGTCTTGAAATAAAGCTATATTTAGTCCACAGTTTTTTCCAAATCTCCAGGCTATTTTAATATGTAAATTTTAGGGTGCCTGTTCTATCAAACATCGTCTGCAAAATAACACAATAGGGTGCTAGGAATCTTCATATTTTTCTAATCAAATAGTTGATTTTGTAGTGAGAATGTTTTCACCAACTTAAACTATATCTCAGATTTAAAATGCAGGAAAGATTGAACCTCCGTAAGTCGTCTCACCGTTTTCTCATCCTTTTGGAATAGAATGCACAGGTGCGCTTTGAAGATTTTAAGCCATGCCTCAGTACTTTCAAAATAACCTCTGGAAAATTTCAAAAGGAGAGAGTGTGAATCAGCCCATGCTCAGGAAGGTGGGCCCTGTTCATCATATTTACTATGATGACATATTAGATTATTTTCTTTCAGTGCTCGAAAGGCACACACTTTCCAAAAGAGAAATACAGTTCTTTCTATTTGGTTCACATAATCCAGACCTGCAGTGTCAGTGCCTGAAACAAATTACTGTTTATATTAGAAACTTAGTTTAATAAATTAGGTCTGGTCTATGAACTGTCAAAGTCCTTATAGTCTGCAATTCATATATAACAGATGCCTTTTCCATGACTCTTAACTAGAAGTGGCCAATGTGATTGCTTCCTCCTTGCCATTACTACGTTCTGTAGGTTTAGTTATCTACTGCCCACAGAGAATTAAAAACAATTTAAAAGGGCATCTGGAATAAAGCACTCCACGGGAAAAAAATCCTTCCATATACAATAACATTCTGTTTAGGTCAGAGAATTATTCAATAATTGGCACTTGTTTAAAGAGACCATTGAGGACCAATCTCAGATTGAGTTACAGGACTATTTTTTCCAAACTCACTTTTGCAAGTCCTAATTTCCAGCATATTTGTGGCACCACTGTGATTAACAGAGTAGCTAATTTCTGTATAAGATACAAACACATTTTTCAAAAGTCTTGTAAATAATTCACTAATTTTTCCACAGATTGTTTATAAATTATGAATTGTAGCTTACTTGCCCTAGTTTAGAAAATATACCGGCAAAACAGGGGTGCTAAAAGCAGTCATTTTAGTTTATGAATTTATACAATTTAAATTTCATAAGAAACCTGGGTTCTTCTATCTTTTATGCTACTTTCTCACAAGCATCCCTTTAAGAGTCGGATGGAGAACTCTGTGCCTGCCACTTATGACGTCTCCACCTCTTACGTTGTTTGCACTCAAAACAGGAACAGTTGTTGCATAAAAAGTTAATAACGATGCACATCGACAAAGATGAAATAATAAGGCCGTGGAAACTTACATCAATTCACATCAACACTTAGGAATTCAGACATGTGGACACTTTAACTGCTAGTTTTGTGGGATTTTCTTCAGCCCCACTCTGAAATGTTATGTTTTAATGTGTTTCCTTTTGAGCTGTTTGGTCAGCAAACTCTCACTTCTAGAATTTCTACGCAAAGGATTCATCAAGAATATTGTATTGGCTCAGATCTTGAGAACCAGACAGAGAAGGTGCTCGGTGACATTTTAACATTTATGTCCAGTAATACACTGACATTTCAATAAAGGAAAAGTTATTCTGGGTGTGAAATGAGATGATTTCCTTACACCACCACCACCACCAAAAATGTCTGGCAAGTAGAGTTTTTTAAATCTTATAGGTTTAAAGCATTCTCAGTAGCTCCTGCCAATTGTTTTGAATATAAAGATATTAGCCCCTTGGAATAACGCAGGTAAACGATTGCTGATGCCTTCTTTAGCAGCACTACAGTGATTTGTGAATATGGAGTCTTATTTTAAATTTCACTCTTGTTCTTCGATCTTTCAAATGATTATAGTTTTCCTGGAGTGAAAATAACTTAAACTTACTAGACTTTTTAATATCTTTACAGCCAAACTGCTACAATTCTCACTTTGCTAATCTGAAATTCTCACAGAAGAACTGGCAGCGTTACCCGGCCTTTACCAAGGACCCTGAAGTGAAATCACTTAAAACTTCCTCTATTTTAATTTCAAATGATATACTCTGTATATAAACCACACAAATATGCTCCATCAAATACATAGACGTGTACCTGCGATGTTAACATTCCTTCCTGATACCATCCGGCTGTGGACAGTCACGCCTCGGGGGAGCCTTGCTGTTCTAGACCAGGTAGAGAGCTCGGGTCTCAGTCGCCCTTCACTCTCATCTTACCTCTCTGAAGGCCCAGATATCCTAGGTGATTTGACAAAGATGCCCCAGCTGAGTAGGGACCAAGTTTATTACCTGTTACCTTAGCTGTTTTTCACTCCTGCTTGCCCATTAGATCACCTGGGAAGCCTTGAAAATCAAAGGGCTCAGCCCTTCTTCTCATTCTTAGTTGATCTTGGGTGGGACCAAGGCTTGGATAGTTTTTCACATCCCCATGGTGATTCTGACACGGTCTAGATTTAGAATCTCTGGACCACTGCTCTTTGTATCACAATTTTATATTTCAAAAGATCAGAATTTTTTTTCCAGATTTATCATCATTCTTTCACAGCCTCTCCTCTAAAAGCAGTTGACAAATGTATTTGAATATTCAGAGAATGAAGCTGAAATTTGATAAGGAAAAACATCATTTCGTAAGAACCCAACTGTAGGGGACCCTTGAGGAACTAGATTATGGCTACTGCACTCCAGTTTGAACATACATGAACTAATCACAAGAAAATATTAACATTTGTTTTTAAAAAGTAAAGTAAAGGGAGAGAAAACATCTCAATAAAGGATAAAAAAATTTAGTAAAACTCAATATCTATTTTTATATCCCAGAAATCTAGGGATATAATATAATTTAAAATATCTAAATATAATAACAAAATTAAACATCTTTTCCAAATAGCGAATTCACAAAATAGATAGAAACCAATATCTTTCATATATACTAACCACAGTAAAAGGATACCATTTTTTTTGCCTAAAAAAATTGCATTGCCCCACAGTGTCACCACCATATTTTTGTTAATTATTTAAAATATCTTCCGTCAGTGAGCATTTTAGGAAACTAGACACTCACGTACTCCACTGATGATAATGTAAGTTGATACAACCTTTGCCCCTTGGAAGCTGAAATGATCAATTTTGTGTGTCAAGTTAACTGGGCCACAGGATGCCCAGATAGCTGGTTAAACATTAATTCTGGGTGTGTCTGTGAGGATGTTTCCCAAAGAGAATACTATTTGAATTGCCGAACTGAGTGAAGCAGGTGGTCCTCCCCAGTGTGTGTGTGCATCACCCAATCCATTTAGTGTCCGAATAGAACAAAAGGGCAGAGGCAGTCTGAATTCTCAGTGTCTCTCTCTGCCTGACTGTTTGAGCTAGAACATCGATCATCTCCTGCCCCCGAGCTCCTGGTTCTCAGGCCTTCAGACGGAGAGGAATCTATACCATAGGTTCTCTGACTTTCAGGGCTTCAAACTACACTACTGGTTTGTCTGAGCCTCCAGTTTGCAGATGGCATATCACACGACAGCCTCCATAATTTCATGAACCAATATCTTCTGAGCCAATACATTATAATAAATCTCTCTCTATATGGATATATGGGTGATAGATAGATAGGTAGATGATAGATACATAGATAGATAGATAGATTTTGTCTTGGGATTAGTGTCAGTTTGTCCCAATTTACTAAGCATTTAGAATGCCATCCGTCTATATTGCTTCCTGGGAAGAAAGGCATGAAGGCCCAGGATACCCAACTAAGGGCCCACAGGGAGTCAAACTGGCTCTCAGATCACAAAAGAGGAAAAGGAGAATAAATGAGAATTGAGTGTCTACAATAAACTAAGCCCTGGACTAGATATTTTCATCCGTCACCTAATTTACTCCAATCTGCAGCCCTATGAAATACATATTATTACCCCAAATTTTCATTTCACAGATGAAAACACTGAGGCTCAGAGTCGTTAACCAATTTACAGCTAGTTGGCCAAAGCTGTGGCTCCAAAATCCGTGCTGTTTCCTAACACCTCACTATCCTCTCCATGGCGGGGGACGACCCTGTGATGCCCGACTCCAACCGATAGCTTGGAAATGCTCATATCTGGGAGGCCAAATCGAGATTCAGATCAAAACATAATCAGAAGTGAGGTTATTCCCTTTTTGCAATGGCATCTGGGAGCCAGAAAAGATTTAAAGAAACAGCTGTGTGCAGCCCCAGGCTTCCGAAGGAGCAGCTGCAAGAGCTCCCCTTGCCCACCTTGAGAGTGGGAGAGCAGAGCATCATCAACCCTCTGGTCTGGTTGGGGCAAAGGCTGAGATGAGTCAAATCGGTCTTCTCAAATCATTGAATCTGCAGCCAACACTGAAAATACCTGCTCCAAGAAATTTCACAAACTCAAATAACATTAAAGGAAAATTTGCCATGACTACAACGTTAACAGAAACAAGGGCTCAGAAGAAACTTGTGTCTACCCCATCTTGGTTCCAGGTTTTAACCAAACGCTAAATATAAGCAAAGAAAAATACCAGTGCTTAGAATTTAACGTCAGCTGGCAGGGAAGACTTCATTAATTAGACGGTCAGTTTGCAGCTCATGACACCTTTTATGCTTATTAACATTACTAGTATAAGCCTGAAGACTTGGATGAAAACAATTCTCTTAAAAATATGACCCTTTCTGACTATGTGGACTTAGCACAATCTAAACGTTGGTTTATTCTATTCAAAAGTTAAATTCAAGCTCAAAACAATACAGAATGAAGCAAGTTGAGTCTATATTGTATTTTTAAACATAATTTTGATCATATGTAGTATACTATTCCACTTACTTCAATAACCCTGGAGTATCTAATCATCATTCTACTAAACTATATAGAAACAATGACTACTGATATAAAGGGACAGTGTTTTAGTCACGTGTCTGATGTCCTACTACCCTATAACAATAGACACCTCCTTAGAATTCTATTTTAAGAATGCAAAATACGTTATTTTTCTAAAATCCAATACTTTGTCATTTCTCAGTAGTGCTATGGGACAGGGAAGTAGCTCAGGCTCCTTGCCAGAAAGGTGAAGAAAGCCTCCCTTAATCCTGACTGTCACAGGGTTAGAAATTTCCAGTGTAAACATCCTTTCTAAAACATCTCTTTAAAGGACAAATATTTTAATTTTTCTGAAGTGCTAATATTGTGGAATAAATTGATCCATTTCCGTGATTTGTCACCTAACACTACATGGTCCCTGAGGGAATAGGACACGACATGAGGACATTGTGATAGGAAAGTGTATCTTGGTACCGCTATGAAGCCTTGGGGAGGCAGAATGAAGGAGTTTTTTTCAACTGAGGAGTGAAAGATTATAAAACACACTTTCCTCACTTGATAATATAGCTTAGGACCAGACTGCTGGTGCTTCACTTAAATATTTCTTTTTCTTTCTCTTAACTTTCTATATTGGTGATTATTTTGCTGTAAGTGTTATTTAGCATTAGTCTCCCATGCCCATGTTTCTTTGTAATGCTTTAAGCATCCTCTTTTCTTCAGCTTCTTTAGAATTCAAAGTCACGTCAATAGACTCAAAGATATCTGAACACTTTTTTTTTCTTTTTAAAGGTTACCAATCTTCTTTCTTCTTTTTTTCCTGCTTCTTCTCCCCAAAGCCCCCAAGTACACAGTTGCATATTCAAATTGTAGGTCCTTCTTGTTGTGGCATGTGGGACACCGCCTCAGCATGGTCTGATGAGCGGGGCCATGTCTGCGCCCAGGATCCGAACCAGTGAAACCCTGGGCCGCTGATGCAGAGCACGCAAACTTAACCACTCAGCAACCGGCCTGGCCCCAAACGCTCTTGAATGGTACTGAGTATACTGACCTGAAATAGTCTCGGAATGACTCTGACAGGAGAACTTTAGAGTGCCCTTTGTACAAATTAGAACGGTAAACGATATGATTTTCCTACTGCTAAAAAGTAGGCGTTGTTGTACCATTATTTTCCACCTTCACACATCACCAGCATTTTTCAAAATTTTAATTCTGTCTGCACATGTTCACAATGATAAAAAGTAAAATGTGTTCCCAACGCAAAACTCAAATGAAAGTCTATAATCTTTTAAATAACTTAGAGAGAGTGAATCATGCTACTTTATTCATTTTTAGCTTTCTTTATGCTATAATCGTAAATACTTAAAAGACAGCTGGTAGAAATCGACTCCAAATGAGAAGTTTATACTTTACATTTTAGGAAAATAAGTTATTTTAAAATTTGGTCCTGTGTTTTCTTAAGCACCTAAGCGCATCTCTTGTTTGAATTTTCATTGGAACTCCCTTCTGAAATAATACTAACCAAACTATGATATATTTTAATGAATTCAACCTCTAAACAACTTCTAAATGCAGCATCTAACCAGGCTCTTTAACTTGTACACTTACTTACAATAAAATGAATATTTTAGTTTTTATTTAGCTGCCATTTTCTCTTTCCACTTTAAAATCTTAAAAATAAATAATTGGATGCTATCTGCTTTTCTCCTGGTTATATCTTTGAATTCTCTAAATTTTTTCCTTTATTATATGCATAATCAAGTTCAACATCACGTACCAGCCCTCGAGGCTCTCACTCTCCAAGTATGGGTTTGGCATAATTTTTGCATGAGAAAAATGGATTCAGAGAAAGCTGTTGTAGAAATATTAATATACCGTGCATTCTCACCTCTGTTTATATCTGTTTGGAGCAGCATTTTCATGGTTTATTACCATGTTCACTAATATCAACCACTATCATCTATCATAAAAAAGAATTATAATTATGTATTTTGGGTTAATAAGAAAAATTTTTTAAATCGCAATGATTTTTTTCCTTGAGATTACAGGGAAATAGGTAATGCCCAAAAGCAAATAAAGAATAAAAACCAAAGATACATAATGAGTCAGGTTCGCTTATTTAGACATGCCCCTCCTTAGTCTAAAAAGTATTCATGGCAACTTAAAATAGTATACAGCAGAAGGTCTGGATGCACCATGCTAGACCACGCAGACTACAGGGGAAAGAAGTTGGGGTTAGGCAGGAGTAAAGGGACAGGTACCCATTTCATTCAAATCAATCCAAAAACACTGAGCATCTTTATAAAAGGCACTGTATTACAAGAGTCGTGAGGGTTTCACACACACACGCACAAAGATAAGTGACCATTCCTGCTTGTACTTAGTCTGAAGTCCAACAAATGCAGGTGAAAATGTAATTGTATGTCAGTCCAACTCTGAGGACACCAAGACAAATCAGACCAGGTCTCTGTTTTGAGAAAATCAGAGTATAGGAGAAGGAGATGGAGGAGTGATCCCATTGTAGTTGTTCCGACATATTCTACCTGTTGAGATAAAAGTAAGTTTGTAAACAACAATAATGCAAGACTTCATATGAGACGCATAATGAGAATAACCAAGTAATGGAAATACTTGAGTAATGAGAAATAATCGAGTATAATAATCAATGTTTCAGTTATGAGAAAATACTCTTCTAAGCTTCACATGCGTTATCTCAATTTAACTCTCAGAGTAACCCTATCACCTTTTACAGGTGAAGAAACTGAGGCACAGAGAGGTTCAGTACCTTCCCAAAGGACAGTGAGGAGCAGAATTAGGATGCAAAAGTAGGAATTCTGTCTCCAGCGACTATGTGTCTAACCATACTCCTTCTTAGAATTCAAGGAGATTGACAGGAAGGAGAGCTCATGACTGGAAGAGGTCATTGTAATGGCTCTTGAAAGAAGTGGCATATTTCATTCGTTTAGCAACTATTTGAGTATCATTGGGCACAAGACACTATGCTAGACACAACAGATACACTGGCAAATAAGTAATGGAAATACATCACATGGGCCAACTTGATGCATAGGTAGCATTTCATTAAAAAGGCATGAAGTAGGGCAGGGATTAGGAAGAAAAAAGCATTCACCTGTGAAAATTACTATATTTGCAAATGCACCAAAATGGGAACAAGTGATCGCTTCTGCATTTAACTGCAGGAAATACATGAATTAAATTTAAATTCCATTTTAAGGAAAAGGAGGAGTGAGGAGACAAAAGAAATTTTTGGACTTTGTGGTCCGTAGCTTCTACAATGGCCCTAAATAACCCCCACCTCCAGATAGTCACACCTTCATGCAACATTGTCCTTGAGTGTGTCAGGGACTGAATGACTCACTTTTAATGAATAGAATATGGCAGAACTGAAAGGGTGTCACTTCTGATATTAGGTTATAAAAAGACTGTGGCTTCCATTTGGGGTTCTCCCTCTCACTTGGTCCTGGAGTGCTCACAGTGGGGGAAACCAGCTGCCACATGTTGAGACAGCCTTGTGGAGAGGCACATATGGTGAAGGACTGAAACCTGCCACCAACCAGGTTAGTAAACCTGAAAGTGGCTTTTGTCCCCTTGCCCCTGGCCACCTGAGACTCAGATGAGACTCCAGCCCCAGCTGACAGTTTGACTACAACCTCATGAAAGAATTGAGTCCAAAGCTCCCAGCTAAATTGCACCCAGATTCTTAACACACAGAAACTGTGAGGTAATGAATATTTGTTGTTTTAAGCTGCTGTTTTGGAGTAATTTGTTACTTGGACATAGATAATAAATACAGCATCTTTCCACAGCGCTTCAGCCTTTTCCTATAATATTCCATTTTGAACTACCCATACACAGATTTTCATCATAGACTCCTATGTGAATAAACAACCTTTATCAAGACGAGAGGAAGGCACTAAGGAAGGAAGTAAAGAAGGAAAAGAGGGAGATCGGTAAGAACGGAAGGAGGAAACAAAAGATACGACAAAGGCATCTCTGAGCATATTCTCTGACCCAGAGAGAAACTCTTAACTGAAATGCATGAGCCTGTGTGTGCAGAGTCTGCCTGGATGTGAGCTGGATCTGCATTTTATGGGTACGTATAGTGTTCCTGATATTTACATAGCTTCCATTTATTATTTTCTGTTTCGTCACACTTGCGCTTTGATTGGGTGACAGTGTTGGCTGAGTCAGTTTGAAAGTGCGGCCATTTCCTTAGTTGCCATTTATTCATTTAAGATTGCTACTTCTTAATTAATCATTTGATTAATATTATCTGTGGCCCGTAAATTCAATTAGAGATACACCTTTTTTATAGACAATAAACAACATGTAACAACTGATGTAACCCAGTACAGGTGGGTAGTTAAAGTGGGTATTATTTTTTATATGCTTTCAAACTGCAGAGCAGGCTGAACAATAGATAATAAACAAGTCATTTTATATGGCTTTTGTGGGACTTGAAAAGAATTTTGACTTAATGGAAACTGATGCTTTGTTGGAAGCCCTGTAAGAGAAGCAGTAGAAGGCCCACATGGTAAGTGCCCCAAACACATCTTCACGAATGATAGAGAGACATTTAACTCGAAGATTGGGTGGTAAAGGTCAGCTTGTAGTGTAGAATTAATAGGTAGTATCTCACTAAGACTCTTCACCTCCTGCCTTGAGAAAACTTTCAAGGTTTTTACAGATAAAGAAAAGGACTCAAGGACCGGAGACATCTCAAATATGTAGATGACACTGTCATCTTTTGCTTAAGCTAAAGACCTTGAAGCAGTGGTGAAAGAATGTAACAGAAGAGCAAAGAATCTGGATCATTATATAAAAGAAGCCTATGCAAAATCACATCGAGTACATACATTCAAGAGGGAAAGCTGGCTGCAAAAAGATTAGGAATCGCAAAGAAGTGTTTGTTGAGGCCATATGGCGCACATTGTTACAACCCAGAAAGGTTCAGAAAGCAGAAGAGACCTTTGTCAGAGTCTCTGGGAAGCTGAGAAGGAATCATTTTCTACATTGAAAGAACTATCTACTAGAAAGAGAGATATGATCCTAGCACACTCCTGGTTTTGGCAACTATAGCAAAAGCACACATATTTAATACTGAGAGAGAATAACATCTGTATAATAAAATAGAAAACACACACAAAAGAAAAACTGATAGTAGCCGGACAAGATAGACAATCATTGGGAAGAAAAACATCTGGCCTCCCATGAGACACCACACATTGGAGATAGAGGATGAGCCTGGAACACACCAGTGTGGATAGCCCTTCCCAGGAGGTTCAAGGACACCAGTTAGGTCCCCACACAAGCTCAGATCTAAGTCTCTATAAGTCTACGTGGAGGAGAATCATCAAAATGCATAGAACAAAGATGCGAACTCTATGATTCCTGCCCTGGAATTGTACCAGTACTGCCTTCCCTTTGGGAGCAGAGATATGAGAACAAGAGTAATCTCAGAGGAATCAGCTTCCTCGTTAATACACATGGCAAAAGTTTCCTAGTATCTTAAAAGATACAAGATTTTTCTGAGATCTTTAAAAAATAGAAAAAAATGTAATTTCTGTAGAAGTCAAGTGACTTACAAGTAAGCAGATATAAAGATAAATGTTACCAAAATAAGCATCCTCTTCACACTACACCAGTCAGTATATACTTGCTGAGTACCTTCTTTCATGTGTCAAGGATTGCGCTAGGGTTCATGGTGAATGAAACAGACAACTTCCCTAGAGATGCTTTCAGTTTAGTGAGGAAGTAAAGGAAGATGGACAAATAAGTGATGACAGATTAAACAATTACCACTGGGAAAAAAGATGTTAAAGGAGTACCTAAGTTGCAACAGCAGTGTATAACAAGCGTACCAACTTCTAACTGATTGGAAGGTCAGGAAGGGTGTGTAGAAGTGAGCGCCTTCTAAGGGAGACCTCAAGATTGAAGAAGATGTTCAGGTGGTAGGAATGTCTGTGTGTGTGTGTGTGTTCACACATGTATTTACACACATGACCCTAGAAGGGAGCAGGGGACAGAAGGAGGACAGAAAAAAGAAAGGAAAACCATCTGAGGAGATAAAAGAAGTCCAGGATTGGATGTAAAAGAGAGGGAGTGGTGCAAGGCCAGACCAGAGAAGGTGTGAGGTCAGGACCTTGTAGGTCAATATAAAGACTTTGGACTTTTCTCTGAGGGCAATGGAAAGCCATGAAAGATGGCCAGCAAAAATTGAGCTTAGCCTTCCCTGAGAGAGACTAGGGGAAATAAATATTTGGTAAACATTTAGCAATTCTCTGCCTCAGATATAAGACTCTGAAGGATGGGATCCACATCAAATTCATCCTTGCATTTTATATTGTGCTTCTTAGGGGAATAAAGCAGAGCCGTGACTGACCCTAAGGCAGCACAACAAGCCATAAGAGCCCTAAGAGAAGAATGGGCGGATGCTCTCGGAAGTCAGCCTCGGGAGAGGTCACTTGCAAAAGGGAGTCAGGCAGTCATGGCTTCCTGAAAGATGTTACCCCAAGGATGGGCGTAGTAGTCTAAATAATGGCCTCCAAAGCCCTAGTACCTGCGAATCCTGTCTCATATGGAAAAAGGAGCTTTGCAGGAGTGATTCAGTTAAGGATGTTGAGATGGGCAGATTATGCTAGATTGACCTGGATTATCTGGGTGCCCTAAATGTAATCGCAAGGGTCCTTATAAGAGGGAGGTAGGAAGGTAAAGGAAGAACAAGGCAAAATGACTCCAGAAGCAGGAAAGAAAAGGCAATATGATTCAGTGCCGAGAGCCAAAGTAAGCAGGTGGCATCCAGAAGACGAAATAAGCAAGGAATCAGCTTCTCCCGTAGAGGTTCCAGAAGGAACCAGCCTTGCTGGCATCTTGACTTTTGCCCTGTCAGACTCGTTTCAGAATTCTGAACTGCTGAACTGTACGAGAATAAATCTGTGTTGTTTTCAGCTACTAAATCTTTGTCCATTTTTTTATAGCAGCAACAGGAAACTAATGCAAAAGATATGACTTCAATAGAATGGATGGAAAATGTGCAGTATCACTCAGGAGACTCTAAATCCCGGGTTGGCCAGTCTCAGTTTATACATATTATCCCAGCTTATTCATTAGCAGTGTCCCCATTCTCTCCCCAAAGTGCCCTGGTTTGGATTATAAATCTGTGTAAACAAAGATATTGAGTCAGGTGTTGAGACTAGCAAGCAGGAGTCTGAGGGCCAAAGGAACACTCCCATGGAGGCAGCTTCTGCCCTCCATTCCAGGTCACGTAAAACCCATCTCATGAATAACCACAGCAACACCTGCAAAAGCCGCGAAATTACACATTGATACATCACTTGAAAACTTGTTCTTAAATAAGTAAAAAGAAACAAGGAAGAAGAGACTCCTAGATAAAGGCGAGGCTAGAAGGACTCAGACTCCCACGGTCAGGACTGTATTACTGAGAGCTGATCACTGGAGTCAAGGAGACGGAAAAGTTTAATGCCGGCCAGATAACCCATTAGCGCAGATAACCAGCCAGGGCTTCCCGATGGCTTAAAAATGAGGACGCCATGTTGTTTGGAATTCTAAGAGGTAGATTTGAGGTTTCTGAGGAGAAACCTGGATTAAATTTATGATCCAGAGATCCTGAGCATTCCATACCCCACTTAATTCTCCCCTTCCCTATCAGCCACGTACGGACACTAGTGGATCACAGCCAGGCTGTTTGGCTGGCGCTCTTGAGTCATGCCGCTTTCATTCTATGAGGCATGCTACTTTTACCTCTTAAGAACCAACAATGATGCCCAAGTTTCTCTCAGTTAAGGTCCCAACTCCTTTTTCCATTGCCCACCCTGATCTATCTTATTGCCTACTACTCTGTTACAAACACAGTTCCACCTAGTGAGTTTCTTCATTGCCCCCCACGCTCCACCCATCCATCTCCCTTGTATCACAGCCAATATTCTCTCTCACTTGGAACCTTCTCTCTTCTCTCTCACTTAATCCTTCTCTCTTCTCTCTCACTTAAACCTTCTACACTTCAAGGACAGGCTCACCAATCCTTTTGTGACTACTCCACAGGCCTCTTGCTTGTCTAAATATCAGTTGCATCTATATCCAACTATTAAGCCATTTACTGAGTCATGTCAGTGGGTCAAGCACTGCACTGCTCACTGGTACACATCAGTGAATTAAAAGACATAATCCATGCCTTCAGATAAATACCCCAAAATCAAGAAGCAAATAAGTAAATAATCACACATCGTAATAAATGTTACGGGGGAAACGAAGAGGCGACAGTGATAGAGGATATTTGGGGAGCATTGACTTAGCCAGGGCAGTTAATGATGAGGCAACATTTAAGCCAACACCTGAAGAAGCCCTGAGCCACGTAAAACCCATCAAGTGCAGCGTTCACAGAGAGCAGAATGTCAGAGTTAGAAGGAGACTCTGACATAATTTAATTTTACCACCTCGAGAGAAAACAAAAGGGAATTTCAAAACTCTGAATGACTTTCTCGTGACAACAGAGGCTGAGAGGGATCCAGAAGTATAACATGGGCCATCTGACTTCCAGTCTGAAATCGGGTTACACATCCCTTTTGCCACCTGACTATTTTCTAATTGTCTCATGTGATTTTTGATAAGCAGAAGTTCTGTATCTTAAACTTCTTTATTTCTGACTATTCTGAATATACAAAAGGTGCTCAATAAGTATTTACCAATTATGGGGTTTTCCCCTGCAACAGTGGCCATGTTTTGCTTCTATTTTCTGGGCATTTCTACTGTAGCACACATGATCATGGGTTGGTGCTCAACAGTATAACATAGGAAGTGCCACGACATTCATGTTCCTGCACAACAGAGGAATTCTTGTTTTAACTCAGATCCAATATGGAGTCGCTTTTCCCACCACTTGGAGCAGCTCCTAATACGTTTGGTTTGTCCAACAGAGTCAGGACACAGATGCAGCTGGCCTGGAAACAGAGGCCCCTCACACTACACAAGGGCTTACTCTTGCCAGGCAATTCTTCTACATTTCTCTAGTGAGCCCCACTCTCCCCTATGACCTTTGAAGCTTCCTCATCAAATTTCCTTCTAAGCCACACCCAACAAGTTCTAGACTCCTCAAACTTCACGAGAAAATAGAAGCCATCAGCTGGGAACTTCCTCCTCTTTCAGACTCCAAATCTTCCTGTCTCTTCTATCTGCCTTCCCCTCTTCCTCCTCCTCCGCTCTCTCCACTGCTTCCAGCCCCTTACCATTAAGGATGTGTCCTTCATTTTGCCAAAGTCCAGGTCTTCCACATCTGTTTTGGATCTCATTCTCTCATACTTTCTCACCTTTTCCAGAACTTCTCTCCTGTAGTTATCCCATCTGTCATCTGAATCTTCAAATTCTCCCCCTCTACAAAGTCATTACCCTGAGCATTCAAACTCACACTGGTAACTACCATTTTAACCAAACTTCTGTTGACGCCTGTATTCAAGTCTAGCTTCCATGTTACTTCTGTTTCTCTTTATAGCCAAGCATCTCAAAACAGAAAAATATACATAAGCTTTCTTGACTCTCTTACTTCTCATTCTCTATTTTTTTAAATTTTGTATTGACAAAGCTATTTTCTGATTAAATAAAATACATGGTAATTTTTAAAAAGCAATCACCAAATAAAAGTACAAAGAAGGAGGTAAAAATGGCCTGAAACCTCACCGCCTGAGTTGTCCACCATGACCATTTTGGAAAAACCTTTCCATGCTTCAATTCTTGTGTCTGAGCCTGCTCGCATCTATAATTTTACACACATGGCATGATATTCCATTATGATCATCTTGTTTAAATGCAGTTCATTTTTCTTCTTTACTCTCCCATCCCTTCAAAATGACAACACACCCCACTGTGGGAGCCAATATTAACCTGGTCTGAATCCTTCTTGCATGTCTTCCTGCTCATATAATTGCTTGCAAAGATACATGTGCACATTATACAGATGTTCTGAATCTTTCTTACCCCCTGCATAACTAGAGAGCAGAGATTTCTCCAACTTAACTGATATACATCAAATGGATTCTTTTTAATGGCTGCATAATATCTCATCATGTTCATAGCATAAATGATTCAATATCTCTCTAGTGATAGGCAGTCACTTTATTTCTAGTTTGGGGGATGGAGCTGATTTGTTTCTTGCTGCCTCAAACGCTGCTACAAACTAATTATACTTGCACACATGTCCTTACATATTGGGTCCATTATGCCTATGGAATAGATTCCACAAGTGGGAATGCTGGTTTGAAGGTTATATATGTATATTTTTATTTTTAAAAGATATCATCAGATTTCTTTCCTAAATGACTCCATTTTACCAGAAATGTATGATAGTGACTTTTATTCAAAAGCCACTGCTGAGCGGGGGTTTAAATAGCAATACTTAAAATACTATATTCTAGGCATAATTCTAAACTTTCTACATATATTAGTTCATTAAGCAGAGACCCAGTGGGGCTAAGGAATTTTCCCAAGGACACACAGTTTGTCAGTGGAAAAGCAGAGATTTGAACCCAGGCTATCTTGTTTCACAGCCCATGTTCTTGATCTCACGCTATTTTTGCTTTACTATTTTGCCAGTATAATGGGTACAAAGTGATATGTTCTGATCTTTTAATTTCATTTTTTTCTGAATATTAAAGTGGTAGGACTTCTTGTCAAATACTTATTTCTCATTTAGGTGTATTTTTTAATGAATTATTTACTCATGTTTGCATCAGTTAGGATTAAATTGGCTGCCTTTACAGAAAGCCCAAATAAGAGTGATGTAACAAGGATTCACTTTTCTTTCATGCAAAAACAAGTACAGAGGCAAGCAGTCCAGCCCTGGCGCAGAGGCTCCCGAAGGTCATCAGCGACCTGACTGCTTTGAGCTCTCCCCTTGACCCTCCTTGGAATCTAAACTCCTCCTGAGGCTCATAAGGTTGCTGTAGAGCTCCAGTTAATCAAAGAAGAAAGTGAATGGCGAAAGGCAAAAAAGCAGTTTCTCAGAAGTCCACGGAGCAACCTATGCTTCTGTCTCCTCAGCCGAGACCACATCGCAAGGATGCTCCAGCTGCAGGGGAAGAGGCAGCTCGTTAGCTCGATCCAGGATGCCCTGCACGGGATTAGAGCTTTAGAAGTAAGGAAGAGGGAGACAATGCACATTGGGTAGACCAACTGGCCAGTAGAGTAATATTCTTTGCTCTTTTTTCTGTTGAGTTGTCTTCTTATTATGAATTTGTAAAAACTCTTTATATAGATATTAATCTTTTACTTGCTATCTGTTTTGCATATATTTCCCTATATTTCTTTTGTCTATTGACTGTCAGACACTCATTCAAGAATTATTTAGGGAGTCCTTTCTATGTGCCAGGCACTGCACTGAATATTCTGAGCACTTAGGATACAGTGGGGAACAAAACCATCGACAAAACCCCTGGTGTTACATTCTACTGGGAGAATACAGACCAAAAGAAAAAAGAAAAGTAAAATGTATGGTATAGTAAGTGGTAATAACTCTGATGAAGGAAAACAAAGCAAGAATGGAGGATAGGGATCACAGAGATGCAAATTTAAGTAACTTGGTAAGAGTCAGCCACTGAGAGGGTGACATTTGTGAAAAGACCTGAGGGAGATGAGTGAATATTTGAGCCATCAAAGTATTTACAGGAAGAGATTTCCAGGAAATGGGTGTTGGAGAGCAAAGGACAGAGAAATAGGAAATATATTCCAATAGGTTAAAGAGAGCCGAGTGTGTATGGTGGTAGAGCCACTGTAAAAACACCGACTTTTCCTCTTGTTGGTGTGGGTAACCATTGGAGGGTTTTATGTGGAGGTACACAATCAGACTTAAGTCTTGAAAGGCGTACTCTGACTGTTGAGAATAATGGACAAATGCACAAAATGGGAGAGCAGGTAGGACGTTATTGAAGTGACCCAGATAAGAGTGTACGAATGCATGACAAGTGGTTGGATTTTGTACTTATTTTGAAGATAGATCACCAAGGTTTACTGATAGATTGGAGGTGGGTTATGATAGAAAACAATCCAGGGCAACTCTAGGATTTGGGGACTGAGCAAGCAGAACGATGAAGTTACCATTAATTGTGGTAGGGAAGGCTGTGGGTGGGGCAGATTTGCAGCGGGAGCTTAGAATCTGGAGTTCAGGGCAGTGGTCAGAGCTGGATATTCAAATTTCAGAGTTTTTAGTGTATAGATGTTTTTCAATGTGATGAGATTAGGGTGAAATCAAGAAGACTGTGAACACAGTTAGAGAACCAAAGAGATCCAAAGAAATGCTTGTAAGGCAGAAGGAAAAATAGAAGAGTAAGGTGTTCTACCTAGGAGAGCAAAGCTGTCTAATGGCTCAGTTGCCATCGATGTGCTATTGAGAGCCAACTTCATATCACCAACAAAGGTGCCTTCCTTCCCCAGGTCTCCCACCCAACACGATGAGACTGTTAAAATACTTGTGTTTACCTCCTTCTCCAACTCCTCTCTCCTTAGGTCTTTCTAATATTTAGTGTTGATGACCCCAGACTATAATTAAGATTCTTTTTGCAATTTTGTCACTTTTTTCCAAGAAATTTTATGTATCTTTTATGGTATACAGTCTTAGGTGCTCTTTAAAGTACATGTTCTGCACAATTCACACATTGCTTCTTTTCTTCATCTTACCTTATCTCAGGGGCTCTGTTTTTACTTAGATGTTGTCCGAGTACAGTGCTTTCTCAACTACTTTTCTCAGATGAGCACTTGGATAATCTCTTATCTGAGCAATTGCTATTGGCACATGTCTGTATTTCAGTCTGATAAATCAATGGTGTGCTTCATTTAGAATTTTAGGGTTTCACTACTGATGTCCCCTGTCTTGTTCTATGCATGGAATATAGAAGTAGCAGGAATAGACATTTTTCATTAAATCTACCATTCTTTATCCAAAGAGTATGGAAGAGAGTCAGCACATTGGAGATCCCAGCAGAGATATGAGAATTCTCTAAGACTGAAGGAAGTGCAAGCTTTGAGATTTCAAAACCCGTATTACCAGGCAATACAAAGTTATGGACAACTGTAATTTGCACTCACATATCCACATGCAAACACCAAAGTCTGGCGCAACTCTCCATATGACCTTGCTTTCACTAAAGGATAGATTAGTGTTCCCTTCTCAGAGCTCGAGTTAGCAAACCAATTAATTTTATATATCATGATCTCATATATTACTCATCTGGCATTCACTAGTGCAGTGGTCTCTAAATTTTTATGAGCGTGAGCCTGTTCAAACACACACACAATCACACATGCACACGTGTGTGTGTGGCTGAAAACTGCTTGCAAAAAATACCTTTACATTAGAAAATGCCTCTTATATGCTCTATTTCTTTCTTCAAACTGCTGATAACTCTTCCCTAAATTTATGAGGTTTATTATATTTACAAGATTGTAAACTCCTTGAGAGCAACAGGTGTGTCCTGTTCACTGTCGTACCATCTAATCTGGGTGTTAGGGAGACACACAGTAGTGAATAAATCAAAAGGAGTGAACTGCCAATCAAATAGCAGCGGGAGAGAGAGAAGGATAATGAAATCACAGACCGAGAAATCAGAAACAAAGAAAGAGTAACAGAGAAGCTGTGTGAATAAAGCTTAGCCTTTAGTAACAAAACAGCATCCTGGAGGAAAGAACAAAAGTTAAGATCATATAAGTAGCCTTAACCAAAGAGACCTTACACATGACCTTGACCTTCCTTCAGGGGAAGAAATGAAAGATGGTGCCAAAGGGGTTTTCCCTGAGCAATAACATAGAAGTGAAGAATGGAGAACTGTATTCGCTCCAAGCTCAAACTGCTACAAACATGTATAAGATGAATTCAATATGTCGAAAACACTCAGAAAAGCAGCATTGGTCAATTTGACCAGCACTTTTGTGTTAATTAAGCAATTTTCTGAGTCAAATGTTCATACTCAAGTTGTCTGGTTTGAATCACAACAGTCTAGGAAGCCAAGGTATGTTAGGCTCTAGGGGGGATAGGGGTCAGAGAGTAAATCACGTCCCAGAATATTAACAGCCAGAATTGGCTCTCATGGAGCAACTTCAGGTCTTAAATCAACCAACAACTCCCCAGGCATAAGGAAACTTAAGGGGACAAAACAAGGCCCTGGATGCTATGCATCTAGCTTAGGCATCCTTCAAAGCCAAGCAAAGGGAAGCCTGCTACGTAAAAAGTTCATAATAATAAAAGGAAGCATGCATAGCTGTTGCTACGTGTGCAGACCAGTATGAAAACGTCAAATTAGTTTTATGGAGCTGAGCTTCAGATGCTTCTGAATGGAGTCTAATGCAATTCACTATATATGTTTTTAAAATGACATTGCTAGATAATAACGTTTCCTTGCAATAATATTAGATTAAATCTGGTTTTCCTTAGATGAATCATCCAGATATGTATAAAGTAAATACAAAAAGTGAAAATTTAGAAAACATTTTAACTGCTCTTTTTTGCTAAAAATAAGTTGACTCATTTTCTTTCCTTCCTACCTCCTAATTTTTTGCCTCCAAATTTCTCATGGGTTTGCTTGGAGAATAATTCAAGTATCCAAACACTTCCAAAAGCTTACCCAATAACTTGCTTAACCGGCTGCCAGTTCCTTGCTTGTTTTGCCTCTTATCACATTTGCTTAAAAGGCAAATTCTGCCTTTTGATGGCTGGGAGTGTTTCCGAGGACAGACTGGGCTCGCGTTTGCTTC
Organism: Equus caballus; assembly: GCF_041296265.1. Taxonomy (NCBI): domain Eukaryota; kingdom Metazoa; phylum Chordata; class Mammalia; order Perissodactyla; family Equidae; genus Equus; species Equus caballus. The sequence continues at coordinate 74,268,871 of NC_091701.1, read as the reverse complement.
ATCACTGTATTCATAGCCACTCTGAATCTGCTGTTGACCAACTCCATGGATTTACATAAACTCCTCTTATTTCCCCTCTTTCTTCTCCCTCTATGAGCCTCTCAGCAGTAGGAAATCCACGTTCTCCTGTTGAAGCCCATCAGGTTTTTGGTAGTTTCCATCATGTTATCTGTCTAAAACAAAGCCAACCTTCAGTGCCCATGGTTGATGTTGGGTCCTCCTTTAATTCCTTTGAAGGGTGTATGGGAAATGATGGTTTAAAAGTACGTTCTCTAGAAGGTTAATAAACACAACAGTGTGTTTTATGTTAGGGCTTTTTTTAATTTAATGAACTATCTTACCATGTACTTTAACATAGATAATGGAAAGGCATGTTTACTACTTTTAAGTAATAAGTCCTAAAATATCACAGTGCATACTTTTTATTTTCTTAAATTATAACTTTTCTTCCAAACCCTTTGGTTGGCTACCAAGAGCTGTATCTCCTGATGTATATGCTTGGATGTAAAGCTAGAGGTTTGAGAGACTGACATATTCTTTATAAGTGGATTGTTCCATGCCGTCATTTTGAATTAAAATTTATCATTAAATATTTCAGATAGAAAAAAATTAACTGTTGGTAGCGTATTTATCATATCGCTACCATCAACATGACCAAAGGCTGCTGAGAACTCTGCTGGAAGCCAGATTCAAGCCATGAGATTCAGGTAAAGGTTTTGGAGAGCATCGAGGCAAAGTGTGCTGATAAATAGAGATGGATGCTCTGGCAGTAAGGTGAAGGCACAGAAACTACTCCAAAGTGTGAATATGAAGCAGCACCCCATTCTCTATCATGATGACAATAAAGATCAGCGATGGAGGAAGATCAATGAATGGCCAGTCATCATTTTCAGAAACCCATTGCTTTGAGAGCAGCTATTAGGCTTGGGAGTCCAAAGGAAAAGTAATTTTACATCACCGCATACAATTTAATATGGAAAACATTTCAAATGGCCAAAAACCTATTAGACATGCATTGCTAATCAAAATTGCACACAACCGTGTGCAAAATTCTAGGAAGTTGTCAAAATGACCACAGTGACAAAATTAGGTTGAATTAGTCTAAAAAGACCCCAAAGAAGAGGGGAGCTTATGAAAGAGTTTTCCATGAGAAGTTAGAAGAAGTCAAAGAGAAGAGCAAGGAGGACCATGGAAATGGGTCAGTGGTCATATGCAAAGATTTAGGAGGTGAGAGTTTGGGATGCTGCAGACATTTGTCTGACTGAAAAATATAAATTGTCTCTCATAGGCTTGGTATTCATTCATAACAATAAGAGCTAGGATATCTGAGTGGAAACTATAATCCCATAGAATCACGTGGTTTGAAATCTCAGAGCCAATAAAGATATGCTGGGTGGAAAGATGGATGGATGAATGGATGGAGGCAAGAAAACTAGCATTGGTGGACATGCCAGCGACTGTGCTACTTTGACCTATGTGACCTGACTTTATTTTTCAGCTCTAAAACTTAGGTATTATCCCATTTTTGCAGATGAGGAAATTAAGGCGTAGAAAGGAGAGTCACAAAGCCAAAGAGAATTTGGGAAATTGGGAAAACAGGGATTTGAGTGCAGAGCTATCTAATTCCTTGTTCCTTCTTACACTATGACTTTTAACGTATCTTTAAATCTTAAATAAAGAAAATGGTCTCTGGTGGTAAACAAGGCAAGCTCAGTAAGTGGAACACTGCCTCCCTTCAGAAGCACTTTCTCTAGAGTGGAACAGGCCTCCCGACTCACTGTCTTCTCTACTTTCTCTCATCGGTAGATTGACTTGCCTGTCCTCTACTGACTGTGACCACCACTGGCCTTCCGCTTGCTTATTTGCTTTGGAGTGGCCATTGTCTTGTGGTCACTGACCCATCTCCTATGCAAATATTACAGTCTTCTAGGCATCTTCTTTGGAGGTGGTCAGCCAGCAAGGCCAACTGTATCATGTGTTATTTATCAAAGCTAAATTATATGGCTAGCAAAAAACAGCACACAGACAAATTACAGAGAGATGCTTATATCTTTAGGCCAATACCCACAGTGCACTGTTTTCCTTCTGAAAAACAGGTATTTACTCACACCATATTATGCTGTTAAATGAAAAAGAATCTGGAATTTATAAGCTAATTGACTGGAAATAATTATAGCCAACGAAGCAATGAAGTCAATTTGTTTATGCTTTTCCGTATGTAACTTGACCTACATGTTTAAAAATGTAAACTTGTTTTAGCATTTATTTGTAATTATGGCATTATTTATGTTTCTGTCAACTGATTTTTACTGTACTGCACTTTTATTTCTGTTAAGATTGTTCACAAACCAATTCTTACATGAAGACAAATGCGCAGAATGCACATATATTAATTAAGTTTCCAGTTTGTTCATCTCTGACATTAACATAATGCTTTTTAAAAGTATCATTACTCTACATTCACTGCTGTGACACATTAATCTCTTGTGATTAAATATACATCAAACAGATCTGTCAGCTGACAGAGATTTGGTAAATCCAGTTATGCCTATTTTCTTATATTATGGCCAAAAGCAACACAGACTAATAGAAGATTTGTAGGCAAACACTGTTTCCAAGAATGTTGATGTTTATCGCCGCTGAACAGGCCTAGCACAAAGAGTGGGAACAAAAAGACTAAAGTTTTATGCACACTCTGACCACTGAGGACAGGTCCGTACAACAGAAGTTATTTCTTCGCTTTGTTCTGAAAAATGAACTAGCAACAAACGTCTTGAAGAATCATTCCCAGAGGCACAGAGAACTCGTCCTCCACTTCAAATCTTCCCGGTTAAGAGCTTTGATCTTTAACACACTGAGGCAGCTCTGTACCTCTATGTTCGTTACCCCCAAATGCATTTATTGTGATGCCATTGACTTGCTAAACCCAGGAATGCAAAAATGAACCTGACACAATGCCTGCCCTCAAAGAGTTTACAGCTTTGTGGAGGAGAAAGGCAACAGACAACTTTTTTGTTTTTTATTTTATTGTAGTAACAACACTTAACATGAGATCTACCATCTTAACAAATCTTTAAGTGTGCAATACGGTATTGTTACCATGTTGTACAGCAGATCTCCAGAACTTATTCATCTTACGTAATTGAAATTTTGCACACATTGATTAATATCCCCTCATTTCCCCATCCACCAGCCCAACAACACCATTCTACTCTCTGCTTCTATGAGTTTAACGATTTTAGCTACCTCGTATAAGTAGAACTATACAGTATCTGTCTTGCTGTGACTGGCTAATTTGATTTAGCAGAATGTCCTCATCCACATTGTCACATACTGCAGGATTTTCTGCTTTTTTAAATAATGTTCCATTATGTGTATATATAACATTTTCTTTATCCATTCATCTGTTGATGGACATTGAGGTTGTCTCCACATCTTGGCTAATGCAAATAGTGCTGCAATGAACATGCAGGTGCTAGTATCTCTCCAAGATTCTGATTTCGATTCTTGTGGATAAATACCCAGAAGTCAGATTGCTGAATCATATGGTAATTCTATTTTTGATTTTTGGAGGAACCTCCATACTCCATTTCCTTAGGAGCTACACCATTTCCCATCTCAAACAATGTGTAAGAGCTCCAATTTCTCCACATCCTCATCAACACTCGCTGTCTATTTTTTTACTAATAGCTGTCCTAACAAGTGTCCTAACTCGTAGTTTTGAGTTGTATTTCCCTGATGATTAGCGACATGGAGCATCTTTTCATATACCTGTTGGCCACTTGTATGTCTTCTTTGGAGAAATGTCTGTCTAAGTCCTTAGCCCACTTTTTCCCTGAGTTATTAGTTGTTTGATTGTTTGCCGGGAAAGATTCGCCCTGAGCTAACGTCTGTTGTCAGTCTTCCTTTTTTTCTTTAACCCTCCCCAAAGCCCCAATGCACAGTTGTATAAGCTAGTTGTAAGTCCTTCTAGTTCTTCTCTGTGAGCCACCACCACAGCATGGCGAGTGACAGACGACTGGTATATGTCCACGCCCAGGAACCAAACCCAGGCTGCTGAAGCAGAGCATGCCAGATTTAACCACTAGACAACCAAGGTTGGCCCGCCAGGAGGTGATTTTAATGTAACATATTGTGTGACAGGGAATTATGCAGAGGCATGTGGTGCCAGGTGCACCCCTTTCTCCCGTACTCCGGTAGCCTGTTCTGCATCCACTAATTTACATGGTGCTGAGGAGCTTTTGAGTATAAAGCAACTTGAACCACATACTCATCTGACTGCCTAAGGGAAAGCCAAAATCCTGAGCAGGAATAATAGTGTCCCTTAGAGAGAATGTACCATACAGACAAGTGTCTAGAAGGGTAACCAGGTCCCACCAGTGAGTGTGTCAGAGGGAAAGAATGGCTGCAGGTCCACTGTGGCTGCTACTAGAACCCATCTAGACTCAGCAAATTTGATGGCACATGTGTCATTGGGAAGGGGAGAATCCTTTCATCAAATGAAAGAACTCCATAAGTTTAGTAGCACATCAGGACCCAATCAAATGTCTTGTGGGCACCTCTCACCGAGAGTAACCCTGGAAGGAGGAGAGTTCTCTGCTCACCATTGGGGAGATTGCTAAGCCAACCCAGGTCCCTGTGGCACAGGGAAGGCAGCTTTGATGGCAGTGGTGTCTCAGCATGTTCAAAGCCAATTCTTCAGACCACTGGAGACAAGCCAAGAGCAATAAGCCAGATCCTGAAGTTTCTATACTCTGTGGGAAGGGTATCCTGAAGGCCTTTAAAGGATTTTAATAAGGGCAATGGTTTAATCATGTTTATGTTTGAGGACAATCATGCTGGTGGTTTTAGAAATCAGCTGGAATGAATTCAGGCATGAATACCCTGGTCTGGCCTGAACCAGTTGAGTAGCACAACACTGCCCTTTACTGCCTTGGCCACAGATGAGCCAAAAAGACACCATCAGACATCAGAGGAGGGAAAAAAATGTGTCCATTCACCAGGGGTTACCCACCCAGGAAATACATGGAACAGTTAGGGGTCACAGTGAACAATCAAACCATGACAAATAAACATTTTAAATGTCGTATTTTGAGGTGGAGATGAGGAAGACAACATAATGGTTCAGAAACTGTGTTACAAAAGAGAGAGAGATTGCCAGAACCACACGCATTTGGAAATTCTTTCAAAAGATAAAAATGTCATATTACATTTTAACCTTCAGTATCTCCACCGGAAGGCAATCATTACAGTAAATGGATGATTCAAGAAATGAATTAAACACTTTGGCAATAGCTTCTCAAAAAAACGTTCAAGTCAGTAACCCATCGTTGGGACCATATGATACACATGAGGTATCTCAACACTCCACAAGAGACATTCTGGGGACCCGGGCTTCACTCCACGAACAGCTCTTATCCATTTGTGCTTCATAGATTGCCCCATAAAGCGTCCTTTCAAATGTGCACCATGGGTTAGAACTCAAAGGAACATGCTTTTGGAAATAATTTCTGTGACTCATCCCTTTCCACAGGCAACAACTACTTTACCTCAGGGCTTGTGATGGTGAACATTCACGTTATCAAATACTCAGAAGGGCTTACCTAGGCATAGTTAGAACGAGTTAAGGAGCTACTGCCAGGAAGCTAAAATGCCATCCACAAATTCTTTGAGATTAGCGCTGAGGAAAATAATGTTCAAAAGGGAAAAAGAGATTTATAGACTTTAGCATTGTTCCAAATTCACTGAAACAAACAATCTCCATTTACATCCGGGAAAAACATATTCAGTTTTCGACTACCCAGTCAGGTCAAGTATTCCAATAATCTGATATTCCTCTACACCAGGTGCATCAGAGGAGGAGGCACCCACAATATTAATTCTGGGGATATTCAAATAAAAATTATACCCTTGATCCTTCAGGAATTTCATAGGCTCCATTTCCTTGCCCAACCGTCACAAAAACATTCCATGACCTGCCTTGCATCTGTTGTTTTAAAATAACTTTACAATAATGTATGATTTCTATTCTTATTTTGTTGAAACCACTGGCATTTGCCCAACCCGTAAACAAAAACAGCATTCTAGAAACCGCCAGACATCAAGTATGCAATTTTCTTCCCTAATACTTGGTCTAAAAGAAAGGCTACACTTGCACATTCACTGCGGCCATTGTGCATGCGTTTGTATTCTGCCACCATCTAGTTAAATTCATTTTTAATGAGTCACATCATGGAGCACTGTATATTTTTGTTGCTAAATTTATTAACATATACTTATGGGCATATAGTTATACAGTTTTTCTTGTGGTGTTTGTGTTTGGCCTAATTTTTGCTAATTTTCTTTTGTTTTTCCAAGGAATATTTTTGTCTTTCTAAACCTCAAGAATTGCCTTTGATGTGGTTATCAAAAAAGAATTCAGTAGTTTTGGTATGCTTAGGCATTTATTCCTAATACGTATTGTTGATACATGTTGAAAATTTGTTTGGAAGCTAAACTTGGCATGCAAATTTTACCTTCAAGATTATCCCCCTCTGAATTCAGCCCCAGGTAGTAGAAATGGAGGGCAGCAGTAATAATGAAGGTATTTTGGCAATAAATTTCACACTGACATTCAAGATCTGTGGGCTGTAGTAGCAAAACAGAGGGATCCACACGGTCAGCGGGAATAAGAACCCAGTAAGGACAGAAAGTAACAACACGAGGCCACGGAAATAAACCTGGGCTTTGCAGTCAACAGACTTTGAATCAGAGTTTTACAGAAAGTATTTCAACCTCTTGGAATATATTTCTTCCCCTGGAAAATGGGAATAATATTACCTACCTCAAAAAGCTGTTAAAAGGCTTACATAAAACATGCTTGAAAATTCTTATATCTTGGATACATAGAATCAATTAATATTAAATAATATAGCAAGTTAATGGTTTTATGTCATTTTATTCTACACAGCTATGGGTATTTTACATGTAAATTTACTTGTGTTCTTTTCATGTTATACGTCTGTTTTTACTTATGAAGCCAGCTACACTAACACACACAAAAGTCCAGGATGAAGCAGAATTATGTGAAGACTTGAGTTAGATAAAGTGTAGAAAGACCTTATTTTCCTATTAAGGTCAGCTATATACATGCATCATTGCTAAATAGGAAGTTGAAAATTTATTCAATGTCAAGAAAAGCCATTTAGCCACTGATGATTCACATTTTGCCTTGAATAGTCTGGCAGGAAACTGGCATATCACTTGTTGGCAAATCTGAACGGTATTAAATTGAACAGGTAAAAAATAGACTTGTGAATTAACCAAATTAAATTTGCAATACATGTTTCCGAATGGCGTGGACCAAGGAATGCTGATGTAATTTACAGAAAGCTCAAGGATTCATAGTACAGGCATCCTTTCCAAAATCAAACCTCTAGAGCATTCCAGAAAGCCCCCCTCCCAACCCTTGGATAGCAAAGTATATAGCTGTCGGATGCACATCCTTGAGCCCTCAGTCTCCTCACACCACAGCCAGAAGACGTTGGTCCTTACTCTGTCAGAAAGATGATAAGGTAAGACAAAGTTCCAGGGTCATCTACCTGGTCAACCATACATATTTATGTTCACTTGCTTTTATAAACACTCCATCTGCACTTCCAGTTCATGTACAATGCCATTTTGGTTCTGACTCACTTCTCTACTTTGACTTTCAGTTTCTCACTATTTCCTGGAGCCAGACAATCTCTTGACTCTCTGATTCACTATTTTCAACCTTCACTGATTTGGTTTGTAGCTTGAATCTCTAATTCTGTTTCCCCATCCGATCCCCGTTCTGTTCCATTCCTCTGGTGGTGTAAAGGCATCTACAGGATATTCATTTCAGGTATGCACACTTTAGAGAGACAGTGGAGGCGAGGTTTTATTCCAACACTGTAATCACTGAATGGGAGAAGGGAATCCCTATTATGCTTTTAAGAATAAAATTATGCCATTCATCCAAGGGAATATGAGTTCTCAAAGGGAACTGCTTGTGCTGCATGAACATTTTCAGAGGGATATTTTTTACTTTTGAGTGTTCAACAGAACAACCAAAATACAATTTCATGGGAGGTAGGAACAACCTGGAATTGCCTCTCTTAGATGTTGACTTTTTTAGTTTTTCCACAAATCCAAGTAAAATCAAAATATAACTAATTTAGAATACTAAACTAACTCCAAAGTCTTGACTGGATCCTTCAGTAAAATTAGACCTCCTGGGCACAGTCCCAAGAGACAAGCTGATGTCCTGATGTTTCAAAAACAGTAACAAAGAAAAATGAGGTTTCTAACCACTAGTATTTTTTCCATTTTACACAAACAAGTCTTGGAATACTGATTTTAACCATGGCAAACCCATCCTCAGCCCACAGTCTGGATATCACTGGAAGATACAGGCTCTGTCAGACTACCACCTCTCCATGCCTGAGATGAACGGTGGTTTCATTTCCAGAGTGTTCTGCATTTCTGTGTTGCCCTTCTCCAACCCCCCAAAATTTTCATAGCTATGATCTTTGAATCTCATTTTTTGCAGTGATCCTAAACGGAGACCAGATGAGACGCCATTTCCAAAGTCAGCCCTTAGCCTTGATAACCACTGTTATTCTGCCGTTGCCTTCCCATCAGAAAAGTGCCAAAGTCCAGGTTGGACCTATGGTCTACAGCAAAGACTTATTTGTCTCCTAATGAGGACAACTATTTTCTCTTTCTCTTTGCTGACCCATGTTACTCTAGGCATTCTTTTATATCTGCCTTCTTCTCCATGTAAATCCAATGTTACAATCATGTTAGGTAAGCTGTCTGCCTCATGAGCTTTTCTTCTCCTTGTCTCTTATGGGCTTGACATCCAACCAAACCCAGAGTAGCTTCATATTATAGACACTATTCTTTCACACAATGACCTTCAGAAGAAGAGCAGCAGAAAGGAGTTGACATTCTTCCTAAATGGAAAAAAAAACCTATCATGGTGGAGTCGGAATATACATCATGAATCATATATATAGCATGCCTCTATGATTCTTCTCTAATACCTAGAAAACCAAAAGTGGTCTGCAGTCCTAGGTGGCTGAAGGCAGAAAAATACTTCCCTTTCACAAAAAAATTAATGGAAATGAAATGAAGATCAACAACACAGATGCCCTGGGATAGAGGCGTGCCCCTTCAAACACAATGGATGCTCCCTACAACGCAGGAAGCCACAGACCACTCAGACACTCCCAGATACCTGCCAAGTCATATGCTTTACTGCAAAAACTGCAGTCAGGGCAAAAAGAAACAACTCTTTAAGGAAAAACTCAAGCTCAACCTAAGAAATGTGGCATAATTCTACAGCGTCATGAAGAAGGAGGAACAAAGAAACACATCTGGCACATAGCAGGCAAAGAATGGCATATAGAGCAAAAGGAAATGGTCTAACAAGGCAGAGAGGCAGAGCTGAGAACAGCAACATAAAGGCTTCCAGATATGTTCCTAAATTAATCTGAGAGGCACAGAATGCATTAACGCTTGTTCTTACATGGGAAAAGATCTCTTCATTTTCTTAGTCAAACTCTCAACAAATACTCACTTAATACCACATGCTGGGCCTGTGAGAAATACAAAGCTCTGTCGATACAGTTGCTCTTGGCACCAGGCAGAGGTAACTTCGATTTTAGCATCACTATTACATGTCTCTCCCAGTGTGTTAATTTCACAGTTGTCTTTACATGTTCTTAAATTATTCTCCACAACTAGGGAGGGCCCATGGGAAGAGAAATCTACCTGTTTATGGGCAAGTTTCCAACATAGGCTGTACCATATATACAACTTATAAATGCGGGTAACGGAGATTGAATTATCGTCAGTCATAACTAAGTATGTAGCTTCAAGGGTTGGGTCATCATTCCTCCTCTATAAACAACACATATCTATGCATCTCAGTTCTCAGAGCCAGTGGATGCTCTTAAAACTGAACACGAGAAATAGAAAGGGCCACATGTTTGATATTAGACTATAAGACTAAACAAAGAAAATGTATGTGGGATAGCATCCATTTATATTTAATTATAACACTATCGAAAATTTTATTTCCAATAAAATGTCTTTTCGATTCTGTTAAAGTAAACAATACACAGGATGCCTGGAATGCCCTTCCTGATCAATTTATTGTTTCCATTTCCATCACCATTTAGATCCCAGATGTGTAGAAGGTGACTAGATGGATGGATGGATGGATGGAAAGATGGATGAAAGACTAGCTGTGATTAATTACATATTGTTCCCTTAACTTTCATTCTTCTAAAATACCCAACTGTCCACTGTTGTCTGAAATATATTCTCTGATACCTTTTAAGAACATTGATTTCTTAATTTTCTTCTCTTTTATTAATTTTCAAATGCTACATTTCCTCCACTCTTCCCCAGCGTATCCAGTGCATTCAGTATTCCTCAGTTCCTAAACAATGGCACATGGAGCCCATATTGCACGACCCCCTGTCATAGAGGATCTGGATGTTATTACTTTCCATGCTACATAACATCTCCTTTCTATCAGTTCTTTTTATTTTATTTTATTTTATTGTGAGGAAGATTGTCCCTGAGCTAACATCTGTTGCCAATCTTCTTCTTTTTCGCCTGAGGAAGACTGTGCTGAGCTGACATCTGTGCCTCTATTTTTTGTGGGATGCCGCCACAGCGTGGCTTCACGAGCAGTGCTAGGGCCAGGGCCAGGGTCTGAACCTGCAAACCCCAGGCCACTGAAGCAGAGCACGCAAACTTAACCACTACACCACTGAACCAGCTCCTCTATCAGCTCTTTTAAAATCTTATTAATAAGAATTAAAACTCCTCTCAGAAGCTGCCCCTGCCAAGGCCTCTGATTGATTTCCCACCGCCAAATGGTCAAGCAATAGTGATCACTTAATCATTCAAAGAATTCTTGATGACTCTCATGTCTAGAAAGCCAAGGCAGGAATGCCCCTTCATGCCACACATCACACAGGGGCTTACCAGGAGTAGGGCAATATCAGTGGCAAGGTACAGTGGGTAAGAAAATAGAAAATCTGTGCATGTAGGAGTATTTCAAAAACAGTGAAGGGCTCAATGTCAACAGAATGTTGTCAGAAAAGACTAGGCGGCCTAGTGGTTCAGAGTGTGGGTCCCTGACAACCATTGGCCAGGGTTCCTCATCTGGGTTCTGCCACTCACAAGCCATGTGACCTTCAGCAAGTTACCTACTGTCTCAGTACCTTAATTTCCTCCGAGTCTTTTCTTTTTTCAATTTTCATTTCTTTTGATTATGAAATATTACAGACATCTTCAACTCTTTAGTAGCTTACATATCTTCAGATTAATTCTACAATTAAAAACTTTTTCTTATCAGTATCCCAAAATAGTCTTTTTCTCTTTATTCTAGAGTCAAAGTTTTATCTCAGATTCTGAATACCCCTTTACTCTGAAACCCTACTCTTTTAAACAACAGACGCTGAGAATTTTAATAATCTTCTCTGACATAAAATACATATTACCTAAGAGCCCCATCATCTTATATAAAAGGGCAATCTTCCTTCCCATGTTCACAAGGTCTGTTTTCAGAAGAATTGAAATCTTCTCATCTCTTCAATGCTTCTCACCTGACGGTCTATTCTGATCTAGTCCTCTCTCTTCTGCCCTCTTTTATTCAGAGATTCCCTCATCCCCTTTATCCAATTCACCCAGATTCATCCAATTTCACCTGCACTTTCAGCTCCACACTTCTTCACATGAACTTGACTGATATTTATTGTGTATCTACCATGTTTCTGTTTTAAGCGCAGCAGATACAGCAGAAAGCAAACAGCGTTCCTAAGCTCACACAGCTTGTATTTTAGCTGGGAAAGAAAGGCAGACAACAGATAAGTAAATATATAATGTATAGGTGGTAATAGGTTTTAAAAGAAAATTAAGCAGACTAAGAGGACACTATCCAGAGGTAGAACTATCTAGATAACTTGATTAGAGAGGGGCTTTCTGACAAGGTGGCATTTGAGTAGACACCTGAATAAAGTGAGGGAGTAAAAGACATAAAAATAGGATTTATTGTTCTAGGTAGCAGCCCAGGTATCAGCATCTTTAAAATCAGGAAGATTACTTCTATAAGCTCCAATTTCCTTCTCTGTAAAATGATGATGATGACAATACCATCACTTTAGGATTGTTGTAAAGATTAGAGAGAACATCTAACAAAAGATTAGAATAGGACCTGGTGCAGTAAGTCACAGCTATTATTATCTCACATAGCTATGTGACTTTGTTGACTGTCAACATCCAGTAGACACACATATTACTTTCTGAACACTATCTATAAAGCATTTCAGATGTTACAGCAAATTATGTCAAGCTGATAATACAGAAGGCAGCATAATGCATTGAAAGGAATACAAATTTGAGAAACAGGCAAATCTCTGAACCCAAGCACCCTAACTTACTGAATATGAGATCTTGGGAAGGTTATACAATCTCTCCAATGTCAGTTTCTTTGTCTACATAATGGGTTGTGTTAAGGATTACTAAGCTGATATACGAAACAGGCCTAGCACAATCCTTGACCTAAACAAATACTGGTTCCTTTCTCCATAGCATCTTCTGCACTGAGGTAAAGTAGCACCCTTCGGTCATAAAATTTGATGCACAGAATTAAACATGTCACTCTCTTGTAGGTGAAAGATTTAAAAAGTGATCCCTGTGGTCACAATAACCTTGAGGTCATTGGGATGTGAGGAGAAGGCAAGGAGAAGCAGGAAAGATAAGGGCCTATAACCAACTACTTCTACCAAATCCTCAAAATTCTGTAGAAGGAGAAGCCTTTTACTGAATTTTTCTGCTCAAGAAAGTTTGCTCAACTCAGGAGTGATTTATCATTCTACCCAAAGTGGGGAAGTCCTTCCTCAAGGGATTTGATTTCCTGAGCCCCAATAACACCATCCCCCTCAAAAAGATGCCCCCTCCAAGAAAAAAGGTCCTGACGTCTCTAACAAATTATTGCATCAGATATTTATTAAAGGTAAAAAGAGCAAGGTGTTCTAAGTCAACTAAAGAGAATAACCAAAGACACCAAGACAAGATAAAGTGGCGTCACTTTGAGGAACTTATCTAAAGCAAAAAACAAGCTTTGAAACAGAAAAGACAAAACACAATTCCAATCCTGGCTGAGTCCCAAATTTGGACATAGGTCCTTTAGCAGATGATATACTAAAAGGGGGTATTCATTTAGCAAATATTCCTGAGAGCCTACCCCACATAGGGTATCTTTAGCGAAGATGCCACGGCAGACGCAAAACTTTGAAAAACCCCTGCCCCTGGAACAATAACCGATGAACAAGTGAAATATCTGGTAGTCAGATGCTGATAAGTGCCATGGAAAAGAATAAAGACAGGAGATGGGAAACGAAATGCAGGCTCCAGCAGGCAAGGGTTGTTGTTTTAAATAGGGTGGTCAGGGAAGTTCTTCCCACTGTGGAGGTGACTTTGGGGAAAGAGCTTTATGGACCTGAGGGAGTGACTCAGGAAGGCCCCTGGGGGAGGAGCACCCCGGCTGAGAAAATTACAATTGAAGAGCCTCTGAGTTGGGCACTTACTTGGATTATTAAACCAGTACAAGGAGAGGCATGTGGCTGGTGTGAAGGGAGCCAGAGGGAAGAGTAGGAGATGAGGCCAGAGGTCTCTCAGGGGCCAGATCCCATACAGATGGTGGGGCCTTAACAGGACTGACTGTGAGATAGGGAACCACTGGCAGGTTCTGAGAAAAGAGTTGACGTGAGCTGACGTTGAACTGCTGCTGTATTGATGTTGGAAACAGCAATGGACGTTAGAATGCAAGCAGAGAGAGGGAAAGTTTGCTGATGAGGGGAGAGAGCAGGCAACTGTGGAAGTAGCATCCGGCGTCAGGAAGAGTGAGGGAATCTGCGACCAAGTGGAGGGGCTGGTCTCAGATAGGAGTGAGGAGAGTGCAGTCACAGGGAGCCACATTCCTCAGCAGGGTGACGGGCAGCTGGCCCAGAGGCAAGTCAGAAACTGAACGTGGAAAGAAAGTCAGTCCCCGGCATAGACTAGTTAATGCTGCTGGTCTCTCTGAGAGGTAAGTATGAAAGCTGTAAAAGGCCAAAGCAGCCGTACCAGCGGCTGACATGAGCCCAGAAGGTGTAGACATGTGAGAGGCCAACGTCATTATGCATGGAAAGAGTTCGTAGGATTGCCACACAAGTAGAGTCTGTTTGGGATGGGCGGTGAAGGGAAGTGAAAGTGGAGGGAAGGGAGCAGAGAAAAGGCCACACACAATCTTAAACTCAATATTTCACTCCCATTAAAGATAAGCTGTTTATAAGCTTCAGTGTAGGGCACGCACAGTAATTCTATGTAAAAACTCTGTGGTTCCTCTTCCCAAACATAAATCATGATCATTCTACACTCTGCTCTCTGGGAGTCCTCAAGGCAAAGAGACAAGACCTGAGGTACAGTAATAAAAATCTGGGTATTATAAAATCCACCCTGAGCTCCAAGAAGAAAAGAATAACAAGAAGACAGCTCTGAAAAGTACTTACTTACCCAGGCATAATGCAGTATTATACATTTTTAACATTATTAACATCCTCAGGAATCCAAATGCCCACCTTGACACCTATGTGAGATTTTTTTTTTTACTCAATTATGGCTATATGTGCTTTAAAGATGAACTACGAAGTCTTTTTAGACTCAACGCCTTGATAAAATAATGAATGTTAAATACGTCTCACAGCCACAAAAAGCACTGATCACAAGATTGTCTTTGTGGCAGCTGAGGAGTGCCCCCTACAGGCTGACGTGCGCAACGCAAGCGGATGACAAGGAAAGAACGGAGCGGCGTGTTTGAGGATTCCCAAAAAGGCGGCAGGGAAAGGAAGGTAAGAAACCTCGGCTGAGAAAATGTGACTTTAAAGCCTAAGAAATATGTGGACACTGTGAATTCCTATTTTGACATATTTGTGACAGCAAAAGATGAAAAACTTTTGCAGGGCTTTTTCTTCTGTTTGACTCTCACCACCTATTGCCTACAACTAAAGAAAATACAATGTATTAGTGAAGCCTGTTTTTGGTCTTCGCTTATTTTACATCAATATTTGAATAAACATGAAAATAATAGTGAAAAGGAACACATTGTATTCTGCTATGCAAAAGAAAACCGTATCTAGGATCAGAAATGATTTGCATCTCATGTTAGTAACATAAAAAGAAAATGCAACATATTTATTGAAATGTTCTGGTTGAGATTTTATTCCTTTTTGTAAAGACTGCACAGAAAAGTATTTACTTCTATGAACATTATTCCTTAAATTGTTAGTGACTTTCAATATAAAAATCACAAGAAGGTATGAAAGACATATCCCATGGTTATCAATATATTTCAAAATACTATCTTAATGTACATACAAATATTATGTCAAATATGTTATGCTAATATTCAATATTATACACTGTATAAAATATATTGCAATATGTTTTTGAGAGGCATAATGTTTTAGAGTATATCAGCAAATCAAAGTTAATAAATTTCATATGTAATAATATATTCCGGTTTGATTTTCCATTTGTAAGAAAAAGGAGAGGCAAAATATATGCCAAAACCTCTAAAAATTTTTATTGGAAGTATTCTGAATACTAATATTGGTGAAATTTAAAAGCACCCATGTATCTGGTGTTTGTAACTATTAAATTAAAACCCAGAATTACATAAATGCTTAGCGATGGGCACTGCAGTATTTATTGAAGTTAACAGCCTTTCACATGATCATTGAATAAATGCAGATCTTTGGAAAACTGTGCTTAACATCATAAAATGTTCATTTAGACTCAATTTCACATACATTCATGGGATATACATAAATGTATGTGGTTAAATTGTTAAATTATACTTTAAGTATTTTTTCGTAAAGAATGGTTTTCGCACTCAAAAAGAGGCAATTAGAATCATATGGTTTAAACACTTGTGTTTTCTTATGGAATTTAATAAGGTATAAACTAATATTTTTATATCATTGCTTTCTCTGAAATTGTTACTAAAATTGTATAATGATGAAATTATAAAATATATTCTTTCCTGTAGGTAATAAAAGCTAGACTACTTAAGAAAAACTGTTTGCTATGGTAATCTTCCTAAGTATTCTGCTTGTTGACCTAATAATCACAATTGTCTCTCCTTTGCATCTTCTAATAATGTATTTGGGATACATTCAGATGTTAAAACACAGCCCTTGTAGAAATGCCTGCTAAAAAAAATATTAGTGGGCAGACCCCACAAACGTACATTTAAATTAATGAATCTGGCTGTTTTCATATTTGGTTAACCTTTAGATTCATTCACCCACATTAAAGAAACCTTGCGAAAATGCAGTGTGAAATTAAAATTATACTTTTAGTAATATGAAGTAATTAAAATATTTTGACATGGTAATGATTCTTCAATTTTTAATTGAAAAAAAGGAAGGAAAGGAAGGAAGGAAGAAAGGAAAGAAGCCAGCCAGACCACTGATTTGATTAAATGAATTAACATTTACAAATTAACATTTGCAAAATTAACAATTTCCAAAATAAATTGGAATTAACAATTTCCAAAAATAGCATTGGTCCAGAAAGAAACTTTAGTATACCTAGATAACAATTTTAAACTAAAAACTAAAATGCACCCAAGCCTTAAATATTATATAATGTTGATTATACAGACTTGACTTGTGGAAATGTACCAAAGTGCAATTAACACAATTTTAAGTAAACTTTTATTCAAATTGAAAACACAATCATAGATTGTATATACTCCTTTGGTGTTTAGAAGATATCGTAAATTCAGCCCCTTCCTCATGCCCCAGAAAATTCGGACATTTTTTAGAAAGGCTATTGCTTTCATACGATTCCTACCATGAAAAATGCTACCTTTTTTGGCTAATACAAAGAAACCACAATTAACAGTGAAACCATAAATACTTTCTGTGTTAACCACAAATGGCCTTTCCCATAGAGAAATGGCTTACATGTGTTCTAAATGTGTTTGGTTTCATTTTGTATGGAAGGAGCTGTGGGTATGTTTTTATCTAAGAAAAGAACATGGCATGCACATGCACGGCTTTCTAAAATGAGAAACACTCATTGAATTTAATCGGAGTTTTGTCTGGGCCGGAAATTCAGAATTAAGCTCCATGGGTGATGGTTTTGGATTCTCTGGACAGAACTTTAGAATCTACTCGCTAAACTTTCTTGGACTCTCCCTGCAGGAGGGACTGTTCCTGTGTCCTATTACCTATCTTGAGTAACTATGGCCTGATCTTTGGAGCACCCAGGCTTCACACATTTCCACTCTTATCAGCTCAGTTTGAGTCAGTCCCAGGCACAATGTCGACTGCCCTGGGCCAGTCCTCTGTGTGTGCCTGTCTGTGTATAGTTGTACCTAATTCCTTGAGTATTCAGTCATTAAGTGAACATCAGAAAGTCTATGGAAATCTACATATGTTGATGTTAAAAATCATTTCTCCATTTGAATATAATATATGCTGGGTCATTTTTTAAAATGTTATCCTCAGTCTGAGAATAGATAGGAAAGAGAAGGCCCTCTCAAAATGTAACCTTTTGCTAACTTCCATCACTGAGTCTCCTCGGAAAGGGTCTAAGTGGAAATTCAATCAAATTTTGTTCTGTAAATTTTCAGTGGTCATATACAAAATAAAATAAGGAAATCTAACTGAAAATCAGGAATTATTCAGAATATTCACCACCCAATTGAATTTATACCCACAAAATAACACATCTGAGCAAAAGATTTCCCCCATGCAAATTATCTTTGGAAAGCTTTTTGTAAAAATGTGTCTCACTAAAGACACATCTAGTCCTTTATGTTAAGCTTATCTTAACAACTTAGAATAAAAAAGCAACCTTCATATCATTTACAATCTTAAAGCAATAAACTGAATATTTTTTCAATCATCCTGCTTACTTTAAACATGCAAAGAGAATTACTAGTTTTGAAAGAAAGAAGACTATAATCTTCAGGGCTCTATAAATTCTCTTATTGAGAAAAAAAAAGGCTGGGTATTAGAGGCACTAAAACCAGTTTAAAAAGAAAAAGAATCAGTGCAGAAAATTAATAAAACCAATTGTTTAGCATCATGCAGACAAAGCTATTGATTGCACTATCAGTTGATTGCTTTTTCTAATTTGTGAATTTGTGACTAATTTGAATATGGTTATAAAAAAGACAGATCATCTGTGATTCACAATTAGAGTTCTTTGGTTGGTTGCTTGATTCTCCTGAGGATGAGGGTCAGAGAGGGTGTGGCAGTGAGCGACCATCAGGGTGGGGGCCTCACCTGAAGGAAGAGGTAATGGAATTATCCACAACTGTGTGTCTTTATTTGCCCGAATAACTGTCTCCCCTTTATTTTGAGCTATGGGGTATGCTATAATAGAACCTGCAAAGTCTTTCATTCTGCTTCCACCCATTTATCTTTTTAAAAAGCAGATTCAAATATATAAAGTCAAAAAACCTTTGATATATTGAGAAGTGAGCTGCTCTGTTTGTAAACAGGGCAGTTAAATTATATTTAAATATTTTGTCAATAATTTTGTATATTATTAGAAGGGCATGTGTCGTGAGAGACATTATGATTTTAATTACAGTTAAAAACTTCAGACAAGGCACATGAAAATAAAGTATTAACCTAATGAGAAAAACTGTAAACACTTTGGTTAACCCTAAAACATTTCTTAAAAAGAAATTGTAAGGCAATAAAAAAAATTCCTAGAAATAATTTTAGTATAAGATGGTGTTAATAAGACAACTTTTAAAGTTTCTAATGAAAGATATAACTAATTTGTTTTATTAAATTATGCCTCACATCACCATTTAAGTCAAAATGGCTTTTATAAAGATGGCAGGGAGCAGGAAACAAAGAAAAAACGAAACAGAACTTGATTTTAAATATTTAAAGATCCCACTCAAAAAAAATCATCTTACAAAGCAGAAGAACTTTTTCCTCCTCAATATATTTCCATCCTCAATACATTTCTATTTGCAATACTAGCAAAAAAAAACAAATACAATTGTCCCACCTATAATCAAGACTATTTTTACTGTCACAAGAATGTTAAAACAATAGTGTTTTACAAACAGCATCAATCTTATAAATGAAGTCTTAAAAATACACACTCTTATCTTTTGCATTCACTTTATTTACGAAATGACTATAAGAAATTCTCTTTCAAGATGATTCTCAAAATTCGCCCAAGGGTTGCCATTCATGTTCCAAATACTGAAAATTCTCAGGAGGAACATTGGGATCTTTGTCCACCCGATCTGTTGTTTCTTGTAGTGACACCCAGGAGCTAGGCCAGAATTTGTCTCCAACGCTTGCTTAAAATGCAGATCAGAAGATCTGAGGTTGGGCCTAGGAATATGCATTTAACCATTCCTCCAGGGCTTCTGACACACGCGGAGGTTGGGGACCCTCCGGGAGAACAGGGCCATACGAAGCTGCGTGTCCCCTGCGCCTGGCCCAGCGCCCGGCACAGAGCCGCGCCTCGCAGAGTGCAGTTTAACTGCACAACCGCACCGCGGCACCCATGTCTGAGCCCCGCAGCAGCCTTCTCAGCTCACCGCTGCGCGCAATTCCTCAGCGCATACCATGCACCCGAGGCTTGGAACGCGTGGGGAGCCAACGCCTTGCTTTGTGTGTTACTGAACTGCCATCCCAGCTAGATGATAAATTCCTGAAGGAGAAGGTTTGGATTTGGGTGGGTTTCTTTTCTTTTGCTCATTCAACAGTTACTGTATAAATATTTATTGAGCACTTATTCCATGCCAAATACCATATATAGAACTGGATGTCTAGCAAAGAATAAAACAGGTATGTTCCCAGATCTCTGGGAACTCTGTGACTCCTGTAATGGTTCTCAAGAGGAATGACCCCACTACCTAGGGGCGTTTTAAACATTTTGATGGGTGTTTTTGTCTACTAGCATGGTGGTGTCAGAGCATTTACAGATTACATATATATGATCTTGTTATATATTTTTCTTTCATATTTACTATGTATTATAATTACGAAATTACACATTTTTTTTAAATGATGTCTGTAGGTAGGTATTATCTTTGAATTTGATTTGATTATTAAACTCAGCATCACAAAATATGTATTATCAAAAGGGGGCATTGGGTCTAATATGGTTGAAAATCCCTGACCTGGCGAATATTTTAACATTAACTTGAAGATTCCCTTAGCATAAGCACGGTGATATTTACAAAGTATTTGCTTAATAAAAAATGTATAACAATGGAGTAAGTAATTTCACCAACAATCTCCTGATTCTACTGTAAACTTCTCTTTAGTCAGTAAAAGTTTTCACATCGTTTTCAGACACGTGCATTGGTGGTCTGTAGTTAAATACTGTGTCTACATGATAGCAGGTGACCGAGAGATTTAAAGGTACATCAACTATTAAGTCGGCTTTACTTAGCACCTACTCTGTCACCCTGAGGACGTTCTGACCAACCAGGTGGCGATCATTCTCTAAATGACTTTTAAAAAAAAAAATCAAACTGCCTATTTTAATGTAGCTATATTATCTAGACTCGGCCCCATTCAGCAGTAAGAGAAACTTAAAAAAAAAAAGTAGGCAAGATTTATCCTACAAGTAGGTACGTTCTTGATCTTTTTTTTTTGAAGGACCAAGTAAAGAAATAAAAATTACTCAAATGCTATTAAAAAGCAATAACAATTCAAGACTTTGGGAGCGCTTTTCTTCATTGGAGTGCTAAATCACAAGAACGCTAACCAAGTTCTACCTTCTTTTGTGAATGATCGTGACTAGGCAAAATCTTTAAACAGTTATCCTATGCTGATTTACATTGGTGATGAAACGTTCCTGAGATAGCTCTTGTTTTTGCAAATTCGGGTACAGCAAGAGAAATCAATCTTTAGCATCCTGCAATACTCTATCAGCAAATGAAGAGGCAGAAATGATAATGAAGTGATGCCCAGCCCAGTTCCAACAAGCTCGTCATCACCCTGCTGTGTGAAGACTTCACTGTATCAGGAATGGCACATCTCACCCAAGACACCCCTCTCTAATCAAATCTGTCCCCCCCTTTTGGTAAACAGGAACCACCAGGATGCCTATAATCTGGCTTGCCAGAATGACTACAAATTTATAGGAGAGAGGTTAAAACAAACACAAATAATTTAAAATGCATTAAGTAGGAAATGCCTCTTTGGACTAAACTACATTGTAAATTTTATAAACAATGTCAGAAAGTATTTGTAAATCTTATTTTTTCCTTTCTGCAAGCAAAGTGACATTCATATCGCTTACCTCAGCAGTATGAACAGTTGTATGAAAACTTTAAAAAAATAGTAAATAGCTTTTATTAAACTAAGAGGTTGAATCTAAAAGAAATGTATAAAATGTGTTTTTTTTCTATAAACTTACTCTAACAGTTTCAATTTCCTGGGCTGCAACTAATTTAATATTTAGTGTCATTAATGCTTTAGTGTAAGCATCCCTTTCTATGTAACCAGTAAAAAGCTGAAACAATCAATGTAACATGTTAAGACACAGGCCTCTGGTCAGTGTGACATTTTAGGCCATAAACGTGTCCATCTGTGAAATAAAGGGTTATTCTCTTGTGGTGTGGGACACAAGAGAAACTCCTATAGTGTGGATAGTGGTGTCTAAGCCTGTAGCACATAAGTGCTCAGAATTCTGCAGTATTGGATTGATTTTCAATTATTCCAGTACCTCTTCCTGTGGCTGTTGTTTTTGGTCTGAGCCCCTATATGAAATAAAGTGCAAGTAAGGAGCAGCGAAGACTGTGGAACCCTTCAGAGCAATGCGTTCCCTGTCAGAATGGTGCAGAGAACTGGAACATTTAGGAAGTCTATAAACCACAGTGAGTCCATTTCAGCTTAACCCACCATTCTGTCTGCTTCAGCCCAGGATGTCCAATCCCTTCCTTTCCTTCCTTTCCTTTCCTGGGAGGAAAATGGGAGAAAGAGGGTTTATGTATGTCCATGTGAGTTTCCCAAAAAAAGAAAAAATAAGAACAAAGGAGAAAATGAGAGGTAGTCATAATCATCAACCACATTCCACTCCCAGCTTAGGTGATGCTGACGGCGGAAGCAGGATCCCACTGCTTTAATTGGGATCCAAGGACAACAGATGACCCATCAAGAAAGAGCACACTCACGGGTCTCTGCAGCCATACCTACCACGGGACTGTGGACAAGCATGGCCCTCGCACAGCAGTGGGCGTTGGGGCCCTCACCCAGGCTAACCCATGTGTGCTAGGATGAACTCCTTGACAAAGTCCTCGTGCTTCCAAACACATGTATTCCTGCAGGTTCAGAAGAAAAATGTAAGAAAGCAGCCACTTTGTCCAGGGTTGAGCAAAACCATAGTTTTCATGGTCGGCTGGAAATAGTCACTGAGGCTGCAAGCCCTGCATTCCCTCTGTCTTTCACTTCACCTCCTGCCACTCTCTTCCTTGCTATCTTCCTGGGCATCTTATGGTTCTCAGCTCTGGTTCTTCTTTATACATCGGCTTAAATCACGTCCTCAGGGAAGCATCCCCAACTCACCCCACTGAAATGGCCTCCCGTCATAAACCTTGCACTTCTTTTTTTATAACACTTGGTACACTTGTATTTATCTAAAGTTTGTCTTTTCAGATACACTGCAAGTTTCATGATAGCAGGGACCATGTCCGTGTGGATCACCATTATATTTCCAATACCTGTTCCTTGCATGGTAAGGTGTTTAATAAAATGTCAGTTGAAGGAGTGAATAATATTGTAGTGCCAGCTGATGGCAAATAATTTCTGCCATGGGACTCTGTAGTAAGTTCTCTGAACAATGAGCAACAGAGCCATGGACGGCATGGATTAACTATAACATTGCTTTAAAGACCAAAGTTCTTAACATCAAACCCTACCAACTTCTCCAGGTCCGTCTCTCACCAGATTTTTCTTACTAGCTACTATCTAATCACACTATTCCTTCAATTCTTTGTATGCCCCATGGATTCCTTTACATGCGGGTGTTTTAAGGGGCTGTTTCCTTTGTCTGAAATGTTCTCCCCACCCCTATCTTAAGTCTGCCTTTCATAGCCTTCTCGCGGTTGAATTTTGCATTTATTTCTATAACCTTTCAATTTTCCACCAAATTGTGCACTCTGTGAACCTGGGGCAATGTTTTCTTGCACTCACTGTTGTGTCCGAGCGCCTGGCACGGTGTGGGCACCCTATAAATATCGTGGCATGATTGCATGGATGAACAAATGAATATATTTTACTGTGGCTAAAATCGTCCAACTGAAACTACCATCTCCTTATTGGTATTTATTATAATATTTTCTTTGGAACTCTAAATTCTTCCATTCCTTGTAAAGATGAAAGAAAGCCCCAAAAATGTGCCACCTATTTCATAATGGTGCCCATTTATCAAGTTGAGAATTTTTCACAGATATACACTTGATTTCCCAGTTCTTGGATTTCTGCAGAGGATGCCTCGCCTATGGGGAGGGTTCGCCTTTGAATCCGTGGCTTTGGCTTTATAACCTTGAACTGTGGTCTGTCACGCTCAGTGGTCCTTGCTACTGGTTCTTAGCAGATATAAGCTAAGTTACTACTCTTTTAAAAATAGGTCCTAAGGACTAGATCAAGGTGGATTTGTTTAAGATCTGTGTCAGGCCAGTGCAATGAAAACTACCCAAATTTCTCGCGTTTGACAGGAGGCCCACCCTCCCTCTCTCTCGTGCACAGCCTGATTGTTGCCCATGGTACGCTGCATGATTGGAATTGGTATTTTGATTTCTTGCCTCAAAATGCTAAGGCCTGACATCACCTCTCATCAGAAATATCTAAAATTGATTTCTTAAAATGGAATGAAAGTGACATTATGGATTACACAATGGGAGGCTAGACACTGAAGTAGACTCCCGAAGAAATAGATAAAAATTTACTCTGCTTAATCTCAGGAGCCCTCTGGGTGTGAGCCACTTGACAGAATGAGGCTTCTTTGCTCGCATTCCTCCATTTTTGCTGTTTTAAACCACAGGTCATCTTAAAGTAAATGTAATCAGTTAGTCAATCCAACAGCCTTTTTGCTGATCCGGGCCCAACTGTGACAGAATATGTGGGAAGTTGACTTTGGTCACCAAACCCAAGCTTTCCAAAACTGCTGACGTGCCAGACGCAGGTTTACTTATAGACATATGTCAGGGGCACACTGCGTGCTCTGGCTCTCAAACAGAGGGGTTTCGGAGTTGTTGGCTCTGTAGCTTGCAATTTAAACACTGGAACAAAAGTATTCTTCTGGGTAGTGTGGGTGCAGTGTTTGCAAGCTGTGAGTTGTTTAAGCTGAGTTGCCCCACAAGGCAATTACTGGCACCATTTCACTATCTTTCTGCTCTTCTGATGTGGTACTCATTTTGTTTGAGGCATTGGCCTAATTTAGGAGGTACCGGGATTCTGTTAGGATTAGCCCCGAGCCCTCCTAGGTTTGGGGAATGGGTAGGCTCTGTGCAAACCACAGTGCCCACTGCATAAATTGAAACACTAAAAAAAATAAATAAATAAATTTGTACATCTAAAATAATGGAACCAGCATCTAGGAAACAAAGCTGATGTCTGCAGATTATAGGATCTTACCCCTTCTTGAGTTGTCACACTTTGGCCCCCTTCCCTGGTAAAACTTACAAATAAATGTTTTGAACAACAGCGAAACAAAACAAAAAACACTCTGCTTTTAGATTGACATTTGAAAGCTCTATCAGAGCTCTGTGCCCTTACTGTTCAAACTTTGCAGGGATCTCAGGGACCAGGAAAGCGTCTTCAACGTGTGAACACACGAGTCTTCACCTAGAAGAGTCAGCCAGGTGGGTCTCCGAGATGCCCAAGTGGAGGAGAAGCAAGGCCTGCAGAATGAGGTTAGAGGGCCATAGCAACAGGTCAGTGCCTGCGATTTCCCTCGCTTTTAAATTACATCAGGTTTGGGCCTTGGTAAAAATCTGTAGTCTTGTGGGCCCTGGGAGATGGGGAGCTTCTAAGCTGCGTGACAAGGAGGCTTCAAGGTGGAAGGGGACCAGATTGATGCTCAAAAATAGAGTTGCATTCAAAGGTCAATGAAGGTCATTCCTTAGATGTGAATGAAAACCATTTTGTTTGGGGTTTTTCTTTTCTCTCTTTTCAGTGAACTTTAATTTTTGGAAAGCAAAGTGTGGACAGATAGACTTTTAAAAGAAGTTATAAGAATTGAACCCATTTTCTTGATCTATTTCAGAACAATCTACTTTGCTTCATTAGATTTGTACTAGCATAAAAATTCAGGTCATTAATCTGAATTTCTTTAATATAGTAGTTATGAGATTCAATATGAATATGCTAAGTAATTGTGCACTTTATATTTGGGGCATATATATAATTATTAATATACATTGTTAATAATAATGATCTAAGACATGCTAACTTGGCTTTTCTTTGCAAAATGATTTAATCATTGTCAAATTCTCCATACTACTGATATCACTCAGAATAATTTCTTTTAAAAATTTGTGATTTGTTAAAAAAGGCTTTGCCTCAAAATATCTAGTTGTTACTGATGTGAATTCAGGAAGCATGGAGTTAAAGAAATTGGCTTTTTTTTTTCTTAAATCTGAACAATTGGAATCAGCAATTTGCATTATTTTAAAAATGAATGCTTAGAATCAGCAATTTTCTTGGTTTTTTTTTTAAAGATCTTGAGGGTTTTTTTTATTTAAAGTGGAAAACTACATTAAGTGCAAGGCAGTCAACAAAGCAGCAGCCATAAAGCTTAAGTATTCCTAGAGTTATAAAATATGTCCATTGTGCCAATTCCACCGCCAACAATGAAGTTTTAAGCATTAATATGCCTTCATTGCAGTTTTAATGCCTTAATATTGACTCTATAGCTCTTTTGGGTAATTTTGCTTTCTCTGGTACTTGAAAGGTGATGATGTCAGCGTTCTTCGCACTGATTCATATGCAGGTTGATGAAGCTGAGTTATTTATTGAGTTCCATTATATTTTCTATAAACATTAGTTCTCAATAAACAGAGACATTTCGCCGAGGGTTTATTTATTAAATAGGTACTGTACAGATGGTTTTGCCACACATGATGTGCTGCGGAGGATATTACTCAGGAATAATCAGCTGTGTTATAGCTTGGCTAAATTAATAAGATGATAATGATGAAATTGATGCTTTTGAGCTAGGCTTGGTAAATGGTTTTTGCATAAACAAACTGATAAATTTGAGAAGCAATTACTTGCTTGTCAAAGATAAAAACACAACAGGGCCCATTTATAGTTAGGTCCTATTTATTTTTAAAGATTGTACCAGATTTTATGTTTAATACGCTGCAATTAAAAAATAATACTTAAATGAAGAAGAATAAAAAAAAGACTAACTTTCTGAGTTCTCCTTCAAATCTGAAGAAGCAGCGTTCCTTGATTAGACATCAAGCAAACTTTTTCGCTGCATCTGAAGGGAAAATGTATCTGACAGACCACGGGGTAACATTCTACATAAATTCTTTAATCATATGGCACATTGCAGAGACAGCTGATGGAGAACTCCCTCTACTCCAATTCATGCCCTTCCTCAGACACACAAACACACAGAAAAAGGGAGATACACAGACACACACTTAATAAGGGGCCCTGCCAAAACTTTTTTTATCTGGTTCCCAAATAGCAAGGGAGATGTTTAACCTCACTTCAAGTGTTCTATAAATGGCACAGAAGTCGTCCACGCTCTTGCACCGAAGGTTGTTCAATTTTTACTTGGAGCCAGAACATGAAAAGTACATGCCTTTGCTAAAATTTACTGATACAATTTCATTACAAAATGCTAGCTTTTTGCAGTGGAAAAGTCAGAACTAACTTCCAAGGTCAGGGAAACATTAACTTCCCTTGCCAGCTTTAGCAGAATTTTTCAAAATTTTGATTAAATCCCACCTTGAGGGGCCACCGTCAAGACCTGAATGTACCCATGTATGCTCCCTTAGTATCAATGTGAGCTACACCTCAGTATATTGTTTACATCTGTGTGTATGTGTGTTTGTGTATTTTTAACTATACAAGAAGAATAATAACCTCCAGTCTCTGTGTATCCTGCAGTATCTTATCAAAAGCTATTTCACACTAAATGACTGTTTTCATTTTTCTTCTCCTTAAAGAGTTTATGATTACCAAAGATAAGTTGTAGCACATTATTTCTACTTGGGTATATTTGCTGGTATCTACAGTGAACTATTCGTCTTACAGAAAGAGAATCACGTGCAAAAAAATTTAAATATCCAAATGTTGGGATCCAAACTTTTGCAATTGTAATACATTTTTTTTTTGAAAAAAGAAAGTGAAGTAACGGGGGCAGAGACCACCACTATTCAAAAGTATAGCATGAAGTTATCGACTGTGAGATGAAATCAGGTACCTATTTCATTAAAACAATTACCTTCTTTGTCTTTTTAAAAGAGTACTTTGATGTCCTTCATTTAAAAATACGTTAACTTAAAATAAATTAATGCTGTGACCTTTAAGTGCAAGCCGCAGCGTTAGAATGGATATTTTACATTTTATTGTTTGTGTGAAATAAATAAGTTACAGCAAAATGCTGTGTATGTGCATGGTAGAAATTCTGTCCCTCTGGCCAGCTTGAAAAACAAGATATTTGTCTTCTCCATAATTGCCAATAAGAAAAAATATATAATAATCACAAATAAATAAGAATAGGCAGAATTATTTTAAAAATATATAGCATTTATATCACAGAAATTCATAATACATTGGTCTGATATCAGAATGCCTAATGATTTGTTATAAAACTTCACTTGTGATTTTCTCCTTCTGGTTAATTGGAAACAACTGCTCCCCAGGACTAATTACAACTCCATCAAAAAGAAAGGCGAGCGCAAATATGTCTTAAGGGAACGTGAAAACTTTGAAGGTGAGGCGCCATAAACTGAATTAAGGGATGAAATTTAAAACCATTCCATGAGCTTTGCTTTCTAGAGACTGTTGCAATGAGCATCAAGGAAATAAATCCAATGAGTCTTTTAGTGATGATACCAAGAGGCATGAAAGCATAGCATATTGAGATGCCTTAGACAGTGAATCCTACATTGATCAGCTTACAAATTGATTATTGTTAATAGAAATGCTATGCTGGGTCTGCAATATCATATGTTTTACTGAAAATAATTTTTGGTAAGTGCTTAGCAGAAACTTCTGCTGCTTGAAACTGATCTGAATTATTTAACACAGCACTAATATGCGTGTGAACTCTACACAAAGCTATAATCTTGGGAGGAAGCTTGCCTGACATGTATCATTTAGTTCATAATTCAAAATATTTTAAATTACCTGTAAATTTAAAGAATGAACGAGGGCAACAGTGCATCTGCATTTCTTGTTTTTTTACTAAAGATTTCAATATCTGAATTGATTTGCTTTGATTTCAAATGTATATTGTCCCATGTCACCAACCTGAGCATCTGGATGTCCCCATGCTTTGATAAATACCCTGCAGTGGTGACTCTTAATAATACACAGCACACTCCTGACAACTAATGCATGAGTTATTTGGTTCCAATACTAAAGGGACTTGTAAAGGTTTGTTATTTATTTGCTTGGTAGTCTAATGTTCAAAACAAACGTGTAACGTTGAACTAAGGAAATATACCTCTGCGAATTACAACATGAAAGTTGTCATATTTGTGAAGTTGTTTCGAATCAATGTTCAGGTGACACTGACTTTTTTCTCATAGAAATCTCTAGGGAACTACCCTAGTCAAAATTTATATACAGAAAGAAAGAAAACATTTTTCTAGTCAAGAATCTTAACAAATAATTTTAGAATTTAAAAATTTTGTTCAGTTTATGTACTTTATCACATATCTTTTCAACTTATACTAATTTATATTCACCATTAGCTACATTTAATACTCCTATTTTGAACATTAGTAATTTATTCAAATAAATAATCAAAATAAGAAATTAAGCTCTTTTTTTAGACATTTTGACAATTATTTTTAGGTTTATAATTTAAATAGTACTTTTTTTGAATTTTCATAATTATATTTTGAAATAAAGCAAAATACTTGCAAACATTTACCCAGTTCTAATATATATGAATAAAACCATTCTAATATATTTATTTCTAGCACCAAAATATAGTCATGTTTTTTCATATTTATGAAATTCTCCCCTTTGTCTTAAATAAATTCATTGGTTATGACAACCAAAATCACATTGATTAAATTATTAATTCACATAAAATTAATTCACATAGATTTAGCAGTGGGGAGACTATGATCTCTAAGGGAGAACACAGAAATTCCCGTTATAAACACACATTGGAGCAAGCTCGTCGGTTAGAAAGCTAAATTATGCCGATTACAAAGCAATTGTGTAAGATAGCTTGCATGGATTGGAACACTAAGCAATCATTCAAAATGCGAGCAGAAGAATTTCAAAGGCACCAAGTAGAATGGAATTACAAATTCTTGCCACTTTGTCTCTTAAAATCTGTCTCTTTCATATTTACTCTTCACTTCACTCCTAAATGTAAATATATGTCTCCACCAGGCTAAGAATGCATTCATTCATTGTTTCTTTCTTTTATTTACTTACTGAGTATCTAATATGTGCCCTGCAGGGTACCAAGTGCTGGGGATGCTAAAATGAATCAAGCCAGGGCCGGTCCTCCAGGAGCTCAGAACAGTGGGGAAAGATGAACAGCAGAGTCTAAGAGACATGTATCCCAGTAGACGCAAGTTAAATATGCCATGGAAGAAAAATCCGTTAATGGGGAGCCGTTGAACCAATATGATCAGCTCTTTTATGTACATGAAATGGAGGTATCATAAATCCAGGGAGAAAACTGGGAGCATGAAGAAGTCTGAGGTTGAACTGAAAAAAGAATGTAGTGGATACCCAAGGAGATGCTCTTTCTTCTCACAACATATTCCCTGGGATAAGGGAGGCGAAAGCGGGACCGAAAGTTCTGTTCTAAAATGCAAAGGGATGTAGGAGTGGAAAGGGAAATAAGAGCATGATGGACAAATATCTAAAATTCCTTTCCCTGTTAGAAATGTCTAGACCTTCTGAACATATTCTTCTTCTAGCCATAGGTATTACTTTCTGCTTATATTCCCAAAAACCTCTTTATCTTAGGCAGGGGAATTTTCCATCATCTGTTGTTGGAAAGGAAACTCTTGAAGGGCAGGACAGCAATCATGTCTCCCCTCCCCCAACTGATTCCTCTGCTTCTGTACTGAGACTCCCAACAAGGGTGCCAATTAGTGTCAATTGTCATGATGTTTTGAGATGTAGACACCTGTCTTCTAATAACTGGATTGAGACCACCAACTCATTTCACACAGACCATCAAACAGACATCAGCTAGTAATGGCCTATGTTTACTACCAACCTGGGCTCAAGCCAAGGCCTTCTCCCACGCAATTGCTTTAGCATTGTTGACGACAAACAGCAAGTCCAATGTGTGTTCACTCCCCTCCAATAAATGGACCAGCGGCTGCAGCAATAAGTGCCACTAAACAATCGCAGCCACCTCTCATTCTTTGTGTTACCTTCACGTTTGAACTTTGTAGAGTCAGCCTTTCTTAAGCAAGTATTTTTAATACCTCTTGAAGTGGAATGCAGATTAAGATTCATGTATAATTTTTTTTAAAATATGGAAACTAAATTTGCATATTCATGTCCCACCATAAGATGAGGAGGTAAAGAAGGCCTGCTGTATGTTAAATTCCAAGAAGCAAAATAAACAGTATCAACATCAGGGATGCGTGAATTCCGTGTAAAGTATTTTATAACCATCTGCGTATTGTAGTTCTCTCAAATACTTTTTAAAGTAACTTTAGAGTACTTAAGTTGAAGTAAATTTTCTGATTCCCATGCATATTTCAGACTTTAAAGGGAGTTTGTGTTTCTTTCTCAAATTTAATCCAAATTATCAAAAACACAAAAGGAAAAATGGTGTAGAGTAAATGACGCTATGCAAAGAAATTAGAGAGAAAGTCCTAAAGAAGTCCAGGTTAAGGAGAAGTTATTTCCAGCTCCAGTGATAAGCAATAGGGTTGAAGAAGTAGGGGAGAGTCAGTCCGTAGAGGGCTAAGGGATTTGTTGGGGTGAGGGTGTTTCAGGGATATCAGTGTAACCGTATAAGATATACATGATGGACAAAGACTGGAGGCAGGAAGGATAGATAGACGAGAGCGATGGTTGTCCAAGTAAAAGCTAGGGGGTCTTAGAGAGATTGTTGGTAGTAAAGGAGAGTTAGGAGAGAGATTGCAGATTTAGAAATAATACAACTTGTTAACTGAGTAGCTGAGGAGGGAAGGAAGATAAAATTGACCCTACCATGTGCCTGAATGCCTACAAGATGATGAGCTACAAAGAAAAATAATTTTTTTAAAGACACAGGAGGTGCAGGTGCAAGTGGAAGATGAGCTTAATGGAATAGTAGTCATTTCAAAGTGCTGAAGGGACAGGCAGGCACAGCTGTATTTCTGTCTACTTTGAGTCATCTGAGAAGGTGTAATAAAGAAACATACGAGGTAGATGAAAATGTAGGAGACTGCAGAGCTAGAAGAGGACAGAGATTCTTACAAATACAACCCAGTCCCTGCCTTCACAAGCACATTGTCTAACCATGAAGAGAAGTGTGTATCTTCATAACAACACCAAAAAAAAGAGAAAGTAAGAGTTAACCTGAGAGATGTGTTAATAACACAAAATTTAAATATATGCACATTTGTTCTCTATAATATAATATCTCTAACTAATTTTACTATCCCAGAATTTTTGGAATTCTAAGTCTTGAAAGCTGAAGCCTCTCAGATATCACTGTAGAGCAGTGGCTCTCAAATGGGGATAATTTTGTTCCCCAGGGGACATTTGACAATATCTAGGGACATTTTTGGTTGTCGTAACTGAAAGGCACTACTGGCATTTACTGAATAGAGGCCAGAGACGCCTAACGAAACATCCTACAAGGCACAGGACAGCACCACACAACAAAGACTTATGTGGTCCAAAATGCTGATAGTGGCGAGGTTGAGAAACCCTACTACAAAGTTATTTCAGCACTTTGCTTAATATCATCTAAGGTAGCTGACCAGTAAGGTTCACTAGTGAGATGAGCTAGTATATTTACCTGACTGTTATTTGAGTGTTTCAGAGAGTCATTCAGGATACAAAGAAGACACTAGAATTTTCTAGGGTAATTTTTACCATAAAGTAATATCCATAGCAATTTGGATAAGTACATAGTTTTAAGCATGCACTTAAAATTTCAGGTATTTAAAATGTCCCAATATTGTGTCATAATTCTTTTTCCTAAATTTCTGTTTTCCAAAATTCCATTAACCAGTTCATTCTTCACAGTTCCAGACTATTAAAATGTGAAGATAATGTAGTAGATATAAAAATTTACCTTGACTGACTTCATTGCTAACTTTCCTCTTTGATACCACACACCCTCTCCAGCATTTAAATTCTTGTACACTCTGACCACTTGTTTTGTTATGTATGCTCAGGGATCTCTGCAAACACTTATCTTGCTTTTATGCAGATTTTATTTTGGTGATGCTGCTATCATTGTGTAAGAGTACCTTCAACTAAGCTGTCTACAATGAAGCCAGTCACAGAACTACTTCACATCTGTGATTATAGCTCACAAAGCACTTTCACGACATCATCTCACTCTTCAGGACAGCCCTCTGGTACCATGTGGTACCTCCTAGCACATGTCAGGGATTATCACCATGTTAGGGAAAGGAAACTGCAGCTTAGCAGTGCTATTGAGAGCTGAGACTAGACGTAGGACCTCAGTTGTCTGATTCTTGGTCCACTCAACCACATTACCTACCTGTCAGAATGAGTCTCTCAACATACCTAGTGCCTCTTGCTCCTACCTCCAAGCTCCACGTTCACACTGTTCACCTCTGTATCTCCATCTCATATTGCACCACTGGTGCAGGCAAAATAAAATGCCTCTTTTTCGGAGAATGCTGTTAAGCCTGAAATAACAGACTTCTTGACAGAGACTCAAACTTTAACCATTCAGGTGAGGCTAAAAGACCCTGTTTAGCCCATCCTTCATTTCTCAGTAACACAAAACCCAAAATCTTAAGGAAAAAAGCTAGGTTGCTAGCTTAAAATATTAAATGTGACCAGATTCAGTTTAAGTGGATTTCTTTGTTGGATATTCACAGAAGAGTTTGTATGCGAGAGAATCGCACCAACACTATGTTGATATTGCTTCCATGACTAATAAGGGATCCCTTTGGTCACCATGCTTCCCAGCCTCTTTCCCGCTGTACCACCACCAAACCGCTCTTGACATCTTGGCAAACTGATAGGCAGGTAGTGGAGTCAGTTACTTGTCAACTTATAGCTCTGACGTATAAGAAGAGGTGACCAAATGTTAGTTGGGATCCTCCCTGAGTGATACACGGAGAAGTGGGAAGTCTGATTTGTAGCCGATTAGTAATCATGAAGAAAATGTAGGTTAGAACCAGAGAAAGAACCTTAGAGCTCATTTGGTCCACCAAGCTCATTTTCAACTGAGAAGACTGAGCCCCAAAGAAGAAAAACTAACAAATTTAGACTTAGCAAATCTAAATCATGGCCATTGCACATGACTATCTCTTCACCTTCTGAAGATGATCTTTCATTCTAAAGGACCAAGCACCATTCTCTTTGGTTGTTTTTCTGTTGTTGGTTCTTCTTTCTCAGTGTTCTAGCCTTCTTATGATTCATCCTTGAAATGAATTACTTGTGTTCATTTATCACTCAGTCTGGAGCTTTCTTCCTAGTGTTAAATATTTGGGCTCTGGGACTACCTGAATTTGACTCCCACTGTCATCATGTAATAATGGAGAGATGTCAGAAGAGAGATTTAAGCTCCCTGGCCTCCATTTCATAGGTTTTTGGAGAGAATAAAATGAATTGTGTGTGTGTGTGTGTGTGCATACCACATGCATCAAGGCATGCATGCTCAGCACTATGCCAGGCATATAGTAAATGATCAATAAGTGCCACCTATTATTTCCAAGACTAGTATATTTAATTATCAAAATCCTGGCTATTTAATTAAATTCAGTAAATAAACATATGTCACAAATCAAGCCATCAAGTGGGTCACTGTCTCTTTGTTGGGAGTAGGAGTGACACAAGCATGATGTGTAGAATGGCAACCATTCATCAACCAGCACTGGGTGCCAAGCATTGTGGTAACAGCTTTTGCTGCTTTGAGTCATTTGCACCTTAACTCCAACCCTGTTTTCCTGTCTTCAGATGAGAAAACCTAACCAAGTCAGAAGGAGACGAGGTGACTTGCCCAAGATCACTTTGAGACAAGACAGGAAACTATAGGGGTCTGACGCCAAAGCCTTTTGTCTCTAAACCGCTTTGTTTTTTCCTTCTCTAGAATGTGCTCAGCTCTGGAGGGTGGACAATCAGCCCACGCACACAGAGAACAAGGAACGTGATACATGACAGCGAAACTTGAAGCCTCCCCATGACCCTTCTGATTCTTCTCCTCACCCAACTGCCTGAGAACTGGACCTTTGACATATGCCACTTATTTGTTGTAGCATGTGTATTCCTTCCACAGAGTGTAGATTGTAATTTCAGACTTTCATTACATGTCTTCTCTTGCCATTATTATATCTTAATTTCTGTGCCATTTTACTAAAAATGATTCAAAACAAAAGCGGTTAAAGCTCATTCTAGGTAAACTCAAGAAATGGATTTTTTTTTAAGTTCATCAACTTTATGCCATCCACAGACAGAAAAATTAAGCATTTTATTGGTGGCTCACTGCCTCCAAAAAACTCTTTCCTTCACAGGTACCGCTTTTGAGTATCTACAATGACGTACAAGCACATACTGCAGGCATCCCTTTCTATGGAAAATGTCAGTTCAAAGGAACGAGGTTGGGTTTTTTCACAGCACGGGAAGTTTAGTAGATGCTGAATAATAACATTGATACCGATGACAGTGCTCTAATCAATCATTTTTATTACTTTTGGTTAGGAATATTACGTACAAGCATATTCACACGTGTGTGTTTGTATCATATGTGTTCGCTTTTTACAAAGCTTCTAAATAAAATTGGAGAATATCCAATCCAGGAAGCTCTAATGTCAATCTTTATTTTACAAGCGCCAAAATGTACACCACAAGAAGTTGTCATTCATCATGACACTTCACATGTACTGCACTGTTTTAATAGAAAAATCTAAAGTTTCATTATGTTAATGTTGAGCAATGAAAATAAAACATCATAAAAAAATAAGCACTTTTTGGTGATTGGCTATAGCAATTTTCTGTCAGCTTCAAGCACAATAAAAGCGCACTGAATGGGAAGAGAACAAATGCTGGGAATCTAGCAGCGCCCAGGAGGTTTGACTGGATCCCTGGAAATCTAGTGTTGATAAGCAACAGCCCAAATAAAACACAACTTACCCGGTAAATTAGGTAATAATTTAATTGTTCCGGAGAAGAATTCACAGAGCGAGTCTTCTATACGCCATGCTGAAAGCAATCTATCCAGTTCTCATTCAAAGTGATAATGATTTGTTTAAAATTTAATAACTGATTTAGGTCCAATTCAAAATAGAGAAATATTACAGGGCAAATGCAACACAGAAGCTCATTAATAACTTTGTTGGTTTTTTTCTTTTGTAGGCAACACAACTATGGAATTGATATGCTAACAAGAAAACCGTGTAGCACATGATCATTGTGCAGACAAAGAGAAAAAAGAGCCACATATACAATACTGTTGTGAATGAGCTTACATATTTTCTGTATTCAGACACATATTCATTGGGCAATTAACTAAAAATGTAGATTGGTATAAGAGGGAAGTGTAAATTTAGCTTAATATAAAATACCTTAATCTTAGGAAGTAAACTATTTCTTTTTAGGTGTCTAAACTTCCACATTTAGAAGACTTTATTTGTATTTTTTCTCCCCACTTTTTGCTTAAAACTCCTTTATTACAGCAATTCTCTTTGGAATGAAACAAATATTTGTCATGTGTGGTGTGCTAAGCAAGATGTAATATTTATCATATGACAAACCTATAGTAAGTGATCAACCAATATGTATTGAACTGAGTTAAATTTAATACTTTTATACAAACACCCTCCAGAGTAGCCCACTCTTTGAAGACGGATAAACAGCAGCCCCCTCTGATGTGCTAAAGTCCAAAATATCCATCCATTCTTTTATAAACCACTCGAAACAGAGAAAGGACATGCACATTAGATGCTGAATCGACAATTTTCTTCATTTTCTCAACAGATCATTCAGGTAATAAAATTTTTAGAACATTTTCTAGGAGATGATAAAGATGTTTTTATCTGCCTTTCCTGAGGCAAGTGAGTATACAATTCTTGAATATATCCCACCCTTTAATGAAAAATGTCTTGAAATACTAGTCAATTTTATTAAATTTTGTCTATTTTGTGTCAAACAGTTTAGAAACAACTTTGGGAAACTGTAATTTTCCTCTACTATTCCAATTCCTTTAGATCCCAGAACAGTAACTGCCCAAGAAAGGCAAACCAGGAAATGATTGCCCAGGTTGGCATTTTGTGTACCTCTTTTTGTATATCTGGTTTTGGTTTTGCCTTCTGTTAATAGCTGATGAGCATTTTGCTGAAGTCTTGATTGAATAAACCTCCACTTCTAGTTAGGATTTATAGGCAATAGGGGTCTATATTGTGTTCTGTATATTTTACAATCCCCTGAATTGCAAGATATCTGTATTTTCCCAATCTTCCCAGAGTACCTATGTTGTTACAAACTTCGGTGCCTGACAGTTCCTCATTGGTTCTCTTAAATTCGCCTTACAAGAATGGGTCCTTTCCACTCTCCAAGCCGGCAAGCATTATCTAACATATGACATGTGACCTCTTTTCAAGAGTTCAAATGATGTGTAGAAAAAAATAAATGCATGTCCATTTTGTAGGAGTCGTAGAATTTCTTTTGGTTTGAGGCACTCCTGGATCTTTTTAGTCCCAATGTCCCTGCTTCTCTGATGGCAGAGGCAGTTCTGTGGCCACTCCACTGACGCTGCCCACACAAGGGTCACACACACTGCTTGAGTCCATGTAGGTCTGTCTTTGTTTTGTTGTCTGTGCAGACGATAGTCACCCAACTGCATAGAAAAAGTGCTAGACTGGAGCTATGTGCACATAAGTAAAATATTGTTGAATAGTGCCTAAGGAAATAGAAGAACATTATTTTAAATTATCTCGATCATAAAATTCAAGTGAAGATTTGGCAATATAGCAGCAAAAAAAAAAAAATCTCAAAACCAGTTATTCCTTTTAAATAAAAACAAAAATGAGAAACAGTAACTATTAGAAATCCCACCTGGTGCTTTTCCTGTCTTAATGATGCTTCTTAAATTGCATGTGGGTAAATGGTAATTTTGTCTCACACCATTAAAAACTAATGGAACCCTTGATGATAAGAAATGCCATAGCTAGCTTGTTGGAAAACGTTTAATTAATAAAGTAATAAAATTATTGTAAACTAGTGCAGTTTCAGGGAGAATTCAATGGGATATAAAACAGATAAAACATCCTAGAGACTTTGTATAGGAAATAAACATTACTATATAAAATACCATATAAAGTTAAAGGGGTTTGTGTCACATAGAATTAAAATTAGCTATTATACTAATAAAAAAAAAGATTATTCTTTCAGGGAAAAAAATGCTAGAGAACACAGTTTATAAAAAGCTGTTTTTAATCATCCAAGAAAGTATCTAAATTACAAAAAAAAAAAAAGTAGGGTTATTGTATGTTTCCATAAGTTAGAACTCAGAATTTAGACCTAGTTGTATTTATAATAACATTATATATGGGTTAAAATGAAAACATTAAGTCATTCTCCTGCCTTTTAAAATTTTTTTAGATTGTCTTCTACCCTTTTCCCAGTACACTTTACATTTTTGTCGGACCTTAGGACTTGCTCAAGAACCCCACATGAGGAAGATTCCAAAACATTTGGGGGTAAATCACTGAATAATGAATATTCCAGTGATCAGACCAGTTTTCCCTTGACTCTGTAGTGTAGTGTTGATTCTTTTTTAATACTCAAATCCTCCTTAGGGTTATATTACTCTGAGACTAACACTACGGTATATAAGGGACATGAATTTAGTGTCCTCACAAACATTAGTAAAATTTGGGATCTTCAGTCAAGAAAAAAAAAGTCTCAACACACATAAGAATTTTAAAGCTTAAATTTCCAGTTTCACAGTATTGTGAAAGTGGCCATTGCAATGGTGGTGTTCACTATCTCCTCAGTACTTGTAGAAATCCTACTGAGTCTTAGATGTTTCCCGATTCCAGTTTTCATGTATTCATTCTTACAAGCTTGGACGCATGCATTCCTTCACTAATATCAAAAATATTACTAAGAAATTTCTGTTCTGAGTGCAGCTATCCGGGGACAGCGCCCTGGACCAGAGAGAGATCGCCACCCTCACGCAATTTATACCCTAGTCCTTATTTCCATTTTATTGTGAAACTAAACAAGTTTCTCCTTTTTTTAGAGACTATCCACAATCTTTTCCAGTTGCCTATGTTTTTTGTCAATAAACTCTCTAATTATTTTTTTAATTTTTTATTTGATTTTTTTATCCCTAGTTGTTTGGGGATTTTTTTAATTAAAACTTACTGTACTTATAATCTTGAGGAAGGGGAGGCCTCCCTTAGCAAATCTCCAAAGCATAAGTTGTAAGAAAAAGTCGGTTTTAATATATGAGGAGCTTTTTATAATCAATTATAAATAAATGATATAACAAAAATTAGCAAAGAACTTTAACAAATAATTTGCAAAAGAGAATAGGTAAAATAACAATAAACATAAGATAAACAGCATCATTACAAATAAAAGATATCCAAATTAAAGTAGTTATAAGGTTTTTTCCCTATCAAATAGAGAAAGAAAAATCAAAAGTTGATTATACCACAGTAAGTAACAGTATGTGGCGAGAAGTACTCTCATACTTTGTTGGTAGTACCACTTGAGGTGTTAATTTGAAAATACTTATCAAAATTTAGACTGTATGTACACTTTGACTCAATGGTTCTACTCCAGAAATTTATCTAAATGGAAAAATACATAAATAAATAAATATGTACAAGGATATTCACAGCAGCATTGTTAGTTGAAAATTTAGGGGGAAAAAATAAGGGACGGGTGAATAAATTATCCATATATAAAATAAAAACACAATGAAAGGATAGCTATCTACGTATTTGCCTGGAAAGACATCTATGACATTGGCAATTGAGAAAGACAGATTGTGGAAAACTATGTATAATTTGATATCATTAAAACTATATGTGAGTTTATCTGCAAGATACTCCCTAAACTCTAACCACTGTTTCTAGTGATAGAATTATGGTAGATTGTAAGGCACTTTTGATTTTCCATTTTATGTATTTCCCTTTTGTTTGCAATGAACATTTATTGAGGTTGTAAACAAAAAATAAATATTTTCCCCTTTAAACAATGTAAAAGTCATTCTACTCTCAAAAATGTAAAGACTAAATTTAACTATCTGGTTCAGTTTTCAGAATGCCAAGGTCAATTGGCTAGAATCCAAAAAATGAAGTTTTTTGGCTTTTTTGGTGAGTTTGAAGTATTCACATTGTCATAATTTATGAAAACTTTTAAATATCTAGGATCAAATATCATAACTGAAAAAAGAAAGTAAATGCCTAACATTTATTTCAACATATCTTCACACACTTTTCTGCAACACAGGGAGAAGTGTCCTTGAGAATTCAAATCATTGTTTCTTCAGTCACAGCAGCAAAAAAGTTCATTTCAGAATTGCAATAGCATTTATCACATGGTTAATCATTAGTTATAGAATATGACTAGTTTTTTAATCTAGGTACCCAGCAGTGCTAAAGATATCATTGAATTACACGTATAGTCACTTGAGAATTTTGTATATATTGTATTTAAGAAACTTTAACTAACTGGACACTGTCATTCAGAAATTTTTGAATGCTCAATGTGTCTAAACCAGCTGTTCCGAGTGCCACAGAGCATATCCCAGCACCATTCATTCTAGGAATTCAGAATAGGAATTACTGAGAAGCCAGCACGACCATTGACCAGGTCGCTCCTTCTGTGTTACACCAAATTGGTCATCAAGCCAGGTGATGCTATCTTCTCAGTGTTTCTCTCATCTTCCCTCTTATTCATCCACACCCATAACCTTAACTCAGGCTGGAATGTCTCACCTGGCTTTCTAGTCTCATGACCCCAGCCGCATTTCCTTCTAATCCCTTCTCCTGACTGGTATTTCTAAAAGGCTGATCGCATTACATGGCACACTTGCTCAAAACTCTTTTGTGAATTCCCGAGGCTTTCCTGAAATCCAGCTTCCTTGAAAGCCAAGCCTTTCAGGATCCGGACCCTCTTACCTCCCCAGCATTACCACTGGCCACCCTTTCCACATGCACCCTTAACTCCAGACATCACAATTTGCTCTTCCTATAATGCACCAGGCTTTCTCTTGCTTGCTCATGTCTCCATGACGTTGCGCATATTGCTCCTTCTGCCTGGCAGCCCTCATTTCCTTCTCTGCACCCTCACTCTTCATATTCATCCTCCAAGTTCAGGTGTTGCTTTCTCCAGAGAGCATTCTTTGAACTGCTTCTCCACCAAGATGAAGGCTAAGTGTGGGCCCATTATTCACGATGAAGGTATCCTGCCCTTATCATGTGCTGTTCTAATACGTTGACTCTCTGTTTCTCTTACAAAACTGAGATGCCCCCTTGCAAGCAAGGCTATGTCTGGCATACTACTGGAAAATAGTAGACCCAGACCCTCAAGAAATTTTTGTGGACTGACTGAATGAATAAATGAGTGAATGATTGAGGAATGTATTATCCTGCATCCAGGAAACCTACACACAGCCAAATATTTTCATTGATGATGCAGAACTGAAAACCATCACTGATTTTTACTATCCATTTAATAAGCCAAACTTTGGAGCCCTGGTTGGCCAAAGTCATTTAAAAAAGTGAAATGAGAAGCAGATATACTCCTAGTGAGATCTGTAGATAGAGTTTGGCACCAAAACTCTGTCGGTATCCAAGTTAAATTCCAATTACATAAAATGGTTTTCTTATCTATCCTGATGTGTGGCTCTAGGTCCACATGTTGTTTAAGATAATGATGTTTCTAGTGACAGTCATACAAAAATATGTCCTCAAAATAGGTTACTAGACTGGAGAAAATCTCTTTCCATTGCACAATGTCTGGATCTGTGTACCGTTGAATAGTAACAGCGGCTTTATGGTGTGATGAAGTTAGTCAACACATGATATAGCTGTGGATTTCAAGGAAGTGATAGTAGCAGGCAGATGGACAGACAAGCCTAGCCAAAAAAAGTAAGAATAGGGGAGACTCTAACAGCAAAGATCAACCAGGAGGCAGAGGAGAATGCCAAGGGCGGCTGCACGATGGTAACCAGGGCTCTGGGCTGAGGGTGGGGGGCAGATTTGAGTCTTGGCTCCAATCCTCCAATCTATAAAGTGGGCACTTCCCCCTTTAAACTGCCAGTTTCCGACATGTGTGTGTGTAGATAAAATAAGATAATGCTTTTAACAGCCATTTAAACATTGTAAGGTAC
The DNA here is from genome assembly GCF_041296265.1 of Equus caballus. Classification (NCBI taxonomy): domain Eukaryota; kingdom Metazoa; phylum Chordata; class Mammalia; order Perissodactyla; family Equidae; genus Equus; species Equus caballus. The sequence continues at coordinate 74,227,093 of NC_091701.1, read as the reverse complement.
TACAACATAAACTTAGGAAAATATCATCATTAAACCCTAATACAATCGTCAAAGGGATTTGATTGGAAAAGACTGCTGGTCACCCACAGGATTTTCAGTGTACACCTTCACCTAGAAACATGCTCAAGTATTTTCTGTCTCCAAAAAAAAAATTTTGAGCCTAGTCTTTCATCTACGTCTAGCTGTTTTTTAGCTGCCGTCTCCCTCCTTTACCTGGAAGCAAGTTCCTCAGGTGACTAATATAAAGTGATTTATTATTTCCCACTGCACGGACGTTCTGGACCCCAGTATTTTTGGCAGCCACTCCTGGATGCCTTTTCGTCTTCCTCTTCTTTTATTCCCTGTGGCTTCTGACATTCCTTTACCACCTCCTTCTCCTTGACACGCTCTCCTCTGACTTCCATTTTCTCCTCATTTTCCTCTTGCATCTTTGCCTTTCCTTCTCAGTCTCCTTCACTTCTCTGACTCTGTTTGTCCCTTAAAATTAATCTCCCTCTGCAACCACACACATACACACACACACATGCACTGCCACCTGTGACAAGAGACTTCTTGTTTCACTTTCCTCACTATTCTTGGGCAGATTATCTGAGATGTTTGAACATACTACGAGGAGATTCATACATTTTTAAAAAATTTGGATATGGATTAATAATAAGGAAAGAAGTGTAAGCATCGAGACTTTCTAAGAAAGGTACAGTAAGAGAATTCTTGGGGAGGGGATGATATAAAGGTGCTAAATTCCTATCTTCCAACAAAGAAATTAATACATAATATTTAAAACTGAAAAGTGACGAGTCTGTAATGTAAGTAGGTTATTTTAAATATGAAGGTAAACACCAGGAACAGGCATGTAGAAGAGCTGAAAGCGCTTCTCTGAGGAGCCAGTATTGTGGGAAGTTGGAAGCGTGTGGGGCAAAGACGTCTGTTTTCACAATACCCCTTGGAACACCATTTGGCTTTTTAAATTTCATGCACACTTGTATAAAGGTGACAGGGATACTATTCCAAAGCTACCAGTTTCCTTATATATAAAATCAGTATTCTGATGTAAAATTTGCCTAAATGAAAAAAGATACCTGGCACCATTTCAAAGCAGACCTGAATATGGAGCAATAAAACAGAAAAAAAAATGCTGGCATGGTGATTGAAGGACGAGAGGAAGCACTAACTGCCGTCTGAAATGATGGAGAATTAACCACACACCCTTTTCCTATTAAGCACAAAACTGTGCTACAGTATCAACTCCTAAGTCTTCAGAATATCTCTGTCATAAGCAACTGCCGTGCTGGCCGGCAGGAATCTCCCAGGTAGAATTCTATCTGCCAATTCTTGTTTCTGATGTTGAATCTGTTCTAAGTCTATTTGACTCTTAATTTAGATGTTAGAATAAATATCATAGCTTTATCTATTCAGTCACTTAGTCTGACAGATAACACATCCACTATATATCTCTCCACGTTACACATTTGATGTATAAAAAATCCAAACATAAAATCCTTGATAATATATCAAAGGTTTCATATTTATATGACATATATCTTTTGTGCAAAATATATTATGAAAGAAGTAAACACAGAACTTTCCACTGACTCGTATATATTCCATGTTGTAGGATACACCCTGTGAAGCCCGAGAGTGGCATCTCGTGGAAGCCGTCGGGGTTTTACAAATGTTATCGGGTTCCAGTCCCAATAACTGGCCTAATGTATCTTGTTTACAGGCATTCCTGATTAAAAAATACACAAGAACAAGGCAGGAGGGGGGCGAAGAGGGAGCATTCATTAGCAATCTCAAACTAAAAGGTAGTCATAATCCATAAACTATTGACCCAATAGACAGAAATTTCCCTTTGTTTTAAATCAATTAACATTTATACATGAGCCATTAAAAAGCCATCATGCTTATAAGCCATTACAGTGTGTACCTATTGTATTGATCAGCGGGCAGTCAGTTATTAATTAATGACATCATCACTCTCAAACCTCTTAAAGGCTTTAGTGCCTTAAAGAAACATACAGCTCACCAGAGCCAAGTACAATAGACCTGACACGCTTTATAGCCTTGAGCAGAAAAGTATGTTTTCACAGATTGTCTGTCCTAATGCATCAGTGAACCCACACTGCTCGGTGTGCCCCCCAAAATATCCCATCTGATTTTATAAGTAAGCCATATAAGTCTCCAATGACACAAGTGTTTTAACATTATTTGTATGAGTGACAGCAGCATATGAACTTCTCAGTGCATACTCAAGATGAAAAGTGCAGTCTCTGCAATGTATGTCTGGTGACTGCCGTCTACAGCTAGCCGCCTCTTTCATCCTAAGACCCTCTTCCTCTAGTCCTAAAGAAGCTAAAAGAGTGCAGCCTAAAAGTGGAGGAAAGCCCAAACTCTAGAAGATCAAATGTGCTTTCTTTAATGCGATACAAACCAAAATAATATTTTTTTAAATATCTTTTCTTCTCTTTATTATCATTTACAAGATGGTTGTCTCTTTAGAAAACAAAGCTGTCTTTAAAACTTTGAGGATGAAATTTTTAGTTCAGGTTTCTGCACAGATTCAAGAGAACTAGAATAAGACCCTAAATCATCCTGTGAAACAGGGTCACTGTGGTTTACTTAAATCCTGCATTCTGTCAGGGGTGACACACTGACACAATGATAAAAGTCATATTAAGTGCAGAATAGGGTTATAAAGTAAAAGCTACCCCGGGGAATCTGAAATCTATTAAAGAATGTTAACATCATCTTTCTATCTAAAACAAATTAACCTCTGAAGAACAGATAGACCACGAAACAACTAATTATTATCCACCCCATCCCCCATCACTTCTAATCATGGACAAGCTAGTTATTTGGTGTTCTCCATAAAACCGTTTAAATAATACAGAAATTTAATTAACATTTCTTCTTTTTTCAGTTGTATTTTGCAGTTTAAAAAAGCTTCCCAATAGAGTTTTACTAAATAAGCACAAGAATGAGACCAAACTACCTGAATTAAAATTATTCATTTTTCCCCTGTCTTCTCCTCTGGGGGTCTTAGCAAATTATTCATTATCCTCATTCAGAGTCATTGCAAAAAGAAGGTTGGAGAAGTTTGTGTTAATTAAGCCTGTTGAGGATGAAACAATGCACAGACACATTCAGTGGGCAGTATTACCTCCTTGTCTAACATTGTGACGGGCTCACTGCTCAGCCTGGAAGGTGGAATAGAAAGTACCTTTGTAAGATGATACTATTATTATTACCATTATTATTATTATCATCATCTTTCGCATTATTTTGCCACAAAAGAGCTCTCTCTCATTACGTTAGCGACCATCCTGAAATACCAGTTACAATGTGAGAGGGCAGGGTGAGAAGTAGGATAAAGAAGGCCTGGGGTCTAGGGCTCACAATAGAAATCAGGTGTATTTGCTTTTATGGAAGATTTTGGTCCACAGAACAATTTTTTGGGAGATTTTTTTTAACCACAACCAAGATATGCTTATTTCTTCCATAAAGGAAGACATCTTTTTTTTTCTAATAAAATTGGCAGTGAGGTTATGTGTAAGGCAAATTGTGACAGAGCCAATAATCTGTCATTCTTACCATCCAGAATGTTCACATGAAGATATAAACAGAAAAGAAGCCACTTCATATGTAAAGAAAAAGGAAGAAGACGCTTCCTCAAGATCTCAAAAGCTCGGATTCACACTCACCATCCCGGCGGTGGGAAGAGTGAGGTGAGCAACAGAGAAGGTATGAAGGGAGAGGGAGGAAATACCACCAGCGGGGACAGCCCCTGCAAGTGATTTCACAGTGGAGACTTTACTGTCAAGTCTAAACGAGTGCTTTTAGTAGGTCTGGAACGCTGCTCTCATTTTATTCATGACAGAAAATCATACCATACTATGTGTCCCGACGCAGGTACAGCAGGCTTTTTTTCAGAAAAAATAGTGCAACCTCTAACCTCAGAGCCATGAGATTATCAATGGATTCAGAATGGGCTCATGGCCAATTCTCCCCTCCGCTTCCCCTCCTCCTGTCCCTTGAATTCCTAGGTTTAGACAAGTGAACTCCATTAAAGGGAAAATCAAGGGCCATCAAAAGCTGCCATTCTGTGCTTTAAGCATAGCTCACTGTCCCTGGTCATTACAGAGAGGTTGAGTAATCGAAAAAGAACACATTTCTTGACCAGAAAAAAGGGAAAACCACATACACATGTATATATGTACCTGCTATTTAGAGCAGATCACTTTACTGGCACTTACCTTAGATGTCACAATCAGATAGTCAGCTTCTGTGGGTCCAGGAAGCTACCCGCTAAAGATGTCAGTTCACCCAAAACAATGCAGCTAGATTGGAGCTTACCTAGATAGAATTATACAGGGTCTCCAGCTATTCTGGGATCACAGGGAAAAGGGAGCTCAAAGGAACAATAGTCATTCAGTACCATTGTGTGTCAAGTGATACAGGAAGTCATTTGCACATTGGTGCCTCCCAACAGTCTCCTTGTTTCATAGATGAGGATCCTGAGGCCCAGGCAAAAACCACAGCTCATAGGTGCTGAAGGCTGGATTTGAACCCTGATCTTGCTGCCAAAGCCTGCTTCTGTTCCACTCCACCAGTCCCCCTTAATTCACACTTTTTACAGTTGTCACAGGATCTCTCTCAGCCCAAAGCTCAGTACCTTGTACCCAGCGAAGAAATAATGAAGCGAGAGTTCCATGCTTACTGTTGTTGTTGCTATTAACACTGCTTGAACGCATAGCTCAAAATACAGACAGATTATTGTGAACCATGACCTGCTGCATACCATCTAGCATATGACTTCCTGGCATACATTAGGTGTCTACTACTTATCAAGCTTTCTTGACAAATAAAGAAAACAACAGCCCAGGGGGATGGGTCACTGAACACTATAGCTTCTCTCAAGGGTAAAGAATTTTACTTTTCCACCAAGACTTTGATAGGGTTTTTACAAACTCAGTCAAGATGAAATTGAAAGCAATTAATTATGCCTCTTCAAAACTCTCAAACCTGAAATTTAAAAACAACCAAAATGGCAAAATTAAAATTGATCGCAGCATGAATTTTCATGTACACAAACACACCATATAGCCATGTGCTCTTTAAGGGAAATGTTCCCTGTCTTAGGAAAGAGAGGCAACTTGTTATGATTTGTGCACACTTCCATGAAATACCAAAGAGGAAAAAACCCTCCTGTCACTTGTCAGCTAGTTCAGTCACTGCAGCTGTAGAGGTACCATAACATATGCACATCCCCTTCTCAAAATGGATCAAAAGGGGCTTTGGTAAACTCCTGTACAAGCATATCGTATGTGCTAAAGCCAGAATGACTTAAATCCTATTCCCTGATGGATCTGCACATCAGATGCAGAACTGATTAGTGACAACTGACACAGAAACAGAGAAAATGTTCTCTGTTAGGACGAACACACGATTCGCGCAGGAGTGCCATCAGGACGGCATCCTACACATTTTGTACATACAGAAAGTATGTTCCTCTCCTGGGAGAAAATTCTCATCAAAGAACTTTGCCTTTTAAGTACTAAACCCTCAAATTGACTTGGAAATATTTCTCCAAAAATGCTTATCAAGTTAATGTGTTCATCATTTAAACCTTCAAAAATAGCAGAAAAGTTCTACTCTTCAGTTAAAAATAATTCATTCACAAATATTTTTCAAATGCTTACTCCGTGCAGTTGTGTACTTCACTAAAGTATAAGTGACAGAAAAAAAATGTGCTGGTAGCATAAAGTTAAAACAGAAATTGATCAGATCATGTACATTACTCATATATTGAACAGTTCTCAACACGTCAAAGGGCAGAAACAGTTCAGCAAGGCTGAGTAACCTAAACCAAGAAAGAATTCAAGCATCAGAGAGAAAGATAATATTCATCCTATACGTAGGAGACAAATCGACAAAGCACTGAATTCTCCCATTTGTTCGTTTCTATTTGTCCTTCAGGAAATTTACCCTTACCATTTCCCTACCTTATGGGAAACTATGTCATATAACTAGAATAATAAAGAATTTAAGCGAAGCACGAAACAGACTTAAAAAAGTTGTTTTCTTCTTTCATAAAAAGTAAAACTATATTAGATGAGTAATTTCCACAAGTTTTCACATTTGCAAAAATTACATGTGCCCTTGGCCTTAAATTTCATTTGCTTTCTTAAAAATATTTTTTACTTTTCAGGAAGTTCTTCTCTCCCTGAATGTAGGCATGATTCATTTTGCAATGTCCTTCTTCGCATTCCTCTCATTGAGGATTAGGTACACACTGAGGAAAGTTGTGTCTGAAGTTTTGACAGGAGAAGTAACGACAACCCTGGATTATGCTCCCTCCCTCATATTTCTCATTCTGAACAGTTTGCTTTGTCTAGTTTCTCTTCCCCTAAAAGCTTACCTCTTGACCCCTATCTACCACTCCTCAAAAATCTGCTGGTTTCAAGCTCATTGGAAGGAAGTCACCCTCTGCTCTTTCCCTGCTCCTTCAAATCACACCTAAAGAGGGCAATGAAAGAACATCTTCTATCAGTCCGCCTAAACTTTCCCTCATCGTAAATGCAAAAACTGCCCGCCTCCGAGAGCTGGGAAATATCCTTGGTGAGGGTGCGAGGCCATTCCTGCCGCCTCTTAGCTGAGCAGTAGGAGGGCGGACATACTAACTCTTTAACTCCGGAATGGGTGGTAGGCAAGGATCGCTTCTTACTTTCACACGTCTTCCAAAACCCTTCTCCTTCCTTTCCCTTTTCCCCTCATCCCGCTTCAGGTGGCATTTGCACAAAAAGTTGCTGCGGACGCACTGTCACAGGGGCTTGCCTGCCGGGCTCGAGGATGCTCTGCCCCGCAGGCTTTGCTGCCTGGGCACCTCCCTCTCGGAGAGCTCTGCGCACCCGCGGCTCCGGCCCCCATGCCAATACCATATTCTGACTTCTGTGCGCAAGCCAGCCACTCCAGAAGGCTATGTATTTAAAGTTTCCAGAAGAACTGCACATAGATGAAGATGCATTTCATCAACCCTGCGAGAAACAAACACCAAAGCGAAACCCTGAAGCGACTGAATCACTTTCTTAAAGTGAGAACCCAAAAAGCCAAAATTCTAGGCCATCATAATGTCCATTTTGGAGGTTCTCTTAAAGAAGTTGCTTTTGTATTATTTTTGCAAAAGGAAGAATAAAATCATGCAGATTTTGTGCAAATTTTTTTAACTCTCTTAAGGCTACTTTTTATTGCTCTAGCCATTGGCATTAATGTCCTTGGTATTTTTCTCCCAGCTCTCTTGCCTAACGTGTTTTTAGTGTGTTTTCATCCCCTCTTCTCAGTACTGTAACACATAATGAAGGTTTCCAATCTCTGCCTACATTATTTGCCAGGGATGGTTTACAGAAAACATAGCCAACCTATATGGAGTATAACATCTGAGGAATATTTCAAATTGACAAGAAGCTCAGAGGAGAGATCATTGCTATTTTTTTAAACTAAATCAGCCCCCATGCCAGTTTACGGTTTACCAGAACACAACCTCCTTGTATGAGCTGGCTGCCTTCTGCACCAGCTCCTGATGTTAGTGGAGGGATAAAGAGACCGCAAAGTGGAAAGAAACAATATTACAAACCAACCTGTTGATATTTTGAACGAAAAAGCTCCTTCTACTGCACTAAGTTAAACACTAACTATGATATAACATTTGGGGCAATATTCTAATGCACTAAGGAAGGCCTTTAAGGTTTAAATTCTGATCCAGTCCCTTCTGATAATTTTTATGATTCAAAGTAGTTCTCTCTCTAATATGAAACATATCTCCAACCGCCTACCAGTTACGAAAGCCATTAAACTCTTGCAGATTGAAGGTGGGAAAATAAATTGTGTGTATTTTAGACCCTGAATGATCTTCCTATAGCAATTTTAGAACAAACTATGAAGAATTCTGCAATTTTAATCTCCTCAGTAGCTTCCCATTACTAAACAAGCAGAGTACCACGGTACAAATGTAGACGTTACATGTCATCTTGATCTGCTGCTTTTTTCTTTCATTAAAGCTTTAATGCAGCAATTATGGCTACGTTGCCCTATAAAAAAAGGAAAAGGCAGTTTACTTTAAAAAGTGAAATTGCATAGCCTACTATTTAATTATACACAAATGTAAATGGCCTATTTTTCCATAACTGGTTATTACAGCACTGTTTTACTTTCTGAGTTTTCACAATCTCTAAAACCTACAAAGCTTCCTGCTATATAATTGTTTTGTTACATTATTGTTTTCATCTTATTTTTTCTTTTAATGTGAGTGCAGCGGGATAAATCTTGGTTTTAAGCCAGCCACTACTTCATCTACTTAAGCTTTTATAGATGAAGATTGCTGTAATTATCAGAATACCCGCTTATTTCTGAAGTATTATCCTGGCAACCTGCTGGCATTTACAACCAATTAACAAGCTTTGCCATTAGTTGCATAAGGGGTATCGCAGAGTAAACCCATTGTGTGCTAATTTTCTATTTTAGATAATCAGTTTGGCCGTCCAGAATGGAAAGAGGAAGAAAAGGAAAGGTTTGACACTCAGTGGTAGACATGTAAAAATTACCGCGTGCCCCCTCGAGACAAAGGTATCCCGCACCTCAATGATTGCTTCGTCGCCGGCACTATTGGTTCTTAAGTATTTCCCTTTGTCTCTTTGGGAAGGAAAAAAAAAAGTAGGGATTCAGCAAGGTAATCATGTCCTGTCTCACGCGCTCTCTGTCTTTTAAAGCTGACTAGCTTCTCTTGCTGTCCTGTCCATAATTTGACCAAATTGTACAAGTGTTAAACATCTAAAAAAAAAGATAGAAAGAAATTGAGCACGAGTTCTTTGGATTTTTTTTCTTTGACAATGCCTTTCAACCTCTTTTCCCCTCTCCTCCCCCAACCCTTGCTATTAGAGTAAATTAATGCATGGGCTTCCTCCAACTGGGCTGCCTTAGAATTAGCCTGCAAGCTGGGTTTAGTTAAAGCAGTGCATTGTCGTTTTATTGCTCTGTTTAAACTGTCTCTGATATTAATATGCCCTGAAGTTTGGTCTGGAGCAAGTCAAGAAGCTGTATTTATATTCTGCTCTTAGAGCTCAGGCTTCACCCAAGAGGGTAAATGGCATCACCAGCCTAAGAATACCAGCCTGGTGCCATGGGAGACCTCTGAGGCCTATGTTCAGAAATAGTCTGTCCCCTTGAGTCTTGGGCACTACTACTAATTATTTCATCCCAATTCTCTCTCCTGAAAATCTGAAAAGTTTTCCTCATCAAAAAACTGCCTCCTCCCTCCCACCTCTGATGCTTCCTAATCAAATGCAGCTCTGTCGGCTGGGAGGGAAAGCACAGACTGTCATTTTCAAAGCACCAATATTGACCAGCACCCATACTTGGCATTTGTAAAGCTCATCGGCCACAGAGCTTCCTAAATTCCCATGCCAAGCTGCAACTAGAAATCAGAGTCTTGGGCGCTTCCGACGTGAGTTAGTAGGTTATCTCTATTTGGAAGCTAACTGATCTTTAGATCAGACCAACATCCTCTTTGCTTTGCTCATTCTCAGGAGACTTACCTAGGACGGAAGAGTTTTCAAATAGCCGTCTCTAAAGACCTGAAGCTGCTTTGCCCTGGATTAATTAACTGCCTTACATACATGCGGGCACACACGCACACACACACATACACAAATCCGTGAGCAGACACCCACCATCCCCAGCATCAAGTTAAAACTTCTAATAATATCCTTTTGTCCAATAGTTGATCACAGATGCGGGTAATGAAAGTGTCTGGAGACAGAGCCATACGATCAGGGCATGACACCACTTTAACAGACTTTTCTATCTCCGTAACCAAATTCACAACTCATTATGGCATTATATTTGAACACATCTTTCTAGCAAATGAAGACATTATTGTGCCTCTCACAAATATGGCTTATTGAAATCAGGAGGAGACATGCTTTTCAAGGTTTGTTATATTCTCAAACTATTATAAAATTCTCATGAAGGAAATCCTAGCTCACTTTTCTCTTTTGCAGCACGAAGACCTAAATGCTTGTGTTTTTGCGCACAGAACCACCCAATCTCACTAAAAGGAAAAAGAAAAAGTTGGCAAAAAGCTTGGAGAGGGACAGAGGAGTCAAGAAAAAATATTGGAAGTTCATTTGTTGTTATTCCTATCACATAACTTTTCAAGGTGGCTATGTTGGTTAGCTCAGTAATATAAATTTATATTGTTGCTCCTTTGGCTGTTTTGATAGACTTTTAATAGTTCTTAAATTAGCTATTATGGCTGTATTTGTTTCCTATTAAAGAAATTCCTGATTTCAAAGTTTAGCGACTTGAATTTTAACCTCGCTGGATCTGTTGGAGCTGTAGTGAAGGAGGAGAGAAAGAAAACAACCCTATACTGCCCGTTTGCAGAACGCTGGAATTAATGGTTCCACAGGTGAGGAAGAGGAGCCCTCCCCAGGTCCTGTTCCCCCAACTGGAGGACCACGGCTGTACCATCTGAGAGACATTTCTTCTTCTTTTATGTGTCCCGCCTGTATTCCTGCATCTCAGAATTCCAGCGCTGTAAAAGTGGGGTTTTCCTCAACAAATATTTAATCTCAGGGGTTGTGAGCATCACCTCTGGAGTCTTTCTCCTCTTTTTCTGGCTTTGTGATTTTGGTCAAGTGACTTCTCTGTGCTCAGTTTACTCATCTGTAAAATGTGCGAGTAACTACTCCATAGAGTTGTTGTAAGAATTCAATGTAATAAGGCGTGTAAAATGCTTAGCACAATGCAAAGCACAAAGCGAATACAAATGGGATTTATTGTTCTGCAATATTATCTGTGTACTAGTGATTATGCTAATCACTGGGGCTACCCAGATTAATCAGGGCAGGAGTCCTTCCCACGCAGGGTTTACATAACCAGTTAAAACACACTGGGAGAAGCCACAGAGGAAGAATTTAAGAATATTTCACCATTTCCTCCTAAAGGTAAGACCTATGGCTTTGATTTTGTTTGTTGTACGGGTAAACCTGAAGCTGAAAAGATTGCAGCAAGGGAGAGCTAATTTCAGATATGTCATACCAGGAAGCAAGCACAGAATGTTTTATAGCCACCTGTTAATTTTCAAAAAATTTCACTAAAGTAAATAAAATAAATAGCAATATGTGGCTATCACCAGTCAGTATTTTGGCATTTTAAGAATATATCATAGCTTGAAAACAGCTGAAGGAGTTTATCTTATAACTGGAGATTTTATTTTCAAAATTAACATCGCTAGACTCAGTGGAAAGTGTTTCCCACAAGGAGAAGAGGTTTAGTTTCTTTGCCTGAACACTCCACGACAGCAAAGACTATTTTGCTCACGGTTGCATCTCCAGGACTCAGCCAGTGTTTTACACGATAATTATTTATTGGATGGATGAATGCATGATTTCGTTTTCTGTTGGGGGTAATTATCAACTACTAGTCTTTAATAAATTATTAAGTCAATAAGTGTTAAGCATCCATGCTGTATTAAATTATGGAGCCAAAGATACAAAGAAATTGACACGGAAGGACTTTGTCCCAAAGTAGTTTACTAAATAGTTTTAGGATCTCTTTAAAGCCCCTGTGGTAAGGTTGCTATGTTCAAAACAGCATTAAGCTTTGCTGAAAACTGCAACAGTATCCTCAGCCTACAGTTGTATTAGGAACAGCAAACTGAAATTTCCCATTTCATGGAGAATGCAGCAGGTCTGAACAAACGCCTATCAAGACCCAATAGTCTATTAGGAATCCCAAATTTGCTTCTTTCAAGGGATGCTTTAAGGCCTTGTTCAATTCTTAGGCCAGCGCCTGTTAACCTAATAATCCACCATAAAAGTTAGAAAACAAAAAGTAGCATCTGCATGACGGTTTTAAAATACTAGAGAAAGGAGAATTTAAAATTGAATTTGAGTGAGTTTCTAAAATAAGTTGACAGTTTAATTTTAGAAGGAATGAAAACATACCTCACAACTTGAAAACCTCTGACCCACATTTCCACCACTGTCAAAGGTGACATCGACTCCTCCTCTCTTCAGCCTCATCAAAGTTTACAAATAGCAGCCTTCAGCTGTTGAGTGTTATGTTTTGATTATATTTCAGATGACTTTTCTAGTGTGTTTTTTAATTGGCAGGAGCTCAGGAAACATTTTCATCTCACAAAGAGTTTCCATTAATGAAAATGAGCAAAACCTTGCGAGATCGTCTTCTGTCAATTTGAGGTTCATATGTTTGTGCATGATGTTAAGTCAAATAATATCAGACCTATCCATGGGGAACTTTTAGAATAAAAGTACTGCAGTTCAGATTACAGGCAGTAAAATCTAGTCCTATATAATGTATCTTGCAAGATATCTGTAGCTCTTAAAGAAAAAGTAAGTACAGATAGTTATAACAAATTTACGTTTCTAGCCCAATAATTAAGAATGCATTTTAATTGTCCTTGTTTTTCAATGTTAAGTTAAAACATCTTTTCAATGGAATGTTAGTCCACATAAGGATGTAAAGTCATCTGCATTTCTTCTGAGTTCTTCATGTATTAATATACAAAATCACAAGAAATTCTCAGTTCAACTCAAATATCACCATTACAGATTTCATCTATGGTACAAAAAAGTTCAAGTCAATTCTGTCATTACGACCAAACCTGTCATTGTCTTCATAATTTATATCTTTCAAAATTATGAAGATATGAAAGTCTTTCTAAAATATCTATGTACCCTTTTTCTCTAGAATATAATCATTTTAAAAGCATGTATTTAATTTCCTTTTTTGTTCTTTTAATTTATGGCTGAGAGCTTTTCATGTGGCAATGACACACACACACCTCTGTAACACTTTTCAACAACTTTCCTCAAAAGCATTTTAAAACAGTCACATATGTAAGACTATGTTTTGAAGATATTTGTGAAAGGAGCCTAAATCGGAACCAAAAAATAAATAAAAGTACTTATAGACCCTTGGGAATATGCTTTACCATGTCACCACATTTGAAAGGAAAGGAATAAAGGTGAGAAAAAGCAGCTCATCAGCACAACAATCTGGAAAGGAAGGAAGTGTTGCTTATAATGATATAAAAACCATCCGCACAGATGAAGTGTTCTGGGTTGGAGAAGGGTAACCGTCTCAAATGGTTGCTGAACGTGGTGTCAGGGTCATATCACAGAGGGGCCTCTCTTCTTGACTCTCGGATATATTAATGGCAGCCCAAGCCATCCATTCACAGGGGCTCACTCACTCCCATGCTGGGGAGTGGAGCTGGCAGGCAAGATGCCATACTCTAACCCAGGGGCAAGGCCACCACATCTGCCCCGGCTTATCATCTTACTGACCCTAGCCAACAGCCTCAGCCCCCATCCCGACTACAGAACCTCTTGCTGTCTACTTTATCGGAGGTCAGAGAGGAGAAGGAATGACAAATAGCTAGAGTACAACCTAAAGTATAAGAATCGAGAGACTATTCCTGTTTCTCAGGCAATATTGAAGTAAAAGGAAGCTTTAGGGCTTGGGTTCAAATCCTAGCTTTGCCACCTTCCAGCTGTGTGACCTTAAGTAAGTTGCATAAGCTCTCCATGCTTCAGTGTCATGCTCTGTAAAATGGAGATGGTGAGAGCACCTACCTCATAAACTTATTTGAAAATTTAAGAGTGCTCAGGCTCCATGTGAAGTGCTTGGCACAATGCCTGGCACACAACTAGTTCTCTATAAATATCAGCTATTATTATCATTACTGTAATATGAACAATGTCTATCCCCTGACCATGGGCACCATCCCACCTCTCTTCCTGATGTTGATCCAAAACACCAGAGACTGCCAAAATAAATCTGTGACTCTGGACACATGCAAACATTTAGACGTCTCTAGAGAGTACAATATAATTTCAATTATTGAACCACTACCAGTTTGGAAACCCACTGGTCTAGCATAATGGACTAAGCAGGGCTGTTGTGAGGGGCCATAGTGGCCATTATGGATGCGTAGTGTGGTAGAAGTTCCAAGGCAGGCAGTCAGGCAGACTTGGTTTGGAATCTTTTCTCTACCATTTATCAGCTATTTAAATCTTTAACTTGGGCAAGTTTAATAATCTTCCTAAGCACGAGCTCATTATCTTTAAAAAGGAAAAATAATAATAACTTGCTTGCAATGTTGTGGGAAATTAGATCAAAAGTTATAAATAGAGAGATAGAGATAGAGTTGGTCACTTAGCATACAGAAAGCACTCAATATGTAGTAGTAAAATTATTAAGACCAGGAAAAAGGTAGGTTGTGGACCCAGGGGAATTGTGGTAGGCCCCAAACAATGGTCCCCCAAAGATGTCCATGCTCTAACCCTTGGTACCTGTGAAGATGTTACATTACACAGCAAAAGGGATTTTGCAAATATTAAAAACCTTAAAATAGGGAAATTATCCTGGATTATCTAAGTAAACCCAATCTAATCACATGAGGCCTTAAAAGCGGAGAACTTTTCCCAGCTAGAGGCAGAAGAGTGATGAGGTAGGAAGAGAAGTCGAAGAGATTCCAAGCATGAGAAAAATTTAACTCACTGTTGCTGGTTTTGGGATATAGAAGCCCACAAGCAAAGATCAGAGTGAGACTTCCAGGAGCTAATGGCAGTCCCCAGCTGACATCCAGCAGGGAAACTAGAGCATCAGTCTTACAACCACAAGGACCTGGATTCAGCCAACACCTGAATGAGTCTGGAACTAGATCCTTCCCAGAGCCTCTGATAAGAGTCAGCCAGTTGACATCTTGATTTCAGCCTTGTGAAACTGGGAGCAGAGAAACTAGCCAAGTTAAGCCAGACTTCTGACTCATAGAACTGTGAGAGAATAAATTTGTGTCATTTTCAGTGCTAAGTTTGCAGTAATTTGTTATGGCAGGAATAAAAATACAATACAGGAATTATCAATCTAAATGAGTTTTCCTATTAGGTTGTGATATTCTCAGTTGGAATAAGAGCTGCTGGGAGACAGGGAGGTTATCAAATAATAATCGCTAATGTTGTTGATCATTTATTTACTAGGGCACAATGTCAAGCACTTTACATGCATTGTCTCCTTTTATCATCAAATTTGTTAGGTAGGTACTTTATAACTGTTCTTTTACAAGTAAAGAGATTAAAAAACTAAAGCACAGGAAAGTTAAAGACTTGACAATACTCACACAGGGCACACACGGTGGAACCAGGATTCAAACTCAGGCCGAGATTCCAGAGCACGTGCCTCAGCACAGCTGAAGGGTTGACGCGCAATCTGTGCTAGACATTTTTCTGAGTAGTAGAACAAATTAATGAGTGGACACAAAGAAATAGTTTATCTCTTCTGACTTAACCAGACTTCATAATCTGAAGTATTTCTAGAATCTAAAGATTGAGCTATCTAAGGCAGCATTAATAAATCATTTTCCTAGTCAGGCCGCACTGTGGTACCAAATAGCCACACAATTTCAGTGGTTCAGCACCACCAAGGTTTATTTCTCATTTATGCAAAGTCTCTTCTGAGTTCAGGCAGCATTCTAGCAAAACTGTCTTCCATGCAGTAACTTGGAAAATCTAGGCTCCTTCAATTTTGTGGCTCTGTCTTCTCAGTAGGAGGTCTTATAAGTTGCTGAGGCAGAAGAGTGCCTGGAGACATCATCTCACCCTTCCAGGCTTCAGTCTGAAGGGGACGTCACCTACACTTACGGACCATTGGCCAGAACTAGTCACATGTCACCCCCAATTGCAAGAAGACTAACACTTGCAGTCTGCCAAGTGCCAGGGAGGAGAAAAGAATCAGATATTGATGAGCACTAGCAATATCAATCAAAATCATTAAATTCCACTCTCTACAGAAGGAATCGTTTGAGTCATTAAAAACTAATCATAGTGCCAACTTCTTAGATCAGTTGTCTCAAGAAACCCTGTTACAGCCCAGTCTATTCGACATCCTGCCTTCCAATCTGTACTTCAAATCCTTCATGACAAAAGAAAAGTCACCCTTTGTCATGTTGGCAAGGCTCTCGCTCCTTCCTTAGACTGCATGTGGCCAACAATGGGATGTCAATTTAGATAGCCTACCTGCCTTCCGACGCTCTAAGGAGTTTACCTGGAACTCTCAGATTATGGATCTGTCTTCATGCTGTCCCCAAACTGAAGGACCTTCACAATTCACGTCAACCAACATTAATCAAATATTTAGCCATCCTCAATAGTCAAGAGAGTTTAACTATCAGAGAAGACAAATTGAGATTTGGTTGTTTTTATTTTTCTATTAAAAAAAATTACCCCTGAATAGTACCTCAAAGTTATAGAAAGCTTCTCATCCCATCCTGCCCAAATAA
This sequence comes from Equus caballus, assembly GCF_041296265.1. NCBI lineage: Eukaryota > Metazoa > Chordata > Mammalia > Perissodactyla > Equidae > Equus > Equus caballus. Next base: position 74,210,733 of record NC_091701.1, on the reverse strand, counting down.
GGCTTTTATAAGAATCTCATTTAGACTTTTATATTTTTCTCTGTAGGTTAATTAGTAAGTAAGGGCTTTGTTTTGAATAGATGGAGGTGTGAGAGAAAGCAGAAAAATTTCCCTAAAATTTAAAAAGCCCTTTGGGTTAACGTACGTAGCATTCAGTATGTGTAACATCACAAACCGGAAAAATGCAGATTAAACCATAGAGATATTAGTGTTCACTTTGGAGAAATTGACTCCATCTCTCCTTTTCGTGGAAATCTGCAAAGCAGCATAATTTCACATTTTTGTGAAATTAAAAAATTGATTTTGCCCCATGTCTTGAGAATGCTCTGAGGAACACTTTGCTATTTATTTAGAATAATGGTTCTCAAACTTTAAATGTGAAGAAGGATGACTTTGAGAGCTTGTTAAAAAACGAGGAAACCTAGTGCTCCTCCTCCGTCAATGCTTGTTTCAGCCGGCGCTCTATGTGGAGCTTCCCAGCTCTGCACGAAGGTTCCAACCGGCAGCCCAAGTGGTAGTGGTATCAACCAGCGCTGTTCAAAGCGGTGAGGCTACAAAATGCTTGTTTTCAGTCTACAGTGAAATAAGGAGCATGAGCTGACTGTAAATCAATGCATAGCTTCCTTCGTCAATAAAGTCTTGCTGCAAAAATAAAATGTTAGTTGAACTTAGTGTGTTTGGTAAAGATGATTTACATTCTGAAACGAGCTTCTTATCTTGAGCAGTTGAGAGACCAGAGTACTCACGCACATCCCACACTCTAAGGAGCCGTACTTGGAAAAACCTCACTCTAAGAATACTGAAATGTGGGGTTACCAATTCCCATAAAGACTTCTCCCTCTTGTGATCCACTGTAAGGTCAGATCCTTGAGAACAGAGACCCTCAGGGCGTCCACCCTTGTCCTACCTGCTGCTTCCTATAATATACTACAATGTAGAAATACAGCTGCAATTCTTTCCGGGTGTTCTGATGAGAGATATGTATGTGTAGGCTTAAATAATTTTTCCTGGCACTCAGTCCAATTTCCAGGTTCATTCAATCTTATCAATAGTTTATGAATGATCATACTGTGCATGGTCATTGAATAAAATAAGCGTTTAGGATAAAATACAAAACAGTGTTTCTACTTTCAGCAGAATCAATTTAAATCATAATGTCAATTAAATATAGTACAATCTCAATTATCCATGGTTATGAAGGTAATAGGTCAACTCTAATCCAAACCACCAGATAACACCACAGAATATGTACATTTTGACTTTGTAATCAATTTTAACATATTTCACATTAAATTACATCCATGATTGAAAGAAGCCAGTTTTAAAGGCAGAGCTTAATTTATTGTATCTATAGTATCAAAGCCGCAAAAAAAAATGTGCGCGTAGAGGAATAAATTTAAATATGAGTTTCTTATTTAATCCTTTCTTCATCATGAAGTTACAAATTTATTAAAGGTAAAAAACAAAGGACGTGTCTTATTCATCTTTATATTCTTCTTAGTAACTTGGACATGTTAGGGCTCAATGAATTGAGTGAACTAAAGAATGAGTTTGCTTGGACTTAATAACTGATTGTCTATTGTGTGCTTAATAATGCCAACTTTAATTTAATTTTTAGTCCAACCAATAAGTTTTGAAAACCAACTACATTCCAAGTACTGAGCTAGGTGCAAAAACGACTAGGACAAAGTTCTTGCAAGATGCTTGTGTTCTAGTCTATACAACTGATAAACTAAACAAGTGAGTTACAATATCATGTGATGGTGATAAAAGAATAATAATAATAATAATAATAATAATAATAACAGTGGCCAACATTCCAATGGTTACTTGGAACCAAGCAGTGTTCAAGTACTTTTCCGGTATTAACTTACTTTCTTCAGAAGCACTGGTATACTGTTTCAGTCTGGATTCTTGGATGTAAGTAACAGAAACCAACTCTGACTATTTAGGCAAAATTTATTGGACGATTATGTGGAGCTCATGAAATGAACAGGAAGCTGGAAGATTGGGATGGGCAGGATCCAAGGACACTCCAAAGGAACAGGAAAAAGGAAGCAGAAAGCACAGTGCCCAGCTTGTGGGTGGAACTGCTGGTCAGGAGGCCACTACCATTACAGCTGCCGTGTCTGCCTCTGCTGCCTTTCCAAAAGCCTCCAGTCACACCCCAGACCTGGTCATCTCGAGCCTTGTTGTTCCCAGAGAGGGTGCCTAATTAACCATACTTGCCACTCAATCACCCCCTGGCAAAATTAGGGAGGAGGAAAGACAGAATCTAGTGTCTTGGATAAAATTTCAAGATCACTCCCAGGGCTACTTACAGTGGAGATACAGTTCCCTAAAAGGAGGGGGAAAATGCTTTAAAAAATAGTAGAGATTCTGGGCAGCCAAAAATTGACAAATCTTAGAGTCAATATAGATAAGCTCAAGTTTTATTGTAAGGAAAGAATGGAAAAATAAAGATGGTTTGAAATACGCTAAGGTTAAGAATTTTCCAAACTAGAATTTCAATGAGTGTGTAAGAATTTGAACTTAACTGCTGTTTAAGGATATATCTAAGTTATTTCTGTCCATGGCCTGAACCACGCAAACTTTTTGTTTTTAAAGATTGGCACCTGAGCTAACAACTGTTGCCAATCTTCTTTTCCTTTTTTTTCTTTGTTCTGCTTTCTCTCCCCAAATCCCCCCAATACATAGTTGCATATTTTAGTTGTGGGTCCTACTAGCTGTGGCATGTGGGACGCCTCCCCAGCATGGCCTGATGAGCGACGCCATGTCCGCACCCAGGATTCGAACCAGTGAAACCCTAGGCCGCTGAAGTGGAGCACGCACTTAACCACTTGGCCACGGGGCCGGCCCCCATGAACCACCCAAACTTTTAAAAACTGTCTACTGATCTAGAAAGAATAAAGTCAGTTAGAAATACTTTAATGAAATTTATTCACTCATTTAATGAAAATTCCTCCAAAGTCATTTTTGAGATAAACAGTTATTGTACACAAAATGATACACGGACAGACTTCTTTAGTTTTTCAGTTTCAAGAATTTAAAAACAAATTTAATTATAACATAGCTGATGTCCTCTATTCTCTTTCATAGGATTCCTTCTATTTCCCTTCCTTTTCATAATGCCTTACATTTAAATAACATCTTTTAACTAAGAATATTTCACTGTCCCTAATCCTCACAATACCTCTATGCCCTAAACTGAAAGTATTATTCTTTTCACTTTAGAAAATTGAGTTACTTGTCTCAAGCCATACTACTATCTAGAGTGGGAATTACCAGATCACTTATGCTTGTCTTTAAAAGTTATATTATTTTTCAAAGTCTAACTTTCATCCCACACTCCTGCGGCTTTAATAGAGGGTTATAGAGGAGAATAATGGATAACCTATGTTCCAGGATTTCCTCACTCAAATTTTATAGTATCTGAAAATACTGGATGACAAAGTGCAAAGTGACAATGAGTCAAGACTTGAAGTGTTTATAGAACTAATTTTTTCAGTGGGAACAGCAAATCCTGGGAGGAAGGAAAGACTAAACCACACCTATAAATGGCCGATGAATCAGGCTGTGGCTCCAGAGTCTTTTTCTTTTTTGTTATCTTCACACAGGATATGGACTACCACACACAAATAATTAGTGGTGATCAACATCCAGCACTCACATGGTTGATGAGAACAAACTGATTGTGTTACAGTCATTTATTTCACGTCGAAAAGCCTGCCTTCAGTGGGGGAAAAAACGCTTTATGAGTCAAAGTTCATCTTTCACAACTAAGGACTACAAGATCATTGTAAAGATTAAATGAGATAATGTATATGAAAATGCTTTGTAAACTATAAGAGAATATTCAGATGTGCAGTAGACCAGTGATAAGTGTGAGAAAATATCTGAAGGGAAAGTTCACAAGCTTTTTAGTAACAACAAAGAAATCCAACGGTTGGTTAAAGATTTGAAACAGCCACTCTTATGGAAAACCTTTCAGTGTTGCTAAGCTTTCTACATAGTAAAATGAATGCCCTCCACCTGTGTAATGCTGCTGACACGAGGATATTTTTGCAAAAAATATATTGGAGACATCAGCAAGAAGAGGGTTAATGCATGAATTTGCTGGAGACCCTGAGCTCTACCTCATACCACTCCATTATTCCTGACTTTGCCTCACTCTGACCTATCCCCGGTGTTTGATGCTGGTTGTCTCATTCCCTTATTTCCCCATCAAAATTTTAACAGGATAACAAACCTGGTCACTAATTTTTCTTCTCAATGTGTGGAATATTGAAAACAGTAAGAACTTTACCTCTCCCAAGAGGATGTATACGCACCTTAGTGGGATCATTGCAATGGATAATTCCAAGGGATGGAGTAACACTGGTAGAATTTCAGGCATCAGACTAGTGAGGAAGAAAAAGATTGTATGGACATTGGGGCCCTCCTGATAAGAGTGAAACGAAACTCCTCAGGTCATCACCTAGTTGAAATAAATTGAGGTTGAACGAAAATAAATTCTAGGGACAATCTAACATTGTCAAAATCCAAGTAGTAAGGAGCATCTGATGTGCAATAATTGGAAGCCAGCATGGTACACCAACGTCCTCAGAAAGGTAACACCTCTTTGCCCTCTGAAGTCACCACCCTGCAGTCCATTTGATGTTGGTTTCACCCCAGAGTTCATGATCCTCCCCTGGGGGACTGGGAATACAGTGGCAGTTTGGCTCCTGATTTCCTTCTGCTTATCTCATGTTCTGTCAGAAGATGCATCATTGACTGTAAAAAGATCCAACGCAAAAGGAAGGTATGTTCCAGAATCTGCCCGTAGTTTCCTTCAGAATCTTTCTGACATTCTTGAGATTTGGGAACAAAGAACACACTCATTTGCACTACTGGGTTATTTGTGAAATGTTCAGCAGAAGATAACGAGAAAAGTTTTATCCATTCAAGAAATACGAATAGATCACCTACTTGTTTTGGATGCTGTTCCACATAGGCATTTGATTTAAAAGGTAAATGTGAACCAGAAAACAAAACTGATTAATTTGAATGGAAAGTGTTAAAAGTATTTTTTAATTGGATCTGTACGTAAATATTGGGAAAGACTTTGAAATAAACCAAAAAGATCATTAAGTGTCCTGTCTAGCACACCTTCCGTGTTATCTCTGCCTTTCATTGTCTTTGAGCTAATTTACATCTCTTTGAGTTGTAGAAAATTAATAATAATGCAAATTATTCTGGTCCATAGAAATATAAATGTTATGACCTGTAGAATGCAACTGATTATTACTCTGTACATATCAACCAATTTTGCATCTATTTTTCAATTCATTTCAGCATTCTTTATCTGCCTATATGTGGTGAATGCAAATTCCAATTCTCCTTTGAGCAGGTTATAACATCTTACTGCTCCCTCATTAATTAATAAGTAAATAAAATCTTTAAGCATGTTCATTTTGTGTTAATATGAGAATCATAATTATACCTTTTTTAAAAATATAACTTCTAACAGTTTATAAGAATGTTTATTATGGGACCACCTACCCCAAGAGAATATGTTTAGAAAGAAATAGTAAATTAATTCTAATGCTCTTCAAATGCAAAGCATTAAATGCAGGGAAATGGTATCTTCTTAATACAATTGTGGTATTTTAAAGCACATTTCATAAGGCCTCTAAGTGCCCTCATGTTACTGATCCCAGATAAAGGAATAGAGCTGAGCTGTGGGTAAAAAGAAAAAAAGAAAGAATATAAGATCCCTTCTTATTTTTTGCTTTAAAGAAATAATAAACTGCATTGTTGTAACTCAGTGTAAGTAGATTCGAGTAAGGCAATAGAGATGGATGCCAGAAGCTACTCATATCGTTCTTTAAAATGGAAATTTACCGTCTGCTGCATCACATGGACAAAATACAGAACTATTTTTCACAGCTTGTTCACTGAACAGATTATTGTAGAAAAAAAAACTTTTACATTTTCTGCAGATTCCCAAATCTCAGTCAAAAAACTCTTGGCAATTTTTAGCAGTGAAACAGATTTCACTTTCAGATTGAGGCCCTCCATTTAGCAGCATCAGATGATCTTCCAAATAAATATAGACTCGTTTCACTCTTGATTTTATTTAAAAAAAAAAAAATGTTTTCATGAGGTGTCTTGGAGGAAACTTGCACTTATTTGGTTTTCCCAAGCTAAAGCAGAGAAAAACTCGAAGGTCTAAAACTCAGAGTTAAATAAAAAAGGGATGTTAAACTGAAAATGTTATTACAAATAATGCATGTTCATCACAGTACCAATAAATAAATAACCCTATAAAATTTTTGAATTAATTGCAAAGATGCTCCAGTCTTTTCTGCCCTAAATCTCAGCTCCCCAAAATATTACTAAACAGAAGTGAATGTGTTCGGTACAATATAACAGACAGCAATATGTTGAGATGCTTCACACAAAGAGGTCTCTGGGCCACTTCTCTCTCTCTAGATTTGCTTCATCACTTAGGTACAAGGCAACTGCACCAAGGAGTTGATTTCCAGGACCATTTTTTCCTTACGTACCCGTATTTAATGCCACAGAAAATGATGGGATGTGTTAAATTTAATAAAAAGCTAAACCCACGAGGAAATACTCAAATGAGAATAGCAATCTGCATATAGTCCTATATCCAAGATCCCAGTTCTGTAAACCTTATGCCTCCTCCCCAAATTCCTGTATTACGTTTTCCCCATGATTTTTCTATCTATGAAAGGAAACTATATGGTAAATAGTGAGTAAAACCAGAAATATTGATCATGTCTTACTTCTACATGTATACAAACATGTATAGGATATACAAATACCACAGGATGTTCACTACATTTCACAAATTTTGTTGCTATTTTTAACAAGTTTTCATAGATTTGTTAAAAGTTCATCTCAGCGACATTAAAGATGATCCCAATCATAAGCAAAGCAACCTGAATTTAAAGCAGAAGCTTTACCAAGTAAAGAAAAACAGAAAGAGCTCATGCTATGAACACCATTTTATTCCTCTAATGACAATTTTACTATCTGGGGAGGGTTCACTGTGTCCAGTCCCAAAAGCCACATTTCCATGGTCAATTTGACCTAGAGAATATGTCAGTTTCTGCATCCACTATGAATCATTACGAAGTTTCAAAGAAAAAGATATTTTTTCACATCCTAATTATGATTCTACAAGTATTTGGGTAATGTGAAAGAACAAAGTTGTTCTTTTCATAAGGATTCCTTAATAAAAAATTAAACTAAAATAAAATGTGTGAAAAAACTGAATAAAGGTACCGTGTCATGATGATAGAGTATTAAATTTTATAATATTTCATGTGATAAGAACTAAATTGCTTGTTTCCAAGGGACAACTGTATGAGGTGAAGTCGTTGTGCTTGTGGATGGAAGCGCTGGTTTAGTGTATAGGTCAGTAAGTGAAGAGTGGGGATGGTCGAGTGGAAAGAAAAATGTAAAAGCTTAATGTTCAGAAATTTTTCAATCTGAAAAGATATTTGAAATGAATCTAAAGACTTTTTTCAAAATTGTAATTCAAATAAATGGGAAATGAGACCTAAATTACAAAAATTTTAACACCAGCTTTTCTTTCTTTTCACAAAGTTAATCAAACTGCTGTCCCTGCTTACACTACTCATTAAAACAAAATATATTCTCAACTTCAAAGTGATGAAAGTTTAGACAACTAAGGAGAATAACTTGAAAAGATAAGGAAAGCTAAACACGGACATCCCCAGATGCACACAGCCCATCAGCAAACCCAACATAGGTGGCCAGTAATGAGCAAGTGACTCTGGGACTGGGAAAAGGACTAAAGGAGCAGCAGAGAAAAAGGGAGGGAGAGACAGAGGCACTGTTCCTAATTTTTTCTAAGTACGATAAAGTTTAAGGAAATAAAAAAAATAACCTAAGAATTATGAATTGAAAGATTCCAAGATGACTCTGAAATTAACCCTAAATTCTGATCTTTTCATGTTAACGACTACAGGACTAAAATGGAGTCACTTATGCTAAATCCCACATTACCAAACTGAGACTTAATTACAGTCTTGGCGCTCCCAGAAACGGAATCTTAAACCGGTCAATCAGGAATCGCCTGGTCAGCACTAGAGAGGGAATCTGCCTGACAGACCCCTGCCATTCCTGATAAGGAAAGGAACTTTGCAATAACCAATTCACTCATTTGCCTAGTACAACACCCTTGTTCCCGCCCCCTTCTGCCTTTAAAATCTCTTCTCTTATATAGCTTGTCAGAGGTCCTTTCTATCTGCTAGATTGGATGCTTCCCAACTCATGAATTGCTGAATGAAGCCAATATGATCTTTAAAATTTACTCAATGGACACTCATAAGAACTCTCTGTGAGTCTAATATATAAAAAGAAATTCTAACCTAAGTAATAGTAATATTAATTACAATAATAACTGTCCCTAAAAATAGAGAGTTCTTCCTAGATCATGTATTTAATTTTTGAGTTAACATTCTGTAGGACTGTATTTTGACGCTGACCACTAGCCCATACTGCCGAGTCTAGAGAGCCCAGACCTGTGCCTAGTTCAAGGCCATCTTTCTTATTGGTCAGGGCTTCTGCTTTCCTGATTGTTAAGTTTTGGGGGCACGTCCCCTGCATGGCACCTTTATCAGACAGCCTAACTCAGCCCTTTACTAGGACGTCTTTCACTGGAGAGTCAGTGAACACTAGATACCAAGAATTTTAGTCCAAGCTCACAGCCTTGTAAGAAATTTTCTCCTGTGGAAAAGATTTACGCCAATTCCATCATCGCTAGACTTCAGTTAAAATAATCCACCAGAGCACTCGGTTGACAGCCAGTGTCTGCCGCAAATGAAGACAATAATGAATGCTCTTGGTGTGGAGGTACTGACGTGTAGCTGCTTGGCAGACACCGATAGCCAATGATGTAACATCACAGGTCTTAAGACTTTAAAATACCAGGCACAGAAGTCAACTGGGATTTTCCTACGCAAGTAGAGCCTTCACAGCAGGATCACAACTGTGAGACTGAAAAAGGTTTTTATTTTAGTGGTTGTAGCTGATTTTTTTATTTTAAAGAGGACTAAAGGCACAGGGTTGAGGCAACTGGTAAGAAGGGTTAAATCGGTGAATTATTCATAAAGTGATTTCTATCACGTGGCTGTTTTGCTCGTCTCACCTCTGTCTTTCCTTACCACTCAACTTCCTCCTCACATGCTCACGAAGCCACTCAGGCTCTGATATTTCCCCGATCTCGAGACGGGTGTGCACGTTTGCACAAACTCATTTTGACCCATTTAAATTTTTTTAATTAAAAAAAGGTTTTTTCAAGATTATTGCCTTGCCATTTTAATAATGTGTGTACACATATTTTTAGTGGATACAAAATACAGCATTCAGGAGATGAAACTTCCCTTGATCCTAAATGGGACGCGTGTGGTAAATCTCCCACGCAAACGTAGGGAGGCCACATTGCTCACATCACTCTCTTCTCTGTTTCTCTTCCCTCTCTCTCTTCTCTTCTTGTCTTTTTGGCCCTTTTACGGTAGTGGGGAGAAATATTTTACTCACTTTGGAATGTCTGTGGTTCAATGAGAGATGGCTTCTAAGAATTTATCTGTGTTTGTGGTAATACGTACAAATACATTCCAGCGATTCTACTGCTCTCAATAGTCATTTTACTCTTCATTGTCTACATGACCATTAATTGATTCCTTTGTTTGCCAAAATGCATTTTCTAACTCGTTGACAAAGCTGGGCATGTAACACAATAAGGTAATATAGAATCAACCAACTGAAAAATATGAGTAACATTTTTTAAATAAAAATAAAAATCAATCGGTATTTTATTCATAATTTCAAAGTCATAGAATTATAGAGTTTACTAGGACCCAAAACATCACCTAACCCTAAATTCTCATTTTACATGTGGGGAAACTAAGACACAGAGAGAGCTCAGTCAGACATAATCCTAGATCCCAGGACTCCGAAAGTATGGTCTAATACTCTGTCTTGCAGACCTCTGGCTTATTTTCACCTATAACTTTCATTTTACTATATCTCAATAAATTAGGAAGTAAACATTATCACATTGCATCTGTACGTCTCTTTGTGAGGACTTCCTTATGAAATTCCTGACGCCATAAAAAAGAAAGCATTCAAAATTAGTATGCATTTGTTTTATGGCCCAACTGTTCATGAGGACAATGCAATATATTGTCATCCACTGGTAAGAATATTTATAGTCACTGACTATGACCCACAACTCAGCCTCTTACGGGTTGATAATTTACAAGAATTTGGGTGTAAATGTGTATTTATTTTGCTATTTAGATTTTCATGGTCCCTTCTAGTCCAAAGAGTTCTTTTTACGTGAGTTTTTATCCCACAAACGAACGCTGTGATTACCTTTCAAAGGCAGAGTCACCACTGACCCATCCGACTGAAGCTCAGCTCTTCTCCAGTGGAGAGAAGCCTCTCTTTCTGAGCTACAAGTTTTTGCTTTTAATTCATAGCCTCTGAGGAAGCTGTGGGCACTGGAGCGCCACCCTTATTGGACCTTGCTCACAAGCAAGGATAGATTGTAAAAGAAACATTTTACTAAGTAAATTAAAAAATATAACACATCCATCTGGAACTCTAGAGGAAAAGAATGAAGCTGAACGTCAATGGTGTTGCCACACAAAGTTCACAGTAATGTGAGCCTCCGACTTCCCAGGCAACCTGGGTTTTTGGCAAATATGCTCTTGGAAAGAGGTCTGAGGTCATTCCATTGAGATCAACTCTATCAAAATTAGCATTGAATGTCTTGACATACCTGATTGTTATTAAAAGTTTCCCTTGATTTCCTTGCTAAATGTACTGCTCTCAATAGATCCTGATGGTACCGATGGTCCAGATTCTATAACCAAGCTCTTTTAATTAACCTGGGTATTGAAGCCATGTTTCAGCTGTGAAGACATAATTTATGTTGGCACCACAAATGATCAAAAAAAAATCATTAATAACTAAGCTTTAGAAAGAATCTCCTTTTAACAAATTCAACTCATTTGTGAGCAGTTTGCTCTAAATCCCATTTAAAGAGTCAGAGGAAATCTCAATACTTAACATACAAAAAATGGTTTGAGCATGACAAAAGTAAGAAAAGTGAACAGTAAATAATTATGCATTGATTATTAAATTTTTCTGTCTGTAATCAGTCAATGACTCAGAGCTCTTGCCCACAAACTATTTACTGGCCACAAAAGAAGACTTAGTGTGATAAAAACATATTATATAAAATTTCTATATCAAATATACAAAAAATCTCAACCCCTCCTCTCTGCGGTTGAGAAGTCTACTTTATTAAATCTGGAAGATTATTTAGTTTTTCATTCAGAGAAAATCTGAATATTTACACTCTGCACTTCAATTTAACAACGTAGATTAAAAAATATGTTTTCCTCCTGTATTTGTCAGTAAACTCTGTGCTCCAATCTTATCTTTTCAAAGCCCAATGGTTTGCTCTTTATTTTCTCTTTTAAAATACCTTTTTCTGTTCATCTACTACGCAGGCTGCAGCTGAAATCTCCATGAATTTACAACCGTAAAGAATTCCATTTACCAGAGCAAGAAACAAGTTATATTTAATGCATTGGGTTTTTTATAATTATATAACACATTTTTATTTTGCTTTTAGAAAAAAAGAAAATAATAATATAATATCTTAACATTCACATTGTGCCATGCAGTAAAAGTAACTCATAACTTTTCCTCATATTCAAACCAAGTTTTCTATTAGAATTTCTTTCTGGCTATTTAAATATGTTTAAACTAATGGTTTTCCATAATTTGTCTTTTTTCTTTGGAAACATACCGTGCCATTGTCAGTTTTTAAAAAGAAGCAATTTTCTGACTTTTGAGATTGAGTAGGTCAAGGAAAAATTACTAGTGCTGAAAACCCATAATTAAATAGAAAATGCAGCTGCACTTATGTGAAACTAAAATTAAGTTTATCCTATTAATACTTGATTCTGAAATGCTATTTGAATTTTTGGTTAAGGTTTCATTTAGAGCCATGTCTTATCTATACTCTATCTTTTCTGATTACTTTTAATAAGTAACATGTAGGAATACAATAGTCGTATTCTTATGGAGACAGATTTCTGAGCACTTTTCTTTCCCCTCTTAAAATTTCATTTCAGAAGTATTTTTAAATGAACTAATGAAATATTTTTTGTCAATTTGCATTTATTTTTTAGTATGATTATTCTGAATAAATATATTTCTCCCAAATTTTAAAACTGTATGTTTATGAAATACATTTTAAGCACTAATCTTTATGATAAGTCTAAATAAAGATGAGCAGTTTAGAAAATAAAGTAATCTAAGCTTTCTTTTTAGATTCACTTCGTTGATTTTTCTAAATGTAATGTATACCATTTTATTTCATTAAACAGTACTCATAAAGAGGGATTTACTAAGAATACTGGCTGATTGTTGAATTTGTGAGATCACTAAATCTATTCCTGACTGCAGCTCCTGTATGAACAATTCATTAAATTAAGTTACATTTAAAGAGTTAAAATATTTTGTATAAACACAAGCCTAGTAAACAAATGCAACCACTTAGAACAATTTTAAAAGTCATAATATTTGTCACTGCTTAATTTTAATAGTGCTTTTCAACAAATCAAGATAAACACCCTTTAACCTCCCCTGCAAAACTCTTGGATTGAAATCTGAATGACATTTACATAAAATTAGGTATAATGTGAAAGCCTTATTAAAGCAAATGTATGAGCACTATAAAATTATTTATGTGTTTAAATAGTAGGAATCTCCATTTAAAAGCTGAAGCTGAATGTCAGAATGTACATAAATATTTGCTACGTCCTTAATCATAGAGCTGATGTCTTTTCGTAAGTATATTTTAAGTGGCACAGTAATGTAACAAATATATATAATTATTTAACTGCAAATATATCTGAAACATTAAGACTTGAAACTTATTTCTACTTTGAAAAAAAGAAACTTCTTTCTGGGAAAGAATGTTCTGGTTTTTTGTTTCTGTTTAGAATTTTTTTAAACATATCTTCAGCCGACGTGTGGATTTCTTCACTGTGAATACAGACCTGCAATACTCTGAAACTACTGTATAGTGACTAGGAGACAGACAGATACAAAAAGTATACTTTTCAGTTATGACCGATTTATGGAAAGAAAAGTACTAGCAAGTGATGAAAGTACATGGTTTGAGGGGGAAAAAATTACAGTGAAACCAGAGCTTTAATGAACACATTCCTCTGTGACATTCCCATTCAGTGCTGTTACCTGTTTTGTTTGGTCATTTCTGTTCATTTGTTAATGCGCTAAGGCTCTTGGAATTCTACTTTGCAGATGCTTATATTCCACAGAGGGAAGGAAAACTGATCCATGAAGTTGCTATTTGCATAAAATGCAGAAGCATCTGTCACAGAATCCTCTCTGGTGAGTTTAGCATCTAGGGGTCCTGCAGCTGGTCTGCCTCAGCATTCGGTTCCCATGAAGGCAGAGTCCCCAGCAAGGATGGCATCTAGGGGCCGGGTGAGACCTCACTCAGCGCACCATCGGCATATTGACAGTGATATTGTTGATAGGATGATGACACAACCAGCCCTGTCATACACACACACCTAACACAAACTAGCTCAGGTTTAGCCCAAGAACCACTGTAATTTATGACACTTCTCCAAAAATATGTTTCTTGTCAAGGTCACGATGAATTAATCATAATCATGCTGCATATCGAGATGTAGCACAGAGGGTAGAAATTTTAAGGCGAGGTTAGGGTTATTTTAGTGGGGATTTTTGCTTTGGTTTGTTTTGTCTTGTCCTCTCTTACGTTTAATTAAAATCTTATGAGTGTGGATATTTTTGTGCTCACTTCACACACATAAAGAAAAGAAAATTGTTTCTATTGCTAAAGTAAATTGTAAAATCAAGATGGGTCAAATAAAACTTTAAAGGGGTGCATTTCAGTTTCATTCTTTTTCCAAACATATTCCTGCCTGACACTCAAACTGACAATTCTGTGTCAAGGTCGGAGGCTGGAAACGTCTGTAAGGTGTCTATATGTGTCTGTTACTGGGTCAGAGCAAAAGACTAGATACAGTTTTCCACAAGGATCCATATAAACCAATTCAAAACTAAAATTATTTGCAATATTGTCTAAGGTCCATTTTAAATATATCTCAGTGTCTGGCGTAGCAATGCTACTTACAAACATTTTTTATTATTGGTCTACCTTAACTTTTCAGTGCCGATGCACTCACTCTTCCTTGTTTCCTGTGGATAGAGTTAATACAATCTGTCTGACAAGGTCTTTGTGAGTAAATGGCACAGAGAAGCAGGCATAGTAACCAGTTAACAAATTCAGACTTTGGAATAATAACAGTTCTTTATAACAAACTGGTATAATTGGACTAAAAGTTTCTCTGATGCAAGTTCATCAGTAAGCAGTAATCAGATAGGAGGTTTCTTTGAAACTTTTCTGATTCATAAATAATATAGTAGTTTACAAAGAGGAAGCTTGTGGGAAGCAGCAGTAAACAGTCTCGCAATCCATCTGTTATTATGGAATCCAGAAGAGCTGAATCAGGATCCACGTTGTTTATGATACAAAAGATGCTTGGGAAATGTTGCTGAAATAATTATTAACCAAAAATGTCATGTTTTTACTTCTTAGGAGTCTGAGTCATATGGGTTGCAATGAAATGTACCCACCTGTGTGAATAAATGCAAGAAGTTTACCTGGATTATGTATTTAATAGAAAACCAAATGCAGTTTTTCAAAAGGCTGCCCCATGGCAGACTGGATCCTTATTCTTTAATTATTGGTTAATTTTTTAAAGTCATTTGCAAATATGTTCTTTTTAAGCATTATGTGATTTTTAAGGACATAGCTTTAGAGTCCCACTTAATCAAAGAATGTGAGTAAATTCAGTATTCGATACATGAAACTAAAATAGCCAAAGCTACAATATCTTTCCACTCTCCCATCTCCTGACCTTAACCTCACCCCTCTTTTCCTCGTCACCATGCCCCCAACACACACACACACACACACACACACACACGGTTAAATGAAACAAGAGATTTAGTGTGAGAGTTTCATTCTTGTTGCCCTTTTATGTCCAGGAATTATTCTTCAAGTCTAACTTGCTTGATACTCATTTAATTTTTTTTAAATTTTGGAGAGAACAAACCAAGAAATGTGTTAATGCAAAGGAATTTCAACAGTGAGGCACATTTTGCTCCAGATTTACTCTAAATGAGATCAAAATGTTTTTCCTTGTACAACTTTTTGTCCAAAGCGTGGTAATAATGTGTCCTCCCACAGTAAGGTAAGCAGCCACAGCTGGACGACATGGTGTCATCCTGCAAGAGCAGAGGTTGGTAACCTGCCCAAACGATAGCAACACCAGTATTTCTATAGATTTCCAATAATACTAACTTAGAAATGTAATACAATTAGGCTATCACTTACGCTTAATCAGCTAGAAATAGATTTTTCTCATTCTTGGGAAAATGAACTAAAAACCTAACCAAAATAGGATGCCAACGTAAAGATGTAACTACATTGGCCATAAGGTGAGTAGCGGGCATAAGGATCTAGAATATCTACCTGTATCACCTTCCTTGAGTTTCAAACTGCTTTGGAATATTTTGTTGTACCTTACAGGAAACCAGATAACAAAAAAGCCTACACATAATTCTCCTTTAAGTCCCTTCTGTTGGGCTGAACTGTGCAGAAACCAACGTGACACATTCTGTTCATGGGCTCCCAGACCTAGATGGCGTGCAAACGTTGACAACAGTGCCATCTTCTGGCTCCTCGAATACAGCAATCTCCATGTTCTGCTTTTGTCAAAGGGCTGCAGGTTCGTTATTCGGCTAGTGAATAATCTTCAGCGAGGTTTTCAAAGACAGTCCTTTTTATTAATAAGCGTGACGTGTGCCTTTGTTACTAGTATAGGGACAACTTACCTCCTGTGTTTTTCTCCTTTGATGTACACACTTCTGTGAGCAGAAAACTCCCTGATTGTCTCCAGCTGCTCAATTATTTTAATTTCTCTTTCCCACTCTGCCATTCTTATTTTTAATTTCTGGTATTTTACCTTGATCTCAGCCTATGCCTACCTACTCATTTTATCCTAAGAATGGTTTCTCCGCACATGGTGTGTGTGTCTGCCACTTTGTTGTATTTCATGTCCTGAGTTCTCCGGGTGACATTTGTTTGGAATTCATTTCATACTTTAATTCTTACTCTCCTTTTCTAGCATTTCTTTTTTTCCTAACAGGCTTCTCGTGGTTCCTCATTTAAACCACCACTACATTTTATTTTCCTGATGTCATCCAAATTAGTAAATCTAACAATCACTAAAAAGTGCATAAATAGCTATAATTGCTTTAAAAATCTCCACAGCCATAAAATGCTAGCTGCTGTTGATGAACGTTGGAAGAAAAGCTACATCTTTTCATGTACATTCGGCAACAGATAAATAACCAAAATAGTAATGTCTCTTTCAACCTTTCAATATGTTCAGTAGAGTTAAACACCAAATGGAGTAATGGTAACAGGCAAGGAAAATTCTGTATTTTCATAATGATTTAAAAACTACCATGGAAAGAGGAATGGCGTGCTTTGGACACAGGGATCAACAGATACCGGTTGAAAAATAATTAGGTGACCAGGTCTGAACAGGAGCACGGGAAATGCACAAGTGGATGGAATACAGTTTTATAGAAAGGAGGGCAGAGCATGTGTGAATTTCCTAAGCAAATGAGTGCCCAACAGACACTTGAGCTTTTGTTCTTCTAAAAAAAAAAGTTATTTTTTTAGTACTGAGCTTGTCAAATTTCGATCAGGGAGATAGATGAGTGACAGATGAAGGGCAGTAAATGAAGAGAACATTTAAATGGGCAGAAAGGAAACAAGTGAAAATGAAGAAGAAAAGTTTACAGAGGACGCGAGGTGTGCAGTGGGGGAAACACAGGGAGGAAAGAGGGGCCGACCGGAGCCTCAGAAACCCAGACCCAAAGACTCTACTTAACCTCGTGCTCAAAAAAAAAAACGAAAAAACAAAGGAATCAACACACCGACTGTGACCGAGGCTTTGTGGACCAAAGGAATGTGCTATCCAAAGTTAAAGGACACACGGAAAAGCAGATTTGAGGGTCCCCTCATCTGACTTCAACGGCAAAGGAATTATGAAAATGCCTGTGGAAGTTACACCTTAACCACTCCACGTCACATGTGCTTATCTCCTGTTTCACAATCTTCAACTAGACCAGCGGGTCCCAAACTCTGATGGCACATGAGAGTCACTTGGGGAGCACTTAAACTTCCCGACGCCCAGGTGGCACCCCCATCCTAACACTTAATATGACTGCTGGGGGTCTAATGGGCATTAGTCTACCTTACAGATGCCCCAGATCCTTCCAATGTGCACCAGAGTTTGGGAACCATCAAACTCGATTAAAAATCTTCCCAAGGGCAGATTTGGTCCTTTTGTTAACTCCCTCCCCACCCCCCAGGTATGAAGTAGGTACTTAACACATCTTTGTTAAGTGAAAGTAACAAACATTAGCTTTTTGACCTTCCACCCTGTGTGTTTCAGAGTCCTGGATTTTCATTCCCAGACCCATTTCCCTTCTTCCTGGAGTGCCCAACACTTCCGATTCCTAATCCTATGACCTAGGACGAGCTACTCAACTCTCTCAGCTTTAGTTTCCTCGTTTGTGAAGTGGGCTTTATCGTAAAGCTGTTGAGAGGATCAAGTGAGATAATGCGAGCAAATCCGTCAGCTCAGCGCCTGCCAAATAGTCAGTGCTCCAAAAATGTCAGCCGATATTATTATCCATTTATTCATGAGTTAATTCCCTGCCAGCATCAAGGACTTTTTTTAAGTCTTTTGTGAAAGAAAGTATCAAGAACTTTATCACAGTAGCCTGATAAAGGGAAGCCTAAAAGATGAGAGCAAAAAGCCATCTTTTTTGAAAGGTTAGGGGAACCTTAAGGATGAGGCTGGAAGGATGAGGTGCTCCCTTTTAAATCCAAGAGCAACTCCCCGCCTTATCTTTTAGCCCAGGCCCCCAATTACAGAATGTGAGATTTACAAGATCCACAGATAATCCATCAGCTATTGGGAGAAACAGAAACTTGCTTCAAGGGAGGGAGTGTTATTATAAACAGGCTTCACGGGAGGGAGCGTTATTATAAGCAGCCGACCAAGTTGAAGGTCCCTCACTCTCTGCTGGGCCCCCAACGAGGCCTTTGAGCCTGGGGAGGGAGGGCCCTATGCCTGTGTCCACCCACGGGCCCTGAAGAAAGAGCTCCCGCAAAGCAGTGGAGATGGAAGCTGCCCCGTGAGGCCAGCCTTCCCACCCACTTGCAGCTTATCCACTGCAGAGACCTCACTCTGAGGCCCCGTGGCCAGGAATTCTTCCTCAAATAGCAGAACAGCTCCTGGAAACAGGAGTTCCTGCTTTCTGCCCCCGCTGGCCTCTCTGCTCGAGTTTTGCTGATCCTGTGGAAGTTGTCCAGTTGCAAAGAACTCAGTTATTACACCTTAAATAAGGCGTGGGCGCAGCAGCAGGAGTGTGGGGGCAGGGCTGCCGGGCAGAAGAAAATGCATTGTGAACTAGACGAATGCTTATAATTGAGTTAAATGCATTATCTTTAAGCGGTTGAAGTCTGAAAGGCTAATTAATCTCAGGAGCCCCTGATAACCATTCAGGTGGGTAGAAAGCAGATCGCTCTGGGTGGGAAGGGTTTCATCAGAGGCCGGGAAAGCTAGATCATTGGCCATTATGTGCAAATGGGAATCTGTTTTCACAATAATCAACTTGTTAATTTTCAATGAAGTTATTTCTAAGAAATTTTAGTATTTCCTGAACTTTCTTTATTTGCCTCTATCCTTTTCTTTCACCAGATGGACATAATGTCAATGTTTAAAAGGAAGTATTTATGCCTTTCTTTCAGCAGTTAATTACTACCTGTAAGGCAGTTGAAGATTTCAGGCTCGCCTGAGCAGAGTAAAATGTGTAGCCTTTCAAGGCAGAAATTCATTCATTCAACAAATGCATATTGAGCATCTCATGTGTGTAGGGCTGGTCCATAAACACACTCAGACAGGAGGGAGACCATGAGCCAGCCCCAAGACTAAACTTACACAAATAGGAAACAAGTTGTTTGGGGCTGAATTGTGCCCTCCCCAAGCCAGTATGCTGAAGCCCTGACCTCAACACTCCAGAACGAGCCTGGATTTGGAGACAGGGCCTTTAGACGGGTGATTCAATTAAACAAAGGCCATTAGGTGGGCCCTAATCCAATGTGACTGATGTCCTTGAAGGAGGAGGAAATTTGGACCCACAAAGAGACACCAGGGCTGTGTGTGCACGGAGGAGAGGCCGTGTGAGGACACAGCGAGAACACAGCCACCTGCAAGCTAAGGAGCAAGGCCTCAGGAGAGCGCAACCCTGCCAGCACCTTGAGCTCAGACTTGCTGCCTCCAGAACTGGGAGGAAACACATGTCTGTTGTTTAAGGCGCCCAGTCTGGGTATTTGGGTGTGGGCACCCTAGTAAACTATCACACAAGCCAAATATTTACCTGGCAAAAACGCCTTCGTTCTCTTCCCCATCCACTGCAGACTCCAGTTCCTTCAGGTACCATTTTATTTCCTCTTTTTTTCCAGAAGTCTCAGCCCTAAATTAGCCCCTGCAGTCTCTGGACAAACATTCACTACTCTTTGCCTCTAACAAAGGAGCTGTAATGTGTGTGTGTGTGTGTGTGTGTGTGTGTGTGTATGTGCATGTGTGCGTTTAGTAACTAGCCCATGACCCAAAACTATTTCTTAGCAAGTTAGAGAGAAAAAAAAAATGCTTAGAGAGGTATGTGGCAACTTGCTACATTCTCTTAACTCCCTTTAGAGTGAGTACAATAAAGTAAAACTTCATTATATCATGGCATATAATTTGTACAAAATAAGACTATTTGCATGTTGAAAGATTAGTTCTGCCTGGATCCAGTACACGTGTCATATTTCTGGAAAGTCATTTGACACGAATCAGTCTAAAAAATAAAACAAGCAGGTGCATAATATATTACCCAGAATAAAATAAACATGGCTTCATTTTTAAGTGCCAGAGTTTATTTCGTCCATTAAATCTCCTTCAGCGGCTGCGTTTGACGTAGAGGCTTGGCGCCCTCTTGTGTCCACTTCGGGACAGGTTTGTTAGCAGAATTTTTGAGCAATTCACCCCACAGCATCTCTCACTCAACCCGTAAAAATTGCAAAAGAACACTCAATAGAAATTAAACTCCCCTCCTCTACACAAATTATACCATTTATAAAAATACCACCCAGTTAAAATATATATCATGTTACAAAATTTCAAGTTTCAAATAAATATTTCTGTACCCATTTGAGTCCCTGAGTATTTGAGCTGTCTTTTCTGTAGATTATTATAGACAAAAGCTTTTTCTTTTGCTCTTATAGTTAATAGGTATTCATAATGATTTGTTAATCCTTCAAAATTTTAGTTCTAAAATATCTCTCCTCCAAGTACCCTTTAAAAAGCGTTAATTTTTACTCACAGTGAAAAATATTGTGCAAAATATTTTTGCGAATTAAACCCTAAAGTATGTTGTCTTCAATGACTATATCTGTACAGTCTTGTTTAAGTACAATTTTTAATGCCACCGTTGAAATTCCCACCAGAAAGATGAATAAATATGAGGAATTGCCAGAACATGACCTCATGCAGGCTAGTTGAGGGTGTTGGTGATTACAGTACAAAGGGTCACATAGCACATTAAAGTTAATTTCCCCAATTCAGATCTAATAGGCATCCACCTTGGTTATTTCCTTGTTTGGAGTAGATATCATAAAATATGAATTGGCATCTGTATCACAAACCATCGGAGCCTATCCCTATTTCTCATTACTAAAATTTAGTTCAAATAGCAGACATCAAAATCTAACCACCTAATTTATATTTACACTGTACTCAGACGTTTAACCACGTTCATCTGGGGCCTGGGCTTTATTTCTCCTAAAGGCATCATTAAACTCCCCAAGTGAATTCACTCAACTTAACTCCAAAGGCAAGGGGACTGGCAAACTGACAAATAAGGGCTATTTCAGAAGCTTCCAGAAGATGCAATGGCAAAATAAATACCTTATAAGTCATAAGAGAGACTGACAACCGTTGAGAACAAAGAGAAGCAATTTGAAGCTGCTATCAGCAGAAGCAGCTGTGAGGCTGAACAAGAACATGTGACATCAAGGCAAAGAACTAGGGCCTCAATCACAACCCTGTCGCGCACAAGTCAGGGGCCTTGGTCAAATCTACTCCTTTCTCTGAACCTCTGTATCATCTCCAGTAAAATGGGGGTAATTTTTACTTTATTATTATTAATGAGACAGCATGTAATAAATACTCAAGGAAAAGGGTACAATAAAAAGATGCAGCTGATTAATCAGTGCAGTTTAGATATTTAATACAGGCCAGAAGCAATTACACTAATACTTCCCTCATTCTGGAGAATACAGCTTTGTTTCGTCAGACTGAGAGTTAGTCTGAAATCAGAGGTAAGTACAACATTCCCTAGGCAAGTCCAGGAAGTTCTGGTGTGGATTTTGGAGGACACTTCACCAGGAGAAACACTCCTAGGTCATTTCTTCACCCCACTGTGAAACACATGCACGCGTGTACACACACACACAGGCTTCCTACTCTTCATAAGTCAAATACTGTGATATAGATGTTATCTTCACAGGTTGCCTCTCTCATCATTTTTTAAAATTATCTTTTGAGTGATTAAAACAAAAGGAACAAGTAAGGATTTCATTTAATAACTATTTCCCTCCTTCTCCCTTCCTTGCTTTCCCCCACTCCTTTCCTCCCAGATAAGAGTTTTGGCCAAGTATTTTAATCATTAAATCCTTCACCATCTGGATAAACAAGTAATAATGCAAATGAGTGGTACAGAAAATCAGAAGGCCTCCTAGTGGGCCTGAAAATAAAAGTGGGTTGTTGACGCCTCCCGCTCAGTGTCGGCTCTAAGAACCTTCCCCATTCTCAGCGAGAACGGATTCCTCCATCCCCGGAGTTTCAGAAACTCCATTCTTGCCTCTATTAAAGTTAAAGTCGGGCTGTATTTAGCTAGCTGAGTCTGACCACAAGCTCCTTGAGGGTAGGAACCATATCTTGTTCATCTTATTTTAATTGCCAGGTGCCTAGAGTAACGCCTTAGGAAGACTGCCAGGCGTGGGGGAAGGCCTGGGGTGTGGACCAAAGTCCCGGCTGAGGGTGCTGAGTGTGCCTTCACCCCTGGAGCAAGTGGAGAAGCTGCCCTGACCTTCGATTCCCTGCCTTGTAAAGTGGGTTAACAGAATCGCTGTATCTCTCAAGATGGTTGACAAGATCGGATGAGACAAGGCACGTTTGAGCAAATTGTAAACTGCACGGAACTGAACAAAACCCCTTAGTTTGGCAAGTACATGATAGAAGCCAAACACAGATAGTGAAGTCATCAGATTATGTGACACACCAAAATTCTCCCTTTTGTGGAGGGGGCACAGAAAGAAAATAAAGCAAGCAGTCTGTGATGATGAATGTTATGCATCAGCTTGGCTGGGCCATGGTGCCCAGTTGTTTGGTCAAACATCAGTCCAGAAGTTGGGGTGAAGGTACTTTTTAGATGAGATTAACATTTAAATCAGCAGACTTCTAGTAAAGCAGATGACCCTCCGTAATGTAGGTGGGCCTCATCCAATCAGTTGAAGGCCTTAAGAGCAAAGAGTGAGCTTTCCCAAAGAAGAAGCAATTCTCCTCAAGACTACAACACAGAACCCTGCTTGCTGTGCTGCAGAATTTGGACTCAAGACTGTAGCATCAACCTTGCCTGATTTTCCAGCCTTCCAGCCTTCCCTAGAGATTTCAGACTTGCTACTCCTACAATCACACGAGCCAATTCCTTAAAATAAATCACTCTCATATATATATCCCTGACTAACACACATTTCATGAGGCAGAGCAAAGCTAGGGTAATTGAGCCTATAGGCTGATTTTGCGTGGATACAGGTAAGGTAGTGGAGACAGATTTGGGCCTAGCATCCATTCATTCATTCAGTGAGTATTTACTGAGTACCAAACAGTGAGCTGACGCTTACTGAACACTTCCTGTGTTCCAGGCACTCTTCCAGAGGCTTGCCAAGCATCATTTCATGGGAGCCTCAAGATAGGTAAGTACTATTATAATCCCTATTTTATGCGAGAGGAAACAGAATCACGGGAGCTTAAACAACTTATTCAAGGTCACAAAGATAGGAGGAGGGGGGACGGGAGGAAGGGGGCTCGACCAAGCTCTCGGCTCTAAAGCCACCAGCCATGCTGTGTGACTGTCACTTCTTGAGCCCTGAGCTAGTATCAGGCACAGGCATTCAGGGAAGCCAAAAAGACACCCCTGCCCCCATAACCCTTCCAGATAGATGCAGCACCTGAGATGGACGACCACAGAGGGTGAGCTGCCCGATAGAGACAAGGAGAACACCAGACATCTCCCAGCCTCTCCCCCCAGGAGGGAGACTACGGTTTTTGATAAGAAGAATAGTTAGGGAAAAGGAGAAAAAAGAAGCGTTTATGAGATTTGGAAGAAAATGTATGTTGGAGACTTGCTCAGCTCTGATGGAAACAATACATACATATTGTGATGGTTATTTTTATGTGTCAACTTGGCTGGGACATGGTGTGCAATATGTGGTCAAACGTTATTCTGGGTGTTTCTGTAAGGGCGTTTTTGGATGAGATTAACATTTAAATTGGTGGACTTTGAGCAAAGCATATTACCCTCCATAATGTGGGTGGGCCTCATCCAATCAGTTGAAGGCCTATAAAAACAAAAAGACTGGCCTCCCCCAGCAGGAGTGAATTCTGTAGCAGATAGCCCTCTAGACCTGAACTGCTACATTGGCCGCCCTGAGTCTCTAGCCTGTCGGCCTGCTCTACAGATTTTGGACTGGCCTGAGCCAATTCCTTAAAACAAATCTCTCTCTATATATACACATCGTATTGGTTCTGTTTCTCTGGAGATCTCTAGCTAATACATATACACGTACACTCACACGCACATATGTATTTTACACATATGCGTGCATATATATGTGTGAGCATGCATATATATGTGTGCTTTATACATCATGTGTTACTTAATGACGAGGATACATTCTGAGAAATGTGTCATTTCATCCTTGGGCAAACAGCATAGAGTGCACTTACACAAACCTACATGGTATAGCCTACTACACACCTAGGCTCTACGGTACTTATGGGACCACTGTCGTATATGCAGTCCCTCATTGACCAAAACATATATACACACACACACATATAAAAAACATATACACAGGTATATAAAACACATACCTGTATAGGCATGCATATGAGTAAAATACACACACAGCCTGCTGTTTCCCACCTCACATGTTTGCATAAATGGCTCCTTCTTGGAACGGTCTTCTCCCCATCTGCTCAGCATCTCTTGTCCATCCAGGGCAAACCCCACTTCCTGCGGGGAGCTATACCTGCCCTCCTCTCGCAGCAGCACTCATCGCTGCCCCCTCCAGGGGCTTCTTTGCGTTGCGCCTGATCACAATGATCGGTCCGTCTTTGCCTACAAAGCCCCCCGCTGCCACGCATGGCCCACAATTGGCCTCCCTCAGTGATTACCAGACAGAAGTGGATTTAACGTGTGGGTTGCCCAGCGCAAGCTGCTGCCCTGACCGCTCACCCGGGGGAGGGCTGCGGGGATGGGGAGGGGTCTGTGCACACCCCTGGCTGGAGCCCAACGAAAGATTCCACATCCTTCTTTGAGGCCTGGTCAAGGGACCTGGAGCTAGTGATCTAGTGACTGGCTGGCTGGGACAAGGGCCCTGAGGAGTGTGTAGGACTAGAAAGAGGTGGAGAATGAGGGGATGTGGAAACGGACAGGGTGAAAGAGGGCAGGATGGTGTGCACTGAGGGAGGGGGTGCGCTGAAGACAGAGGCCCCGGGCCCTGAGCTTAGGGAAGGCAGCTGCAGAGTACTGAAGGGCCTGGGACGAGGGAAAACTGAATAATGATGATGCCGATGACGACAATGACAGCAACAACAGGGATAATAAGCACGACCGGATCAGAAGGGCCGGTGGCAGTTCAGGGAGAGCACAGAAAGAGAGGATGAGCAGACACAAGCGGAGAAGCTCATGTTGACAGGAGATGAAGTGCCAACAAGTACAGAAAAGGGTGACCACTGAACGTTTTTGTTTTTTAAATCAGTAACTTGTCTTAAGATGGTAACAGAATTGCTGCTGATTTTATTTTATACTCGTCTTTTAGAAAAACTTCTAAAATGCTTTCTTTGAAGTTTCCATGGATTTTTTTTATGGCTGCCAAAACTAATTACATTGTTTACCATAATTTTCCTTTTAGGAAACACTCCTAGAAAATGTTTCAGAATCTAGTCATGAAAAAAAATTAAATTGCCTTAAATTAATATGAAGGAAGAAAATAAGAATATTCAAGGAAATATCAAAGAGGAAATTAAATTCAATTGTTTTCTACATGACTTTCATAAACCCTAATAAAAGAATGACTTGTAAAATTAATAATCTCTCTTCTCCTTGCCTCTGGAGTCAAATTGGTTCAAAAAAGAAGCCAAATGTTTTATATTAAGAACTGGCATACTAAAATAATTATTTCTAAGTGCTAATATGTTCATCTGAAACTTAAGATATGAGTGCTGACTCCCAGGACCGAAGATGCATTTGGCTCAGAGAGGAAGCCACTGAAACACTGTGGGTTTGGCATCTCAAGTCAAGCCCAATCCCTTTGCTATTTGAGTTGATTTATTCTTGGCAAAATGGAACTTCCTGAACCCTCAGAAGAAAGATTTTTAAAGTCTCATAAAAATTATTCCGAAGTTTTCTTGGACTTCAAAAGGCTCTTATAAAAAAAATTCTTATGAGTTAAATTTATGGAATATGGTGCATAAGGATGACATTTTCTTATAGCTTAAATAAGTAACAATTAGGACGAAACCAATGGTATGCAGAGTTTGGAGATGCTTGGCAAAGAGAAAATCCTCAGGGATCACTTGACCGTGAGTTAAGGGAAAACACATCATCTCCAAACAGGGAACGTGTTCTCTCTCTAGGAACTCTAGGACTGGGTGTGGGGGCAGCCCTGTTTTTCTTCAGATTACCAAAGCCCAGAGCTTTCTCCCAAGGGAGGCATCCTTAGATGAGGGGCCACCAGCACTTTCAAAGGCGAAAGCAAAAATGCCCATCCACTGGCCCTTTGGTTGATCAGTGTGGCCTGTTTCCCGCCCTCTTCTCATGGGAACCAGCCTCCCAATCCCTCTTTGATGAGGCAAATAAGTGAGGTTCTCTGTGTAATGACTCGCATCAGGCCTGTTGCAATACCAGGAGGCAAAAGGAACCCAACATCCCACATTGCTGGCCTCTTAGTCGGTGCGTCAAGTCTTCAGATATGGAGGGGGAGAGTTCCCTTCTCCAGTAAAAGGTGAGCACCAGCAGGAAGAGCCGAGACGTGCACAGGAAAGACCGGGAAGGTCATGAGGCTTCCTAAGCTCACAGCCTGGGCAGTCTCCAGCCTCGGAGAGAAGACAACGATGCTGCTCCACCCTCCAGATGGCCAGTCAGGTTGATGATTCATTTTATATTTTGAATAGTGGGTTAAGTTGGAAGTCGTTGGAATTCAGTCCACCAGATTTATTTAACATAACAGATCTCTGTTATCCAATTGATCATGGGATTTCCTCATGTTGCCATACTGCTTAGGAAGGCAAAAGTCATCATAAGATTAAATATTTACTAAAAATCTGACCACTAATACAAATGCGTCCCCACTCCCACAGCCTCCTGGCTGGGTCCACCCAACACATAAAGTCAAGTCTTTGTTCATGAATTCTTCCCCGGATGGTCTGCTGTTGTAAATAGTGGACAACACAGTGCTGAAATACTGCAAATGGCTGCAAAGGGAAATGAGTGTCTTGCAAAAGATGCTGGCTTTCATGGAGGTGGTGAAAGGGCCCGTGGACAGCCACACAGATTGCAGGTGCAGCTCTTTCATGTCCTGCCTCAGAAGGTGACTGGACAGACAGCCAGCAGTGTGGGACCGCCGATGGCCACAGGGCTGATCCGGCAGCCAGGGCATGAGCACGGCAGGTGGCTGAGAGGGATAGAGGAGAGAGGGAGAAGTCAGAGTTTTCGGACTAAAGAAAAACACTCAGGATGGGTCCAGACCATCCTGTGAGTCTCCGAAAACAAGGCTAATACCACGAATAAGAGGGACAGGGACACATCGAAGGACCCCACTGAAGGGGTTCTCACTGAAATGTTGTATAACTAATTTTGGTATTTTCATTAATTATAATGATTTGATCTATAAAATTTCATGAATTCAAAGTCAGAGTCAAAAGCGAAAATTTAAAAAGTACAAAAAGGAAGCTGTGATACAACCGAAGGATGAGAACAGGATTTATGTTTGTCATTATTTCATTAAGTAAGGGATGTATATGTGTAGATATTCCTACATGTATATCAGTGTACATATGTATGCACATATGTCTATTACACACATATATTTCGCTGCTACATTAGTTTATAAATACACGTGTGTGTGTATGAGTATGTATAATATATAATATATGTTCCAGAGAAGTAGGAAAGAAGAGTAGAACAAACAGTTGGGAGGGAACTGAGCTAATACAGAAATAGAAGGGATTCTACCCAGAACAGGAAGGGCCGATGAGCATCCTGGGGACCCACTTTTGACCACCTCTGATGCTCACACGAAATAACCAACTAGAAGGAAGTTTCAACAGCTGGCTGCAAAATGGTAAAACAGAAGATGATCCAAAGAGGAGGGCTCATCAAGCAGGACTTCCTCATCTCCTAGGAGATAAAACCCTTAGATAACCCACAAATTATTATAAAATACTAATAAGGAGCACATGTGGGGCTGGCCCCGTGGCCGAGTGTTAGGTTTGCGTGCTCCACTGCAGGCGGCCCAGTGTTTCGTTGGTTCGAATCCTGGGCGCGGACATGGTACTGCTCATCAAACCACGCTGAGGCAGCGTCCCACATGCCACAACTAGAAGGACCCACAAGGAAGAATATACAACTATGTACCAGGGGGCTTTAAAATAAATAAAATCTTAAAAAAAAAAAAGGAGCACATGTTTCTAATGATGCTAACAGACTAGACCAGTGCATCAGAACGGCAGGACGACTGTTAGTGCTCAAGCATGTGAACGGTCAGTACTCAACCTTGTTTGTGTGTGGTCTGTTTTTAACTGTTTTCAATCGTATCAAGATAACCTGATGTTAAACTTGTGATTTTAATTAATTGTTTAGAGTGTTCAATTAAGTGTACAATTATTATTTAAATGGTGGGAAAATTTATTTTTAAAATGCATTTTGTAAGTAGCATGTGAATATTTAGTGCAATTGTTTACTTTTTAAAATGCCAATAGTTCGATATTCAGATAATTAAGCTCAATAAATAAAGTGCCACACAAAGAGATTTTGCATACCTTTCCACAATCAAAAAGCCCTTTGATGGAGAAGAAACTATCCATCTTTTGTTCATTCTAAAACTAATGCAGAGTTGCAATCTTTACTTGCATTATATTAAATATAACTCGTTTCGATAAATTTAATTCTCTTCTTCAAGATAAAATCTAATGTAAATTAGCTTGAACCTCTTGTACATCAGGGTTTATGAGCAAATTAACCTGGGTCATCTTCCCACTGATTCTATTTCCAGTACTTCCCAAAACAATACCTCCTAGAGTAATAAATAGACAAGGACATAGCAAAGTCAGATTTTTCTGGTTTGTTTGTGTGTATGTGTGTGTTTGAGGAGGAGGTAGAGGTGAGCAAACTTGTCAAAATGTCTACGTGAAATAGATATCACTCGGAAAGACCAGTGAGTCCTTTTGCGCCTAGGTAAGAGTTATAAGGAAAGTTGTGGTCTGTGATCTGTCCAGCAATGAAGCGCGAAGATGCCCTCAGAAACACCGCTGTGGCCCGAGGCCTCTGCTCAAGGGTCCCTCTCACCAGACCAGTGTTCGGGAGCCTGGGCTGTTGCTCTGGAATTTTAAGTGAGTTACTTTACTTGCCTTTGCCTCAGTTTACAGGAAATAAATAAGAAACAATATCTCCTTGTTATTGTAAGGACAAAATAAAAGAGTGCAGAATTCCTCTTTTAAAAGTATAAAATGCTGTACAATTTAAGGCAGTTAGAAGCTGTAGGGGCAGAGGTGAAGTAATACATGGGAAAAGGATAAATAAAGTGCCTAAGATGAAATAACCGTTTGGAAGGCCACAAAGTGGTGTGCAAGTGACATTGGTTGGTTAACAATCCTACAGAGTGGCTTAAAAGATCAATAACAACAAAGCTTTCACTGAGAGGAAGGATACTGGAGAGAAGTCTCTCTCATAAAAGAAGAGGTTTCAACTGCCCAGACGAGGCAAGGCCACACGTTGGTGCCCCACCACAGCACCCGTGAGCAATTACAACAGAGTGAGGAGGTGGCGTGGCCTCTGTCTTTCTGCCACAGGCTCCGCCCCATCCACCAGGCTCCATGCATTGGGTGACAGAGACGGGAAGCCCAGGCCAGGCACTGTAACACACTTATTTGCAAACAAGATGTCACCATGCAGCAAGTGAGACAGTCCTTTCTCCAGGAAGAGCCCCAGAGTTCTCCAAGCAAAACCAAGAGCTGCATGCCTCGTCTCAGACTCCTGCTGAGCTGGGTCCCCGCCTCCTTCACCTTCTCTTCAAGGGGCCCTGGCTCCCTTGCCTTCGGGGAGAGTCAGATGAGCAACCTGGGAGTTTCCTCCATTTACGCCTGACTCTGGGTTCACACGAGCACCTGTGCCTGCCCTGGCCGGCTCTAGGCTGTCGCTCCTTGTCATAGCCACATACACCTGTGACCCTTAGCTTCCTAATCTGGACCTTGACTTTGAACCCAACTCTGCAGGAAGTTCTTGACATTGAAGGAAGTTATCTCCATCTTTTCAATGATCCTAAGCACTTTGTAGCACCTGTTAGCAATTTAAGAATCCAGAACTCCGTTGTTGGGAGCAGGGTCTTCACAGTCACAGAGCATCACCACACGGAGTCCTCGTTCATTCCCACTGGGCAAGGGCATGTGGATGCGGAGAAACCTGGTGGACACCCCTGCGATGGTTAATTTTATCTGCCAACTTGACTGGGCCACGGGGTGCCCAGATACTTGGTCAAACATCATTCTGGGTGTCTCTGTGAGGACGGTTTTGCATGAGATTAATATTCAAATCGGTGGACTGAGTAAAGCAGATTGTCCTTCCTCACGTGGGTGGCCCTCATCCAGTGAAGACCTGACTAACCCCAAAAGGCTGACCCTCCCTCAAGTAGGGGGATGTCCACCTGCCTGACTACTAAGCTGGGACATTGGTCTTTTCCTGCCTTTGGACTCGAAGTAGAAAATCAGTTCATCATGGGCCTCAAGACTGCTGGTTTCAGACTGTAACTTACATCCTCGGCTCTCCTGGTGCTCAGACCTTTAGGCTTGGACCGGAACTACACCACTGGCCGCTCCAGCTCTCCAGCTTGCTGAGGGCAGAGTGTGGGATTTCTCAGCCTCTGTAACCATTTGAGCCAATTCCTTATTTTATATATGTATATCTCCTGGGGATTCTGTTTGTCTGGAGAACCCTGACTAATACAACCACCTAATCAGAGGGGTAACATTGACCTCATCAGTAATGGCACCAATTGACGCCACATGGTTCAGATCTGAGGCAATGGGAAGGGTGCAACATCACCCATGTAATTATTCTTGCCAGAAATGCTTAACCTGAATCTACTCAAAAGGAATCTAGGAGACAGTTGGTCTGGGCTCTTCAAAGATGGCAAGCTATGAAGACAAGGAAAAGCAAGAGAAATGGTGAGGGAGACTCAGGAGACAGGAGAGCTAAATGCGAACATGACCCTGGACTGGATGCTGAACCAAAAATAAGCTACAAAAGACATGATTGGGACAATTTGGGAAATTTTAAATTGGACCATATATAGGATATTGCTGTATCACCATTCAATTTATTAGAGACAACGACAATGTAGTTACTTAGGGATGAAAAGAGAGAAAACATAAAGCAAACAAGGCAAAAATCTAACATGACGTCACCATGCGTGAAACTAGATGAGTATTTGTGTGGTCCTATTCTTTCAAAATTTCTGTTTGAAATTTTTTTTAATATAATTTGCAGAAACACATATGCCCACCAGAACTGAACTACCCAGACATGGTGAGCCTCCTATGTGTTGCTGTATGAAGCACAAAGCCCACCTATGAAATATTCTTGTAAAAAGGTGGGAAAAAATAGACACGGAATGTAACCAGCCTACGGCAGAGCAGGGGAGAGAGACAGAAGATTGCAGAGACTAAAGAGACTAAAGAGACATAACAATCAAGAGTAACGTTTGGTCCTTGTTTGAATCAAGATTTGAACAAACCAACAGTAGAAAAGATAGTTTTGAGACATTTCAGGAAGTTTGATTATAAACTGAATATTGGCTGATACGCAGAAATTATTGTTAATTGTATTAGAAATTGCGGTAAAAAAAAGTTCATATTGCTAAGGAATTCCTAACAATTCTCAGAAAGGTCTGAGATTTGTTTAAATTCTTCAGGGGAAAAAAAAGGAAAAAAGAAAGATGAATTAAATATGGCAGAATCTTGCTAAGTGAGTAATGCTAATGTTGATAAATCGCATGATGATTATGTTGAGATTTATTGCAAACTCTACATTTGAGCATGTTTGAAAATTTTCATGACAAAAATTGCATACATTACATATTAAATATGCATGCAATTTACTCAGCCCTTAATCAGCTTTCTTTGCCTTATTAGAGTTTGTTATTTTATCTTGAACAAGAAGCACCAACATAATGTGTTGTTGGTGAACACTTAACGCCCTACATCTAGAAAAATGAAGTTATCGTCCAGAAATTAGTAGGGGAGGGCCGGGTGGCGATCCCCTTAGGCCAGGCGGGGTCTTCTTAGACTTGAAGTGGGGAGCAGCTCCCTTATGAAAGGAGAGCGTGAGACCACTGTGCGCGTGAGGACGAGGGGTAAGTTATGGCTTCTCTTTCTCTCGTGTCAGTTGCATAGATTACAAACACGACATACCTTTTATACCACCTTGACCTCCGGGCACTCACGGAGCCTGTTTCTTAGCAGAACTGACTGATTTAAGTCAGGCTGGAGTTACCATCGGCCGAAATGAGCTGACCTCCCTCCCTCGTCCATTTCCGGAATATGCTCCAGTGAGCCCTCCCACGAAGACGGAGGATTTCTCAGCATCCTCAGGAAGGGTTTTCTCTAAGGAGAGAAGGGAAACAGCATTTTGTGGAAAGCGGACCCAACCGAATTCTACGTCCTCCCCTCCCTCTAACCAGTCCTGTCACTGTAGACGAATCCCTCACGCTCTACAACTCCCTCCAGGCTTCTTTTCTTTGTTTGTTTTTGTTTTTAACACAATGGGCTGGTAGATAAATGGCACCGTGCCTTGCTCCTCAGACTCTCTGAAGGAGCTCTCCAGGCACGAATACGCTGCTAGCTTCTTCACCTTCCACACCGGGATCCGGCACACTTCTTGAATATAGAGAGTTGAATTTGTACTTAACAAAGGGAAAAAAACACAGAATACCAAACAACTGGTTGAACTTTAGCCCAATTCCAGAAACCTGCTGATCTGGAGAGTTTCTGATATTTGTCTTTCTGTTTTCCCTGGACCTTTTCAGGTTCGATCACGTTTCCCCACCGGAGACTCCAGAAGGGAGGCTGGCTTACAGAGGGCTGACCACTAGATGGCAGCACGAACCCAGTTGAAGGAACAGATAATGTTCAGATAAACATCCATTGGTTCAACTACTATTTGCTGAGTACCTTCAATGAGCCCGACTCTGTTCTAGGCTCTGAGGGTACAACCCTAAATGGAACACACACACTCCCCTGCTCCAAGGAGTTTCTATACTAGGAGAGCAGATAGATAATAAATACAGTTGAGACATACATAGTCTGTGATTTACACGGTGTTCCCTAGAACATACAACAGAACCTGAGGCAAAAACTTATGCCCGACACTTTCTTTGAGAGTGAAATCCAGACAAGCAGGAGAGATACGTGGATGGGGCAGGGCCAGCAGGAGAACATATGGAAGGGGGTGGGTTCCCCAGCCAGCTATGGCTTCGTTAACCATGCAGCCTGTTACTCAGTCTTCTGCAAAGCCTGTGAATTCCTGTGTCTCAGAACAATTTGTCTAGAGGAAGAAGTATGGCAGAGTGGAAATAGCCACAGCTTCTCTGACACTCTTCCCTTTGCGTGCTGGAAGCTGCGTCCCTTCTCTTGAATCTTGATGGGCCTGTGACTGTTTGACCAAGAGAATATAGTGGAAACGACCCTGTTCAAGTTTCTAGGCCTAGGCTTTAAGTGATTGGCGACTTGCACTTCGTGGCTCTTAGAACATTTGCTCTTGAGCCCAGCAGCCACCCTATGGAAAACTCAAGCAGTCCTGTGGAGAGTCCCTGCCTGGAGAGGAACTGAGGCTCCCAGCCAAGAGCCAGCACCAACCTGCCATGTGAGCAAACAGGCCTGAAAGTGGATCCTCCAGCCCCAGGGAGGCAGAGACAAGATGTTCTCAATAATCCCTGGCACCTTCTGCACCCATCAGTTCCAACATGGAGGGGATTCCCACACCAACAAGCCAGTCTCCGACACCAGCTGGGGGTCCTACAATTCAACTCAGTTTCAACCCTACCTGTCTGGGGGTAGCATCAGATCCCACAGGTGAAGGGCTCAGTACCACAAGACTGTCCCTCCCCGACCCCACTTCAGATGCCAGTTGCCAGTCGCAAGCTGAGGTTTTCACCTGTGCTTCTGGCCAACTGGCTATGGATCTTATAGATCAGAGATTCCAACGACCCTCTCTTTGGGTTCAATTAATTTGCCAGAATGGCTCACAGAACTCAGAGAAACATTTTACTCAGCAGACTACCAGTTTATTATAAAAGGATATAACTCACAGACAGCCAGATGGAAGAGATGCATAGGCCAAGGTACGTGGGAAGGGGCATGGAGCTTCCATGCCCTCTCCAAGAGCACGACCCTCTCTCCACACCTCCATGTGTTCACCAGTCCAGAAGCTCTCCAAAACCCATCCTTCTGGGTTTTTATGGAGGCTTCGTCACACAGGCGCGATTGATCAAATCACTGGTCATTGTTGGTTGACCTCAAGCTCCGCCCTTCTCCTCCCACAAGAAGTCAGGGGTGGGAAGGATGAGGAAGTGGGACTGAGCTCCAACCCTCTGTTCAAGTTGGCTCCCCTGGCAACCAACCCCCACCCTCAGGTGCTTTCCAAAAGTCACCTCATTAACACAACAAAAGACACCTTTATTACCCTCACTACTTAGCAAATTCCTAGGGTTTTAAGAGCTCTGTGTCAGAAATGAGGATGAAGATCAAATGTGTATTTCTTGTTATAAGTCACAATATCACACCTGGCGAAATTACAGATTCAAGAGAAGAAATAAATGATTGCTGTTTGGGGTAGTGATTAAGGTTTGGGGTAGTCTGTTACTCAGCAATAGATAACCAGAACAGGAAGGCTCTTCTGACACGTTAGACAAACTTTGCCCCAAGAACTGTCAACCCCACTGACTTCCAGGTTGTGCCCTCTAGCCTCTCCAGGTCGCCAGTGGAGAGGCAGCATCTCAGGACAGAAACAGCAGCCTCTGTAGCAGGTGAGCTCAGTGCAGGGTGAGCTACAGGCTTCCCTCCTGCAGCCTCAAGGGCCTGACCAGGTGAGCTGGTGTCTGTGCAGGAGGGCTGCACACGTCTCCTGTGAAGTCTTAATTCTCAGCAGCAACAGGATGCCAGAGGTGCAGAGTGTGAGACTTAGGCAAGGCTCTCTGGGCTTGTGCCTGAGCAGGGCTTGAGGGACCAGGAGCAGCTACCTCTGAGGGCCCAGCTGCCCAAGGCAGTGGCACGGCCTTGCTGCCCTGCCATGGTGGCAGGCTCCACGATCCTGCTCTCAGGCCAGATCAAACCCTCCCCTCTGCAGCTGTCGACGAAAATAATCCATAACCAATCTATACATGAAAATTTGGGTGAGTTTATTCTGAGCTTAAATCTTAGGATTATAACCGGGGAGAGTCTTTCCACAAAGGAACAGAGCACTCCGAAGAAGTGGGGTGCACAGAGTGGTTATATACCCTCAAAGAGGGTGTCTCACATATGATTGAAATGTCCCTCCCACAATAGTCACAAGATTGCCCTGTGGGCACAGCGCTTGATGGACACAGCAGGTAGTGGGTCTACTACCTTGGTGGGCGTAGCAGGAGGCAAGTCTATTGTCTCGAGCTGGGCTGTCACAGGTGAGCGCAGCAATCAGTTTCTAGCCTAAGGAAAGATGCTTAATCCTTAAGGAGACGGCAACGTTGGGAGGGGGAGGGAAGTTGCATCTTTATCTCAAGGGCCTTTCTTCTTGCCATAGGGAATCTCTAAAGCAGATATACAATGCATACTCAGCGGCCACGGTCAGGCCCTTTTGGAAAGACAAGGTCAGGCCAAATTAGGTTTATACCAAATGGCTTCCTCATATACTCCAATATATCCTATTACTTGCCATTTTTATTTGTCATGGCCATCAGAATGTGGTGGTGCCACGTGATCTTCCCAGAGGGTCCTCAGCAGCACTGAGCAGAAGGGCAGCGCCTACTGAATCCAGGAAGCGGCAGAAACTGGGTCCAGAAGAGTAGTTGGAAAGGGTTAAATGTTGTGGATATTTATGAATTGTGACTGTGTTAGAATAAGCAGCAAGGGGCTGTAGGGGAGGAAGGCAAATCCTCTACCCTCTGGGTCCTTCTGGCTGGGCTACAAATTAAATTCACGTGAGACAGAAGAAGAGGAGAAAATCAAAGCTTTAGAACGTGTTTACATGGGAGAGACCCAGGAAAAGTGAGCAACTCACCAGAACGGCAGAGGCTCTCGTCTTAAATACCATCTTCAGCTAAAGGCAAAGGAGGATGTTGGGGGTGGGGGGATTCAGTTATGAGAGATTCCCAGAAAAGCACAGTAAACAAGAGTGAGGTTGTTATGCAGATTTAAGCCCTCACCTTCCACAATGATAAGAGTTTCTAGAGATAAGATCACCCCCTTCTTCCTGGTACAGAGAGGGAGACACCTTTACAGATGGAGACGTCCCTTATAAATGTAGATGTCTCTTACCAAGGGTAACTTCTACTTTTCAAAGTTTCCCCCCATCTGCAGTCTTTAAAAGTAACCAGCCCCAAATAGTTCTCATGCCAAAGGGACACATTTTGGGATGGCCAATTCTGATCTCCCACGGGACCTTGGGACCGTGAGGATGAAAGAGCTTTACAGTCAGGCAAGACCCTCTGAGAAGGGTCTGACATTTGGACAAGTGTTTGGAAACATGATGGGGTGATTCAGGGCAGAAACATTCTAGACAGAGTGAGTGACAGCAGGGAGGCTGGCAGAGAGAACGAGCAATGAGAGGGGCGGAGAGGAGGTCAGAGGATGGAGGGGGCCATGAGGGAAGCCAGACTGGGAAGGGCTCATAAGCAGTGGATGCTGGGCTTAGCTCTGAGAGGGGAAGCACTGGGAAGATCATTCTAGAGGATGGACTGATTATAGATGGAAGAGGAGGCACAAGGGACAGGAGGCTCTGGCAGGAATCCAGGCATGTGGCCATGATGACTCCCACTAGACAAGCAATGGCAGATTGGGGAGAGGGGGTCACCCCTCCGATGGACTTTGATGACAAAGCCAGTAGGATTTGCTGGGCATGGATGTGGGGTGTGGGAGAAGGAGAGGAAATGAAGAGGCTCCAAAGACTCTGGCCTAAACAGCTGAAAGGATGGAGCTGCCACTAACGCTGATGGGGAAAGTACAGGAGGAGCAGGTGAGGGGGCATCAGAAGTTAAATCTGTGGACAGCCAAGTGGAGACATCAGGGTGTCACTGGCAAATACGATCTGTTCAGGGGAGAAGTCGCTGGTGGAGGTATACTTTCTGGACCTGTCAGGAAGTAAATGGTCATGAAAGCCACAAGACAAGTAAGATAATTACAGATAGTGAGAGTTCTGGGGGAAGAGTCAACAGGGTCATATAACAGAAGGCTGTGCAGAGGAGGGGGCTGCCTAGGCAGGATGGTCGGAGGCCTCTCAGGAGAGGTGAAAGGTAAGCTGGTCTTGAACAATAGTAATACATGTTCACAATTCCTTGTACAAAACTCTTGGGGAAAGATAAGTTCCAGAATGAGAGTTCTGGATTTTAGAAACAAAATACGGCGCACATCCTATATTATATTGACACCCTCAGCAGGATGTGGGCAGCATCTCATAATCTTCTCAATGTTTCTCCAGAAAACATTTATTTAGTACACTAAACAGTGTAAATAAACACCAACCGTCTCCTGTCAGATCACATTTTGCTGCTAAATGAGTTTGCAATAAACCTTCAACGTTTTTTCCACTTTTCAACTGAAGGCCTTGTTTCAAAGGCTCACATACGTTAATTCGTTTAGTCTTCATGTCAACTCCATGCAGCAGGTGTGCTATTATTATCACCATTTACAAATGGGGAAACTGAGGCACACCCAGAGAAGTTGCCTGTGGTCCTACAGTTGGTCCAGCTCCCAGGTTTGCCTCTTTACCCTTTGCCATGCTGCCAGCAAGTGCAAAGGTCCTGAGCAGGGACTATTGGAGGAAGATGGGTGGCTGGAGGAAGCAACCAGCTGGAGGTGGTGAGTAAGTCGGAAGTTGTACAGGATACTCAGAGGGACCGGCTGAGACCCGACGCCACGGGGTCTCCGTAGACTCCTCTGTAGGGTCGAGAATCCTGAGTATAGTGTCTGTTGACTGCTTCTGCTGGTTTGCTTTTGAACAAATTAATCTGATTCATGTTTTTGTAAATTCCCGCTGGCAGCCCCACAGGGAAGAGACTGGAGGGGTGCATCGTGGAAGCGGGTAGACCAGTCACATCTCCAGGTCACATCACCTCAAACTCCATATTCTTATCTCCGTGGCCCCAACAAACCCAAATAGCGTATTGAAGACTTCAATTCAAGGAACCACTAAAAGGGGAATGTGGCTGTGTCCTCAAATTAGCCATATTTAATTAAAAGGCAAAATCTACCCAAAACTTCACTTGCCTTCTGCAATTTTGTTCCATATGGATCTTCTCGGAGAGATTTCCTCTCATAAACACTTCAGTATCTTTTCTTAACTTTACCCCACTACTGCCTTTATGCCTTTCAGGGTTTCTGAGCCCATCGTTGCTACAAAGTTTTATGACTCCCTCACAGCCCTTGACAGCTTGTCTCATTTCATCATGATAACCAGGAGGGACATGGTGGTGTGCTCCAGGACCGCCGAGCCACGCTCAGAGTCCCACTTCCCTGCGTCTACCCACAGACCTCAAGTGAATTTGGGAACACTCTGCCGGGTAAATTCATTTGTGGCCTCCCTGAAAGGAGATTTTGATTGATACATCATTGCCGTGTAGGTTTGAGATCGTTAACTATCTAAATGCACAGTAAAGACCAAGACATTTATAAAGCAGCACTTATTTCTTATCACAGCGTCATAAATACTTCTCCTCAATCTGCAAGCAACCACATATTTGTCAAGGCCGCTCTTTTCTTTCCTCTGACCTGCACTGCCCCATGAGGCAGCCATGAGCCACATGCGGCCACTGAGCACTTGATACCTGGCGAGTCCAACTTGATACATGGTGAGTCCAACTTGATACATGGTGAGTCCAAATTGAGACGAGCTGTGAGAGCAAAATACACTCCAGTTCAAAACTTAGTACAAAAACCCCAAAGAATGCAAAATAACTCATTAACAATTTTATATTGATCACATGTTAACATGATAATGTTTGGGGTAGACTGTGTTAAATAAATTTGTTATTAGAATTAATGATTCTTTTTACTTTTTGAATGTGGCTACAAACCATTAGAGGGGAGGGAGAGAGGAGAGGAAGGAAAAGAAAGAGGGAGAAAGAGGAGGGGTTGGGGAGGAGGAAAGAGGAGGAGAGGGGAGGGGAGGGGAGGGGAGAGGAGGGCAAGAGAAGAGAGGGAGGAAAAATAGAACGAAAAACCAAATTTTTCTAAATACCATTGTCTATTTTCTCTGGTCTGTCCTGATTCCAGGTTCCCAGGGCTCAGTGGCATTTCTACAATTCAACGAGGTCTCATCTTCATAATGCTGGTCTGTGGAGTCATTTTATCTCTGAGAGAAAGAAAGAAGCTCTGTGTGTCTCTGATCAGTGCTCTCAATTCCCTGCAGTCCCTACCCCCAGCCCCCCTACCCTGGCCCCGGTCTCATTTGGAGAGAGCCTCTCCTCTTCCCACATGGTTGGCACACCTGCTCAGCTACGCTCGGGCTTTTCTGACTTCATTCTAAATGGTGCATGTAAATTAACTGGGGCATGGTTCATTTAAAAATAATAATAATAAGGGACAGGAGGCAGGGGGTGAGGATTAATTATTTTTGCAATGACTTGTAAATTTATAGAAAATGAAGAATGCACAAGATTTTCTCCTTGGAATAAGTCTGTTTCTGAATATTGTTAAAGGCAAGCCTTACTTTCGTAACTTGCTAAATATTATAATGTGCCTAAGTGTTGTTTTATATCCTTATACAACTGGGTTATAAAGTTGGCCTATGGTTACATTGTTAAAAGATTGCAAATACACCATCTTTAACAGCACCCTTAGAAAGGAAATGACTTACATTGTGAAGGAGAGTTTATGAAATACTCATGGGTTAATAATCCGTTTGTAAAGCAAGTGTACTTATCAAGTAACCTGACACCACGCTTTCACAGGGAACCTGCCTCTTCTGGTAGAGTTTGCGAGTGGCTTTTATACACATCAGAAGACAGCCTTGGGGGTCTGAAATTAGATATGAGACAAACGTGTCTCCCCTTTTCAGGCATTAGTTCTAAAAGGAGGGTTAACTTGGTCAACATCCTTGGAGAATGCATTTTCCAACTCTGCAACATCAAAAGGTAAATATTTACCTGGCTATATGCTTTAAATTACTTTCTTTTTAGCCATTCAAAATGACCTAAAGTTTATTGCTTTTGCTTTCCAGCTCTGGAGAGCACTTGACAAGTCAAGGCTTAGGACTTTAAAGGCTAGGCCACAAAGATGACTTAATAGTCTCTGCTCTTCTGTTTCATCCACTGATTATCTGGAATACAGACTACAAAATTGGCTCGGCCTTTGTCTTCCAAAGCATATAAGGAGTGCTGCCTAAGAACCTCCTTGGTAAGGCCTTAGAACATAGACATCACACATCCCATCAATCTTTTACTAAGTCCAGGGCCTTGGCCAAGCCTCACATATTAAATTGTTGGGACTTGGCCTCTAAGTAGACAAGTGAAGAATATTTTAGGAATATGAGAAGACGTGTCTTTCATCATCGTAGAGCCCAGGGCAGTGGAGCTCACCGTGCGTGTGCTCCAGGGCCCGCTCTCCCGCCCCAGGCAGGGAAATGGAGCCTCTGCCCGCTGAAGCCGAGATGCTTACACAGCGTGTGTGTCCAGAGAGAGAACAGAGAAGGGGATGGGAAGGGTGGTAGTGAGAAGAGAGACGCCCCCTCCAGGGAGCTAAAACTACTGCATCCAGCTTCCACATCAGCTCTCCAGAGCCTGGCCCATTATAGAAACACTGCATGGGTGGAATGTTGGTGTCTCCATGAAATTCGTGTCTGACATGTGCCCCTCAATGGGAGGGTATTTGGAGGTGGGGTCTTTGGGAGGGGATTAGGTCATGCAGGTGGAGCTCTCTTGAGAATGGATTAGTGACCTCATCAAAGAGAGCCCGGAGAGCTCCCTCACTCCCTCCACCATGTTGAAAGGACAGCTGTCGATGAACCAGGAAGGGTACTCTCACCAGAGCCCCTCCGTGCTGGTACCTTGGTCTTGGATTTCCCAGACTCTAGATTGTGAGAAATAAATTGCTGTCGCTTGTAAGTCCGCTCAATGGTGTTCTGTTATTGCAGCTCAAACGGGCTAAGACACACAGTAAATCTTGAAAGATTTGGTCTCACACATGGAAGTGCATCTACGACTTGGACCTGTTTTGAAGAAGAATTGAATGCAGAGAAGGGAGGGCTGGCAAGCAGGTCATTTTCCGTCTATGGCAAAGACTGCTGGGGGCCTCCCTGCTCTCCATCCCACCTTCTTTAATGGTCACAGAGCCTTGGGCCCAGTGCCCGGCAGACAGTGTCCCACCATCCCTTCTGCCAATATAGTTAGATACAACCATTTACTGTGGAACCAAACACAAAAGCTCAGTCCATGAACCTAAGTGTAAACAGAGTCTAAATCTCAACAGACATATTGAGACATCCTTGCAGATTCAGTTTTCCTATTTCCAAAACCCTAAAAATAAGACCACGCATTAGGACTCTCCAGAGAAAGAGAACCAATCGGAAATCTATGTATCTATCTCTATATATCTATATCTATATGGAGACAGACAGAGAGACTTATTTTAAAGAATTGGCTTGTGATTGTGGAAGCTGGCAAGTCCAAAGTCAGTGGGATAGGTGGACAGGCTGGACACCCAGGGAAGAGTTGATGTTGGAGCTCAAGTCCAAAGGTACCCTATAGGCAGAATTCCCTCTTTCTTGGAAAAGGTCCATCTTTTCTGTATTATGGTCTTCAACTGATTGGATGAGGCCCACCCTCGTTATGGAAATGCTTTACTCCAAGTCTACTGATCTAAATGTGAATTTCATCTTAAAAAACACTTTCACAGAAACCTTTAGAGTAGTGTTTCACCAGACATTTAGGTACTGTAGCCTAGCCAATTTGACACATAAAATTAACCATCACAAACCACCAAACAGAAATACTGGTGAACGAGAAAATGTAAGAAAACTTAAGCCCACACTAGGATGCACACAGTCCATCAGGACCAGGAACCCTGCTGGGCCAGCGATGGCTTCAGTAGCCTCACTGCTGTCTAGAGAGGGGCACCCATCTTCTTTGGCCGCTGACAGTTGTCCAGTTTTGTGCCTCTGCTGAGACTCTGACGAGACTGGGTCTCCACATGGGAAGAAATGAACCTCCACTGTCACCTCACACAAGGGTTAAAACGATTAGCTCAAAATAGATCATTCACCTAAAAGAAAAGCTAAAACTGTACCAGTTTTAGAAGAAAACATTTAGAAGATATTATTCTCAACAGTCAAAAACAGGGGAAACTAAACAATATAACGTAGGATACATACATATGTGGTAAAACTCTGAAGAAACGCATGAGAATCCATTTAGGGTGGGGTTGACCCTGCAGGGGACACCAGGAGGTACAGCAGGGAGAGGTTCCCTGGGAACTGGAAGGCACTGAGAGCAACACCCGCCAGCAGTGCTGCTCCGCAGAGGTCTGACCTTCAATGCTGGAGGGCCCCCTCTCTAGGCCCCTCTCCAGGCCCGTCTCTAGGCCCCTCTCTAGCCCCCTCTCTAGGCCACTCTCTAGCCCCCTCTCTAGGCCCCTCCCTAGGCCCCTCTCCAGGCCCGTCTCTAGGCCCCTCTCCAGGCCCCCTCTCTAGCCCCCTCTCTAGGCCCCTCTCTAGGCCCCTCTCCAGGCCCGTCTCTAGGCCCCCTCTCCAGGCCCCTCTCCAGGCCCGTCTCTAGGCCCCTCTCCAGGCCCGTCTCTAGGCCCCTCTCTAGCCCCCTCTCTAGGCCCCTCTCCAGGCCCGTCTCTAGGCCCCTCTCCAGGCCCGTCTCTAGGCTGCTAAGTTACAATCATTCCACCTTCTTCCCTTAGTTCTTGCAGCTTCAGCGGTGGGAGCTGCTTCCAACAGCCGCTGCCTTTATGACCCCTTTGCGCTTCCTTTCACCCCCTCAGGTATCTGGTTAACAATCTTGTAATAGGTAGTATTTCTTTCTATTAACTTTTTCAAGTAACTAGTGTGGTTTTAGTCTGCTGATTAGACCCTGACTGATCAAATGTTGCTTAGATTGTGTTGGAAGTGTCCATAGCTGTTCTTTTTATGAATGTTCTGCATCATGCATTATGAATATAACAATATTCTATCAAACCTTTCAAAATTTCCAAAATGAAAGGTCTGTGCATCAGATCCCACCACTGCTCTGCGTAGAACCCTCTCGTGGGTTCCTCCTGTGCTTGGAGAGAATCTAAACCTCAAAGCCTGGGCAAAGGCTCTCCAGGGTAACACCCTCACCACTCCTTCCACACAGGTTTATCACAACAAAGGCCACAGTTTCTAAGCCTTGAGACCAAGCCTCTTTGATGTGAAGATGTCCTGTTCTTTGTACTCTACCTCCCATATACTTCCTCCTGATTCAGTGAGAAATGCCCTCGGGAACACTCAGCAAAAATCACGCTTGGAGTTGTTAGCACATGATGCCTGTCTGCTTCACACCCGGGAAGCATCCAGAGAAGCCTGGAGACCAGAAGGCACCACCCACTTTCATGGCAAGAAGTACCGTCAAGGGAGAAGTCTAGAGAGAAAACAGATCCATACAGCTTCGGAGGAAACCCAGGCCCAACGCCTGGGCCAACCAGCATAGTTTGGTTTCATATATATATAAACAGTATGTGTGCGTATCTAATATATTTCATGCCATGTTATGAATATAATATATATACATTACATATTATGAATATGTATAAATGTGCATATATGAATATATATGCTTCATTATATATTATGCATATATATCAGGTCTTTGAAGAAAATCAACATCATAAATGAGGAGGAAAGTGGTAAATTAGATTATTGTTTGAGATTGTTTACTCCGCCTTCCTGTAACAGAATTATGTAAGTCTAGCTGGTCCAGGTTGCTATAACAAAATACTACAGACTGGGTGGCTTTTAAGCAACAGGGATTTAGTTCTTACAGTTCTGGAGGTTGGAAATCAGTGATTGGGGTACCGGCATGGTCAGGTTCTGGTGAGCACCCTCTTCCGGCTGCAGACTGCAACTTCCTGTTACATCCTCACGTGGAGCAGAGAGAGAGCTCTGTCCCTTCATCACCTTGCAGGGCTCCAATCCCAGTCGAGAGAGCTCTGGCCCATGACCTGATTATGCCTCCAAGACCCCACCTCCATCACATTGGAGATTAGATTTCAACGTACAAATCTGGGGGGGCC
Source organism: Equus caballus (assembly GCF_041296265.1). Classification (NCBI taxonomy): domain Eukaryota; kingdom Metazoa; phylum Chordata; class Mammalia; order Perissodactyla; family Equidae; genus Equus; species Equus caballus. Next base: position 74,166,430 of record NC_091701.1, on the reverse strand, counting down.
ACAACATTCAGCCCGTAACACGCCTCCTGTGGGAAAAGCACACTTTCCGTTCTATTGACATGGCATTTATCCTTGTGATTTGCTTCGGCCCCAACACGTGAGCAGATGTGATGGAGCCCGCATCCCAGCAAAACTGTTAAGAGCCCTGGTAGGTTTCCACCAGCCCTCATGCTCTTTTCCTTCCTCCTCAAGAAAGGCATAGCCCATTAAGGCCCCTCCTGGGAGATAAAGACATGCGGAGCGGGAGCGTTGACCCTAAGCCAACAGAAAGATAAACAAGAAATATACTTTTGTTCTCAGAAGCGAGGGAGGTTTGTGCCATCACCGGTTACCACATCAAGGCTATAAATATAAGGAACGAGATTAGCAAAATGAACAAGGAAACCTGCAAGGAACGTTAGTGGCCTCAGAATCTGAAATGATATTGCAGCCATAATCAAGATTAGACTATGATAAAAACGAGTAATCAAAGATTTAAAAAGCGTGCACAAAATTAAAATTTTATCTGAAATAAATGCAACAGATGAGCTATACAGCAACATTGGCACAGTGGGAACTACCTAGGTGATTTAGAGAAGGGCTTCTCAGCTGTATTGGGCTTGCTGGTCTTCTGGGGATCCTGCTAAAATGCAGGTGCTGGTTTAGTAGGTCTCAAATGGGGCCTGAGAAATTGGCTTTCTAACAAATTCCCAGGTGTTTCTCATGCTGTTGGCTCAGGATTGAGACTTCAGAACCACTGTTCTAGATCCGTGCTACTCAAAGCCTGAGCAAAACACCAGTAGCTTCATCACCTGGGAGCTTGTTAGGAGTGCCAGGCTGATCCTCAGATATATTTGAGTAGGAAGGATACAGAAGTCTCTCTCAGACTGTGGTCCCCATACCAGTAGTGTCAGAGTCACTTGGGAATTTGTTAGAAATGCAATTTCTTGGCCCCCATCCAGAACTACTGAATCAGAAAGTCTAGGGGTGGAGCCTGTCCATTTATTTTTTAATAAGCCCCCAGGTGATTCTAACGCACACCAAAGTTTGAGAATCACTGATTTAGAAATAGTAAAGATGTTTCCCAGAATACGTAAGAAAAAAGAAAGAAAAAAAGAGGAGAAAAGAAATTGTGAGAAAAGGGTAAAACATTAGATGCTAGACAAACTGTCAAAATAGGTCATGGAAGATGAGACTAGATGCAGTGAAGGTGAGAAGAGAGATGTTTCCAGGTCGAAGGACCCATTAAACGCTGAGCAGGATGAATCAAAGAAACCATATGCAGATACCAGCCTGTAAACGCGCAAACGGATCGTTCTAAAATCGTCTCTATAGGACACATTTTTTTGTCAATCAATCCCAGACAATTCTTTTACCCTTTTAATTCACAAACTCTATAACTGATGTTAGTGCTTCTAATCTTTGGCCCAAGATGGGAATATGGAAGTAAAATGAGGAGAGATTAAATCCTCTCAATTTCCCTCCCACAAACCCTTCAAATAGATTTAAAACTTGTCTTGGCAAATTACTTGGTGTTTTCATACTTACTGAAGAACACTGGGACAAAATAGGCATGATTTCAGATAAAAGTTTTAACAACATTTTTTTGTTGTTGATGAGGCAAAAGTGCTTAAATTAAATGGTATTTGAGTTTTGTTACCTTTTGTATATATTAACCAGATTTTTTTAATAGAAGTAATTTTAATTGACTTGTTAGAAAGCAGCCAATCTAGCTGTAACCTGTTTAGCAGCTTTGAGTCTGGTAATGTAAGTATTAAGCTATGTAATTAAGTTAATATTAAACACGTATAATAAAAGAAAATTGTTACAAGATTTTAGACAATAAATTTAGTCTCTGAATGCTTTTATTTTGACAAATCAGAGAAATTACACATATGTTTCATTAGTAGAGGGGAAAAGTCATAAATATATGAGGCCTCTCCATGACCCTTTTGCAATTTGGTTATCAACTCGCTGTTGAGCACTTCTTAGGAGCCTCCCAGGCTGAGGAGGCAAGAGTGAAGACAACACCTGGTCTTGTCCTCGTGGAGCTTCCATTCTCCTGTCAAAGGCAGGAAGGAAATGGCAAAGAGATGAAGTCATTGCAGATGCTGGTCAGTGCTAGAGAGGAAAGGAACAAGGTGCTGGGAGAGAATAAGGCTGGAGCATCCTTACCAAGGGTGCTTAGGGACCCCTGTGGAGGTGGAGACCCAAAGAATGCTAAGCAGCCATCCATACAAAGTGAAGGAGTGGCAGTCAGGGCAGAGGGATGAACAAGTACCAAAGTCCCGCACGGGAAGAGTTAAGGCAAGGGGAACGCACAGGATGAGGTTAGAAAAAGACGCAAGGGCTGGATAAGTTCAGGCCTGACGGCTATGGTAAGGAGGCATGAAAAGCCACAGAGTTTGAAGCAGAAAGATATGTTATTTAGTTATTGTTTTAAAAATATCACTTGCACATCCATTAGAATGGCTATTATTAAAAAATAGTAATAAATAAATAGAAAGTAACACATGTTGGCGAGGATGTGGAGAAATTGGAACCCTTGTGCATTGCTGGTGCAGCTACTGTGGAAAACAGTGGTGAGTCCTAAAAAAGCTAAAAATAGAATCATCCAGCACTTTCATTTCTGGGTATATATTCAAAAGAATTGAAAGCAGAGACTCAAATAGCTGTTTGTACACAAGTGTTCACTGCAGGATTATTCACAATAGGCAAAAAGTGGAAACAACCCATATATCCATGAAGGGATGAATGGAAAAACAAATTTGGTATATACATATAATGGAATATTATTCAGCCTTAAAGTGGAAGAAAATTACACATGAGACAATGTGGATGACCTTGAAGATATTATACTAAGTGAAATTAGCCAGACAGAAGGGCAGATTCACTTCTTTGAGGGACCATGCATAGTGAAATTCCTAGAGCTGGAAATCAGAATAGGGGTTACCAGGAGCTGGAGGGTGGGAGGAAAGGGGAGTTAGGGTTTAATGGGTACAGAATTTCAGTTTGGAATCCTGCAAAATTTCCGGAGGTGGATGGTGGGAAAGATTTCACAACAATGGGAATGTACTTAATGCCAATGAATTGTATACTTGAAGACGGTTAAAGTGGTAAATTTTATCTTATGTATATTTTACCACAATTTAAAAAAAATGCTAGAGACCTTAAAAAATACATATCACTCTGGCTGTCATGTGAAGAATGGTTTGGAAGTTGACAACAACAAAAGTGGAAAGGCTGCGGCAGCAGTTGAGGTGAAAGAAAATGGCGGCTTGGATGAGAGAGAGAAGTCACTCCTCCCATTGGCAAGGACATTTTAATAACTGATTTTGTAGCAACAATATGAAACAAATATCTTCTACTTCCACTGCCACAAGTAGGTGGGGCAAGGATACTTACATTCCTATTCCAATGGGTTCTACTTTCAATCAACTTAATCCTTTAAAAAAAAAAAAAAACTAATGCTGCTCAGTGTTGTGGATGTGGATGCATGCGTGCAGGCACTTTGCAGACGAGGAGCACAGTACCACACTCTACAAAGTGGGAAAAATCTCACGTAAGTCTACGTGGGCTGTTAGCTCAGATTTCCAGCTGTTTTTTCATGTAAAGGATACTTTAAAATCACAAAGAAATTGGATAAAAATACAGGTCCTGTCAATTCTAAACTTTTCTATGTCAGACATTGGAATATTCCTAAAGATTTGGTTCTTTCTATTTCAATAAATACTAATATTCGCTGGTCTCAGTGAATTTTATACAATAAATGTTTTACAGTATAAGTAGATAGACTTTTATTCAACCTGCAGGACATATACATATAGCAAAAAAACCAGCTTACTGCCATTTTAAATATTATTTGTGCAAAAGTTCCTTTCTCTGTGTTAAACACTTGGAAATATGCTAATCTCTTTCCAGATAGATTTGTTTTTTAGGTTCAGGTTAAGTTTCTTTGATTTCTGGAGTACGAGCTGCTCCTGGATGTCTTTTTTTTTTTTCTTTTCCCCAAAGCCTCCCGGTACATAGTTTCATATTTTTAGTTGTGGGTCCTTCTAGTTGTGGGATGTGAGATGCCACCTCTGCATGGCCTGACGAGCAGTGCCATGTCTGCGCCCAGGATCCGAACCGGCGAAACCCTGGGCCACCGAAGCAGAGCGTGCGAACTTAACCACTCGGCCACGGGGCCAGCCCCCTCCTGGACGTCTTGTAAAGATGTGAGAGTGGCTTCCTTACCAAGCCTCAGGTCTGTATTTCAAAGTGATATGTGACATATCATAACCTAAAAACATATACAAGGATTTTTGTCAAGAGTATGTTTGGCAGGCTGAGGTCAAAGTGTGAAATTATTTCTTTCTGATACCCGAGTGCAGTATCCGAACATCCTCTTCCTATCCTCCTGGCCTGATTAGGAGTGATTGCTTTGTTACAAATGAAGGCTTGACTTAAGGAATACTTTTTAGTCTTTGCTTTGGCTTTTCTCTGCTCCCTTTACAACTTGTGAAAACTTGTAACTCGATTACTTGGTGAAAAATTTCAGAATGCATTACTTAATTCTGTTCTGTTCAGATAGGAACATTATAAACCAATTCCCACCAGCGCATGAACAAATAGCTTCCACTTGTGAAACAATGCCCTTCTGGTTTTTAACTCTCTGACTTCCTGAGAGCTATTTCCGAGGAAACAAATCATGAATGTGGCATTCTGTTTGTTCCGATTGAATTGCTACTTCCTGATGAATTAATGCTCAGAAATTTTTCCATCTTTCTCAGCAGCCAAAGTTCTGTAAAGTGTCCACGAAACAGCAGCAGAAAATGAGGAGACAAAGAGGCAAAGGGCTCCACAAATCCTCTGTGGACCGCTGCGTAAGCTCGGACCGCGCATCGGGAAAATGTGGCGTTTAATTGGAAGCATGCACACACTGAATGCTTTTGCCAGCTGGGAAACTGAAACTTTGCAAGTGTGAGTAGAAAAATGTGCTAGATGACTTTCCAGTGGAGGGGTTTCAAAAACGGAGATTTTCTCAGGGCTGCTCCTGCAGTGCAAAGAGTTTACTAGTTAAATTGATAGTTTCTAAGAACTCTAAAGGGAAACAAATGAGAAGTCATGTTGTGAAGTTAACATATTTGTTTCCAAGGGAAGAGCAGTTCACTCCCTTATAAACTTCTGCAATGTAAGAACCAGGAGTGGAATTTTATTTTTTCTGTATTTACTTAGGTTTCCAAATTAAACCATATCACAGCTTTCAATTCCACTGACCTGACCCACTGAGCATACCCCACCCTCGTTGTGAGCAATGGTCGCGCCTTTCCAAAGAGCTCCTACTTCAGCAATTATACTCTCAGTAAGTCAGAATCAACAGGGAGCTTAGTCTTAAATATGCAGATTTGTAAATTGCTAAAAAAAAAAACCCTGTCTGATTTAGAATTTTATACTAAATATTTAGAAAGGTAAGAGATGATTTTATGCTAATTTTAAAGCCACTAAATTGCTGCTTTGATTTTTTATAAAAACGTAACCTGGAAATCTCGGACACCACGGTTCACTTTAGAGAGGTACCGGAGAGCTGTGGAAGACATCACATTTTAGGACAGTATTTTGCATTTTGGCATCTATGTCACATTTAATAAGTAGAGCTAGGTGTGTCAAAGCACAAATTAAATAGCCTTATAAATGTCCAGAATTGTTCTTTATATATTTTCCAATGAAGAAAAATTGAGAATTGCTATTTTGTTCTTATTAAAGCCATAGAAATGTCCTCTGGGGTGTCTCAAACTTTTATGTGCACACAAATGTCCTAGGGATCAAAATACACATATGAATGGACTACGTTGGGCCTGGAACCTGAGAATGTGCATTCCTAACAACCTTCCAGGGCATACTGTCCACCACAGCTTATCACTCGCTCTGCTTTACTCACTGTCTACACTGTGTACATGTTTTGACATAGAAGATATTCATTACCAATCGCTAAGTGAAGAAGGCAGATTTCTAACCAGTATATATTGTATGATAATATTTTTTGGGGAAAAGGCATTTCTATACGACAAGAAGAGAAAAAAAACCCCGCTATTTAAAACAATAACCTGTCAGAACTGTTTCTGCCCACAGGGGAATGGCTTCATTCCTCTCCAGCCTAAAATACCTGTTGTTTGGGAAGGACATCTGAATAGGCTTGAAGGTGGAAACTGAGAGCTTCCAGAAAAGGGTTCTTTAACCATCAGACAGACAGAACGTTGACTTGCTCTCCATACGGAGAGTCACAGGATCTGGGGCAGTTGGGGGACTGAGTGAGGAGATGTAGTGGTGGACAGAGTGACTGTCCCAGTCCAGCAACGCGGCAGGCACCTTACACTCCAGATAGGGAAGCATCTCCAGGATGAAGTAGCAAAGGAATTTTGAAAATGGAGACGTGTTAAGCATGTACTCTTCCATAACATTTTCCAGCCCCGTCCCAGAAAGGAGAATCACAGAATCAAGGATAAGGGGCTGTGTTCTATATTTGGGTCTCCACAGGAGACTAGACACAAGGGAGATAAGACATCAGTGGAAGCAGGAAATTGAAGCAAGATGTGACCAGCAGAACCATTTGCCTGACCCGAGAATCCCTAGGGACGTTGAGGAGGAGAAGTTTTCCAGTGTAAAGGCGTGGTTCCGATGTGAATTATACCTAACATTTACAGGATCGAATGACTCCTACCAATTATAGAACTTGGGGCCATCTAAGCAGCTGATATCTATGCTATATAGAAAGAGAAAAGTCTGGAACGATACACACCAAAATGTTAACTGTATTTATCTCCAAGTGGCGGGATTATGGATGACTTAGTTGGTTGGTTGGTTGGTTGGTTGGTTGGTTTTTTTTTTTGCTTACCTATATTTTCTCATTTAAAAAATAAAATGTATTACTTCGGAATTGAAAAAAGTGTTATTTACACACACACAATGATTCCACATTCCAGTAGAAGTGATACTTAAGCTGAGACCTAAAGAATGAATAAGTGTCAGCCAGGTAAGGAGTGGGAGGGCTCTCCATGTCCCACGGCGCCGGGCCAGGGAAGAGCTGCTGCCCTGGAAGAGCTCAGAGATGCCGAGGCCAGAGTGGGTGAGAAGGAACGGGGTGACCCAGGCTGAGACTAGACCAGTGGTCGTGGGACAGAGCACGCTGAGCCTTGGAGGCCAGAGGAAGCAGTGTGCATTTCTTCTGAGGGCAATGACAAGCCATTGAATGGTTTGAAGCAGGCGATGACATGATCTGATTTATGTTTTCAAAATATCAGGATAGGAGAATGGATGAGGGTGAGGGAGGTGGGCAAGCCTAGGAGCCAGGAGTCAGTTAAGAGCCCTCTGCAGCTCCCAGGCAAGAGGAGATAGTGGCTTTGATTACAGTCATGGAGCTAGAATTGACAGGTCTTAGAAATAGATGGGTTGAAGAATACGGAATTACAAAAAATATACAAACAAAAAAGACCAAACAAGTTTCTAGGGTTTAGAGCTTGAGCAATTAAGTGGGTGGAGGTACCATTTTCTGAGATGGACACTGGGGAGAAATGGATTTTGAAATGAAAAGAAAAAGTCTAATTTTAGAAATGTTAAGTTTGAAGTGCCCATAATATATCCAAGGAAAGATGATTAGTAGAAGGTTTGACAAATAAGAAGTCATGGGTGAATTAGGAGTCATTCGTATCTAGGTAGGGAGAACATATAATTTATCATCCGAACTGGCACACTTTTGAAAGTGAAAGGGGATGCTATTAAAACTTTTGCTGAGGCGGTGAGCAAAAACAGAGCCATCCAGGGGAGAGAATAGAATGAGAAAGGAAAGAGACCTAGAACTGACCTCTGATGAATTCCAATAGGTGTCTTTAAGTAGTAGGTGGAGGAGGAAGAAACAAATTTCAGACATAAAGAGGAAATCCAGGAGAATATGGTACATGGAAGCCAAAAGAAGCAAGTATTTTAAGAAGGAGGGAAAGCTCAACTGTGTCAAATATGGCTAACAGCTCTAATAAGATTTCAGGAAAGTGTCCATTGGATTTGGCAACTTGGAAATCATTGATAACCTTAGCAAGAGTAGTTGGAGTGGAGAGATGGGTGCAGAAGCCAGGAGAGATTGGGCTGAAGAGTGAGTAGATATTGAGGAGGTAGAGAGAGTGTGTATACAACTCTCAGAAGAGTCTCTTTTTCCTTCTTCTTCTTCTTCACCCCAAAGCCCCCCAGTACATAGTTGTATATTAGTTGTGAGTGCCTCTAGTTGTGTTATGTGGGACGCCACATCAGCGTGGCCTGATGAGTGGTGCCATGTCCGTGCCCAGGATCTGAACCTGTGAAACCCTGGGCCGCTGAAGTGGAGTGCACGGACTTAACCGCTCGGCCATGGGGCTGGCCCTCTCAGAAGGCTCTTGGCTAGAAAGGATCACATAGAGATCTAACGGGTGAACTTAGCGTCAGAGGCACTAGAGCAGTGTGAGTGATGATGAAAATGATCCAGGAGAAACTCTTTCTTCTAGTAAAATAGATCTACTAGAATGTTTAGAGTAGTATTGTTCACAGTAGAAAAACCTGGAAATAACCCAAATATCCATCAACAGGAGAGAAGATGAATACAGCATGGCACAGTCACACCATGGAACATTACACAGCAGTAAAAACGAATGAACTACAGTAACACACAACAATATGGAGGATCTTGGCAATATAAGTGAAAAAAATAAATCCCAAACAACTACATAAATTATGATACTCTTCCTAAATTTTAAAATGTACTTTTTAGGATTCTAAATAGATGTGATAAAACTATATGAAACAGGGGGAAAAAGGAAGAATGATGAACATAGAATTTTGGATGATGATCACCTCAGGTCAAGGAGGCAGGGTGATGAGAAGGAACCTGGGATGGAGATTACTGCAATTTCCCAGCTTGCATTTCAAGTGCTGGGTTTCACACATTGTGAAAAATAAATGTAACTAAATACTAAAAGAAGCTATGAATAGATCTAACTCGGGAGTATGTTGCGAATCATGTTTATGATTAACCCAAGTCTGTGCGCCTGAGGGCCAATGGCCAGGGTGGGGGTATAGGGGAGAATTCGGTCGATCAGTTCTGCAATGATCTTCAGACCGTCACAGAGTACTTCTGTTGATTACACAGCTATCTCCAACACCACAGTTGAAGCAGAGGAAAGAAGACTGGTGCACAGAGAGAAGCAAAAGCTAAGGAGAAAGTCCTCTGTGTTTACAAATAAGGCAATTCAAGGCCTCTTCACTAGACAGTAGAGAGGCGCTGTGTCATCCTCAATTCTGATAGTTCCTCTTAGTGCTTTTTCTGGGCATCAGCAAATATTCAGTCCACCAATATGAGTCTTTTGGGGGCTACTTTATTTTCTAAATCTACTATTCTTCTTCCTTCAATCAACAGCAGCCACTTAATTGTCTCATATATGGTGAAATGTTCTTTCTAAAGTAACTTTATTAGTGATAGTTTCATTAAGGTAAAACAGTCTACTTATTGTCATTTTAACACACACACACACGATTCATAATCATTTCTTTAATAGCCAAATCCCCAAAAGCCCATTGGCAGTATTATTGAAGCTAGATTTTACCCAGTTGAATACTATGTTTTGATTTCTCCCTACGTGAGCTACTTTATTAAATTTCCTTTTACTGATTTCAACCCATGTCTTTCATTTATCAAGATCAAATTGCATTTTAAGAACAATTCCTAAACTATTTGTAATTCCTCCAAAATTTTTATCATCTGCAGACTCATTCCATTACAATACTTTGCACTTTCACTTCCCAAAGCTTCAGAAACATATGGGCGAAAATTGAAGCAGACACTCAACCGTAAGCAAGTCAGAACTTTGCTAAAGACAAAAGAATATAGGGCAGGACAGCCTCGAAAGACTCATTTCTCACTGTTTGGTGAGCAGCTGCGACGCACACTTGTGAGAAAACTCACAGTAGCTTGGCTTCTGTTCTGTCTTCACAAGAATCCCAAGACACTATTCAGGCTGGGAGGAGGGAGTCGCTGATTTCTCAGGGGTTATATTAACCAAATGTTTTCCCTAGAAACAGATTTGGCCCCATTCTCTCCGGTAGGAGTTCTTCCGAGTAGAATTCAGGACTCTGTAAGGCGGTGCTTGAATCAGCATCAGCAGCACTGTTACCAGGCTGACTATTCCATCCAACTACACAGCATTGTCAGAGCAAGACAGGACAGCTTCAGCCAGATCTTCCACTCTTCTTCGGGATTTTGACTAATTCATTGATTTGCTGATGTGTTAATCTCTTCCTGTGTTTAAATGATCACAAAGTCTGGTATGCATCTAGTCCACTATGGGTTAAGGTCTGGAAGATCCAAGTTGGCTGGTTAGACTGTGAAGACCTCACTGTGGGTCCCTGCCTCCCATGTGTCATTGTTGCCTTCCTCCCCTTGAGCAGAGAGAGAGGCAATGATCTTGCAAGCCAAGACTGTGATTTGCAAGATCCAGTGTTTGGGAACTTCAAGACCGAGACTTCAAGGCAATTAGGCCCAGAGTTTCTCCCATAACAAAAGATTGGAAATGGACTGAGAAAAGCCAGACCACCCACCTCCACAGAGAAAGTCTGGGCAAGACTTTCAGAGAGAGGAAAAGAAAAGCTTAGACGCTGCATTCTGCTCCACCCTGGCTGAGTCTTCTGCTGCTAACTACCTACGTTATCCTTGGTAATCCCTTTACCTGTCTCTACCTCACTATCCTCATTTGTCAGAACATGGTAACTGTGTGGTTACTGCCAGTTGTAAAGTCCCGTTACAGAGTTAATTACAAAACCAGCAGATAGTGACAAGCTTCAACTTTGTCTTTGGAAGCAACATAATAATCAATCATTTAAACAATATTTATTGAGCAGCTACTTTGTGCTAGAGCTGTGTATGTGTACTATACTAGGTACTGGGAACAAAGAAAGGAAAAATGAGCAAAACTGATACTCTCCTGATGCCTGAGTCCACCTTGCCGCCGTGAGATCACATGCCTGAGGATGAAAAATCTGTCAGGCTGGAGCTGGCAGGGGGAAGCAGGGAAGAAGCCCAGGCCACGTTGATACCACTAAGCGGATGAAACAGTTCCTCTGAGCTTCCTGCCTTCAGGTTTCTGGTTCCTTGAGATAATTAAATGTTTTATTGCTTAAGCCACTCTTGGTGGGTTTTCTGTTTTGTAGCAGCAGGCATCGTAAGTGATGAAGGCTCTCTTTTCTGGCTGCCCCAAGACCTTCTCTCACTCTTGGTTTATCAGGTACAAACTAGAACCCAACGGTACTCAGAGAAAGTCTTACTGAGCCCCTAACATTTTCTTATGACTCCGGGACACTAGCCCCTTTCCACCTACCTCTGCCCCAAATCCGTCCCCAGTGGGCTCTGAGGACCGGTTTGGAACCCCCTAGCGCAGGTGAGGCAGTGTCCATCCTTCGGCCACCCCCAAGCTGCTCTTGCCTGCTGAAAGATTCTTCTTTCAACAATTCTTTAACCGTCTGATTTCCTAAATACATCGGAGCTTTGTTCTTCACAATACCTTAAACCATCCAATAGAAGATGACATGATCAATGTACAAAGATTCACTTCATGCAAAATTATTTTGTTAGAAAGTCAACGAAGTAAAAGTCTAGGGCAGGCTCCAATACCAATATTAATATTATCTAAATATAGAATGCAGAGTCAAAAATCTCATCTGACAAGTGTACGATCTTGTCTTCAATGCTGAGTGCATAGTAATAGAAATTTAAAATGCTAATAGACTTTGACCAGAATAGGATCATTGTTTAGGATTCCCTTACCTTATCTTGCTCGCTTCTAATCCACCTTATAGTCAGAATTATCTTTTTAAAATGCATATCTGACTGTTACCCATATGAGTTTATAACCATAAGCTCAGATGGACAGGAAATATCATGTTTCTTTAAATCAGCTTAGATTTCATTCTGAGCCCATAGTCAGAAACATCATGAAGAAATTCAGGGTCAGTCATGAATGGGGCTCCCTCTTCCTTTGGTTCCTACAAAGGCCCTGCCAACAAGGCTCACTACTGAAACGCCCAGTGTCCAAGCCTTCCTGAGCCTCAGAGTCTGAAGCAGGGCTGCTTCTGTGTCCTGGGGCCAGGCTGGAAGCCCCCGTGCTCAGCCAGCCTTACCTGGAGCATCTCTCATCCATTCATCACCAATGCGGTCCACACATCAACCCTCACAGGGTCAGGAATACAGGTATGGTCCTGCTGTTTCCAGAACCCTCTGACTACAGGTCCTTCCCACACTTGGAGAAATTACTCTCTCCTTCGATACTCTCACAGGCTCTCCCCTCTCTCCTCTCAAAGACAGGTATTGTTTCTTCCGTGAGTTTACCTTCTACAAAATCGAGAAATACCTCTCATAATTAAGCAGCTTATCCTTTGCCCACCTTCCATCCCCACCAAAAGTCCTGAGGCAAGAAGATATAAAGGACCTGAATACCAGAATTGAGTCAAGACAGGAGAAAATAAAGGGAGAGGGGAAAAAATTATTTTAAAGGATTATCCTACCACTTAATCATATCACTCCTCTGTTTAAAATCCTTCAATGATTTTTCATTGCTCTTAAGAAAAAGCCCCAACTCCTTAATATGGCCTGCAAATCCCACCTTCCCTTTTGCCCACCTCAGCTGAACTGGGAGACCCCACCTCGCTAGCCTTATGGTAAAGGATGGTGTCAAATGCCCAGTGAGATTTTCCCCCAATTTTCATGGACTTGTGAGAGCTGAAGGGACTAACTACTCCACAGTCTAAGATTAGAGACCCAAAGAACTGCCTACTGTCAAGGCCTTCTGGCTCCCCTCACGGCTGGCAGAAGGTGCCATTTCTGCTCTCAGCCCCATCATCACTATCAGCACAACCAAGTAATAAGAAGACTGAGGAAAGAGAAAGCCTACATTTTGGAATAGAATGTCTGTGAAAAGATTCTCCCTTCCCCAAGCTAACTCAGACGGGAAGTAAAGGGACTTATTATCATCCCCAAAGCCAAGGGCTGATAAAATAACTCTCAGAGAATAGGGGTACCTTTACCCCATAAGTCAAGTACCAATGACAATTTCCTCTCTTTTCTGACAGCCTTCCAGTCACTGAATCCTGGAACCTCTGATGCTACTGAAATTGCCAGTGGGGCACATTTCCACCTTGTGGGGGCAAGAATCTACTAGTTTCCTGGGGGTAAGTGGACCAGAAGGAAGATGGCTGGGTTTGAGCAGTCGTACTAGTACTCAACTAAGATGTCTCGCTGTTGGTCAAGTAAAACCCAACAGAAAGAGGTTGTGGAGCATACCTCTTAGGGCGGGGGCTGGGAGTGGGAAAGAAGAGGTCAGAGCCCAAGCGAGGTCGCCCACAGGTCCTGTCCAGCAAGCACAGGTAGTCACACCTCTGGACACTGCTTGCCCCACAGACACATCCAACTGGTGGTCAGTATTACACAGAGGAGAGGTCAACTAGTCATCAAGCAGGAAAACCTCAGCCTCTGCCAATCGTGTTCCCTACCTCAGTGCCAGAGGGGAGGCATAGGCAAGAGGAGGCGAGGGAGGGGTGTGAGAGTTGACCGTGTCTACGCTCCATTCCTTATGAATAAAGTCACTGCGTAGTTTGTATCTCTAGTCACATCTCCCCCTGACTCTGAACTCTCCTGCTTCCCTCTTCTACTTTTAAGGATGCTGGTGATTATATTGGACCCATCCTGATAATCAGGTTAGGCTCCTCTAATTCCAACACCAACTCCAATGTGTGTTTTCTCCACACCACCAAGCAATTCTCCAATACCAGCTAGACGTCCGACAATTCAACTCAATTCTGACACAGTCTACCTGGAGATAGCATCAGATCCCAAATGTTAAGGGCTCAGTCCCATAAGACTACCCCCCCTCAACCTGCTACTTCACATGCCAATCACAAGTCCTGGTTGTCACCTGTGCAACTGACCAACAGGCTATTCATTGGAGGTTCCAACAACCCTCTCCTCTGGTTCCATTAATTTGCTGGAGAGACTCACAGAACTCAGAGAAACATTTTACTTACCAAATCACCAGTTTACTATGAAAGGATATAATATGGGAACAGCCAGATAGAGGAAACGCATAAGGCAAGGTGTGTGGGAAGGAGCGCAGAGATTCCATGCCCCCTGAGGGCACCACTCTCCTCTAATTCTCACGTGTCCACCAACCTGCAAGCTCTCCGAACTCCTTCTTTTGGGGTTTTTATGGAGGCTTCATTACACAGGCATGATTGGTTAAATCACTGGCCATTGGCAATGGACTCGGCCTCTAGCTCTTCTCCCCTACCCAGAGGTGTGTGGAGGATTCTGGGGGACTGAAAGTTCCAGCCCTTGAATCACACAGTTGGTTCTCCCAGCAATCAGCTCCCATCCTCAGATGCTTTCCAAAAGTCACTTTATTAACAAACTCAAGTGTGGCTGAAAGTGGTTTGCTATGAACTTCAAGACACCTTTATCACTCTTATCATTTAGAAAATTCCCAGAGTTTTAGGAACTCTGTGCCAGAGATGGGGCTGAAGACCGAATATATATTTCTTATTATAAATCACAATATCACAGCTCCCTATCTTAAGGTCAACTGATTAGCAACCTTAATTCCATCCACAACCTCAATTCTCCTTTGCCACGTAATGTAACATGTTCTGGAGACTGGGAAGTGGACATCTTTGGGGGGCCATTATCCTGCCAACAAAAGCATTTGTATTGGGGGTGGCCCAGTGGCCTAGTAGTTAAATTCACACCCTCCACTTTGATGGCCTGGGGTTTGCAGGTCAGATCCTGGGTGTGGACTTACACACCACTGATCAAGCCATGCTGTGGTGGCATCCCCCATACCAAATAGAGGAAGATTGGCACCAATGTTAGCTCAGGGCCCATCTTCCTTACTAAAAAAAGAAGTTTTTGAATTAATCAGTGTTCTCCAGAGAAACAGAACCAACAGGGCATGTGTATACATAGATTTGTTTTAAGAAATTTATGTATGTCTAGCTATTCTCATCAAACTCGCCCTTTCTGGTATAGCTACAAAGCAGGCACTCTCTAGCTACCAGTGTTTTGTCAGTGCTATTTCTAACTCACTCTTTAAAGCTTTCTTGGGGAGTCCTTTTTCTATGCATTCCTATAACAATAGCTAACATTTCTCGAGTGCATATTATGTGCCAGGCACTCTTCTGTTTTACGTGTATTAGCCATTAACCCAATTAACTACAAGGTCACTAATCTATTGTTTTTCTTATTTTGGAGAGGAAAAAACTGAGATATGTGGAGATTAAGTAACTTGCCCGAAGGCATTCAATCAAGCAGGTGATCGCCGCAGCTGGACAAATGGCAAAGCAGGGATGAAGCACAGTGGCCTCCCCTCTGCTCTTCACCCAAAGGGCAGAGAACCAAGGCGAGATGTTAAAACCTGTGAGCGTATCCACATTGTCTGTCTTCTTCCATACTTGGTGTGGGCTGCAAAGTAGACTGCTAAAAATTCTGCTCCCAGCAGGGGTATCATCAGGACTGCCTAGTGTTTCAAAACTTTTTTTTCCCTTCTTCTTCCCAAAGCACCCCAGTACACAGTTGTGTATTTTAGTTGTGGATCCTTCTAGTTGTGGCAAGTGGGACGCCGCCTCATCATGGCTTGATGAGCGGTGCTAGGTCCGCACCCAGGACCGGAACTGGCGAATCCGTGGGCTGCCAAAGCAGAGCGCACGAACTTAATCACTCAGCCACGGGGTCAGCCCCTCAAAACTTTTTTGAATCTAAATACCTTTTGAGGAGCTGCAGCCTCACGTTCAGCCACAATCCCCATCTTTCCGTGATGGTTTGGCTTCCCTGCTCTTCAGGCATTTATGTTCCCTGCCTGACCTACGAAAGCAATGGAATTTACAACCTCAGCTTCAACGTTTGTAAAGACCAATGTTTATAAAGACCACTCTCTGTATCTTGCTCACAGTCATCTCCCAGTGCTTAAGACACGATTGGCACATAGTAATATCTGGTCATCAAAATAGGATCTAGCAGAAGTGACAAGGAACAAACTGAGGCTCAGAGAAGTAACAGTTGCTGAGAATCAGAGAGTCAGGAGAGGGCAGCTTTGTCTCTCTGGTCCTCACGCTCCGAAACTCATGTTTTGCTCACTCCAACATGATGTACAGATGCTGTTTCACTCCACATGTTTAAAGAGGTCATCACTTCTTTCCAATAAAGCTGTGATATATGAATAAAAACACAGAGATTGGCTTAGGAGAGTAACTCTGTCTTTGACATAATAAATGAAACTTTACAAAATACATCACTGTGCTATGTGGCATTTGGGGGCAGGAGAATTTCCCCAGAAATTCGTTCTTCAGAAGCCCTCTTGGATAACCTCAAATCCTGAGCTATCTCAACCATGAATGGAGTGTTGCAGAATAAGGCTAAGGAGGCCTATGCCCACGAGATTTCAAAGATTGGAAGTCTACACAGACTTCCTCTTGTGCATGCACTTTCCCACAGAGGTGACCCATGACAGAAATGGATGCAAAATAAATCAAGCCAAAGGGCAGACCGTTGCTAGTTTGTCAACCTCATGATTTCCTAAACAGGAAAGTATGACCGTGCCACTCAACAATTAAACAACCTCTGATATACAAATGCCATTGTTTTGGCCTAATAGGCCATACATGGAGGCAGGATGAGAGAAGAAAAGTGAAGTTAATGGGGACTCAACGTATTTGTCAGTAAATTACACAAGAGTTTGTAGCAAAATAATGGACCACGAAGTCTTCAAAACGGATGGAATACACAAATAAAATTATGCACATTAACAAGGGCCAGTGGTCTTTCCCCAAATCATTTAAAATAGTACATGCAACAGATTTACACTTTTAATCTCATGACCTGGCATACTGCTAAAAATAACGCAGAGTAGTTTTCTCTCAAGCGTCTGTTTTCTTCATGGACAGAGATCCCCCATTCATGTGTCCCTTCCTTCTTAGCATCAGAACTTGAGCTTTATTTAGTTAGCAGTGCACCCAGCTAAAAGGCTACATGCAGTTCCAGCCTTCCTTGCATCTAGGTGTGGCTGTGTTGCTAAGTGGTCAGTGCAACTGTAGGTAGAACTCCTGTGTGGAACTCTAGGAAGGCTGCTTAAGGGAAATGGACTCAGCTGCGAGGGGGAACCTTGGTCCTTCTGCCTTCTTCCTTTAATTGGCTGGATCACAGGCAGAATGGAGAGAGATGCAGTTAGGATGGCGAGGTGTTGGAGGAGGTCATCGAGAGGACATGACCATCGGTTGTCCTGCAAGCTGGATCTGGGCAACTGGACACTCCTTACCCCCACCCCTGCCCTTGGAATGCATGTTCTGCCCACTGTTCCCACTCAAGGAGCCATTTTAAGAATGCAGGCTTGAGAGAGTAATGTTTTGCTGAGACCATCTGGACTGTACTTGACTGAACCCTGTTGAGGCCTCTATGTACATTTTACGATTCTAGCCGGCAGGTGTACAATCTATGCATCTTGTGGCCACCCAAGATAAGCCTTCTGTTTAAGATCCCTTGCTTATTAAACCTGCCACCTACCAATCTGCAGTGCTCTGACTCTTTCTTCAGTCTCTCCTTGTCCTCCATGTACGGGGGACAGTTTCAAGTCTCACCTCTGGGAACTCCCAGGGGTGCAAACCAACATGGGACGTAAAGGAAGGAGACTACGATATTGATGACCAGGGAGCTGCTGTACCAGCCCTGAGTCACCCAACTCCAGATTCTTTATTTCTGAGAGAGAAATAGATCTCACTTTGTTTAAACTACTGTTATTTCTCAGTTGCTATAGCTGAACCATATCCTAACTGATAGAACCCATTGGACTATAAGCTCCAGTATCAAGATCAAATATTAAATTTGAATATTTGTTTTAATTTTTTTTTTTTTTTTTGCCATTTTTAAGTGGTTCGTCTCAGTCTCTTTAGTTTACTTGCTGAGATCTCACCAGAATTATCAGGTTAACAAATTGACAGGGGACTAACCTGGCCAACTGGACATGATAACCAACTCATTTCTCAAGATATGGATCAAGTTTCTTCCTTGTCCGTACACAGATTTCCAACCAGAAACCAGGAATCCAAAAAGTCAGTTTGTGAACAGAAGCTATGTGGGTTCTTCCATTAGCAGATGAATCTGCCTGCAAATCTTTCAAATTTGGACTCTGCAACTTACTACGTTGTGGTTTGCAAAATTTGGAATTTACCTTGGTGCACCACCACTACCAGTTTTTAAAATACACAAACCTATAGGAGCATAGTCAGCTTTTCTAAAGTCAATTTACTCAAAATTTTCCATCCTTTGGGAAAAGTCTATTTAAAACTTGAGACATGGTCAGCTAACATAGAAAACATCCCACACCCTGGTTTTGGCTGATGACCTTCACCAGATAATGCTTAAGTGGGTCTGTCCCCAGTGTTTCCTATGA
Organism: Equus caballus; assembly: GCF_041296265.1. Classification (NCBI taxonomy): domain Eukaryota; kingdom Metazoa; phylum Chordata; class Mammalia; order Perissodactyla; family Equidae; genus Equus; species Equus caballus. The sequence continues at coordinate 74,147,972 of NC_091701.1, read as the reverse complement.
GTTGGAAGATTCCTAACTCAATAACCTAAGTAATGTTGATTAGTTTCAGGTTTGATTTTTTTTTTTTTTACTGAGGAAGATTCGCCCTGAGCTAACATCTGTGCCAATCTTCCTCTATTTTTTAGTATATGGGCCACCATTACAGCTTGACTGCTAACAGAGCAGTGTAGGTCCATGCCCAGGGACCAAACTCGGGTCACTGAAGCAGACCATGCTGAACTTTACCACTAGGCCACCAAGCCTGGTCCTCAGGTTTGATTTTTCGACACACATACCTCATAAGTGGTGCATGTATTTCATCCTGCTTCATTTCTGGAGGCACCTCTTGTCTGGTTTTCTCACTTTCAGTGATGCTAAGACTGATCAGAGAGTTCATGTCCCCATCAACACTTTACCTAATGGTCTTACCATCTTTGATGACCATTATCTGCAAGAGTTATTTCATTAGAGCTTGCAAAATGGTATTTTTTTCCAATTCTATCATTTCTCCTGCATTTATTAGCTGAAATTCTTCTGTACAGAAAACCTTTCCCTCATCTACCAACACCATTTGATTACCTTGAAAAATAGTTTATACCAGAAAGCCAAGAGGAATACTTAATTCTTTCCCTTTAATTATCAATTTTCAGAGTAATGAGCTGTGCCCTGGCCCTACTTGTTTCGTCAGCCTAAAAGATCCCAAGTGCAGCGTATTCATCATTGCACAGGCCTCTTGCATAGTAATGAGCATTCAGCCGCTGCACTCGCTGCTCTCTGCAAGACCTGTTCCCTGACTCTCTGAAGCTTTGCTGTATGCTTGAGGAGCATGTGGGTGGAAAACAAAACAGAAGGACCAAGTCAGGGCCCGTCTTAGTCAACGTTGAGAAACAGATGCCTCTCCACTTTTCTGCTCAACACCCTGGCCGGTCATCCCCCCTGGTTCTTAGCTCCCTTAACACACCATTTGATATACAATCCCAACAGAGACGAACCCTAATGTAAATGGTGGACTTTACTGGTGTGGAAGTGTAGGTTCGTCAACTGTAACAAATGTACGGTTCTGGTGGGGGATAGTGATAATGGGCAGTCTGTGCGTGTGGGACAGGGCAGAGAGTATACGGGAAATCTCTGTCCTTTCTGCTCAGTATTGCTGTGAACCTAAAACTGTCCTAAAAAGGAAATTCTATGAAAATAAATAAAAACCCCCACTTGGCTTCCCAGAGCTGTCTGCATCACCACTCCTTCTAAACCTGCCTCATTATGTGCTGCCTGATGCCCCCAAATTATTCCCTCCCCATCTGGGTTCAAACTCCTATGATGCTCATTTCCCTCTTTCAGTTGTCAGCTCATACCAAGTAATACACAATGGGGTTTTAGAATGAAGTATTGAAGAACCGTGATGTTGTCACCTTAAAGTACTCTAATAAGAACAGTAGTTGGTGCTGATGGTATGAAATGTTTCCAAAGTCCTTTGCTCTTACAGTTTTCACATCACGTTGTAATTATGGCGTGTCTACGTTTCACCCTCAACTAGACTGTGAACTTGTCAAGCATAGGATTTCATCCTACTCATCTTTGTATCCTCCAGCACCCAGCACCATTCCTGACTCACAGAAGGAAGAATACATGAAATATATTCCATTTAATAAAAGCAAGTGCTGCATATTATGTACACTTCAATCTCCACCAGAGCTCGGGGTGGAAAATAAGAACGGAGCATCCACCCTCTGATCGCTCATACCTCAGAAACAGCAAATCTATGGAGAAGCAAATCTGGGAGAAGGAAAGGGCAGAAATGGAAGACTGCACCTGTTTATGAACTGAGCAGTGTTATAACTATCAAAAGGTGATGGTGTTTAGTACCACATGGGCCTTTATTTAAAGAAAAATGCCATTCACATCAGCTAGCACTCTAATCATTGAACACTGGGAAAACTCAAAGGAATGATGTACCATTTCTTTAATTTTACTATTTCTTACAGATTTATTATTCCTCTAAATCTCCCAGACTACGTAATCGTATAAGACAACAACCAGAAGAGGTGTAAGAAAATTAATGATGCTAAGGCTCGGCATTTAATTTCCTTTGATCCTATAGTACCTTTAACAACAAATCTTGAACCTGATTCATTTGCATATTTTCCCTGATCAGGCAGATAGTTTTTGGAAATTTTTGGATAATTGGGAAATACTAAATATTTTTTTGCCAACTTATGAACGTCAAAGTACATTGTCCAATGTTCACTTTGTCTTGGAAATAGAGCCATCACTGCTAAACTGAGTTTATTGTAATTTCTAGATGTTTGAATCAGTAACGAGCTCAATATTTCAGTTTTAACTGAGGTTGGCTATGGAATTCATGCAAATCTTTGTTGAGTACACTAACTTGTACAAACCTAGACATTCAATACCCCCAAAACAAGCAAGACAGGGATGATATTGCCACAGCAAAGAGATTGTTATTTTTACTCTTAACCATGCAGGGACGCTGCTTCTCCTTGTATGCGTAGATTTAAATCCTTAAAAAATAATCTTCAATGGGGGGCCATCCCCAAGGCCGAGTGATTAAAGTTACACGTGCTCCCCTTCGGTGGCCCGGTGTTCATGGGTTCAGATCCCAGGTGTGGACCTACTCCACTCCTCAGCCATGCTGTGGAGGCATCCCACATACAAAGTAGAGAAAGACTGGCACACATGTTAGCTCAGGATGAATCTTACTCACAAAAAATAAAAATAAAAAATAATAATAATCAATGTCCCTTGGAGTTGAAAACAAATATTTTTCTCTGACCATGCACTGATAATACAAATACACAGTATCCCAAATATCATTTAACCTCCTGGAGCTCAGGCAGGTTTATAAGACAAAGCTTTGTGGATCTCAACTTTCAGATGCGTACCTTATTTCTTCCCCTTGCACTTCTAATCCACCAGTGAATCATCCTACGGCGCCCTCGGTGCACACTGTGGGAACGACTTACAGTCCGTTCTCCTCTGCACTCTTAGTAGCGGGTACCAGGGCTCTGTCTTAGCATCTGCCAAACTAAGATTTGCCTCCTTTCTCCAGACCAGACCTTTCCAGATTAGTTTTCCTCTATTTAATCAAAGTGAAGCAAAAATTCTGAGTTATCAAGAAAGAGATCAGTCAAAAGATTGCACTTTCCCTTTAATCCCTATCAAAGCCAATGCCAAGTAACGTTTGTTTACATTTTTAATGTGGTTATGAGAAAATTTAAAATTACCTACATGGCTGACACTTGTGGCATGCATTGCATCTCCCTTGGAACCCTCCTGCCCTGCACTGCCCTTCCCCTGAAGGTAGGATTCTTTCAACCATCCAGAGTCTTGAGCTTTCGAACTGGCCTATCACTCAGTGGTCGGGAACACAGGGCGAAGGAGTTGCCCACAGCTTGCAGCTGAGCTTTTAGGAACACAAGCCTACCTGGGCAGTGTTCCAGGTGAGGAGATGGGAGTTGCTCTGACTTCTTTTATTACTTTCCATGGAACAGAAATTATGGCCCTATTACGATATTCCATCCCTCAGTTACATCAGCTGGGACATGGAGGGGAGGGGCAGGCGTCTTCTTTTTAGAAGCATGAAAAGCAAATGAGCAGAATCCCTAAACAAAGAGGGAGGCTCAGAAAGGAACTTGGCCAGAGTTGCATGTGTTCCTCTGGACACAGATCTAATCTCTGTCTTGGAAGGGGATACAGATATGGGTAAACCTGGCCCGGGAACAATAGATCAGCTCGACAGTCAGCTAATGGCACTCATTTCCATTAGAAGCAGAAATGGTCACATGGTGAGGGTAGGAAACACACGTCTCCATCAAAGGGGATTTTTTAAGTCTTCCATAAAAGGCTCATTGACTTCCCATACTGAAGAGGCCAGCGCTACGTCATCTGCGCACTGGGCTCTAATTATCTTGGTGAGGAGAGCACAGTGCATCATTTTCCGGAGGTTTCCAAAAACAGCTAATTATCAAGATTACCTGGGGGAGATTTTAAAAAACCACAAATCCACTGAGCAAGGATCTCTGGGGGTGGGTTAATACGAACCAACGGCCAGAGCCTGAATAGTGCTCACCCTTCCTTCTAGGCAAAGAGAAATTCTTAAGAGAGTGGAATGAGAAGCCACTTCTGTCTGTTGATTCTCTGATGATTTCTTTGTTTATATGCTGTGGGGGAAAAAGGGTGGGGTGGAGCATTGTGCTAAGAACTAAAATTTGGACATATGTTAAGGAACATATGTACATGGAATGATTCACGGACTGTGCTCAGCAAGCTTGCCATACATAAGATACCCAAACAGTATTGATTGTTAGATACACTTAGACATAAATTCCAGGTGTTGTTCTCATAGTGTTTTGAAAATACACTAGTTCACATTGTGATTCTGTCCTTAAAATCAATGCCTGGGGATACGGTATCATCTCTGGGAGACATCAGCTCCTTGTTGAAGGGCAGAAAACCCAAATATAAGGTAGAGTGAGCATCTGTTGTTTACACCCATTAACCTCCCTCTTTCCATTGTAAAAATGCTCCTTCCTGACCCGTGTAATATGACAGAAAGTGCCAATCACAGGGCCTTTCCTGACGTTTGGCCTCACGAGTGAACAAGTGACCAAAGCCTTGTCAATTGTGATCTTCCAACTGTGGTTGGTCCAAGGGCCACATAGGGTCAAACAAGACCACATCCCCATGCAGAGTCAGAGACTGTGGACCCTGAGTGACTGTTTCTCTTCTCTCTGGGGTTGTGGCCTGGAGAACCTTGAAGCCTAGAGCTCTCTGCATCCTTTCACTCTTTCCCAATTAAGCAGCAGCCATAGTTTGGTGTGATTGGCCCAAGCCCCAACCCCAGAGATGAACCCAAAGTGCCACAAGTGTAATCTTATCCTCCTGGCCACAGTGAATGGTGGCACCAGTGGAACGTGCAGGACTTCTTTTTGATGGCTGCGGTAAAAGAGGACCCCTTTCTTGTCCTGGACGATACAGTGTACCCAAGTGATTCCTGAAGCTGCTGCAGCCATTTGACTACCTGAGAGAAATCAGCCCGAGAATGTAGTCAACAAATGAAGGAAAACAGAGACAGGGAGAGAGAGCTGCAATCAAACCTCGCCTGAACCCTACCAGCGACCTCTAGTTTGGTAAACCACGTAACGACTTTGTTATTTAAGCCAGTTCAATTCTATTTTCTGTTACTTACAACTCAAAGCACGCAAACTGATGGAAAATTTGGTGAAGAATGAGGAAATAAACCCCTAAAAGGCAAGCTTGGCTGGGAGGAAGAGGGCCAGCAGAGGGCAGTGTGGAACCCAGTGTTCCAGCGCCGGGGCTGGTCAGCACCATGGAAACAGTCAACCGCCTTTTATCAAGTTCATTGCACTGTGCTTTTCCTCGCAGGGAAGAACCTTTTTCCCATACCCATGTCTCTATCAAAAACAGAAAAACTAAAGACAGCAGACTACTGCTGGTTTCAAGAAAGAGGAGGGTGAGATCTCTGGGCCTGCTTTACTCATCTATATCATGGCCTGATCTCTACAGGAATTCGAGTTTACAAGCCTGGGAGTAGCCATACAACTGGGGTGGGGTAGAGGAGACTAATGGTCGGGGATGGGTAGGGAGTTGAACTACATTATCCCTCAGGTCTTAAGATTCTATAACTTAAAAATACAGTGTATCCTAATAGCTCCTATTGATTTCTTTAGACTATATTTAGTCGTTTCAGTCACCCAAGGCACGCATAAAATTAGGAGGCTATCACAATAAGAGGGTATCATCATATAACAATAGTTTTGAAATTATTACTCTTATTAATACTTAACTGTTCCAAATATTCTCATTCTTGAACTTATATGGGCTCTGTCAAAATAGCTCACACGACTTAGCAGTCTAAACTTTTTTTTCTTTATACAATGACTCTGAACATCACTGTGTTAAAGCCACCAGGAGCTGTCAGGCTCTTTATAAGAACACTTTCAAATACCACACCGAGAAAGAACACTGTAGCAAACCTGATTCAGATGTGTCTGTTACTATACAGGTTTTGCTAGATGAGTGGTATGTGAAATTGAGGCACAAGGAAATGTAGATTTTTTTGTGTTTTTATTTGAGAGTATGAATTCTAGGAACAGAGCACTAGGAAAAAAGAACTTAATCGTACACTTTTCACCAAAAAATAATTTTTAAAGAGTGATACAATGAGCTCTAAGATACCACGTGATATAATCAGCTCTAAGACACCACCCAAGAGGTGGAAAAGTCAGGGTTCTGGGTCAGAGCTGCGAGCCTCTGCAGATACTTTGTGAGTTGGAGTTTCTAACAGCCTGTGTTTGCAGTATTTCTTACCTCCTGAGCCAGGACCAGCTTGACCCGATTTTTAAAAATGATAACCACCAAAAACAGGTGTTTACAAAAGCTTATGAGGCAAAAATCCCTTGAACCTTATGTGAGAGACAGGGAAAGACAGTCAAACATGAACTCAGTTAAATTGATGTTTCTCTTTAGTTGAAAAGAATAAGGGATGAGTAGAGGTGTGACAATGAAGAAGAGAGAGGGGTCCTTCCAAAGCTGAGCACAGCTCCATGTGACAGGCAGAGTGGGAACTGTGAAGAACGTGGACTTGGAGTGTGACTCCCTGGTTTCATTCCATCTCTATCACTTATGACCTAGGAAACCTTGAACAAGTTACTTACCCTTGCTAGGTAAAATAGAGCTGATAATAGTGTCTCATAAAGTTGTGAGGATTACGCGGGCTAATCACGTTAAAACAGAACAGCCTCTGCTGCATAATAGGTTCTCAATAAATATTACTATGTCTCTGGCACCTAAATGTTGACATTTTTCAAGAGGTCTAGTAATATCAAGATATATTATTGGTTTCCATAACTTGTTATTCTAGGATACTGCTGACCTCTTTCTTAGAATTAGTTGACTTCTCCTGAGGACGTGGACCTTTGTTGGAAGATGTATAACATTAATTCCCTAAGCTATTTTTCCGCAATATTTCTCCAAGTTCAGTTTCTGAGAATGTCTGAACAATACCTGAGTTTTACAGTTCCATAAATTAAGTTAATTACTTTTGTTAGATGATTTCATTATTGGACGTTTACTGGCACATATAGAGTACAATGGCTGATGGCCAATTTGCCCTTTTGCTTTATAACAAAACTCTCCTTAAGATAGTATCAGGAGATGCTTCTTCAGGCTTAGGGATTTTCCTGTACAAACAGGATGTATGGCAAGGCTAAAAATTGGGTTACTGTGCAAATAGGGGATAAGCAATGAGCACATTACTTATAAGCCTATTTTTAGTTCTGCTGTCTTTCACACTGCTGCCAGAGCTATATCAGAAACACAGATGGGATTGTGTTATTCTGCTGCTTAATAGTCTTCAAATGGCTCCTCACTGCCTAGAAAATGTCCAAACTCCTTAACAAGCCCAAGGCTCTAAACAATCTGGTCACAATCTGCCCCTGTGAGCTCGTCTCTGCTCGTTCCCTCCTCTCTGTCCTTGTTCCGACTTCTGAACAAATTCTGTACTTACTTGCCTCTATTCCTTTCCTAACGTGGTCCCCATGATTGGAATACCTTCCTTATCTGGCGTATTATAATCTGCCAAGCTAAACTGATATGCTGTCTGTGTTATGCTTCGTGTTGATTCATCTCTCACTGGCTTCCAGGCAGAATGAATCCTTTCCTTCTCTGACCCTGTACAGGACTCATTTCAAGTACTGTGCTGGGGATACAATATGGAGTCAAAACAGACACCATCCCTGCCCTTGTGGAGTACACAGTTTAATGGCAAGTCAGGTGTTAATCAATCAATATCACAAACATAAATTAAACTATGACAAGAAGAGGAACATGGTACAATAAGATCATTTAGGCTTTAAAAAAAAAAAAGCTTTCCTAAAAGATCTGAAGAGTAGCAGTGAAGTAGGTGAAGAGGGGCAGGAAGAGTATTCAAATAAAATCATGTACAAAGGCCCTGTGTCAGGGACGAGCACCAAAGCGCAAGGGCTGGAAGGCCAGGGGCCAGGAATGGAAAGATCATTGAGGAGCCTAGAGTTGGTTGACCCTGCAAAATAACATAGCAGCCTTTCTTCTAATCTTTTCATTAATCCTTTGGTCTCTAGAGGAAGACAATATGAGATTCCAAGAAAATTCAATATAGAACTTGTCAGATTTTCAGTATCCTATTCCTGCTAATCCTTAATGATAGGAAGGTGAACCATTCCCTAAAAACTACTTCCAGCATTCTTAAGTGAAATCCATCTATTTTATTCTTTTCAGTTCTTTCTGTACTGCTCCTGAAAGACTGTTTATGAATTACAAAAGCTATGCCCAGCACCAGGGGTTGTTGTTGCTCAGAAAATAAAGTAGCAACTTGCTTTCACTGGCAGGAGTAAATCAATACCCCTCTGCCAACCGCCACTGCCTGCACGCCTCCCCCACACCCTATAAATCCTGTAGGGAGCAAATAAGCTAATCATTGGGGAAATTACCAGCCCCAAGATTACTCCAGGTTGCATTCTTCACAAGATTGTAGTGTCATTGATCTTAGAAAATTTAGTGTATTGTTGTGAATGTAAATTCTTAAAAAAATTCCTCAAGAGATTCATTTGCCAGAGCCTTTTCATAGTAAAACTAAAGAGGTTCTCTCAGGGTTCATTATAAAAACAAGAATTTTTCTGGGTGATGGATTTGGGGCTGCTTTATGATTTTGTTTTTTTTAAGAAAGATAGCTTTATATCTGAATCCTATGTGCATTACAATTATAGTTAGAGAATGCAATGATTTGGCATTTATTTCACTTATTCATTCAACAGATATTTATTTAGTATTTACCACGGCCTCATCACTATGACACCCATGATTGGAAACTATGTATTTGTGATCTATGTATTTTATTTCCCTAACTCAGACAACTGCAGTGTCACGGAAAACAAAGTAACCCCTGTAAGACTTGTGCATCTGTTTTATTCACTTGATCTTCAAATGCATACATATCAGATATTAATTTCCATTTTGTGATTGAGGACATTGGCATGCCATAAGCACTTATAGTGCTGGTCACAGAAATGATAGATGGGGCAGCAGGAATTGTGAAGATGAGTCCAGAATCAAAGTCCTTCATCACTTTTGATAGAATCGGAACAAAATTTTCCATTCTGTTTATGTGAAGTAGATTACAGAGTAAAGCAAAAATGTAACCAGTCTCTCTCAATCCTAAAATTAGGTTTTTTCTGTTTTTACTAAATGCCTTTGTTGGAGCTTCTCCCTAAACATCCAGGACAATAAGTCCCAAAGCTTAAGTCATCGGGGCAAGGAGAAGATGGAGTTACGGCAGGCAGGGCTGTGCTCAGTGTGTGCTGGTAATCCTGCTTATGACTATAAAAGGAGCCATCACCTGTTTGCTCACAAGTAAACTGCCCTCAACTAGACATCCGAGCGCATTGTTACAGTGTCCCCTAGTAAGTTCAACTTCATGTTCTCTCTGTTCTTTTTAAAGGGAACCCTCTGTGACTGTTGCCTGGATACTAGACTCCAACAACTTGTATGGGAGTAGTTCATACTTCTGTCTCCATCTGTCAGGTCTTTAAGTTCTTATAATATCAAACACTCAACCTAGAATTTACAGTTGTGGGAAAACTGAATTCCCTCTAAACAGAAATAGGCGAGCTGGGGGTTTCTCTTTTCCCCCATTAAATCACTGTTTCACAAATAGTTGTCTTTGTGATTTTGGAGAATGCAAACTCCTTGGTATTTTATTTTCAACCAAGGGTCACCCTGCTTTTTGTGTTTCTGTGTGTTTAGATTAATTTTTTGAAAATAGAGCATTTGCAACAGGATGACCTCTTTAAAACCAGATCCTTAAGAATTTTTAAATTCCTATCGGTAGAAGCTGTAAAGAAACTGAAAACCGATATTTAAAACCTGAAAAAATATTCCGTCTTGCGGGATATAGTAACTTAAATTCTCTTCTGAGACTTGCTTATTCTTTGTTCTTACTGCTGAATGGGCGTCCTTAGCTACAAAAATAAAGAACAAATATTAATTCATTCTCTTTGGGAACAATTCTGAAGTCCCATAAACCCTTCCGTTGGCATTATGAATGAGCAACTAGCAGTTGGGTTGCTGATATAGACTGGATGGAGTCTCTGTGGACATTGGTGATTTTTGGTTGGACAGAGAGAAATGTTTCTTTTTCCTTTGTAATTTAGTGTGCATTCTGCCTAAAACTCGTCTCTGGTTTGTGTAAAGAAGTTGTATTCTTGTTTCCATGTAAACTCTTAGACAAGATGAGGAGTTGAAACCAAGAATCATGGGAAGAGCATTTCTACAGCCTTCTTCAAGTCAAATTGGAAAAAGGACACAAAAGAAACTAGATGGAACCTGATAACTTTCAAGCAGAAATAGCCTGTTAATGTTCTTCTTGTGCTATTTCTTATGAGACAACCCAGACTTCAAGGAATACTCTGATTTTGGACCATTACATTCCGAGATGATTAACTCCCTGAGGCCAGAGTATGAGATTGTACTCACACCCTGCGTGTAAGGTTGGGACTTTCCTCGAATGCAGTGAATTTCCTGCTGTCCATCACCTGAGAAGAGGTTGTTCCAAGAACAGGAAAGGGAAAAATTGGACTTTGGGGAGGGCAAAAACGTCTTACCTATTTCTGTGCCTCACAAATATTTGTAATAAGACTACAAGTAAGAGACGAATTCTGTTGCTTTCCTGGTAATGAGGATCAAGTCATTGCCAGCTACATGAAAATGGTCTGGGGAGAAGCCCCATCTGTTCTAGAACTAAGCATGGAAGTTCTGGTAAGGCTTCTCAGTATAAGAAGTCTGGATCTTTGGATTCTGAAAGTCAACCTATCCAGTAGCGGTTGTATATTTTTCTGTGCTAAACTTCCCTTTGATTACATCCAAACTCACAGTAAAATCTAGTTTAAAGGTTGCAGCCTCATGGATGATTTCCAGAATAGTGGAAATCTGAAAATCTGCTATTTTATAAAAGCAATGAGAACACTGGCAAAAATTGTCAGATCAACCTGTTCAGAACTCTGGGTATTAACTAAAAACTTGCAACAATCCAAGCAATTTTATTCAATAAAAATGGCTGAATCTTAGCAAGAACACTGAGTTTTGTGGCATTTTAACTTGCCCTGATCTTGTCTTCTTCTCTCCAGCTTCTTGGTGTCCTTGAGAAACAATAGCCTTGTAGCTATAGTGGCTATAAATACCAGCAGCCTAGCAGCCACTGGAGGGAAAAGAATGAGCTTGAAACTCCTTAAAAGCTCCATTCCCAGAGAATTGTCTTGTGTGTCTTGTCTGGCAGCTTACTGAAAAGCTTCATTCTCAGGGCTGGTCTTTATTTGGCCTAACTCAGAGCTCATTCTGTGAGAACAATTCTATCCCCAGGGTATTTTTTTGTTTTTTCACAATTGTATAACATCACAGCTCTGAGGCAGTGTTACCTGCTGGGGTAACAAGAGGCTGACCACAAAACTTGAAAGGATAAACTAGGGAATGAGAGCTTTGTAAAACTCTTATCGTTCCTGGGAATCTAGAAGGTCATGCCCATATTCAGGGGCTATGTGCATGCACAGGAAAGACTTGAGAAGATCCTAATCTCTCACATCCTACACACCTTGAGGCTATGCACACGCAGGAAGTGAAGGCTAAGGCAGAGTTGTAAATTGCCTACTGAAGCATTGAACTCATGCCCAACACACTCACAGAGCTCCTCAGCAAAGGCTGAGACATTGGTTCCAGGCATTTAAGGAAATCTCTGTCCAATTCTTAACTGGCCACTAAGAAAACCAACTAGAGACTTCAGTGGCTGCATGTGATAAAGAGTACAGACTTTACAGAATTAGCCCAAGAATATCACTAAACAGCTAAACAGAAAAAACAAATCCAGGGATGGGGGAGAGTCTGATTTCCAGAGTTGCCGCATTATATTATTTAAAATGTCCCATTTTCAACAGAAAAAATAATAAGACACACAAAACAGACCACCAAAATCCAGGAAATTATAGCCCATACACAGGGAGAAAAAGGAAGTTGATAGAAACTTTCTCTGATGAAACTTAGACAGCGGGCTTACACTTTAAACACTTGGACAAACACTCTCCCTGAGACCCACTCCTTGGTCTAAAGGTCAGTGTCGGTAATGCTATCTTCTCTTGGCCCACTTTTAAATACTGTAGAGCCACCTCTTTGTCTGTGGCCAAATAGACTTCAGTGTAATCAGGAAATTGGAAAGAGAAGTGCTTCTTCACACTCTTCTTAAGGATGGGTCATTTGGAAAGAATTATACTTGTTATATGAGAAATAATTCTAAACATATTTCTCTATGCAGCATCCTATAGGGATTCATGTTGGCAGAATATCAGTTTTTAATGTATTAGTCAGCTTGGGCTGCTATAACAAGATACCATAGAGTGGGAGGCTTTACACAACAGACATTTATTTCTCACAGTGCTGGAGGCTGGGAAGTCCAAGATCAAGGTACTGGCAGATTTGTTTCCTGGTAAGTGCTGTCTTTCTGGCTTGGAGACAGCCATCTTCTCACTGTGTCCTCACATGGCAGAGAGACAGGGAGAGAAAATTCTCTGGTGTTTTTCCTTATAAGGGCACTGATACCAGAATGAAGGCCCTGGCCCCATGACCTCATCTAAACCCAGTAATCTCCAAAGGGCCCCATCTCCGAATAACCTCACATTGGGGGTTAGGGCTTCAATATATGAATGTGAGGGGACACAATTCAGTCCACAGATTAACATAACCCTGTAAAACAGAACAAGTTATAGATCAAACTCAGCCAACTCATACTTTCTTGGTAGTATACATCTTTATAATTCTCATTAAAACTTTGATCAAAATTTCTGAAATGGTAAAATTTTTTAAATAATTGACAATATGACTAATACTAACATTTGCTGAATTCATTTTATTGTAAGGAACTGCTTTTGTGAATTTCATTTTAATTTACCCGGGCTTTTGAGATTTCACTGCTGAAAAAAATAATGGTCTCACACCTACCAAAATCGTTGAAATCAAAAAGAGTGACAAAGTAGAAATGAAGATACAGAGCAACTGGAATTCTATATTGCTAGTGATAGAGGCATTGGTACTCATTTATAAGAGTGAACAACCAGGAAACACTAAAGAAAAAAATCCATCAACAGTAGAAGGGATAAATAAGCTGTGGTATAGTCATATGATGGAATATTGCACAGCAAGAAAAAGAAGGAACTGGTATATTGAGCAAATGCGATGAATCTCACAGACATAATCAATGAACAGAGGACGCTAGACCAAGAGTACATGTTGACTTCATTTATATGAATTTCACAACAGATAAAACAAACCACTGCTGACAAACATCAGAACAGTTGTTCTCTCTGAGAGGAGTGATTGAGCGAGAGGAAGCCTGAAGGAGGATTCTAGGGTTAGAGGTGTTCTATATCTTGGTCTGTATGCTGGATACACAAGTATGTTGGGTGTTAAAATTCCTCAGGTTGTATACTTAAGATGAAGGTACTTTATGGTATGTATATTATTCTTCCATAAATATTAAAAACCCTTTTAAAAGAGGATTTAAAAGTCTGATTAACAACCTGACACACTATAGCCTGACAAATGCCTGGACTGTGGTGAACCCCATGTTTCTCAAAGCTCTCTTGCTGCTTGGTCCACTGACTTCGCCAAAAGTTGCCCTCAGGAACTTTCAGGCACAGTGAAGCCAAACCATGACCCAGAGGCTCTCTGGGAGCCTTCCTCTAACTATGACGATAATGCCCTTTTCTTACAAACTAGGTTTCCGCTTTGCCACTCAGTTTCTAAAAATAAATAACATGCTGTATAGGGATCCACACATAAGTTCTGTGTCCATATAATTTAGATCATCCAAAACAGAATGACATTGGACAGCAAAAAGGAGCACGGTTAATAGTTGTTTGGGGACGACAGGCTCGAATCAGGACTGTCTCAGGTGAACTGGATGCGTGGTCACTTATTGCATAGGTGGTAAAACTATAAAGAAAAGCCAGAAATGATTAGCTCAAATTTCTGGATGGTGGTTAACTTGAACAGGAGGGAGGATGCCCCGAGGGAGGGTCGCAGAGATGGTCTAAGTTTCTCCATCTCAATCTGGGTGGTTTATATAAGCGTCCATTGATTATTACTTTTTAAACTACAAATATAAACTTACATACTCTTTTTTCTGTACAAAGAAATTCATAGTAAATTTTTAAAGTTAGGGTTAAAAACGATTGCAAAACCTAGCATTAAGGTAACAGGCATGGGCATAATGTTGGCTTACGCTTATTATTATGGTAAAGAGTTCAAGTCATTGAAGGGTCTCTGGTTATATCCATATTTTTAGTAACATCTTTGTTTGGGATGGAACACCATGACACAAAACCACCAAGTGTAGTAAATGTGTGGCTGTAATTTTATAAGAATAAAACCCATGTTTTAGAAATTAAAGCAGGAATTGTTCTTCGGGCATGTATATGAGGAAGCTTCAGTTTATGTACTACGGTTATGTCATGTAATGTCGCAAGCAGATGCTCAGCTAACATTCAAGAGTAGCATGTTGATTTCCCTCTTCCTCTTCTCTTCTCTTCCTTTCCATTGAAGACAGTGGCACAGCCAGGGGCTAAAGATATGGCAAGACCAAGGAGGTGGCAATGTGGTTGGGAGACTGATTACATATAAGTAGTTGAGCAAGTAAATACATATATCATAATGAGGGCCAGGTTCTCAATGAAATGTGAGGCCATGTCAGCTGCTAGGGTGGGAAGGGCTGTGAGAGAATATCTGAGAAGACAGTAGCCTTGAAGTACTCATTTTCAAGTAGAAAACAAGCAAACTGGGAGGTAAAATATGATTGTCAGATGTGTTCAGTGGGCATTTGAGATTTGTTCCATGTATTTCTTTCTTATTGATGCTGTAATAAATTACCAATTACTTGGTGGCTTAAGACAACACAAATTGATTCCCTTGACAGTGCTGGAGGTCAGAACTCTGAAATGGGTCTCGTTGGGTTAAAATCAAGGTGTTGGCAGGATTGCACTCCCTCTGGAGGCTCTAGGGGACTGTTGCCTTGCATTTTCCAGCCTCTAGAGGCCACCTGCATTCTTTGATCATGATTTTTTCCTCCATCTTCAAAGCCAGCAGTGTGGTATCTTCAAATCCCTCCCTCTCTGACTGCTGCTTCCATCACCATATCTCCTACTCTGACTCTGCCTCCGTCATCACATCACTTTCTCTGAATCCCAACCTTCTACCTCCATCTTATAAGGATGTTTTTGATTACATTGGGCCCACCAGATAATCCAGGATAATCTTCCCTATCCCAAGATCCTTAACCTAATCATATCAGCAAAGTCCTCTATTCACAGGTTCTGGGGTTTGGAACATGGGCATCTGTGGTAGGGAGCATTATTCTGTCTACCACATTCTATGACCCTGAAGTGAGAACAGTGAAAAAAGTTGTACTTTCCTACAGCTGCTAGGGGAAAAGGCATAGAGGAAGTAGAGGGCTTGGTTTTACAGGATTGTAACCCTGGAGGCAAAAAGGGAGAGGAGATCATTCTAATGATGGATCTTAGATTCTGAGTTGATAAGAAAGGAAGGGAAGACACAGTGAGAGTGGAAGTGATGATTGATAAGGAGACTGTGGAAAGGTCAATAGGCTAAAGGTCTCAATAAGGTCAAAGAATGGCTGATTGGAATGCCTAAAATAGACTAGTGGATGCATGGAATTGAGATTTCAGAGGTGTGCATTCCTATTGTGGATGAGGTCAAAGGTGTGACCAAGGGAAAGGATAGCTGAAGTGGATGAAAGAACACTTATTGGATGAAAGGAAGTCACTTGCAATTGTTCCATTTAAGAAATCTGGAAAAAAGGGAACTGGTTGAATAAAGGAAGAAAGGTTGAAGCTTGTCAACAGATGAAGCCCATGTAACCAGAATAAAATATATTTTTTAAATAGGCTTATTTTTCTAATCTTATAGCTTTGGCTTATTAGAAAAACCAAAAACAGTTCAGGAGAACTTTTAGATAGAAAATTAAAATCATTCCTGTGCTAGGTCTCTTTCACGGACTGCTGGTAATCTGGGTTACTTAGTGTTAGTGGCTAAATTGTGCCCCTTAAAATTCATATGTTGAAGCTCTAACCCCGAGTACCTCACAATGTGACTGTATCTGGAGATTAGGACTTTAAAGTGGTAATTAAGTTAAAAAGGGGCAGATAGGGGGTGGCCTGGTGGCGTAGTAGTTAGGTTCTTGCGCTCCCCTTTGGTGGCCCAGGGTTTGGAGTTTTTGATCCCAGGCATGGGCCTGGCACCACTCATCAGGCCATGCTGTGGCAGGCCTGTGGAGGAGGATTGGCACACAGGCGTTAGCTCAGCAACAATCTTCCTCAAGCAAAAAGAGGAGGATGGCAACAGATGTTAGCTCAGGGCCAATCTTCCTCACACACACACAAAAATAATAATAATATGGTTAATTAATTAATTAAAAGCAGCAGATAGAGTGGGCTCTAATTCAATCTGATTAGTGTCCTTATAAGAGGAGGAAATTTGGATACTCAAAAAGAGAGACACCAGGGATACACGTGCACAGAGGAAAGACCCTGTGAGGACACAGCGAGTAGGCAGCCATCTGTCTGCAAGCCCAGAAGAGAGGCCTCAGGAGAAACCAAACCTAACACCTTGATCTTGGACTTCCCAGCCTCCAGAACTATGAGAAAATTCCTGTTGTGTAAACCATCCAGTCTGTGGTATTTTGTTATGGCAGCCCTAGCAAACTAATGTACCCAGTTTGTTTTAGAGATTATTATTTAGAAATTGTTCCTAATTTTAACATCTCTTTAGGAAGTTCCTTCTATCTGGAAATTTCTTTCTCTTTAGGATCTCAGCATTCATTCCGTCTGACTTCATTGTGAATTCTCCGAATTGTAGTGAAGAGGGCAATAAGAAGAATTCGCATGAGCAGATGAGAGCTGGGGGCCTATTTCCCACTGGCGCCCGGACTTCGCTTTGATCTGCATGGAGGCAGGCTTGTAGATGGAGACCATGATGTGAAATGGTACAAGGAGACACAACCAAGTCTTTTCCACAGGCTGTGCCTGGAAAAGTTTGAGTGCAAGCTGGCAGTAATTTAAGAGCAACCTTCCAGTCCAAGTCCTTTCCTGCCTGCCGCCACCACATGTCTTCCCTGTGGCAACTCCTTTTCCGTTGGCAGGCAGACAAAGAGGTTTAGTCATTCTTGAGTTAAGGCATTTGTGTTAAAACAGCCCGGAAACCAGGAGGAGTAGGAGAGGTTGTACAGTCCTAAGCAAGCAAGGAGTGAAATATGAAAATTAAGTACCTTATGAAGGATGGCTTCGCAGGATGACCCACATTCTATTTCAAGAGACATTAAAGGGGCAATTTTATCTATGTGGAAAGATGACAATGGGAACACAATGTCGTGTCCTTGTGTAGTCCAATTCTTGCTTCTTAGCTATCACATTAATTTGTGGATACCTTTCTACTCTGTCTGACCTTGAGGATTTTATAGAGACTACCACACTTGTGGCCACCAAGCAATCTGTGGAGCCCCAGTAGGAAAAAAAAAGAGTGGGAATGGGTCCGTAAACACAAGCCAGCTGAGAGTCTTGGTGTTGTTTGTTTCTCATGTCACCAATCTGACTCATCACTGGCAGCAGAAGCCTTTTGTTAGAATCCACACCTGGTGTACTCAGTTGAAGCAGGCCACATACCTGGTCCAACGTGGCTAGCTTGAGAACAGCCTCTGCAGCAACCTCAAGCAGTCCACTCCATCTTTAACTGGTCCAGCGGGTCCTCCCCGCTGTGCCGTCAGTTAATGCAGCAGGTGTAGGGTGGATGCCGTCATCCAAAACATGTCTGGATTCAATGATGCTCCATTTGACACCCAAGAGGCTGTGTGTAAACAGTAGTCCTGCCACGGAATGCCTGCCATTGCCAAAAACACATGGCAAGAGAAGAGCGTGTGTTAGAATGCTTACAGCGCAAAGGGGTGCAGGCATATATTTTAAAACAAACAACTGAGTTAAAGGCATAATTATTGCTCTTGCCTCCTTCACATTGGAGTCCCCTGCACTGTGAGAAAACATGCAATCTTAATGTGTTGCATAAAATCGTAGAACTCAAGCCCTTCATTTTATAAGCAAGGCCCAAAGACTTCGCTCAATGCCACATGGAAGGTCACGCTGATTTCTTAATGTTTGGTCAAACATGCTTGCTAAAGTTCACAGGCCCTATGTCCCACAAGTTCTGATTCAGTGAGCCTGACTGGGACCCAGGAATCTGCATTTTTAACAAGCACCCCGGTGATGCTTGCAGGTGAGACACACTGCGATAATTAAGAGCAAGTCTCAGTCAATGCTCTCTGCAGTGACAACAAGCTACCTGTGGCTTCAATAACCTGAAGATCTCTGGTTACATGTAACTTCATAATAATATTCTCGTCCTAAACCGTAAATCTTTGGCACGCATGTTGGACCATTCTGCCACAGCGTGTCTCACAGGCAGCTAAAGAGTTTGCAATTATTTATTCAGAAAGCCGTAAAGAGAGATTTATAATAAACATTTTATTTAGAAAAGTATGAAATCATAGAGATGAAATAGTATAATAGGTAGCACTTGGAACAATGGAAGACCTACATTACAGTGACTGTCTCTTAAACACACAAAGCTGGAGTTGAGAAATGTGTCCCCTTCTTTCTAATCAGTGTCGGCCAATCAGCATAGGAAGGGACAACATGGCAGGGACAGGCTGCCGGTGTGGGACAATGGAAGGACACTAACCTAGGAGTCAGGAGATGTGGCCATTGACTTCAGCTGTTCTACTGACTAGGTGAGCGGCCTCCACTAGGTCACTACACACTGGTTTTCTGTCCGTGAAAAACAGAACTACAGTGGCTTCTAACCTGACTGCCCATGAGAATTACGGAGGGTACAGATTCTTTGGCCAAACTCCCAGAGATCTGATGTGGTAGGCCAACCTCCCCATGCACAACAGACGTGGGATCCCACAGGAGGCCTGGTTTGGAGGTGGCCTTGTTTGGAGGGTATTTTCTGCCTCAGCTAGGGATCCTAACTCAGCCTGCGTAACACTGTGAATGACCTATATTTTCATACATCTAATATACCTTAAAATTGTTCACCAATCCTCCTTTAGATATGTTGATTCTTCTTTTCTAGCCTTATTGAGCTATAGTTGACATATAACATTGTGTAAGTTTAAGGTATACAGTGTGGCAATTTGATACATGTATATATCGCAAAATGATCACCATAGTAGGGTTACTTAACACCTCCAATATGTCACACAATTACCATTTCTTTTATGTGGTGATAATATTTAAGATCTACTCTCTTAGCAACTTTCAAGTATACAACACAGCATTGTTAACTATAGTCACCACGCTGTACATTAGCTCTCCAGAACTTATTCATCTTATAAGAGGAAGTTTGCACCCTTTAACCAACATCTCCCCATTTCCCCACCTATTCTACTACTCTGGCAATTACTCTTCTACTCTCTGTTTCTATTAGTTCAGCTTTTTCAAATTCCATATATAAGTACTATACAGTATTTGGCTTTCTCTATCTGACTTATTTCACTTAACATAATGCCCTCAAGGTCCATCCATGTTGTTGCAAATAGCAGGATTTCCTTCTTTCTCATGGCTGAATAATATGTGATTGCGTGTGTGTGTATATATATATGTATATATACCTGTGTATATATATACACATACACAATTTATATTTTCTTTATCCATTCATCCATAGATGGACACTTAGGTTGTTTCTATATTTTGGCTGCTGTGAGTAATCCTACAATGAACATGGGAATGCAGACACCTCTGCAAGATCCTGATTGCATTTCTTTCAGATATATACCCACAAATGGGATTGCTGTATCATAAGGTAGTTTTACTTTCAAGTTTTTGAGAACCTTCATACTATTTTCCATAGTGGTTGCACCAATTTACATTCCCGCCAACAATGCACAAGTGTTCCCTTTTGTCCACATCCTCTCCAATGCATCTCTTGTTTTTTTGATAACAGCCATTCTAATAGGTGTAAGGTGATACCTCACTATGGTTTTCATTTACATGTCCCTGATGATTAGTGATGTTGAACATCTTCTCAGGTACCAGTTGCCCATTTGTATATGTTCTTTGGAAAAATGTCTATTCAGTCCCTCTGCCCATTTTTTAAATCAGATTTTTTTTTGCTATTGAGTTGCATGAGTTCCTTATATATTTTGAATATTAACACCTTATCACATAGATGATTTGAACATATCTTTTCCCATTGGCAGTTTTTTTCTTTCAGCACTTTGAATATTTTATTTCACTCTCTCCAGGCCTGTGAGGTTTCTGCTAAGAAATCCACTGAAAGCCTTGTGAGGGTTCCCTTTTAAATTACAAGCTTCTTTTCTCCTGCTGCTTTTAAGATTCCCTCTGTCTTTGATTTTATGTGTCTTGGAGAAGATCTCTTTAAGTTGAGTTTGTTTGGGGGATCTATGAGCGTCATAAACTTTGAGATCCAAGTCTCTCCCCAGATTTGGGAAGCTCTCTGTCATTATATCTTTCCGTCCCCTTCACACTTTCTTCTCCTCCTGGGACTCCAGATTGTTTCTTTTGATTCAGAGATCCAAATTAGCAGATTACTTCATTTGATGATATCTTATAGATCACGGAGTTTTTCTTCACTTATTTTTCATTCTTTTTCCTTTGTTCTCCTCCAATTGGATAATTTCAAATATTTTGTCTTCTAATTCACAGATTCTTTCTTCTGCTTGATCGATTCTGTTAGATGCCCTCTATTGCATTTTTCATTTCATTCATTATGTTCTTCAGCTCCAAAATTTCTATTTGGTTCTTTTTTATGATTTCTGTCTCTTTGTTAAATTTTTCATTTTGTTTGTGCATTGCTTTCCTGATTTTGTTGAATTGTCTTTCTGTGTTTTCTTGTAGCTCAGTGAGCTTCCTTAAAACAGCTATTTTGAGTTCTTTGTCAGGTAGATCACAGATCTCCACGTCTTTGGGGTCAGTTACGGGAAGATTCTTGTGATCCTTTGGTGCTGTCATGTGTTCTTGATTTTTCATGTTCCTCAAAGTCTTGCACTGCTGTCTTTGCGCTTGAAGCAGCAGTTGCCTTCTCCACTCTTTACTAGCTGCCTTCAGGAGAGAAACCCCTACCGTCAGCCCTGCTAGGAATTCTGAGGCTTTCTCAGACTTTCTATGGACACTCCTGCTCCATGCTTCTTTCTCCCTTTTATGGCAGAATTCTTAAGCTTGTATGCCTTCATTTGGTCCTGCAATGCATAAGGTCAGGTACTGACAGCCTCCCTTTTGCTTTCCCAAGGGCAGAACTAAAGCTCAAGTTTGTAGTCTCTCCGTGGCCCACAGATTTGGGCTAGCTTTCTGTTTGCTCACTAGCCGTCCACCAATGCTCACTCTCACTGCTGTTAGGAGCTGGCCACAGATTCAAGGGGTGTGGAGGTGAGGCATGCGGAGCACCAGGGACACCCTTGGGCCAGTTGGGGAGATCCATGGGCAAGGCGTCTCCATTGGCTAGTGAGTGGGCTTCTTGCTGGAGTCCACAATGCAGTTAGTAGGATCCATGTCCCTTTGATGCCTTGTGAGAGTCCTGTCTGCCACTCTCTTAGCTTCTTTCCACCTCCAAGGCATGCAGCTCACAACTCAGTACTCTGCGTGGGGTGAGAGAGAAATGGGATTCTTTGGCAGCATCCTGCACAGCTGAGGAGGACAGGTGATCACTCACATGCTCTCACTCTCCCCAGAGGAGAAATCACGGGCCAAGAGGTCTCTCTTGGCACTGAGCTGTGCCGCCTTGGGGAAGGCATGATGCACGTAAAGTTAAACTGTTCCTCTTACCCTCTCCAGTGCATCCAAACTCATATTTTTTGCTCCAATGGTGTACTAGAACTTCTCCACTGGAAACCTGGACTTTCACAGGTTCCTGGTTTATTGTCCATGACAGTGTTCTCCAGGGGCTCCCGGACTCCAGCCAAGAGGGACTATAGGGGGTTCGCGGGTGACCGCAAGGTCCACAGCCAGGACTGAGGTCCGTATGCCTATCGCCCAATGATTGAGTAGGTGAGACTTTTCCCAGTCCCTTGGTATACGGTGCTGGATCCCACAGCTCCCACAAAGGCACTTGTGCCCATGGAAGGCTGCCAAATTGCTGTCATAGGAGGGGGAGTATGAATGAGGGATATCTTATGTTGCTGACATCACTACCCCCATATGTTGATTCTTAAAGCATCATTCCATGTAGAAGTTCTTTTGGACATGATTCAAGGTGTAAAAAATCTGAGTGTCCGGACTCAGTTCTCTTCCAAATTCACTTAACTTGTTTCTAATCGTGAATAGATCTCAAACAAGTTCAGCTATTTTTCCTTACTTTTCTGAGGAAAAATAAATGCAGTTATTATCATTTCCATTAGAGAGAAAGTATCTGATGCTTAGGCTTACGTAAAATCATAGTGGCCAAAGTGAGACACACAACAAATTAGAAGAGAAGGATCAGTTTATAGATGACTGAGGCATACAGGCAAGTATTCCATGTCCCAGGATCACCAGAGCTGTTCTATAAACATTCATGGAGCAAGCACTATCTGCACATCTCTGTGCTAGAGATGCTGTAGGAGAGTCAGTCTCCCCCAATCTTCAAAATATCTGATCAGGGAAGAATGGATGCAGATAGGCAACCAATAGTATCCAGTTCATTCACTCATGTTGCTGATAACACTTGAGCACTAATTTAATACAATATATGCAGCATAAACAATCTAGTGCTGGAGCTGGTTCACACAGGGTTGCAAGATCTGATTGTTAGATTTTCAGGAATTTTGCAACCTGGGTGTTAAACACAACCATAATTAAAAATTAAATAAGCTTACAATTAAATAAATTATATTACAAACAATGGGTATACACACTCAAAACGCATCACTTGCTAAGGATTTTACTACATTTTACTCTTACCTATATTCTTGAGGTTATGTCCAGTACATCTGTATGGCAGAAGTATAAAATAGTGCGCATCTCTTTCCAACTTCTCTTTCAGTAACATCACGTTGATAGCTTGAAATCAGCCGTGATGGTAGGATTTACACCACAGAAACCAGCAAATGCTACAAATCAGGGCTTGATTTACTGTTTGGTTGATCATCCAGACTGGACTTTGGCAAACGTCTTCTATAAAATATGAGATAGTAAGCATTTTAGGTTTTGCGAGCCATTCAGTCTCTGTCACAACTACTCAAGGCTACAGTGGTCCCGAGAAAGTGGCTGCAGACAATATGTAAGTGAGTGACATAGCTATGTTTCAATAAAACTATATTTTAAAGATTAAAAGTTGTTTCTAAGAATTATATATTTAAAAAGGAAGCAATTATTGCAAACATTTGGCCAAAAAATCTCTGCTCTTTCGTAAAATCTTCTATATTGCTATTCCTGCCCGTGTTGTCTGGAGGGCATGTAGATATAATGCATCATGAGAAATAGAGTCAGGTTCTTAGGACTGAAACATTTACAAGGACAAACAAGTCTTTTTGCTACTGTTAGCTCTCTGTCATAATAAAACATAAATAATTTATTGTGCTAAAACACTGACTCCTTACTCTTAGGAAGCTCCCATCTCCAGTGGTGAGGAGTGGAAGCAAAGAAGTGGTTAAAGGGAAGAAAATCTCATCCTACCGCAGTTTTAATGGTTCAAATATTTTCTCTCTCTGTAAGAGTAAAGTACGGTTGCAGGATTATCACAAGGCTGGCAGAAAGCAATTGACAGAAAGATGCTGATGGACGCAGTTTCCTTTAATGTCCTTGAAGGACACAGCTCACTGCAGAGGAGGACACAGACAGGGAGTTACATGGCAGCACGTCCCAGCTTCTAAATCCCCATGAGCACCCCACGATACTGGGGGCAGGCGGCGGAAACAGGGTGGGCTCCAGGGGGCTCCTTGGAGAAGCTCTCCTTCGCCGCTCTCACCAAGTTTTTACAGTCTTGTGGCCCTGCCTACAGTCTGCAGGGGCTGCCCTGCTGCCTTGTCCAGCAGATACAAGTAGCTGCTGACAACTCTGACACATTCCCAAATGCCTCTTAGGAAGTTGAGATGCTAGGTCAACTTAGAGTCAATTTTCCTGGCATACCACTCCCTGGTACAATGTGCATAGATCTTGGTTGCCAATAAAATTACCCAGGGAGCTTTTTTAATACCAATACCAGGGCCCCATGCCTAGAAATTGTGAATGAATGAGACTTGTGTGGATGTAGGGCATCCGCAGTTCTTGTCAGATGCAGCCGGGGTTGAGAATCACAATCCAGAAAGAATCATGACCAGATCCACCAAGCGTTATTTCTGAATGTGCTTTTTAATATACATATATGAATCTCTCACTGGGAACAATATCACAGGTTCTCTGCCTCTCTTCCCCAAAGCAAAGGCTAAATGGAATTTTCCAGTTGTTAACTTTAGACACCTTAAAAAAAGTCATTGTGGTTAACTATAGCCCACTCAAAAGGAGGACTGAAGGAAGCCAGATCTACTTAGCCTGCAGCTGCGCAGCAGCCAAAGAACTTTTGCCCCACACAGAGTGGCATATGGGGTTCAAGAAGGTTAAACCATCTACCCACTTCTCCATAGGTGTTTTGGCATATTACAGCTTTAATTTTTTGTTCCCACATAAGACATGTCCATCTTAAAGTTTAGGCACACACACGACAGAGATAAATCTTCTGTCTAAGCCCAAGTCTTGCTTTGAACAAGGGTCCCTTAGCTACATCACTTTCCTCTTTTTACCAATGGAGAAACCGAGAAGGGGGTCACTTTGGTGATTAGCTTAGATGTCTGTTCTCCCAAGAAAGAGTCCCAGTTTCCCCACAAGTTAAGTGAAAGCCCTTGTTCTGTAGTCCCATGACCCCGTCTACTTCCTCTCTCAGACCACACTCGGCCCGGTTACAGTATCCTAATGTTACCCATTAGACTCCAGTGTCCTGAGAGCAGAGACTGTACTCTGTTGTTCATCCTCGCATCCCCAGCGCCAGGAACTATACCACATTTTAGGGGAGATAACAGCGCTTCTTTCATTTTCATCAAGTGACTGTCATATTTTGCAAGCATGGAGTCAAATATCCTAATTTCTCTGTTACAAAACATATTCCACTTCAAGGGACACGATAGGAACATGTGCTCCCCCAGATCCGTGTCACTGTCATCATACATAACAACACCTTTAGAACTGCCTTGGAAGTTTGGACCAGGTCTAATAGTTGAAAAAAAAATCCTAACAATGAATAACTGAGTAAGACTTAAGAATGTAGCCCAAATTGTCCCAGAAAGAATTACCAAGGTTTTTATTGCTTAAAAACAAGAATGAAATGTGAAGGGAAGTGAGTTGAAAAGTGAGCACAGGCTTCAGTAGCAGATTGTCCCCGCTGGCTGGGACACAGGAGAATTTTTAGATGATGACATGCAGTTCTGGCTGGGGTTTGCACACTCACTGGTGTGAGAGTGCTTGGAAGAAAACCAGAGGCTCTTATTCCTAAAAAAATACGACCACAAGATGTGAGCCGACAGCACAAGGTACTAATCACAAATACCTAGAAAGCTGCCTAAATTTCCGTTAAGGATATTGTGGAAGAAGATGTCAAATGGAAGGTAAATTTTCAGAATCTCATAATTTTTCCGATATTCTCACTTTTCCTCAAGCAAGGCAAAGGTACATGCAAGCCATCATTTTAAAGGAAAGTATTTTTTATTAAAGTATGTTCTCTCCCAGTTTCCATACCAACTTTTTGTTCCCTTAAATACATGGATATTTGACTTTTGTTTTCTCTCTTTTTTTTAGGACAACTATATCAGTTTTGTTTAGACGCAGGGTCTCTGCTAGGTGAACTGTGTTTTTAAAAAACATTTCCTTTTTCACGTGAAAAATATAGAAGAAAAAGACCCTACACTAATTCAAACAGTTCTGTAGAATTTTCTTTCTCTCCTCGCCTTCTTCGTCTTGTGAACCCATGTGTTACTACTAATACCTCCATCTGCTTTGCAAAAATTGAGGATGTGCCACATTCACTCCTCTCCTGGGTATCTGGCAGAACTCAGAGAGGAGGCTGTGCCGTCTCCCTCACGAGCTGTTGCGCATGCTCTCTGCATTCTCCCACACACAGGATGCAGGGCACTTGGCTCCTCCACTCCCCACCTCACAGGCTGATCTTCCCACTGGACCTTCCTGATGGCAGGAGAGGGAAAGAAGGCTCGTTTCTACAAGTACAGCATTTGGTCAGAAAGAAAAGCAGTGTCTACAGAGCAGTGTGCCCTTGGTGACAGGAGAGGCAAAAAGAGAGATGCTGTTGGGAACATTGGCTTGAGAACAAAAAATAAATTCAAGCGCTCAGGCAACCGGGAGACAAGTTGATGGGTTGAATTAGGAACTGAAGGATTAGGAGGCAACAGTGAACGACATGCTGTTGGGCTTAGTCTCAACAGTCAACATCAGCACAGCAAACCAGGTCTGTGTCAGTTTATTATCAGCTCTGACCCAGGAAGTCCTTGTTTAAAGCAAAAGGCTGAGGTTCCTGCCTGTCCTGCAGATTACGCACCTGCGAACCCCGGCTCAGGTCTCAGCTGCCTGACACCCAGGGTAGTGGGATCCTATTTGTAGGAATTAACCGATGTTTATCCCCCAACCCCTTGTTTAAAAAACAAACAAAAAAATCTTTAAACAAATTAGTTATGAGAATATACAAAAATTTTACTAAATCTTGCTTTAAGAAAAGGCCTATAGCAAACCAATTCAAAGAGTCAATAAGGAATTTATAGGAAAAGAGAACAGCTAGATCAATGTTTCTCAAACTCAGCGCTATTGACATTTGGGACCTGATTGTTCTTTATTTGAGGGAGCTGTCCTGTGCACTACAGACGTTTAGCAGCATCCCCGGCCTCTCCACACTAGATGCCAGTCGCCTGTTCCCCTACTCTATTCTAAGAACCAGACCTTCTTAAAGACCAAAAATGTGTTGAGCTTAAAGTTTGAGAATCTGGAGCATTCAAGCTGTGACAACCAAAAACGTCCCCAGACATTGCCAAATGTTCCCTAGGGGACAAAATTGCCTCTGGTTGAGACTATCAATGTTAGACTCAAATCTAAGAGAAAAGGGACTGGCCCCATAGCGTGGTAGTTGAGTTCAGCATGCTTTGCTTTGGTGGCCTGGGTTTGTCTGTTCAGATTCCAGGCAGGGACCTATGCCACTCGTCAGCCATGCTGTGGCAGCAACCCACATACAAAGTGGAAGAAGATTGGTGCAGGGTTAATCCTCCTCAGAAAAAGAAAAAGAAAAAAGAAAAGAATGGTTGGTTAAAGGTTATTAAATTCTCGACAGATATCAGTTGGGTATGTAGGTGACTAGATTCCCAGAATAAGTTTTAATCCCATTAAAGTTCCTTGGGAAATGGCTTAAACATTTTATCTGGCATGGTGTTTTTCCCCCTGGAAGGAGACTGTGAAGTACATCACACAGAAGTTCTATCCCAGATCAAATCAGATCTGGGGCAATTTTCTTGTACAACTTCCATGACACACTTCTTTATATTCATTACCCTCTCCCCAAGCATTTAGGCAAAAACAACGATAGTCTTTCATATGTGCAGCTCTTGAGGGAAGTGAGATACAGCATGAAAAAAATCAGGTAGACAAATTTCTAAATATTATTATGAAATGCCTAGCAAGAGCAATCACAGGAAAGTTAAAGTACAAAAGCCAGACCTTCTGTTAAAAGAACCAGACCTTCTGAAAGACCAAAAATGTGTTGAGCTGAAAGTTGGAGAATCTGGAGCATTTGGATTAGAAGAAAGATGCAAAATACAATATTCACACACACACACAGAAAAAAAAAAATGGTCCGAATACAGAGACAGAGAGAATTACTCACAGGAGCATCTAAAAGGGCTCTAGTCCTACCCCAACCAGAGTTAAAACAGATATTGGAGAGGTGGCAGTGCGTCAAGAGAAACGCCAGATCCCAAGAGCAGGGAGGGCAGGTGTCAACAGACAGAGGGCCTGGAAAGGTTACCACCCACTCTGTCTCCTCAACCCTTTAGTTGCATGGGGCAGGCAGCACTGAGAGGAGAGCCGAGAGTGCTGGTGGCCAACTTGTGGAGGAGGAAGGTGTCACTGAACAGGGACAAAGTGACCGTCTAGCAGAGAGCTAGAGGATTGACCACCCAAATCAAGGTTTAAATGAGAGTCACAGCTAAATATTGGGGGAATCTACAGCTCCACCAAGAGCCCGGGTTGGTTGAGTCCGCAGGATGAGACCTTTGTCCATGGGCCATGCTAAAAGGATGAGTGAGTGACACCAGTGGTGAACCCTCCAACAGCGGAGGCAGCAAGAGCAGAGTGGCAAGAGGGAAGAAAGGGGCAGTAGAGAAAACAGGTCTCAGAAACCACAAGGTCGTAACATTTATATGCTTCATGACAAGAATAAAAGAGAGCCCCAGAGGGATGAAGCTAAGCAAACTATACTTAGTCCTCATCCTCCCCTCCTGAAACATTCAGGTAACCACATCTCACTTAAACACTAGCAACCAAAAACAATTGCAACTGAATTTTCTATACAGTTATTATAAGCAGAGAGTGAGTAAAGAGCAGAACAATACTGCTGCAAACAATAAAGGCATTCAGAAATTCATGTACAAACACACATATATCATAATATTTTAGAGCAAGTTAAAAGAATTTAAGAAAATTATAGAAGCTATAAAAGAGCATCATAAATCAGAATTTTGAAAATCTTGGAAATGAGATGATTGGGCAAAAGAGAGCTAACAGAGCAGAAAAATTAGAATAATATGGCAAGTCAGGAATTAAGACAAACTAGAAAGAACATAAGAGCAAATAATAATGCCATATGGGTCCGGCCCCATGGTGAGTAGTTAAGTTTGTGTGCTCTGCTTCAGTCGCCCAGGTTTTCACTGGTTTGGATCCTGGCATGGACATGGCAATGCTCATCAGGCCATGCTGTGGTGGCATCCCACACAGCACAACCAGAGGCACACACAACTAGAATATACAACTGTGTACTGGGGGCCTTTGGGGAGAAGAAAAAAGAAAGAAGAAAAAAAAAGAAGATTGGCAATAGTTGTTAGCTCAGGTGCCGATCTTTAAAAAAAAAAATAAAAACAATAATAATGCCATAAAAGAAATAAGACATAAAAGGAAGAAATTTTTAGAAATCTAAAAGAAAAGAAGAAGAAAATGTTTTTGAAAGGATTCAAGAGAAAGCGATCTATATAGAAGACAGGCAAAGAAGCTTCAGCACACATACAATAGGAGTCACCAACCGATCTATAATTAAATGAAAATTCCTGAAATGGAGGAAAACTTGAATCTACATCTTTGAAGGACATTTTGTATTTCTGGGAAAAAATCATACTAGGCGGCGAACATCAAAACATTGACCAGTAAAACTACCGGGCATTTTAAAAAGAAAAAAGGAGGCGATTTAGGCAAACAGATCAAGTCACTTCTAGGGGAAAAAACTCAGATTGACATTACACTTTCCAGCAGCAATGGTGTGTGCAGGAGACAACTGAGTAACATATGCAAGTTGCTCAAGAAACAAAAATGTGAGCTAAGTATTTTACATCCAGTCAAACTGACCTTAAATATAAAAGCCACAGGAAAGCTGTTGTCAACAGGTAAGAATAGAATGAATGTTATTCCCACAACACTTCCTGAGAACTCTTCTAGAAAATGAGCTTTTCTGGAATCTGGAGAGGCAGGGGCAAAATGAATGTCACTGAACATTGAATAGATATTTACCTGTAGAGTTGATTCTTACTCAATTTTTGATGATGATTTCATAAATTGCTACTTTACGGAATTTTTTTTTTTGTTTACAGTTTTCCGATGGATTCTTTTGGGCTATCCAGATAGTCATATCATCTGCAAATAGAGTAGTTTTACTTCTTCCATTCTTATTCCTCTGATTACTTGTCTTGTCTAAATTCACTGTCTTCTGCCTCCTGCCTCCCACACAGTGGGGAGATGTCTACCCTGCTTGTGTTTAGCAGGAAATCCTGTAATGCTCGACCATTAAGTACAACCGACTTTAGGTGGAGGGATATATATTTTATCTTGTTCAGAAAGTATTCACCATCTTCTATTTTATTGAACCAGTGTTGAATTTTGTCAAATTATTTTTCTGCACCTATGGAGAAGGTCCTATGATTTTTCTTCTTATTTCTATTAAAATGATAGATTATGTTAGCTGGTACTCTAATGTTGGGCCTTTACATTGCAGGAGAAAACTTCATTTGGTCCTAATGTATTATTTTGTTAATAGGCTGTTGGATTTCTCTTCCTAATATTTTTATTTAGAATATTTTAATTGATGGT
This sequence comes from Equus caballus, assembly GCF_041296265.1. Lineage (NCBI taxonomy): Eukaryota > Metazoa > Chordata > Mammalia > Perissodactyla > Equidae > Equus > Equus caballus. The sequence continues at coordinate 74,117,499 of NC_091701.1, read as the reverse complement.
TGTAATGAGACTGACCAGTAGTTTTATTTTTTGGTGCAAATTCTGTCAGGTTTTGGGATTAATTTACTTCATGGAAAGAATTTAGAAGATTTTTTTTTAACCATGCTCTGGAATAGTTTAAGAACTATCAGGATTAACTGATCTTTAAAGTTTTAGTAAATTCCTGTGTGAAACCATCTGGGCTTTACAGCAGAGTGCTCTTTGATTTTCCCATTTCCTCTCTGTTAATTGCTCTATTTAGGCATTTCATACCTACCAGCAAATTGTGTTACACCAGAAAATTATCCATTTCAAGTTTATTTGCAAAGAGTTGTACAAAATAGTCTTTTATAATTTTTAAAAGTTTCTCTCTTCTGAACTTCCATCTTGTGGTTTCTAATTTTGTGTATTTAACTTTTCTTTTTTATTTCTTTGTTAGTTTGGCCAGTGGTTTGTCTACTTTGTTGATTTTTCTGCAAAGGCACCCACTTTTGCACTTATTGATTAGTCCTCCTTTTCTGTTTTATTTTGTGTTCTAATTCATTATTTTCCATTTTAATCTTTATTAATCCCCTTATTCTGCTTTTTAATTTCCTTTGTAATTCTTTCTCTAATTTCTGCTTACGGCGTATAATTCATTCACTTTCACTTTTATTGACATTGCTATTCATGTTCACAGCCTTATGTACTCGTGCTCTGACGTATTAATGATTGCTGAACCACATTCTGAAGATCTAACCTGATATAGCAACTAAGAGCATTCCAAACACACATGTGGGACTGGTTGGATTGAGTCACATCCACACCATTATGCAGCCATGAAAATAAATGAGTTAAATTAATATAGATTCCTAGGCAGAAATTTCTATAAAGATTTGTTTAGTAAGAAAAAAAGTATGTAAAAGACTATATGTAACTTTCTCGAAAACAAACAAGGACAAGCCTTTAAATACATACTCAAATATGATTCCATGTCAATGGAAAAGGACTGGAATCATAAACTCATTAGTTATTTGGGGGTTTGGGGAGCATATGGAGATAAGAATACACAGAAAAGTGTTTTTAAAACATAATCAATAAAAATAATGATACGATCACACTTAAGATAAGTTATGTATATAAAAACAAACATAAATAAAAGCTCAAAAAATTGTCCTAAAATGTTAAATCCTGATACCTCAAAATGATGTAATTTTAGGTGTTTTTAACTTTCTTCTTTATATTTATGTTTTTAAAAGGAAATAAGAAAATAACAAAAAGTCTTTTTATGATATAGGGAAAGACTCTCACAGTTATACTCATCCCAATTAATCCTCATTTCCACCAATATATATTTATATATTTTCTATAATCCTATCTTATTTTTCACATATGCATAGATTAATCTCCCAAAGAGAAGCTGATTCTCTACCTGAGTTGACGAAGGCTTGTAACTTTGCAGAGAGTGGTAAGAGTGACATTTTTCCTTTTTGTCAGAAAAATGGTGAAGATTTAGGAGGCAATTTAATAATGATATTTGTTTTTTAAATGAATATTGTATAAGAATGAATTATCCTTCCATTAATCTCAATGTGTTTGGAAATGTCTTAGGGTCCCATGCAAGCTGGAACCCCACAATTTGAGAGCAGTATGGTACAATTACAAAGGGTTCAGAGAAGCATGAAGAGATCATTGAGCTGGAAAATAAAATTTACGGGATAAAGTTAGAGGAAAGTATTGTTCCACAAAGTAGCTGGAGAGAAACTGAATAATCATTTTCACATCTACAAAAGCCTGTTCTACACAGGAGGCCAGCTGGTTCCAATCTGCGCTCATGAGGTAACCTGAGCAAGGGGGATTGCAGCGGATGAAACACTGCTAACTACAAAGACCCCGGTGGCGAGATTTGTCAAACACGGGATGAGTTACTAAGAGGGGCTGTGGGATGACTTCTTCCTTCTCCTAGCGGGCACTTCCCTCATCTGTCTGGAATGGTTTAAATGTGATCCAGCCTCGAGGGAGGTGAACACCTTCATGACTTACAGGCTCTTCTTGCACCGTATGTCTAAGACAAATTTGGACAGGGGTAAATTAAAAGCTAAAACATTGCATTCCCTTCCAGCACTCTCCACCCCAGTGTCCAATAATGGAATATTTACTGTAGAAGTTTCTGAGGCAGCATGGCAAGGATTGGCTCCAGCAGGCAGTTTATCAAAGAATGGACCAGGGAACAGCACAAATCTGGCTCTACTACACACAGTTTCAACGAAGACATTTCACTGTGTCCTGTAAACCTAATTAAAATGGTTTTGCCGGTTTCCTAAACAGTTTGTTTTACTTTGGACCAGTCTATTGATACAGGGTCTTAAAAGCAGTTGTAAAGCAGAGCTTTTTTGCAACATGACTATGTGTTATTTTGCAACCATATTTCATAAACACTTGCTTGCTTTTATCATTTGTATCCTGAATATCATTAAAGTAACAATGAAGAGAAGATCAAAGATTATCCCATAGCAGTCCAGGGTAAGGATCAAGGATTCTCCACAAAGCAATATGAAGAAACCTACGGCAATTGGGCTGAGAAGTTAGTGAAGATACCTAAAATGTCTTAGATATAGCCAGTACATATGGCTCCTAAGTTTTCTATATTTTTTAAAAAATTTTAATTGTGGTAAAAAAACATGCAACGTGAAATTTACCATCTTAACCATTTTTAAGTGTCCAGTTCAGTAGGATTAAGTATATTCACATTGTTATGCAACAGGTCTCTAGAACTTTTTCATCTTTGCCCAACTGAAACCCTACGCCCATTAAACAACAGCTCCCAATTTCCCCCTCTTCCAATCTCTGGCAACCAACATTCTTTCTGTTTCTACTTGTTTGACTACTTCAAATATGCCATATAAGTGGAATTATACAGTATTCGTCTTTTTGTGACTGGCTCATTTCATTGCAATGTCCTCAAGCTTCCTCCATGTTGTAGCATGTGGCAGAATTTCCCTCTTTTTTTAAGGCTGAATAACGTTCCGTTGAATATACGTACTAAACTTTGCTCATCCATTCATCTGTGGATGAACATCTGGATGTGGGTCTTATTTTTTTAAGTTTAATAGAGAGTATTTTAAGAAATGTGTCAGCTATTATGCTGTTGTCTCTTAGCTCCAAACCCACCCTTTATACTCTATTTTAGGCTAATGGGACTGAGACAATGTAAATCTAATTTCTGCTTTGCCTGCTGACTCCCTATTAGGATCTATCAATAGGGGGCGCTAGAGGGAGCATGGTAGGCTGGAGGAGGAAGCGGGAACTCCCTCCTTGTTGATCCATATTGCTTCTTTTTTTTTTTTAGATTGGCACCTGAGCTAACATCTGTTGCCAATCCTTTTTTTTTTTCTGCTTTATCTCCCCAAACCTCCCAGTACATGGTTGTATATCTTAGTTGCAGGTCCTTCTAGTTGTGGGATGTGGGACACCGCCTCAGCGTGGCCTGACGAGCAGTGCCGTGTCCACGCCTAGGATCCGAACCCTGGGCCAACGCAGCGGAGCGCAGGAACTTAACCACTCGGCCATGGAGCTGGCCCCCATATTGCTTTTTGTACACTTGTAGTTCCAGTGTCACCCCAGCAACGTTCTTCATCTGGCCTGGCAGTTCCATCCAGGGTTGTATCAGCAGCTGAACGCAGTTTGCAGTTTTTCTAACGCCTGCAGGGCTGGCCTCATGGCACCCTCCTCAGGGACACCAACACCAGCGACTGCTCAGCAGCCACCTTTCAGACACCTGAGTTGTACCTCCATGGGCTCCTCCTCCGACCTTCTGCCTTTTAGTAATTTCAACCTCAGGCCTCGTGCCCCCAGCATTAGCTAAGGCTGGCGGCTGCTTCTGCCTTGCTGCCTCCAAGATACATCAATATTCTCTTCTTGCCTTTCCAGTTTCCCAGTTAACGACTTTATACCTAGTTATCAATTCTCTATATTAAATTCACTCTGTTCTAAAAAAGCTGTTCTGGTTTCTACCTGCTGACTGCACCTGAACTGATAGAAAAATCACGCAAAATATGCCACCTAAAAGTCTCAGAACCTTCCAGAAAGGGAGATCAAGCATGGACGTGGCCAAATAATTGAACAAATCTATTGCCCCATGTCTCAGGAGCAGGATCTGATCTGTGTCATCTGACACAAGAGGCTGCAGTGCGCTCTCTCCTGCCCTATGCTACTGCCCACTTCTGTGAAAGAAAATAAAATTTCAAGGAAGGTATTCTGTTAACCGACTGATTTATCTTTTATTTAACTGTACTGTTTCAGACATAATACTTAAGAAATAAAAATCTGTTTGCTTTTAAATATAAATAAGCTCTTCCTTGAAAGCAGAAAGAAACTATTCCTATTTTATGGTGATAGTACACATAAACATAAAGTTATTTATGCATTAAACTTTTGGGAGTAAGACTAGTGGAACCATTCTGGAGAGGAAGTTTCTGGCAGTCAAAAGAAGTGTGCATATATGCTTTAAACAGGCTATCCCAACCCTGGGTATATATCCCAGAGAAAATACTACACAGTCTACAAGAATCTTCATTGCAGTTTGGTGGTTGCAGAAAGCAAGCAATTTCAGTGCCCAAACTAGGGGAGCAGATACGTAAAATATGATGGACACGTGTTATTGAGTTCATGCTAGAAATCTTAAAAATAGATATATCTCCCATTTCCCAGCCTGCTTTGCAGCTAGGGCCGTGGATCCCATTGAGGCTGCTCCGCAAGGGCACCTTCACAACGTCTGCAGGCAGCAGGGAGGGGTGGCTGGGATTCTGGTGCTTCGGCTGGTTTTGCCAGCAGGCAGCATCCTGAAGAAGGCTGTTTTTGCTCCTGGGGCTTCCTGCCCACACAGGCCTCCTGGTTGTGGCAGAGCAGCTTGATTTTGGCACCAGCAGCTTCCCAATTCTGCAGTTTCCTGTTGGCCTTCGGGCTCTTGAAGCCATTCTTCAAGGCTCACTCTTTAACCTCCCCAACTCTTCTGTAAACCGTTTATTACCCCGTAATAAGTCCTTTTCTGCTTAAACTAAGCAGAAGACTCTTTGACTCCTGCCCTCACCAAAACCAACACATCCTTGTCTACCTTGAAAAGGCTGCCTTGGACACAGCTTGTCAGGACCTGTGAAGAGCAATCTCCATTTCTGTGGCCAAGTACATAGTTTTTGGCAGTTTTTTGGCTTTCTTCTTTTCTTTTTCTTTTTCTTTTTTTCTTTTTTTTTTTTTTTGCTAAAGATTTTAGTGTCTAGCATGTTTTATGGTCAGTAAATTTGGTGTTAAAAACTAAGCTTCTTAAAAATAAACATTCAATGATATCTCCTATTGGCTATATACACAAGATGCTTAGAAATATAACCCATCTATATCATCAGGCACAAATATGACTTTATTTATACCAATATGCTCTGTGCAAGACTTGCAGGCACCTCCTGAGAAACCTTGAATCATGTTCTGTTTATTCTTGCTTTACTTTCTAGTCCAAGCTAAAATTGAATACCCTCTCTTTGTTTGTCTAGTTTTACTTTAGCTTATGTGAAACTAAGTATGGCATTTGAGAAATCTTAAGGAAGCTTCTCAGAGTGCCCTGCAGCAAAACCGAAAGCCGGGCCACTCTGTAGGATATGTATTAAGCCCCTCTTCTTACAGGGCATTTTCTGCTAGAAACAGCAGTTTTCCCTTCCAGCTAGAAACAGCAATTTTCAACATCTCAGGAAGGAGGGGGCAGCATTTGAAGCTGGTTTTACACAAGGGCCATTGTTTTACGGGAACAGCGCATTGCTGTGGGCTGCCTGGGCAGGCGCTGGAGCAGCAGGGACGAGTGAGGAGCACTACGAGGCCAGTGGAAGGAACTCGCCTTCGAATGGCGATAGTCCCCTAACCACTGCACCCCACACCTGGGGGCCCCAGCACCTGCGATGTACCTGGACTTTGGGGACCAAGGCTAGGCTTCTCTCACCTCTGTCCTTAATACTGCAGCCAGCTGTATCTTGGGAAAGGAACTGGGGGGAAAAACTGTTCTCATTTGCCAAATGAAAAAAGGACAAGCTAAACTCAATAGTCTAGAAAGAGAAAGTGATAATACTGAACCCTAATAGCATTGCTTTTATTATTTGTTTTAATTGTTAAATGCTGAACTTGAGAAGGAAAAACCTGCCTATGAGTACCCGTCCCACTCCTTGACGGCTCTGAGCCCTTGGTCAAGTCACTCAATACAGGTTTCTGTTGCTTCCCTGTGGGGCTCATTGCTTTCTGGTCCAATCCTAGGACTGGGGCTGGAGGGACATAAAATGTTGTGCACGAAATCTCCTCAAGAACTTGAGAAAAATCATATAATTGTCAGGTGTTAGCATAGAAACATGTCAGACTCTTGTCATCCATGTGACTAGCAAGTCCCACAAACAGCATCTGCTCCGAAAACAGTTGTTTACAGACATTGATCATTCTTTCTTTAGTAAATATTTATCAAGCATCAGTGTTTGTTGAATGACCATATGTATGAATGAGTACAGTGTGCTCCGAGGGAGCAGGGCTGGTTGAAGTCACAAGACGAATGCACGACATACTATGGCACAGGGACGGAAGAGGGGGAGCAGATGCTTCTTTGCTCCATCATCTGTATTTTTCACTCAAAATACAGCAACCCAACTGTAATCACTTTTGAAATCCCTTGCAGGTGTTTTCCTTGGCTCTGCTGCTCGAGCTCCAATGACTTTCCACATTCTGGAATCTGTGGTAATGGCTCATAATAATATGTGTGACAGTAATTAAATTACGAAAGGGAGGGAAATATGTATTATGGCTGCTCTCAATGACTACAAAACATAAATCTTGTTCCTATTAAGATAGTAGAGCAGTTAGTAATGGATGCTGCGATGATAGCCAGTGTCCTACCAGACTCACTGACGTTTTTCCAAAGCTGTTTCACTGGCTTGGTGCATCTGTGTGAGTAACCGCACGGCCCTTTGATGCATATAGAGAGCAACTGCTCATCAGAAATCACCTCTCAAGGTCAGTTAATTACAATGGTGACTATTTACATGTGTGCTGCACAGGGTCTGATTTGATTTTTCTTCTAAATTTGAAACAAACTCTGTGAGCTGTTGAAGTTATTCTTGGATTAATATTTTATAAAAGATTTCTTAAGGCATCACCATCCCAAAGCAAATAACGTTAGAAATGAGAAATCTTGCCAAATTTAGAATCTTTGTATGCTGATGTAGACAACCCAACTGTTTGGAAAGTGTCTGCCTAAGGACTCTGTGAAACACATGCTGGGTCACTAGTCCAGAAAACTGTTCCTAATACGTTTACCAATCTTTGGGTGGAAACCATATTTTAAGAAAACTTTCTCTCTAGTAATAGCATATTCCTGAGCCGCACTCCAGACCTGCTAAATCAGAAACTCAGCGGGTGGGGGGCCAACAAGCTGTGTTTTAATAAGTCCATCAGATGATTCTGACGCAGTGGTTCTCAAACTTTTGCCAGCCCAAGAATTTTCATGTGTAAGTTCCCAGGAGAGGCTGATGCTACCAGTCTGGGGACCACACATTAAAAACCACTGCTCTACAGTATTTTAAAAATTCTCTCACTGCCAAACAGACCTTCCCAAGTAATTTGAGTAAAATTATCAGTTATTGAAAAATCTTTTTGCGGATTTTCTTTCTTTCGTAGAGACAGTATGCAGTGAGTAGATAGGAGCATTTCATCTCACCATAGGAAAGCTACCAATTGCTATTTCACTAGGATTGCACTTTTCCCAAATGGCTGGCTCTTGAAACCTCTTGTCTGTGTTCTGTTGCCCTTTGGTGTTTATGGACAGTTACCTTGTTAAGGCATTTAAGGTTCTGCTTGGCTCTATCACCTTTCATGGGTGGTAGATGTAGGGAGAGGTAACACTTGGATCCAGGATTGCTCCAGCCTTGTGGTACAAAGTTTATAAATAGCACACAAGTGATTTCATGGTAGAATGAGTCCTAAGGCAAAGTTGAGAACAAGGTTGCCACTTCACAGGAGGCATCGTTCACATTGCTGCAGAATGGCGGTGCCTGGAGTTGCACTGTGCACAGCCTGCAAACTCCTCACAATAACCCTGGCCATGAAGTAGACAATGCTATTTCCACCACCTCCACACACACCGTTTGTACTTTCTTTTATTCTTTACCCTTAGTTAGAGTGCCTCAAATTAACCATCTTACCCTCTGTCTTATGGAGAGATCGCTGCTATTATGCTAATGACTTCATGCACTGTAGGATAACCACCATACATTTGAGTAGCTGATACATTTTGGAGTGCCTTCCCAGCCATGGCCTTCTCTCTAAAACTGCCTTCTTACCTAAGGGAGTGGATGCCTACAGCCATATCCTTACTACGTGACATAAGCCCCTGGGCATAGCTAATTAGATCATGGGTGACACCTGACAAGGGAAAGAGACTAGACTGGCTGACTCATGGCCAATAAAAATCTTTGTCAAGAATTGGAACTAAGAGATATGGAGACTAAGAGTATTGGGAACCAAATCATATCAATGCAAACATTAGCAATAAAGGTCAGTGAAGTCCTAAGATTCCTGAAATCGGCTGGGTTCCCACTCTTCTGAAGTTTAGTAGTTTTGTTGATTCTACAAGGTACTCTGTTCTCCTTTAGTGTGGTTATACTATGCTTACCTCACTTTCCCCAGATCTTCCCTCCCTTCTCTTACTTACTCTGGGCTCCAGGAGCTGACCAAGACCCCTTGCATCACTTTTGTTCTCTTGCTGCCTGGCTTCCATTGGAGTTGGCCAGCAAAGGCACCTGCAGGTCATCAGAAAGTGGAGAAGAGAGAAGCCAGAGTATTTTTTCCCTGCTCCCTCCCTCCAGGCTTCAGTGCCTTCTCTGCCAGTAGCTGCATCCTCCCACGACAACTCCTACCAGGCAATCCCTCCCCAAGGTTTCACCTCTCACCAGCCTCTAGTAACACTACTTTCTCCCTTCTCCCTTTAGCCCTAGAAGTAGTACTGGCTCCCTACTGTTACAGGTCTCCAGGTGCCTCACCAGCCCTTGTTTATATCTGTAACCCTACCCAAACCTCTGTAAGCATTCCTGTCATTAATTTTCATCTGAACCAGCTGGGTGAATTCTGTTTCCAGCTGGAACCCTGACTGACACCTTCCAATAATTCGTCCCATTACTAGTAGTAATGGTAGTTGGTTAGGATTGGACTGTGGCCCTTGCAAGAAAACATGAATTAACTAAAAGATGCTGCCCCTTAAATTCCAAAAGCTGATGTCACTTTCGGCTAAACACGGTAGATTTATCTCCTTTCCTTTCAAAATTCCATTGAAGAACAGAACAAAAACGTTTAAAAGGTATCAATCCACAAAAGCAACGAATGGGAGGGAAGGCCACAGCATTCTACTGATGGTCGTGAGATTTAGAAGATACTAAGTGGATGGAGGAGTGATGCCCAAATTAACACAGCACAGGAAACCAACCCAGCAGAGGGGAATACCTAGAGGCAAGCTAATTCCCCCCCTCACAGCCCCGAAAAACTAGGGACTTAGAAGGACCAGGGAGGGGTAGAGGAAGGGGAGACCTTGGCCCTGGCCAGGAGGATTGGTTGAAAGCCTGGATATGAAGTTATCGAGACTCCAGGTCTCCTCCTCGACTCACCAGGAGATTTTACTCTCAAGAAACATCACCAGAAAAAGCGGAGGAAGGGTATATAAAGTATGGCCGAACTCAGGCGGATTGTGTGGGAGGCTGAACAAAGGGCCTGCTCCCCTCCCACCCCGCCTCTTTCACCTACTCTACTTGCAGATTCTAGCAGCCAGCGGGGACTGGAGAATTCTCCTCTGGAGAAAATGACCTGCCCAGAGAGAAGACATCAAGGCACTAACGACTGGGAATCCAAGAAAAGGCCCGGCTTATGCCTTTTCACCACAGAGAGAACCCTACAGGTTGACGAGCTCCACCGTTCCACACAGAAAGATGTCTTTTTAATGCCCTACTCAAGTATCAACGGAAGACGAGAGCAGAACCACTCTTTGGCCCAGACAGGAGTGGCCTTTTCCCTGGCCCTCCATTTTAGACATCCCCACATATCAGAAGCACAAAAAACTAAGTGTATTAAATTACACATGATAACTCTCATTCTGGACTTACCACAGAGCCAGTATAGTGAACCACAACCATAAATACGCATTCCAAACATACTGAATAAAAACAAGTTTTGACAATATACAGGACAATGAAATTTTTACTTTTTTACATTCGCTTTAACTTACATTTTCTGATGAAAATATGTTCAAGTTGTACACACTTTGAATGCAATTATGGCTATTTTTAATTCTTTAGATGTTACTGTCAATAACACAAATTGTGTAAAAATCTTGCTTATAACAACATAATTAGTATATTTTCTGAAATAAAGGCAAGAAAAATAATTTGGAAAATATATAATAATTCATAAGTTATATCTTTATTTTATTACTGGTCCAGACATCTATAGCTGGATGGAACACCCAGACATGAGTTATAACAATTCAATTGTCTTTGATGTTTTGATGACTTTAAGTCATATGAAAACCAGCTTTATATACTTTTTTTTATTATTATTGTAATTGTTTTCAAAGTCTACTTGACAAGGTAGGAGAACTGAACAGTTTGTTAGCTTGACTTATAATTTCTAAATATTTAGATATACGGCTTATGGGCTTCCGTTTGTAGTCTTGTGCGGGGTCTCCCAATCTTAGGGGCAGGCCTGAACCACAAATCGCAGAGGAAAGCTTCAATAGGGAAATGAAGAAAGAGAATAAAACAAACAAAAGAAAGGAATATCCAGGATAAAAAACCAATGCACATGTCAAAGCTCTCTCTAATAATTCTATATGGTTAATAATCTCAGAAAGATAAAAGAAGACATTGTACCCATGAAAAAATAGACCAGGATCTGTTTCATCTATCATTGGAATTCAGATAAGAAAGATCTCTTGGTAAGGGAGAAAGTCAAAATAAAAAGTTCAAAATACATACTGGTCAAAACTCAACAGTGAAAAACAAAAATTTAATTAGAGCATGGGCAAAAGATATGAACAGACGTTTCACCAAAGACGATATATAAATGGCAAATAAGTACATGGAAAGATATTCAACATCATTTGACATCAGGTAAATACCGATTACAACCACAGTGAGATATCATCATACACCTATCAGAAGAATTAAATTAAAAATAGTGACAATATCAAATGCTGATGATGATGCAGAAAAACTGGATCCCTCAGACAGTGCTGTTGGGAAAGTAAAATGGTACATCTCTCTGAAAAACAGTTTGTTTCTTAGAAAATTAAATATGCAACTACCATACAATCCAGCAATTGCACTCCTGTGCATTTATCCCAGAAATATGAAAAAGTTATGTTCACACAGAAATATGTACCTGAATTTTCATAGCAGCTTTATTTTTAATAGCCCAAAACTGGAAACACCATAGATGTCCCTCAACACTTGAATGGTTAAGTAAACATGCTATGGGGTACTACTCAGCTATCAAATGGAACAGACAATTGATACATAAAAAAACTTACATGAATCTCGAGGGAAATACGCTGAGTGAAAAATTCCAAAAGGTTACATACTGTATTCATCCGTTTATAGCACTCTCGAAAGGACAAAATTATACAAATGGAGAACAGATTCCTGGTTGCCAGGGATTAGGGATGGGGTGGGGAAGGAAAGTGGCTGTGGCTCTGAAGGGCCTAGATGAGGGATGTTTGTAGCGATGGAGAAGTTCTCCATTTGACTGTTTCAATATCCTGGTTATGATATTGTACTACAGTTTTGCAAATTATCATCATTGAGGGAAACTGGGTAAGGAATACACGGATTTATCTGTATTATTTCTTACAACTGGACATGAATCTATAATTACCTCAAAACAAAAAGTTTAATTTAGAAAATAATAAAGAATTACTAGAAGGTCAATTCAAGGAAATCTAGAAAATAGGACATTTAAATAGGATATAATAGATTAAAAAAAAATTGGAGGACCAATCAGGCCCAAGCAGGCCCTGAAGACACAAGTAAGTTACATGAGGAAATGGCCACGGTCCCCACTCCTGCTGCACCATCTTCTGTCTCTCAGCCTGTACCTATGGCGTCATGGGGAGTTCCCTATGATCAGTTGACAGAGGAAGAGAGGACTCAGGCCTCATTTATAGGTGTGCAGGTGTGCACAATATCCAGGCACCACCCAAAAGAGGTCAGCTGCAGCTGTCGCTTTCTGGGACATCCCTGAAGGACAGTGGTACAGGGAAATCTTCCCCTGGGCAGAACTTCCAGCAGTGTACCTCATTGTTCACTCTGCTTGCAAGGGGAGTGGCCAGATGTGCAATTGTATACCAATTCACGGGCTTTAGCCAATCGTTCAGCTATACAATCAGAGACTTGGAAGGAACACGATTGGAAAATTAATGACAAGAGAATTTGGGGAAGAAGTGTGTGGATAGACCTCTAAGAATGGGCCAAAAGCTTGAAGATATGTGTGTCCCACATGAATGCTCAACAAAGGATGACATCAGCAGAGGATGATTTAATAATCAAGAGATTAGGATGACCTGTTTTGTGGATACCATCCAACCTCTTTGTTCAGCCACCTCGTCATCACCCAACGGGCTCATGAACAAACTGGCCATGGTGGCAGGGATTGAGGTTATGCATGGGCTCAGCAACATGGACATACCAAGTCCTACCTAGCTACAGCCAGCACTGAGTGCTCAATCTGCCAGCAGCAGAGACCAACACTGAGTCCCCACTATGACAACCTGGTGGCAGGCTGATTACACTGGACTGCTTCCATCATGGAAAGGGGAGCATTTTACTCTTACTGGAATAGATATTTACTCTGGATACAGATTTGCCTTCTCTGAACACAACCTAAAACTATCATCCCTGGACTTATAGAATGTCTTTACCACATCCTAGTAGTTCCCATCTTCGGATCAAGGAACTCTCTTTACAGCAAAAGAAGTGCAGCAATGGATCCGTGCTCATGGAATTCACTGGCCTTACCGTGTTCCCTACCATCGTGAAGTAGCTGACTTGATCGAACCATGGAATAGCCTTTCGAAGACTCAGTTACAGCAGCAGCTAGGTGGCGATACCTTGCAGGGCTGGTGCAAGGTTCTCTAGAAGGCTGTATATGCTCTGACTCAGCATCCAAAAATGATGCTGTTTCTCTCAGAGCCAAGAACCAAGAGGTGGAAATGGGAGTGGTACCACTCACTATTACCTTTAGTGACTCATTAGCAAAATTTTTGCTTCCTGTCCCTGTAACCTTATGCTCGATGGCTTAGAGGTCTTAGTTCCAAAGGGACAGATGCTTCCTCTAGGACACACAGTAATGATTCCATTGAATAGGATGTTAAGACTGCCACCTGGCCACTTTGAACTCCTCATGTCTGAATCAACAGGCAAAGGAGGGAGTTACTGTGCTGGCTAGGGTGACTGATCCTGATTACAGGGGAAATTGGACTACTGCTCCACAAAGGAGGTGAGGAAGAACAAGCCTGGAGTACAGGAGATCCCTTAGGTAATACTGATTACCACGCCCTGTGATCAAGGTCAACAGAAAACTACGACAACCCAATCCAGGCAGGACTATTAATAGCTCAGAGCCTTCAGGAAGGAAGGTTTGGGTCACCCCACCAGGTAAAGAACATTACCAGCTGAGGTGCTTGCTGAAGGCAAAAGGAATATAGAATGGGTAGTGGAAGAAGGTAGTTATAAATACTAGCTGCAACCACATGGCCAGTTACAGAAATGAGGACTGTAATTCTCATGAGTATTTTCTCCTTATTTTCTGATGAATATATTTGTGTATGTGTACATATTAAGCAAATATCCTTGTTTTCTTCCTTCTCTTATTCCCTTATCACGTAATAAAAGATGCACTGACTTTACTTCATAGTACGTAAGCTACAGGATATCAAAGAGAAGAGTAAACATCATTCAAAGACTTCCCCTCCTCTTCTGGGGAAGGAGTAGGTGCGTTTTGGCTATATGCAGAATAGTTCCATCATGTTAGGTGGAATTATAACCTTATTATTGTCTTTATTTGGAGACTAAGTGTGGTTTAATGAGATGCATATAGGTGCCAAGTTGACAAGGGTTGGGCTTGTGACAGTTAATTTTATGTGTCAACTTGACTGAGCCACAGGATGCCCAGACATTTGGCCAAACATTATTTTCTAGTGTGTCCAAGAAGATACTTCTGGATGAGAGTAACATCAATCAGTAGTCTGAGTAAAGCAGACTCCCTAATATGGATGGACCTCATCCAATCAATTGAAGGCCTGAATAGAACAAAGAGGTGGAGTAAGAGGGAACTCCTCTTGCCTAACTGTTTGAGTTGGAACATCAGTCTTTTCGAGCCTTCAGACTAGGTGAATCATCAGCTCTTCTTCAGGTCTCAAGCCTGCCAGATTTTGAACTGGAACATACACCATCAGTACTCCTGGTTCTCAGGCTTTCTGACCTGGACTGGAACTACACACCACCTCTGATGGGTCTCTAGCTTGCTGACTACAGATCTTGAGACTCCAAGCCTCCAGCCTCCATGATAGCAGGAACCAGTTCTTTATTATATATGTACGCGTATATATGTATATGTATATCCTATTGGTTCTGTTTCTCTGGTGAACCCTAACTAATACAAAAGGTCTCGCTGAGTGCCCTTAAAATAAATTTAAAAAGCCTCACCACTGTCAGCTATAAAGGATCTGAAATTTTATCCAACTTGGAAGCAAAGTTAGCCTGTCATAGTTTCATAGATTCTGACAGAAGACATGAGACTCTTGGTTGAGAGACAAAGGACTTTATTACAACATAGCAAGCAGCATAAGCTTCATATTCACATGGTTCTCCTTGCTCCCCAAGTCCCACGGGGGTAACACAAAGCAACCCAGGTGGATGCTGCACATGCTGTGGGTTTGTGTCACAGCTGAGAAATCCTGAGCTTGGGAAAACCAATTATTTTATAGTGGGCTTCAAGCAAACCTGCCCAAACTTTGCACCAGAAGGAGATACTGTCTTTATTATGCTGGTTAACAACCGAGCATGCCCTCTGTTCAAAAGAGAGACAGTATCTTCCAAGGCTGTTTTCTATACAAACATCTTTGAAAAGATAGTTCAGAACAAAAGGCTATCAGTGCCTCAGCTCACAATACATGTAGAAATGCTAGAGACCCATGAAGAATTGTCTCCCAACAATCAGAGATAAATAAAAATACAGAAGATTCCAAATGTTTCTACAAGGAAAGAGTAGGTCTATTCAGGCTTTTATTTACCAACCCTAGAAGCTAGAAGACAATGAAACAATGCTAAAAGTCTGAGGGAAATTATTTCCAACTTAAAATTCTATACTCAGACAAATTATCAATTGAGTAACAGAATAAAAACATTCTCAGACATGAACAGATTTTTTAAAAATTAATTTCTGTGCACCTGTTACAGAAAACTACCAGGAAGCTATGAATATAGAATTATATGAATGAATATGAATATAGAAAGAGAATGAATATATAAATGGATGAATGAATATAGAAAGTTAAAATGAATACAGAAAGGGAAAACTATGAGATCCAGTGTATAGGAGATTCAACACAGGTGATCGGCAGGGAGAAATCCTAAGATGATGGTGAAAGAAATCCCGGGATGACTGTGCAGCAGTCTAAGAGCATCCACTATAGAATAGAAGATGAGAAAAGAGGACTCTGGAGGGAGAGGGTGGTAGGAGAGTGGGAAGGAGGGAGAACTGAAAGATTTTGTTTTAGCTGACCATTTGCAAAGTCGTATTGACAGCGGTTGAGAGGTCTATTTGAATTTGAGGTCTAATTAGTAATGTTTTGCAAACTAAGCAAATGAAAAAAATTGAAGCAGTTATTAAGTTTGGGAAAAGCAAAGAGTTATGAAAAATATAATAACAACACAGTATCTGACTAGCATAGAATAATATTAAATTGCCAAAGTAATTCAAACTCGTACTGGCTATTGAACAACTGCGTTTTAACCACATTGGGAAGATGGTTGGAAAAGAACTGGAAGTGATATTTATGTACAAGCTAAATTCTTGTCTAGAATTTATTTTGTTCAACAAATGATGTCTAGAATTAAGTTTAAAAAGTGGCAATTTAAGAATTTCATTTAAAAATGTGGAAGTAATATCAGTAGCAACAGGTAAAATGTTGACAGTGGTTTCTTCATTGGGGAGTGGGACTAGGGGTGTGCATGAGTGAGGCAAGGAACAGCTTCTGGGGAAGACAGCGATAGTAAGCAATTTTCTCATTGACTTCAAACTTACTTTTGTTATGGAGTGTTAAATTTTATATAACTTAAAAACATGCTTATCTGACTCAGATAAAGTAAAAATGAATTAGAAAAAAAGAAAAGAAAGACAGGAAGAAAAAGAGAAACCTGAGTCCTCAGAGCCTTAAAGCAGTGGTTTCCAAACTGTGTTATGGAGCTCCATAGATGGAGATGACTGAAGCTCCACAATTCTCTCAGTCACCAAAGGACCTCTGTTTCCATTTGTTTTATGCACTGGAGTTCTATGCAGGTTCATTTCAAGACATTTCTTTAAAATAGTATAGAGATAAAGTATATAGTGTAGAGATATATTCCTTAGAGATATATTCTCTCTATAGATGTATAGTACAGAGATAAACTAGTATAGAGATAATTAGACGGAGAAGGATGATTTTTGTTGTTCTTTTAAATCCATCTAGACTGGCAATACACAGAGCAAGCCGTCTAACAGTCAAGTTGTAATTCTTTTCAGGAAGGAAAATATTCCCTTCCACCTTTGACCTTTATTTATGCCAGTCAAATCTTATTGATGCATTTGTAAGAGAAGATCTTTTGATTGTAAGTGACACAAGTTCAATTCAAATTAGCTTAAGAAGAATAAAATGGAACGTATTGACCTGTGTAACTGAACAGCTCAAGAGTAGATTCTTACGCTGGATGGATCCAGGAGATGAAATATCAGGTCTCAGCCAACAAGTCTTAGTCTCTCCCTGTCCCTTAGCTTCCTCCATACTGACTTTATTCCAAGGCAAGTCCTCCACTTGTGGCATGGAGCTCCAAGCTTGTATCCAACAGCCTCTGTTATCTCCTAAGAAAGAGCCACTTTTTTCCAAAAGTTCCAGATTAGTTCTGATTGAACCAACTTAGGTGGTGTGCCCTTCTATAAATCAAAGCCCTAGATTCATATGGGATGCTGTAAATGGAGAATAGAAGGAGAGGGCTGAGCAAATTCTGTTAGATTTATTACTAAGCATTTAACACTACTGTAAATAGTATTATGATTCTGGTCACTAATTACAACGTGTTGGCTTTTTCCCACACCAAGCAATTCTCTGACAATTCAACTCAATTCTGACGCTATCTACCTGGAGATAGCATTAGATCCCACAAATTAAAGACTCAGTCCTACAAGACTGCCCCTATCCCAACAGTTCAGATGCCAATCACAAGTCCAGGTTGTCACCTGTGCTTCTGATCAACCTGCTATAGATCAGAGGTTCCAATGACCCCTTCCTTGGGTTCCATTAATTCAGCAGAGTGGCTCACAGAACTCAGGGAAACATTTTACTTACTAGATTACCGGTTCACTATAAAAAGATATAACTCAGGAAAATTCAGATGGAAGAGATGCACAGGGCAAGGTATGCAGAAAGGGCGTGGAGCTTCCATGCCCTCTCCAGGTGCATCATTCTCTCATATCTCCACATGTCACCAACTGGCAAGCCCTTCAAATCCCCTTCTTTTTGCATTTTTCTGGAGGCTTCATTACATAAGCATGATTGATTAAATTCTTGGCATTGGCTATTGATTCGAACTTCAGCCCCTCTCCAGAGGTCAGGGGGGTGACACTGAAGGTTCCAAACCTCTAATCACATGATTGGTTCTCCTGGCAACCAGCCCCCATCCTTAGATGTTTCCAAAAGTCACCTCATTCGAATAACAAAAGACATCTTTATCACTCTCCTCACTTAGGAAATTCCAAGGAGCTCTGTGCCAAGAAGGGGGACAAAGACCAAATATATATTTCTTATTATAAATCACAATGTCACAGTTACTTTTTTCTAAAAGGAGTATTTTCTATGTGTTTGCTGCGTTTGTCTTCTAGAAAGAGTTCACTAATCTGCTGCCTTCACTGCTTCTGCTTTATAATCTCCTAAACATTCTGCTACCTACTGAAATATAGTTTCCACCCCTAATACCTCCTACCAGGGGCAGGAATAGTCTCCTTAATCCATACTTTACACTTTAGATAATCCTTTGACATTCATGACTATTTCCTCCTCCTAGAAATACTCTCTTTGCTTAGATTCTATGACACTACACTTCAACGTCCCTACCTCTCCTCTTCAGTTTCCTTCGTGAGTTCTGTTTCTTTGGCTGCTCCCTAGGTTAGTATTCCTCAACGTTCTTATCCTAGGCCTTCTGCCCATTCTATATGTTTTACGTTGGCAATCTCTTCTGCATTCATCACTTTAAGTACTATTTATGACCAAATGACAACTAACTGTATGTCTTCCACCCCATTCATTCTCAAGTTCAGAAACCTTGCCAGAGACGGCTGGTGTTTACCAATATCTGTATTCTCCTGTTCTATACGGGCACAGAGCTAGAATGTATTTTTCAGCCACCTTGGCAGTTCAGAGGGATTATGTGATGGGTCTTAGATGGTAGAAATAAGAGGAAGTGATATTTTCCATTTCTAGGGCTAGCCCGTAAAACCCTCCCAAGTGCAATACTCATGCTGCCAGGTGAATGAAAGAGTGCCAGGCAGCTAGAAGAAAGTTCTAGATGGAAAGAGTCTGAATTAGTTTATGGAGCAGATTCCATTCCACCACTCCAAGCCACACTGTACTTTCAAGTGAGTGAGAAATAAACTTTTATTGTGTTAAACTACTAAGAGGTTGTTTCGGCAGCTAACATTATTCACCTTAATTACTACAGACCCATAGACCTAACTGCTTCCACAGCTGTGTCAGACTCAACCAGACACAAAGCTAACTCATCCCCATCTTCTTCCCCTCCACTCACCACCTGACCTCCTCCTCCAGCTCTGATCTCTCTCAGTGATGACCTCATCCACTTAATTACCAAAAAGGGAATTCTGCCAATCTTGGGCCCTTCCTTTCCTGTATCGGGGTGGGGGGGCAATCATCGAGTGAGCTCTGGAATCAAACCGCTTTTCTCTTTGCCCCACTTTTCTTTGTGCCCACTCCCACTGCTTTCATCCAAGGTATCGCCACCCTGCTGGATTACTGCCATACTCTCCAAATTGCTTCCTCTGCTTATATTCTTGCTTTTCTCCAATCCGTTCTCCACAGCGCAGTCAGATTGATCATGGAAAAATGCAAATATAACCATGTGACTCCTCCACTATTCTGAGGAGAGAGCCCAAATACTTCAACATGACATAAAAGGCCCTATATTATCTGTTTCTCACGTATCTCTAGACCTGTCCTGTGTCAAACTCAATCCTCTACCATGCTGAACATCTTTCTGTTCCGTGAACAGATCATGGCGCTGTGCTTCCCTCTGCTACTGTCTCCTACGAGTGAGCTCAGTGATGGCAGTGACACCATCTAATTTTTATGCTGTCGTATTTCCAGACTATTTGATATAAGTTAGCACTAAGTCAATATTTGTTGAGTATCTGACAGACAAAGTTTGATTTGACCGTAGACAAAGCTATGTGAATACCCCATATAGAGACTAATATTGGAGTTCTCAGCCACGTTAATATCCATTAATAGGAACACTGAAAGCAACAGTACTTATGAAATAGTAATTATATTACTTAGGGTAAAACGTAGATAGCTGTAACAATGATGCTTATAAAGAGAACGGCTTAAAGAACAAAAACACTAATTTCCCACTCACATAACAGTTCTGATGTGGGTTGCCAGATTGGCAAGGCAGTTCTGCATAGGGACAATCAGGGACCTGAGTCCCTCCCCCATGCTACACCTCTACTCTTGGATTTATAAATAAGTGACATCACTACATACATGGTCAAGACTGGATCACCGTGGATTCAAGTTAGTGTGAAAGGAGAAGAGGACACAGAAGAGAAGAGGACGTGGACATAGAAGAGAAAAGAACACGCAGGATATATTTGTCAGGATTTCACCAGAACACAGAACCAGTGGGATAAATATGTATTAAGAGATTTATTGCAAGGAATTGGCTTATGTGATTATGGGAGCTGGCTAGGCAACTCCAAAATCCAGAGGGGAGGTTCTCCAGAAAGGCAGGCTGGAAATTCTTAGGCAGAAACTGAAGCTTCAGTTCCCAGGTAGAATTTCTTCTTCCTCAAGGAAATCTCAACTCTGCTCTTAAAGCTTTCAACCAATTGGATCAGTTCCATCCTGAGGATAATCTCTTTCACTTAAAGTCAACTCAGATATTAATCACAGCTACGAAATACCTTTACAGGAACACCTAGATTGGGGTTGTACTGAATAACTGGGGACCATAGCCTAGTCAAATTGACACGTAGAACTGACTGTCACAGAGGAGAAGAGAACAGAGAGGAGCATCACCCACTGCCTTGAGTTCCAGGTGAAGTGGGCACATTCATTTCCACTCACATTCCATCATGAGATCTTAGTCACATGGGTGCACACAACTGCAAGGAAGTCTGGGAAATGTAGTCCAGCCGTGTGCTCAGTATATAAGCAAAAACAATTTTAGTGAATGACTAGTAATCTCCACCAAAGCAATGATCAATCTTGAGGAAGTAGAGGTCAATTCTTTGGTTGTACATGTTTGTTCCTCATGCTCCAGAACTGACAAAGCTCTTTGCTCTTTCCGCAGAAAGGCTTACTAAACCTAAAGACGTGGAAGCCCTGCTGATACAGATTAGCTTGTGTATACAACAGACCACACAATCTTATCTCCCTGGCATTGCTTGCCTGGCTGCTGTTTCACAGTAATGATAGGAGCTTTGTGATCACATTTTGGCAATTACCCCAGCAAACTTCCATTATTTATAACCCTGCTAATTAAACTGAGTCAGTAAAATACCACTGACATTCTACCATCTACTTTAAACTATTGAGCAGTTGTGATTCTAGCAATTAACTAAGAGGAGAGAATACACTGCACTCTTTTGGCTATTTAAACTGGCCAGATTTGATCATGGAAGGGTAAGCTTCCTGCCTTTGGGACGTGTCCAAGAGTGTGAGAGAACTCTGAGACTGAAGACGGGAGAAAGACAAGGGGCAGTTCTCCGAGCTTTCCTTTGCTTCACTCATTTGCTCCTTTTTGAATCTATAGAAATGACCCTAGAATAACCTCTCTGCTTTCCATTTGTTTCCTCCTGATTTGCACTCTTCCTAAACTCTAATTAGTAAGCAATGAAGGAAGAAACAGAAGGAGACAGCCTGGAACTGCATGCTTTGCCTCGCTTCCAGCTCTGATTTCTCTGCATGCAGCATACCCAACGTCGCTGACATTCAGAGGCTTAAGCTATGCCCATGTTGGTGAGAAACCACAATCAGAGCACGCCTATCACCAGAGGGCCTCTAAGACACTATGTGTGGCTGTGGACAGGAGTTACTTTCTAATGTATGTCCTGCCAAAAAAATGAGGTGAAAGGTAATGAGGAATCTAATTAAGACATGGTGTCTAGTCTCCAAAAATTTATAAATAAGTGACATCATAGATAAGGGCAGAAGAAAATTAGGGCCCAATCCTTACTAAAAGAACCTCCGGGCTTTTATGAACATGCTTGCCTCCTCCCCTCCATGTCTGTCTCCAGATTATTCTGATGATATTACTGAAGCCAGCTGGGAAGAGGGAAGGTGGGAATGCGGCTGGATAAGAAAGTTAATAAAACTAAATCATCTACTCTGGAAGACTAAACAGCTGTTACCACCAATCTGAGCTGTTTCAGTAAGTTCCCCATAGTCCCTGAGAGTTCAAACTTTCATGAATTGCTTGTCTTTCAAGTCAGGTACTGTGGTAAGAACTTTATGAGTAGACTCACTTCTCCAAAAAGCTCATTCTGTGAAGTAAGGAGGGTTAGCCCAGTTTCAAACAAGGAACTCAACTTTCAGAGAGGTTGATTAATTTGCCCAAGATCAAATTGCTAATACGTGGCAGAGACATGACGGTATCTATACTTTACCACCACACACACACAAAAGATACTGAGTTATGCTAAGAATCTACAATAGATTTTTGAAAGATTATTTCCACTCAAAGATGTGAAAAATAAGAATATGAATCATTAAAGATTTTAATAAATAAGGACACTGACTGCAGAATATATTTCCTAAAGATCACAAACTACTTGGATAAACTAAGTTGAAAACTAGGTTGCAGGGTAAGAATAGGTGTGAGGACAGAGAAAAAGGGAGAGAGAAAGAGAACCAGAGCTCCATTTTATCCTTTGGCTGCTGAAAAGTTTGTCTAAAGTTGCCCTTAACTAGAATCCAAAATAAATCCCAACACACTCTCAAAATCAGTGGGTCTTAAATTACAATCATGTCAGATTTCTTTAGAGACCCAAGATATTAAAAATGAAATTTTTTTGTCTATGATACTTTTGTTCCCTCGTGTTAAATATGCACTTTAAACTATTGTTACAAAATAATATATTTATCACTAAAGTTCTAAACGACTTCAGTCTGTATTCTAGTTGTCCTTCAAGACTTAGTTCCCGTGAAATCTCATCCACAAAGACAATTCCCAAAGCACCAGACTTTGTTTTTGCCCTCTGCCTCTATTATCATACTTTTTGCACAGTAGTGGAATTTTTTTATACATAGTGGATAGCATCTAACATGGTGCCTGACCCAGAATAGATAATCAATAATAGTTTGTTCCAGAAAGAAAGAGAGAGGGAGGGGACAAGCCCAGAGTCACGGTCAGTGATGAAGCTTCGTTTAAACCTTACAATCCCAGTCTAGATTCTACACTCGTAACTAGGACTCTCTGCTGCCTTCTGTCGACGAAAATAATCCATAACCAATCTATAAATGAAAATTTGGGTGAGTTTATTCTGAGCTTAAATCTGAGGATTATAACCCGGGAGAGTCTTTCCACAAAGGAACAGAGCACTCCAAAGATGTGGGGGTATAAGGGTGGTTATATACCCTCAAAGAGGATGTTTCACATAGGATTGAAATGTCCCTCCCACAATAGTCGCGAGACTGCTCTGTTGGCACAGCGATTGATGGAAATAGCAGGTAGGTCTTCTGTCTCTGTGAACACAGCAGGGTGGCAGTCTGTTGTCTCCAGCTGGGTGGTCAAAGGTGAGCTGGGAGGTGAGTGCAGCAATCAGTTCCTAGCCTAAGGAAAAATGCTAATGTCGGGGGGAAGTTGCATCTTTATCTCAAGGGCCTTTGTTCTGGCCATAGGAAATGTCTAAGTAGATATGCAATGCGTGCTCAATAGCCACAGTCAGGCCCTTTTGAAAAAAAAAAGTCAGGCCGAATTAGGTTTATACCAAATGGCTTCCTCATATACTCCAATATATCCTATTGCTTGCCATTTTTATTTGTCACTTCCATATAAACAGGTATCTACAGTGTTCCATGTCAAAGGAGGACTCTGTTCCCAGTGCCGAAGGAAGGAGTATTCTGCCCAGGGTGGGAGAAGCGAGGCTGTTGGGTGGGGCTGAGGAGTAGACTGAGGAAGATGTTTAGAGAAGACGTGATGTTTGGGCTTCATCTTGGATACTAGGAAGGATTTTCTGAATAATTGCTGGGTTGGGGATGTTGAGGAAGGGACGACAAGCCCAGGCAAAGTGAAGAATATGCCCCCATCTCCAGTTGTCTGAAAGTTCGTGGCATGTTCTGTGTGGGCAGATGGTGGTGACGACGGGGATGGGGTGCAGCAGGCTAGAGACTCTCACTGGGAGTGGTGAACTGATTGTGAAAAATATTTTTATCTCATTTTCATTCAACAAATAACAGTCACCAACTACTTATTAAGCACCTACTACCTGCCGGCACACAGCCATGAGTAAAAGAGACAGAAGCCCTTTACAGAGCTTATGTCCTAGTGGAGGGTGACAGAGAGTACACAGATATATAATGTGGTGTATGGTGATAAGAAGGAACATAGACCAATGTGAGAAGATAGAGAGTGTGGGGTGGGACTGTTTGAGATAGGATGGTAAGGGCGGTAAGGGAAGACCTTTCTGACAAGGCATTTGAACAGACTCTTAAATGAGGGAAGCCTTTATCTTACAAACAGGGAAAGTTCATGAAGGACTTCAAGCAGGCAGGTGACTTGATCAGATTTCCTCTTCTGAAAGCCGATTCTACTGATGGCTTGGTGTCAAGAGAGGGAGTTAAGGCTAATGAAAGGTAGAGGACCACTTAGAAAACTACTGCAATAATCCAGATGAGAAAGCATGATAGACTCGACTACAGCAGCAGCAGCGGGTGTGTGATTTTAAAGTAAGAATAAGCTCCGAGGGGGGCCTAGAATGCTGAGGGGATCTCTTTCTGGTAACTTGGACCAGGCAACTGTAGACGTGCTAAAGCCAAAGGACTCTGGCAAAGCCGACAAAGAGAAAAGCTGACAGCTGTTTATTGCTCAGCCTGCAGCATCAATCGAAATGGATGTGAATGACTGAAGAGAGAATCTAGCCCATTTCCTCACGTCCAAAAGCAAGCGCTTTGAGGAGGAAGAAAACCTTGAAGCAGTCTTGGCTTGCTTCAGTGCTATCATCCAACGTCTTTATTGTCATGGAAGAAGATGAGAGAGAAAGGATTCTGACAGCCCATAATTCCTTCCCACTCACACAGCCATTAACCTTCCCATGCTCAATCTCCCACCCGTGAGTGTGTGCCCACCACTATGGTCATGGGTCCTGCGAGGTAGCCGAGAAAGGCTAGGGCTGACACCCTGCAGTGGGGTGGGGGCAGAGGTGAAGGTGGCAGGCAGATAGCAGTAAGGGACAAGGAGGGCCTGGGGTATGTCTGAGCTGGGTTTATTGGTCCTACATTAGAGGATTGAAAGAATTGAAAGTAAACAACCCGTAATGAAGACAAACACCAAAGACCAGTAGAGAGATGGCAATAGGGGCCTCAGGACAACGCCAAGCCAGGAGGCTGAGGGTGGCCTGAATCTTCTTTCTTTCCCCTTCCCTAAAATTCACAGGGCTGTGGGTAGGATTTGGGGGAAAAGTATAAGAATTAAACCAGAGCTTCTGTAACTAGATAATAGATGTGCCACAAGATATTGATGGTTATATGTTTTGTACAGTGATGATGAATTTAAATGATTTTAAAACAATTACTTATAAATTTATAACATTTCAATTTTCTTGACAAATGTTTTTGTCATATTCTTCTTTATGTGTCCTGATTCATGAATTCTTATTTTGCTGGTACGGTTGTATGAATAGCAGTCTGCAGACAGCTACCACACAGCACAGCTCCAAGTATGTGATACAGGTATGATTTTTCTATGTGTGCCATGAGGTGCAGAGATTGGTGGCACGGAGTTACACTCTTATTGTTTAGATGGGATGTGGTTTGTGACCAAGTCTTGTTTACCACAGTGTCCTTGCCACATAGCACATAGCCTGGCACCATAAAGAGTTCCATAAATGCTTGCCAAGTGGGAAGCTGACTGAAGAGCCCTGGGAACCTGCTTTAGGGTGTCTAGTGGCCATTTTGGCTGCTAGAGGCCCATTTAGGGGCTAGAGATACCTTCCATCTGCAGTCGTTTTTCGTTCTGGAGAGCTGAGAGGAGCCGGGAACAGGGCAGGGAGGAAGGGAGTTTGGCTGCTTGCCAGACTCAAGAGGTAGAGAGATAAGGAGGCTTCCAAAACTTTCCTTGAGCATATTCAGTCCAGGCTCTCCAGGGAGGAAAGATGGCTGGGGGCGCTGGCAGGGTCCTGCAACCATGAAACGAACAATTGTATACATGCTTAACTTCCACACATTTGCCTATTTCTGCTCCACAACAAGGAGCAAGTGGTGGAGGGAATGGCGGGTAGAGGAAATGAGAGAGAAACAGAGAGACAGAGACAGAGAGAGAGACACATGTTTTTCCACACATTGAGTTTCTTCAGGTGGGAGCTGTGAATCCGCTATTCCCTTAGCCAATTGGTACCCACATGCATCTCACAATATGAACATCTTGCTAAGCTATGCTACTCAAATATTAATTTTCGTAGAGTAAGTCATCTAAACACAGGGACTTTCTCTGGTGCTCAATTACAGGAACACTTTGTTGGACCTGTATGAGGCGGTATGTTGACCTCCACCATGACACCTTCCTAAGGGATTGTCAAAGGTTGTTTGACACTTCATCATTTCTACCTCCCGTGCTGGGCTTAGTGTCTAACCCTAGGTCACTAATAACATATGACATTGTTATATCGCTCAGGGAGCTATTCTTGATGAATAGAGAAAAAGAAACTTTTTTCCAGCCAGAGGTGCCACCGTTTCAAATAAGAAGCCAATTTGCCAACTTAGTAATATGATAACAGGCACGTGCTTGAAGACATGGCTAGCAGTCAGGTGTGTTGCTCTGAACATGTCGGATTTAGCCGGGACTTCCTAATTGTGAAGAAATGAGTTTACTTCTCTCTCGAATTAGTAAGACTCATGAAGTTTCACTTATACTGCATAAACTCTCTCCCTCAGATCGTCTTCCAGGTCCCACTTACTCCAGCTCCTAGATCATTTTCCTTTACCGTACACTTTCATCTTCCGGAATCTTTGTCCACGCTGTTCCTGCAGAGTAGAGAGTCCTTCCTCCCATCTTTTACATTCGTAGAAATCACATTCTTCCTTCAAGGTTATGTTGTAATAGCCCCTCTTGTAAATGCTTTTCTTAATGTAGGCACCGTCTATATTTGCCTTATCGTCTGATTAAGACTCATAATATAGTTAATGTGTTGTTGCATGAGATAACAGATATAGAAAAGACTTTGCCCCACACGTAAAGTACCCTACAACTGTTAATTATCATTTTTTTCTACTTTGTAGTCTAACTTTCTGTCTTCATCCTTGTATTAGTTTCCTATTGCTGCACTCATCAAGCACACAGATGACTCCAGTCCAAGCTGTCATCTCACTGCAATCACCTAAAACATCCTAAACGAAAACCACCCAGTTGAGCCCCATCAACTAATAGAACCCTGAGAGATGGTAATAAATTTTTTAAAACACTAAGTTTTCTGGGGTTTTGTTAAGCAGCAATAGAAAACCAGAACACAGCCGAAAGCATTCCAAATGATACAAAGATCCAGAAGCTGTGAGCAAATTTCTTTGCACACAAGAATCTTCTGAAGAATTCAAGTGTTGACGTGGCATATGGAAAGAATGCCAGGGCCATTCAAAGAGCCTGTACGGCTGCACAGGACAAATGGTGCTGCCAAGGCTTGAGACGTAAACAGAAACCACAGGGTGGCAATAAATTGGAAGTCGACATGCTTCGGAGCCCTCCCTGGTATCACAGAATAATCTGGGAGCTTTAAATAATAGCTATGAGAAAAATTCATTGACTCATCCATTACACATTCAACAAATACTTAATGAGAAATTTACTAGGGCAGGGAGACAGACAATAAATGAGTAAATGAATATGATATAAATAGAACAGGAACTTGGTAGTCCATGGCGGTTGCCATTATTGCTGTCGTTCCCTCTGCTACCCAACATGCTTTGTTGTGCCTTGCCTGTCGCTATCCCTCGAGCTCTGCTGTCTGAGTGCAGTCACAGGCACCACTTCCCATGGCTGGATCCTCAACACCAGGCTTGGCCACAGAGGCCTTCACTGCTGTGCTCAGGGCCTCAGCACTTAGCATCCAGTGCCACAGCCATTGCCCAGCAGTCCCTCTGAGACCACTGCATGCAAGTTGGGCACGGTGCTGCTGCTCCAGGAAAGCCCTAGGCCCCACTATCCCTCCACTCTCTGAAGGTGATTTTCTGTCTCTTGGGTCTCTGTCCATTTCTGCCTTATCTAACCCAAAAGCCCATCTATCTCTGGGAAAATCCAGGGTCATCTCAAAGATCTAGAAACCCTTAAACTACACCACCCTGCAGGCTGAGGGTTAGGATGGGCAAAGGGCGCAAGGGGCAGGGAGGGAACTCAGCCTCCAGGAACCACAATTGGCCTCTCTTTCTTGGGATAGAAGAAGGGGAGTGAAAGGAGATAGTGAGTCCACAGGAAGGAGCAAAACTTTTTATTTTCCATATTCTAACAGCTCACTCTATTGCATGTGTTTACTGGAGAAAAAAAAATTTGGTCTTGAGTCCATAGGGAAAAAAATCGTTCCGAATTCTTGCAGTACATATAAATTGTTTCTTGAACTAAAACGATGAAAGGATACATCAGAGGAAAGATTTGAAGGTAAAAAGTTCACAGCAAAGATTTTCCTTATTTATGGCCCAGCCTTCCCTTGAAATGAACAGTATTTCAGTTCATATCAGGATAATTAATAGACCTAAGAGAGCAGTATTCCTAACAAAGGTGATTCTTAAAAGGGCCTATGGCATTAAAAAGCAAAATATACTGCACCGCATAAAATTGTCCTACGTGTCCATTTCATAATTTCAACCTTTCCAAAAAGATAAAAACTTTTTAAGGCTCAGCACTTCAGAAATTAAACACAATGAACTAAATATAAAAGTAGGTTTTGATATTGATAGATTAAAGTGCCAACTTGAAGCAATAACATTTAATAAAACCTGACAGCAATTTTAAATGGGTCATTGCCAGAGGTGTCATCATTCAACCACAGTTTCTTTCAATGTAGAGAGAGCAAAATAATGTGGAAGTTATGACTCCTTGTTCCATCAAAAAGGGAACACATCCATGGAAGTCAAGGGGCTGGAATCAGAAGACTGGATCCTTGATCTGGTACTGCAGACACCACCCTGAGGAACCTGGGTAAGTCACTGGTCCAAAAGTCCCTTTCCTCATCCCTACCTTGGGAATAGTATCACCCATACTGCCTGCCTGCCTCTCAGGGACTGCGGAAATGTGAGAAATATATGCAATCCTTTCTCAAAACCCCATACAAATGCTAATTCCCATTGTTGTTATTGTCGTCAATGCCTGAGGAGCAGTGGTTGAGATATGGCCCTAGACAGGATAGAAGGACTGTGCTCTAAGAACTTAGAGTACTTAAGGTTCAATGCTTTGTGTATGTGTGTGTGTGTGTTGATCATGTCACAGGAGGACAATACACAGAAAAGGAATGTTTTCACGAGCAATTATACAAAGAAATATTTGTTTGGGCAGAATTTTCCCCAGGTTAGTGCAAATCCCTTTACCTTCTTTAGTATTTAACTTTATTCATTATGAAAATTTTCAAACATAATACAAAAGTGGAAATATACGTTTAATTTCCATGTACTCATCAACACGCTGCTTGTTATGGACTGAATTTTCTCTTCCTAAAATTCATGTGTTGAAGCCCTGACCCCCAGTGCCTCAGAATGTGATGTATTTGGAGACAAGACCTTCAAAGGGGTGGTTAAGTTAAAATAGGGTCATTAGGGTGGGTCCTAATCCAATGTGAATGGTGTCCTTCTAAGAAGAAGAGATTGGGACACAGGAGAGACACCAGGGACACCCTTGTACAGGGACAGGCCATGTGAGGATGCAGAGAGAAGGCAGCCACCTGCAAATCAAGGAGAGAGGCCCCAGGAGAAACCAAACCTGCCAGTGCTTTGACCTTGGACTTCTAGCCTCCACAACTGTGAGAAAATAAATTTCTGTTGTTTAAGCCACGAGTATGTGGTACTTTGTTATGGCAGCCCTAGCAGAATAATATGCTGCTGTTCTTGTTTCTTCTATCCCCTTCTGTTTATTTTGCTAGAGTTCTTTAGTAAATTTGGCACTAATTAAAATATTGCTGTTTAGCTCACGGGCACTCTGTGCTCTCCTGAAATAGCAGTTAAGGACATGTTTCAGGAGAACAGCTGTCATCCTGGGCCCCAGGGCCACAGGAACAGCCAGTATCTATTATAGGAGGACCTGGGGTTGGTACTCAGAAAAGGAAGAAGCATAATCACTTGTGTTCATACAAGAGGACAGGTCCAGAGTTCCTCCCTCTTAGACCAGGGACAGCAGCACCATATTTTCTAATTCAAATTCTGTCTTTTTATGTTATAGGCCAATTTTTGCAAAATCTATTACTACAAAGTTAGAGACACACTGTAGTAAAGTCAGGGCATCCTTGAGCTACTCTGTGTAGAAAATATTAAAATATCTACACAAAAACAGAAGGTAGAGCCTTACATCCCAATAAAAAATAAAATATTCTTGACAATAGGAACCTGCTTTCTTACAGGGCTGTCAGCAAAAGGAACACACCTATGTCAGCCCTGGATAGGAATATAGCCTGGCAGCCATGCCACAGAGCTAAAGGTCAAGGTCAGAGCCCACAGTGTCAGGCCACACTGGAAAGGTATAAACTGCAGGAGGGTTGGCCCTTGCCAAACTCAGCCAGACACAAGTTCCTAGGGACCACAGGCCAGAGGCTGTTTCTACAAAGTTTTTTCAATTCCACATCTAAGGATATGGAAGGATTCAAGACTTGTGAGTAGGGAGAAGATGAGGAAACAGGAGAAAAATAGAGCCCAGAACTTCAACTTGCACTTCAGACCAATATGAAATAACAGAGATCAGGTTTCTCCTCCTGCATGAAACAACTAAAAAACCAAACAAAATACATGAAACAAAGGCTCCCATGACATTGCACATCAGGCAGTAAAGAACAGTGATCTCTGAGAGACAGGAACTAAATGAGATGAGCCCTATGAACACCTGAGTTCACTGCCTAGAGAAAGTTTCCAGGTTGTGATGTAGGGATGGAGAGCCCAGTGGTCTCCCTGAGTTGAAGATATAGAGTTGGGAATCTAGGGAGCCCAAGGTGGCTTGAGTTCACAGGACAGAGTACTGGAAAGGGGACAGCTACACAGAGAGAGAACCCAGAGGATCTTCAGAAGAGCCCCCTCAAGTATTCAGTTGAGTACTGATCAGCATATGCAGTTGAGGAAATTACCTGAGGCCTGGCAGGGGTGGGATGAGGGGGCTGGGGAATGGCAGACATATGGAAATGCTTAGAGGGAACAGTCCCAGAGATCACACAGAATCAAGAACAGTGACTGCTCCCAACAGCCAGAGGAGAAGACCTCATAATTCATGGAGCATTGCTTAGAGAACTAAGTCTCTTGCCTAAAATAGTAGGGAAAATGTAAGCCTTGACTAAACACTCTAACAAAGCTTAAAGGCAAGGCTCAAAAAGATCAAACCGTTTCTAAGTAACTTAATTGCATTGCAGAATATTTAAAGGAATGCAAAAGACCCAGCACCCACTAAGGTATAATATAAAATATCTGGCATTCAATCACAAATTTCCAGGGAGGTAAAGAACAAAAGAATACAACCCATAATGACAGGAAAATCAATCAATCAAAACTGACCCAGAAATTATACAGACAATAATTAGTAGATAAGGACAATAAAAGAGTATTGTATCACCTTATTATTGTAACTGTATTCCATGTGATGAGTAAATTAGAGGAAAGAGTAAACACATTAAGTAGAGAAATGGAAGTTATAAAGATGACCCAATCTGAACTTTTTAGAGATGTCTCAGATGAAAAACACACTAGATGGTATTAACAGCAGGTTTGACATTCCAGGACAAAGACTAGCGAACTTGAAAACATAGCAATATAAACTATCCAGAATGAAACACCAAGGAAAAAAAGACTCGAAAAAATGAACAGAACATCCATGAACTGTGGGACAATTTCAAGGAGCTAAATATAAGGATAATTAGTGTCCTAAAAGGGAAGAAATTAACAAAATATTTTAAGGAATAATGGCAAAAATTTTTCCAAATTTGATGAAAACTATAACCCCACAGATCAAGAAGCTCAACAAATCCCAAGCATGGGAACATGAAGAAAATTACTACAAGGTACATCATATTCAAATTCTCAAAAGCAGTGATATAGAGAAATCTTAAAAGAATGCAGATTTAAAAAGGTATGTTATGCAAAGAGGAAAAAAATAAGAGTTACAGTATATTTCTTGTGGGAAACAATGCAAGTTACAAAACAGCAGATAAATATCTTGAAAGTACCAAAAGAATAAATAGGGCATCTTGGAATTCTTTAACCAGTGAAAATATCTTTCAAAAATGAAGGTGAATGACACCAATTCTATAAATCTCTTCAGAAAATAATTCATATTATGAAACAGTGTTACCAAAACTAGATGAAGATAGCACAAAAAAGACAACGATAGGCCATTCTGTCTCATGAACATAGATGCAAAACTCCTCAACAAAATAGTAGCAAATTAAATCCAGCAATACATAAAAAGAACAACACATCACAACCAGTAGAGTTTATCTCAGAAATGCAAGGCTGATTCAACATTACAGAATCAATCAATCTGAGCCATTGTATTAACTGAATAGAAAAACCATATGATATTTCCAATTAATTCAGAAAAATCATTTGAAAAAATTTAACATGAATTCATGATTAAAATACTAACAACAACAAAAAAAACTCTCATAAACTAGGAATAGAAGGGAACTTCCTTAACCTGATGAAGGACAGCTACAAAAAAAAAATCTACAGTCAACATCACTCCTAAAGGTCAAGGCCTCATGCTTTCTCTCTAAGATCAAGAACAAGGCACAAATGTCTATGCTACCCACTCCTATTCAGCATCATACTGGAAGACCTAGGCAGTGCAATAAGGCATGACAAAGAAACCTCTGTTTGTAGATGACATGATCATTTATGGTACAGAAAATCCCAAGGGTTGTACAACTAAGCTCCTAGAACTAAGTGTAGCAAGGTCCCAGGATGCAAAACCAATCATGTTTCTATACACAAGCAATGAACAACTGGAAATTAAACTTTTTTAAAAAAAAATATATTATTTACATTAGCTCCAAAAAACACAAGCGTAAATCTAACAAATCATGGGCAGTATCTGTATGTGGAAAACTATGAAATGCTGATGAAAGAAATCAAAGATGACCTAAATAAATATGAAAGTTGATGTCTTCATGGATTGGGAGATTCAACATAGTTAAGACGTAGATTCTTCCCAAACTGATCTATATATTTAATGCAATTCCAATCAATGTACCAGAAGTTTTTTCATATACAGACAAGCCTAAATTCTAAAACAGATGTTGTTGGGAGTTTGGTCAAGATGGTGGTGTAGGTGGATTCTGAACTCACCTCCTCCCCCACACACAATAAATTTACAACTACTCTTGGTACAATTGCCCCTGAGAAAGAACTGAAAACTAGATGAAAAGAACCCCCACAATAAGGGACAGTGATGACTGAGGTGGAAGAGGCAGAAATCCCTTTCTAGAGATAAAAAATGCCCCCCTTTGCAAGCTGCAGAGCTTCACAGCCAGGTGGGAGCAATCCTAAGTACACAGCCTTCCCTGAAGGAGCAGGGGATCTGAGCAGAGCAGCATTGCTGCTATAAGCAGCTTTTGGACTCAGCACAGTCAAGATGAGTGTCATAATATCTGGCTTTGCTGACTATTAACTACAGCAGGGACTACCCCAGAAAAGCTAACAGACACAAGGGAAAAGAAGTCTGCTCTTAAAGGGCCCATGCACAAATTTACCCATTTTAGAAAGAAACCTAAAATCACCAGAAAGAAAGATATACAGTCCTTGGGTGAAAAGAGACCCACCTGATAGGCTCTGGGTGCACCTCAGAGAGAGGTGAGACCTCTCCAGGGACTGAGACATTGTTGGCAGTCATTAGTGTGAGCTTGTGCAGGCACATTGACACAGATGTTGGCAGACACCATTGGAGTTCTTCTGCTGGCCTGTTAGCCCAGGGGTCTGCCTCACCCACTAGAACACTGGTTTAATCCAGCTCACCCAGGGCATGTAGCCTGCCCTAGGGACTGGCCCTACCCACCAGTAAGCCCTTAGGCAACATGTGGGCCCTCGTAGGTGAGGTGTCTGGAACCTCTGGAGAAGGGTGAGTAGGTCCACCTCTGCATGGTAGGGCATACACAAGAAGCCAGTGGAGTATGTGGGGCATTGATGGAGTGTGGGGGCCCTGTGAAGTGGGGTGACTGGGTCTGCTTCAGTGGGTTGGGGGACTCACATGGAGCAGAACTGTGTTGATGGGGTGTGTGACCCTATGGTCAGTGGGGCTTGTCAGCTGCAGCAGACTTGTGCTTCTCAAACAGCCACATAGGGGATTGGTCCCACCTTCCAAAGCCTCAAACAATTGGGTGCTCCCATGCCTGAGGCCAGCCCCGCTCAACTGCAATCCTGAGAGAGGAGAGAACATCCTTGCAGGCCAGAGGCCTACAGCAATTGTAAGCCCCGAGCTAAGCAACCAGCCATGCTGGAGGCCTACTCACGTAACAGAAAAATTGCAACAGGAATGTACTATTAGACCATGTAGCCAAATGTTCTGGGGCTCCTCACACCCGATAAAGTGACTGAAGTGTCCACAGTAGCCACACACAGTTGAGCATTACAACCAGCCAGCTGGGGGACAGCCTAGCCTCCCTGGGCACCTGCAACAAAAGCAACCCTGCCACAACAGAAGGACACACATGGCCCACACAGGGGACACTCCTGGAACATTTGGAATTGATGATGAGAGAAAAGCACACTATTGGGCCTCATAAGGCATCTCTTCCAGAAGGCCACCTGTCCAAGATTGGGAGACATAGCTGACCTACATAACACATAGATATAAGCACAGAGAAAGAGGCAAAATGAGGACACAAAGGAATATGTTGCAAGTAAGGGAACAGGTCAAAACCCCAGAAAAAGAACTAAATGAAATAGAAGTAAACAACCTACCTGACAAAGAGTTCAAACAAAATGTCATAAGGATGCTCACTGATCTTGGGAGAAGAATGGATCAACTCAGTGAGAACATCAACATAGAATTAGAAAATATAAAAAAGGACCAATCAGAAATAAAGAATACAAACTGGAAATGAAAAATTCACTAGAGGGACTCAATAGCAGAGTAGATAAAGAGGAGTGGATCAGCAAGCTGGACAAAAGACTAGAGGAAATCACCCAAGCTGATCAGACAAAAGAAAAAAGTTTTAAAAAGAATGAGGACAGTCTAAGGGACCTCTTGGACAACATCAAGCACATTAAAATCCATATTATAAGTGCCCTAGAAGGAAAATAGAGAGACAAAGGGGCAGAGAATCTACTTGAACAAATAATAGCTGAAAACTTGCCTAACCTAAGGAAGGAAACAGACATCCAGTTACATGAAGAACAGAGAGCACCAAACAAGATAAACCCAAAGAGGCCCACACCAAGACACATCCTAATTAAAATGTCAAGAATTAAAGATAGAGAGAATCCTAAAAGCTGCAAGAGAAAAGCAACAAGTTACATACAAAGGAAACACCATAAGGCTATCAGCTGACTTCTTATCAGAAACCTTACAGGCTAGAA
Source organism: Equus caballus (assembly GCF_041296265.1). Lineage (NCBI taxonomy): Eukaryota > Metazoa > Chordata > Mammalia > Perissodactyla > Equidae > Equus > Equus caballus. The sequence goes on along the minus strand of NC_091701.1, from coordinate 74,082,032 downwards.
GGGAGTGGTATGATGTAAAGTGCTGAAAGGAAAAAACCTACAGCCAGAATACTCGATCCAGCAAGGTTATCATTCAGAATGGAAGGAGAGATAAAAGAGTTTCCCAGATAAGCAAAAACTAAAGGGGTTTATCACCAAGAAAGCAGCCCTACCAGAAATGCTAAAGGGACTTATTTAAGTGGAAAAGAGAAGACCACAAATAGGAATAAGAAAATTATAATAAAAAAAAAGCAATAAAATCACTAGTAAAGGCAAATACACAATAAAGTAGCAGATCAGCCACATATGAAGATAATATGAAGGTCAAAAGACAAAAGTACTAAAATTATTTATTTCCAGGATAAGAAGGTAGCAGATCCACACATACACAAACAGAGGTTAGATATGATATCAAAAATATAAAAGGTGGGAGGAGGGGAGTAAAAGAGTAGAGCTTTTAGCAAGAGGTCAAACTAAAGAGACCGTCAAGTTAATATAGATGGCTATTTAAGTAGGTTATTATATATGAACCTCATGGTAATCTCAAACCAGAAACCTATAATAAAAACACAAAAAATTAAGAGAAAGGAATGCAAACGTAATACTAAAGAAAGCCATCAAACCACATGGAAAGAGAACAAGAGAAGAAGAAAGGAACAGAGAAGAGCTACTAAACACTCAGAAAAAAAGTAACAAAATGGTGATAAGTACATACTTATCAATAACTACTTTAAATATCAATGGACTAAATACTCCAATCAAAAGGCATAGCGTGGCTGATTGGGTAAAAAAAATAAAACCCATATAAATGCTGCATACAAGAGACATACTTCAGACCTAAAGACACTCGCAAACTGAAAGTGAAGGGATAGTAAAGATACTTCATGCAAATGGCAAAGAAAATAAAGCTGGGGTAGCAATACTTATATCAGACAAAGTAGATTTTAAAACAAAAACTGTAAGAAAAGACAAAGAAGGACACCATAACGATAAAGGGAACAATCCAACAAGAGGATATAACACTTATAAATATCTATGCACCCAACATAGGAGCACCTAAAAATATAAAGCAATTATTAACAGATATATAAAGAGAAATAGATAGGAACACAATAATAGTAAGGGACTTTAACACTCTGCTTACATTAATGGATACATCATCTGAACAGAAGATCAATAAGGAAACATTGGCCTTAAATGACACATTAGACCAGATGGACTTAGTAGATTTATACAGAACACTCCATCCAAAAACCACAGAATCCACATTCTTTTCAAAGGCACATGGAACATTCTCCAAGATAGATCACATTTTAGGCCACAAAACAAGTCTCAATAAATTTAAGAAGATTGAAATAATACCAAGCATCTTTTCTGACCACAATGGTATGAAACTAGAAATCAATTACAGGAAGAAAAATCAGAAAAACCACAAATAGTGGAGATTAAACAAAATGCTACTGAACAACGATTGGGTCAATGAAGAAATGAAAGGAGAAATAAAAAAAATACCTGGAGACAAATGAAAATGAAAATATGACATGCCAAAATTTATGGAATACAGCAAAAGTGGTTTTAAGAAAGTTTATAGCAATACAGGCCTGCCTCAACAAACAAGAAAAATTTTGAGCAAACAATCTAACAGTGCACCTAAAGGAACTGGAATAAGAAGAACAAAGACCAAAATCAGTAGAAGGAAGGAAATAATAAAAATCAGAGCAGAAATAAATGAAATAGAGGCTAAAAAGACAATGGAAAAAAATAATGAAACCAAGAGCTGGTTCTTTGAAAAGATAAACAAAATTGACAAATCTTTAGCTAGACTCACCAAGAAATAAAGAGAGAATATTAACATAAATAAAATCAGAAATGAAAGAGGAGAAATTACAATGGACACCTCAGAAATAAAAAATGTTATAAGAGAATGCTATGAAAAGCTATATGCCAACCAATGGGATAATCTAGAAGAAATGGATACTTTCTTGGAATCATACAAACTTCCAAAACTGAATCAAGAAGAAATAGAGATGTTGAATAGACAAATCGCCAGTAAGGAGATCGAAATAGTAATCAAAAACCTCCCAAAAAATAAAAGTCCAGGAGCAGACAGCTTCCCTGGTGAATACTACCAAACATTCAGAGAAGACTTAATACCTATCCTTCTCAAACTCTTCCAAAACATTGAAGAGGAGGGGAGGCTTCCTAACTGCTTCTCTGAAGCCAACACTGCCTTGATACCAAAAGCAGACAAGAAAAACACAAAAAAAGAAAATTACAGGCCAATATCACTCATGAACATCAATGCAAAAATCCTCCACAAAATACTAGCAAATTGAATATGACAAGACATTAAAAAGATCATAGACCATGATCAAGTGGGATTTATTCCAGGGATGCAGGGACAGTTTTGCATCTGCAAATCAATCAACATGATACATCACATCAACAAAATGAAGAATAAAAATCACACGATCATCTCAATAGATGTAGAGAAAGCATTTGACAAGATACAGCACCCATTTATGATTAAAAACTCTGAATAAAATGGGTATGGAAGGGAAGAACCTCAACATAATAAAGGCCATATATGACAAACTGACAGCTAATATCATTCTCAATGGAGAAAAACTGAAAGCTATCTCTCTAAGAACAGGAACCAGATAAAGATGCCCACTGTCACCACTCTTATTTAGCATGGTATTGGAAGTCCTAGCCAGAGCAATCCAGTAAGAAAAAGAAATAAAAGGCATCCAAATTGGAAAGGAAGAAGTGAAACTATCACTATTTGCAGATGACATGATTTTATACAGAGAAAAACCTAAAGAATCCACCAAAAAACTTTTTTTAGAAATAATAAATGAATATGGTCAAGGTGCAGGACAAAAAATCAACATACAAAAATCAGTTTCATTTCTATACACTAACAACAAAGCAGCAGAAAGAGAAACTAAGAATACAATCCCATTTGCAATTGCAACAAAAAGAATAAAATACTTAGGAATAAATTTAACCAAAGAGGTGAAAGATCTGTACACTGAAAACTATAAAACATTGTTGAAAGAAATTGAGGATGACACAAAGAAATGGAAAGATATTCTGTGCTCTTGAATTGGAAGAATTAAAATGTCCACACCACCTAAAGCAATATACAGATTCAATGCAATCCCTGTCAAAGTTCCAACAAGATTTTGCACAGAAATAGAACAAAGAATTCTAAAATATATATGGGACAACAAAAGACCCCAAATAGCCAAAGGATTCCTGAGGAAAAAGAACACAGCTGGAGGCATCACAAGCCCTGATTTCATACTATGCTACAAAGCTATAGTAATCCAAACAGCATGGTACTGGCACAAAAACAAACACAGATCAATGGAACAGAATCAAGAGCCCAGAAATAAATTCACACATCTATGAACAGCTAATTTTCAACAAAGGAACCAAGAACATACAATGGAGAAAGGAAAGTCTCTTCAACAAATGGTGTTGGGAAAACTGGACAGACACAAGCAAAAGAATGAAAGTATACCAATATCTTTTGCCATATACCAAAATTAACTCAAAATGCATTAAAAATTTGAATGTAAGACCTGAAACCAGAAAAATTCTAGAACAAAACATAGGCAGTACACTCTTCAATATTGGTCTTAGTAGCATATTTTCAAGGACCATGTCTGACGGGGCAAGGGAAACAAAAAAAAAAAACAAATGGGAATACATCAAACTAAAAAGCTTCTGCACAGCAAAGCTTCTGCACATCAACAAAACAAAAAGACAACCTAACAATTGGGAGAAGATATTTGCAAGCCATATATCTGATATATTTTGGATATTAACCCCTTATAAAGAACTCATACAGGGGGCTGGCCCAGTGGCATAGTGGCTAAGTTTGCACATTCCACTTTGGCCACCCGGGGTTCACCCGTTCGGATCCCAGGTGCGGACATGGCACCAGTTGGCAAAGCCATGCTATGGTAGGCATCCCACATAGAAAGTAGAGGAAGACGGGCACGGATGTTAGCTCAGGGCCAGTCTTCCTCAGCAAAAAGAGGAGGATTGGCGGCAGCTAGCTAAGGGTTAATCTTCCTAAAAAAAAAAAAAAAAAAGAAGAAGAACACATACATCTCAACAACAAAAAAACTAACAACCCAATTTAAAAATGGGCAAAAGATCTGAACAGACATTTCTCCAAAGAAGATATACAAGTGGCCAACAGGCAAATGAAAAGATGTTCAACATCACTAACTATCAGAGAAATGCAAATCAAAATTACAATGAGATATCAACTCACTCCCATCAGAATGGCTATAATTAACAAGACAGGAAATAACAAGTGTTGGAGAGGATGTGGAGAAAAGGCAACTCTCATACGCTGCTGGTGGGAGTGCAAACTGGAGCAGCCACTATGGAAAACAGTATGGAGATTCCTCAAAAAGTTAAAAATAGAGCTACCATATGATCCAGCTGTTCCACTGACGCATATTTATCCAAAGATCATGAGAACGTGAATGCGTAAAGATACATGCACCCCTATGTTCATTGCAGCATTATACACTATAGCCAAGACTTGGAAGCAACCTAGGTGCCCGTCAAGGGATGAGTGGATAAAGAAGATGTGGTATATATACATAATGGAATATTACTCAGCCATAAAAAACGATGAAATCTGGCCATTTGTGACAACATGGATGGATTTTGACGGTATTATGCCAAGTGAAATAAGTCAGAAGGAGAAAGTCAAATAATGTATTATCTCACTCATAAATGTAAGGTAAAAACAACAACAGCCACGTCAATACAGAGATTAGACTGGTGGTTACCAGAGGGGAAGGGAGGACGGAGGAGGGTGAAAGGGGTGATTAGGCACATGTGTGTGGGGATGAATTGTAATTAGTCTCTGGGTGGTGAACACGATATAATCTACACAGAAATGGAACTATAATGATGTACACCTGAAATTTATATAATTTTATAAATCAATGCTCCCACAATAAAAAATAAATAAATAAAAATAAAACAGATGTTGTAAGGCAAAGCAATTATACAGCCAAACACATTTTGATAAAGAACACAGCTGAAGTACTCATGCTACCCGATTTTAAGACTTAGCATAAAGTTCCAGCAATCAAGACAGTAATATATAAGTGAAAAGAGAAACATATCGATTAATGGACTTGAATAGAAAATCCAGAAGTGATTACGCACAAATATAACGCAACAATGATTTTTGACAAAGGTGCAAAAGCAGTTCAATGGAAAAAGGATAGTCTTTTCAACAAATGGTGCTGGATCCTCAACACATACCCTACAATTTATACAAAAATTAACCCAAAGTTGACCATAAATCTAAGTGTGAAATGTAAATATATAAAAATTTTAAAAGAAAATATGGGAGAAAATCTTCATGATCTTTGGATAGGCAAAAAGTTCTCAGATATAACAACAAAAGCATAATCTATATTAGAAAAATATCGACAAGTTAGATTTCATGAAAATTTAGAACTTTTGCTCTACAAAAGATTGGTAAGAAATTAAAAATCACGCTAATGAGTGGGAGTAAATATTTGCAAATCACGTATCTGACAAAGCCCTTTTATCCAGAATAAAGAGCTCCCAAAACTCTAAAAGTAGAAAACAAACAGCCCATTTTTAAGAAATGGACCAAAAATTTGAATAGACATTTGACTAAAGAAGATATACTGACGGTAAGTAACCACATAAGACATTAGCCAATAGAAAAATGTAAATTAAAACCACAATGAAAGACCACTGTACCCTATTAGAATGGCTAAAAAATAATAATAATAACAAAAAACTGCCCATACGAAGTGTTGAAGAGGATTAGAAGGAACTGGACCTCTCGTATGTTCCCAGTGAGGTTGCAGAATGGGAGAGCTGCTCTTGAAAACAGTTTGGAAGTTTCTTATACACTTTCCATATGACCCATCATTCTCACTTTTAAATATTTACTCTAGAGCAAGAGTCATACATTTTTGTAAATACTGTTTTATTGGAGCACAGTGACTCTCATTCATCCATGTAACGACTATGGCTTTTTTCATATTCTGTGGTAGAATTGAGGAGTTGCAACAGAGACTATATGACCAACAAAGTCTACACTATTTATTATCTGTCCTTTTACAGAAAAAGTTTGCTGATCTCTCCTTAGAAAAATGAACACAAATGCTCACACAAAAACCTGCATGCAAACGTCCCTAGCAGATTTATTCATACTTGCCAAGGAAAACTAGAAATAACTCAAATGTCCTTCAGTGTGAATGGATAAACTGTGGCAAATCCATACAATGGAGTTGTATTCAGCAATACAAAGGAATGAATAATTGACGCACGCAGCAATATAACTGAATCTCAAAACAATTATGTTGAGTGAAAGAAGCCAGGCTAAAAAAAAAAAAGTACATACCGAATGATTCCAATTATACAAAGTTCCAGAAAATGGAAAATAGTCTACAATGACAAAGTGTAGATCAGTTGTTGCCTGGAGATGGAGGAAGGGGCAGAGAAGGGCAGGAGGGAGGGATTACAAATGGGCAAGAAGTTTTAAGAATGATGGACATGTTTATTATCTTGATTGTGGTCATGTTTCATAGGTGTATGTGTATATACGTAGTCAACACTTTAAATGTGTAGTCTATTGTACATAATTATATCTCAATAAAGCTATTAAAAACCCAGACCCACTTGAGTCCCATGTCCACACATTTAACTACAACGCTCTGCCTTCCCTCTCACGACAGGAAGGAGCTAAGTCATGAAAAGCTTGGGGCTTTTCATGTAATAACAGCTTGTAGTCCTTTTATCCCAAATGCTGTAATTGTGCGGGTGGAGCTGGTTAGAGTGGCACAAGCTGCCTCTTCACAGGCTCCTCTGTAGTCATCAGAGCCAGAGCCACAAACCCCCCATGAAGGGGCCTGCAGTGTTTGCCCCCATCTGGCTTCAGCCCCCACATCTGGCCCTGACTGCCTCAGTTGGCCCAGACCAAGCGTCTCCGAAGTCCTGAGAGGCCTTGACACTTCTACTGTTCAGACTCCAAGAAGCCAGAGGAGTACGGACATTTAAAATAGTGTCCATTGCAGGCTGGGGTCTCTGGAAGCAGGTCGACTGAATTGGGATGCAAGCAGCTGATCAGGGATCAACCTGTGAAAGGGAAGGGATGGAAGGAGGACTGGGCAGAGGGATGATGAAACTGTGATGGAGGTCCGGCAAAGCCTGGGCCAACTGGAGGCGAACTCTAAAGGCCCCTCCACCACCACCGTCAGAAGTGTCCCAAGTCGGGTCCAGATGTTTGGTGACTTATACCCCTGCCTCACTCAGTTACTAGATACAAGCTGACCGGGAAAGGGCGTGACTGTGGAAAGGGCCTGAGCCCCTCTCTGCAACAAGGCTGACCCTGAAGGAGCTAAAGGCTAGATGCTGCTGTCTGTCACCACCCAGTCCTTGTAGAGTCAGGGTGACTTAAAATAGCTATATATGCTCATTTCTTATTTTTAAAAAACTATTACATAAAAACAAATCAGACTGCAAAATATAAATGTGGTCTCTTCCACCATTTTGCTAGGCAGGAAACCCAAGTCATGGGAAAACAATCTGGGTCCCATAATTAATTACAAGCAGATCAACTTCACTAATTTGTCTTTTGTGCCTTTCATGTGCTGCCCGAGGTGTCCAAGCCTTGTCACAATGAGAGAGAAGATGTTGGGGGGAAGATTTAAGAGCTAGCTAAAAATAAAAAAGTAAAACCACATACCTGACCTATTAGGAAGAAACCGCATATTGTATCCAGAAAGAAAGTAGAGAAGAGTACATTAATTATGAGGATGCTTGACCGGTTACAGGAAGCCAGATAGGTGTGATGCAGTCAGAAACTGGAAGAAGATAATGAGGCAGCCAGCAGGGGCTGAGGATCATATTTACGGGTCTCTGCTCTTAAAATGAGTGTGGGCAGAAGCAGCAGGAGGGCCGGGGGCTGCCAGCTCTACGATTGACAACAGGAGAGTTTCAGGAACAGTTGCCGCAGTAGTAAGATTTACCAAATACTGATAGCAAAAAGTGAGCATGCTACAAGAATAGAAACAAGTGACTATGAGTTGGTATTTCTCAAAAATGAACTGTCAGGAGTAAGCTTTTATTAATCAAGGATACTGTTCACAGAGTGTAGAAACATAATGAATCAGAATTCACAGAACATTTGAAATGCTGGTCTAGGAAAATAAAATGTACTGCTTTTAACGATGAAAGAAAACTTCTAGAATTTCCACGGATATTAAATCAGGAGACAAGTGTAAATAGTGCTGCCAGTGGAATAAGTGGTAAAATAGGGAAGGAGGGGCCTCTGGTAGGCATCTTCTCTCCTTCCTTGGTCTCTTCCACAGCCTCACATGGGGCCCAGGGGCCCTGGCAGCCTATGGCTGCTCTTCCTCCGTGTGGCCCCCTCCTCACCGGCTCTGCCCTGATCAGCCCACAGGCACCAATCACTTTCCATCACACCTTCTGTGTGTTTATTTCTCCTGGAGACCTTAACAGAGAACGCACAGCAGAGAGCCACCAAACCCCTTTACTAGTCTCTCGTTAAACAAATTAACCCTATGTATATTATCCTTCCAGAAGCCCATGGATTTTTTAAAAAGGCCTCCAAGACACAGCTCTCAGCATGTGTATGGGGGAAATATTTTTAAGGTTGTTTAGGAGTCTTCCAGGGATTCTCAAGTCATGCAATGTAAGCAGTGACTTCTTTGCCTGTGAGCCAGGCTAGCCCAGGGTCTAACCTTTGCTAAGGTTCATATACACGTGAAGACCCTCCCGACTCCTCTCATCTTGAGGACAGTATTTTCTTTCCATGACTAATTTCCTGCCTTCTTTTATTGTTCAATTCCCTCTAAACACACGGAAGAAGCAACTGCGATGTATGGAAAGAACAAGAAGCCTGGATCTCAGTCCTGACTTTTCTAGATGAGGTCTTAGGCAAGTTACTCAAACTTCTTTGAATCTGTAATTCATCTGTAAAAATTGGTGAGAATATCTACTTTATAGGGCAGCCGTGACAAGAACTTTTTGACGCTTGGCACCAAACATGTGCTCTTGATGATGTGGGCTCTTGATGTCAGTTTCTTTTCTCCAAGTCAGAGAGTCATGAAGAGATGCCTCAGATGGCCGTGTGTTCTCCTTTGCATGCCAGCCTGTCAACAGCAACCAAATCTCGCCAGCCCCATGGAAAGAATACCCAGGGACTGAATACAAAGGAAAAGGGATACTTGTTCTGATGCTGCTAAACGTCACCTAAGGGAAAGTGCCAGATTTGGAGCTGGGCGATCTGGCCCGACTTTGCCACATGTAAGCTGCGTGGTCCTGGACCCCTGAGCCTTGGGGTCTTCAAATGTAAGAGGAGGGTAACCCATGGCTCTCTCTGTTTCAGAGGAACATAATGAAGATCAAATACAAATAAAATGGCTTTGTAACAATAAATTGTACAGTGTAACATCATGGTTCTAGAAATCCCTTGAGTAGCATAAAGGAAAATATTATTAACTGAACTTCAAGAGGAGAACTGAGAAATACTGGTACAAGAATCAATAGCTTGATTTTTAGCTATCCTACTTTCCTCCAGATACAAAATTCAACCTGGCTTCAGATACTGCCTACGTTGAAGAGGTTGAACTCATTCATTTTATTTTAAATTTAAATACAGCAAATATGTTTTTAACAACATTTTAAATATGAAAATATCAAATATTGAATGAATTACTGAGGTTAGGAAATTCACACATGCACCTAGCACCTTGCAACATATCACACTTATTTCTTAAATTGGCCAAAATACTTTTGGATGAAGATATCTGAACTTATACTGTAGCCTATATCACTCAAACTAAATTTTGGTTTCCAGAAGGAAGTCCATACCAAACTGGTACAACTACTGCTGTATGCACTATTATGAGAGTGCTATTGTTTGTTCCAATAACTGTGTCACATGGTGCTCCTAAAGAACAAATTCTTGGAGAGGGGTCACCATGGGAGGCTATATGAGAAAGGTGTTTGTGAGCATATGTGAAGTTCCCCGAGGACTCCCAGAAATAACTGGGTAAGATTTTCATCAAATGGAACTGCAAGTTCTATGTCAGCTGAGAGGGCAAGAGGTAGAAGGATATGGATTATTTTGCTTAACATGACCACCACTTGTATCACAAGCTGAAGAAGCCTGGACAAACATCCTGACATCTATAGACATTCCGGTGGAGTAGAATGCAAAGAAACAAAAGACTGATCAAAGTACCTCCACCTTGCCTATTCAGCCTTTCTAAAGTCTTGTAAAGTTCTTCAACAGAAAATTTCCAAAGTGAATTAGGCTAAATCCTTTCAAAGTCACTTTCCCTGAATATATTTTAATTAGGAAGAAAATAGAATCACCACCAACTCTGAAACCAGATGTGGTACTTAAATACATTAATGGAAAAACCTGGACTGTTTGAACTAAAGCCGTTATCTTAAGCTGTTTCATTTGGTTAAGTCTCAGTCTCTAACAAGGATCCATTATAGGCAAATGGGAAGCCGTGTACCAGTGACAAAGCACAGGGAAAGTTGTAGGATGTAGTACAAGTGGAGAGACAGGAGGTGGGAGGGTAAAGAGAAATGCCTTGGGAACGATGGTAGACACTGACACATCAAGGTATTTTCTTAACTGCAAGTGACTTGAAATTGATGAGAATATCACAGGATACAGAAACAATCTGTATTTGCTTGACTTCTAAATAACCAACTAAAAGAACACGCCTTTTCTGAAAGAAATTGCATTCTTATTTTTTCTTTCTAAAAACTTTGAAGGCAAAATTATAGATCACTGGACCCAGACACAACAGTACATATCTGAGCTCTACACGTCTCCCAACAAGCTGCTGGAACTCCCTCTCAACCTTCACTTCAGTTAGTTACCTAACCTTGGTTGCTGACTGGTGAAATTATGCCTTGTTGAGTTTACAAGTCTTGGTGGACTTCCAGTCCTGTGGCAAACTCAGTATTTCCAATTAGCCAAGGCAATTCCACTTTCTCCACCTCCATTATCTCTCATCAAACACCTGTCTATATGGAACAGTTCTTCCTCCTGGGGATAGTTACAGATTTCTTCCCACCCACCAACACCTGTGGATCTTTCTTACATTCCAGTGGAGCAAGGGACATCACTTCTCCATGTGGTACGGATCCATCCTTTGTGGAAGGAACCTCCTGCAACTGGAAAGCTCATATCCTCAGGGTAGGAGTCGCTTTGCAAGGTCAAAGTCTTTGCCTTTTTCCTTTGTGTATTATTTCTTTTTACTTAAAACTCTTGTCATTAGTGTTACCGTATACAATCCTAGGTTCTTTACCACACAAGAGGGGCCAAATAAAAACTGGAATGCAACGCTTATGGCAAGGAAAGGTTTTTATTTCAGGTGATATTTCAGCCAGGAGATGAGAGAGCGCCCTCAAATTCATCTCATCTCCCCGAAAGATGGGAGGCAAGGGGTTTCAAAGGTTGCAAGGAATGCGGTTGCTTGTGGCGGGGGTCGGGGGAGTGTGCTATGGCCTTGCTGGTTGGCACTTCCCCACCAATCTGCGTTTGGCCTTGTGAGGCTGCTCGTAGGAAGGAGGATGGCAAGATAAGGGAATCTGCAGGTGGATGTCCTTGGTTGTCTGCCTCCACAGTGGATGGTGAATTCTGGTGCCAGGAAGCCAAAGAGTAAGCAGGGAAAGGTGATGAGTGCTTTGGTTTTAACCCCATATAGGCTGGCTTTGATGTTGGGGAAACCATATCAGGGCCGTTATCATTAGCTGACAAGTAAACTGGTATTACCACAAGCCTTTTTATCTCCTCTGGTGAGAGACAAGCTTACTTCATAATCCAGGTAGTCAACTCTCCTGATCAGGGCCCACAGCTTTTTTTTTATGTCCCCAAAGCTTGTTTAATGTCCACAAAAACTAAATGTCCAATAAATTCCTATTGAAGCTATTTGCACAAGCTGGAAGACAAGGCTTCTTATTCTACTATACATAAATGATTAAGTCCCTTGAGTAATTTCTGTTTCTCCCTGGGAGTCCTACAGAAGGTCTCCTAGGAACTTTCCTCAGGACCTACCTGTGTTGTCCCAGGGCTTCTAGAAAGGCTATCTCTCAGCGACCCATTCTCAGCTCTTCCTTCCATTCTATGCAAATCTTCTCACAAGAGATAGGAGCACTAGTTTTCTCATCAAGAAATGACTAGTTTCTCAAACTGTCTATTGCAAGTGTAGTGGGTTGAATAGGCCTCCCTTAAAATTCATGTCCAGGGGGCCAGCTCTGTGGCCAAGTGGTTATGTTCCCATGCTCCACTTCGGTGGCCCACGGTTTCACTGGTTTGGATCCTGGGTGCAGACCTAGCACCACACACCAAGCCATGCTGAGGCAGCATCCCACAAAGCAGAGCCAGAAGGACCTACAACTAGAATATACAGCTATGTACTGGGGGGCTTTGGGGAGAAGAGAAAAAAAAAAAGAAGATTGGCAACAGATGTTAGCTCAAAAACAAAAACAACTCATGTCCACCTGGAAGCTCAGAATGTTACCTTATTTGGAAATGGGATCTTTGCAGATGTAAATAATTAAGGATCTTGAGATGAAATTACCCCAGTTTATGCTGGGCCCTAAATCCAATGACTGATGACTTTATAAGAGAAATCATCTGGAAACTTGGAACAGAGACACAGAGGAGGCACAAAGAAGCCATATAAAGATGAAGACAAAGACTGAAGTGATGTAGCTACAAACCGAGGGATGCCTGAGATCACTGGAAGCCTTCATTTCAAATTCTAGCCTCCAGAGCTGCAAGAGAATGAATTTCTATTGTTTTAAGCCACTCAGCTTGTAGTACTTTGTTACAGTATCCTTGGGAAACTAATACAGAGAGAGACGGTCCACCTCAATATGCCCACACCTGCCCTTCACATTCCCCACTCTCCTTTACCTAACCTGTTTGTTACCAGGTTCCTGGAATATAATCTGCTGGCCTGATGCTGATGAAGATGGTGGAAACAGTAAAAAGAACATCAGCTTCAGAATCAGATTGTGAGTCACAAAGGTGACTGAGTTATTGAGTTACAGGATACCTCACTTTCCTTTTCCATCAAGAGGAAGTAGTACCTTCCCTATTAATGAGATGATTCTGAACATTTAATGAGAAATATACATATATATATCTACACGCATGTATATATGTACTTTGAAATATTTAAAAACACCCAGGGTATCTTGATTAAAACTGGAATGTGGGCCCTTATGTCAGAGTGATATGATGTAAAATGAAACATTTCTTTATCAAATGAAATGCTAATAATCTCCAAGGTAATTAAGCTAATCAGTCAGTGTTGGTCACGCATTGAAATCACCAGAGATCCTTTTTTAAAACACGAGTCCCAGCCCACCACGTGGTCAAGTTCCACGAGCTCCACTTCAGTGGCCCAGGTTCACAGGTTTGCATCCTGGGCGTGGACCTACTGCACTCACCAGCCACACTGTGGTGGTGACCCAAAAAACAGAGGAAGGTTGGCACAGATAGTAGCTCAGGGCCAACCTTTCTCAGCAAAAGAACCCATGAATCCCACCCTAGATTAGCCTCTAGGGGTGGGAGAAGCATTGGCATTTTTTTTTTTTAACAAGGCTCTCCTTTGCGCAGCCTTTCATATTTGTTTCCATTTCACAAGACATGAAATGGAATCTTTTAATAGATTTTATCTAGTAATGTCTCCATAATTTGCTTCCTTCATATCACATCCTAGAGAATGGGATAAAGTAATGAGGGTCCAGACATAGCAAAACAGTCATACCCCAAACAGTGACCCTTGCTAACATCCCTAATAGCACAGACACTTGGAGGGAAATATGCCACTGATTATGGCTTTCATCTCCATTACAAATTTCACAGTCAAGAAGGCTGGATTTAACCCTTTCCACTTCAGTGCTTAAGTATGCAGAGTAGCTGTTTATTATACCATGGCAACTACTCTATTTTGTTGATGTGTGTGCATGTGCACACAGGGGCTGATGTGTAAGTTTGTGTATCCGTGTGTATATTCTAGTTAGCAGTGCCTAGTTTGTTATTTTCCATCTATCCCCATTCCTTTTGCTTCTCCTCTGCCTAGCCAAACAAAAACTCCAAGCACACAGTATTGCAAAGCCCTTTAACATGATCCATGCTTTGCTTCCTTAGTGAAGGAGCATTGATTGCCTTCCCATCTCAAGGGTATGCAACAAATAAGTCATTTCTGTAGTCACAGTGCATCACAATGCATCCAAAAACAAATGTTAATAAAGAAGACAGCTTTGAATCTCAAATATAGAGCAAAGCTTCTTAAAGAGAAAAGCTAGTAGTGTCCTTGGTGATACAGTTGCCTGTTGCCATGGGAATGAATCCAAAGATTCTATGACATTTCCCAGGACCACATGAGCTAAGAGGAAAGGATGCCTCTCAGACACCAACCCCATGTTCATATATTTTTCTGGTAAAACTCTGGGGCAGGGAAAACTCAAATTGAAAGGAATATAGAAGTACTCCATTATGTGGCTCAGGTATTACAAGGTTGCTCCCCCAAAACTGTTATTTTCAGCAGGTACACAAACTGCGAAAAGACAAAATGAGAGAAAATAACAACAGATCACCTAAATTTTAATACCATTAAATCCTGAAGTAAAATGTATGGGATAATAAAACTCTCACTGAAGACACCAGTAGACTTCTCATTTTCACGTCTCTGACTCTACCCCAAGACAAGCAGTACTAAGCTTTGCTGTTCACATGATCACAGGGCCAGTAGGTATGAGTGTAATAACACCATTGTCTATGTCATGCACATTTTGCCATAATCTGGGTCTCAAATAAGACTTCAAAGGACTTTGCTGACCGGTTCTGCTGCAATAGAAACCAGACCAGGAAGTCTTTCTGACTTGCTGTGTCTCTGTTCTTTATTATGGAACCCACGTTCGGAAGACAAGATAAAATTTGGCCTGCTCAGCAGCCCGTGGACACTGTGCAGGAAATCCTCACCAAGGTACAGCTTTGCTCTTCAGAGGAGTGCGTCATCACTGGCCACCTCCCCCTGGCCAGCCTGCCCCCTGGCAAGGTTCAGCCTTTTCCGAATATTGCTGCTTTTTACAGATATTACGTAGAAACAAACAAATTGCCAATCTTCAACCATTTTTGAGCTACAAAAACAGCAAGTTCTTACAGTGATAATATATTGTTATTCTGCAAGGTTTTATTTGGAATGCAGATATTAAATACTGTGATATAAAAAATCCTGTATGGTTTAAAATTTATTTAAATATGTATAGATATAACTACATCATCTACTTATGCTGTATCTAATCTGGCTAAAGGAGTTTATTTCTTAGACCTTTCTATATTTCTACAGTAAGTATGGAACACTTATTATGTGCTGGATACTGTGCTATGTACCATGCAGGTTTTTTCTCATTTAAGACAATAACTCTATTAGGTAGATACAATTATTACCCTCATTTTACAGATAATTTGAGGCTAAAGCAGGTGAAGTATCTCGCCCTAGGTCTTACAGCCCAGAAAAGGTAAAAGCTGTATTTGACCTTGGGCAGTCAGACTCCAAAACTTAACTGACCAGGGTCCTACGGCATGGTAGAGCTGGAAAGGGCCGTGGAGAGCATCTCATCTAGTAATTTTCCAATTTTTTTTTTTTTTTTACCACACTCAAAGCCTTTGAGGAAGTGGCACTTTATACAGAAGTGCTGGTGATAAAGAGTTGGAGCAGAGCCGCTTTGGTTGAACCAAGAGAAAGCAGGGGACTCCCTGAGCCTTCTGACCCCACCAGGGATGTCCACCTTTGTAAAATTGTACACCATTGATGTGTCCAAGTCTCAAGGAGCCAGCCAGCTGCATCTAATGGCCGGCTCCAAGTCCTTTCCCTTTCCAGGAGACCATGTGAATATACACCCTCCTGTCATGCCTTATGTTCTGTTCCCCGATCCAATATTTTCAAGATCCAATCCTACATGGGTTCTCCTGGTTTCACCACTATATATTAGCAAATTTTTTTTCAGTGAGTAAACTATTTCCTCCAAGAGAAGTCACTCCCCTTCTTGGACTACAAAGGGACTTTACCTTATTTACTGGTCTGGAGGAAGGAGGCAAGGTGGAGATGGATCTTGAGGAGATTAAGCATCTTCTTTCAAGGCATCTTCCTCAGGTCAGGTCTTTGAATAAGATCTAAGGAAAACAAGGCTGCTTTCCTCCACCCTATGTTTAGGGGAAAGAGGCTACTGATGCTGGCCCAGAGTTCAGAAGGATCTAGAGGTTCAATCTCTCATCCATCCAAATGTTCCCATCCCAAGTCTTCCTTATTAGGGCCCTTGTGTTTGCCTAGGGACCTGTCGCACCTGTGCATTCAGCCCCCTTTAGCTCTACCGCGTCGGCATGATTTTCAACACTAGTCTTCCCTGTGGCCTCATGAGAAGAGAATCTCCCTGAATGCTGCCTTGAAGGACCTCTGGTTTTATGGCTCACTCTAGTTGACAGTTGGCTGAACTGAGCCTGTTGTTTTTGTTCTGGAAGATTTCCACAGCCAGTGCCACAGTCCTTCAAATCACTAATACCCCTATACCTTTCAGGTGCTAGAGCAACTACTTCACCTTCCCTGTGCTGCCTCCTAACCTACCCCAGGTGAGTCCTTTTTATTGTGATGCTTCAGTATGCTCCAGGTTGTTACCAGGAACCATGCACTTACAACCAGCAATAGGTCCTTGTTGCTATTTGACTAGTGAGTGAGTGTCCCAGAATGCCATCTTAAAGGTCTGCTTTCTAGAGCTATTCTTGATACCACTGGCTTATTCCAAGTTCCCTCCACATCCCCACATAAGACAACACTTCTGTGTAGTAGCTTATTTAGTTGATGATTCCAAGGAAGAGAAGTGAACCACCAGGAAGTGTGAGAAAGGGGGAAAAAATGTGTATATATTTGTATATATATTTTATTGATATTGCAACTGTGGACAACAAAGGCTCGATTTCACTAGGACCTCCTGAGCAGCATAGAAAGTATCTCAGAAAACTGTCATGTGGAAGGACTAGAGGCAGAGACATTCATTCACTAGGTACCTACATCGTGTAGACTAGCACAGATCATCATTCAGCACCTCCTTGGACTCTGAAGATTGGGTTTCCTGGGATTCCCGACTTGGAACTCTTCTCTGGCTCCACATTCTTCCTGAGTGATCTCCTATGCCCAAGATTTCAACTCTATTATAAATGCCTATTTCATTGTGGGTTTGATTTGCATTTCCATGATGGCTAATGATATCGAGCATCTTTCTATGTCTTAGTTGGCTGGTTGTATATCTTCTTTGAAGAAATGTCTATTTCAGATCTTTTGCCCAATTTTTAAATTGGGCCATTTATCTTTGTATTGTTGAATTGTAATAGTTCTTTATATATTGACAGTTTCTTCACAAACAAACCCTCTCTTAACCCCACACTCTCTGCCTAGAACACTCAAGTATCAACCCCACTCTTGGTCTCATCCTTAGGGCTCCACCTGGGCTTCCCTTCTTGTGGGATGTCTTCCCACACTCCCTCTAGATGAGTTTAGGAGATCCCCATGAGCAGTGTTGGCATCCTGTCCTTCCGCTATCAGGATACTTGAAAGAATTCTTTTATTAAGTGCCAACTATGTACCAGGCATGGCTCCCATTTAAGTCCCTCCACAAGCTCATGAGGTATCTACTATTATTAACATTTTATAGATATTGAAACTCTATTTTCTATTAAGTAGAGGAGATTGAATATGAACCTAGTAAATCTAATTTCAGAGCCTGTGCTCTTTGACTACATTGCTTCCTTTGTTTTTTGTATACATATACTGTATCAAGAACATTTATAGTGGTTGCTTTATTCAACTATCCATCTTCTCCTCTAACTATACCTTGGACAGGGAAGAACTTATCTAATTTGCTCACCACTGAATTTCCAGACCTATTCCAATGCCCACTATATCATAGTTGCTTAATAAATTATTATCATATTAATTAATTAGTTAATTCATGGCTCAAATAATCAGACTATGCCTCACTCTGCTTAAAGACTTTTGGTGGATTTCCATTAGATAAGTCCAAATCATTTTGCAAGCCCTGGGAAGGGCTCCCGGCTGACTACAGCAGCACCCTCTCCTCTCTTTTCCTCGCCTCCCTTAAACCACACACGTTACATTCCAGTAATGCTCTTTGTAACCTTAGACCTCATCAAGCCATTTTATAGTATAAATCATTGCTGGAAATGTTTGTCTCTACAATTTTTACCTAGAAAACTCACCTCCTGGAGACCCACTGCACTTTTTCAGGCAAATTTCCCTGATACACAGTGCACCCCCTCCACACAGGTACCCTGTACACATGTTCATCCTTCCGTCCTCTGTGCTATCACAGGATTTTGCATATATTTTTATAGTCATTATCCAGCTGTATTATAACCTTATTTACTAAGATCTCTGCTTCATCTAATTGACCACAAACTCTTTAAAGAATCTTTACCCACAATTTTTTTTCTTTTTAATCAGGATGTACCTTTGAGTTGATGTTCTCCTATTGCTGAATTGACAGGAATTTTTGTTGTTGTTTCTAAGTAGTACATAAAATAATGGTACATCTTATAATTTATGGTGCCTTAGATCAATGAAATACAGTACCTGGTACTACAGTATAGGTGTTCAATAATATGTATTCAATAAATGTACCTACTATGTAATAGATGTTCAATTAATATTTTTTGAATAGTATTGAATTAAGACTTCTGTTTGGTTCAGAGCTGTGAAAATTCTTCTCTACTAATGAATTTTTATCTTTCTTTGCTTTATATGAGAGCTTTATTATTCACTCTGTCATGCTTTTTGCCCAAGTTATCTAGAAGCCCAGAGCTAACTCTTACAGCCAATTACAGAAAATTAACTTGCTAATGTTAGCCATTATTTCGAGGTACCAAATCTAGAAACAAGGGAAATATTTTATTTTGATTAAATAAACATGGAAAAGGGGCCGGCGCGGTGGCATAGTGATTAAGTTCATGCTCTCTGCTTCAGCGGCCCAGGGTTCAAGGGTTTGGATCCCTGGCGCAGATCTACACACCACTCATCAAGCCATGCTGGGGCACTGACCCACATACAAAATAGAGGAAAACTGGCACAGATGTTAGCTCAGGAACAATCTTCCTCAAGCAAAAAGAGGAAGATTGGCAACAGAAGTTAGCTCAGGGACAATCTTCCTCACCTCCTAAAAAAAAAATTTCAGAAAACAATTTTAGAAAAACAAACATGGAAGACATCAGCTACCCTTGCTATAGAAGGGGCAGCCTACTGTACTGAACTAGATCACAGGAGCTAAGTGCTCTTTTCATGGAGATAGGAGACACAGTGACAGCAGATGTGTTTGGGAAGAAGTTCAATTTTAAAATGTAGAATTATTGGTCTTGGAAAAATACCCCAGGGGATGAAAAGATTCCAGAATGAATCCTTGAGTAAAGGTCAAACATTTTCCTGAAGCAAAGTATATATATAATCTTCCCCACACAGCTTCTGTCAGCTCATTTATGATGTTGTGCCAGTTGCTTTAGAACATTCATGAAATGGATATTTACAGGGTGCTCCCTACATACCAGGCACTGTGCTGGAAGCTGGGGTCATAGTGGTGAAGGAGACAGATGCAGTCCCTGCTCTCATAGTGTTTCTATTTTACTTGGAGAAGGCTGATAATAAACAAAGAAATCAACAAACAAACACAATGCTTCAAACAGTGATGGGCTAGAGAGTATTCGGGGACATTATTTCAGATTGTGTAGTCAGGGAAGGTCTTTCTGAAAAGACGACATTTGAGACCAGAGTCATACCCAAAAAAAACTAGAAAAGAAAAGATCGAGTACAGAGGCACGAATGAGCTTCGTGGATTTGAGGTTGGAATATAGTGGCCAAGGGGCCAGCAGAAAACGAGGGCAGGGTCTTAGCTCGGGCTGCCATAACAAAATACCAGAAACTGGGGGGCTTAAACAACGTTGATTTCTCACAGTTCTGGAGGCCGGCAAGTCCAAGACCAAGGTGCTGGCCAATTCGGTTTCTCGTGAAGGCTCTCTTCCTGGTTTGTAGACATCTTCTTGTAACTTCACATGATGGAAAAGAGCGAGCTCTGGTCTTTCTCTCTTCTTATAAGGACACCAATTCCATCACAGTGGCTCCACCCTCATGACCTCGTCTAGAGCTAATTACCTCCCAAAGGCCCACCTCTAATACTATCCCATTAGTTAGAGATTCAACACAGAAATTTTGAGGAGACACGAACATGAAGTCCATAACAGGTAGTGAGTTGGAAGAAGCCAGACTTACAGGTCATGAGGCTCTTGGCTGGGAATTTGGGTTTTAAGTGCACTCAGAAGCTATTGGAGGGTTTTAAGTAGAAACGTGATACAGTTATATATATCTCTCTCTATAGATACATATCATATATATCTCTATATAAATACATATCTAAATCATATATCTATATAGAGATATATATCTCTCTGTATATTTATATATATATAGAGAGAGAGATCTATGCACACATACATAAACATATATACACATACAGATATATGCTTACATATAGTTTTTCATTCATTCTGACTACTGTGGAGAAAATAGTCTAAAGGGTCTACTTGGAAGCTGTTTCAATAATCCTGGCAAGACAATAGTGGATGTAGGTGAAAGAATTAGAGATGGAAGGGAGCAGGAAGATTCTAGATCTATTTGTGTGAAGTGGCTAACGGCACTGGTTATGGATTATATAGGAGTGTGACAGAAGGAGTAGAATGGAGATGGCCCTCCGGGATTTTTGCTGAAGTTCCTGGGGAGATGGTGATGCTATTTAGTAGGAAGGAAAAAGACAGGGAAAAACAGGTGGTAAGGGGGTCGGGGGGTTGAGAAATCAAGACTATTACATGATAATTTGACTTTAAACCTCTCCTAGTCACAATGGCAGAAATACTGCAGGCATGTTTGTGACTATAAAAGGGAATAAAGCATTATTTTGTAAATTGAGACAAAGAGGTATTGCCATCTTATGATTCCTTGCACATACTTTGAGTAAAGAACATAATCTATTCATCACTGACAGAAGAAGGAGCTCATAATCCATAAAGCTTTATCTATCTGTGGAATATATTTTTCATGATTATTTAGAAACTGTTCAAGAAGGATAGAATTAGTGAACACTATTTTCTTACTCATAAATTTATTTTAAATCTCAGAGGTATCAAAATGTTCTATACACAAAAATTGGGGTAAAATCTGACACTATTAACAAATGAACAAATCTAGAAACCAATTTTAAAAACATATTCCTTACAATTTTTTAAAATAGCAGAATTATATTCCTTAAATTGTCATGTTGAATTCCTTCTCACAACTCAGTTGAACAGATGGCACAGAGAAATTAATTGATAGTAAAGAAATCCATTGTGTTATTTCAACCAAAAAAAAAAAGAAAAGAAAACCCTCCTAATTTGGTGACTGCTAAAATATACAGCTTTGGTGCGAAAGCCCTTTGTTTCCACGGTGGAGGACAGTCTGCTGTGGAACACCTGCCGTATGGGCAACACAGCTTCTCTGAGCAAACAGAAGAGGTAACGAGTGAGAAGTGCGAATGGTACACAGGAGCCCAAATCAAATGAAGACGGTACAAGGGTAAAAGCGGGTTTGATTTGGTCAAGGAGCAAACTCAGAGTGTTAGTTGATTTATCTTTGCCTGGTGGCCTGCGGGTGAGATTTTTAAAAATTTTCCAGAGAGATTGGTGTTTCTCTTGCTTGAAAGGCTAATTGAAAATTTGGGCCCAAGAAGGAATCAATGAACAAATCACAGAAACAGGAAAACATCCAGAGTGTGGCGGGGAAACAGAAGGAAGACGGCCCCGGAAAGAGAAGAGGTTTTGAAGGTTAGCCTTTAATCATAATTCTAGACCTTTCCCCCATGTGTCCTCCTGTTGCTCTCCCAAAAGGAATAAAGGCCTTCATGGTTACTGTGCACTGAAACTTGACCCTATGGTTTCAGTGCTAGGATTCCTCTATTCTCCTGGCCCCACAGGCCCAGCAGGATTGGACTTCATGAGGGAAAATCAGAACACGTGGTGTCCTGGGTATGGGTACACTGAAGGGCACTGTGCAGAAAGTCTGAAATCCAGACCCTCCAGCCTACAAGGTCAAGTAACTTCTACAGTATGTGCTGACTAGCAGCAGCTGCATCTTCTAAGTAAAACAGATAAACAGAACTTTCAACAAACAGGACATTAATATTAGCTGCTGAACAAAACCTCTAATCTTTGAACAGCTACAATGCCCTTGAGATTTTATTTGAATAGCATTCTTTTCCATTCAGCTGTGCCTCGTTGCTTTCTTTAGAGATAAGAAGCGCTGTACAACATTCTTGTAAAAGCTATTGTTATACTTTCCTATGTCAGTGGTTTGTTTGATCCATCAAGTAATTGTGAATTCCTTGTTGAGAAATACCGAAATCTGTGGTTACATAAATAAAAGACAGATAAAACAGACTACTAAGCAATGTGCCAGGGGCTGTGAGTATGTTTGTTTACTTCAGCAATCCTCAAATCTAAACATTTATGCATTATATTTCATAAAGAGACTGTACAGAGAGATGACAATGTTTATACGGCACACTTGGAAACGGACAAATGCAGACACAAAAAGTTAGTACAGCAGCATCAAATCTACCAATCTCCAAACAAACAAAATACCTATATAAAACACATATTCATATCTATTTTCACATATATATATTCCAACACATTCTAATATACATTCCAATTAGGGCCTGGGGAAATATAAACAATTGGGAGCCTAGAAGTCCATTTACCCCTAATGCCACCAGGATGCCAGTAACATGTTCACTGTGATGAAAATGTGAAGAAATTCCTACCTTTGCATCCTCGGAACTTCCTTCAGTTTAAGCTTCAATCGACCATGACCTGCTAGTCCACTTCCTTCTATCTTGTTGAGAAGACACTGCTAAAATAGCTGTGGAGAAATGAAAAGTCACCAAGCTGAGAGCTGGTAAGTATAACTTGTAGGCCCCCTGGACAAAGGAATCTGCCTTGGTTTCCCCAACAGACGAATGGGCCTTATAAAACCTGTCACAAAACATAAGAATGTTGCAAAACAAAACACTACAGCATTTAGGAATAAAATCAATAAAAACACATAAAATCATTCCTTTTTATTACCACAAAGTTGTCTTTTTATTAGAAATTGGAACACTTGAGTCCTTGCTCAGTGTCAAGGCCTTAACCCCAAGATAATCTGATCACTAATAGGTAACATGAGACCCTGCAGCTTAAGAGCAAAGATTCAGTTCTTCACTTAAACTTTACATAAGGGTTTTAACAGCATTGAAGCTAAAAGTGAGGAAATCTAGCAAGAATAAACTCAATGCCTTTTTTTTTTTAAAGATTTTATTTTTCCTTGTTCTCCCCAAAGACCCTGGGTACATAGTTGTATATATATATATATTTTTTAGTTGTAGGTCCTTCTAGTTGTGGCATGTGGGACGCCACCTCAGCATGGCTCGATGAGCAGCGCCATGTCGGTGCCCAGGATCTGAACCGGCAAAATCCTGGGCTGCTGAAGCGGAGCGCGTGAACTTAACCACTCAGCCATGGTCTGGCCCCCATGCCATTTCTTAAGAAAACAAAATGCTTGGATAAGAGTAATCAGAAAAGAAAATCAGTATGGATTTATAAAAATATTTCATAATGTAAAAGTAAAGATCATAATAAAAATCCCTATAACACAAAGGAACATGACAAGAGGTATGGAAGGTCATACATATAAATTTGTTTGTAAGAAAATTTGATAGCATCTCTTTTACACTCAGTGAAACTCAAGAACCTGATTTCTATGAAATGAGAAATCTTGCTCCATCATTATCATGTGACTTTGGGAAAATTACTTAATTTCTCTGTGGAAGATGAAAATTTCCAAAAATGGCAACTGCAGCGTTTCCGGTTCCACATGCTCCCTCAGACCCTTAGACCTCATCACTAGTGGAAGTCTACCGCACCCCTCCTCCCTGACACTCCATGTGCCTTTGCAGCCACGTCAATGAATATAATGTGGTAGAAATGGCGCTGTGTGACTTACAAGGCTGGTCATAAAAGGTGATACATCTTCGTCCTGGCTCGCCCGTGGGCCTTGCAGCTAAGGTCTCAGCCAACAGCCCGCCAGCATCACCTACCATCTACGGGTGGGAACAAGTCTTCAAATTATTCCAGCCCCTAGCCTTCAAATTATCCCAATTGACACTGAGTGGAACAGAGATGGGTACCCCTGTTAAACTCTACCTCAGAGGCAGATAGGTGAACAAAATAAACGGACTTGATTTCCTCAACTGCTAGGTTTTAGAGTGATTTGTTATGCAGCAATAGATAGCTGAACATACGCGAAGTCTCAGTTTCCCCGTTCTAAAATGGGAATTATAGTAATGTCAATCTCTAAGACCGTTTTCAGACCTAAATGACATCATGCACGGAGCATTGCGCACAGTTCTTGGTACATAGAAGACACAGTAAATGTTAACTATTAAGTTGTGATCAGAAAATAGAAGAAAAGGGGAAAAAGCTGTCTGAGAGGCAAGGAGCAATTTGAATAAAGAGCTGAATGACAGAAAGAAGAAACACTTTGAAATGAAAAATGTGATCAAATATTAAACAGCAAAATTGACAACGTATAAAACGGAATTTTTGTTGTAAAGGAAAGTCACAAGAAAATCTCCCAGGATACAATAAAAAGTGCATGAAAGTAACATGATTACAGAAAAGATGAAGGAGAGGAAATTGTAAGTGAGCAGAGTGAAGCCAACTTGTTAAGCTAAATGGCCCCAGCCCCTCCTCTGTGCTCTGGACTCGCTGCTCTGGACGTACTCTAAAAAATTCGCATGCTCTCCTGATTTATGGCCTCTGCTTACATATGTACTCCCCAATAGCTTGATAAATAAAAACTTTGTTCTATGAGTTTCTCTCCAGGAGCAGGCTGACCACAGGCAGGAAACACACCTACAGGTTATCCATCACAGCTGACAGAAGAATGGAATAATAAAAGACCCTGGAGTCAACCATACCTGAAGGAAACCCCCTCCTTACTGCCCATTTTCCCTATATAGCTGCCTCAAGATTCTGTAATCCTTGAAGATGAGTCTTTTTGAGAGATTTGTCTGCCGTCCTCCCAATTATGCCAGCTAATCGAATTAAAACCTCCTTTGTTGATCTCTAAGGCGTCGTGATTGACTGGCTCAGGCGGCAGCTAGCAGAGCGAGCCCATTGCTTGGTATCAGTAAGATGATATGACTGATTGCTGTTCCTGAAGAGACTTGAGCAGACACACAAAAGCAAATATGTCTCTAACCCCCTCCCACACACACACGAAAACGCAAAACGAAAGCTTTTACAAGCTAAAAAAAACACCTAACTCTACAAAGTCAATATTTCCCAAATAAAAGTAAAACTGAACTATCTGAACATACACAAAGGCAGCATCTTGAACATCAAAGGAAAAAAGAAACCATATACAGGCAGGGGAAAGTTTATTTATAAATATAAATAGAGCTATCTCAAAATTGTTAGTAATGTAGACACTACTGTGCGTTTTAAGAGCTTCATTGAGGTATAATTCCATACAATAAGTTGCACATATTGAAAGTATACAGTTTGATTGTTTTGACCTATGCATAACATGTGAAACCATCACCGCAATCAAGATAACGAACATATACATCATCCCCAAAGGTGTCCTTGTGCCACTTTGCAATCCCACCCTCCCCACTCCACTGTCCCCAGACAACTACTCATCTGTCAGTATTCATTAGCTTGCATTTCCAAAAATGTCTACTATTGAATATAAAGTATGTACTTTTTGTCTGACTTCTTTTACTCATTATAATTGTTTTGAGGTGTGGCAATTTGTGTCTTTCAAGGAATTTACGCATTTCACAGAAGTTGTAGAATTTATAGGCCTAAAATTTTTAGATTCCCTTGTTATCCTTTTAATATCCTTAAAATCTGTATTGATGTCACCTTTCTCATTCCTGATATTGGTAATTTATGTCTTCTCTTTTTTCCTCATCTGTTTGGCTAGAGGTTTGCTAATTTTCTTGATCTTCCCAAAGAACCAGCTTTTGGTTTTATTGATTTTTCTCTACTGTTTTTCTGTTTTCTACTTCATTCATTTCTGATCTGATCTTTATTTCCTTTTTCCTACTTTGAATTTAATTTTCTCCTCTTTTTTCTAGTGTCTTAAGACTGAAACTGAGATTTTTGGTTTGAGAACTTCTTTTCTAATACGGAACTTTCTTCTTTTCTTCATTTCTGTAGTATTAACTGCTATAAATTTCTCCTATGTATGGTTTAGTGTCATCCCATGAATTTTGACGATTTGTCATTTATGTTCAAAATGCTTTCTGATTTTCTTTTTGATTTCATTGACTAACGAGTTATTTAGAAGTACTTTCTTTAGGTTTCAAATATTTGGAGATTTTCCAAAGATCTTTCTAGTGTTGATTTCCAGTTTAATTTCTTTGGAGTCAAACAACACACTTTGTATAATATTAATCCTTTTAAATTTATTGAGACTTGTTTTATGATCCAGAAGGTAGCCTATCTTGGTAAATGTTCACGTACACTTAAAAAAAATGTGTATTCTGCCAAGCTGCGTGTTCCCAATTATGTCAAGGTAGTTGATCATATTATTTAAATCTCCTATATCCATAATTGTTTTCTATGTGTTCTATCAATTATTGAGCCAGTTATATTGAAAACTCTGACTCTAATTGTGTAATTGTATATTTCTCCTGGCAATTCTATTAGTTTTTGCTTCATGTGTTTTGAAGTTCTGATATTAGCTGCATAAACACTTAGGACTGTGGAGGGCACTTGTGTTGCTTCCACATCCTGGCTATTGTGAATAATGCTGCAATGAACGTAAGGGTGCATAAATCTCTTTAGATCATTGATTTCAAGTTCTTTGGATAAATACCTAGTAGTGGGATAGCTGGATCATATGGTATTTCTACGTTTAATTTTTTGAGAAATATCCATACTGTTTTCCATAGTGGCTGCATCAGTTTGTATTCCCACCAGCAGTGTATGAGGGTCCCCTTTTCTCCACATCCTCTCCAACATTTGTAGTCTTTGTCTTGGTAATCATAGCCATTCTGACCACTGTAAGGTGACATCTTATTGTAGTTTTGATTTGCATTTCCCTAATAATTAGTGATGTTGAGCACTGTTTCATATATCTGTTGGCCATCTGTATATCTTCTTTGGAAAAATCTCTTCTCATATCCTCTGTCCACTTTTTGATTGGGTTGTTTATTTTTTCATTGTTGAGTTGTATGAGTTCTTCATACATTTTGGAGATCAACCCCTTGTCAGAAATAATTTGCAAATATTTTCTTCCAGTTGGTGGGTTGTCTTTCCATTTTGTTCATGGTTTCCTTTGCCATGCAGCAGACTTTTAGTCTGATGTAGTCCCATTTGTTAACTTGTTTTTGTTTCCCTTGACTGAGTAGACATGGTATTTGAAAAGATGTTGCTAAGACCAATGTCAAATAGTGTACTGTCTATATTTTCTTCTATGATTTTCAGGTCTTACATTCAAGTCTTTAATCCATTTTGAGTTAATTTTTGTGTCTGGTGAAGATAACGGTCTACTGGCATTCCTTTGCATGTGGCTGTCCAATTTTCCCAACACGATCAATTGAAGAGATTTTTCTTTCTCCACTGTATGTTCTTGGCTCCTTTGTCAAAGATTAACTTTCCATAGATGTGTGATTTTATTTCTGGGCTTTCAATTCTCTTCCTTTGATCTGTGTGTCTGTTTTTGTGCCAGTACCATGCTGTTCTGATTGCTATAGCTTTGTGGTATATTTTGAAGTCAGGGATTGTGACGCCTCCAGCTTTGTTCTTTTTTCTCAGGATTGCTTTGACTATTCAGGGTCTTCTGTTATTCCATATAAATTTTAGGATTCTTTGTTCTATTTCTATGAAGAATGTCATTGGGATTCTGATTGGGATTGCATTGAATATGTAGATTGTTTTAGGTGGTATGGACATTTTAACTATGTTTAGTCTTCCAATCCATGGGCATGGATTATCTTTCCATTTCTTTATATCTTCTCCAATTTCTTTCAATAATGTCTTATAGTTTTCAGTGTACAGGGGTTTCACCTATTTGGTTAAGTTTATCCCTACATATTTTATTCTTTTTGTTGCGATTGTAAATGGGATTGTATTCTTGTTTTCTCTTTATGCTAGTTTGTTGTTAGTGTATAGAAACGTAAGTGATTTTTTTAAATTGATTTTGTACCCTACAACTTTGCTGTAATTGTTGATTATTTCTAACAGTTTTTTCATGGATTCTTCAGGGTTTTCTATCTACAGAACCACATCATCTGCAAACAGCAAGAGTTCCACTTCTTCCTTTCCAATTTAGATTCCTTTTATTTCTTTTTCTTGCCTAATTGCTCTGGCCAAAACTTCCAATATTATGTTGCATAGGAGTGGCAAGAGTGGGCACTCTTGTCTCATTCCTTTAGAACAATGATAATTTAACAAAGTCACAACATCTTCCTTTAACACTTCTTGCAGTGCAGGCATGCTGGTGATAAACTCTTTCAGCTTCTGAAAGTCTTTATGCCACCTTTATTTTTTGATGGTACTTTCTAGGTGTAGAATTCTAGGGTTAAGTTTTTGCTGCTCTTTCAGTACTTCAAAGAAAGTTGCTCCATTGTCATCTCACTTGCATGGTGTACAATAATAAATCTGTTGTCTTTCTTGTTTTCTTTGTACATACATGTCATATTTCACTGTCTACTTTTAAGATTTTCTCATTATCACTACTTATGAACAATTTGATTTGATTATGATGTGCCTTAGTTGTTTCCCTCGTGATTCTTGTCCTTGAGATTTTTTTAAAGATTCTTGGATCTGTGGGTTTATAGTTTTCATAAAAGAATGAGAGGTTTTTCAGTCATTACTTCTTCAAATACTTTTTCTCTCCCTCCCTCTCCAATTTCATATATATTACACTTCTTGGAGTTATTTCACTATTCACTGGCTCATTATGTAAATTCTCTTTTCTCTTTATATTTCTTTTTTTATAACTTTTTTTACTGATACTTTATATACCATAAAATTTACCCTTTTAGACTGCACAATATTTTTTAGTACATTCACAAAGTTGGGTGACCATTACCACTATCTAATTCCAGAATGTTTTCATCACCCCAAAAAGAAACCTCTTACCCCTTAGCAGTCACTCCCCATTCCACTTCCTCCCAGCCCCTGGCAACCACTAGTGTACTTTCTGTCTCCAGAGATTTGCCTGTTATAGGAAGTTCATATAAATGGAATCATACAATATGTGGCCTTTGTGCCTGGCTTCCTTCACTTAGCAAAATGTTTTCCAGGTTCATTCATGTTGTAGCATGTATCAGTACTTCCTTTCTTTTTACTGTTGAATAATTCATTGTATAGATGTACTATTTTTGTTTATCCTTTCACCAGTTGATGGACATTTGGATTGTCTCCACTTTTTGACTATTATGAATAATTATGCTATGAACCCTTGTGTACAAGTTTTTGTGTGGGCATATGTTTTATTTCATTTGGGTATACCTAAGAGTAGAATTACTGGTCACATGGTAACTATGTTTAACCTTTTGATAAACTGCCAGGCTGTTTTCCAAAGCAGCTGTACCATTTAACATTCCAACCAGCTGTATATAAAATTCCAATTTCTCCACATCCTCATTAACACTTGTTATTATCTGTCTTTTTTATTATAACTATCCTAGTGGATGTGACATGGTATCTCATTGTGGGAGTTTGTAGGGTTTTTTGTTTGTTTTTTTGAGGAAGATTAGCCATGAGCTAACATCTGTGCCCATCTTTCCCTATTTTGTATGTGGGACACTGCCACAGCATGGCTTGATAAGTCGTGTATAGGTCTGTGCCTGGGATGCAAATTGGCAAACTGTGGCCACTGAAGCAGAGTGCATGAACTTAACCACTATGCCACTGGGACAGACCCTTATTGAGTTTTAAATTTTCCTTACAATTAACGAGATTGAGCATCTTTCCATGTGCTTATTGCTCATTTGTATATCTTCTTTGAAGAAATGTTTATTCAGATCTTTTGTCCATTTTTAAAATTGGGTTTCTTTTTATGATGTCGTAGTAGTTTTTTATATATTCTGGATGCCAGTCCCTTATCAGATATATAATTTGCAAACTCATTCTGTAGATCATCTTTTCACTTTCTTGACGGTGTCCTTTAAAGTACAAAAGTTTTTCATTTTGATGAAGTCCAATCTCATTTCTTCTTTTGTCACTTGTGTTTTTGGTGTCATATCTAAAATTCATGATCTTAACCTAAGATCACAAAATTTACTCCTATATTTTCTTCTGAGTTTTATAGTTTTATCTCTTTATAAGTGGCAGAAATTGCATTTAAAAACTTTTAAATTCCCCAGCACAATCTCCAAAACCCAGAGTAAACATCATAATAATGATGAAATATTGGAAGCTTTCCTCTGAGATTGGGAATGAGAAGGGATGTTCATTAACATCATTTCTATTGAATATTGTACTGGAAATTTTAACCAGTTCAACAAAGCAAGAAAAATCAATAAGACATATAAATATAAATGTATAAGGATCAGAAAGGAAAAAAATAAAACTGTCATTATTTGCAGATAACAGGATTGTATACCTATAAAATCCAGAATAATATATAGATAATTAAAATTAACAAGTACATTTAGCAATTTCACATTATATATAGCCATCATAAAATAATCTATTGTACTTTCTATATCCCATATATAAGCATTTGAAAATTTGAATTTTAAAATGTTACTATTTCTAATAGCATGAAAACCATCAAAAACCTAGGAATGAATCTAATGAAAGATGTGCAAGGCCTTTACACAGAAATCTATAAAAGTGTAGTAAGAGAAATTAAATAAGACCTAAATAAATAGAGAAATACACCATGTGAATGGGTTAGAATACTCAATAATGTAAATATGTCAGAACTCCCCAAAATGAAATATACATTCAATGTGAGACCAATCAAAATTCCAGCAGGTGTCTGATAGAAATTGACAAGCTGATTCTACAATTTATATGGAAATTCAAAGAGCCAAAAATAAACAAGAAAATGCTGAAGAAGAGAAGTGGGAAGCCTACACTCTCTGATATCAAAACATTATAAAGCTATAGCAATGAAGACAGCGCAGTAATGTTGCCAGGACAGACACAGACCATCATAACCAAATAGATTCCAGAAATAGACACACACAGACATGGGTGCTTCATTTTTCACAAGGAAAATGTGACACTACAGAGGCATGGACAAAGGACATTTATCTTTACAATAAATGGACTGGGTCAATTGATTATCCATGTTGGGAAAAAATAAAATTGGACCTCTATCTTACACTATACACAAAAATCAATTCTAGGGAGATTGCATATTTAAATGTGAAAACCAAGAAAGCTACTAGCAGATAATATAAGAAAATATCTTCACGAGCATAGAAAGGCAAAGACGTCTTAACACCAACCACAAAGGGAAAAAATTATAACTTAAATTAGGGATCTGTACATCAAAAAACATTAGCAATACATATGACAAATACAGGGTTAAGATTCTCATTAAGCGAATGTCTCTTAAAAATAGATAATAAAAAGATAAACATTTACCACCCTTACCCAAAAGTGAGCAGAAAACAAAAATAGAGAATCTATAGGAGATTTTTTATAGTCAGTGAACATACTAACATGTTCAATCTCACTAGAGAGTAAAGATAAAGAGAAATAAGATTTTTTAACCGAGTAGATTGGCAAAGATGACAATAAGAAAAAATAAATTTGGTATTAGCCAAGATTTGAGCACTCTCATAAACTCCTGGTGGGAATTTAAAGTGGACAAGTTTTCTGGAGACTATTTGGCAATGTATCTCAAAATCCCTAAAAAATATATGTATCTTTTCACCCAGTAATTCTACTTCTAAAAGTTTATCCTAAAGGAAGAGTTGAAAAACTTTGCAAAAATGGATTTTCATCACTGCAGTGCTTATATAACAAGAAATTAGGAGAGAAAAGTCTAACAATAGGGAATTGGTTAAATATAATAATCCATCTAAGACATTGCCAGTATTATAAATAATGAGTTGGATCGAGGAACATCACCCAAGACGTCCAGAAGGGCAGGATGTAACATAAAGGAATGAAGAGGCTCTTGGCAAACTGGACAGCACATGCCCCTTTTGGAGATGGCAGCTCCAATTAATTGATGCCAAGTAAGAAGAGGGGGTGTCTGGTGTTGTCATAATACCCAACATTTTAAAAGAAGTCGAAAATCATATTTTCTATGTGAAATCTCCTGATTTTTAAAAGCTGTTTATTGTTTAAAATTTTTTTTAAAAGATTCAGTGGCCAAATAAAATATGTCATTTATGGACTAGATGCAATTCAAAGGTTGAGCACTCCAAAGTACATACATGTTTATTGACATAGAAAGAGATCCATGATGTAGCATTTTTATTGTTGTAAAAAGCCTGTTACAAAATAGTTTGTATAACATGACCTCATTTTTGTTAAAAATGAAAGCTTATTTACATGTATGTATAAACTCTAAACAGTGTCTGAAGGTGTATAAATCTAAATGTTAATAGCAGGTGATTTTTATTTTTTAAACATTTCTCTCTTTTTGCATTTTTATATTGATCATTAGTATTTTAGTATCAGAAAATGCAATTAAGTTCTTTTCACTTGTGGTTATAAAGAAAAAAGTTAATAGTTTACTTTAAAATTTTGAGAATTAAATTAAAAATCAAAATCACTGAATAAATACTCTTGCACATAAAATCAGACAGACTAGAATTCAAAGTCGGTTCTTCCATATACGATGCCAATGGCCTTGAGCTTTCTCACCCATAAACTGTGCATAGAAGAGGGCTTTTTCTACCTCAGTTCAAGTCTGGTAAGGAGACAGACACTCACAGACTGTAATAACGTAAAAAGTTTTGTGTGTTTTTGCTATTCCATCCAGAGGCAAGACCATCATCAGGACCTTTTCCCTTGCAACTTCTCTACTGTCACAATCTAAAGCTCCTTCCTGCCCCACACCTCACTCCCTATCTAGCAATGATACTCAAAGCAACGGAGCAGAGAACAGCTGGCAACTCTTTGCCAGAAGTAGCCTTAGATGGGGTGGAATCCATATCATGTTCTCAAGAAGATTCGGATAGGTCCTTAGTGTGGGTGGAGCTCCAGGACAAATGGAATAAACTAGGGAAGCCACTTTCATGGATTGGATTTGACCGTCAAGTAAAGAAATGAATAAATATTCTTGGAGAGTTTGCCTTGATCTTCTCTTCCCATCTCTCTCTATCACCAGAAAAGGCAAGGATTTCACCAAGTGAATGCAGGGAAGTAAAGAGGTCCACGGGTGAAGCCAACCAACTGGCCGATGTATGGTAGCTTTTGTTTCTGACTATATCACCTTTTTTTCAACATAAGGGACTTAGATACCTCCATTCCACTATTCCTTCAACCATGCAGGTTAAGGATAATGGAAGCTCAAGACATTTTTTCAGGCTATTGCAGTATCATCGGAAACCTACCTTAAAATGAGCTCAGGTACTTCCCCAAGTGCCCAGTTTTAAACCAAAGGAGAAATTTCATCATATCTGGTCCATAAAAATATCATACTCTTTAAGATATCTTTGATATAATAACCCATTTTCTTTATCTTTCATTTTTCAATTAATTCACAATAAAAGAGAACAATAAAAGTGTTGTTTCATATCTTTACTCTTTCAGTAATGTGCAACATGAACATAATAGTGTTAAGAAGTCAGAAATAACTTAACACGGTAGCTATATAAGATGTTTATATTTGCAAAATTTCAACAATTATCTTCCCTATGTTCCCCCAAATTCGCGTATTTGTTAATCAAATTAATTAAGAAGCTTTTCAAAATAAAAGCAATGTTTTAAATAAATATATTTTCATAATCATAGAACATTTAGTTCTGTTGGAGGTAACAAACATATTACACTCAAGCACTTCATGAAGAAATTAGGGTAAAAATGATCTGGATGCAATTATAAATGTACCCTAATGAGTCATTTGCTTCTTTTGTGTGTATGTTTTTCTTCACGTGTTAAAGTCATATCACAGATGCTTTGTAATCAGTTAGTTCTTAAACCATCATGAAGATGTTATCCGACCCACAGAACTTCTATCAGCTCAATGTGCTATGGTATTATTTGAACAATATTTTAAATTTAGTACTCTAAATTAAATTTGAGCAAAGCCAAAACCTCCGAGCTGCCATGTCTGTTAAAGAAAACGAATGCTAGACTCCCAGTTTGGAAGAATGAGATCTTCCCACAAATCTCAACCCTGAAATTTCATAACTGAGTCTTATTGTCACACCAAAACCCTAATTACAACAGAGTTCTCAGTCTTTCAGAGTACCAGAGTGGTGGGTAAATAAATTCACTTATGATCAGCTTTTCCTTTGAAATCATATCTGTTTAGTAAACAACTACAGAAAACTTTCTAAAAATTGATTTTATTTAATAAATACTTTAAAGAGTTCACTAACTGAAGAAATAAATGACTTTGCTGATCTTTTCAGAAATTCTGATCATTTGTTTATCTTTCATTCACTTTTGTTTCTACTGTGATTTTTAGGACTTTTCCTAATCTACATTTAATCTATCAAAGCATCTATGCATTGGTAAATTTGGCTTCCTTCAATAAGAAGCTATGTTAAGATCTCTAAATTAAATGACAAATGTAGAGAAGTAAAATTAAATACAGCAACAGGTTATAGTAAGTGCTCTTTAGGATTTCAGATTAACAAATTTGTCCCCAAATGATAAGTAATAACTTACTAATGAATAATGCAACACAGAATAGATTTTAACAGTCTCTCTCTCTCTCTCTTTTTCTCTCTCTCTCTCTCTTTTTCTCTCTCTCTCTGTCTCTCCCTCTCTCTCTCTCTCACACACACACATACACATACACACACTTCCACCCACATCCATACATGGGTGTGTACACACACCTCAGAATTTAAAACTGTTACTAAAGATTTTAACTTAGATAAATTAACTACGATAAAATACTGACACTGTGAAAATATCTGTTTATGTCCAACACCCCACAGAGGGCATCTTTTTGTGAACTTTTAAAAAGCTTAAAGAAAGAAAACAAGAAAGAAAAACCAGAGTCCACGACAGGAAGGACGGGTGACCTGCCCGGGGTCACAGCTTCCCGTTCTCCTCTCCACTTTCCTTCTCCTCTATGGCTTCCAGACTGCGCTTGCTCTTGGCCTCGGAACCGCTGCTGGGGGCTTTACTAAGTCCACAAGACAAGCACGCCAGCTGGATCTGCTTCATGTTTTCTATAGCTTCGTTCTTGGCATTCTTCAACAGATCTCCTTGGCCCTACAAACAGGCAGAAATATACACCAAAGAAGAGAGTTATGGGCCAGACATATCCTGAGAGACATCACTCCACAGCTTTAGTGCTGTTACTCAGTGAGGAAACAGACCCAGACTCGAAAGCTCGCTTTTCCAAGGTTGAGCCCAAGGTTCTTTCCTAGCATTATTGACGGTCTTTGCTCTTTAAGCCGAAGACCTCAAACTTCTTGATCGGCTCTCTGGTTACCAGCAGCCCCCTGAGATTCCTGTAGTAGGGAACCGCCTCAGGGGGACGCTGCTCCGAATGTACCAAGCACAGTCAGCCCTTCCATCACTGTGGTCTGAGACTTCACACACTACTGCAGCCCTGTCCCACCCAGGTCCAGCATTCCTAGGCTTGAGAGAAAACAAGCAAAGAAGCTCTTCCTTAAAGAACTGAAAATTACATCAGCCCCTCAGTGTCCAAGAGCTTACAAAGCAAAACATCTCCTTTAAAGTAAATCACATGCCTTATGAGCTCGTTTTTTACCTATTGGGTTATCCTTGCAATCTGCCTTTTGATAAATTATTAATTGCCGACATTCCTTCTGTCTTTCCCATCATCCTGAGGACAATGTTCCCATCTGCCTGATGGAGAAAGAGAGGCTCCAGAGGCTCAGCATGTCAATCAAAACAAAAAGCAAACAAGGGTCACAGGAAATCACCAGCTGTCAGTTACATTAGGGCCCAAGAAAGAGCTTTTCCCATTATTTTTATTTCTTATTTTAGGTGATCGTTATAATGATCGAGTGTATGTGCTGACGCTGGCCCGGGGGCATGAAGGAGTAAGTGTGGGGAAGCCAGAACATGTTTTGCTAGTGCAGACAAAAGAGGGAGCAGTTCCTTCCCTCCCTCCTCTCCATTCTCACGGCACTGCCTGACCGAACGACCCCGAAACTGTGAAGGATGGTAGGGGAGGACATGGAGGTTCAGTGTAACCTCCTTTGCTGGAAAGTTCTTCCACACAGTGGAGACTCGGAGAAAGGCTAAGTCATGGAATGGGGTTTTAGAAGTAAACTTGGAAATCTTGTAGTCTAGCCTTCTCACGAGGAGGAAAGAAGCTGAGCCCGATGACGTTAAATGACTGACCCAAGGTCATAGCTGGTTAATGACTGAGCTGGGACGAAAGTCCAGGTCCTCTCCCTCTTGGTTCAGCAGCCTATTCCACATACTATGTTTATAATTTAGACTAAGACTAAAGACTAGAGAAGAAACAATCTGTCAGCTAGAGACAGATTTTCTAAGGGAAAAATATTCACTACACCAGCAGAATTTTGGGAACTAGTTTTAACAGTGTAGACATGCGTTCCCTCTGGACGTTGAAAAATGAAGTCACATCCACTTTGAAAACTGCAGTTCTTAAGTAATGATAATAACAGTACAACATAGAAAGTGCTCACTCTGTGCAGGTACTCTTCTTGGCACTTTACATATGTTCAGTCATTCAGTTGTCACCACATCCCTATGAGATAGGCACTTTCTTATTCTCAGTATACAGATGAAAAGCACTGAGGCCCAGAGCAGTCCCCTTGCCAGAGTCACAGTGCTGCTAAGTGGGAGAGCTGGGGCTTAAATGAAGTCCAGTGCCGGCTCCGGAGCCCATAGTCTTAACCACTCCACGATATGGTGTCTCTTCAAGGCAAATCGTGCACTCTCTACAGAGCACAGGAAAGCCTCCTGCTCCTGTTACCCAAGAAAACCACACAGATAAAAGGAAAACCAGTGCCCGGTGGCACATCTGACAGGACTTAGAGATGGCATCTGGAGACTCAGGAAGATCAGGGATGCCAAGAACCCACGGGCGGGGACAAAAGTCAGAAGATCTTAGTTCAGTTTTTAGCTCCAAAAATTTCTCCCTGGACCATTTTCTCTTCTGAAAAAACGAAAATATTCTTCTGCCTCCCTAAGGATTAAAGATAATATGTTGAAAAGTTGTTTGTGATTTAAATAATCATAAGTAAACTATAGTATAAAATGATATGAAAAACAGTTAACAAATTCTACTCCTATAAAAAAACAAGATATAGCAAATATCTTGGCATTGTGCATATTTTAATATAAATTTTACTAACTTGTTTAAAATGGATCTACAAGAGTCTGATTCACAGAGACATGTACAGTATATTGCTACTGGTTTTACAAATGGAAAGATTCCTTTAAAAACCAAACTGTATTAATAAAGAGATTATACCCACACTCATTTTCAGAGTATTACTTTTAAGTGCTCCCTTTTCTTTTAGTTTTGAAATTTTCATCAAGCATTTTAAAAAGCATAACAAATGCAAAGTTGGCATCTTCGTTAATTGCAAAAAAACAGTGAAACATGAAAAATATCAAGCTAGGTGCTGCTGATGCATAATGCTCACACATCCCTTCTCCTGCAGCACGCTAGAAAACATGTCTCCTCAATCAGCCAGAAGGTCATCTGATCAGTTTGGAGAGGTGGCATCCAGGCCTAAATGCCAGACTGTGCCAGTTCTGGTAAATATAAGTCAGTCTCTCTAGAAAATAATAGCCAATTGGAGAAAACAGTTTGTGCCACTGCACAAAAACACAACACGCCATCTCCTGATAACCAGGAGGCAACAAGTTTTGGCTGAGCAATACAGGCAGAAAAGAACAGACAGAGAATTTAAACTGCTAACTAAGAGAAGGAGAAAAAATGAAAGACTAAGTTATGAAGCATTTAGTAATGCTATGTAAACATTCTATTTATGGAAACATTTATGTAAAAATTTTGCTTTCTATTTTTTTAAGAAGGAGGAATAAAGGTCATCTTTCTGTTCTGTCGTTAAGGAATCAACTCCTTGAGTCCTCCCAATTAGGGTACCAGAACCAGAAAAGACGCATTTTAGGCAAAATTGTAAAGGGTGAAGTTTATTAACAACCCCCATCCTGGATGGCATTCCTTTTTCATGCTGACTTTTTCCCATTTATGTGCAGCAATTTGCCCTGACCAACTCGCATCCATCTCTCTTCTCTGTCACTGTCCCTCTCAAACTCCTCCTCACTAGCCAGTTTATACCACATCTCCTCCAAAAAGACTCCTCCGTCCTGTGCATCATTTCCCACAAGATGTACTAGGTATTCAGCTCAGCTAAGCCATTTAAAGGTATTGGTGTGTAATATGCATTTAAGGATTATTGTTAACAGGGCGTTTCTAGAGAATATGCTAGAAAATTCTCCTCAAACAGAGGTCTTGGTAGAGAAAGAGAAAGGAGAAAAGCCCAGGAGAATTCATTTTACTTGGTGGTATATAAATTGAAATGTTTCTTGGATACTAAAATAAACCTGGGATTGTTATGGTCTGGAAAGTAAAATTAATGTATGATTTGATCATTGAACATCCAACTTGAAAGAAAAGTCAAGCTGCTGCCAACATTTCGATATAGCAGCAATCTCATGGGAATTTGTAGTTTCACGCTCCAGGAAAAAAAATGAGAAGGACTGCTTTAATCCAAAGAAAAGGAAGAAGAAGAGAGGGTATCTCAGGTACACTGATGCTGATGGTATGAGGACTAGCAAAAGTCTCAAGAGCAACGGCCACCAATTCAGCCTCCACAGTTACTTGGCTTCCGAATGCAAGAGTCCATAGAAATCCCAACACAGTTAAAGAGTAACATTTGGAATCATGGAAAACCACAGGGAGATCACTACAGAGATTTTGAATCTGAAAATTAGTGACGATTAATACAATTTTTTTAAAAAGAGACATTACACATTCATAGCCAAATCCTTTCAACTGCATTAAATGGCATTTAAAATATATTATGTAGAAATCAAGAAAGATCTGATGCAGTATAGACTGTACATGGGGCTGCTGTACAATACCATCACAATTTTTATACTACTACTAAGTTTATTATTGACAATAAAATACTATCACAACACAATACTATCAGAAGCTAACGCTTATTGAACAGAATATACTAAGTGTAAACCAATTTGCACATATTACCTCTCTATATCATAACCATAAAAGGGGCTGGAATGCTAAACGTAAGTTATCTGTTAGTCATATACATGTAAGTTATCTGTTAGTAATATATTTTATTATCTGTCGAAAGACATTTAGGGTTCTTGTTATTCCTGTTCTAAGAAACGCAGTTCCCCCCACTGTTTGAAAATAGCGTTGGCTACAGTCCAGCAGAGCAACTTACAGAAGACATCTGGGGCTCCTTCACACCTATTTTTCCCATGAATTGTACTATCCCTTGTGATATTAGTGCGTGAAAGAGCAGAAGGACATCACAAGCTGTGTCCTTGTCACGTATGAAGGAAATGCGTGGGTTGTCTCAGAGCACACCACAAATATTTGAAGCAGTTAATTAAGACTCTGGGAATGGAGAGACACTCTCATATACACAACTACACACATAAACAAATGCAGCCCTGACTCCAGGCAGACTTATGTGGGTATTTTTCAGCACACACTCAATGTCAGACTGATTCCCTTGATATTCTTTCCATGTGAGAGTCCACACCCACAGCCAGAGTCACCCATGGGTAATTCTGTAGTAAAAGTTGGCCACAGACAGCACAGAGGAATCAGCAGCTCTTCATTTATTTCAGCTACCGTCAGGTGGACAAGACCATACTGCGATGGGCTGTGAACTACTGCCATCTCACTGGTTCACAAACCATGTTTTTTGGGAATCTCTATATTATCTAAATAGGTTAAATGTTTTGCTCCGAAGAGGGAGAAACAACTAACAGTGTCTTTCACTTGAGAAATTCAAAGAGCAGGTCAAGAATGTGTTGATGTCATGACAGATGTATTTCCTTGATGTTCTGTTTCTGGAATACTGACTCTCCAGAATGAAGGCCTAGCCATGTAGGGAATGTATCCAAGATGTTAAGAAGAGTTACAGGGCACAAAGGTGTAGTCGTTAGGAGAGTATGTAGAAAATACCTTAACTGCACAAAAATGGAAGTTTCCATTGCATTTTGTTATCAACACTCAGATTTATTATTTTTCAACACCTTGGCAACCAAATATTTCAACTGCATTCTACTCACTACTTAAAAAGTTCAATTTTTTACTCTAGGAACACACAAGAAATACAGATGAATAATTGTAGAGTAGTTCTGGTCCAAGAATATTGGCTTAATGGAGCTTTTTATGTTACTCTTCTCCTGAAACTCTGAACTCAAAACACATCAAACACTCCTTTTCAAATATTTATTACATGCAATTCAATTATTTTATTTTTATAGGAACAGAAAGGGAATTACATTGGACATGTTCACGTGAGCCATTAGGTTTTATAATTTTATATAAAGTTCAGTTTTTTAAAATTAGTTTTGTGGCTGATACATTTCAGTATTGGTCATAAACTCCAATTAATCAAATGTTTCCGAAGACTATGAAAACATAAGATAAATAAGTCTTTTTAAAACGTGTTAATATAGTTCTGAAGGAAGAATGATTTACAAGGTATAGAAGATATTTCAAAGAAGTTTTAAGAATAATTTAGTGCCAAAGAGAACACAACATTGCAAAATAAAGTAGAATGACATGTGTTTATTAAAGCACAACCACAGAAAAACCTATAAAAAATTTGAAGTCATACTCTGTTAAAATTCAACATAATGAAAATTACATTTGAAAGTTAAATTTGAAAGCATGTGTTTTAAGACCTGGCAAATAAGATCTTCTTTTTTTAAAGATTGGCACCTGAGCTAACAACTGTCGCCAATCTTTTTTTTTTTCTTGTCCCTGAAGCCCCCCAGTACATAGTTGCATATTCTACTTGTGAGTACCTCTGGTTGTGCTATATGGGATGCCACCTCAGCATGGACTGATGAGCAGTGCCATGTCCGCACCTGGGATCCGAACCGGTGAAAGCCCGGGCCGCTGAAGCAGAGCGTGTGAACTTAACCACTCGGTCATGGGGCCAGCCCCTAAGATCTTCTTTTTCCGCATTTCTTTCTCAAATAACATCCTGCACGGTTACAATATCTTTCTCATCAGGAAATCTTGACTAACTTGAAGGAATGAAGGACCCTATTTACTTCAAAACATTAGCTAATTGCATCTTAAGCAGAAAATCTTTGTATTAATCATGTTTTATTTAAAAAAAGATTTTAGGGGCCAGTCCAGTGGCATAGTGGTTAAATTTGCACACTCCACTTCAGCAGCCCAGGATTCACAGGTTCATATCCTAAGCATGTACCTACACACTACTCATCAAGCCATGCATTGGCAACATCCCACATACAAAATAGAGGAAGATTGGCACAGATGTTAGCTCAGCGACAATCTTCCTCAAGCATAAAGAGAAAGATTGGCAATAGATTAGCTCAGGGCTGATCTTCCTCACCAAAAAAGAAAGATTTTAATATAGAGAGATCATTTTTGTGTCTTTGTATATATAGAATACTGATATAAATGAAGTCTTTTAAAACATTATTTAAGTACTACTCACTAATAATAATATAATTAACATCACATTAATAGAATGAAAGATAAAAATCATATGATCATCTCAATAGATGCAGAAAAAATCATTTGACAAAATTCAATATCCTTTCATGATAAAACTTTCAACAAGTTGAATATAGAAGAAACGTACATCAACATAATATAGGCCATATAAGACAAGCCTACAGGTAACATCATACTCAATGGTGAAAAGTTGAAATGTTTTCCTCCAAGATCAGGAACAAGACAAGGGTGCCCACTCTCACTATTCCTATTCAACGTAGTACTGGAAGTCCTAGCCAGAGCAATTGGGCAAGAAAAAGAAATAAAATGTATCCAAATCTGAAAGGAAGAAGTAAAATTGTCTCTGACTATAGATAACCTCATCTTATATATAGAAAACCCTAAAGATTCCACTAAAAAACTGTTAGAACTAACAAATTAATTCAGTAAAGTTGCAGTACATAAAATCAACACACAAAAATCAGTTTTGTCTCTACACATTAACAACAAACTATCAGAAAAAGAAATAAAGAAAACAATCCCATTTACAATAGCATCAAGAACAATAAAATACTTAGGAATAAATCTAACCAAGGAGGTGAAAGATTTATACACTGAAAACTACAAGATATTAATAAAAGAAATTGAAAGAGACACAAATAAATAGAAAGATATCCCATGTTCACAGATCAGAAGAATTAATATTATTAAAATGTCCATATTATCCAAAGTCATCTACAGATTCAATGTAATTCCTATCAAAATTCTGATGGCAATTTTCACAGAAAGACAAAAACAATCTTAAAATTCTTATGGAACCACAACAGACCCCAAATAGCCAAAGCAATCCCAAGAAAGAAAACAAAGCTGGAGACATCACACTTCCTGATTTCAAACTATATTAGAAAGTTACAGTAATCAAAACAGTACGGCACTGGCATAAAAACAGACACATAGACCAATGGAACAGAAATGAGAGCTCAGAAATAAACCAAAGCATATACCTCTAACTAATACTTGACAAGAGAAACAGGAATAC
Organism: Equus caballus; assembly: GCF_041296265.1. Lineage (NCBI taxonomy): Eukaryota > Metazoa > Chordata > Mammalia > Perissodactyla > Equidae > Equus > Equus caballus. The sequence goes on along the minus strand of NC_091701.1, from coordinate 74,038,973 downwards.
ACAATGGGGAAAAGATAGTCTTTTCAATAAATGGCTGGGAAAACTAGATATTCACATGCAAAAGAATAAAATTGCACCCACTCACAAAAATTAACTCAAAATGGATTAATAGCTTAGATGTAAGACCTGAAATCATAAAACTCTTAGCAAATAAACATGGTAAAACCTCCTTGACATTGATCTTGGCAATGAGCTTTTGGATATGACACCAAAAGCACAAGCAACAAAAGCAAAAACAAACAAGTGGGACTACATCAAACTAAAAAGCTTTTTCACAGCAAAAGAAATAATCAACAAGATGAAAAGGCAACCTATGGAATGGGAGAAAGTGGTTAACATCTGAAACATATAAGGAACTCTCTCTATAGATATAGATATAGATATATAGACATATAAAATAACTCAAAATATATATTAAATGGCAAAAAATCAAGTAATTTGACTAAAAATAGGCAAAAGACCTAAATTGACATTTTTCCAAAGAAGACCTACAAACGGCCAACAGATACATGAAAAGGTACTCAACATCACTAATCATCAACGAAATGCAAATAAAAATCACAATGAGATATCACCTCACATCAGTTAGGATGGCTATTATCAAAAAGACAAGAAATAACAAGTGCTGGTGAGGATGTGGAGAAAAGGAAAGCCTTGCGTGCCATTGGTGAGAATGTAAATTGGTGCAGCCACTACGGAAAACAGCATAGAGTTGCTTCAAAAACTTAAAAAGAGCTACCATATGATCCAGCAATTCCACTTCTGGGTACATATCAAAATGAAATCGGGATCTCAAAGAGATATCTGCACCCCCATGTTCATTGCAGCATTATTCACAATAGCCAACACATGAAAGGATTCTGAGTGTCCATCAAATGGATGAATGGATGAAGAAGATGAGATAGATATATAGATATATATGAGATAGATATAGATATGTATCTATCTATATCTATCTGTACAGAGATATCTATATCTATATATCTCACATTTCATATATATATATACATACACACACAACATATAACATCTTTTTATACTGTCATGCACTGCATAACGATGTTTCGGTCAACAATGGACCGCATATATGATGGTGGTCCCTATAAGATTTAGTACCACATAGCCTAGGTGTGTAGTAGGCTATGCCATCTAGGTTTATGTAAGTACACTCTATGATGTTTACGCAACAACAAAATTGGCTAATGATGTATTTCTCAGAATGTATCCTGGTCATTGTGATGCATGACTGTATATAAAACATCTTCAATTTATATGAGAAAGAAGGTAATCCTGCCATTTTCAACAACATGGATGAAATTTTGAAGGCATTATACCAAATGAAATAAGTCAGACAGAGAAAGACAAATACTGTATGATATCACTAGATGTGGAATCTAAAAAACAGAACTCATAGAAACAGAGAGAAGATTGATGGTTGCCAGGGGCAGGGTGTTGGGGGAAATGGGTGAAGGTGGTCATAGGGTACAAACGTCCAGTTACAAGATGAATAAGTTCTGGGGATCTAACGTCCAGCATGGTGACTACAGTTAACAGTACCGTATTGTATACTTAAAACTTGCTAAGAGAGTAAATTTTAAAAGTTCTCACCACAAACTAAACTATGTGAAGTGCTGGACACATTAATTAACCTTATTGTGGTAATGATCTCACACAATAGACATATATCAAATCATCACGTTGTACACCTACAACTTTCACAATGTTATATGTCAATTATATCTCAATAAAGCTGAAAACTAATACTAATATCATTATAATAAAATTAATAATAATCTAATAGCCACAGTGCTGACCACAGATACTGTTAAAGATGGATATCATCTGCATTCATCAATAAAACCTACTGCATTGAGATGCCCTTGTTGAGCAGAGCTTAGAAAGAAGTGTGGAATTTAACGTGTCCAATTCCCATTCATTGTCCCTATTGTTCGTTGTTCTAAGCCACATATGTGTGAACTGAGACACTCCCACCTCCACCCTTTGACTTAGGAACAATGGTGGTCTCCTTTAGCCATCAATAAGGACTAGGACCTTCAATTTTGCTTTATTCACCTGTATACCCATCAAGCAAATATTTATTAAACATTTACTATATACCAGATTTTGTCTTTGACCTATAGTTCTGAACTCTTATCAAAACCAAGCCCCTTTCAAATAAATAATTTGTACCCTAAAGTGAAAGTCATAAATAATATAACCTAGTTATATACATTATGAAAAACTAACTAAATATAGTATCTTAGCTATACTATAAGGAGAAATAAGAGAATGGTCATTTAGAACAATATGTATTGCAATATGTAAATGCCCTTGCAGGCACAAGAAACCATAATGAAGTAGGCAGATGCTTGCACTTACTTAATATGAATTCATTTAAGTTTAAAAGAGAAATAAGATCAGATGCCATTCTACAAACACATAGAATATGGGGAAATGACAGTGTAGACATACCAGATAGACATTAGTATGAAAGCAAATAATGGCAACAGACCAGACTCATTTGCATATAATAGAAGAAGGAAGGGAATAACCTTAATTAAGGTAGGGATAACATGCCAAAGACAAGTACAGACTCTCACTACGGAGAAAAGGTCTGTCAGCCCCACAAGTGAGGGAGTAAATAACATCCATACACCCCACCAAAGGTGCCAAACCTTCAAAAGTACCTCAAACGACGTTTTTCTTGTGATTGATAATATCGGCTTCTACTTCACAGGACACTCTGGGATGCCTACCATGAATTGTCAATAATAACAAATAAAGTACCACATTAAAATCAATTATGTCACTTTCAGTGTGTTCCAATATTACTGCACAGCAATTATACAATCAAGTAGAATGCCCAGAGTGAATAAATTACTCAATAGTTTGGAAACAACATCTTTATTCATTCAGACTTCCCTCTCAGTAACTGCCTTTTCCTCATGTACTGGGCCTTTCATATGACTTCCTGTAAAAATATTAACATTATTTACTGCAGCACTGCGATTTGTATTTTAGAGGGTTTAGTTGGGCAGGACTAAGAAAGTCTTGCAGCACACACTCTTCCTCATGTTGCACCGTCCTGCACAGTGCAGGACATCCAGCATTCCTGGCCCCTCCCACCAAACGCCAGGGGAATCTTCCCTGTCACCTCCACAATTTCCAAAACACCCTCTAGGGGGCAGTACTGAGCCCATTAGGAACCATCACGTTAGACATTGGGGATACCATGGCGAGCACAGATACCCTTCCTGCTCACATAAAACTTAAGCTGAGTTAGAAACACAGGCAAAAATCGAAAAACCACAAAAATAAAGTTACATCTCATCACAAGTTGCAGTACGCGCTTAAAGGAAAGGAATGTGATGCTGAGAGAACACGTAGTCCAGGGGATGAGGCTGGGCTTTCCTGTTTAAGTGATGGTTGAGCAACGATTTGAAAGATGAAGAGGCACCTTCATTTCTTTCTTGGCATCTTACAATCAGCAATTGTATAATTACCGTACAAATACAGTATAAGAATCTTTTGAAGCTTGCCTTGACTCTTCAACCTCCCACAGTCCTACAGATACAGATATAGGTTGCATGGGAGAGTGTTCTGGAATGATGCTGCCTCCAAAGCACAGCACCAAAATTGCCTGATATCCCATTTTTTCTTATATTTTTTAACCACTTAGAATTTATTTTGTTTCCGTGACATTTATACCTAAAAGAAACACTGAAAGTGGAAAATACTCAATAAAGTACCATTTAGTGATGGTATCATTTTGTTCTGCAAAAAGTAAGAGTTCTTAGCAATTATTTCAAATTTTTGAGACATTTGAAGAACAGCTATAATTTTTTTTTAACTTTACAAATGAAGAAAAGGACTCAAGAAAGCTAGATAAATATATTGCCCAGGTTCACACAGGAAAGAAATATGAAGGAAATAACTAATAATGCCTGCTCCCCAGGCCAATAGATGCTTTTCTTCACTGTATTATTTTTCTTTGCATTTAGGTACATTACATAATATGTTGCACCTGCCATCTAATAGATGTTAGAAATGTAAAGAAGAAAAAATAGCTTAAGACCTGTTTGGTTTAAAAAAGAAAAAAATCCTCTGATAGAAGCCTATGAATGTCCCAAACAGAAATACTGCCTTTGTGCTGATGACACTTCAATGTTTGATTTTTGCCTTCAGTGTGGATACAGAGTTTGGAAGAACGTAATAATTTTAATCTAAGCCATATTTTCAGAAAAGTAAAATACAAAAGCAATGGTAGAAGATTCATGGTGTGAGAGGTGTGGAGAAGACGATCGGTTTTCACTTTAAAGATATCATCATAAGTCCTAACAGATCCAATAGAAAAGAAGATTACAAAAGAATCCAATTCTTTGCAGGCACCCGCTGAACATTTTAAAGGATGCTGTTAACGTGAGGACTCAGGAGTTAGCTCTCAGATCGCTGGGATACTGATTCTCCTTGCAGCACCCATGAGCCCCTGAAATCCGCCCACATAAGTCGGCTGCCCTGATGGCGGCACGCGCCAGCTGTGCCGGAGAACCAGGACTCCAGAAGGGACGCAGGAATACATCTGGTTCTCAGGACTCCACATTTCTCTCATATAATAATAATCTGGCCTAGAGGCTTTGAATTGTAACCATATTGCTATTCTATAGGTAAACTTACAGTGTGATCTCCATGGTCAGACTAGTGGGTTCAAATCCCAGCTCCACCATGTACTAGCTTTTTGACCTTGGGCAAGGGCACTTGGTGCCTCTGTTTCCTCATCTGTAAAATGGCTATGATAGTTGTACCCATCTCTAGGCTTGTGGCAAGATTAAGTGAGATCATATATGTGAATCATTTAGAACAATGCCTGGCATATGTGGCAAACTCTAATGATTGTTAGCTATTGTTATTCTATAAACAAAAAATTAGAAGGTTTCAGTAAACATGTTTCACTATCAATAATGACAATGTTACAGACATCTACAGTAGTTTACCTCATAAAATGTGAGGAAACAAAAACCACTTTGAAACATAAAAAAGACAAGTTGGTGAAGTGAAGAGAATAAACTGTTACTGAGAATAAAATTCAGGGTTGATCACCCATTAGTCCTGTGAAAGACCCCATAATGATTCAAACAGAAGGAGTAACAATGCTCTGATGTGGGAATTTCCCTTGGGGAATCTCAGAGCGTGTCGTCCTCTCCCTACCAAAAGCTTATTTTCGTATTTGTAATTGAGAGGTTACAATATTTTTCAGTGTAAAACACCGAAGCATTGCTTGCTATTGGAATAGAAAATTTTAAACAGCTGTTTCATTTAAGCCAGATGAGAAAATAAAAATGAACTGAAATCATCTGTCACCAAAAGAAATTAATGACAAACATTATCCTTTGTGACAGACTTGTTATATTTCTGAAGATACCATAAGATGGCCTCCTGCGAGGGTGCTCTGGTTACGAAGCCATCTGTCTGCTTTGGGCAAAGGACCGCGGGCCTAATCTGCTTAGAGAAAATGTCAACAGAATCGCTGCAACACCAGTGAGCTGAATATTAGAAAACCTCGAGCTAAACTTTAAAAATATGATTCAACTGCAGAAGGCTATGAATTTAGGCTTGTGTGATGAGACTGGGACCCTGAACACTCTCTCAGTCATTTTGACAAAAGAGCCCTTCAATAAAACCATACGAGGGCACTGCCTGATTCCTCTGCTCTGTGCTCCTTCCCTCCCTTTACCGTGATCATCTGCATCTATGTCAATAGATCTAATAAGAAAGGACAGAAGATTAATATCAACCTTTAGCAAGGCGACAAAGGTAATTAATTGCCTTTCAAATGAAATTTTAGTAATGGATGGTCATCAGCACAAAAAACAAGTACTGTTAAAAAGTTCCAATATCTCAAATTAACTTTCTTTGGATAATAAATGACCTTGAAATCTGAATTCATGCTACTATCCTAAGTGCCAGAAGCCAAACGCAGAAGGAGCTTTATAGAAACCTCTACTTAGCCAACTCGTGCTATTTCCATTTCAAAACGATCATCTACAGCAGCTTGAAAGATGTGGGATGCTCCAAACCCCAGAGCAGACAAAGGCTAGAGAGACAGTTACTAATAGTAGAAAGACATTTTTAAAATGCATTCTGGTATTTGTTTGCTAAGGTTTCACTTTAAGAAATTACTGATTATATTGCTTAAATGATTGACTACTTGATCCAAAAAATAAATCTGCAAAAGTGCCTGAACAAGAGGGCACAGCAATAACAACAGTCCACGACCAGAAGGAACTGATCACAAAATGCCTTCAGCTACTTCACCACCTCCACAGCGCTGAGAATTTCAGCAAGCAAGTGGCTCCTCGTGACATTTGGTCTTGTGCTGCACAACTCCAGGGGCACCATTCACAGTGCCTTCTATGTGTACGGCATTTCCTGCAGCCCAATGACAGCCATACTGCATCTGGTCTAGACATGTCCTTTTACCAAGGACATTTATTCTTTATTCTCTGTGAAACTATAATGCTTTTAAATAGGCTGAAACTGTCCCCTTTAGGAGTGCATTGTGGCGTGTGCAGGGCTAGCCCATCCAGTAGCCCTGTGGGCACCCAATTACGCTGGCATGAGTTCTGGGTTCAGTGTCAGTTGCAGTGGCCAAATAGCTATTAGCAAAACATTGTCAAAGGAGCAACTGCCCTGCGCCATCCACCCAATGGGGTATTTTTTAATTAATGGTGTAAGGCAACTATCAAATGAAATGGGCTACTTCTTGCTAATAGTTAATTAATTGAGAAGTGGCCAACTTGGCTCCCTCCACAAGGGCTCTTTGGAGATTTGGCCATTACTGAAGTATTCATTGTTGAGGACCCAAATCCAGCAGGGCATTTGGTTAAACACCAGACTACTGCTCCTCCAAGGAAAGGTCAAGCCTGTTTTCCCCCATCTGAGACTCATTCAACTTTCAGATCTCAAACTCAAGCCATCTATAACACCAAACCACTAGCAACACATTTTCCTCCAACTTTTTGTGTTTATTTTAAAAGTTACACTACACCAAAGTTGAAATAATAGCATCTATATTTCCCAGTTGTTCATATGATGTTACATTGGCTTAATCAATTCATCTATTCCCACCTATCTATGTATACTTCACCCTAAATACCCCAGCAAGCATATCATGAAAATAAGCACATTCTATATAACCACAGTATTATTATCACCCAATGAAATTAACATTCATTCAGCAATTTCATCTGATATGAAGTACATATTTAACTTCCCCAAATGTCCCAAAACACCTGTTAAGCTTGTTTTTTTTTTTAATAAGGAAGATTGGCCCTGAGCTAACATCTGTTGCCAATCTTCCTCTTTTTGCTTGAGGAAGATTGGTGCAGAGCTAACATCTGTGCCAATCTCCCTCTATTTTATGTGGGATGCCTCCACAGCATGGCTTGATGAGTGGCATTAGTTCAGTGCCCAAGATTCGAACCTACGAACCCCAGGGTGCTGAAGTGGAGCGCACAACTTAACCACTATGCCACCAGGCTGGCCCCCTGTTATAGCTTTTTTAAAAATCCAGAACCCAATCAAGGTTCACACACAACTAGCATCTCTGAAAATTACGATGGAGGTGGTGAAGAGAGAGTCAAAGCTCGAGCGACAGAGGAGGGCGTGGGAACTCTACAGCCCGTTCACAGCAGTAGGGCTGCTTCCTTGAAAGACACGCCTTTCCACGGCTGCACCGCTGTCCACTTCATAGAATACACACCATCAAATCATCACATACACTTGTCAAAACATTTCTTCTGATTGTCAAATACCATCACTCTTACAATCTTATTTTTAAATCAACTTTATAAACATACATGCCTGGAAAAATTCATCATACATTCACCAAACCCAATCGATTTTGTCAGTGTCTTGCAGACACCTCCCTAAATGCTCTTCCTATCCAGCTTCAGGTTTCTTCCCAGAAAAAACGGCTGTGAAAATCAAACTATCAGAAACTAGTGGAAGAGGACATTCCTATGCAATTCCAATATTTCAGTAGCTGATATTTTTCAGCTGATATTTTTAGATATGCAGATCAAAAAAGCTACATTTTTAGAGGAACTTTAAATTATCACCATGTAGAAAATCCAGAACTTCATTTGACAAGCCTTCTGTGTCCTGTCCATGTGCACAGATTCTTGCTACAGAAACTAGCCCCAAGCTGACCTTGAGCTGGGTTGGCCCTGCTCTGTGCTATAGGTGCCCACCTGCCCGGCAACAACTGGTTGGACAGAGCATTCACACGTGGCCCAAGAGTGGCCCATGAGTAGCTGGCCAGTGACCTCTGAGCTGTCCTGACTCCAGGCAGCAATGACAGTTATTAGTCAAACCAATCAGATTAACTCTCTCAGAAAGTGAGCATGGGAAATTCAAAGAGCCTTAGTCAGTTGCCAATAGAAAGTGGTGCTAGAAAATATACAGAAGAAAGGAAGAGAGAGGAGAGAGCTAAGCCCCTCTAAGGCCTCGGCACTAGAGTAACAATCCACAAACTCTTGCTGCTGAGGGAGAGGAAAAGGTAACACAGTCCCCTACAGCCTGCTTGAATCATCAGGATCTTCTGGCCCGATTTCTGTGAGGCAGCCCATCCTTCTCTTCTTCCCAGGAGATGCATGTCCTGCATTGTCACCGATAGCCTCATTGAAGAAGCATGAATGAGTCCCTGTTCCCTATAACTCAGCCAAAAAAAAAAAATTTACTTTAAATGAGAAATGACAGGCCTTTTACAATTTTAATCACAGTATCTAATTGGTTCATAAGCAAAGCAAAACAGAGTTTAAAGCATGCTTTTGTCTGCGCTAAGGCTTTCCAAGCTTCTGGCAGAGAAAGCCAGAATCAGTCAAAAGAAAAGAGAGGACAGGGGTTGTGGCTGCTGTCTGCAGTGGAGGAATGATTAACAAATTGTGAATCGGCTGTGTGACCTTGGGAATAGCACTAACTCCTGCAGGCTGCAGTTTCCTTCTCTATTAAACGAGAGGATTGAGTGAGATGTTCTTTGAGTTCACCTTATATACTGAAAGCCTATCACTTATTAATTATGGCTCGGTTTAAAATTGCCGTGTTAAAACTCATCACTTAATTATTTTAACGAAGAAAGACTATCAAGTACGAAAAAAGATAAAGAGGCAATTAAAGTGTTAAGATAGGGAAGAACAGGGCACCATGAAAACACACACACAGGAGAGGTGCCTGCCCCTGCTGAGGGGGGACGGGCTGGAGAAGACTCCGTGTCAGTAAAGGGATCCTGAAGACTTGGCACCTGAGCTACCAGCTGAAGCACAGACGCAGTGCCCGGGTGCACTGTGTAAGCCACGGAGGACGCGCTCTGAGGGAGCAGGGGTACAAGACAAGCCTTCGAAGCAGAAGGCACAGCCACGTAACTGCTCAGCGTGAGAGCAAAACTGACGCCACTGAAGAACTGGAACAAGTTAAGCATGGCTGGAGCAGTGCATGGTAGAGGAAGGCGATGAGAGAGGAAGGAGGAGCAGAAGGAGGTCACGAAGAGCTCCATGGGAGAAGTTAAGAAGCTTGCAGAAGCTGTGGGAAACCTTGGAGGGGCTTTAAGCAGGAGAATGGCCATGACCAGACTTACGTTTAGAAAGGTCGCCCCAGCTGCTGGGCTGCAGAGAGGGGCAGAGATATATGGGGAAGGAAAGATTTTTCACTAACTCAGGTGATAAATGAAGAGAAGAACCAAGGGGATAGCTATGGGATGAGATCTCTTAGGGAGATACTTAGGAAGCTGGCCCAATAATCCTTGGTAACTGCTTAGAATGAAGGTTTAGGGAAAAGATCAAGGATAACTCCCAGGATTCTTTCTTGGATAACTCTGAGCTATCATTCATTCACTCAAGTAGGGATACCAGAGGTGTCGTGGAGGGCAGACAGGAGATGTGGTTGGAGATGAGCACAGTTTGAGACATGCTGACCTCGCCGTGGCTGAGAGACCTCCAATGTGCCATGCCTGGGGGGGAATGGAGAAGGACGGGTGGCAGGTAGCGGTCATCTAGAGATAAAGAGAGACACATGGACCAAAGATGTCCATTTGGGATTTGACAGCTTAGAGAGGGTACTAAAAACCATTTGCAGTGTAGAAAGAGGGTGGAGTGAGAAGAAAAGAGAGCCTAGGCTAGCACCCTAAGAAACACGGGCATCTAACAGAGGAGTAGAGGAAGGGTAACCTGCAAACAGGACTGGGAAGAAAGAGCCAGAGATGGAGGAGGAAGACCAGGGAGTGTGGGTTCCCAGAAATCAAGAGAAGCAGTGATGCCAAGAAGGAGGGAGCGAGGGGCCATGTGGAACATTCCCAAGTAGTCAAGTCACATAAAACTGAAAACTGTCCACAGGATTTCATGAGAAGAAAGTGACTGGTGACCTTGGTGAGCACGATTTAATGGAGTGTCAGGGGAAGAAGACAGATTACCGTTGGCTAAGGAGTGTGTGGGAGGTAAGGAAGGAGACAGCAAGTTTAAACAACGTTGTTAAGAAGTTGGGCGGCCGTGTGGGCGAAGAGAGCCATAGGAAGTGGAGTAACTGGAGGGGAGCTGGAAGTCTTCTAGAAAAGCCTTTTTATGTGTCTAAACACAGGCGGGCTGAACAATGAACTGTGAAAGGGAAAAGACAAACTATAAAATGGAGCAACCAAAAGCCTCTACTTCTAGGATTAACAGTCCTCGCTTGATTCTCATAGCAGCCTAATGTTTTCCTCCTTATTTCAGAGACCTGTTATTGGTACGAAGCGGGAAAGTTACTCAGCAATTAAACATGTAAAGCATATTAATTTAAATATATAAGTGAATCTACCTAAACTTAAAAGTAAAAAAGCAGGGATTTCATATGGTCTATGCATTAGTACCACTTCCAGAAAATAAGGAATTCTCATGTTGTCCACCAGGTGGCTCCCCTGTTTTGGGCTTAAGTAGGGAGTTCCTGTCTGTCCACAAAAAGCTTGTGTTCAATGGTGAGAGCTTCTAAAACCGCTGCTTATTCCTCTGCTTCCATGAAGATTTGCACCTCAATCATTCTGAGCACGTAAACATGGCCTCAAATACATTCTGAAAACTTACAAAGTCATCAAAAGCATTAGTGCTTCACCAGCCTGTATAAGTGAGCATTTAAATTAGAAGTGAACACTATGTACACAAATTTACAGATGGAAAACATCTTTCTTAGCAAAATCTGACATAGTCATGCCTCTTCAAAGGCAAAAAAAAAAAATCTAACTACTTGTTTTCACAATTTGGTGAAAGGAGAAAAAAATGATAACTCTAAAATGTCCAATAAACTTGTTTGATATAATACAAAATAAATAGGTTAAAATATCAATGCCTCTTGTATGTATATGGTAGTATCTTCATACTTGCTGTTTGGAGAATTTTAACATGCACAATTTAGTCTAATATGATGTAAAGCTCTCAGGTTTAACAAGACATAATGATCTTTCCTCTTGCTTGATAGGGGTTATTAGCATTATTTAGCATTCGGGAAATGTCATTATTATGCATTTATGAATCTTCACAATAAGGAAGAGATGTAGGTTGAAGGGCAATTAGTAAGGTCCACCCCACAGATACTTCCCTTTGCCTGTCTCCCATCCTGCTGTGTCTGAAACTCCCACTAACACCATAAATAAAAGGGGAGAAAGGAGGGCAAAGGTCAGTTTTACAATTATCGGTGTACAAAAGGGACTAAGAACACACATGCACACACTCAACATACTAGCTCAAACCAATTTCCCTCATTAGCCAATTTTCTTAGGAAACAGTTCTATCATTTTTAACTTGCTAATAGCGCAGAATGAATGTTAGCTCTTCGCGTTTGGAATCCAAGTGGAAATGAGAGAAGTGCCCACATAGGGATGGCTCCCTCCACACAGCCCCGTGGGAAATCCCCGTGGCCAGGGACGGCAGATCATTTTACCCCTTACTCTTTTCCATCTTTCCTCATTTGCTGAGAAAATTGAAAAAAATACATCTACAAGATTAGCCACTGGGGAAAATCACCTCAGAAGGAAGGAATGACCATTTGGAGAACTGCAGAGAGATGGCCCGGCTGGGGGGTAGGGGGTACGTGGAAACTAATCCAAGAGAAATGACAGCGTATCATTAAGGAAAATGACCTGCTTTACAAGATGAAACAACCTCACAAGAGACAAATTAAAGGAACTGTATATACTTAGACAGGGTTTTAAAACTTAGTTACCCTAGAGACTTGAGAAGTTGTATTCCTCCAAGGAAAATATTTGTTTATCAATATTTATTTCATATAGCCATGTTTGTTGTGCCGCTTAAGTAAAAACTGACGTAACGTCTAGTCGGAAAAAACACCAAAGACTTCCAACTATCTACCAGCAGGATCCCATGGGCCCCTCTTGCTTACTCTTTAACTCTCCAATATTTATGTGTTGGAACAGCCAGGCTGACACCTGACAGAGGATGTTTCAGTGCCAGAGAGAAATCAATGGATCCTGGCGGCCATCTCAGCTCCTTCCAAGGGCAACCTTTAGGCGTGGCGAGCACATCCGCCACCACAACATACTATCTTTTTTAATCCTCAGCTTCAGGTTGCACATTTTAATAAAGTCTTCCACCAATGGCAACTTCACGGGCATTGAACCATCACAGCTGATTCCCCCCCTCCCTGCCCGCATATCGTTCTCTTCTTTTTCTCCTGTACTCGCAAGAATGGACACGGCCTGTGCTGAAGCCGAAGTTCGTTCTCTCAGCTGTGGAGTCCAAATGCTGCTCCGCCATTTGAAAGTCAGTCTCCAACACGCCTCATGTCTATAAACCACAGGATCTTTATTTTATATAGTCATGTTCTTTAAATAAAAAGAAAAAGTATAAAAATCTCTGTCACTATGGACAAATTGCTCAAAAATAAAAAAATGAACCCTCTAAGAATGCAAAAACTCAATATTCACAGAACCAAAAGAAAAGGAATCTATCTCTAGTTTAAAATCAAGCCCCATTCCTCATCTTGAAGATGAGATTTGTGCTGTTGCCTGCAGCCAAAAGTGGCCTCCTTTGGTAGAGAGAGAGATATATATATCTTCTAATCTCTCAGGAATTAATAGTTAAGGATTCTCTTGTTTTACTTTATAATTCTGGCATAACTCTATAGCCTAGACAATGTCACCAAAGTAACTTTCTGTGATGATGGAAATATTCTCTATCTCTGCCGTCCAGTATGGTAGTCACTAGGCACATGTGGCTATTGAGCACTTGAAATGTGACTAGTGCCCCTGTGGAAATGAATATATAATTTTGTTTAATTTTAGTTAGTTTTATTTCAATCGACACCTGTGGCCAGTGTTTTCTGCATTGGAGAGCTCAGGCTAAAAGATGGTGCCGACCTTCAGCAATATAGTGAATTAAGTAAAATTATTTTTCACACTCTCCAGCCTATTTCCCGACATAGCACTTACCACAATTACAGTTAAATAACTAATTATGGCTTGTACTTCGTAACACTGCATTTCCCACAAGAACGTACACTCCGTGAGCGCAGCAGCTGCTCTGTCATGTGCACAGCTGTATCCCCAGCAGCCAGAACAGGCCCTTGCTAAGCAGGATCCAAATGCATTTGTTGAGTGAAAGAATATATTTGGTGCCACTGAATACACATTTGCCTCAGCCTAGAATTTCCCAGGACCATTGCCTCCTACCCCCAGCGAAATCTCATTTTCCAGCTTTTTAATTCTGGCAAGGAATAGTCAAGTCACCCAAAAACTAGCCCATCCTTTTATAACCAATATTGCCCCTATCGTTTACTCAGGACTTTTTTGACAAGAATTTTCTGGAGAAAATAACCAAAAAACTGACCATGATACTAATTGCAATTTCAAGGTCAGATGGAGTGACAGGAGGTATAACTGGGGGAGGCAGGAACCAGTGTAGTAATAAGGAATACATTTGGTGGGAGATGTGAGCTGTGGAATTCTAATCACACCAGTAAGGACACTGTCCTATCTGGCCCCATCAGGAACAAGTCACCCACTTCACATAAAAACTCATTCTAATTAAATTATATTTTTCAGCCAATGATCAACAGAAATTGCGTGTGTGTGCAGTTCCGGGGTGGGGGAGGTATTCCTAATGAGTTTTACATTAGAAAACTCCCTAAACTTTAGCTTTCAATCTTTCTCTTCCTGGGTCACTGCTATGGACTGAACATGTCCTTCCAAAATTCATGTTAATAAAGCATTAATTCCCAATGTGATAGTATTTGGAGGCAAAGCCTTTGGGAGGTAATTAGGTTTGGATGAGGTCATGGGGGTGGAGCCCCCATGATGAGATTGGTGCCCTTCTAAGGGGGTGAAGAGACTCCAGCTCACGCTCTCTCCACCGTGTGGGGAAACCTGGAAGAGAGCTGTCACCAGTACCTGACCTGCTGACCCCCCATCTCAAACTTCCCAGCCTCCAGAGCAGCGAGGAACAAATGTCTGTGGTTTAAGCCAGCCAGTCTATGGTATTCTTGTTATAGAACCCCAAACTGACTCAGACAGTCACCGTATGAGTTTGCTAGGGCTGCCACAGCAAAGTACCACGGACCAGGTGGACTGAGAAACAGAAAGTTACTTTCTCGCAGTTCTGGAGGCCGAAAGTCTGTTATCCACCTATGGGAGGAGCTGGTTTCTTCTGAGGCCTCTCTCCTTGCCTTGTGGGTGGCCATCTTCTCCCTATATTTTCACAGGGTCTTTCTTCTAGGTAGGTCTATGTCCTCCTCCTATAAGGGCACCAGTCCTATTGGATTAGGGCCCACCGTAATGACTTCATTTTAACTTAATTACCTCTGTGACAATCTTATCTCCAAAAACCTGAAATTCATTCTGAAATACTGGGGTTAGGACTTAACATATGAATGTGGCGGGGGTGGGGGTGGACCACAATCCAGCCCATAACAGTCTCCCCCTCCCAATGTTCCAATCTGTATCTCAGGTTAACTTACTGTCTACATCCAATCACACTGAAAACCTCTGTTTTTAAAATTTTGGCATAGTTTTCCTACTGTACTTTGAATAACAAAGCCTTCTCTGACCATCCAGAACCCCCCTTGCATTTATATACCTGTAAGTTTAGGATTTTAATTATTATAAAGTATGGCTTTAGGTTGTCAATGTGCTTTTTCATACATCATATATGAAACAGCTGTGTAACAGGTGGGGCAGTCTCGTCATGCTATGGACAAAGACTCTAGGGCCAGACTGCCTAGGTTTTGATTCTGGCTCTGCCGCTCATCAGCTAGCTCACCTTGTTAAAGGTGAGCTCTTACCTATCCTTTCTGTCCTTTGGTCTTCTCATGTATAAATTAGAACTATTAATAATACCTACATTATATGATTGTTATTAGAATTAAATGATTTAATAAGTATGAAGCACTTGGATATTGTCTAGGAGAGAATAAGCATTTTTTAACTGTTAGCTGTTATTATTTGTTGCTGTTGCTAAAGTGCATTCTGTATTAAGAAACATATTTGGAAGAAAGATTCATCAATTCCCATTAGTCATATGCTTGATTCATGTTTTACGGTGAATATTCTGAGTTTCCCTAAAATGTCCCATTTCTTTCTGGTGTATACAAGTTGTTTTCCAGTAACACTCTAAGTTATTGGATAAAAATAATGATGTTCTCAAGATGAGAGGATTTTTCCAAAAGTGTAACTAAGGCCAATGGGAGAAGGTTTGCCTGTTTGGGGCATAAGTGAATTCTAGAAGCGCAAACTCTCAAGGCATTTTCATATATTTATAGCACTAGGTATACAATGAGCTCTTGATAAATATTTAAAGAGTGACAGTGATGAAGATGGTGGTGATTCACAAAGGGAGGAAGGAACTCAAGGATAAAAGTTACCCAGATTTTAAAAAAAGATCATATAAAAAATTCTAAAGTTCAGTCACTTGGATTGTTAATGATATCTGAACCATGCTGGAAAAAGACAAGAAACCCAAGGAGAATTAAAGAATCTTTTTTCAGTCCTCTTGTGAGCAACTAAAGGCTATCGTGACTCAAGTCTTATTGCACCAGGACAATTTTTAATATTCTTATCTAGGTTTGTATTCAAATAATTCAACAAAATGTCTTGCGCACATAGCATGTGCTATTTCTATAGTAATAGCAAAAAATTGAATGTGTGCACTAGACTTGTAAAATGTAGAACAGGGCCACCAAAAAGTGCATATAACGCATACTCAAGATATTTGTGTATGTATGCGTACTCCCCCCCTATACTGCACAAATTCGGGAAAATGGCTGGAAGGAGCCCAAGCAGTGACCTGGAAAGCTGTGCACCTCGATAAATAAGCCTGAGAATAGTCTCTAGTTGCCTGACAGACAGAAGGTGGATACCCAGAGGATGAAAAAATTAAAGGTGGGCATTGGGCCTCCTGAGAGAAAAGGCTAAGACCAGGTTACCAGTCTAGTGCACATGGGCACCTGCTTGCATTCTGTGAAGACAGAACACCCTGGTAGGAAAAGACAAACCTGAGTCAGGCCAGGGAAAATGAAACTCCCCAGAGGCAGAAGGAAGAAGGAAGAGGACAAAATGTCAACCCCATGAGAAAATGGAGCTGCCAAGAACCGCAATGAGCTGCAATGAGAAGGGGAGCTGCCGAGAACTGCCGAAATGCCCACCTTCCCAAGTGGCACACAGGCATCAAATGGTGACCGTGGACAACATGACTGTGGATTTTAAAATCAGGCTTTGGAGTCACCCAGATCCAGTTTGCATCCAGCTCCACTGCCTACTAGTGAGTTACGTTATATTGAACAAACTGCCTGCTTCCAGAATCCTCTGTTTTCTCCGTTTAAGCTCCGCACCGTGCTAAGGTACAGTCCCCCCACTGACAGAGAGTAACTTTGTATGAGAAAAGACATGGGAACAAATCATCACAATATAGTGAGTCAGAGTGGGGAACACAGCAATGAAATTGCTAAGATATAGCGCTAAAAAGGAGACTGAGTATCTGGTCTTGATGAGAATTGGGAGATGGGGATCATGGAGAGAAAACAGCAGGGAAAGCTTCCCTAGGAAGGTAACAGATACCACTTGTGCTGGATTTGAGAGACGAGGGGGAGCTGGTCGTTGACGAGGAGGAAAAGAACCGTACAGTCACCAGGAACAGCATGTGCAAAGGCATGGAATCCTGAAACTGCCCGCTATGTTCCAGGAACCACGGAACTCTGGGAGTGTGGGAGCATGACACGCGAAGGTACAGAGCTAAGCAAAGGCCTCGTCCCAGAGGGCCTTCTATCCAGGCCAAGAACTTGGAATTATTTCCTATAGATGACAGAAATATCAAAACATTTATCTCACTGCAGTCTAGTTGGGCTGTCAAAAAGATTTGTTTGTTTGTTTGTTTTTCAATCCTCAAGTGAATTTAGAACATTTTTTCTGAAGATTAAAGAATTTTAATTAAGTTTTCTCTCATAAGAAGGTTGTATTAGACTTGAAAAGAGGATTAGATATTATTTTCCCAATGCCTTCTGTTTCTGTCATCTGGAGTTGCAAACTGAATCAGGTTTGTTTGGTTGTCAAAACCAATCACACTTAAGATCTCACTAAGCTACAAATAAAATTTTCCTCATCTGATATATGGAATAATCTGGATTGTTGAGAGTCTCCACTGTGTTTCAATATATAAATAAATGTCAGGCTCACAAGAAGACACACACTGTACGTGAATCCTTCTGAAATTACTAAGGACTTCTAAATGTAAACCTTTATTAGGGAAAATCACTGTAGTAGACAATAATTACAACTAATATAAGTAATAAATACTCACAGACACTCTCCAAAACTTCATGGAAAACAGAAAGCTAAAAATAGGAAAATGCTGAGACTGACAACTTCATGGCAGCTATGTGACAAATCCAGAGGGCACCACAGACTCAAAGGGAATGGCACCCCCCAGAGCTGGGTAGTACATAGCTTACATGGTAGTATACGTGTCAGCTTTGGCCAATTCAGGGATCAGATTGTTAAAACTTGTATTGCAAAAAAAAAATTGCACTGGTGCAGAAATGTCTGATCAAGAGCTCCATTTTGGTTTTACTGATGCTTAACTTCAATGAAATTCATAAAGTTTCAAGTAATTAATCATCAAGGCCAGCTGTAGTTCAGGGTCTCCTGTGAAAACTCTTCCTGGGTATCCTTGACAAAGCAGCCAAAGGAAATGACCTTCCCAGGAGCAGTTATTTAAAGAATAAGGACAGTGGTAATCACTTCACTATTTGCTCCCTCTCCCTCTGACCAGAAAGGAAGTTCTAGAACAAAATTATACTTTCTGAGATGAACCCAATAATCTGTAAGGTGGTAGTTATTAAGTGAAGGACAGCAGAAATGATTTGGTCTGAGTGATATAACCACAATTTAGTAGCTAAAAAAGTACTTTCCAAAATTCAGAAATGGAATTTCCATCCGGGCAGTGCTTGCAATTACCATATTGTTATGCATTTTTATGTTTTTCACAAGAACCACTGAGAATAGTTTTAGATAACCCAAAACTCAGAGGAAGATGTCATTTCTCCAATATTGTTCTTATTATATCTACATGTATTATCACAGAGCTTACAATGAGTGTGGTTCATAAACGTATTGTTTAATATAAGAATCAGGGGGCTATGTTGTAACGCACACACACATACAAGCATGCACTATATATACATATAATTGTTCCCTTCAGCGACAGTCTTCCTCTCCCAGGCAAAAATGTATTACAGATAAGAGAACAGGAAGGAAGTTGCTAGCTTTTTCCCTATCCAGTTTCACATTACATGAAAAGACTCTATGGGCGGACTCAGAGGATACACAACACACGTTGTTAAGAATCTTTAGTCTCATTTATTCAGACTTAATATTAGGACATAGTTACTATTAAAATACACTTTTCACTTTTCAAACACAAGCATATACCCACCAGCTTCATTTTTAGCAGCCCTGGATATAGTTTCTTGGTTGATATGAAATCCACAATAAACAAAAGAGCCTGTTTCCTCTAACACGTGTAAGTGTAAGAAACCATCTGGAAGGTGAGGAGATGGGGAAGTGGTGTGCAACCAGCCATGGTTTCATAAGCAAATAAACTGTCTACAGCTCTTGAATGTCAATCTGACTGTTCTATCAGGTGTCCAAAGTGAACTCATCCAGGCAGCGTGAAGGAATAAACTACTGATTCATTTGTGTGCCCCTAGAGAATATAAGTAACTCTCCAAAACATTCAACCTTCCCTCTCTATATATTTTTGCTTTAAAAAAAAAAAAGTGATGCTCAATTAAATCTGGAGAAATAGAAAATTACAGTGAGACAAACCACATTTCTGATCCAAGGCAATCAGATTAACTGCTGAAACCCACGCCATACTTTTAGGGTATCTAGGATATTTTAAATGTATATGAGAAATACAACTCTTAATGCATGTTTAAGAAAAAAAGCTCAACTTGAAACTAGATTTGTTGGGAATTGATCAGGACCTTCTTTTTGGCCCAGAAGATTAATTTTCCCAGGCAACAAGAGCCACAAATCACTTCTATGCTAGTTCCACAATGCCAGCTGCTGAGTAGCAGACACCTGGGAGATCTAGAATATTCTAGTTGATTAAGGGATAGCTCTGAGAGATCTGGATTACAATCTTTTTTATCCTGGAGTACACTGTAAAGCAATTTAAGAAGTTTCCATCCCAGAGTCCATTGACTCACAAGTCCATTGAGAATAATATCTTTCAAATAAACAAAGAGTTTGGCTATTTTTAGAACACATAGCTTTGTCCTGGCAGATTTACAAAGCGAATCAGAGGGGTTAGTGTATTCTGCTGCACACCAGGACTCCCTCCAGCCTGAAAGAAACCTACACTCTTCTTTGTCTCTGAGAGCAAGCAGCTTCTACCTAATGATGTGATAACCTTTCCAGAAAATCCTCTGGTAATGCAAAAGTCTAAGACGCAATTCTAAGTCACAGTTCCGTGCCAGGGAGTCTCTTCCGTTCAGAAGTCACCTTCTTTCAAAACATTCGTATGATCATGATGAACGTTTCTTGCCTCATTCAAACAGTGTTCTGAACAGTTATGTGTAAATTTTTTATGAATTTAAACCTACTTTTAAAAATCCAAGGGGATTTCTTTTTCAAAAAATCAATAACTAATCTTCTCATAAAGCTATGGATTTTTCCTTAAAAGAAAATTTCAACTCCTAATTATTCTGCTTAGGTGAATAGGTACCTTTACTTATTACAAATGCTCCGAGTATCACTAATACATGAGGAGTGATTAACAATTCAAGTTTGTTTTCCAAGAAGTGGGAAATAAGGGGGAAAAAAAGATCCGTTCCCCCTCCCACCCCACCCTAGTCTGTTCTAAGAGGATGGAATCTCACACATGATGTATATTTGAGCACACTGGACCTACCTGAAATAAGAGAAATCTAATTAAATTGGAAGATAACCACTTCCGGATCGAGGGAAATTTTCTTGCTGCTCATTATGATCTTTTCAATATGGCTTTAAAGAGTAACGTCTAATTCTGTTATTCTTAACCTAAACTGTCCTTTACATATTTACCTTTACGGATATGTATATACCTGTGTGTATATATACACATACACACACATATACAATATGTTTATATACATATTTATTTATGTATGTTGACCATGTTAAATGTTACCTGACCCCTGTGCTCCTGGAAAACAGCAAGTTAAGAAATCTCCCACCCATTTGTGTTCCAGGAAATGGCTCTCTGCAAAAGACCAGCTTTCCCCATTTGACTGACAGGACTCATGGGGGTCCCCGCCAACCCCCCAGTTTACCTATGCCAGGGCCAGACACCGACCCTCCAGCTTCCTTCCAGAAAGGATTAACTAAACTGTCTGTACCCACTAACAAATCTGGACAAAAAATCTGCTTTCTTGACTCAGCCAAACTTTAGTTAAGCTTTTCTGCTTCCTTCAGTCTTCTGAACTTTGTCCTCCCCCAGGCTGAGCCACACACAGCCCCTTCTTAATTTTCCCTCAGCATCACACCACCCTGCCACCCAGTCCCCATATCAGGCTCTTTCTAGCCTTGTTTGCCCCTCCCAGTAAAAGAAAAATCTGGTCTTTTGCCTGACCTTTGAGAAGGTTACAGATTTTATGGAAGGAGTATTCTCCCTATTTATTGCATCAGTTCCCTTCCCCATATTGCAATAACCCTTTGGAATACAACCTTTCCTTTTTTTTTTTTTTTTTTTTAAAGATTGGCACCTGAGCTAACAACTATTGCCAATCTTCTTTTTTTTCTTTCTTTCTTTTTCTCCCCAAATCCCCCCAGTACATAGTTGTATATTCTTGTTGTGGATCCTTCTAGTTGTGGCATGTGGGATGCCGCTCAGCATGGCTTGATGAATGGTGCCATGTCCGCACCCAGGATCCAAACCAGCGAAACCTGGGGCTGCTGAAGTGGAGTGCAGGAACTTAACCACTCGGCCACAGGGCCGGCCCCGGAATACAACCTTTCTTTACTGAAACCTGGATTTGTTTTCACTCAACAAAGTACACACCACACTTACATACACATTCAGAGACGTGAGGTCACGTTGCTCTGTTTGGGGTTAAGAATAAGGATATTAGATGGATGTGTCCCACCTTCCTCTCCCTAGAGTAACAAGGAAAGAAGTGGAGCTGGTGTCTGAAAAACCTAAAAGGGCTATAAGAATATAGAATGAAACGCCATCATTATCAAGGTCTTCATTCCACTTATATCTTTGTAGAAAATAGCTCACAGAGTTAAGACATCAAACTCACCTTAGCTAAGATTCACCTTAGACTAAGACTCTGTGTGTAAGAGACAAATTTTCTGTAAAGAAAGTTTTTCTGCCAGAAAAGTAAGCCCTTCCATAACCTCACAAGTTGGAGCCACGTCCTCTGGTCTATGATGCATCTATTCATTAGGATTCTGCCACTTTTGAATTATTCAAAATCATTATAAAATGTAGCTTTCATCTGAAAAAGAAACGTACCTCCAAGAGACACTAAATTTAGTTCCACTGGAGATAAAGTGAGGTCTGTGTTTCCATAATCATGTCAGCAGTCTGGCTTTTATCTCTTCTAAACTCCTGGGCAGCACAGCTGGGATGCAGCCACCCAAGGCAGAAATCTGGACACCATGTAACCAGCCTGCTTCTTGCTAAGAGGCATTAATATTCCATCTGAATTGTCGCATATTGTTGGACAAGAGCTGTTTGAAATAATGTTTTAGATTCGTGACATTTTTATTATCATAGATGCACTAATTATACTCTTTTAAAAAGAATTTACCTTTTTTCCTAATGCTAATACAGCTAATATTGTACATTATATATGTCTCTCTCTGCATCTTTTCAGCTTTCAATCACAGAAATCTCTCAAAAACCAAACTTTTAACATCCTCCTCTGCAACTTGAAGCTGTCAAATAAATTCTATGGATACACACGGACATAGAATGTTGCTACAGATGATTTTCTTAGAAGATGAATGATTAAATTCATTTGTAATTAACAATATGACTCATGACCAGATTTGATATACTAACAAATTAGCTCTGATGCTAATGAGTGGTAATTAAATGAGTGAGGCAGACACTTTAGAACCCCCTGGACTAAGTTGAGGAGGTCCAGCACATCTTTATTTTGATTTGTTTCTTTTCACCATTATTTTCAGATTGCTTTGGCAACTACACTCAAGTATCAAGATACAAGGCAGGATTCTGGAATCCAAGAAAGGCTAAAGATATTTACTCTCTGCTCAACTGGTCCTTCCTCAAGGAAGACTTCCCTGACCTCTCCCATTAGGTCAAATCCCGTTATAGAGCCTCATAGTGCCATGCAACTTCACCTTCAGGGCACTCATCACAGTGACAAATCTCATATGCAGCACGTGATTGTCAATAACTGCCCCCACTAGACTGTCAGTTCCCTGAGACGAGGAGACCATGTTTTCATTCACCAGCACATCGCCGGGCACAGAGCCTAGCACTCAGTAGGGGTTTACAGATATTTATTGAATGGATGAATGTGGTTTCACACACACACAAAATTACCATTTGCTAATTTATGGATTAGAAGCCTCTTTTACACTTTGCACTGTCTTATTTATAAATGTCGAAGTGAAGATAAATTAAATCAACTTCTTGAGAGGGGAGAGAAAGGTCTTTATTCTGAACGAATAAGCCAAATAATAACAAGTTTCTAAAAATGTGTCTAGGAATACTTTTTCAAACACCTAGTCTGAGTATAGCAAACTTAGCTTATAAAACCCCAGGAATAAATGCTATGCCTCTCAATGTATACTCTTCACTTTATAAGGCCTAATAAAAATTTCTTTTGTGTATTAAGACAATGGTACAGACACATGAGATTAGAGTATTTTTCTAGAACTAATCTATCCATTGTCTCTCCCTGCCACCTTCTTCCTCGTGATAAACGGCACACACTGTAATGCAGGCGTGAGATTACAGGTGAGTCTAGGGTTTGCTAGGCTGAGTGAGACTAAACCAGCTGCCACTAGAATCAGATCCTCAATTTTGGCATCATCACTATTTTGCCCTTCCCAGTAGCAATCCGTGAACATTTACAGCATGACAAATATTGTTAACCGCTTGCCAAAATTCAAATATTTTTAAAACATTTAATAGGCCAAAACATGAAAATAAATTAAAAAATAAAATGAAAATTTTAAAAATAAATGTAGCCTAGAGAAGATGTAGACCAGGTCAATACACAACATTCCTTCCACTAGCTATTGGGCACACCTAACCTAACAACAGAAGACATTCTTTAGGTGCCTAGGGAAGTCTTTGAGCAGATGGATACACAGCTAGCTGGCTGAACGGGAACAGACAGACAGGTGTGTCTTGAGATAGTGATTACGTACACGGCCAATTCTGTACGATTTGCTTTTTACTATAGAGCACTTCACCCATGGAACTTAACAGACTATAGTCTAATTTTCAAGAATGGAAGAAATTCTGTGAATTATCCTCTGAATTTAATGATCAGAACCTCTAAAATATTTTTTGAGTATTTTCACTGCAGGGCAGCCTTGCAGAATGAAAGAAAGGATAAAAGATCATTCTGTTTGCAAAAATTCCCAACAGGAAGACAATATTGTTAAGGTGTCAGTACTACCAGAAGCAATCCACACATCCGATGCAATCTCTGTCAAAATCCCAATGACGTTTCTGCAGAAATAGAAAAACCCATCCTAAAATTCATATGAAATCCCAAGAGACCCTGACTGCCAAAACAATCTTGAAAAGAGGAACAAAGCTGGAGGACTCACGCTTCCCAATTTTAAAAATTACTACAAAGCTACAGTATTCAAAACAGTGTGGTACTGGCATAAACTCAGACATACAGACCAATGGAATAGACAGCCCAGAAATAAACCCTCATATATATGGTCAAATGATTTTTGACAAGGGTATCAAGACCATTCAATGAGGAAAGGACAGTCTTTTCTACAATTGGTATTGGGAAAACTGGATATTCACATAAAAGAATGAGGTTGCACCCTTACCTAACACCATATACAAAAAAGTAACTTAAAATGGATCAAAGATCTAAATGCAAGACTTAAAACTATAAAACTCTTAGAAGAAAACACAGGGGGAAAGTTTCATGACAATGGATTTGGTAACAATTTCTTGGATATGATACCAAAGATATAGGTAACAAAAGAAAAAATAGACAAATTGGACTTCATGAAAATTTTTAAACTTTGAGCACCAAAAGACAATATCATCATAGCAAAAAGGCAACCCACAGAATGGGATAAAATATTTGCAAATCATATATCTGATAAAGGATTAATTCCAGAATATATAGAGAACTTCTAAAATTCAACAATTAAAAAAAGAAATCCAACCTAAGTCAAAAATGGGCAAAGGACTTGAGTAGACATTTCTCCAAAGAAGATATAAAAATGGCCAAAAAGCACATGAAAGGGTGCTCAACATCATTAATCATTAGGCAAATGCAAATCAAAACTACAACGAAATAGCACCTCACACCCATTAAGATGGCTACTATCAAAAAACCAGAAAATAAGTGTCAGCGAGGATGTGGAGAAATTAGGACTCTTGTGCACTGTTGATGTTAACGTAAAATGGCACAGCCAATGTGGAAAACAGTATGATAGTTCCTCAAAAAAAAAACTAAACACAGAATTACCATATGATCCAACAATTCTACTTCCAAAAGAATTGAAATCAGTATCTCAAAGAGATGTTTGTACACCCATGTTCTTAGCAGCATTACTCACAAAAGGAAAAACATGGAAGTGTCCAGGTACCTATCAGCAGATAAATGGAGAAGCAAAATGTGGCAATTATATACAATGGACTATTATTCAGCCTTAAAAAGGAAGGACATTTTGACATACACTACAACATGGATGAACCTTGAGGACATTATGCTAAGTGAAATAAACCAGTCACAAAAAGACAACTACTGCATGATTCCACTTCTATGAGGTACTTAGAGTAGTCAAAAATCATCGGGACAGAAAGTAGAATGGTGACTGCCAGAGGCTGGGGGAGAGGCAAATGGGGAGTTGTGTAATGAGTATAGAGTTTCAGTGTTAGAAAATGTGAAGAGTTATGGATACGGATGGTGGTGATGGTTGCACAACATTATGAGTGTATTTAATACCACTAACTATACACTTAAAAATGGTTAAAAGGATAAATTTTATGTTATGTATATTTTACCACAATAAAACAACATTGGAAAAAAATTTCTCAACAAGATAGTAAGTACAGACCATCTTATTTGGAAAGAGAACTCAGGAAGGGAGAAGATAGCAGTAGAGAGGTCACAGTGGAGGCTGAGTGGAGAAAGAATATAATTAGGGACTCATAGTGCCATGGGTTAGAAAACCAAAAACACAAAGGTGGGGGCGCAAGACGTAAAAGGGAAAATACATAAGTAGAGACATTTACACTATTGGTAAGTTTAGTGACAAAAGGATCAATGTATTTAAGCAATGTAATATAGTTAAGCCACAGAAAAGGATGGAAAATAACACATAATCATAAAATGTGAGGACCTGTAAGGACCCTAGCAATCATAATGTCTGATCTCATTTTTCGGTGAGAAAATCTAGCCCCAGAGAAGATAAGATAATTTTGAAAAATTATATTAGTTGGTTATAGATTTCTAGACTCGTAGTCCCACTTCCTTTAGGCCTAAACACTTAGATAATTCTAAGATAAAACAGATGGGAATTCACAGCCCAAGAATTTGTTATTTCATACATATCACTGGGAAGTATTTTCCTTAGACTTCACAGGATTAAAAGCTTTGTTCACTTCTCAAGGCTGGTGACTTACAGGCTCTTCACCTTGGCCTCTTGGCAGGCTCCTTTCTTTTCAGTGAAGCCTTTACCTACAGGGACGTCACCTTTCCTTTCTATATCGTCTGGGCTTTGTAATTCAAAGGAAGAAGATTCCGGAACTTCTGCTCTAACAGCTTAGGTGATAAAGGACAGATTGTAGATCTGAGAGGCAAAACTGAGGCTGTGGAGGAGTGAGCTGAGGAAGGAATATGAAAGGGAGCACGCCTTTGAAAGTTTTTGCTGGCGGCACAGCTCTTAAACTTCCTCCATCTCATGAAGATGTGGCGGCTGGCGAAGTCCAGACTAAAAGCCAGTGAAGAGTGAAGCTGTCCAAGAGAAACAGGAGGGGGCTGGCTGGGTTCTCAGGGTGGGGCGAGGGTCTGGCCCTCTGCTTTGGTACTTTTGTTGCTGTTTTGTTTTGCTTTCATAATCTCAATGGTATCTGGCCAGGGGCTCAATTGCATCCAATCACTCAGGGGTGATGAGGCCCTGGGGAGCTGATTCATGCTAACCAAACTCATGGGAGATGGACAGATGAAAAAGAAACTTAAATGACTCATTAACTAAGAGAAATGTGACTGCCAGGCAGATGGGACTAGTTATGTCCCTTAGTCAACCCACTCTATCTACACTAGAAAAGTATACTTGGAAGCCAAGTGGAGACCAGAGAGTTGCTTGGTGAATGCAGTATCAGAACAAGGAGAATTCATGGTCTCAAGCTACACTCTCTCAATGTACCCTTCTGCACTGCAAGAATACACTGTCAAGGTGACTGGAATACTCATGTTAGCCAGGCAGGACACCCGCTCCCCTGGATTAAGATAATGGATACAAAGCACCTAGTGCAATACTCGATACATAGAAAGCACTCAGTTAATACAAGACATCATTATTGTGGTGCTATAAATATTCTGAGACACAGCAAAGTGGGCTAACAGCATGGGCTCTGGAGTTAGAGCCTTGTTCCATCACTCACTACCTACATGCTAAAGAGAAGGTTACCTAACCTCTGGAGCCTCAGTTCTCCTACCTGTAAAATGGGTGTAATCACAGTAACTTTACAGAGTTACCTGGAAAATTACTTAAGATGATGGGTGAAAATCACTTAACTGCTCATCGTAGGCACTGAATGCTCATTATTAATAATAAAAATAATAGAAACTTACATAGCACTTTCTATATACCAGACACCACTTTATATATATTTAGTCCTTGCTATAACCCTAGGAGGTGGGGATAGTTGAGGAACCTATCACTCATAGATTATATTCACCAATATCATCTCCCCTTCCTTGAGCAAGTCTACACTGAAGTCAGATTTCACCATGTGGCTTGCTTCGGCCAGTCAAATGTGAACAGAAGAGATATGTGAGACTCCTCGGCGGAAGTGTTTAAAACTAGCTTGTGCTTCCCTGCCCCCAGGATTGTAGACGTGTTCGTTGAGAAAGAGCCCCCATTAGCTTGAGTTCCTACATGACCCTTGCTGACCCGTGATAGACATTCAGTGCAAGGAAGAAATAAGCCACTGTTTTAAGCCACTGAAATTTTCAGATTTTTATTACCACAACACAACCTAGCACATCTTAATTGATTGAAGCATAGAGACAAAAGATTTTCCAAGGCCACACAGCTAGAAAGTGTCTGGCTCCAGAGGCTGTACTGTTGACCACTTTGCTTTATGTTTCTTAATAATTGAAAGTAATATCAGTACGAAGAATACTTTATTATTAATGCATTGTTGTCATTGGGGATCTGTTTCTACACTTCATAAAAAGCTGTTCTTTTCTGAATGAGTTGGCTCAGGAGGAAACCTAGCCTTTCTCAGCTTCTATAGCAACAATAGCCAGCAGCTGCCAGAAATACCACAGGAAAAGTTCTCGATGGACAATATGAAGGACGCTGGAAATGTTTCTTCTTTATATAACCTCAGAGCAGCCCCCAGGGGTACAGTCATCATGGCTGCCAGAAGAGCCGGTTTGATTCCCCGCCCCCTCCCAAACACACACAGTATCTCATAGAATGATTTAAAATATTTATGGTCATTCAGTTGAGGGAGACTCATTCTTGTCGCTCAGTCTTTCAGAGATAGATGCCTCTCCTCATAATTCTTTTCCCATTGGCCCATCATCTTGTTTCCCTTCTTCTCCTGTCTCTCTACCTGAGCAAAGACTTTAAATGTCTTTGTTTAATAAAGCCTCTTTGCAGGCTCTCTCAGAAAGCATATTACTACACTGACGTCCATATAATTTCCCTTTCATAGCAATATTGCCCAGAGAAGTGAGGGCCCGAAATTTGGGGGCTGAATGAGAGAATCTGCCTAGGTTAGAAACACAAATACTCAAAGAGAAGTGAAAGGCTTCAGCCTCTGCTCTTCCCAAGGAAAAGGAAAATGTTGTGAAGATAAAAGCCGAAGAAGCAATGCCATAAGCAGTGATAAAAGGCCAAAAAATTAGGTGAAAAAAGATTAGTCATATTTACCGAACATAAATCTATAAAGGAGACTCCGTTTTTTAATGGCACACACTGGAATGCATTAAATTATAAGCTGGAAATCTATCTAGGGAAAGTATAAATACATATCAATTAATAGAAGTGCTCACTGATGAAATAGCTTTTATTCATCACTTATTTAATACATATCCTTCAACTAGTAATCAATGAGACTCATGAACAAATAAGAAGCCAGCCACTTCTTAACCCTTTTATTTCTTTTTAAGATCTAGTGATCACCTACTTCATAGCTTTTCCTTTATGATGTTTACTAATTATATTTTTTAATACTATTTCTTATATATCTCTACTTGATACTTCTCTAGCCTGCTAAATTTTTTTTTTCATCAAACTTTAAAATAATGTAAAAATAATGGAATTTAGTTCCTTAAAATAGCCAACAGGCCAAGTTAGAAAAATATATAACGGGAAAGGCTCACTAAAATTCTACTCTCGAGTTCTTTCTAATTTTAGTTATACAGGTGTAGCCACCTTACAATGAAGCTCTTTTTGTACTTAAAGAGTCAAATATTCTCGATGGCGTCCAAGAGCTTAAATGAATTCCACTCATAACACATTGTGTTTTATCAATAATACAGCATAAATTCATATCTCTCTTCCAAGAGAGCTTCAGAATTCTCATGAGTGAGACACTTCCAAAATTACTAACAATTCACTACAATAGGTTGGCTATGCAAGTGATGTAGTTATCTCTTTCTGGAAGACTTAAAAACAGAAAAAATTCCCATTGTAAGATTTTAATATTATGTTAATAACCAAACAAAACTCATTTCTGAAGGACAGCATGGAGGAAAGACAGATGGGAAGAATTGTTAATGTGTGAGGGTGGGAGGAGAGGGAGCTATCTTGGTCCAGCGATTATCTGGAAAAGACACTGAAGACTGAGTCATTGAGACAAGCACCATGACATCATCCCAAATGGACAGAGTGGCTATTTAAGGAGTTTGATTCTGTGCTCAGCAGTGAAGAGTAAGAAAGGGATAGGAGGAAAATGACTGTTATAGTTGGCTACTGGCATATGGCAAAAGGGTGGGGAAGTGCGAAAAATCTGCTAAGGAAGTCCCCACTCTGGACCCATGCATGGTGCTAAAATATGAATGAAAGAAAGACCCATGTATGGGAGCTTCCAGGACCATCTCGATTTCAGCCTCCTTGCTGGCTTCTAAGTCCTCATCTCTGGCTTGAAAAATTTGGACACTGTGAGTCTGATTCATATTCATTGTATGTAGAGCTATTCATCTTTGTCTCCACAAATTTTTCTCCAGTTTCCCCATCATTTATTAATACCGCATCAATCTAATCCTGAATTGCAGACAACAGAAAGAGTTCATTTTTTAGTCTCAGCTCAATTTGCTTTAAAGCCAACGCCCCTTTCTACCACTCTATGCTGCCAACCCACCACTTCCCTGATGGCATACTTCTCACTTTTTCTAGCTACTTCTTTACTTGGTGGAAATTACATTGAAATTAAATATTTTTAGCTACATGAACCCACCTCTTCAACCAATATTGGTCAATCTCCACTTCCTCCTGCCAGACAGTGGGGAGTACTTCTATAAATTGTGTATAAGGAAACCTTTTCAGTAGGCAATGCAAAACTTTACAGGTGAGTCCTGCCACATCCTACTAATTCAGTGATTATTTCTTACCAGTGTGGTTATTACTAATTCAACCAGTTGTAAGTAATGGAAATTGACTCTAGTAAACGCAAGGAAAAGGGCATTTATTGGATGACTTTGAAGAACTTGGAAAATCAATAGGAAGGTTAGAGAACAAAGCAAGAACTAAGAGCTCCAGATCCAAGATACGAGAAATAAAGGAAGAGTCTTAGAGAGGAGATCTTCTCAGAGGTACCACTGGCATAAATAGTCTCCAAAAGAGCCCCGTTTCTGTGTCCCTCAGCTAAAATTCAAACTCCAAGCAGGTCATTTGTTCAGCACCTGGGGAAAGGTCACCTGATTAGCAGGCCCATCAAACGCAACGGAGGAGAGAAAGGAAATATTAGAAGTTTGGAAAAGTTCACTATTCGTGTTCAATTTCCTAGTGCTCAGACTGAAATAGCAACAGCTAGTACATGAGCTACAATAATGGAAGATTGATTCTGTTTCAAAAGATCTGTCTCGGAATAATTTGTACAGCATTTGCTTGGCCCCATCTAGCAGCCAACTCCTGTCACTAAACCAAACACACAAACAAACCTCAGAAAACAGTGAATGGGCTTAAGTCAGAAGTTAACAAAGAAACAAACAATTATATCTCAATTAAAAATAATAATTAATTTTTTTAAATTTTAAATAAAAAAAGAAACAAACAACAAAAGACTTGTTCTTCCAATGGTCAATTTCATCTGGCAAAAGTAATAGCTTATATATGTATAAAGTAATAGCATACACACACACACACACGTATGTATGTGTATATATAAGTGTTATATAGTGTCTTGCGCACTGTCACTTAGCTCTTTTGTACATATTATCTCATTTAATTCTCATAAACCAAGTATAGGTACTATTATCACCCTCAGAGAAATTACATAACTTGGCTGAAGCCTCACAGCTATGGGGCAGTCTGCATGCAGCGCCTGTGCCCTCCCCGCTGTACTGGGCTGCCGGGACTTGTCACACGGACTGAGGAGGACAGGGTAGTGTTAGAACCATGGGCATGAGTTAAGATCTCAGCTCAGCAGAAGGCAAGAAACTTAAACCTCCCTAAGCCTCAGTTTCCTCCTCTGCGACATGGAGACAGTCATATCAGGGTCAGGATGAGCTGTTTCAAGCTCACACGGTTGTCGCAAAGAAGGATGGGGAAACGTATATAGACTATGTAGCCAAGAGTGCTTGTCACACTGAAGTGCTGAGCCACCAAAGGCCATTATTAGTTGCATGTCAGTCTCCCCTTGTAGACTAGTCCTGGAGATCCAAGAATTACTCTTCCAATATTTGTATCCCTACCACATTCCTCAGTTATCGGCACATTAACAAGCCCACACAAATACTTGCTGGACAGAAAGCTTTGTATCTGCATCCACGCTGCCACATGGTACTCTACTAGCATAAAATAAACTCCTCTTTATATAAACCCCATAGCTCCTCCCTGCCTGTAAACAAATGATGCCTATTTTCCCCACCCTACCCCCAGCCTCTAGACTGCTAACTCATGTGGTCAGGGTCTGCATCTCCTTTGTTCTTCATGGATCCCCAATGCCTACCCAGGGCCCAGTACTTAAGAGGAACTTAACAAATATTTGTGGACTCAATCTTTAAGAAACATTCGTGATGTGTCCTAGAGTTCCCTAGCACTTTCATAAACACATGCAGCATCTCTCTGCAGAGCAGGTTAAAGACCCAGGCTCTGGAGCCGACCGACTGCCTGTGTTCAAACTCCAGCTCCTCCAGCTGCTGGCTGAGTGACCTTGGGTAATATACATAAGTTTTCAATGCCTCAGTTTCTCACCTGTAAAATGAGAATAATAACTGTATTGAGTTTTTGTATTAAAATGTTAATTCATATAAAACAGTACCTGGCACATAAAAAGTGTTCTTTAAATGTCAGCAGTTATTAATTTTGCTTGTGGCTGTTTTTCTCCCATCACACTGTCAAGAATAAATTATTCTAACTGCCTAAATCATTTCTCCTTTCATGTAAGAAAATATGCAAAGTGGCATCTTTACTCCAAAATCCTAAAATTAATTTTCAGCAGAGCAAATCATAATCTCAAGAAACTGACTTCTAAAGCTGTTTGCAAAACTGTCTATTTATAGAGACGGTTCTCAAAATAAAATAATCCTGAATGGCTCCAGATATTCTGTAGTTTAAGCCTCTTCCAAATCACTTGTGTTGGATACTTCTCCAGCAACACTTGGCGTTGTTCTTTCCACAAACAAGAACAGCCATATTGGCTTGAACAGAAATGTTCATGTGAGTGAAAACACACACACACAAACATCACGCAAAGGAGTTAGGTCGTGTTGTCCTCTGCCTCTGCCACAAACCTCATTGCCCTATTATGGCAAAAAGTGTGTCAATCCCAGTATGTATCTCGCCATCACTTAGAGCGTGAACGTGGTGATTAGGCCACATGTGACTGAAAAATTCAAATCCCCGTTATGTAATCACTGATGCTTCTCTGCACACTGGAGAGATGAGGGGGAGAGAAATATAGGCAGAGGGGATGCCTGTGAATTTCATTTACCTTTAACACTGTAATGTTCCAAGCAAAGCTCTCAGTGGCCTTGTTGAGTTTTCTTCCTTTCAAGCCTTCCTTTGCCCCCAGATTATGAAGTTCCTCATGGAACTCCATCCCTTTGAAAAGAGAACACATAAGAATTCTTAGCATAAATTTCAGAAAAATAGGGCTTTTATTATGAAAATATTATCATTAAAAATATAGTTCCCATTCCTGTCCTTCTCTCATAATTTCTAAATCCCTGAATTGGATTCTCCCTCCCAGTCTGTTCATCCCCATCAAATGGTTCACCTTAGGGGAAACTGACAATAATCAACGCATTAGACCAAATTACATTTTAAACAGCTAGGAGCCATAGATAAAGACATGAGAAGTTATGAAGCAAATTCTTCCAACAGGTAACACATATTTTGTTTGTCCTCTACCTGGTTTTTATATGAAACAATGAAATATGTGAATGATAACCATATGTGATGGATGTACACATCTTACTTTTCCTTATGAACCATCCATATGGCTTCATAGGAGGCCCTGGAGCCCACAGAGATAACAACGGTAATTAGTAAGTGTTGAGCAAAAATAAAAAGATTTTTTAAAAAATAGCATTCCTAGAAACACCTACATGTTTCAGATTTGGAAATGGCCTTAGTTATTTTTAGCTCAACCATTTCTCAAGCTTGAATACTATAAAAAACATCACCATCATCTGTTTCTTCAGTCTTTGTGTTAGCACCCCAGAGACGGGAATCACACTTTCTTCTGGGCTGCTAATTCCATCTTTGGAAAGCTATGACTGATATCAAGCCAAAGTATCCCTCCCTGGAAGTTCCACTCCTTGGCACTAGCTAGACCCAGACCAACAACATCTAATCTCTCTTCCACAGTGCAGCCCTTTAAATATTCAAAGAAAGATGTTAGATAAAGTCCACTAGAGTCTTCTCTTCTCCAGATTAAACATTCTAACACATTTCAGCTTACTCATAATGTCTCTTCTTTAAGGATGGTGACATCCAGGCAGGGCCACTGCATTGCACAGCTCCCTGGAGTTGAGATATGTAGGGATCTGCACCCAGGAACATCACACTCCAAGGGGGCTCGAGGTGGCCCACACGAGGTGGGGATTTACCATCACCCTCCTGTTCTAGTTACTCTGCTTTTATTAACACAGCCTAAAACCACATGAACTTTCCTGGTGCTAACATCGTGACACAGCACATGTAAGGGCATGACTATGGAGCCGGGGCTTACACTCTACCTCTATTGCTAGCCAGCTACGCGAGCATGAGCAAGTCCCTGAGAGTCTCTGTGATTCAGTTTCCTCCTTGGTGGAATGGCAATAGCAAGAGTGTTTACCTCAAGGGATTGTGATGAAGACTAAATGAGTCAATACATCCAAACCTCTCAAAGTAGTGCCCGGCACATGGGAGTGCTACATAAGCATTTGGTATTAATATTTTTGTGCTTCCTCTCAACTGAAACATTTAAGCCTGCAGGCCAGGCAGTGAAGAGCACTATTTTTAAAGTTTGGTCTGGGTTCAAAGGTCAGCTCGACCACGTGTTGATATGGGATCTTGGGTAATTCACTCAATCTCTCAGAATCTCAGATGCCTCATCTGTAGATTGGATGTAACAATGATTACTTTGCAGAGTTGTTATGAGAATAAATAACACTGTGTATGCGCTTAGTATATCACATGAAAATAAATCATGCATTCGTCATATTGCCATCTTCCTCATCAAAATCATTATTGTGTGTGTGTAGATCAAGGAGAATGTGAATCCAAGAGAGAGAAAAGTGCAGGAATGTGAATGAAGGTGAACTTAAGCAGAGGTGTGCCCTCACAGACACGTGCCCCATCCCACACTTAAAAGAAGAAGAAATCTAAATCTAAAATGAAGACTAATAAATGAGGCAAACATCTAGAGTATTAATAGGATTACGGTTCAAACTGTAAAAATGAAGTGGTTCTAAGGGGGAATGTGTAGTAAAAGGCTTGATAGGCTTCCAAACCACAAAAGTAGATTCAGAACCCTCACCTCTCTAGACATCTTCAGACACCAGCCCCGTAGATACTCACATATAGCCCACCTACTATCACCTAGATTTCTCTTGTACTAAACAAAGACTTATGTTTAACTCAGCATATAGTTAAAATATGACATAAAATATTTCAATTTTAAGAGTAAAAGCAGAAACTTTAAAAATCTGCCAGGAATTATCATTAAGGTTTCTAAGCAAAATAAGGGAGGGGGGCAACTGGGGAGATTACCTGATTTCTGACACTGCACAATCTTTTCCTGGACTGTATCTGCCATTTCTATGAGAAACCGGCTCTCTTGAATCATCTGTCACAAAATAAGCATAAAAAAGGTGGCTGTTAGAAGTCCTTAAACTGGCTCATTGGAAAGATGACATACA
Organism: Equus caballus; assembly: GCF_041296265.1. Classification (NCBI taxonomy): domain Eukaryota; kingdom Metazoa; phylum Chordata; class Mammalia; order Perissodactyla; family Equidae; genus Equus; species Equus caballus. The sequence goes on along the minus strand of NC_091701.1, from coordinate 74,003,477 downwards.
GGGAGACACACAGGATGCTGGCAGTAATGGGGAACCATGGCCTTAACCACAAGAGAAGGGAGAGGGGAGGACAATCTCTGCTCCAACCTCCATCCATCCCAACACTACAGCTAGAGTCACCTACCTTACGATTGCTCCAGTTATGTAACATGCCTGGGACACCATGGGTGCCAAATAAATAACTAATGAGTCAACGCATACACATTTTTTAAGTTCCAGATCACCACATTTATGAACACCTCTTATTCCACTCCCTCACCTCAAAAGTTACTGCAACATCAAGGCAAGTGGCATTGGAACAATAGCAATGAGAATCAGAATAGAGAATCACCTAGTGATGAGCTAAAGGACTCCTGAACACATCAATGAAGCTGGGAGCTTGGATTTGGGTGGCCCAAAGATGGTAAAGGTCTGGTTCTCCCTCTAGAAGGGCTCCCGCTCCATTGGCAAGAATGAAGAGTGGGTCAGATGTCAGAGGAACTAATTCTGCAGAGTTTGTTGGCAATAACACGGAAATGGCTGTCCCTGCCTTCCATGTTTGGGTAGAAAGCAAATATGTCCAAGAGGTAACTAACATACTGAGTAAAGTAGGGGAAACAAGACAAGTGTTGGAGGGACAGAGAAAGAAAATCTGTATGTGAAGAAGGGGCAAGATGAATATTGGTAAAGAAGTTGTGATCAGAAATATAAGGGATTGGGGCCTTTGGAAGAAGTGACTAAGAAAGGCAACCAATAAGCAAACTAACACTTCCTGAATTTCCAACCACTCTCCTACTCTCAGTAAATGTCCCATTTCATCTGGCCAGTCCATGTTTTATGTGTCTGGCTCAACATTCTGAAGGGAGTCCAAGGCAGAATCCAAAGTGGACACAAAAGGTCTTGAGCAAGACATTTTTCATAATTCGAGGCTGTTGAACAGATTGTAGCCTTGTAGGATCACTTCCAAATACAAAGTGGTTTATGACTACAAATTTTCAAATGGAAAAGAACATTGGATCACAAATTTTCAGTGCCTAACAATTCCATAGGAGCAAAATCATACCATTCATTCATTCAGCAAGCACCTGTTCAGCAGCCACGATGTGTAAGCACTGCGGCAAGCGCCTGGGTCTGAGGCATTGATGAGCAAAAACAGACAAATCCCTATCTCCATGCAGCTCAGTCTACGCCAATGAGTGAATGAAATATGATTGATTAATTCAACGAAATAGAATTCAATTACTCATGTTTCCTGCCTAAAGTGATAGTTCAAAGTGACTTATTGGGAGGGCTAAATTGACTATCAAAACTGTAAAACTAGACACCCAACAAGGTCTGGACTGAGTCAGACTTTTTTTTAAATTATTTTATTGAGGTCATAATAATTTATAACATTGTAAAATTTCAGCCATACATTATTATTTTTCAGTCACCATATATACGGTGACTTTACCCTTTATGCCCACATCCCAACTCTCTTCCCCTCTGATAACCACTAATCTGCTCTCTTTGTCTACGTGTTTGTTTATCTTACACATATGAGTGAAATCATATAGTGTTTGATTTCTCTGTCTGGCTTATTTCGCTTAGCATAATTCCCTCCAGGGCCATCCATGTTGTTGCAAATGAGATGATTTGTCTTTTTTTATGGCTGAGTAGTATTCCTTTGTGTGTGTATATATATACCACATCTTCTTTATCCATTCATCAGTTGATGGGCACTTGGGTTGCTTCCATATGAGTCAGATTTTTTTTTTTTTTTTAAAGATTTTATTTTTTCCTTTTTCTCCCCAAAGCCCCCCAGTACATAGTTGTGTATTCTTCGTTGTGGGTTCTTCTAGTTGTGGCATGTGGGACGCTGCCTCAGTGTGGTCTGATGAGCAGTGCCATGTCCGCGCCCAGGATTCGAACTAACAAAACACTGGGCCACCTGCAGCGGAGCACGCGAACTTAACTACTCGGCCACGGGGCCAGCCCCTGAGTCAGATTTTTTAACTGCATTAATTAACTCTTTCAACTGCCAAGAGGAATTGGAATGCTTGTGAATAACAATTTATCAAGTGGCTAACAGTAGCCCGAGTTACTGCAGCTTCCACGTGAATGAAATTTACAGGCAGAGGAAGACTTCATATGAGGGCAGTTGGTTTCAGTCTTTTCTAAGATTAGCATCCATACATGCAACATTGAGTTTTTATACAATATTTTCGAAAGTTACCAGATGTCACCATTAATCAAGTAGTAGACAAAATGAGTTTTCATGAAATTCAAGCAAGGGAAACATTCATAAAGAATGGACACATTCTTTGACTTTACCATGAGCAAAAGAGATAATATACTATACATTTTTAGAATCAATTTTAAGGCTAAAAGGAGCTTAGTTATCATGACCACCCCCTTAATTTTATAAAAAAAGGAAACTAAGACTTACAGGACTTAAGATTCTTGTCCAAAAAATGGAGCTAATTAATGATCAAGCTGGAACTAAAATCTGGGTTTCCTGGCATCCACTTATTTTCATAAAAATAATAGCACCCCTCTGATTTTGTCTGGCTGGGCCATGCTCCATGAGAGAATGCATGCCTTCACATATATGCAATCTTATGAGCCTGAAATACAGCGTTCCAAAGTCACCTTGCCCGGCCCGACTTGAGGGCATGCCCATAACCAATCCATTTCAACCAGACTCAAATGTATCCTTTTAAAGAAAAAAAACTCTTTACCTATTGATTTGTGGCCAGGTTTCTTTGCCATATTTTACTAAGAATCTTCTCAGCATTGAGTACAAAAGGAATACAGTTCCTGCATCCAAAAATGCCAGTCTCTTTGGAACACCCTGAAGACGAAGTGGCCTCTTCACCAGAGCTAACTCTCCCTCCTAGACTTTGAATCCTACCTCTGCCTGCTTCCCCAGGAACCGACTCCTAATAGCCCCTTCCTTTTTTCATCTACAATCTCTGCCTCTCCCCTGGTTTCTTCCCTTCTCCAAATAACATCTTCAACCTTAAAGTAAGCAAACAAAAACAATAACAAAATATTTTATTGGCCTTTGAATGGTTGTCCTCATCAATTCTTCCTTAAAAAACCTAGCCCATGCTCATTGCTTTCACTCAGGCAGGACTCCACCGAGACCCTCAAAGTTTAGCCTTGGCCTCATCATCAACCACTCCCTGGCCAATCGTTGGCCCTCATTCTCTCCAGCTCAGCAGCTGACACCACTGATCATCCCTCCTTTTGACTTCCAGGACCCTGGTTCTTTTCCTGCTTTGCTCTCTCTGTCTTCTCTACTGCTTCCTACTCCTTTATATTCATACACGTAGGGATCCTCCAAGTGCCCTGGCCTCAGCTCTCCATTCTTTCCCTTCACTATTATCTCTCCTCTTGGTAATTTCGTCCATTCCTAGAGCTATCAAATATTGCACCCACGGAGATCTGTTCAAAGCTAATGTCTCCCACCTTGGCCTCTCTCCTGAATTCCAGATTTATACTTCCCATGGTCTACAACAGTGGTTTCCAAAGTAGGGAGAAACATGCACTCGGGGGTGAGGGCACATGATAGTCCATTGAGGTGTGAGAAGAAACAACGAGGACTTTTATTCACGTTTATTTTTATCTGTACAATTAGAAAAGACATTAAGCTTTGCAGATTGATCCTGGTCCCGCACCAAATGAAGATCATGTGTTTCCAATATGGTAAGTGAGGTAAGAAAAGGTAAGAAGGGAATTCCACATTGGAGAAGGCTGATAGCAACACGTTTATTTATTAGTTTCCACCAGAATATTTCAACTTACATATGCCTGAAAAATAGTAAAGTAAATACCACTTATATCATCTTGTTCTAAATAAACAAAAGCTTCCCAATATGGATTCCTGAAAGGAAAATGAAGATAACGCAAGCAAAGTAAACAACACAAACATGGCAGAGCAGCTGCTCAGCCTGTTCCAACCACAATTTCCTCCTCAGCAACACTGAGAACTGAAAACAACGCAGGCTGATCAGATCCGACCTGTGCAATCACACCAGGAGAGCAAGAAGATTTTTATTATTCATAAGTGAAACTATTTTAAAATCCAATGCTAATTTCTATCTTGATGTTCTATACTGTATATATTGGTATGTTAGTAAGTTATATAGTTTATGAATGAATAAATTCTCAAAATGTTTTTACTGAGGAGTTGCCTGTGCTGGGGTCCTCTCTGTTCGCCCCTCCAGATCCACTCTCAGCCACGCTCTGTGCTGAGGCAACATCAACCAGGCTCCGTGGCCTCTCATTTCTATTGGGATCAGCCAATGGGAACCAGCAGCAAGCAATCAAGGGCAGGAAGCAGGAGGCAAGAGGGTTTAGGGTAGTTACTCCCTTGACCATGACCTCGCTGCTGGACTGCAGTTGATAGCTTCCTCTCTGCAAGGCCACAGCTCCTGTCAGGTGGCCCTTCTCTGGGAGGTACAAAGAGTACTGAGTGCCAGGAATGGCTCCTTCCCTTTACCCCTCTAGGCCTGGGAGTGATGACAGCTCTCCACCATTGCTCAATCTGGGGTGCTCACCATCCACTGTTGCTTCCTAACCCTTGCCCATGCTTTTATAACCACTCCCCCATCTTTAGTCACCCTTTTAGAGTGTGCTATCCATGAAGAGTCTGAGACAGTGCTTGATCCAAAAAAGTGGAGATGCTTAGCTACTAGATACATGTACCCGTAATTTCCAGCATTTTCTGTCTCCCCCAGAGACCCAGGCTCAATCTCAGACATCCTTCTTGCCTCCATTGCATCCAGAAGGTGAGCCCCCATGTTGTCAGTCATCATCTTGCCTCTCCTCCCACTTCTGTTTTTTTTTTAAGATTGGCACCTGACCTAACAACCGTTGCCAATTGTTTTTTCCTTCTTCTTCTTCTTCGCCCCAAATCGCCCCAGTACATAGTTGTATATTGTAGTTGTGAGTGCCTCTGGTTGTGCTATGTGGGACGCCACCTCAGCGTGGCCTGATGAGCAGTGCCATGTCTGCGCCCAGGATCCGAACCAGCAAAACCCTGGGCCGCTGAAGCGGAGCGGGTGAACTTAACCACTCGGCCACGGGGCCGGCCCCTCCTCCCACTTTTATCCCTTTGTTTTCTTCTTTACCACAACACTCCTGGTTTAAGACTTTATTCTCACTGCGTGGACCATCTTTCAAAGTTTAATTATCCTTCCAGAGGCAGCTCAAATGTCAACTTCAAAAATATTTTGTGCTCCATTTCATCCTCCCCGGCGCATCCCCCATCCCCCCAACACTAAAAAAATGAAATATCTCCTATTTTCTTCCCGTTCTCACAAAACTGCATTTGAGGCTCAGAGGTGGCTTTGCTTCCATACTCTGCTACCAGCAGGTTCTTCCCACCTCATTCCTTCCAAATACCACTTGCAGAATCATCTTCCAAAAGCAGAGCACTAGTTACCTCCTGGCTTTGTCACTGTCTCCCTTGCCTATTGAATGAAGTAAAATGCTTCTAACCTAGAGTTTGAGACTCCCTTTGACCTCAGCAGCCTTCCCCCTAATGGTTCCCCGATTCTCCTGGATCCCAGTTTACTTGTGTGAATCACGCTTCTCCAAACACGCCCTCCTCATTCCTCCTTCTACACAGTTCTTTCTACCAGGGAAGTCTTCTTAAGCCATCTCCCCTGGTCAGAATCCCTTCAGGCCGCAAAGCTCACTTCAACGCCCCCTCTGCGACTGGTGTCCTGATTTCCCCTTCCCTCACCCTCTCACCTCCAAATTCCAAGAACATTCTATTTTTTCAGTCTGTTTACAAAATTTTTTATTTTCTATCTTAAATTACAATTGTTGACCTATATTACCTCTCACCCCTCAATTCCCCAGGAAACTGTAATTCCAGCAGAGCAGGGACCCCATCTTATTCATCTCTCCATCCCCAGATCCATCATCCATTTGTACAACCACCTTCCCCTATCTTTCTTGGTGATATTTATTTCTTCTGTGTACGGACTACTCACACATGCACACACAGTAGAGTAGGTTATTTATTCTCGATCACTTCTCAAACCTAAAATTGTCTTTTTGGAACTCTAATTTCTCTTATTGTCTTGTTTTTTTCTCCAAGCTTCTCCATTTTTCTATAATCTTACATGTTCTTAATTCCTTTTCAAATTGAGTACTGAAAAATAAACATAAAGTTTTTCACAGGATTATACCTATAAAAATATAACACTCAAGTATCAGAAAAAATAAATTTTAAACTTTATTACTTATTTGATGTAAAATAAATTCAGGACCAAAACATACAACAAACCCTATGATTCGAGTTCTCTTAAAAATCCCCCAAGTAAACATTGTGAACCCCACTGAGTAAGTTTGTTTTCCTGTTGTCTAACAGATGACTTCTTAAAGAGACAGTGAAGCGTGAGCTAGCCTTGAACACAGAAGAGCATCACCTGGAGATCCCTTAGAGGGTGACAAATAAAAATGGCAAGTAATAGGATATATTGGAATATATGAGGAAGCCATTTGGTGTAAACCTAATTCGGCCTCATCTTGTTTTTCCAAAAGGGCCTGACCGTGACTGTTGAGCATGCATTGTATATCTGCTTTAGAGATTCCCTATGGCGAGAACACAGGCCCTTGAGATAAAGGTGCAACTTCCCTCTCCCTCCCAACGTTGGCATCTCCTGAAGGGTTAAGCATCTTTCCTTAGGCTAGAAACTGATTGCTGCGCTCACCTGTGGCCGCCCAGCTTGATACAATAGACTTGCCTCCTGCTACGCCCACCAAGATGGCAGACCCACTACCTGCTGTGTCCATCAAGTGCTGTGCCGACAGGGTAATCTTGTGACTATTGTGGGAGGGACATTTCAATCATATGTGAAACACCCTCTTTGAGGGTATATAACCACCCACTTCTTTGGAGTGCTCTGTTCCTTTGTGGAAAGACTCTCCTGGGTTATAATCCTAAAATTTAAGCTCAGAATAAACTCACCCAAATTTTCATTTATAGATTGGTTATGGATTATTTTCGTCGACAACGGTAACCTGAAATCCCTTCGTAATAAAAGTCACCACTTTTACTCTAAAACACCTCATCATTAATAGTCTCAGAACATAAAATCATTGCTCATACGAACTTTTCTCATAAGAGCATTTGATCTTCTCTATGATAACAGCTTCTACTGTATTTAGAAGAATAATTTTATTCCATTTTCCGCAGTCAACTTTCAATTATTAGTAGTTGTAGAGAAAACAAATAAGATGGATGGATGAAATGTACCAGACATTCCAAACCACATTGAAATCAACAATTTCAACCTTTCCCCCTCAGTTCAGTCATTTATCTAAGTTGTTAGGAAGGAAAATGGTTGATTTGTGTTTCATCTCCTTCCTAGGTCTCTACAGATCCTGACAGAAATGAAATACAAAGTGCAAAAGCCAAGGAGAGAAGGTGAGAAGCGTGTCTTCAGATAATCCCCCAGCTGGGTGGTCAGTACACTTAGCCAGCCAAAGCTGAGCTGACCCAAACAATAGAATCTGGCAGTGGCCTGATTTACATATCTGATGTCTCAGCCTGAGCCCCTAGTTGCCTTTGGGGTTGTACTAATACAAAGAGTTTTCCTCTGGTTCTGTCACATGAATATCTCCTAATGGATCTCATTTCCTTGCCACCACTTTGAATCTAAAAGAATAGAGGACTTAGCAGGACAAACGTCAGCTTACTTTAAGCATGAGATGTGTCCTGAACAGGGGTGGGTAAAGTCGTCAGTTAATATCAAAATCATTTATTTTAAAATGAAAACTTTACAGAAAGGGAATGTTTTTAAAAGTAATGTTTTTGCTCAAGGATGGATTAAATTGTCCAATCTGTATGAAAAAAACCTGTCCTTCCAGCTTTTCTCCTATAGGAATTTTAACTAATTGCCTTGGATCATTGCAATAGTTAGAGTCAATGTAACTATTTAATGGAACTGAAGAGATGAGCTTTCATCGTCATATCATGACTCATAAACCTTCCATAGATTCCAATTTTCTCCTGAATTATATCTAAATTCCTAGAACCACAGAACTTTATATTTAGAAGTCACCTTAAAGACCATGTATCATGGACAATCCCATTTTACAGGTGGAAAAAACTGAGCCCAAAGTTGACTTGCCTAAAGTCACATAGCTAGTTAGTGAAATAGTTTAGACTAGAATCCAAGCATTCTTGAGGAACAGACCTAAGCTTATAAGTTGTTTTGTGATACAGATATTATACTAAAGTGTAGAATTCCTATTGCAAGTGCAAGTTGGTGATAAACATTAATAAAGTAGAATTCACCAAGTAAAGCATCGTGAAAACAAGTTTTTGCCATGACTGCTTCTCCCTCCAAGTCTAATTTGCAACATGTATCAACCGTTATAGATATTCATCCTATAAAACCTAGAAGGAAATGTACTTACTTGAGTCCACTGCTTTTTTAGGAAGGAGTTGTCAAATTTGGAAAGGCAGTCACTTAAGAATATGTGAGTCAATAAAAAGCCAATCTATTCTAGACCTATTTTGTTCTCTCCTCTTAAGAAGAGCAAAATAATTAATCTATCTCTCACCTTCCTTTTAATCAAAACACTGAGTTCTAGTTTTTGGTTCTGTAGTGGCTCATCTGTTCAGATTGCTTGAAATAAGACTTGAATTTTATTAAACTTGGTACATTTTAAAAATCTGATTGCTGTTACATATATATCTCCTAACTAGAATGAAGATAATTTCCTTCAATTTTTAATTTCCTTAAAAATTTTAAATCAGGGGCCAGCTCGGTGGCTCAGTGGTTAAGTTTGCACATTCCACTACAGCGGTCCGGGGTTCACCGGTTCGGATCCCAGGTGTGCCCATGGCACTGCTTGGCAGGCATCCCACATATAAAGCAGAGGAAGATGGGCACGGATGTTAGCTCAGGGTCAGTCTTCCTCAGAAAAAGAGAAGGATTGGCAGCAGATGTTAGCTCAGGGCTAATCTTACTCAAAAAAATAAAAATAAAAATAAATTTTAAATCAGATGAATAAAAGCATTGTTAACAAATTGAAATCTTTTGTTTTTAAGCAAAATCGATCCAATCAAGAGCGTTACTTTTCTGAGCATTTGCAAGCTTAGTGCAAGTCTGCTGCCTTTGTTGTACGCAAAGAAGTATTTTCAGTCCTTGGGACTAGCTCTGAGCCACAATTCCAAGCCTGATTTATAATGGCACAGGACAAGAGAACTTGCACAGAGCAGACCACAGGACATTGTCTCCACACTCATGATAGTGACAGGATCCACCTCAGTGAGCTGCTTTCTGCGTAAAGGGATCGTTTTGCCTTTTCTTTTCTCTAGTTGTTCTGTTTCCCAAACAGTTGTCAGCCATATCTTGAGTAATCATTAGAAATGTTTGTTTTTATCCAGCTATGATTAAAATTTAGCTCATTCATAAAATTACCAGGGGACTAACTTTCCTGAACCTTCTCCAGAATTTTCGGGCCAATTAACTACCTTTAACTAAAAGGTTTGCAAGGACTTGAGTATTTGAGAAGGCAAAGTGAATTCTGAGGATGTATATTCCACAAAGGAGCCAGCCTGAATACTCGCTTATTGACGCATCTGGGATATCCAGTGTCCTTGGGACCCTGGTACCAAGTGGAAATGTTGCCAAGACTCAAGATGCTGACAGTTCCCACATTATACAGAAAATGAATCAGAAGATATTGCCACACCCTCGACTGAAGGAAGTTTCAATGCACTAAGGGTAGGACATCTTGTTTTTAAATAGCCAGCTCTGCTTGAGCACATGCCAGCAGACTGTTCTTTTTCTGGGTTCTATTATTATACAAGCCAATATACTTTTTGAAATGCAAACTAATATAAAGTTCCACACAAACTTCACAATAAGAGAGAGGGAGGGAAGGAGAGTATCTTTGACTTATCTGATTTCAATTTATTGATTTCAATAAGCAAAACTACGCTGGGGACTGCAGACATTCCTCCAACCTTTTCCTATCCTAAACTCAATATATCTTGGTAAGAACACTGACAGGAGAGAATGTATTTAATCCAACCCATTACACTTGGCTTTATTGTGATACCTGCCAGCGTACTGGTTACACTAGAAGAGTGATTAAAGACAGCGGTTGGCTCTTTTTGCTAGATTTCAAGACGTACTAAGAAATGAACAACTGCCCTCCACATCACACCCCACTGACGCAGTAAAAGATTAAATCACCCTTGACTTATGTCCTCTAGATTGTTTCCACTTCTTTTTTATCTTCAGAAAATCAGTTGCGCTTACGGTAGTAAAGTTTTAACTTTTATGTTAATGTTAAATCATTCGGCATGGAAGTCACCTTTGGAGAATGCTTTGGGTTATTTTTACAGTCACAATCTCCTATAACTATTCCACCTCGGAATGCTACATTCCAAACACTAACTCTCCAAAAGTTCTCACATTCATTTAAAACACTGCAAAGAACCAAATACGTTAGACAAATGCTTCTTGACTATGCATGAAAAATCAGACAGCTGAGAATATTAGAAGAGTAAAAATTCAGCTATCTAAAGAAAAAATTATAGAAAAGTCCAACGATATTTTTGTTTAAAAATTATTTGCAAATAAAATTCTGCTGAGCATGAGGTGGGAGTTGGGGGGGTGTATTATAAGTCACTGTAAAAAGCCCATCACAGGCCTCAACGTCCTTAGACTCCATCCAGCCCAGGACTTAAAACGCCATCTGGTCCACTCGGGACCCTGTGTGTCTCTGCTCCTTCCCTTTTCAGGTGTAAGTCCTGCCTTCCCATCAGGACTTCCCGCTCCTCCAGGGAGAAATTGTGCTTCATACCATTCCTTTCCCCCAGCACCCTGCACAACAGCGGGCAGCCAAAATGTCTTTGTTGAGCTGGCTAATCAAAAGCCTAAAGATACACACAAAATGACATGTCCAAGGAGAAAGCGGTGTTTTAAAGTGCCAAATATTCGTGTTTCCATCTCATTTTACTCATATTTCTCTTGAGTCAAAGAGCTGTCATGCTTCGCATCATGGCTATTTGTGCTGATACCTTCTCTGCTTATTCATCTCCGTATTGCACAGAATCTACTAAAGTTCTTTATACATGGTATGTATCGAATGTCATGAATAAAGTCAATGAATGAATCTTTTCTTAATAAGGTAAGTTTTGCGAGAGGTTAGGACTTTGATTGATGGAGAAGCAATTAAGGCTAGGAAGGCATTCGAGGTGGCACGGAACATAGAGACAAAGGATGGATAATGAAAAGGATGCAGAAGAGAAATCAGGTTGCCTGAGGAGAGGGTTCAAACAGAAGCAAATGAGCAGTGGGGTTTCAAACAATCCGCACTGGGGGTGAGGGCTTTGCAAGGTGGCCAAACATCAGATGCAGAATTTGAGGATGATTATTTCAATCGCTGAACTAGGGAAAGGCAGAGACTAGATGGAGGACTTCTCAGCCTGCTGAAAAATTCAGGCAGGAGGAGAAGAGAGAAGCGTAGTCAATGTAAGGAAATGGATACACACGAGAAACACCACAAGGTAAGAAGCAATGGATCTCATTAATATTGAAGAGTAGGTAACAAGACCTTGCTGGAGTTACTATGGAGAGAGAGAACATTCAGAAATCATTGGGAGGAACTGAGGACCGTTGGCACGGTGGTCTCTCTCACAGTGGTCAGATAAGGGTCAATGAGTACCTAGGAAATAAAAAGATGAACCCAGGTTTTGACATATTAGATGGCTGTTGTTTGTTCTTGAGACACCCAGATGATGTCCCATAATCAAATGTAGAAACGTGACTAGAGTAAATGTTAGGGCTGGGGCTCAAGACAGGTTTCAAAACTAATATTCAATCTACCTGCATAAAAGCACTATTGTAAAAAGAAAAGAAAAAAGTCAAACCCATTCAAACAAACTAATTTTGATAGCGTCCTACTGAAACTACAAAGTATTTTCCAGTGTAATCACCAACCGTTACCACCTCAGTTCAGTGATGAGTTACATAAGCACATCACCAATCACAGACTCACATGCCTGCGATGGACGGTGCCTGGTGGCCTCTCCTCACTGTCAGCCACCAGAGCACAGGGTCTGCTGGACCTTCCACGGCACTTAACACAGCGGCTGGCACGTGGGAGGAGCTCAGCAGATGTTTATGAAATTAAACATCTCCATTCGTGGCTCTAACACTAGGCAACTCTTTCAGCAACCAATATTCATTTTTAACAACCTCAAGAATAAGATTAATCCTCAATGATAAAAAAAAAAACGCACCTCACATCATATCACTTTTATTAGCAAACATAATTATGCTGCATTCACAGCCTTAAAAGACTTAGCAGTGACTCTATGACTATGTTACCTACTTCAGTGGTGTATTTTCTCAAAAAGTGGAAATCCAGAGTGGGGAAGTGATGCTCGCTCTTCAAGAGGCCTGAGCCAAAAGCCATCACAGCGCAATAAAGGGATCAGGCACTTAGAAATGGTGTTCTGCTCTTAAATTAAGTTCTTGGGAGAGGTTCTGAAAAACTGCCCTGATGACCACAGAGAGACTGAAACGGCGCTGGGCGAGCAGTCCCCTGCGCACAGCTCTCCTCCGTGTGTCCCTAGCCCAGGAAGGAGGCGTCAGTTCCTCCTTCAACTTATAGGGCCTGTTCTACTTGTCTGAGTTATTGATTAATAATGTTCCCAGTTTGCTTTAGTGCTTTTCAGAAGCTGTCATATCCCACCTCTGGCTGTGACATGTGCTTGATACCAGGAAAGTCACCTCTGCTTTCGTTGCCCTAAATATCAGGCAGGCATTTATGTGGCTATATCCCAACTCAGCATATTAAGGGCGACTGCAGACAGGACTGCCTTTAGGAAAAATGGCAATTCCTTGAGCAGCCTCACCTTCACCCTACCCAGGCTTGGGGAACCCTCAGTCATTAGGATCTCTTCCCTTCCCAGGTAAAAACCGGCTGGTAGGACAGGATCTGTGAAATTCATTCGAAGGTACAAATTACTGATAACCCAATGTGTTACTACTCACAGAGATTTTCTTTGCATTTTAAAAGAGATAAAAAGGCTTAAAGAAATTGATTGTAATTTGGAAATTTTGAGTACCAGTGGGCAGATAGAAAACATATGTTTTAAATAAGATATGGAAAGGGGAAGGGGGATGTCTCCAGATATTATGCTGTGGAAATAAGCCCACTCTACTACAAATATATTAGGGTTTTGATTACTTGATATCAACACAGATGCTATAATAGAATAATAATTACAATATTACTATTAAAATGACTTTAAGACTGAATTTTTAAAACTCTCAAGAAGAAATATTTCCAAATATTAAATTAGCTAGTGTTTGGTAAGAAATAAGGACAACTCAGCTCATTAGGGAAAAGCTCAATGTAGAAAAAATCCGTACAGAGAAACTCGGGGTCAAGGTTTGCTAGAATAGTCTCATTTTCTTTCCTCTTGATAAGCAGTAGAGACTGACACACTCAGGCTGGCTTTCAATATGCGAAGATTACCTGGTTGCCTGATTTGTTTTCTTTTGATACCGAAATAAGCTGAACATTCCTACCCCTTTGGAAAGGATTTCAGGTTTTTTGTTCTAAACATATTCTATATTTTTTTAGGAGTTACAACTTTTCCTTTTGGACGGCATCTATACAGTTCATTACCATTTCTGAGAAATCCAAATGTTGCAGCAACTTGAGTCTAAGTTGAACAGGCACGATGTTCATTTTGGAATTACTGCCCCCACACCACCACCAGGCAATAAACCCCAGATCTGCCTTCTGCCTTAGTCATCCAAATAAGCTTTTATTAATAGTCTGTAGGGGGGTTTTTAGACTTTCTTTTTATGAGAAGTTTTAGGTCTACATAAAAATTAAGGAGAAAGTACAGAGAGTTCCCATCTACCCTCTCACCCCACCTCCACTTTTCCCTCCTGCTAACATCTCACACTAGTGTGGTACACTTATCACAATTCAAGAGCCAATATTGACACCTTGTGATTAGCTAAAGTCCATAGTTTACATTACTGTTCACTCTTTGTGTTGTACATTTTATGGGTTTTGACAAATGCATAATGACAGGTGTCCACTAGTACAATATCATACAGAATAGTTTTACTGTCCTAAAAATCCCTTGGGCTCCACTCATTCATCCTCCCTCCCTTCTTCCACCCTGCCCGCAGCCCCTTGCAACTACTGATCTTTTTACTGTCTCCATAGTTTTGCCTTAGTCTCTAGGTTTTTAACTGTATGTCTAAGACAGGGAATAATTTGGCTAGGGTGGTATCATAGGAGTAAAACAAGGGGACTTAAAGATTTACCATAAAACACATTCAATTATAGCATGGGAACTACACTATTTTCACCAACAACAGATGCCTCTATTTACTTTTTATTCAACTAACATTAGTTGATAACATACTATGTGCCAGCACTCTTTTAGGAGCTAGAGATAATGGTAGTAAAGAAAGATAGACAGGGTCTCTGCCCTCATGGAGTATACATTCAAACTGAGAGGTAAAGGAGGACAGAAATTAAACAAAAAGTCAAGCAAAATATTTTTCATTCTTGCTATGTAGGACTATGGAAATCAAACAGGGCTATGTGATAGAGTGACAGCTGGGGACAGCAGTTAGAGAACGCTTCTCTGAGGATATGACATTTCAGATAAGAATTAAGAGATAAGAAGGAATTATCCATGCAAGAGAAGAATGTTCCAGGCACAGAGAACTGCAAATAAAATGACCTGGAGTTTGGAACAAGCTTGGTCTGATTGCAGAAAGAAAGCAAGCTCATGTGCTGGGGGAGTGAGCAGAAGCGAGGGTCCAGGGTGAGGTTGGGAGAGGCAAGAGAGATAAGTAAGCCAGGCCAGACCATAAATGGCCCCGCAGGCCACAGTGAGGAGTTTCTATTTTATTTTATGGGAAGCCACCAGAGGATCTTAAGCAGAAAAGTGACATGGTCAGATTTATGTTTTTAAATGATCACTCTGGATCTGCAGAATATCTTGGGGGACCTCTTTAAAATAAATACTAACACTGATACATCAAGAGCATTAAAAATGCCAACCAATACAAAGCAAAACCTAAAAGCTAAAAATGGCATTTTTACGTTCAATACTGTCACAACACTCATCTGGCCCTACCCACCCACCCCCTAAAAGAAACAACAAACAGAGACGTCAGCAGGATTTTCGATCACTTCCACAGTCTGCTGAGTTTACCATTTGATGTAAGGATATTTATACTCAACTCCTTACCAAAATGAAAAGCCATTTCCATAGGGAACTATAAAAGAAGACATCGTTATAAGTATTTCTGCTGTCCACGGTAGCCTTTGATTTTAAGCTTTGGAAAACTATGCTATGCTTATAATTACAAATTGCATTTTAAAAATACAAATGAGAAAAAGCTCATGTTCACATTTGGCACCAGCAGATAAAACGGAAAAACAAAACCCCATCGGACACTTGGGGATGTGAAATGGAAATGGGCCAAACACAGTTCAGGTGCTTTTCTGCTTCTTATAGGCCCAGCTCCGGGGGACCAGGCTCCCCTCTCAGTGAATGATTCTTCTTGCTTAGCTTAAAAGGGAATTGGAGTGATTTCCACTGTCTGTTTCTATGGCAACTAGTACCCTAATTTCACCTCTCAGATGGCAATTATACCTATTCACTGAATAGCTTTCAGTCCCTACTTTTATGATGAAAAAATTGATTTCATGAAAAATGAGATACAGGTAATAGGCGAACTTTTCCCCCAGCAGCCATGAAGTACAGTTTATAAGAGGTTCAATCACTCATAAGCAAAATACACTCTATGGGATTTTTTCCTTTTTCAGCTGTAGAATGGTTATCCTAAACATCTTCCAGTTGTGTTTGATGATAAAACATTATTCTTTTCTTCTTTACTGTTTCTTTTTATTCAATTATAAAAATCAGTCAGGTTCACTATAAAGAGTTTGGCAAATAGAGAAAAAATATGGAAAAACATAAATAAGAAAATAAAATTCATGCTCCTTAGTTAAAAATAATCACTATTATGGAAGAATAAACACAGTTAAAACGCCCCTACTACCTAAAGCTATCTACAGATTCAACGCAATCCCAATCAGAATCCCAATGGCATTCTTCACAGAAATAGAACAAAGAATCTTAAAAATCATATGGGGCAAGCAAAGACCCCAAATAGCCAAAGCAATCCTGAGAAACAAGAACAAAGCTGGAGGCATCACAATCCCTGACTTCAAAACATATTACAAAGCTATAGTAATCAAAACAGCATGGTACTGGCACAAAAACAGTCACACAGATCAATGGAACAGAACCGAAAGCCCAGAAATAAAACCACCCACCCACAGAAAGCTAATCTTTGACAAAGGAGCCAAAAACATACAATGGAGAAAGGAAAGTTTTGTTAATAAATGGTGCTGGGAAAACTGGACAGCCACATGTAAAAGAATGAAAGTAGACCATTATCTCTCTCCACACACAACAATAAACTCAAAATGGATCAAAGACTTGAAGGTAAGACCTGAAACCATACAACTTCTGGAAGAAAATAGAGGCAGTATACTCTTTGACATCAGTCTTAAAAGGATCTTTTTGAATACCATGTGTACTCAGACAAGGGAAACAAAAGAAAAAATAAACAAGTAAGACTTCATCAGACTAAAGAGCTTCTGGAAGGCAAAGGAAACCAGAATCAAAATGAAAAAACAACCCACCCGAATGCAAACTGGTGCAGCCACTATGGAAAAGAGTATGGAGATTCCTCAAAAAGTTAAGAATAGAAATACCTTATGACCCAGCCATCCCACTACTGGGTATCTATCCTAAGAACCTGAAATCAGCAATTCCAAAAGTTCCATGCACCCCTATGTTCATCGCAGCATTATTCACAATAGCCAAGTCATGGAACCAACCTAAGTGCGCAGCAACTGATGATTGGATAAAGAAGATGTGGTATATATATACAATGGAATACTACTCAGCCATAAAAAAGGACAAAGTCGTCCCATTCACCACAACATGGATAGACCTTGAGGGCATTATGTTGAGTGAAATAACCCAGACAGAGAAATACGAACTCTGTATGACTCCACTCATAGGTGGTAGTTAACATATGGACAAAGAGAACTGATCGGTGATTGCCAGGGGAAAGGGGGTGGGGGGAGGGTACTAGGGGTGAAGTGGTGTACCTACAACATGACTAATAATGATGTACAACTGTAATTTCACAAGGATGTTAACTTTCACAACCTTAATTAAAAAAAAACCCCACCAACTGGGAGAAAATATTTGCAAATCATATATCCAACAAAGTGTTAACCTCCATAATATATAAAGAACTCACACAACTGAACTACAAAAATACAAACAACCTGATCAAACATTGGGCAGAGGACATGAACAGACATTTTTACAAAGAAGATCTACAGATGGCCAAAAGGGACATGAAAAGATGCTCAACATCACTAATCATTAGGGAAATGCAAATCAAAACTACACTTAGATATCACCTTACGCCCGTTAGAATGTCTATAATCACCAAGACAGAAAAACAAATGTTGGAGAGGATGTAGAGAAAAGGGAACCCTCATACACTGCTGGTGGGAATGCAAACTCATGCAGCCACTATGGGAAACAGTATGGAGATTCCTCAAAAAATTAAAAATAGAAATACCATGTGATCCAGCCATCCCACTACTGGGTATTTATCCAAAAAACTTGAAATTAACAATACAAAGAGGCTTATGCACCCCCTATGTTCATGGCAGCATTATTCACAATAGCCAAGATACGGAAGCAACCCAAGTGCCCGTCAACTGATGATTGGATAAAGAAGATGTCATATATATATATACAATAAAATACTACTCAGCTATAAAAAAGGACAAAATTGTCCCATTTGCAACCACATGGATAGATCTTGAGGGTATTATGTTAAGTGAAATAAGCCAGACAGAGAAAGACAAACACCATATGATTTCACTTATTTGTGGAACATAAGCAAACTTACGGACAAAGAGAACAGTGTGGTTACCAGGGGAAGGGAGGTAGGAGGTAGGCACAGGGGGTGAAGGGGCATACTTATATGGTGTATGACAAATAATAATGTACAACTGAGATTTCACAATGTTCCAAACTGTTATGGCACAATAAAAAAATTAATTAAAAAAAAGAAGAGAAGAGGGTAGAATCTTCTATTAAAGTACATAATCAGTTTTATAAAGAGGTAGTCAGTGATTATCCTGAGAGTAAGAACAGGTCAAAAACAGAAAGGATATTAACAAATCTCCAGGCCTTTGATTTACCCTATAAAATATATCATGAGTTTCACCAACAAAAGCTTATTTAAACCTAGAAAAAAAATAATCACTATTAATATCCTGCTAGTATTTTAGCTATGTACACATATAAATACAATTTAAATCTTATAGTGTATATTTTTTATAACCAGACTTCTTCACAAAACATATTATAAGGAGTTCCCCACATCATTAAATATTCTTCTAACACATTATTTTAATGGTTTCAAAAGAGTCTATAACATGGTTTACTGTATTTTTTGTAACCAATCCTTCTATGTTGACATCATTAAACCTATATGTTTACGTAAATCTCTATTGACTTATAATAAATCCCTGGAAAGGAAATATGTAGCTCAAATGGGGTAAACATTTTAAATTACATCACCAAATTTTTCCCCCCAAATTATCTCACTTTATTTTCCCGCTAGAAGTGGATGGATGAGAGTATCCATTTCCTTAAATTCTTTATCAGAGGTACTTTTTTAAAAAGAAAAGAAAAATGCCAATTTGATGGAGAGGGCAAGTATCTCACTTCATTTCTTTAATATCTTTAATTAAAAATTTACTTTAACGTTAAATATGTCTTTGCATTTTCATTGGGTTTTTTTTAGGGGGAGGAGACACATGAATTGCCTGTTCACCCCTGAAGCACAGCTATCTGCTGTCCCCTAATATCCACCCTCCCTCTATCTCTTAGTAACCGAAGAGACAACTTTTAGCTAGGCACATAGCCCCTTGAAATAAAGACATTTCCCATTCTCCTTCACAGCTAAGTGTGGCTATGTGTCAATTCCAGGCTAATGAAATATAAGCAAAAGTGATCCACGCTATTTCACAGAAATATACTTAAAAAGAGAGGATATGCCTCTTTTTCCTCTTCATCTTTCCTGATGGTTCCAATGCAGATGTTATGGTTGGAGCTCAGCAGCCATTTTGGACTCTGAGGATGGTCTAGGGACAGTGGAGCAGAAAGCTCGAGGGAGCCCAGGTTCCTAAGACTGTGGACGTGCCACTCTCAATGGCTGGTCTCCAGATTTTTATGTGAGAGAATAAAACTTTGTATTTTTAAGCCATGACTGGTTTGCATTTTTTGGTTCATGAAGCTGAACTTAATCCTGATTGATGTAAGATTCTTTTCACGGTATTTTTTTCCTTATCTATTTTTAAGTGTTCTTTCTATTTTAAGGACATTTACACTTTATCTAGCACACATGTTACAAATTTTCCCAGTTTTTCATTTGCTCCTTAATTTTTTTTATGGAATTAGGAGATGTAAAAATATAGTTATTCTTAAATTTAATTGCTACATAAATTCTATTATATATTCAGAAAAGTCAGATAACATTATGAGCTTAGAAATAAAAACTCCAGAGAAATGCCTAGTTTTAACCATCATAAGGCAGCCCTGAGACATAAGTTTACTTGCTAGAGGTGTGCAATTAAATGATTATTTTCAGGCTAAAGTCACTTGGAGGATGAGAAATTGTTTATACCCTTGAGGACTTAATCAATAATTCATTCTTCGCTAAAGCGGAGATTTTCCATTTGCATTCTGTGGAGCTCTGGGTTCAGAGCACCTCCTCGGAGTCTCCACTGGGGCTTATGGGAAGCAGAGAGGGCCAACTCTGCCTGCTACCCCCAAACCAGGTTTCAAAGGCAATGATTTTGTGTTATTCATTAGAGTTCCATGAAAGAGCCCTGCCATATGATCTCCCACATGCATAGATAAGAAATACAGCGTCACAATATCCTACCAGATCATAAGCAGCCAGCATCTTTTTCTGCACATCTGGAATTGCCCCCAGAGGCTCCAGATAAGGGAAGTTATCTTTCATCACAAGAGAGACTGAGGGAGAATTGTCACTGGCGATGAGCCGAGAGGACAGGGTCA
This sequence comes from Equus caballus, assembly GCF_041296265.1. Lineage (NCBI taxonomy): Eukaryota > Metazoa > Chordata > Mammalia > Perissodactyla > Equidae > Equus > Equus caballus. The sequence goes on along the minus strand of NC_091701.1, from coordinate 73,983,298 downwards.
ACAGGCACTGCTTTAGACTGGCGATAGGAGGAAGTCCACACAGCTCCTTAACAGACACGATGGCATTCTGCGGGGAAGAAAACATGGAATTACACTTCTGACCACATGACACTTCACCCCCAGCACTCCTAGGCTTACACAAAACCATATTCATAAAGGAACACCCTTAAATACAGATATCGTGTGGAGCAAACTGGATTATAACCAACCAGAAAGGTTGTGTTATGCACACAGATAACACAGAGCTAATTCACTATTAGACTTCATCTTTCTCAGTTTTCAGCAACCACTACAAATATGCCACAAAGCAAAGCAGATTGAGACTCAAGGCTACACAGTGCTTTTCAAAGCCAAGCACTGGAATATTCATACAAACTAGCATTGGCCAGTCATGAACACCTTATTTTATTTGTATCCTGATGGTCATAAAAGCATGTCAGTGGTTGTCCATCGGAGTGCATCTCCTTCAGGCTCTTCCCCTCAAGGGAGCAGGCTGCCATCACTCACCACGTGCACTTAACTAACCATCAATGGTACTCTTTGTCATCCCATCAGAGATGCACCTCACAGATGCACATACTAAAACACATTTCATGTTGGGCTATGTTTGTCCATGTTACAGGCTTTTAAAAAATTCATTTGAAATAAGAATTATGACTATTTTATGTTTTATTAACAGCAAATAATACCTAACCTATTATATGTCTCCTGAATTTAGTGACAATGATAGTACTCATTTTTCTACTGATTAGGCTCCAAATAATCCTCAACCCAAAAGAGTTTCTGTTGAGACGATATAAATTATCAGTACTACCTGGAAAAACTTTATCCATAACCAACTCTCCTTAATATGTATTTTAAACACATAATATATATAAAGGATATATTTCAAGAATTATATAGAAATATACAAAATCTACTTCTATTTATAAATTTAGATGTAGAAATGATTTATAACTAATCTCATAGAGGGATTTATAATAGTTACAGAATTATGTCAGGAAAAGGCAGGTAGAAGATGCTAATATTTGGAGACTGTTTTTAAAATAGTGGCTAAGAGACCCCACCTCAAATTAAATGCTTACAGTCTGAGGATTTACATATCATTTATGTACCACACTATTTTCCACCACTTTGGCTATTAAAATTGATTTTAAGTCAATCCTAGAATTCCTCTGTGAAATAATGTAAAAATAAAGTTTTCACCAAGTCGTGGGTTTGAGGATCAGCATCACATGACTAAAAACCAGGAAGGACCATGGTTGTGGCAGTAGGTCTGGATTTAAAGCCCGACATTGCTATTTATTAACAGCAATATTTGGGAAATTATTTAATCTCTTCAAGCTTGTTTTCTGTCTTGAAGTGGGGATTTTCCGGTGAGGGTTACTTTAAAAATGTTAGCTAAAGGAGCAAATGCAGTGCATTGAAAAATATTCCTCTCCTGTTTCACTCTCGTACATAGACTGCTGTTGCTTCTGCCCACCAGCACCTCCTTGCCTGGTGCAGAAACGCAGTATTGTTGTGGATGGACTCTCAGTGACATTGAGCCTGGAATAAATACGTTAAACGATATTGAAGAAAAAAGTTTGTGGCCATCTCTGATTACAAGCATTAATGAAGGGAAAGAAACTAACATTGAATTTCTACATGCCAAGGCTGCGCAATTTACAGAAACTCTCACTTATTTCTCATTATAATCCTGCAATGTAAGTATTACTATTTTTGTTACCTTATGTAGAGAAAACTGATGATCAAAGAGCTGAAATAATTTGTTCAAGATCACATGGGGCTAGAGTTTAATCCAGAATCCACGTCCTTTTGATTAAACCGCATTTCTAAGAGAAACCTACATAGTTTTCAGCAAGTTCAAGTGCTAAATTTTGTTTAGTTTTGTTTGCTCTTGTGGGGAATAACTTATTATTATCGTTGTACACCTAACTAAAAAGTAACAACAGACATTACATTTGTTTCATATGACTTAAAATTCCCTTTCGTGTTCACATAAGCAAATATTTTACACATACACTCCTAATCAGTATGCGCGTGTTTATTTAATATTTTATGTATGACACACATACAATACTTTGTACTCTATTCTCTTCATATACACATTCCACATATCAATTTGGTTATGTACTAGCGATGTTTAATGGGTATATGGCATTTTGCTACATTGATACTCCACTACCTGGCTCACTTAGTTCAGGCCAAATTTAACACAGCATTCATGAATAGAAACATAAAACATATCTGCTTTATTACAGGCAACACTGAACTTAGTTCAGTGGTATATGGGTTTACACAATCTTTCTGATAATTTTTTGAGGAATCAGACTATTAATAAAACAATGTTCACCAGTAAGAGAAGGGAGGAGGGAGTAGGGGCGGGGGGGAGAGGACGGGATTTTTCCTACCTGCATATTTTCTCTCATATCTATGGCTTCTCGCAAGGGATGAAGTGCTGTTTTAAAGACGTCATCTATGGTTTTAAGACCGACATTCCTGAGCATGGTGCATTCCCGAATTTTCTTCCCCATTCTCACCGAAAGGCTGCGCTTCTGTGCCTTGCCTCCTCCACTTCGATTAGTTATTGCTATGTGGACAAAAAGGGTTACGTGCTCCATGATGTCACCCACGAAAGAGCGCAGGGGAACGTGCCGATATCCAGGCTGCAAACATTCAAACGGTATTGTGTATTGCCCTATAAACTCATCCCCGATGTAGTCATCATCCAGAACAACAAAGCGGATCATGGCCAGCTCAGGCAGGTTTACTTGAAACTCAAAAGTTTCATCAAAAATAGGATTATCACTGTTTTGTTGTACGGTTTTAGTTCTTTGCTCGGAGCAGTCTGCCGGAATTCCATGTATCTCTATACAAACATAGGGATCTATGACATCCCCTTTGGCACACGCTCCCTTGGGCTTTGGAAAATTCTGCCCACTGATGATCTTGATGTGAAGAGCCAGAGGAGACACCCCAGGTACAATGCCCTTTGTATTTGCGCTGAAGTAAGAAACTTCATCTCGCATGATGGACGGCCTCAGAACATAACCACAACCCCCATTTTGAAGAAACCAGCCTGTGTGAAGGTCCATCATCGGACCAGGAGTCTGAAAATTCATTGCCACAATCTGACAGCCACAATTCCAAAAGTCTTGTGGATTCAAGTTACTGGAATCAATCCTCATGGCACTAGGATAGATTCTTGATAAGAACTTCTTATTATAATTTACAAAATCCTCTGGATACTCATTTGCAATTCGGCTGGCCTCTGTTTCACTAAATGAACAAATTTCCCAGTAGTTTTGGCTCTTCATAGACAGTTCAAAATCCCTGTACTGAACAGACTGACAGATAGATACCAAATCAGAGAGCTCCCTACACAGCCAGACTTGTTTCTGCTCACCATTGTAATCTACTGACATCCTTCGAGACATTTCAGCTTCTTCATCTTCGTCTGTTACTTCTCCTTCTAAAACATCTGGATCAGAAGGCAATTTCTTTCCTTTCACAATGATCATTCTTTTTAATTTTTCTGGAGATGGGAGGTAGGATTCTGATGGCAAAGGTGCTTCCGTATAGAGCGTATTGCCAAAAACCTTTCTCATCTGTTGGACCATTACCTTCTGCTGTGGCAGGGAGCAGCGATTCCCCAAGCACAGAATGAGTGGGTATTCAGAAGCAACAAAGGCAAATTTATTTATCACCTCTATGACACTTAGAAAGGAAAGGTGTGTTGTCATGTTATTTCGATTACAGAGGATTGGTTCATTATCTGAACCATCACTTACATCAAGTTCAATGCTTCGACAGCCCATTTTCAAAGCTCTGACATACCCGTTAATATCAGCCGGCCCCCGGAACTGGTCTTCTATGAGATAGGTGTTGTGAGAGGCGTTGATGTAGTAGTGAGATAAGGGCTGGGTCATATCTTGGGCAACCTTTTTTTGCTCAGGATCAAAAATCTCACATTCTGGTGACAACAAATACTGGGTAAAGCCATCAATTGCAAGAAACCCTTTTTGGCGTCCCTCTTCAGAAAGTTCATATCTCCGAATAATGTCTAAGCACATATCCTCAGTGATATGGGTGACTCCTTGCTCAGCTTCTAAAAAGAGCATCAGATCATTGGCATCCAAATATTCTTTGTTTTTAGATATCTGTACAAGTAAGAAATATACTTCTGACCTGGTGCAAAGTTCACAAAAAGCTTCGCAAAATTCCTCTTCTGTCACTCGAGTGGTTAGTTTCTCTTTGCTCTTCTGGATTTCTTTAAACTTTAACCTGATCTTGGACTCCTTCAGGGTAGGGTTGAGCTGTTTTATTAACTCTACAGCGGTGTCTTCCAACATAATCCCATTCCCATCAACATCTGCTGCTTCAAACACAGTTTTCAACCACATGAACCTTGGTGTGCTCTGGTTGCCCTCCATAAAATCAAGGGGTTGCTTACTCCGAGAAACCAGGTACCGTAACCCTGACACCCAGATATTTGCTACGTCTGCTGAATTGGCAACCAGATCCAGAGACTCGTAGTTTTCCCCATGGACTATGGAAAAGGCACAGTCCTCACAAATCTGGTCAGCAAGGCCATTGTTTCTAAACGTTTCTGTGTTCTTGCCCAGTCTGATCTCTTTTATGGCAGAAATATCAAGCTTAGCTTTCTCAAGGTCTTTCTTGGAAGGCTCCCAGCGAAGAGCTTGGAGGTCTGTGTCCAGGGTGAAAAAACGGTTGTAAATGCGGGAGTTTGGCCGGACCTTCTTGAGTTCACAGCCAGCTTGCATGAAGCTGATGCAGTCGCTCGCACTGCTAATTTTCTTTTCCGATGGCATGCTGCTGAAAGACACAGTTTTCTTTCTTCCCCCACATTTTTGGTTTGAAGGATCCTGTAAAATAATTTAAAAATAATCAATTTCCTTTAGAAAACAGACAAATTCAGTTAATACTCTATGAACTCTTCAGACTCCATTCAGACATCGTGATTATCTGGACAGACGCTAGCCTAAAATTTACCTTTTCACTGTTTCAGAAAAGAGACATCGCCAAGAAAATTATCTTATTAGGTTCAGAAAAAAAAGCTTATTTTTCAAATGCCTGTATGTTCTTTGAAATAAAATCAAGTATTAAGTTAACTGCAAATCACTGTTATTTGTCCACTGAAGCAGATGTCCTAAGAACCCCACCTGTTGGTACTTTGATAACCCAACTAAGTCCCTAGAGATTTGTGAAAGCAATAAAGCTGGATTTCTTTAAAAGGTTCTCCTCATTCACATTCTGCAACAGTTTAAGTTTTATACTTAACACTAGTTCAAATAAAAGATTTTTACCTGAACACATTTTACATCACAAAGGACTTACAATATAGCTTAACTAAAAATCACTTTTTTTCTCAAATTATTTTGAAGAATATGTGTCTTGAAAGTCAGATTGAGTGCTAACGATAGACAAATGACTCTCACTTGAGCAAATTTTCAGACTGAGGTAAATATTTTAAATGAACGTGATGGGAATTCACACCTGCAGTGCAGTATAATGCTATTAGCAGTCACAGCTTAGAACCAAAGAGAAATATGAATGGCTCCACTAACATTTACAGTTCTTCCGATGTAAATTTAATTTCCAAGCATTTGCCATAAGATTTCCCAGGGGACACTTGCAGTTTGCCTTCCACCCACGTCTGGAAGAGTCCATGGATCTCAGGCTCACAGAATCCGGGTCTCCTCAGCCCGTTTCACCCATCCCTGCACAACAGTGCCAACAGGGCACCAACTTCACCCGTTCAGCTTAGTGTGTCCTTAGCAGGTCAATCATCTCTTGCGTCTGTTTCCTTCTCGGGTGCATCCAGGCCTTCTCACCTATTGTCTTCCCTAAATTACAGGTCCAGTCCTCTGAATACTCATGATTATAAGATGACGGATTTGCTCTAGTCCCGGACAGTCCACCGAGTCCCAATTCATTTATACCGAATATCTGACCGATGCCGCTTAAAACTGGATATTTCTTTATACATTCCTGTTCAGGTCATAGACTCAGGTTAATAATGCTCTCAACCACATCATCGATTCAGACAATTCTCCCAGGAACAAATTTCCCAAAAGCACCTTCATCTATGTTTATAGTGACCGATTTGATAAGCATATCAAACAGGCAACAAAGAGTAGCATGAGAAAAGCATTGTCCTTAGGACAAAAATAACTAGTCTCAAGTTGTGATTATTCCACTCGCTAGATATATGACCTTGGGCAAGTCACTTAGCCTCTCTGAATCTTAATTTCTGCTTTTAAATAGGAACTAATAATCTTTATATATAACACAGTGTTATTGTGAGACTCAAAAGAGAAAATGAGCATGAATATTCTTTGTAAACTGTACGTGCTTGTAAGGTTATTCTTTTTCAAGGGAGAGGAACATTTTCTCATACATCTGGTCACTGTAGGACCATCAGTAGGCAGTGACCAGGATATTGGGGTTATCAAGAAGTTGATTCATTCCTGACCTTTGAGCATTGAAAATACATCTTCACTGATAAACTAAAAATGTTTAAAAACAGCCACATGATATTACTATTTTAAACACTGAAAATTCTAGCCAAAGTAGCCTGGGCCATCTCTTCGCTGGCATTCTTTTAACACGGGTAGACTCTCTCCTCTAGGGCCTCATTTAACTGCAGTCTTGCCTGTAAGAAGCTCCCTGTCCTATAATTCAGGAAAAGGCAGGATGATTTATTACTCAATTGACTAAAACCTTGCCTGTGAAAAGGAAACAAAATTTGCTTTAGTTATAGGATGTTGGTGGGATAATTCATTAACTCAAACATATATATCTGATCTTCAAGTGACAAAGATATAAATTATCCAATTTAGGTTAGAGAATATTGTCCCTTGGTGTTCTAGCATTTAAGAACTTATCTCCTGCTTTTCCAGAGAGTTGTTATTTTTAATTATCCCATCGTGGTCAATTTCCTCATGCATAAGTTAAAAAACAACTATAAATCTTCAGCTATTTACACGCAGATGCACTATTAGAACACATCTAAATTTGTCACAACCCACATGCTGAGAAACATCAGATGTTTGTATGCACTTTTCCACACCATCAAGGCAAGCACCTAATGGCACTAGTGAGATGGGATTAATCTACCAAGAAAAATAAAGAGGGAAACTGTGAATTGTGCTGGTAAATTAGACTGTGACTCAGCTTTGAAAGCTACCATTCAACTAGTCTTTTAAGCTAATGAGACCTTTCATATTAAAAATTATTTTTATATAAGCAGATCATGTTCCAAATAGGATTACTGTCAACAGAGTTATAAAACCTATAATAGTTCCTAACAAACCTTAAATGGGAAATTAGTGTTCCTCTAAACGCATGTATATAGTCCCTGCACCAACCTTCACAGTCTAACGCTCTTGAGCCTCTGTTCATTTATGAGAACAAAACTACTGCTCTCAGAATAGCTTTCTCTTATCAGCCTCTCTACTTTGTGGTGATATCTCCTTAAATCAAGACTTTCTCTCCTAGTAAGTTAAGCCTTCAAGAGATAAATGTTTTATATCTAGCCTACAAAAGAATCCACTTGCCTCACGTAATGCTTATTTCTTGCTTTGACCTCCAACTCCTACATGATTATAAGACATCCCAAAATGCCTTAAAACTTTGAACCAGTGGAAAATGTGCAACCTATGGGTGTTATTTCATACAAAGGACAAAATCCAAAGTTATTACAAGCTCCCAAATGAGAAAAAAACTGGCCAAAGCACATGTGAACAAATAATTAGCTTGTCTGCCATTGACTAGAGCCAAGATTATTTATACTCAAAATATCCTGGAAAAGTTTCAGGGCTCTGATATTTGCCTAGGTCTGTTCTTTCAATGGTCATGCTATGCACTAGCTCTGAAGAGTTGGGAGGAGGTGAGATGGAAAACGTGTTAGAGTGGGCAGGGAGTATTGAGAACTCCAGATCTCCTGAGCTTCTTCACCACCATGGACTCTTTGCCGAGCCCTTCACCACCACATCTTTATTTCCCTCAAGAAGATCTTGGCAGATTGGCGGTGGGGAAGGGGGACTGTTCAGGCAAACAGACAGGGGATATCCTCAACTGGAAATAGTTGAAGCGTTGGTTGTAGATCTTCCTTGTTGATAAATACAAAAAAGTTTGATGATGAAATTAGAGCAAATCAATTGCAGTTACGTGTATAGTAGGACGACAGGTACTTTTGGCATTTTCCAAGAGAAACCAAGTTTGTTATCAGTTCAGGTGTGCTCTTGTCAGCTTCTAGCATATGAGATGATTGAATTGATTCTCATGACCATAACGTCCATCCGGGAGATTATTATAAAGTAAGGACTTTCTGTTTATTTCAAAGCTAAACTTCCTCACTCTGGGATGAAGGAAAAAGGCTAAAGTACCAATTCCTCCCAAAATTTCTCTTAGAGCAGCTTACCAAAAAAAGGTTTAAATTTATTAGAATGAACAGCACATTGTGATACCTCTGTCTCCTAAATTAGAGCTTGGCCTCATATTCTAGTGGGTCCAAGAATTAGGCATTGAGCTCAATCCTTTCTATTTTCTAACATTCTATGTTTGTTTCCAAATTATCATTTCACAACAAGGGATTACATTTAAACAGAGTTGAATAATAAAAACAAATAAACCAAATTGTGTTTATATGGTCTCTGAACATTTCCAGATAATACTTTACATTTTGGAACTACTATCTTCTTAAATTAATTACTTTATATTACTTAAATTAATACTTTATAATCAGGATTTAATCAGAATAGAGAAGAGTCTCATAAACTAGTGAAGTAAAACAGACAAATGCTTCACCCTTTTATTAAAACAATATAAGACACTGGGGCCGGCCCGGTGGCGCAGCGGTTAAGTTCGCACGTTCCGCTTCTCGGCGGCCCGGGGTTCGCTGGTTCGGATCCCGGGTGCGGACATGGCACTGCTTGGCAGCCATGCTGTGGTAGGCGTCCCACGTATAAACTAGAGGAAGATGGGCACGGATGTTAGCTCAGAGCCAGGCTTCCTCAGCAAAAAGAGGAGAACTGGCAGTAGTTAGCTGAGGGCTAATCTTCCTCCAAAAAAAAAGAAACAATATAAGACACTGATTTGTCAATGAGCACTGTTTCTAATATATTCATATCATAAAAATAATTTCCATATAATCTCATGATGTAAGGGTTGATTTCTGATCTCAGAAATAACTTCAAAATACTAGGGAGAAATAGCCAAATGCTGTTTTAGTTTTTTTAATTTTTCATTATTTTCTACAATATTGTTGCTTATTCACTATTAGAAATAGGACACCAATCATGATTAAATGAGATTCCTACACAACTGCAGAGGCTTTATGGCACCCTAAATATGTTTTATGAAACTAAAATTGGAAAAAAATGTTCAAATAAGCCAAATTTCTAAGCCTGTTCCCATAATTTCCCATTGGCATTTGCTCTCTGAGCCCAACAAGGTTGGACGTGCTGCAAGTTTCTTAACAAAAACTCAACAAACAGAATCATTTTTCTTCAAAGACTCTGATCAGCCCCAGAGAGAACTTGGCTTATCCAATGCATGCACAGCTTTAGGTCTCAATCATGAAAGTACTGAATTATTTCAATATAATAAAGTTCAGGAAAAAAGTACACTGAAGTAGCACAAAAATGTGAATTTATCTAAGGCCACTTAAGAATGGTTAAAATGATAAATTTTATGTTATATATATTTTACCACAAATAAGAGTATACTGAAGCACTGTAGGAAAATCTAAGAGTAAAGGAGACATCATACCTATGCTTCCCCACCTCCGCCCTGATGAACATGTTTAGACATCTAATTACATTGTCACGTCTTCTTTTCACTTTTTTGGCAAGTTGTTTTCAAGCAAATGGTTCTAAGATGATTCTTTGTTAAAACAGAACAAATTTACAAAACCTTAAAGAATAGCAACCAAAACACCAGTTGTCAAACTGTGAATAGAAGGATCTTTGTCTCATAATGCAGAAATCCAGCTACATAAATGCAGATACAGTAAGAGTGATGCTCACTTTTCTCTTTTAACATAACAGGGGGGAACACACTTATTTTTGAAGAGTTCTCTTAAAGTCTTCATATACAAATTTAATAGATAATAACTAAAAGACAAACAAAAATATAGGCACATAAATCTTATTTTCACCATAGGGATCCTATCTTGTTCTTATAGACAACCTATGAACTAAACACTATACTAACAATATTCATTCTGGTTTTACAAACTTATAAGCACAAAACTCAGAAATAAAAGGTTTGGTTAAAACATGAAATCTTTAAAGGACTGTGGACAATATATTCCAGAATCCAACTGAGCCCTAACTGTGGATATTGAGAGGCATCTGGTCTCCATTCTTCATTCATTCATTCAACAAACAATAGGTACCTACTCCATGCTAGGGACTAGCACATTGTACAGTTTTGAAGAAACTGATAAGGTCTGAATTTTACCTTAGATGGTTCACTCTGCATGTGCACTAGAAGGACTTGATATGGACACAACTGAAGCTGGTACAGTAGGTGACTACTGCAGCATCAAAGGAATGAGATGGTGATGGCTTGAGGTAGGCTACTAATAAAAGGGATGGGGATAAGCGGGAAGTATCACAAAATAGGAAGTAAAATCATAAGTTCTTGACTGGGTCTAGGATGACCTCTAGGTTTCCAGTTTCAACGACAAGTGAGTGGAAATATCGCTAACTGAGACATGGAATACCAGGAAAGGAGAAGTTGAAGTGGACCTAAGTTGACTTTGTGCCACGGTGGATTTTAGATGACCACGGGCCATGCAGGTGAAGAGGTTGGACAGAGGAGAAGACCTGAAAAAAGCCTGAGGTAAGAGAACCAGGAGCATGAGCTCTCACAGAAGCCAACATACAGGCTTTAAGGAGTGAGTACTGGAAAATAAGATGTTAAAACAGCTTGTTGGATTCAGCCGCTAAGATGTTTACTGGTAACCTTGATGGGAGAATGTCTTATGTTGCCTTCAAGCTGGTGAGGATAGTAGTGAGAGCCCAGCTGTAGCCTGAAAAGAGAGAAAAGTGTTCCAGGAAAGGAGAAGAGCAGGTACAAAGGTCCTTCAGTGGGAAAGAAGGCCAGGGTGACTAAAGTGTCAAAAGTGAGAGGGAGAGTAGCCCCAACTGTGTGAGTGATAATGCAGGGGAAGACAATCTTCAAAACTGCTGTCTCTATTGGCTTGGATTGGTGATAGCTCAAGGAATGGAATTCAGGTCTGATGTATACATCCAATATATGTAACATACACATTTACCTAATGTATCCTGTCCAAAGGGCCTACGCCCAAATCCACATCCAGGTTTGGCAGTTAGGCAGAACAGAGAAAACCCACCTCCACACACAAGGTCTAACTCTTCACACAAAACTCAAGGAGATGGGGGAGGTGTATCCTCACCACATCCTCTGCCTCCAAGGCCCAGGTAACTATAGAATTATACCATTCATTCCACATTAAAATTCCCAAAGTTATTTTCTCACAGTAAGTTCAAATTACTTAATGCAAAGTCACAAACAGGTGACACAACTTACTTATTTTTAATACCACGTGACCCTCCCTGATGGCACTGTATGGTACACTGGAGGTGGAGGTCCTGATATTCACTGCTGAGAAGTGGCTGAAGTCTGACCCAAGCTCTGTGAACCACCGGCTCTCCCTGGTGGCTCCCTAAGCCTCGTTGGTAAAAAGCTGAATAGCTATTTTATTATCCATAAAGGAAGCACTCATTCTCGACACTATCTTATAATTCAACAAAATTAATTAACGGCAATGCTAAGTGTATGCGTGCACATATCTCTTGCCAATTAAGTTTTATGTCTGTATTTAACATTACATTTTATTTATAAAAGGTGATCCATTTACTAAAATGCACTAAAGCCATCTCCTGTAGGAAACCTACTCCAATACATACACACTGCGGAAGGGAGAGGAAACTAATTGAATTATAGGAAGCCAGTGGCCCTCTAAACATTCTCCCAAATGACATCTCTGAAATGATTCTCCTCACTTGAAAGCAAAAATAATTGATGTTCTATAGGCAAAGATGGGGATAGAGAACAGAATGAGTCCATTTCACGGTGGGTTCTTATGCCACTGATTTGCTGTGTAGAGCAGAGAAAGGTTCCACTGCGCTCTATCTCACTGCAATCATTCACTCCTTAGAACTCATTTAGAAGCGCCTCTAAATAAAAGGGACTATCTCAAGCTCTTCTGCTGCATGGCTTCCATCCAGTTAGAGTTTTTCTGCAAGTATGACTCTTACCATGCATGTCCATGTATTATTTCAAAATGCAGCATTCGCTTATGCAAAGACTGACAGAGCACCTACCTTGTGCAAGGCTCCGTCCTAGTGATTCGTTGTTTAAAGGATCATTAATCCCAATACTAACAGTGCCTGGAATTAATGCTTTCTCTCCATCACTCTTTTAATGTCTAGGTTTTTACAACTGATGAAATTAGTAAATAGAATAATGACAAAAATCATCAAATTTAATGATTAGAACAAAGCATATAATGAATGCTTCTAAATAAATGACAACAGCTTTAAAAAACATCAAGGACGTTTGAGAACCAAGACCACAAAGGGGCACAAGAGCTGATGAGGCAATATTAAAAGGAAGTGCTACAGCAATTATGTATAGTGAAGTTATATCTTTAATTTGCTGAGATACTTAAAACCAGACAAAAAACAAGTTAAGCATTGAAATGTTCAAAATCTATCAAGATGGTCTTAGGAAAAATAATTTTAAAAGCATTGTCATTTAACAAGAAAAAAGCCAACTTCCATGTGGATCCTCACTATAATTTTACATCATGGAAAAAAGTCTTAAATTACGCAGTTCTACCTAGGAACCCATTATTCCTAGATGTGCTAGAAAGACCAAGCCACTAACAGTGTGACTTGTAAGAGTGTGCCGCAGGGACCCAGAAGATGGCATCAGTGCGTTTAGTCACACCAAGGTCCTGTTATCATGCTCTCATAGTGACTGCTAAACGTCAGACTAGAAAGCACATGATTAACCCAAATGGTACTAGATTTTCAACAGATTAATAATTTTACAATGCCTCCTAAAGTAACTGAAGAGCAAAATTAGAATTAAGAAGTCACATTCTTCCATTTTCGTTTTTGAGACAAGAGGTTTCTTTATCCTCCTCTAGACCATAATGTTTGTCTCAGACTAAAAAGGCTTTGGTTTGAAATTTTTAACAAAAACTGGGTAGAAATTGACTCAAACGAAGGGTAGGAATAACAGTAAAGGATACCAAAATATCTTTTCTGAGTCACAATTTAAAGAACGCCATATCCTGATTTATATATTTAAAATGTTATTTATTAAACATCTGAAACAAATCTACTTACATGATGTTTATTCAACAACAGTAGAGCGAAGGTGAAGAATTACCTCTCCTTGAACCTTTTTCTATATTCCTCCATCTCTGTAATTCATTCAAGAAGCAAAATCATTGAAAGCTAGTGAAAATCACTGACCTTTCATTATAGATCAACACTCACAGGTAGAATCAAAGACTGTTTCACCTGTTTGGAATTTTTCTTTCTCTTTTAATGAGGAAATTAAATCCATATAGGTGAAGAGACTGGCCACAGAGGAGTCCAGGTAGACAATGGCTTTGGAAGCCTGTATCTCTGGACACCCGGTTCACTCTATTGTTCCATTGATTCCTGCCATTGCTGTTTTCCCCACAGCATTAGGGCACAGACCATGCAATTGTTTATTGTGAAACCTCACTGACTGATGAGCTTTCTATTCTCAACTCTTATTTCCCTTCAAGTTCACAAGCATAGATGCTCCTTTATGTGTCAACTGCTTTCACGGAAAAGGCCTCATTTCTCACTTCAATCTTAGCAATCTCCTCTTGCATCCTACACGATCTACTTTGTACACAGTTACAAGGAACATTAACACTCTCATTTTCCTAGTTTAAAACATGACCTTTTCAACTAACCCTACTGCTGCAATGCATGCTTTCGTTTATTATAAGTCCCAGGAGAATATGCTGCAGTACCGTGCCTTAGCAGCCCACTTTGAACAAAATGAGGTAGACACCAGTAAAGGTCATCTGCCAGTTATTCCACGGCCTCTGAGGAATCACATGCTGCTATCAATCCTGTTCCTACAAGACATGTCCACCTCACACTCCAAAACACTGCATTTAAAATTCATCAGTAGCCTGAGCAACTCTCAGCGGAGATGCCAAGAACCAAGTGGGCCTGGAGACTGAGATATGATTCGGTCCTTCCTCACGAGACTCCCTGCACAGCAGGGCCCAGGAATCCTGGCTGAACTTAGGCCAGCACCGACTTTGTTGTTTCTGGTGTGAGGATTAATCAGAGGGGCTCTTGAGAGAAAGCAGCATGTTATGGTCCCTTTAAAAAGAAAATCTATAATGAAGAATATGTAAACGTATACTTTTAACACCTATAACTAATGCATGTCTTTCAGTGTATTATTGTAGAGATTAAATGTAATGCCCTAATTATTTCATAGGTATTAATTAGACCATCCATCAGAAACTGATAAATAATTAGTTAGGCCTTCAAATCTAGGCATAATTTTATTTTTTTCATTCTAACTAATGTTGCACACTTACTTACACTACTTTATTTGATGGAACATTATTAAATGGAGTTCATTTCACAAATATTCCTGACAAAATTTCCCATTTTTCTTTGTGTACCAAATAGCCAGTTTACAGAATAGTTTCTCCTTCATTGTGACTTTTCAATTTTTAATGGTAATATTTACCTTCAATTAAGGGAACCCAATATATTATTTACATGGATTTTAGTTATTTTGGAATTTAAACATATTCTCCAGTCATCTAAATTTGAATGAAGCATATTTAAAACTGAAAAAGAAATACCCAATATATTTCAATACTATGTGAGGGCTACCATTTGTTATCATAGGCTGTTATTGGGACTGAGTTTCAGAAACAGATGTAATTTATGAAAATAAGAAAATCATTTAGAATTTGAAAGTGGCTAGAAGAGTAGATCTTAAAAGGTCTCATCATAAGAAAAAAATTTTTACTATGTGTGGTGATGGATGTTAACTAAACTTATTCTGGTAATCATTCCACAATATGTACATGTATCAAATCATTATTTTGTACACCTAAAACTAAAACAATGTTATATGTCAATTATATCTCAACTTTTAAAAATCATAGAGTTATATTAGCATAAATGGAAATGAGAGATATAATCAGCCTTGCTTCAGAGCATAAAGTTCTATTAACAAAATAGACTTTGAAAAAAAGTCAACTTCCAGGAATTCAGAGTTTTCTGTGCAATATTTGGAAAGGACAAGACTTCAGATTATAAAGATCATTTATAAATTCCAATTAGGGTATATATGAAACATATAATTACTAATGATATTTCTTAGAGATGGAATCAGTGCCATTGTACTATATAGGAGTAGACACATGTAGGTTTCTCATTAAGAAAAAAAATCTTACAGGAGATTTAAAAACAATGAATTTACTTTTTAATAACATTTTGTAAATGTGTGTGACTTGGGACACGGAAATTAAATGTCAATTTTATAAAAGCATCATTCTATTCAAACTTGCATAATTCTAACCAAACTTAAGAAACAATTCATTTATAGTCTAAATTCATTTTTCTCTAGACTTTGAGAAGTCTAGTCTACCATTTAGTAAATGGATGTATATATTAACAAATGGACCATTTCTTGCATTTGTATTAAGTCTTTATAGATTCTAAAACTTACATTTAAATTATTTTAAACTTCCCAATTGAACATTTTTCTGTAATAAATCCCTAAGAGCAATCTGTGAGCTTTCTCTAAGGTAATCCCTGAATCACATATAAAATAGAATGTGAATTCTCTTGACCCAAAGCAATGTGCAAACACATCCTTTACATTTTTTTTCTCTTATCGTGATAACAGAACATGCGCTTCAGGACTAGTTACCATGGACATATAAAAGCTTTGGCTCAACTTAAGTTGAACATCAACATGAATCTGATTAAAGGTTTCAAGTCTTATCCATAACTTCCGCAATGGGTTAGAACCATCTAACACTTTAATCCTTATTGTATTATCTCTGATTAACTGAACATCAGCATCTGCCCAAGTGCAACAAACAGATGGCAGATCTCAGAGAATGCACATTCTCAGCACAGAGACTCCTGTAGGGTGAACACCCTCCCTCTCCCGCTGATACCCAGTGAGGTCTCCACGGTCAAAGTGCAAGCAAATGTATTGTCTCAGTTTAGACAAACATAAAAGGAAACTATGTAAGGATAGTTTTTATTTGAGATAATAAAATTCAAAGTCCATAAATACCTTACTAATAGAAATTAATGAAATAAATTCCTTCTCCCCAAAGCATTGGATTGGGAACTAATGGATTTTACTTTCACCATCACTACCTTCTTGTGTGACTTCGTGCCAAGCAAAAAGTTCTATGACTATTGATTTTACTTGCAAAAGACTATAATAATTCCTGGCCTAATTCATAGGGCTGGCTTAAGGATCAGAGGGGAAAAAGCATGCTAAAGCATTTTGAAAAGCATAAA
Source organism: Equus caballus (assembly GCF_041296265.1). Classification (NCBI taxonomy): domain Eukaryota; kingdom Metazoa; phylum Chordata; class Mammalia; order Perissodactyla; family Equidae; genus Equus; species Equus caballus. The sequence continues at coordinate 73,966,673 of NC_091701.1, read as the reverse complement.
ATTCCAAAATAGTTAATTATAGGTTCATCTCACTTATGAACATAAGTAAAATAAGGCAGTATATTAAAAGAACAATATATTCTTCAAAAATTCAGGTTGATTCCAGGAATGTAAGAATGGATCAACATTAGGCAATCCGTCAATGTAATTCAATAAATAAATAGGTTCAAATAAATAATTTGAACATAATTTTGGATATGTAAGCCAAAGCAATAAGGCAAGGTTGAAATATTAAGTATAAAACATTATAAAGAAGGTGAGAGGTCATTACTACTTGCAGAGAATATAATTATTTACCTAGAAAATTCGAAAAGATCAACTGAAAAATTATTAGACTAAAAGTGATGGTGGCAAAATAAAATATAAATATAGAAAAATTAATAGCTGTCTTATGTCAACCTACTTTTAAATGTAATGGCAGGGGTGGGTGGGAGTGAGGGGATCTCATTCAAATTAACCACAGATATTATAAACAAGCCAAGAAAAAAACAAGAAGATATGTGCAAAAATTATACACAGAATTTAATTTCATTTAAAGTCAAAAAAGGAAGGATCAAATAAATGAAAGCAGAAAAAATTACTTACTGGAAAGATAACATTGACAAGATTCAAGTTCTCCACTAACTAGTAGACAAATACAATAAAACTGTCATGAAAAGCCCCATGGGATTGTTCAAGGGGTAGGGGTGGAAGTGGCATTTCAAGTAACAAAAGAAACAATGTATTATTCAATTATCAGTGTCAAAAAAAATTCACTATCCATTTGAACAAAAAGATATAACTAGATTTCTGCTTTATGTCAGACCAAAAAATAATTTTAGATAGATTAAAGATTAAATAAAACATAGAAGTACCAGAAAATAAGGAAGTATATGTTTGTATAGTTTTGGGGTGGGGAAGATCTCTTCTTAACAAATACATCAAGGCCAGAAACCATAAAGGAAAAGACTGATAGATCTGCCACATAAAAACTTAAAACTGGGGCCGGCCCTGTGGCCAAGTGGTGAAAGTTCTGTGTGCTCTGCTATGGCAGCCCCGGTTTGCAGGTTCAGATCCCAGGTGCAGACCTACTCCCCTCGTCAGCCATGCTGTGGAGGCATCCCACATACAAAATAGAGGAAGATGTTAGCTCAGGGTGAATCTTCCTCAGCAAAACAAACAAACAAAAAACTTAAAACTATGCTCAAATATTTTTTTAAAAAACTCAAACAGGGAAATATTTGCTATGGGTTCCTTAATTTATAAAAAGTGTTCACAAACAAATTTTGGAAAAGACAAATTCACAAAATTATATAACTGCTTCAAAAATCACATGAAAAGATGCTCAAACACAAATAATTATATGTATATATACAGATATACAAATAAAGTTATTTGTGCATATCAGATTATCAACGGTTTAAAAATGTGAGGTTATGGGGAAATGGGGTTTTCATACAATGTTATATTAAACATAAACTGGTACAACTTTTCTGGAAGACAATATGGTAATATGTTTCAAAATGTTAAAAATGCATTTACTTTGATCTAGCAATATCATTTTTGAAAACGTATCTTACGGAAATATTTGAACAAATGGCCGAATATATATGTACAAGGCAGTTCAATGCCACTCTGTCAATGATATTAAAAAAATTAGAAATAAATTAAATACCCATCCTCAGTAAGGATTGGCAAAATAAATTATGGTACATGCATGCACCGGGATTCTATGCAGCCCTTATAATGGATGACACAGATCTACAAATCTTAAAATGGATAGTATGTGTGTGCGTGTGTGTGTGTGTGTACTTAAAAAGTAGGTCATATAGAAGAATACATACAGTATGAGATCTCATTATTTATATTTGACAAGTCTGGAAAGATATATTCCAATTGGTAATAGTGGTTATCTCTAGAGAAAAAGAAGCAGAATTATGGAATTAGTTTTCACTATCTTGCTCAAATTATTCAAAATTAGCATATATTAGCATATATTATAAGAAAACATAAAGCTATTTCCATAGCACGAATCCAATAATTACCTCATTAATTATCAGAAAGACGCAAATATTATCTGTAGAGATATTTAACAATATCTATCTTTTAAGACTTACTTGAGGCATAACAAAAATGGATAAAATATTAAAGTGCATGGGTTTATTTTTATTAAAATAATTACACTGCTGTTATTTTAGTTAAATATAACATACTAAACATTTATTGTTCTTGGAACTAGGGAATGGTCAATGCATTCCTTACACAGCATGGCAAAATATCCCTTAAATATCATGACAAACCTTTGATTTGGAAATTATTGTAGAATCTTACACTTTAGAACTAGTAACTTCAATTAGCCTTGGTGAAAAGAATGTCCAACACGCAATTCAATTTTATAATGTACCTATAAAATTAACCTCAAAAGTACTTAAACAATTAATTTAAATGAAAATTATGTCTCCTCATAAATCAAACTTTTGCTACCTCTAAGCTTTGAGAGTAGATACAAGTAAATGAATGTTCCCAGAGGAAGAAAAGGAGATTAAACTGAGATTTCTTGGCTAGCTATTTAAATCAATTTGATTTCAATTAAATGCACTCCACTGATAATGATATTCAAATCTGTTGTATTAAATTAGGATTTAAATATATTTCAAAGAAAGTGAACTCAGCAAAAATTCCATAAAGGTACAAGAACTATAATCTCTCAGAGCACACATCCTAATTATAAAAATTTCAACCATTTTCATTGAATGCAAAGTATAGCCTTAAAAGCTCTTCATCAGGTGGCCTTGGCCCAGCCTTCTATTTTCATGTCTAGATACATGACTCCAAACTTCCCTTGGCCATCTATCCTCCTTAACACACTCCCAAGTGTTCAGAAAATATATTATAGTGCAAAAAAGTGTCATTCATTGTCTCCTAACCCACATTCCTTTATTTCTTTAAGTATAGCTACAGAGTTTCTTCTTTAATAGAGGTTCCTTGTCTAAACCCAACTAATCTCAACTCACCAAGCAACTTCTGTCCATCCTGGCAACTTAAAACACTCTTCCACCAGCTGCACTTAACTCTACATTCAACTTGTCAATCTCAGGACATTCAACTAAGGAACCCAATATTCTACCTTGAATACTACATAAAAGAACAAATATTTTTCCAAATCATTTTTACACTTTCAGGAAAAATCATGGTTGCCAATATACTAAAACATACTAAATCTGCTCAATTACTACCAGGATGGTTGCCTCATGAGAATGTAATCTGCAGCAAGAAAATATAATCATAAGAAATGCTAAGAAATGGTAACTAAAACAAAAATACTCTCATATCCCATGTAAATCTATGTCAAATTCGGTTGAAATACTAGCAGTCAATTCTGGTGCACATTCTTAAACGTTGGCTCACTGTTTGAAAAAACTGCCAGGTGGCTTGCTTTCTTGGCACCGAGAGAAGTTTACAAAACCCTGTGAAATTTGAAATGGTTAGGCTTGCTCATCTTAGCAGTTTTAAAAATGGGATGAACATCACAGACTTTTACAGGACTATAAATTAACACGCACTGATCTCTAGGCTATCAATTTGTCTGAACATGGAGATATTTAAAACACAATTTGAGTTGTCGGGGGGGTTGTTATATAAAGTCATTAGTTTTACCAAAGGGCTTCGAATCCCATTTGTTGATGAAACTATCTGACAAGGCCTGAGAGGACAAATTTCTAAATGTCTACTAATGTTCTCTGAAAAGGATAAGATATTTTATCCCAGGGAGCATGAATCCCATTGTGAAGAAATAAAAGAAAAATATTCACATTACAGATTCTTCTTTAGTACTTAATCATAAAATGATCATGGGCAGCAAGAATTCAAGCCATGCTGGGTCAATTAAACCAAACTTGTTTCAAAACAATGTTTCATCTCTTAAATTTCATCTAAATTATCAGTAAAAAAAAAAAATTTAAAGTCATTTATTACTATAGAACTGGTAGAATGACAGGAAAACAAAGTACTTAATGAAACCATATATAATCTATAATCATTTTCCTGAAACAGCATTTCTCCTAAACACTTTACAATGAAAAAGCACAGTAATTTACAAATAGCTTAGAGACTAATCTCTAGTGAATCTCTTCGAAAAAGAGACTTGACACATCAACATGTTTAAATTTAATTAGCAGTGCTACCAGGAAAGCTTGTAAAGAATTAAAAAGGAAATCCATAATGAATTCACTACACTTACTTACTTTCATATTATCATCCCTAGATGGTTTCTTCATGGTAACTTGTATAAATTGAGAGAAAGTGACAGCTATTCCTATTGATGAGAGTGACTAAGTTCATTATTCTTTTAACAACCTCCAGGTAAAATCATTTTATGTTCATAAACGAAAATCAAAATAAGGAGAGTAAGAGCATCTCACATTTCTAAGAAGATTTATACTTTTGTGTGTGTGTGAGGAAGATTCACCCTGAGCTAACATCCGTTGTCAATCCTCCTCTTTTTTGGCTTGAGGAAGATTAGCCCTGAGCTAACATCTGTGCCGATCTTCCTTTATTTTGTATGTGGGATGCCTCCACAGCACAGCTGATGAGTGGAGTATGTCTACGTCCAGGATCTGAACCTGTGAACCAGGCCGTCGAAGTGGAGCACACAGAACTTTAACCACTCGGTCATGGGGCTGGCCCTAAAGAAGTTTTATACTTTTCGAAAGGCTTCCACACTCATTTCCTCATGAGATTGCCACATGGAAACTGAAGAACATGCCCAAAGCATATAGATCAGGGGCAGAGTCGGCCTCCACCCCCAGCCATTCCCCTTCCTGGCGGGGTCTCTTTCCACAAGCTCACACTACCTCTGCACTTACCGCTATACTCATCCAGTTCCTAGTGTGTTTCTCCACCCCTTCACCCTGGGAAGGGGTGCAAGTTTTACAGCCATTGCTGTTTTCTCCCACTGGATGTTGAATAAAAAGGACTGACATTTACACTACTTATCTCTTCCCAATGGTGCTGTATTTCTTGGCAAAAATGCCCCTCACAAAGAGGGGCCACAAAAAAAGGATATGGTATGGAAAATTCCTCCTAATTTTGGAATATTTGAAATGCTTTCAGCATACATTTATGAAGCCCCCAGTGAGTGCCAGGCACTGAGCTAGGTATACGGCAGGTACACTGTAATAGCACTTGTAGGAGGAAGACACATTAAAGGATAATCAAACAAACATGTAATTAAAAATGATAAGAAATGCTCTGAAAGAAAATATAGGGTATTTTAGGTAAAGGGGGCTAATTTAGACTAAGGCGAGGTCCTATAGGTCCCCTGAGGAACTAACTTTTAAGCTAGGCAAATTGCCAGACAAATAGCGTGGGAAGAATATTCCACGCAGAAGAACCAAGACGGGAAGACCCTGAAGTAACTGCACTGACAGGAGGCCAGTGCGGCAAACGCGCAGTGAGAGGAGGAAAAAGTGAAACGAAGCTGGAGGGTCAGGCAGAAGCCAGAACAGGTGGGGCCATGGAAGCCATTTCTTAAAAACCTGGAGTTTATTCTATGGACGTTTTAAGGCAGAGAAGTGAAAGTTCATAAATACGTACATATATGAGCTCATATATAGCTGCTGGAGAATGGATTTCGGGGATACAAAACTATGAAGGGGAATTCCGCTTAGGTGCCGCTTACAGAAGAGATCAGAACATACTGAACTAGCGTGCAAAAAGAGAAGTGGTTTATTTGAGGGCTTACTGGATCTGGAGTGGGGCAATGTGGAGAGGGAGACGGGAATACCACGAATGACCCTCAGATCTCTGGTTTGAGCAACTGAGAGGTTGGAGGAGCCATTCGTAGAAACAGAGGAAGAACAGATTTGTGAGTGGTTCTGGAAGTGTTGAGAATGAAGTTGCAAAAAAGGGACTAGACCTCAGAATAGACATTTGGGTTCAAGATATGAATTTGAGAGTTAGGAACTGTCAGGTTGTTAGTGGTATCTGAAGCCATAGGACTGGATGAGATAACTTAGGGAAAGAGAGCTGAATAAAAAGAGAAACGTATCTAGCACGACCTTTGGGAAAGTACATTTTGAGATCAGTTAGAAGAAGAAAAGCTAAGAAAGGAGATGGATAATGAAAGCCAAAGCAGTAGGAGGAAACCAGAAGACTATGTTGTCATGACAGCCAAGAGAAGAGAACACTGCAAGAAGGAGGGGTGGTGAACCGTGGTGAACGCTAGTAAGAGGTCTAGTAAGATGAAGAAAGGTGTCCACGGGATTTGATAGCATGAATGCTATTGGTGATCTTAGAAAGAGCAGTATCAGCGGAGAGGTGGAGTGGATATAGAGAATAGAAAGTAGTAGATCAAAGAAGGAATATGTATAGAATACTTTACAAAAGTTTGGCTGAGGAGGCGAGTTGAAAGACAGAACAACGGCTGGAGAGGAAGATGAATTAAAGAGGTTTTTTATTTGTTTTGCTATTGTGCTAAGGAGAAAGAAAGGGGCAGGGGGAGGTGGGTAGGTAACTGAGAAGAGGCAGAAAAGGAGATCCAGGGCTCCTGTGGAGGGAATAGCTTTGATCATAGAAATTCTTCCTCTGTTCTAACAGAAAGGAAAGGAGGATGACTGCAAAAATAAGTAAGTGACAGGAAGGAGTGGTGGTAAAATAGGGGAATTCCCATCTGTTGGCTTCTGTTTTATCTCTAAAGAACAAGGCAGGAGCCGGACCCATGGCCAAGTGGTTAAGTTCATGCATTCCACTTCGGTGGCCCAGGTTTCCCCAGTTCAGATCCTGGGCACAGACCTAGCACCGCTCATCAAGCCATGCTGAAGCAGGATCCCACATAGCAGAGCCAGAGGGACCTACAACTAGAATACACAACTATGTACCGGGGGGGCTTTGGGGAGAAGAAGAAGAAGAAGAAAGAAGATTGGCAACAGATGTTAGCTCAGGTGCCAATCTTTAAAAAAAAAAAAAAGAACAAGGCAACCTCATTTGTTAAGGGTAGCAAAGGAGATAGAAAAAAATCAGAGTTTTGACAAAAGTGGAAAGGAAACAGTCTTCAGTTGTTTTCGCTGACTCAGCCACCATTCACACTCTTATTAACAGTGTTTTCCCTAGGGAATCACCTTTCCTCATCCTCAGTCTATGGTTGCAAGATGGAGCTGACACTAGTCTCTCCTCCCTTCCCATCCCCATCCCTCCCACTACCAACCTGTATCCTGCGGTGGGCATGCTCAGGTCAGGTCAACTGAAGCATTCACCACCCTTGCATTAGTCATTGCTTCAACCCAGTGAAACCCAAACCCAGAACTTTTGATGAAACCACTGGGAAAGAAGAAGCCCCTGGGGAAGAAGCACACTTTTTCCTCTGAGGCTCCTAACACGGTAGGATGTACGTCTAGAACTACTGGCAGCCGTCTTTATCCCATCTGGGAAGCAAACCTGAGGAACACAGAGTTAAAAGACAGAAAGAAAAAGAGATCTTGATGACTTTTTGTTGCCCTGGATTCAGCTAGATATTCCTAGACATCAGTTTCTGAGCCAATACCCCCTTCTGCTTGAAAGAATATGAGTGTATGAGTTGGATCGTTGACACTTGCAAGCAAAGGCATCCTGACTGATAGAGTGATACTAATCCTTGGGGAGAGTGGGAGAATAACTTACTAGAGAAATGATAGTAAAGGCATTGTTGAGGGTCCATTTGGATGCTGGTTATCATTAACTTATGGTGATATCAGTAACCTCAGGATTTCCACTAAACAAACCAAATTCCTTGCAATTTTCAATAATAATACCTAATCCTTTGATATGTAGTATAATTAGCCATTTGATATAATTACTACTACTTCAAGGCTCCTAGGGCAGTACTCCTTGTTACATACCTTTTATGATACTGCTTTTGTATCTCACATGCTGATCCATTCCAGTTATCATTGCAACCCTAAATAACTCTGTCATATTTTTTTCATATCTACATTAAGCTTTAAAGTTTCCACTTTGGTGTTTTCTTGCCATCACTAAGCCGCTTTTGCCCTTTGATCTGGGGGCTTCCTTGGGGCTCTGTTAGCTTTCAACATTCACGCCAATAGGCAAATCTATCCCACTAAAGTATGTACTGATCACGCTGAAAATCCTCCAGGTGGGTAGACTTTAGAGCAGAAACAATGTTACGGTGTCTTCTTTGTGTCATAGAGAAAATGGGGTTGGTCCCTAGGCCAGAAGGAAATTTGCCTCCATAATATTCCCTATTCCAAAGGGTGCCCCGCAATTATTTTTCCAACAATTCATATGCCTGAGGACAAACGAGTGCTCTATTGTCTGCAAAACATAAAGACTTTCATTTAGTCTTTGCTTTAAATTAGTTACAATCTTACAGAAGGAAGTACAGTCATAAATAAGTCATGCTTAATAATTAATACAACTTTGGCATATTTTGGCAAAACTAAAATAGCACTCTCCTTTTGGCCCAGGAAACAAATTTCACTTAATTTTCAAACATAAGACTATAAAAATGATGAGGTTAGTAGAAATCAATAGTTTCCTAGATTTCCTAGTCAAATCTGTCCTCAGGAAAATGAAAATTACTAAATTATAAATAACAGAATTCCTAAGAAGTTATAAAATGAACGTAAATTTTAGAATTATTGTTATAATATTTAATTGTGGGTAAGTCTTAAATTACAGCCATGTCAAGTAGAGAGTAAAAATATAGAAAGTTCACTGTTATTTCTACTGGTAATCTGGACAAAATTTATTGATGCCTAAGAGAGGACGGAAATGAATATTTTTTTCAAGTTGCAAACTTAATCTCTGTTAAATCATTGAATTAAGGAATTCAGTGTGATGGTTAAATCAGAAAACTCTGGTCAGGAAAGCTAAGCTATGTGAGCCAGAATAATATGAATAAACTTAAATATAAGAGAATTAAATGGAAGTTCACAAAGATAAGGACCTTGTCTCTGTTTTGCCCATTGCTCCATGCTTAGCACCTAATAATATTATAGCAACTTCCCCATTCACAAGTTTATTGCCTGTCTCCTAGCATGCCCTCTGAGTAGATAGATGTCCCTAGTACGTGGACCATGCCCAGTTCTCTGTAGGCACTTGACAAATATTTATTGAATAAAAGCTTGTAGAAATCCCATAGCTGCGTGCTATGGTTATTATTATTAGCTGATTGAGCATTTACTATGGCACAGGCACTGTGCTAAGGGCCCAGCCTAAGAGGGAGAAGCAAGATTTGAACCCAGGCACCTGACTCCTGGGCCCTTTCTCTTCACAGCTCCTCCCGGAGTTCCACTCCATGAGAACACTATCTCCATACGACACACAGCTTCGATGTGAACATTGGATTCTTATATTCGAATTGGCTTTTAGTTCTCACATCATGAGGGAAAAAAATACTTCTTAAATGTTTGACTTCCATGAGAAGATATGGAACAAAGCATACATATCTAAATAATGGTGTTTAAACCCTAAATGTGATGACTATATTTCTTTCTTAGAACTCAACTGAATTTACAAATATGTCATCATTTATGTATAAAGAGAGGAAGTAGCAATGATTTTAGCCTCAAGTGACATGGGAAAGAGCTCTGAGATGATTGGTTTCTCCATTTCAACATTATTTTCTTCTCTTCGGTATCTGAACTTACAGAATCTCGACAATACGATTTCAGACAAAGCATTCCAATTAATCAGTGCTGTCAAACTCATACAGCCAAGTGACCTTCCCTCCTCACAAAGTTAACAGTTAGCTTGACTTTTAACAGGTTCACTCCGTATTCTTGGGTGAGAGTCAGAGTATGTTGTTTTATGAGGATCTGGTTATTCCAGCACAGTTTCTACTCTGCTGACCACTCACCCTCCCTCTTACCCACTTCTCAGCCTCCTGTCTTTCATGTCTGTCTTCTCCTTCTCAGTTTCCGTCTGTGCTCCATAATTAACCAGTGTCACTGATATTGCACTTCCCAAACATAATATACATACATATTATGTATAATGTATTTTATAAATTTATTTAACTTTAAGTATATGCAAAAAAAGTGAAAACAGAGAAAGAAGAGAAAAAAGCTAAGGGTTATTAAATAACTACACTAAAGCTTCCCAACTAATAAATGAAATTGGGATGCAGATGTATCTGATCTCAAGCCTACATTCTTCTCACTACATCGCTGGTTGCCCAAGTGTGGTGCCTGGACCGGCAGCAAAAGCACCACCAGGGAATTTTTGACAAATGTAGATTTTGCAGGCTTCACCTCAGATCCACCTAATCTGAGGTGGTGTCCAGAAATTTGAATTTTAATAAGACAAGGATAATTCTCATGCACCCTAAAGTTTTACTGCATTACGTCCCTTGTCCCAATTTTACCTGACCATAAGAATCGCCTAAGATCACTCATTAAAATAACACATTCCCGGGGCCGGCCCGGTGGCGCGGCGGTTAAGTTCGCACGTTCCGCTTCTCGGCGGCCCAGGGTTCGCTGGTTCGGATCCCGGGTGCGGACATGGCACTGCTTGGCAGCCATGCTGTGGTAGGCGTCCCACGTATAAACTAGAGGAAGATGGGCACGGATGTTAGCTCAGAGCCAGGCTTCCTCAGCAAAAAGAGGAGGACTGGCAGTAGTTAGCTGAGGGCTAATCTTCCTCCAAAAAAAAACAAAAACAAACAAACAAAAAATCAAAAAAAAAAAAAACAAACAAACACATTCCCAGGTCCTGCCCCTGTGATTCAGTAGGTCTGAGGTAGGTCCCAGGAATACACATTTTTAACAAATGACAACCTACTCTCACCCGCAAAGGATTCTTACGGTCAGGGAAAGCTGAAAACACTGCACCAAATCAGGATATTCAACTTTGTACACTTATTTTTTAAAAAGGTAAATATTCCATATAATTATGTGATAGTTCCAAGGTAAGAATATCTGTATATTGAAACCATATTTTTTTCAACACTTTAAAATCTATTGTTAGTTCAAGACGAAGAGGAAGGATATCAGAAAATCAAGAAAAATAATAGGGAGCCATCACTTGAAAAATGTTAGGAAATACTGCTTTAGATAAGCAGTTCTAGATAATTAATATAATTCCAGAGTTCCAGAGATTAATAGTTGCATATAATTGTAGCAGCTTTGAGAAAAGCCCAATATCTATTCAAGTGTAGAGAAATTAATAAAGGGTTTCTATTTGTGTCATAAAGGACTTCTTGCTTTAAGAAAAAATTTATCACGACAGTCTTATACAAATCTGGAGCTCTTCTAGAGTAGGTAAAACTTATTTTTTTAATGCACAAAATTTACCAGGAAGGATAATCTTTGCCATTTCACACACACACACACACACAAAAATAGTTATGTGTAAGTGTGGCAAACCCTATTATAAATAAATAACTTGAAGGGCTGGTTTGGGGCTTACTTTAAATCTCCACTTAAATTTCCTGAGCAGTAGTGTCCAGTGTCCACCATGTTCTAGAAGATTCAAATTTCTGGTTAATAGGTTGTAGCTGTTAAATGTACTCAGATGAAGAGGAAGGGAGCTGTCACTTACTAACGTCAACCAGGCAGGGTAAAATACCTTCTCTGTCAGCATCATCAATATGTATGCAGTGGAAAAAGTAAGAATCAACATATCTGTTGATCTTAATAATGCATTCGAAAGAGAGGAATAATTTCACAATTCCCACTCTCCCAGCCTATACAACAGTGAAGCCAGTTTCACGGATTCCTCTTAGCTCCCTTCTCACATTTTCCCTCTTCAGGAACAGCTGCTCCTCCCCACCCCCACCACTCTCCTTCACTGTTGGGGGCCGTTATAGAGGAAGTGAATGGGTAACATCCCTTTAATATGTGTAGGTAGTACAAAGTATACCAGGAAACATTCACAGCCTAACGTTTGCCAATATTCAAGAAATAACGGAAATTCTACCTGTAGGATAAAGGTATTGAGAGTCACTAATTAACAAAATGTGCTGCATAGGTTCCAAATGAAATTCTCACATTCCTTACGCCTCCCTCCATTATCAGTGGCTTTCAGAAGTCATTCCTCTCACATCTAATCCACTGCCACACACTGAATTCCTAATTGTAATTACTCCTAATCTTTTTTTCACTAGCAGATGGAACCAGAGTTCCACAATGGGACATTTCCAATGCTAATCACTACACTTACTGAGTCAAATTTGCAATCCTTACTTCCAAGTGGGACTCGTTTACAGCCAGAGTAGCTGACTAAAAAGTTAAACAGAAAGTTCAATATAGCTGCTAATGAATTTTCTAAAGAGGGTTTGGGTCTTCTATACCCAACAGTATTGACAAACACTTTCTGCTAATAACCACAATATTTGATATATCGACATCAGTGCCTTGATCCTGAAACACTCCTATTAACATTCCTTACGTTCATTTTATCTAATGGTAATTTAAAGGAGGGTGACATGAGAAAGACATTTTTCAGGTCACCTCAGGAAATGAAGTCTACATCTATCTTATAACAAAGAGTTTGGCATTTTTTCTTAAACGAATAGTAATGCAAAGGCAGAAAGCTCTGATTAATTTAACCTAATTCAATTATTTTCAAGACATAATTTGAAATGTATTAATCAAAAAGTTCTGTAGGAAAGTTTGGGCAGGGGGAGGGAAAGAAGGACTCCATGAAGATTTCAGGAGCGCGTGTGTGTTCACGCGTTCCCATAGCCGTCTCCATGGACACACTGACAGCGTGATAGTGGTCTATCGCACTGAAGTGTTCCGATTCATCTGTAACTCCTGCTGCAGCTCAGCAGGAAAATTCATCTGAGAACAACTCAACAAGCAGCTCATTTGAGTGGAGTGTGTTCTGCAATATTCTGCAGTCTGGGAATTTCTAAGTCTATGCTAAATTTAACATCAGTAGTGACTTACACAGAAACAGCTTCAACTCACTGACTAATCATGCACCTTTATCAGAATTAGAAACTGAATTTTCTACTGAATATTGAATTTGGATCCACTGCCTTTACCTTGGTCCCTTAAAGTTAGTACATGCTTCTGTTGTGAAGATGGGGGGAAGTGAACCGACAGACCATCAAAGGCTTTCCTTCTGTGCATTTTAAGTGGAATGGTAGTTTCCGATTTCATTTTTAAGGAAACAGAAGTAAGAAAAGCTGACTGGTGGTCTTTTTTAAAGGATTCAAATCCAGTAGGATATCAGAAGCTTGTGAACTGTCAGTGGCATATACCACTCCTGCGTGTGTATGTGGGGAGGGCACATCCCCTGCCTGTAACATTGCGCGCAGCCAGGCACGCTTGCCCAGCCCTGCCAACCCACACGCTCAGACACGGGGCTCGGTGTGGCCTGGATACAACTCTACAACCCATGACGGCCCAAAGTTCCCTGACCACAGGCATCTCTAAAGTTCTCGCAACATAAACGCCCTCATGCTGCCTTCCATCTCCGGCCTCTGTTTGCCTGGGCTACCTCTATTCTAGAAGGTTCCTGCATGCCAAACATAGAATTCAGAACTGTTGCCAACTTCCTCAGAAATCCACACATAAATAAACTTCATGATTTTACTTAAGATTCTGAACGTATGTGTCCTGGGCAGAGGAGGCAGGGGTCTCACCTGACAGCCATTTCATTGGCCCCAACTCCACTCTCTCTGTCCTCCCTCAACTCTCGTCTCCCTCAAAGGTCAAACTATGTCTTCCAACTACAACCGGACTCCTCAGGGTCTCTTCTTTCTCTGGTAAGCATCTCTTCTTTCTCGGGTGAGCAAAGTATTCCTTTCTCCCAAAACAAAATACCTTGTTTAGGTAAAAGAGATGGTGTCAGTCAGACACAGTTAATGTAAAGACATTTTCCTACCCCATGATACATAAAACATAAAATATAAAAATCAATGTTATGGTACTCTACAGAGTCCAAACAGCTAGACTTCCCAGAAAAAAATTTTGATCCTTCATACATTCTTTTTAATCAATGCAATTTGTTAAAGACAAACTTTTGGCTTTCTTTTTATATATTCTAAACCTTTTCATACACATCAATTCACAAACAGGAAGAGAATTTTGTCAGACCACATTGTCCATTTTCACAGCTATATGTGTTCAAAGGAGAGAGCTTGCTGGGCCCAAAACGCTTGAGATGGTTTCTGATAGGTAAATTCAGTTAAGTGTAGGGGACAACATTCCAAATTGGGGATCTTCTTATCCAAAAGGGGAAAATGTTGTCGAGACTGCTAATTGCCCAAGGGGTAGTCATTATAGGAACTCGGCCAGATCTCATGCTGTGTATGCGGTGTGCGGGTGATGAAACAGCTATATTAATGACATCCACACAGAGATGTACTCAGGATTCTCTTCCAATAGTTACTTGAAAATCTTTAAGAAAAAGACAAAAGAGAAAGTCATATCCTGCTCTATGATGTTTTTGCATGAAATGTAATCTGTATGATTTCAAGTCTGTCTTTGTTTAGCCTGATTGAAGGAAGAAAGTCACTAGAATGAAATAAAATGGAATAAAACAAAATAAAGCAGTCATATGTCTTGATCATTACACTAAAATCTAAAGAGAATAGAGAGTTTTGGAAACTGAGCCATAAATGACACATACCTGAGAAAGTAAAACAGCTATTTTTCAGATTGCTATACTACCTGGTAGAGGGAGGTAAAACATCCTTCTTATATAGAACAGAACTAAAATATTTTATTATTTTTAATATTTTAAACTATTTCCTTAAAATGATTTTTTAAAATGCTTAAAGAAACCAAGCAGTCTGGTAATTGCACATGTTTGATCTCACAAAATGGTTCTTTGTACTTCTGAAAATGCTCTCCTGTGGCTTGACTATAAGGTAATATGATATTGTTTTAATGTGTCAGAACTCACACAGTCAAATGAGCATCTCCTCCTTCACAGTAGATAATTTGACAAGGGATATACTTAACTCAGGATGCAGCCTTTGCTTAAAGGTATTATTTTATTAAAAATTAAAACAATTCCTGTTTATAGAATTATGGGAAAACAATGTCAAATAATATGGAAAGACATAAAACAGAAAGTAAAATTCAACCAATATCACAAAATGCAGACATACCACTATTAATATTTTAGCAAATATCTTTCCAGACATTTACTTCTGCAAACATTTATTATATAAACAAAAAAATTATAAAAATGTCATCCTACTATATAAGCAATTCCATAACCATTTTTCACCCCACAACATAAGCATCACTCAAACTAAGCAGTTTTTTAAACCACATAGCATTTATTTACTTAATTCCTCCTTATGGATACTTCAGCATGCTCCCCCCAATTGTTCACTATTATGAACAACTCTCCAACAGGCTCAATGCATTTTCAGAACACCACTTTAGAATTCTCTTTTAAGTCTAACAAATACGCATCCTCAGCTTTTGGAAACCGCACTCCTCTGAGAGTATCTGTCCTTGGAAATATTCAAGTCTTTCAAAGCAGGTCTAGTTAATAAGGGTAGCACTATTTCTGGCCACACCTGGCTGTGATTGATGGAGGAAATTCTTTGCAGTTCCATCCATCATATGCTTCTTTGGAGGCAGCACAATAGAAAGAAAAGGGCATAGACTTTGAGCCAGGCAGATCCGTTTGTTTTAATAAGCAACTTTTACTGAAGTGCAGCATATACACAGAAAAGAGCACAAATTATAAATACACATCTTGATGGATTTTCACAGAATACACTGTGTAACCAGAACTGATATTTTCTTCTTTTAATACTGCTTTTCTATTCGCTATCTGTAATCCCAGACAAAGCATCTCTCTGAGTCTATGAAATGGGCATGATACTACATGGCTTAAAGATGCACTGAGAGGACTAAACGAAACAATATATGCAAAGCTTCTAGAACACAGAAAATAAATGAGTTTCCTCCCTACTTCTCACCACACGAGAGAGCACATCCTGGCCATATCCCAACGAGCTCGTCCTCTCCTTCAATCCAAAGCCACCAAAAGCCTGGATCGCCTTGTTCCTCTGACTTCTTGAATTACGAGCCTCTCTACTGTAAAATTTCTTAATAATGCTTGAGAGGGATACAATCACATCAAGGATCCTAATCTAGAACCACAAAGTATTAACTACTAAGAGATGAAAAGGCTCATCTCCATTAATGAAAGTAGTTGTTAGAATTATTCACAAGTTTAATTCTGCTACTTGCTAAGTTTTATTAAAAATATAATGAAAGGCAAAGCTCCGTGGGTTTGCACCAGGGTACCCACACAAGCCAGGTGCAGTCTCACTCAGCAGCTCAAAGGGTGTTATATCCTCAAGCATAAAATCCTATTTTTATTCAAAAAGCCAAAATCAAGGATTGTGGGTAGCACTGACAGAAATGGAATTTATTTTTTGCCATTGCTGCTAAATCTATACAGGTGCTATATGGGGTACCCAAGGGTCCGAATGAGAGTCAGCAACACCCAACACTTCCACGATTCGATCTCATCTGTGAAGTCTCAATCATCACTCAGGGACTATTCTATGAAGACAAAATTTAGTAACACAGTAAGCAGACTGCCAAACGCTAACAGTCACAAAAACAAATGGACAAATAATAAGAGTCATAAACAGCTACTATGGTTTGCATCTTACTATGTGCCAGCCTCTCTGTCACGTAAGCTCTTTACATACATTGCCTTATTTTTCCCTCACAACAGGTCTTCATGGGAGTTTCATTATCCCTATTTCGCAGATGGAGAAATTGAGCTTTAGAGAGATGAAGTAACCTGCCTGAGACCACACAGCAGACATGGCTGGAGGTTCAAGCTTAGGTCAAGGAGATCATGAAACATTTAAGCTTGGGTCTGTTGGACTCCCAAAGCGGTTGTCTCTAAAGACAAGAAGTCCAGAAAAGTTGCCTTTATCCGCACCGATGTTTCATAAAGCTCTTTCCCTGATGTCTACAGCAATTTAAAAACCTCATCAATCCCTTTTGGGTGGGAGGACAGCTAGACATTGTAAGGATAGGAAAAAGTTCTTTAACCAAAGGCTTCCCTGCTGAAAAATTTTGTTGCTAGAATTTTTGTAGTTATTTTGTTTTTTAATTAGCAGGTAATTAATAATGGGATAAACAACATTAGACAGGGAAATGTTATGGAAGTAGTTGTTGTCTATAATAATTTTCTTCGTCTCTTGGAATGCTTTTAATTTCAAAATTGAAACAGAGGCACCTTAGTGTAACGACCATTCCGCCAAGAAGTAGTGGAAATTTCATATGGAAATTTTAATAATCCCTCTCTCTCCAAAGCCAATTATTTTTCTTTCTTCCTTGGAACCAGCCCACCCCATTTGACTTCCAGCCATGAGCTTGGAGGTTGGTTGGAAAGCTGTAACAAGCAAAAGCTGCCAGCATGTCAGGTTCCATTGTGTTTGTGTGACCGCTGATCAGATTAGCTTTATCCTTATCACTATAAATAAATGCAACTTTATGACAACACTGGAGCTTTCATCATTTATTAAAAAGAAAAGGAAGAAATAGAAAGGGGGCTATACAACCCTTATCAAAAAATCTGCTTGTTCCCTGAGGTCAGCAGCTGATTTTAATTTTATATTCTTTAGATTGTTGTGAACAAAGCTTTATTAATGTAAACATCAATCCAAGGAGAACCGTGCTTACCTCATCCTATTTTATAGAACATAACATAAATAGTTTTCTCCAGCCAAACCTAATTCACTCAGAATTGAAAAAGACCATAGAAAATAAAAGATTACTTTGGGAAACTATAAAATATTGATGCATTTAACATTCAATTGAATCAATTATTCAATTAACTGGAGATTATCTGGAAGTTAGATATAATGTGACACTGCAAGGACATCTGGACTCTCTCCCTTGCTGCCTCTCTGCCTCTCTCCTTCTTTCTCTCTCTCATACACACGCGTGCACACACACACACAAAGGCTTCAGCCAGTAGTCCTTGAAGTTCGTGAATATTTTGAGTTTAAGAGTTTAAGTCAATTGGTTTGTGCATTTTTCAGCCCCATGTTCCTACAAAACAGGAAATGTTATATTTGCAGAAGGCAGGTCAGAGCACTAGCTGCTTCTTCCCAGAACCTTCGACCTGCACAACGTGACTGAAAAGTATCTGGGAAGAGAATTTGGGAAGGGCTTCCTGTTTGTCTTCATTTATTAGACTCTTCTCTTTCCCAACACACATATAAAACACATCATGAATGCCACCTAATGTGCTCTCTCTGATTTTCCAGAATGGGTTTATGTTCGCTTTTCATCT
Organism: Equus caballus; assembly: GCF_041296265.1. Classification (NCBI taxonomy): domain Eukaryota; kingdom Metazoa; phylum Chordata; class Mammalia; order Perissodactyla; family Equidae; genus Equus; species Equus caballus. The sequence goes on along the minus strand of NC_091701.1, from coordinate 73,948,457 downwards.
GAGGTCATTTCTTAATATATCTAGACATTGTTCCTGAAGAAGAGACTCATTTTTCTCCCTCAGAGATTATTTTCCATAGTGCCGTGCACATTGAGGAGGTAGATTCCAGCCTGCTATAGCGCTACAGACTGTCCCTGCTATGAACTATCTTAGCCCATAGGGAAAAGAAAATCCTGAGTATCTGCTGTTTTGTTTACTAAGTCTCGACCTAAAAGCTGGTCCCAAAAATGTGTCTTGATTTCTGCAGGCCATTTGGAAGTCAATTTTTATCTCCTCCCACAGCGCTCCTTTTGCAAATGTTGCACTGGCAAGACGAACAGCCTGCTCATCTCAGTCCCTTTGGTGAAGAGCTGCTGCCCAACTGGCAAAGAATGGGTTCTGGGCAGCCCATCTCCAATTCTACTCCCAGAAAAGGTTATAGGGATGGGGCTGGAGGCAATGGTATCAGAAAGATGTGTTCCAGGCTCAGCAGGGCACCAGAAGACATTCCCTTCTGGGCCACACATTGCTCTCCTCTCTTCCCTCTGAACTTCTCCCCTTGCCCTTTCCCAAGAGAGAAAGGCAACTCCGTAAATACTCCTGCGGCTGCGATACACTTGAGTGTGAAAGGCAAAGGGCACAGAGACAGTGAAATCATGGAGCTTCTTCTCTGATGCTCTACACCAAACCCATAGCTTCTACCCCAAAGCCAGCTCCCCTTCCAACTGCCTATCTCCATCAGTGGCAGTCACCGTTATCTGAACTGCCTGACTTCTCCTGATCTTTGCTTCTTTTATCTAATTTGTCGCTGCTTTGTCCCTTCCTCCCTTAACACATCTCTCTTTCTCTTCTATTCCTATCACAACCAGCCTAGTTGAAGCTCCCCTCAGCTCACAGACTACTGAAATAGACATATCAATAAGGGTCTAATGAGGGAAACAGAAACCACTCCAAGTGTTTAAAAGAGAGAGAATTCAATATAAGACATTGGATATATAAGTGCTAGGAAGGCTGAGAAGCCAAGAGGCAACCCAGAGATTAGAAACAGCAGGCAGTTACTCCATTCCTACCTGGAGGGACAAAAGGAGGAGGTGGTGTTCCCAGTACCCAAGGGCCATGGTCAAGAAAGAAGCTGGAACCACAGTAGGCCTGTCTTGCAGAAGCTGGAGCCACAAGCAAACACAGCTGCTGTACTCTCCCATCTCCTACCAGTGCCTCCCATCGGCTGGAAGCTGGGAAGTCTGCCTGCAGGGGTTGAACCGTCTGCCACACAGAGAAGGGGAGTAGGAGACAAGATACAGATCTGATAGCGAAACGGCCAAAGACCAGCTCAGAAGCTAAATCTACTCTTATAGTTAGTTCTCACAAGAGACAACTGATACTCCCATTTTACTTATTGGAAATTTAGTCTCAAGAGGATAAGTACCATACCTGGTCTCAGGTGGTGCAGCCGAGGTTTGAGCCTTGGTCTCACCAGCTCTGAACTCCTTTTTCTTCCCCAGCCTTCACTGCCTTCTCTTGCTAGTCACTTTTCAGCTATAACATTTACACCATAACGACATTTGGCACTTGATTACTTCTAAATAATAAACAGGGACTAGAACTTTAATCCCGAGGATCCAGTCTTCTCCCAGGCTAGAAATGAAGAGTGAGGTACCGCATCTTTTGCAAAGGCCCCCATCCCCTCAAGTTGATGCTTGCAGTGGTCAATTCTCTCCCGGCCAAGGCCCAGAACACAAGGGATTGATCAGGGGAGCCTGGCTTTCCTGGGTGGGATTTCAGGAGACACAGGGAAGGCCCCACATTCCAAAATCATACTCCATCTTTTCATTCTTTATTTACAAAGTGTTTATCAAATGCTGAAACATGCCTATTCAATGATATTCAATAAGAGAGGGTTAGTCAGACTCTGGGTATGTATGCATGTTTTTTTAAATGTTTACCCAAAGGGAGGAAGAGTTATAAAAAGCTGGGGAACATGCACTGGTTGGTGCTAAAATTTTACTTCCAAAGTTTAGGTCAGTTAGCTTAAGGCAGCAGTTTTTCAGTTTTTTTTTTCAACCTATGAGCCATACTTTAAGGCAGAGTAAACTTCTACCTCTGGGGTTTCCACACTGCCAGAGACAACCAAAGAGTCCCAGTTCAAGATAAATCTTACCTTAAAAACTGCATGAATTTTACGTTATGCTCTATAATAATTCCACGTGCATTTTAATACAAAAATAATGAGATTTTGCCCAAAAAATGTTTCAGTAGAAGCAATTTCCCAGATAATGTGCCATGGTAACCTGCCTAAATTTGGGAAGCTTAGGCATAGGCTTAGGCATAAAGCTTTGTGTCCCCACTAAAATGTAAGTAACTCTGGAGAAGGAAGTTTCTTTAGGCTATTATCAGATTTTATTGCTATGTCTTTTTTATTTTTCTTGATGTGAAGGTAGTCGGGAGTCTTTCCTAAAGCAGGTTTTAACAGTAGAGAAGGAGGAGATGTTGAGTGCCTCAGTTTGACTATGGAGCTAAGCAGGAGTTGCCATTAACAAATGGAAAAGGTACAAAACAGGTGTGAGGGCCCCTAAACAAACCTTACCCACTTTGCTCTGGTAGAAAGGCCAGGGTAGAGGACTTGTGATAGAGTGAAGGAAGCAATTCTCCCTCCCCAAATTGCACAGACCACACCAATGGGCGCTAGGAGCCCCAAAAGATATTATACAGCCTTAAAGTATAAACAAGAATTTGAAGTTTTGAGTAGAAAATTTATTATTTCTAATAATATAAGAAAGTAGTGACATCTATAAACCACAGACTCCTCTTTATCATAACCATTGAAAATACAAAACTATGTTAATATTAGGAAAAGCTGGGTAAAGGAACTACTATACTATCTTTACAAGTTTCCCGTTAATTTAAAACTATTGCAAAATAAAAATGTTATTTTTAAATCCACTCTGTATCTAAAATCTCCATGTTTCCTACAGAATGCCGTTCCATTGATATGGAAGACCCCCGTGTTTGTTCCTCTTGTTCATTTTTCAGTCCCCTTGCCAATGGCTTTTTCTTCTCATAGCCTTCTTGTCACCCCTGATCCTTCCATCTGATTTCATTTTGTGTTCAAGTCAGGAAAATATGGCAATTTGAACTTGAAAGAGAACTCACTCATCTTAGTTTCCATTCTCCACATTGTGGTTGTACCATGTTAAAATGTTTGCCTTTCAAATAATTATACTATGGGCCGGCCCTGTGGCTGAGTGGTTAAGTTTGCACACTCTGCTTCAGCAGCCCAGGGTTTCGCCAGTTTGAATCCTGGGCACGGACATGGCACCGCTCATCAAGCCATGCTGAGGCAGAGTCCCACATGCCACAGCTGGAGGGACCCACAACTAAAAATACACAATTGTGTACTGGGGGTCTTTGGGGAGAAAAAGGAAAAATAAAAATAATAATTATACTATATAGCACCTTCAAATATAATATTTGAAGTTATATAACCAATTTCAGAAAATCAAAAATAGCTCACAAAGGTGTTGACTGGGTAACAATCTGCTTAATCTAGGATCCTAGAAGCCTCTAAAGTGAGTTTCCAGATGTTCTTCAGCATATGACAGAAAATAAAGGAAGAAGTAGGAAAGAAGAGGCAAAGGGGAGCAAAACAGTATAAGAAGCCAGGGACTTTTTAGGCAGAAAGCTAGAGAGAGGAATTTTTAATTAGAGACCATTTCATATCTGTCAAACTGGTCAAGTGCTTAACACCCGGCATACATAAGTCTTAGATGCCACCATCTAAGGCAAAGGAATGCTATGACATATTTTAAAACCTTCTTGTGGCACACATCAGACAAAACAATCTTTTAACATTGAGCTTTAAACTAAAAGAGTTCTATTAAGTGTTTTCTTTTCTTTTTATCACTCCCAAGGTTCCCAAAATGATGCCTTTCCTAGATCTTCATTTTATATACTCAAATAGAAGACATCCTTTTTTCTTTTCTTCTTTTCTCTCTCCCTCTGCTCCCCACATCCCACAGCCTCCAAGAGATGCAAGAGGGATAAATGATCTTTAAGCATCTGTATATTAGTCATGTTATTACATACTGAAAAGAGTTACTTTTACTTTTGTGGTAAAGTCTATTTTCCTCAAATCTCTTATTTCTCCCAAATCCCACCTACCATTGTCTACATACAATAATAACCATGAAGAAAAAAGAAGAAAAGGAAACCAGCCTTGGCAGACAGAAGCCCTGAATATTAAGCTGGAGCCATTTCCAAGGCCCAACCAGGCAAGCGTGAACCAGAACTCTTTCCACATCAGACTGAACACGACAGGAGGCCAACTTGCATGTTATAAACCTCACCTCCTCACCCCTCGCCAACCAGCCCTGCCTTTAAGGCCCACACTCATCCAGGTGCTGGGACATTCATCCTTGCCAAAGCTTTTCCCACAGCTTTCACACAAGCTCTTCCAGAATGCAGTGACACTGTGGGTGACAGATGCGCCCATCCAGTCTTCATCTTTACTAGTCTTTACTTACAAAAAGGCAGGCTTCCTTGGCATCCTCTTACTCTCTCCTCTAGAGAATCCTTTAGCCTCCTAATCCATCATACTGGCTCAGGCCCACCCAGTTTCATTGTTCAATGGAAGGCGCCATCTATTAATATTGTTGAACACAGGGACGGTGTGACCACTACACAGTAGTGAACTAGAGGTGCCAAGTTTCCCTCAAAAGGCGTGAAAGATGCTGTGATTTACAGGAGTGCTAATGAGCTGGGGATTTCTGGACCTGTAAGCACCTGCTGCTTCTGCAGCCTCTGCCAACTCCACCGCCATGCCCTGGGATATTGGACAGCACTCCCTCCCTCTTAGGAGAATTTATGGTTAAACTCATTGAAAAGCTTGCACTGCCATGTACCTCCATTAAAAAGGCAACACTCACCAGGAAAGTCAAATTGGGGAAATGAGAGAAAGAGTCCTAACTTTGTTTTGTTTTCCTTCTTTCTGCGACTGCTCTCAAAAGGAGAGAGATTCCCAACCAGCTCTACAGTCAAATAAAATCAGGAGATAATTTTATTATTCATTATTTACACCCTATATGCCCCTATAAAAGGTTTAGAGCAGAGGGCCAGAAAGCTGCAGGTGCTGCCTGTTAAGAGAGAGGATTTAGGGGCTGGCCCGGTGGCGCAGCGGTTAAGTGTGCACGTTCTGATTTGGTGGCCTGGGGTTCGCTGGTTTGGATCCCAGGTGTGGACATGGCACCACTTGGCAAGCCATGCTGTGGTAGGCGTCCCGCATAGAAAGTAGAGGAAGATGGGAATGGATGTTAGCTCAGGGCCAATCTTCCCCAGCAAAAAGAGGAGGACTGGCAGCAGATGTTAGCTCAGGGCTAATCTTCCTTAAAATAAATAAATTAATTAATAAATAAAATTTTTAAAAAAATAAAAATAAGAAAGAGGATTTATGCTGTTGTATTTTAGGCACCTGATGATCCTTCCATCCAGGAATGTGATTTGTCATCAGTTACAATGAGGAGCAGGCAAACCATGCCGTTGATTCCCAAACAAGGCAGACCCGCTCACACCACATGACCTCTCTATGCTTTTCTTCAGGTGGTGCTTCTGAGCATTAAACCCTCAAGCCCATAATATAATGGAATCGCAGAAACCAGCTTAGTTCCTTTATGTTCCACAACCCACCCATCTAACCGCTTATCTCCCCACCCTTCTTGCTGCTCAACTAATTATACAAACCATTTGCTGCACCCAAGCTCTTCTTCCACACAAACCATGTTCATTCAAATCTCACAGTCACCATCTTCTCTATCAAACCAAATTCATACTTCTCTCAAAAAACTGAGATCAAATCCAATTTCTCCACTAAGTTTTTCCTAGCTAGTCGAGACCACCACATTGACTCTCCTTTCTTTCGATCCCTGTGGCATTTTGTAGTTGGTATAGTGTGACAAAATAGTTCTACTATAGAAGGTTCTTAATCTGCCAACATTCACATAGAAGAGTTAGATAAGGCAAGTGGGTACCCCACTCTGATATTAACCTCCCTGCCCTAGGATAGCCCTTTCAATATAGAAGAGAAACACTCCCCTGTTTAAAGCTGGGAGCTGCTTTGTTATAACGCATGAAAGTCAAAATCAAACTAAATGTAAATGAAACAAATTACACATACATCATCTCGTGTTGCTCATGCTTGCATGTAAGTTCACACCAATTTATAATTGCCCCTTCCAAGTTCACCCTTTTCCCCACGTATGTTCAATTGTGTGCCAGGTTATTTCTCTCAGCTCCATTCAGTCCTTGAAGATAGAGATCCACTATGTTTGGATCCCATGCCTCTCCACCTAAGTCTCTATTAAAACTACATTTTTCAGAAAGAGTTGAGGAGGCATCCCTATACACTGATCACAGAACTATCCTGAAGTAACTACCTCTTTCCTAGTGCTTACTCAAGAAAGCCTAGTACATCATCCTTTCTGACCCCACTATTTCTAGAAAAGGTCCAGACTCCTTTAGAACCCTGCCTAAATGACATTCGACTATATAACTATGTGGCAAAAAGTTGATGCTCCCATTTGCAAGTCATAAAGTCAAAAATATCCTAATATATTAGTGTGCTCACATTGTAATTTTGAGAACTCTGACTCTAACCAGATTAAAATGACTTTCAATTCACATACGTTTATGATATAAAATGTAGGACAGTTGTAGTGGGCTTTTTTTTTTTTTTTTTTGCTACTATCACACAATTTAGCCCTTGATCATAAAGTGTTATATTTTCCTCTGGTTATTTCATTTATGTATGTCTTGTCTGAAAAGTTCTCCAAGGCAGGGAACAGGTTTTTCACTTCTTTCCTCTCTCTCTTACCGTCTTGGTAACTTGATTCCATATTGACATGCAAACCACAGCACAGTCAGGTTTAAAGAATACTAGAACAAAAAAGTTTAAAACTTTTACTTAAACTAGGAGTTGACTAATTTTTTCAGTAAAAAGCTAGATGGTCAATATTTTAAGCTTTGCAGTCAACATAGCTTCTGTGGAAATACTTAACTCTGCCATTGTAGTGTGAAAGCAGCCACAAACAATACATAAATGAGTGTGGCTGTGTTCTAATCAAACCCTATTTACAAAAACAGCAGCTGGACCAGGCCTATAGGCCAGTTTGCCAACATTACTCAAACTACGAAAACATCAGAGGAGACAATGATATACTGCCGCTCCGCCACTTCCCACTGTAATTCAAACTCAGCTCAGCAAGAAGTTTGTCACTGCTCATTAAAGTGAAATTGAGTGATAACATATATAAATCTCAATGAAGATCTCTGTCACATTAAGTGGTACATTTGCATCCTGGGAGGGCTCACTTCCAAGATTTTTGTGGCCTCTTACATCCCACCTCATCCCTGAGTATTTTATTCCAGAAATAATCACAGCTAAACTCAAATAGGCAATTATATACCATTATTGACAATTTTCAGTTATTTTTATGTTTCACGTGAGCCCAAAGAAATCAGTTCCTAAGTAAATGTCTATTTATTAAAGATAAACATTTGAGTTTTTGGCTGATCCATTGATTTCTGGCAATTAAAATTCATTACGTGCTCTAGAATGCATATCCTTGAATGTCGTCTCCCTTCTGTCCCACTCCTGGTTACTTCTCAAGTGCTTATATTAAATATAAATTAATGCAAAATAATTACTCCTTTTCTTTGTCAATTTCAAAATGGAAATTCTAAAAGGCAAGATGAACTGACACATTAAATATTTCCATAGTTAAAGTAACAGTGAAAATATCTTATCTAATAAAAATTGGACAACATATCCAAATTACAAACAGTTTAACTTTCCATCTAAGATAACGCCACGTGGTTCATATTCTGTACATTCCTATGATTCATAACCCTCATAAAGCTACAATATTAAATAAAACTGAATAAACTCTGAAAGACTAAAGCAAATCTGACTTGCATAGTCAGTTGATTCACCCGCATGGACAGTTGATTTCCATTAGAAAATATAATGCAAAAAACCATACACAAATGTCAAAAGGAAAATAAACTGACAACATAAAAGAACTTTTCAACCCAAAATTACTTCCCATATTTTGAGCTGTAAATAGTTACTATCAAGGTATAAAACTAAGATTTTTTTATACTCACAGTTAACCTTGAAAAGAATATAGTATAAATCATAACAGTTAAATCATTATCTTCTAAAGATTGGGGGCAATGGAGACTTGACTCATTGCAACCACATTTTTCTGAGTAGAAAGTTAGTGGAGGTCACAGATTAGTCAGTTTTTCTATCTCCCACAGAAATTAAGCTTTCTGCTGACTCTTTCGTTACATGCTACCTCCTTTTTCTTGCTGACTTTAGAGATTTTTCAGAAAACAAAACTAAAATCAGAAGTGAACTGACCTACTGAAGTAGAATGCAAAGTTACATTTAATATGATTCCAGTTTCAGAAAAAATGTGCCCCTCCCCCCACCAAAAATTAAGCTAATAGTGGTTATCTCTAGGAAGTTGGAGCAATTGTTACTTCCTTTCCCCTTTTTTCTATTTTTCAAATTTTCTACCATGATATTGCCTCACTTTTAAAAATCAGAAGAAAATAAGAATGTGAATACGTACAAAGTCCTCACAATTTGCATCTATCATTTTTATCCCTCATGATTTATGCGTAGTTTTTACATAACAAAACGGGTGCTACGAAACCAGTCCCAATACACAGAAGTTATCTCTTTATAAGTTAATATAAACTTGAGTTTCACAGGATTCCTCTTGAGTTGAGAGCAAGTTCTTTATATAGTTCAATTACAGTGTGGAAGTAACACCAGTTAGGAAACCACGCAACATACCATCTGGCATCTCATTAAAGTAGCATGCTTTTTTAAGGACATTTTAAAAATTGTGCTTCATAGAGATTACTAGGAGAAGCCACTGTGAATGGATGGCAGTTTTCAGCAATGCTGTCAGAAACCCAAGGCTGAATCCAGCAAGAGTGTGGTTGACTGTGTGAAGGGCAAAATATTGCCAGAATTGGAACATCAGTAGCTTTTTATTTCGTATTTGGGAAGTCTCACCAAAATGGATAAACCTCATTAGATTTGTGCCTAACTTATACTCAGCCTAAACTGTAATAATATACTAGTATATTTTAAATAAATGCCATGTAGTTTTGCGCAAGTGTTTTTCTACAAAAAAAGAATATTAGAAAAAGAACGAAATCTCTGCTTGTAACAAGCCACTGTGTCTGAGTACTAACAGGCAGTGCCTGGGCCTCACCCTCTCAAGGTCCTGCTCCACGTCTGAGATTGGCATTTACTCTTCTCAGGTCACCACCACTTTCTCTGTCACTTCCCCCCACCACACCCTCCAAATCTGTCTTCTGTCCCCTGGACAATCTTCCCTCTTCCTGGCACACGAGACTCCTCATCCTCCTCCCTCCCCAAGAACATTGTTCTAGCCTCCTTCCCCTCTGCTACCCCCCCATGAAACCTCCAGGTGACACTGCGTCTCCTCCATGGCTCCTGGTTCTCTGCTACTGTCCTGCCTGAGGAAGAGACAAAATCACGCAGCCTTGCCCTTGACAGACTGTTGCCATCTCACCTAGTTTAGGCCTGTTGATCTTTGCACAGCTCCCTTGTCATCATCTTTGCCTCCAACTTCAGAGGAACATCTGAGCCTCTCTAAAACTAAAGTCTTTCTCCAACACCACCTAGATTTACTTTTTATGTGTGTTTGGACCTTTCCACTAACTTCTTCCCTCTTGGTTTTCAATCTTTTGAAAGCCATCTTTTGCTAAGTCTACCACCCCTGCAAGAATCAGCCCTTCATCTCAATTCCCAACTCCTTCAATGAATGATCTTTCTCTACCACCTTCAGCTTGTACTCCCTTCTCTCCCCACTTACTACCCCATGCCTCCTGTAGGCAGCTGATATATGGCTCTTAAGTCTGTAGAAACTCCTCCTTGGAAATCACTGGTGCCCTACATTTACCAGATTCACTTGTTCTCTCCTTGGTATCATCTTCCTTGACCTCTCTAGAGAACTGGATACTGATGATTATCTCATTCATCCCTGCAACATGTATTTATTGATGTCCCACTATGTGACCTTTGCTTTGACGGCATTGGACACTATTTAATCTTCTAATCCTCTATTATCTCCTTTCTCTGTCTCCATGTTTACACAACTGACCTCTTTTCTTCCTCTCAACTCATAACTGGAGGCATCGTGCAATGCTTTTCTCTCTTTCCATGTCCAAGGTCTCTATAGACTCACCTGAATTCAAATGCTGTATTTCCAAGTACTTATAGAACCTTTCTACTTGGATGTCCCATCATCATCTCAAACTCAAAATTGATCTTTATCCTCAGTTGCCTCTCCCCAAAGCTGTATGGCTATCCCACTTAACTTCCTGTTTAGAAACTTTGAAGTTATCTGGCTTCTTCTCTCCTTCATTGACTCTGTACTGAATCCTTTTACTTCTTCTCTGAGATGTCTGCCTCCCTCCCTAACCCCCTTCCCAGAAGTCTTGTCTAGAACCTCTTCACCTCAGGCCTATGTTGCTACAACAACCACCTCAATTTTTATCCCTTTCCAATTCACCTTGCACACTATTACAGATTAGTCCTCTTAAAATAATGTTAAAGCACTGCAAGTAACTTAAAACCGTGACTTAGAGGGTTTCACATAAACAAGGTTGGTTTTTCTCACATAAAGGGAAGTCCGGAAGTAGACAGTTGTTGGTATAGGTAGAGGAGTTCAGCAGTGTCAGAGACAACACCTCTTAGTCTCTTCCTTGTTGCAGCAAAGTTGCTATATGGCTTGAGACTTTGCATCTTCTGTCAAGGGAGGGAAGAGGGGAAAGTGAGTTCCACCTTTTTATCAAGAGAACAAAAACATCCAGACATGGCATCGGCATTCTCCAGCTTGGCCAGGATGAGGTCACAGAGCTGTCCTGTCTGGAAAGGAGGCTGGCTGGATTAGAGCTCTCATGACCCATCACTTGGGGGTGGGCACAAAATTGAGGTTCACTCATCCAGGAAGAAGGGGGATGCGCAACTTTAGTTTTGTTCCTCCTGCATACTAAGCTGTCCTCTGGTCAGCTTAGCCTCATCTCTCACAGTCCCAAACATACACCATGCTCACCTCCACCTTTCTGCCTTCACTCTCTTTGCCCGGAACACCTTTTCTCCACTTCTCTCTGCTTGCCAAATCCTATTCCTCCTTCTTGGCTCTGTTCATATCCCATCTACTCCATCACATACTCCAGTCCACATTGACTTCTTCCTTGAACAAACACTTCATTCATTCATTCATCCATATTTAGTATTTACATACATGTGGTTCCTATAGTGAGTACTATACAGTTGAACATTTAATTTTTTTTCTGTTTCCTGTAACTTAGTTTCATTTCTCTGCAAATACCAGAACCTATCTACGGACAAGAACTGTGCCTCAGATTTCTTTTGCACGCCCCAGTGCCTCGCACAGCATTGAAAACATGATATGTGCTTAGTAAATTACTGACTGACTGAAAAATTCTCTAATTGCCCAGAAAGAACAATACATGAATTACTAAATGTAAAAAAACACTGTGGTTGGGTCTTTGAAAACAGTACATTATCTACTTATTTCAGTCAAAATATACTCCACCGGACAAGAAAATAATAATGATTATATTTTCACTCTAGTGACGAAGGTAGAAAAATATAATCTGTTTCCTTTGAGGAAACTCTAAAGACTAGCAGAGCTAAGTAAAATTCCAAATCATCAGGTAGAGAAGCAGTTGGCAGACATTTCAAATCTGCAGGCTAGTCTTCTGAGCCATTCCCTGTGATGTAATGTGAAGCAGAGAGCAGTCAAGGGACTTATTTTAGAGAGATGCTGATCTATGCGGGGATTAAGAGATCTCCGCCTAACACTGCTGTCAGCCACAGAGCAGCCTTAGAAGTGCACGAAGATTTCAGACTGGTGCAACTTATGCAAGAGACACAATTCCCCCAAGCCCCAGCGACCAGATTTTTAAACAGTCCTTATCATTTGTTTGTTGCCCTTTCCTTGTCCTATTTCCTGAGCAGATCATCTAAAATGTGTGGGAATATGTTTTCTCCAACGAGAAAACCTGCAGCTTCACGACGCATCATGGAGCTCACAGAATAGAAAGGTGTGCAGCATTTGCTTCATTCCTCTTGGGCCTGAATGAGGAGAGCCTTTCAGAAGTTGGCAGAAGGAAGCAGTTCACAGGAAGGCTCTTAAACCTCAGGTCCTCCCCAGAAGCTGAAATTCTACGGAGGGGCAGTCTGCATGCAGCCACCATTGCTAGCTGCCAGGTTTCTCTCTGCAGCTCCTCCCCTGTCTCCACCAGGACAAGGAAGATTCAACGACAGTCCTTGAGGCAAAGCTGAAAAGGACTTCCTTTCTCCCCCTGCACTGCTCTCAACACCACGTGATAGTATTACAGTGGTTGCTTTTTCAAAAAGAGCAAATATTACCTCCTGTGAAATAATGGCTGAGAGGGACCTCTATGCTGATTGCCATAGACCAAAAGCCAATTTTTCAAGCAAGCCAATGCTCACCTGCCAAAAATTCTGTCCCACTTTGCCTATATTTTCCCCTTCACTCCTCAACCAGCACTCTATGCTGGGAACACCAGCATGTTTCATGACTTCTGTTACAAAGTAAGATTTAAAAAAGGAAGTACACCTGAAAGAAATATTACTGCAAATATTACTCTTGGAATTTGGAACTGAGTATTATTTAGGACACAATTGATTGCCCTACTTAGGCCACAATGTCCGTATTGGTGCATTCTCTCTCTCTAACCCCAATCTCAATCTCACTCCCATGTTTTTTATGTAGATCAAGAGATATGTTTGCCCATTCTAGAAAATAACTTAGGTTCTCCATTTCAATGATATTTTCATGTAGCACTATACATTTTCTAGAAAGTAGCAACTGAAAAAGGAATATTGAGCAAACTTCTAGAAAATTCTCTCATTTATCTTAAAATCTCTAGGCTTAGCAGTTATCTGACCCACAGATCAGTGAATGAGTGACTGAGTTATGTGTTTGCACATTTAAAACGTCTAATCTTCCTACCATAATAAAAGCTCCCCAAATTTCTGAAAGTGCTATATTGTGATCCTATAAATTGCCCTAAGGAACAAAAAATAATCAGGTAACCATAACAAAATGATCAGAAACATGAAAACCCCTCAAGAAGATGGTTCAAGAGTTTAATTACAATAGCACAAAAAGTCATCCCTATTTCACTGGACTTAGAAAATAAAGAAAACAGGGGCCAGCCCTGTGGCTGAGTGGTTAAGTTCGCGAGCTCTGCTGCGGCGGCCCAGGGTTTCGCTGGTTCGAATCCTGGGCGCAGACATGGCACTGCTCGCCAGGCCATGCTGAGGTGGCATCCCATATACCACAACTAGAAGGACCCACAACTAAGAATATACAACTGTGTACCGGGGGGCTTTGGGGAGAAAAAGGGAAAAAAAATTTTTTTAAATCTTAAAAAAAAAAAGAAAAGAAAGAAAACAATACATGTAGGTATACCAAGAAACAGGAAAAGATTCCATTACTACGGTAACAAACAAATCCTGAGAAATAATTATATATCAGTTCCACAAGGAGTTTTGTAGAAAATCAGGTCAACAACTATAGGAATAAAATTTCAACATTACATCAAGAAGGCTCCTAAAAAGTCTATAGGTACTGATAGCGAGTAACCTACGCTATTTGGCATAAAGTATGGGCAGATGGATCGCTAGGGTTTAGAACAATTTTTCCATGTTGAATCTAAAACAACTACATGCAGATCCCAAAACATTCCTGCCAACTACTAGTCTTCTTGAGAGTGAAGAGCTATCTCCCTACACCGCTCGCTATTCAATTCCACCCCGCTTAGTCCCACTACATCCTGACATGGTTACCCTAAAAAGAAAACGTACAAAGACTCTGTCAAAATAAAGCACACAGGGTTGTTTCTTTTAATCTTTCATTCAATTACCATCCTAAAATAAAGGTTTTTAATGTTTCAAAAAAGCAATATCACATTGGGTGGAAATATCCTTTTCATATTCAAATACCAGTTTAATATGTAGTTTGACAAATTACTCTTACGGCTCTGTTTCTGGTATTTGTGAAAAAAAATAAGATAAAAAATTGAGTGAATTCCAAATTTGCCTAAGAGTGTCCTTTTTTTCTTTCATCAAAGGATCAGGCAATATTGTCTCTTTTTGTCCCATTTTATACATAATAAAAGCATTTCCTTGATTCAAGGTGTTTATAAACTACAGATATCTCTTTACAAACACAGTCCTAACGAAACCTGAAAAATGACTGCTGTATTATGCATTTCAAAAGAAAAAATTGGTCCACAATAGAGTAATTGTTTTGTTTACATAGCATGTATGAGTACAGATCCTAAAAATTCTTAAATAGCTACATAACCTTGACGTTAAATTGTAGGTTGCCGTGGGATCAAGTCTAAGAGAACCCAGATAGAAATCAAATGTTATTTACTGCACATTCTTTCAAGAACTTTTACTATAAAATAAGACTGGAAAAATACACTAGTAATAAATAAAATTTGTTCCCAGCCACAAAACCAAAGACAGAGAATGGGAATCAAAAGGATGCACATGTGTATACGTATGGACCACTCCCAGAGAGAAATTAAAATTTCAATCCTCCTTTCTTAACAGCATTATGGACACTAAGCAGTCACATGGACTTACAAGAAAACCAAAAGAACAAAGGCAACAGCTCAAGGGTGGCAAAGGTTCTAAAGACAGCTGAGCCCGGCTCTAGTGAAGTGGACAAAATCCACGCTGAATATTTTAAAACATACCACAGAGAATATATACATTTCCCTTTGTGAAGGCACCTCTTCACTTCTGTCTCTAGAACACAAGCCCTTTTATCTGACACTCACAGGGCCTATAATTTGTCACTTACTCAAAAAATTCAGTGAAAGTGGGAAATAATAAAAATTGGTATATATGTACCTTATTTAAATGTAAGGCTTTGAGTATGGCGCCACTAAATTCAAGTTCTCTACTTAATCTTTCTTGAATAATGATACATTTCAGTTTCTTTAAAATGAATCAGGGGGCTGGCCCCATGGCCGAGCGGTTAAGTTCGCACACTCCACTGCGGCGGCCCAGGATTTCGCTGGTTTGGATCCTGGGCGCAGACATGGCACCACTCATCAGGCCATGCTGAGGAGGCATCCCACATGCAACTAGAAGGACCCACAACTAAAATATACAACTGTGTACTGAGGAGATTTGGGGAGAGAAAGCAGAAAAAAAATTTTTTTAATTAAAATGAATCAGTAACTTAGACATTTGCAAAGCAATCTACATAAAAAATCCTTTTGTATTACTTTTTTCCATAATCTTTGATAGTTGCCCAGCTCTCACCTAATTTAACAAAACTTGCACAATTATCCTTTACTGTGTCTTTCCAAAGCATTCAATTTATTTTACAAAGAAACAATAACTCTTTATGTTTACACTCACAAGTCACAGGATTATGTAATATTTAATTAAGTTATGTAATTGTAATTACAAGTACAAATGGAATAAACAGGTTTTGAGAAAATTCAATTGACTCTTTGTAACCATACAACTCAAGTGATGGGAGGGCATATTAGCGAGGAGCCTATTGATCGCAAGTTTCAGGAGAGGAATGTTGAGTGTCAGATAAGTGGATGTTGGTCAAGAAAACTTCTATAATCTTTAAAGCAGTGTTTTCTAAAGTACGTCCCAGGGAAAATTAATTTCAAGAGTGAGATGAACAAAAGGACTCTGTGGTCAACTAAGTTGGGGAAATACGAAACGAAACAAAGCTAAGTAGGTCCCTATACTGTAGGACATTAACTTCTAAACAGCTAACGCGCATTTTTAATTTCTAAGGTGGTGTCATAGAATGTAGTGTTTTCCCAATATATTTGATCAAGGACTTTGTTTCCACAAAGCACCTCTTGGGACTGGGGTTCCTGGGTACATCCTGGTGCTTAGACCATCTCCTCCTCCCCCAATTCCAACTTTTTTTTCTCTTTTTAAAACCTCAGCATGGATAGTGTGATAGTGGGTACATGCTAGTTTAGTTCAAGTTTTAACTCTAGGGGCAGTAAGTTGCCCTAAACAAGACTCCATGTTCAGCCCGTATTTTATTGGCAAGGTAACACTCCAGAAGCAACCACTGTAAACACTTCTATTATCCATTTTTTTATTACAGTATAAGAACTTCTATTGTCCATATTAACACCTAAGACTTTGATCACCAGTATAACGAATGTTAGCAACGTATTTTAATTGGTGAAACTAGTGGCTTATTAATTAATATGAAGAATCTAGAAGTAGACTCTCATAAGTAAAATTAAAGACAGTAAAGAATAATGTGGAGTAGCAAAACTATTTAGGAGACACTCTCCACTCTAGTTTGAACAGAATATAAGGATGCACAGAAGCTCTCCCCATGGAGATGCCCTGAAGTTTGATCTCTAAATGATCCAGTATCCACCTGTTGGTTTACAAAGCGTTAGGGTTGCCTGCTGGTCGTGAATTCAGCCTGTAAACGTTACTCTGTTTGCCTTGAAAGAACCTTTATGTAAGGTAGTGGAACGAGACTGTATAACATGCAGTTATACAGTTAAACTGTTTTTTGCTTGCTTGCTAATGTGTTTACTTACTGTTTCTGTGTGTAGCAGCATTTAGTACGAGACCTGCTTTTATCATAACATAGAAGCAAAGTTTGAGGTAGTAGATGATACTCACCTCAAATCTCTTCTGAATTAGAAACAAGGGGGAAAAAAGAAAAACAAACAAGACAAAAGAAAAAAACCCTCAGGGCTGTGCATGGCCATCAGCTTAGGTCAGTTCTTAACACCTTTCTCCAAGGCAGAAGAAATTATCTACCCATCTATCCTATGATGTAGCAGAGACCCAAAAGTCTTAGTTGTCCCCGACAGATTCCCTTCTATCTGCTTCCCAGACAGACAGCCCCCTCTTCCCTACCTGGATTTCACTAATAGAGTGTTTGAAAATGCACTCATGTTAGCTGACAGGAAAAGATGCTTCCAGGGACTTTCTCTAGCTCTCATCTTGATACAGACTGATATAAAATAACCTAAATGTTCCCGTGGAAAGTCTGAAGAATCTGAACAGATGGGATAAGACATTAATCCAATAGTGAGAAAGCAGGGTATTTGCTGGCCTTAGATACTCGGGCACATGGCAGGATGCACAGAGGGAAGGCCAGCTTAAAAGCAAATTTGATATAATTGCGTGCTAAAAGCTGTGGATTGAATGACTGGTCAGGGAGGAGTCAGGAAGAGCAAATCTAACATTATTAAAAGTGGGAAGAATCCATTGATGATTCTTGCCTCAAACAACAATTACTATGGTAGCTGACAAACGGTGATTTTCATTCAACCATCCCTGCTACATTGGAATTCTATTGTAAGGAATAACTTTCCTTTTTTATTTATTTATGGATTTATTTATGGACTCGTAGATTCTTATTTTATTCCATCTGTTACTACCAATTATTTTTTAGGTTCTGTGGGAATTAGCCCTTCAAGCTGACTCCTGTGTCCTTCTGACACGTCTGCGTCATTCTTTGCTCACTTCCTTACTTTCTGATAAAACAAGCTGTTCTAGCTTCTCTTGTTCTTTTCCTGCCACAGCAAGGAAGATCTGGTTGATTTTTACTGGAGAATGGTATTTAGAAAACAAGATATGACACTAGTTGTGCTCATTGTGACTGAGTTATCATTGCTTCTTTATCCTCTCAGAAGATAGAACTAGGAGGATGGACAGATAGACAGAAGGACATACATCTATATCTATATAGATATAAAAAACCATGAGCCCCTACTGATATATCCAATCCCAATCCAATACCACATGGGTTCATTCTAGCCTTCTGCCCTTCCATATTTATAATTCTCTTCTCTAACAATGAAGACCCTCATTATCCATAATAGATGTATTTATTTTCATAATCTCAAAGTGTCTCCGCACAAGATAGTTATTAATTATAAGAGAAAAAGAATAACTTTACAGTGTAGAAATATGATAGATACCACATTAACTAAGTGACCACAAATAATGGCACAAGTAGATAGCACGTGCCCCTGATATGAGACATTAAAAAGGACACAACATCATTTTTGTGGTATTCTTGCCAAAAATATATAATCTAAAACTAATCATTGGGAAACATCAGATAAACCCAAAATAACTGGCCTGTGCACTTCAGAAATGTCAGGGTCATGGAAACAAAGAAATACGGAAGAACTGTTCCAAATTAAAAGAGACTACAAAAAATGAGAGCGAAATTAACTTGTGATCCTGGACTAAATTCCTAGACCACAAAAATTGTGGGTTTTTTTTCCTTTTGCTATAAAGACATTAGTCTTTAGGGACAACTGGCAAAATTGGAATGAAGTCTGTAGGTTAGATAACAGTATTATTAATTTGTTGATTTTGATAACTGTATTCTGGTTATATAAGAGAATGTCCTCGTTTTTGGAAGTCTACAGAGGTATAAAGGGACATCACACACACACACACACACACACACACACACAGTGTTACAGAGGGGGATGGAGGGTGAGGAGGCTCCCAGGTGATTCTAATGCACAATCAGCCAGACAAAGAATATAAAGAAGAGGGCTAGGAACAGAATCATAGGAGATAGCCAGCTTGAGGGGGTGGGATCTGGGGTTCAGAAAAAGAAAGAAGAAGTAGCAATAAATGATGTAAAAGGACAATCGAGAAAGTTAAGGACAGTGTAACAGGAGGAGGGCTGGGTGATTTCCAAAGTTGCATAAAGTAAACAACGTGCGATTGGATAAAGAGTTACAGGTTTGCAGTTTGGGCACAAAAGTACTCATTCAACCACATGTATGTTGTGAATATGTGAAGTGTGGGCATTCATGATGGACACACAGAAACTCAGACACTGTCCTCAAGGGGCTGACACTGTACTGGCTCCTATGAGAAAACAGTATCTGTAAAATCTGTCGCACTTGAGAACATCTGGTATCTCCAAACCTCCATCTTCACAGCGCTCTCAGATGGAGCGTTCTTGAAGGCAGTGAGTCCAGGCCCCCCTGTCTGGGTTCCCTCCCGGAAAGATGCAATTCTTTGGAAAACTGCCTCTCCCTGAAGCACGGAATGAGAGTCTTCGTGGGAGAACCTGCATTCGCCAAAGTCATTTGAGATGACTGGGTTGAATTAAGATAGGGCCTTCGAGAGATGCCAATGCCGCGCCTGGGACTTTTGGGTGCTGAGTGCCCTGAGTAGTCTTCAGTGCTTCTCTGACTGTATTTCATCTTTGAGGTTCCGATTCTAGGTTTGTCTTCAACATTAAAACTACTCTTTTTTTCTCCACTAACAAGAATCAGATTTTACCTATTCTACAACAAAACACATTTTCAACTTGGCCCAGAAGCTGAGAGGAATGATGACACTGCTCTTTGCATGCTGCCTGTATTTAGTGACCCTATATTTATACGATTTTATACGACCGTATATTTATATGACCCTATATTTATTTCATTTTGTAAAGTTTAGGATTCTTGGGCTAGGAATCCTTGAGCAGCAAACCCCGAGCCCTAGTTCTTACCTTTTAAACTGATGGACCAAAAAAAATTCCCTGTTTCCTAACAGAGCAATGTGGGTCAGAAGGAGGGGTTGAATAAACACAGGCATTTTACTTTGTTGTCCAGATAATAATAATTAAGATGATAACAAGTAACATTTTACATTTTACAAAGCTCTTTCAAGCATGTTCTTATTTGATCTCACAACCTTGTAGTAACTTGAATAAATAAAATTGCAAATCAAAAGTCACTGAAAAAAGTGATTTCCGTTTCCAGATTCCTTTATCTCCACAAAACATCTGTGTTAGAAGAGTCTAGCACATACTAGCTTAAGCCCCCAGACCAAGAAATCCACCTGTAAGTTAGATTAGGAAATGCAATAATCTAAAGAAAAGGATGTTAATCAACTAACAATATAGTTTATCTGATGCTTGGCAAATTTTATTTTAATGCAATGGCAGCTTTATCTGGTTATTTGGTTTCTTGCACATTCCTCTTGCCCTTATGAAAGCCAAAGCCAGAATCAGTCTTACTTTATCTTTCTGAGGCAATCTCCTGCCACTGATGACACCCAGAAGCTTTAATTAAAATGACAATTAACATAGGGATTGGAAGGCGTTTGGTTTTTTTGAAAATCTCATTTATTTTGAGCCTGCTTTAGAAATGTTAATGCCAGTGTGTTTGCCTAGGACAGCTGTATCTTAGAGAAAAACGTCCAAATATTTAAAGGCTGACTTCTTTTGGCTTTGGGTAAAAAAAAAAGAAAAGAAAAGAAAAGAAAACCAATGGATAGATTTTCACAGTCTGTTAGCACACAGATTCATTCTTAGAAAATGATTAGTTTTTTGGAGACATATGTGATAAAAGTGTCATAGAGATCACAAAGAAATTTTAGTCATTAACTTTTCTTTTTTCCCAAGGAGAAGAATCAATATTTTATGTCTCTCTAAATACACATGCAGAAATAAGCTTTACTATCAGCAAATTTTATGGATTCATTCCACATACCCAAAGAATGAAAAATAACCTAAATCTATACATACCATCCTATACACAACAAGGCTATAGGATTTGTGCTCTCAAATTATTTTTGATAACCAATAATTATCATCAGTTTCTGATTGTCATCCAACATACTGAGAGGAATGAGTTTAATAGCAATGAGTAAAAATTCAGTCATTCATGACACAAATATTTATTGAGGGCCTATGAAATGAAAAAAAAACTCAAAGAGCTTCCAATTCAATAGGGAGAAAGAAGACATATATTGGAGTAACAATAATATAAAACCAAAGTGATGTGTAAGAAGAGATAAAGAAAAAGTGCCACTGAACGGTAATCCTTATAGTTGATAAATATAAAACTTTACCCCTTCCTTTAATGTTGCTGCTATTTCTAAAGTAGACATCATAATTTAAAATAACCAACTATAATACCAAAAATGTTGTTTTAAACTAAATACCCACTAACTCAAAAGATTCTGATAACTGCATGCCAGCATATGAGCCAATCCCAAAATCACTATATTTATTCAACATGTTAAAACTAAATTATATTTTTAAAAATTAACAACGATGCAATCACAAAAAGTAGAAAATATTTATTTACCATATTTCTACCATTTATTTACATTTTTTACCATTTACCATTCATTTATATCACTAAAACAACTAAAGTATGATGTACAAGATTTTGTTTAAACATGGTTTAGGGAAACGTATTAAGGAACTGATATTTTAATCAAGCTTACCAATTTTGAATCTTTGAATAAAATGTAAAATGAAGCAAAAGAGGAAATCTTTGGCAGACCCATGTGCCCTTTGAACCCTGGAAGTCTATGTTCTCTGGTACAACATTCACTAGTTCATGTACAGGTACCTACCACACCTCCTGGGTCCAAGCAGAGAAAATGCAGTAGGAAATGCTTTGATGAGAATTCTCCCTCTAATGTATAACCGTGGCTAAGTTGCTCCACTCAACTCTCTAAGCTGCAATTTTCTCATGAGTAACAGTAACAAAGCACTTTCCTCACAGAGAGGTTAAGGAAATTCACTGCACTAATGAATGTAAAGTAGTTACACTGTGTCAGGCACACAGTAAGTGCTCAATAAATTATAATTTCTACTATCGTTATCATCATATTATTGCTAGTTTGCTTCATTTGTACATATACGTTCAATCACCACGTCAATCCCATACATACACAGAGGGGAAGGCTATTAACAACTCCATTACCACCTTTTCTGCTTCATAAACTTCTCTCATCTTCCTTCCCCCAATTTGAGGAAAGCCTTTTACGTAGTTTTTAGTAATTCTGGGATCCAAAACTTTGGAGGACAGTGTGAGGTGACAGCATTATCACCAGGCACTGTTCCCCACTCCCTAACTCAACAATAGTCAGAGAGAAAGGGACATGCTGGGAGAATGATCAGCCACGCTGGCACTGGCTGCAGAGGGCTTCCACTTCCTCTACTTGCAAAGGGGCCCAAGCCTCCATATGGTGATGCCAATTGTCGCCATCTGCCCACATGGTATACCCCTCTGTCTTTTGTCTAAAATACTATTTTTCCTGTGGTCCAGTCGTTCCTCAAAGAAACAGTGAATAGCGATACACAAAATGCCTGCCACCAAAGCAATTTAGATCCCAAACAGAATGCAATTCTCTTCCTCACTTCTAAGAAAAATATAATTTCTAATGATGCTATCTAGTAGAAAAGTTCTTATGTTTGTGAAAATCTTTAAATTGCATTCTCAAACATCATGTTTTCTGAGCTTGATAAAACAGACAAAATCAATCTGACTTTCTAGTGCTGGACCTAACCAACAAAGTAAAGTAAGCAATGAGCATGCAGAGAACAATTAAGTTGTGAGAAGTATCAGAAAAGCCAGACAGGAACTATCTCCTTCCTGAAGACAGGACATCCTTCCGAAGATGCGTTACTCAGTCCCACCATCTGAGAGATGGCCACACCAGCTGAGCTGCGTGACCACGCTGTGAGTAACAAGGAAATCTAGCTACTCCTTCACTGACATGCAGTAAATATACCAGGTCAAGAACTGTCGTTCATTTATTGGTTCAATTCCTCTGAATCCATCTGTATCCAATTTCAGAACGTTTGACAATCATTGTATATTTGTTTAAAATCTCTTCTCTTGAAATAGACTTAAAATGTATGTTCTGTAAAAAGAAAAAGGAAATTCTGAGACAGAACAGTTTGTATTAATAGGCCAGCCTCAATCAAAGAAAACAATTCCGTGAAATTTCAAATTTGCTTTTATAACAACTCTGAACACCAAAAACAAAGGAACTTGGTGAGAAGGCAGGCAACTAATACCCTTCTCCCTGAACAGAAAAAGGTCAACAATGATGTAAGGTACAGAAAGCTTGTGTACAAAAACGACTATGACTTCTCTCTTCCAGTGTCACATGAAGAATAACTAGTTTTACTCTAGTCAGGGAAAAAAAAATTTAGGGAATGGGAAATAGAGTAAAAAACGGAACTGTTTGAAGGATAAAATAATTCCTTTTTTCTGCTAAGCGGAAAACAGGATAAATCCTCCTATAGGGGTTTTGATTACAAGGCGTCTGAAGCAAAGGCACCAACATCTGATGTCTGTACGTTCATCTAAAATTCCGCACAGAGAGGGAAGGCCGGTGGCAATCTCAGTGTCTTTCCTTCTGAAAATATCTGTGGCCTAGAAAATGTTTTACTTTTAAAATAAAAAGTCCTAGTGACACCAGAAAAATTTTGCATTAGACGTAGCAACTGGATATTTTTAAGAAATTTTTAAGAAAGGATATTTTTAAGAAAATTACTAAACTCTTTCCAGATTTTTTTATTTCTTCGAATCTTTACATACGGTGATGCTATCGATGTGCAATCTGAAGATCTGCCCTCAATCCATGACAGGCTCATCATGAACACCTGAGCCTCATTTTCCTCCCCTGTAACACAGGAATGATAGCTACCCTGTTGATTCTCTCTCCCCTTGCAATTCACTCTCTAAATCATTCATAACCATAAGCTTAACCATTACATCCAACTTTCCTAAAATTTGCTCCATGAAAAACAGGCTCTATAAAGAAAATAGTCTGTGAAGAGCAGCATTTTATACCCCTGTCTTGCGAAGTCACATATGTATTGGTTATTAAAGGCTCTGAGAAATTTTGCAATAAAGAAACTTGTCTAAGTCAGAATTTTTCAAATTTATTCGATCATGGAACTCTGCTCCCAGGCATAGACGTTGTTCCCAAGAGGAAGCTGCAGCAAATGCTGCATGAGTCCACGAAGCTAATATATACACCACCACCCACCTGATTGCCTCTACCAAGATCTCAGACACAGCGCCCAGGAATTTTTTTTAAAAGACTCTAATGCCAACCTTGTAAATCAAACCAACAAATGGCCCCATCACAAATATGATAAACTCTACCTTATTTTCAGTTTGAACAAAATTTTTGGTCCAATGGCTCCAGAACAAGTCATCTAACAGATTATTAATAACTATTTTAAAAATTCATAATTTAACATTTTTCAGATTTTCAAGAGAAAAAAATCCTAAGTGATAACTACCAGCCCTTAAACATTCCTTTTTCTGGGTTCTTAACATTTACATAGGAGCTTTCCTAGTCCATCCAGGAGAAGTCCTCCGTGGAGGGTTATGTCTTGGCAGCTTTAGTCGCACTGGATGCAAAAAGTCTGTGATTCTAGCGTTTTCCTCAGAGTTGTGCCAAAACTGAAAAAATTATATTCAAACTCACACAAAACAACTGATTTATATTAAGTATTAGTCTGCAATGAGAAATATACCCACCAACAGGATAGACATTCAGGTCGGTCGATAAGCCCATTTCCTTTACATCTCGGAAAATATTATTTAAAGTCTGATATGACAACCACATGTCTATCAATAAGCAAGCTACTGAATAAAATATTGTGTAACCACATAATATGATACCACGCAGCTGTAAAAAGAAATGGAGTGAGGGGCAGGCCGGTGGTGCAGTGGTTAAGTGCGCACATTCCGCTTTGGCAGCCCGGGGTTTGCTGGTTCTGATCCCAGGAGCGGATATGGCACTGGTTGGCAAGCCATGCCATGACAGGCGTCCCACGTATAAAATGGAGGAAGATGGGCACGGATGTTAGCTCAGGGCCAGTCTTCCTCAGCAAAAAAAGAGGAGGATTGGCAGGTGTTAGCTCAGGGCTAATCTTCCTCAAAAAAAAAAAAGAAATGGAGTGATCGTCGGGATCTATTTTTTTTTTAAAGATTTTATTTTTTTCCTTTTTCTCCCCAAAGCCCCCTGGTACACAGTTGTATATTCTTCATTGTGGGTCCTTCTAGTTGTGGCATGTGGGATGCCGCCTCAGCGTGGCTTGATGAGCAGTGCTATGTCCGCACCCAGGATTCGAACCAATGAAACACTGGGCCGCCTGCAGCGGAGTGCACGAACTTAACCACTCGGCCACGGGGCCAGCCCCTTCAAGATCTATTTTTAAGTGAAAAAAGCAAGTCCAAAAGAGAGTGTCTAGTATACCGTATTTGTGTAAGAATAGGAAGAGATTTATGAATAGATATATGTATAAATATTCATATATTTATCTTTTATTTTATATGCATGTGTGTATATATTTGCTTATATTTTCAAAAGAAACAAAAAGACAAAATAAATTAATTAATTTTAAAAATTAGTTTTTTAAATAGGGGTAAAGAGTAGACAGGAATAATTTCTCCAAAGGTACCTTGTTTTATAGCTTTGATTTTAGAACCACATACAAGTTTTAGATCACTAAAAATCAAAGTTAAATCAAAAGGGAAAAATAAGGCAATGTCTAAAAATAAGAAACAAATGAACCTAATCGTATATCAAGTTGAATTTAAAATGCCAAATTTTCAAAATAAGCCAGACTGAGAAAGACAAACACCATATGATTTCACTCATATGTGGAATATAAACAAACACATGGACAAAGAAAACAGTTCAGTGGTTACCAGGGGAGGGGGGTGGGGGGGCACAGGGGGTGAAGGGGAGCACTTACGTGGTGACAGTCAAGAAGTAATGTACAAGCGAAATCTCACAATGATGTAAACTATTATGAACTCAACAAAATAAAGAAATTAATAAATAAAATGCCAAATTTTGACTATACATCCCAACAGGAAATATCCTAAGGATAAAAATAACCACAAAGAAACCTTGAAAATCATATTTGATAGCGCTGTTGTTTATGGTAACATCATTAGAACTTATACTAAAGTCTCTAAGAATAATGGAATTAAGTTAATTAGTGAAATTCATCTATTCATAATTTCTCATGATGCCACATAAAGGAAGATATTAGTATAAAAATATTTACCACTCGTAGTAATTCTTAACCAGCACTTTCTTCAAGACATGAAAATATAGTGTCTATATAGTAAATAACTGTAACGTCTCAAGTGGCAAAGACAGAACCTCATTTATATTTGAAACTCCCACACAACCTAGAACAGTGTATAGTGTGCACTTAAATAAACGTTTACTGTTAAATGAATGTTTGACCAATGTTGCTCAGGGAATACATATAAACTTGCTTAAAACTCTGTTTCAGGTTATAACTTTGCAGAATAAAGTTTAGCATTTTGGACAGCTACATTATTCCCAAAGCATTAAAGGGAAGAACACTATTATCTGTCTCTATTGCCAAAAGCTAAGATCTCCTGAGAGCTGAGAAATCAACAAGCCAAATATCATTAAAACATGCTAATTGAGTCTGTCCAAATCTTTATGCTGTGTTAGAATAATGCCAAAAATCAGCTTGGAAATCTCAGGGTTACATGTTGGTATACAAAGAGAACACCTCTTTTGTTCCACTTTTCGTTCATTAAATAAGTATCTAGGGCCTGCTATGTGAAACACTTTTCCTGGATTCCTGTATTACGGTAGGTAACTGCAGTGCTGACAGAGAGCCTGGAAAATCTCCACCGTAGGACAGAATACAGCCGCTGCAGATTTATTAGGACAGGACATATTGCCACCCTGCACATTCAGCCAACCTGGGTCTCCCCGGATAGAATTTAACCCAGGCCCTCTGCTCCCGAGCCCAGTTCTAGGGCTGACTCCCATAAGATAATTCCAGACTGTCTCAGGAGGAAGCAGATGTTTAAAATTGGCCAGAATCCAAGGTCTTGGCCCCATGACTATTGTTCTTCATAAAGGTGAATTCCCATTGTGTTTTGGAGCATGCTAAATGGGCAACATACATCATTGTGGTTTTAATCATAATAAAACACATTACGCAATTTTGGTTACACATAGGGATTGCCAAACGATATGGCACATGTTATTTTCCTACTTCCCATCATGATTTTAAGAGTTGATTTCATATGATTTCACCTTCTTTCCCCTATCCCTACCCAAATCTGTGGGAGCACTGTGTGAAAAGCACCATTCTCCAAATCCTTCGTGGTCCCTAATTTTAAGAAACTTTGCAAAAGACAGTCTGGAAGTTGCAATATAAACATTTATAAGTGCTGATTTGGCACTGCAGACTCTGCTAGGACTCTGCAATGGAAGGTAGACAAGAGGCATGAAATATGTTTCCTGCCCTCAAGATTCTCACCACACTGTGGGGCCAATGAGACACAGATGAAACAGCATGAAAATAACCTGGCACTGAGCTTTGTAACCTCAAGTGCTTTCAGAGTTGAGCCTTAAGTATTAAGCAGAACCAACCAAGTGCCTAACACTGTACAAGAAGCCTTACCTATGGTCATCTCAGTAATCCCCACACAACCCTGTAAAGGACGTTTTATTCTCCCCTATTTTATTTTATTTATTTTTTTGGTGAGGAAGATTGGCCCTGAGCGAACATCTATGGCAATCTTCCTCCATTTTGTATGTGGGAGGCTGCCGCAGCATGGCTTGATGAGCGGTGTGTAGGTCCACGCCCAGGATCCAAACCTGTGAACCCTGGGCCACCAAAGCAGAGCACAGGAACTTAACCACTATACCACTGAGCTGGCCCCATATTTCCCCCCTTTTAGAGTCAATGAAGTCGATCTAGGAAGTTAAATAACTTGCTCAAATCACACAGCTAGAAAGAGTCGTGGTTGGGATTTGAATTCAGAACTACCTCTGTTCCCAAATCACTTGCACCAGGCCACAGCCTCAGACGCTCCCAGTGGTAAAGAGCGCTGCAGTTCATAGAGGCTCTCTGAGAACGGAGAGAGCCATATGGGAGTTGAGGGAGGCGCAGCAAAGAAAGGTCGCGGGGGAGTGAATTCTCAATGCTTTCCAGTCCAGGGAAAGCAATTTTCTCACACAAAACTGGTTTGCTTTCTGTGAACAGCACAAGTAACACCAGTGTGTGGATCTTTTCCTCTTTTGCCTGCTCTCCTTTTAATTGGCTGCTACCACGTTGACCCTAGAAGTGAAAGACGCTATTGATCAGCCAGAACTTCAAATGCGCCGCTACCAACGGAACCATTCATCTCTCCCTCCCCGGCAGCCTCTGCATCCCCGCTGAGCGAGGCGTTCGTGTCACTGTTTTATGATATTAGACAGCACTTAATAGCAATCTTGAAAGTAAAAACAACTTTTTAAGTCACGTGTCAAACTTGTACATTTCACGTAAATGTTTTCCAATACATAAAATCCATTGTAATCTTGGAAAGATCATGTCAGGTAAAGTTGCAGGATAAGTTTACCTTCAAAGAGATAATCATATATATATATGTATACATACATACATACAAATTTTTTTTAATGCATCATTCTAAGTGCAGCTCCTCTCTTATAAAAAAGTGATTTTGGACGGGTACTCAAAATTTTGGTTCCAACATTTTAAACATGCTGCAACAACTTCATTTACCCAGCCCAGTTCTCTGAGTACACTAGTTAAGGTAGGTTACCACCACCACCAGCGTGACCGCCCCTCATTGTCTGCACTACTTGTATCACATATATAATTATATTTTTATTTATTTATTAACTTGGAACTGTCTGTTCCCCCCCCTTTGTCCTGTAGACTGTTTTATTCACCCTGTGTATTACCAGTGTTTAAGACAGTATCTAGACTGCTCAATAAATATTTCTTAAATAAACAAATCATTTCCACACCAAAAAACACAGTCAATGTGTCTTATTAAGTCAAGTATTTCTTAATAGCTATTAATTGATTGCTCACCATAACCAATAAGATTTACTACAAACCAACTAGATTTAGGCCAAATAAATTTTGCTTTCTGATTTTTCAAGTGATTATTTAAATTGTGGAGAATTTGTGAAAAACGTGCTTTCTGAAATTTCTTTTGCTAAGTAGTTACCATTTCCCACTCTTATAAATGTATCTTCCAATGAGACTTGTTACTCTGCTTTTGTATTCCTATTAAACTCCTCTTTGTGCCCCTAAAATGAATTGTATAGATTAGATAAGTAAATAAACAGATAAATTTAGATAGAGATGAGAGATAGAGCTGATACATACATAGATGATAGACAGATATAGAGATAGAGAAAGATAGAGATAGAGAGATGGATAGATAGCTATGGACAGATGATGACGATAGACAGATAGATAGAAAGGGAGGGAGGGAGGGAAGCAGGCATGAGCAGGAAGATGTCCAACATGCAATCTCCCCCAGGGTTCAGATCTGATAAAACAAAATAAAAATAGGATATACATCTTGTCACTTTTTTCTGTGCCCGGTTTCCAGTGGGGTGGGAATCAGAGAGTCCCTTCATTTCTTTTTCTTCTGAACCTCTGAACACATAAGTGCCAAGGGTAAAGCAGACAACAAGTTCTGAAACATTAGGACAAAATGGCTCAGTGACTATTCCAGAGAAAGCAATTAGGACCACTTTCCTGGCAACAGCTATACACAGTTGCATGAACTTCAAAAATCTTTGGGGGGAAAAAATTCCTGTAATCAACCTATGTATTCAGAATTGATGAAATAAAAAGGAAAGCAATTTGCACAGGGAGACCCCCTCTGTACACCTCCCAGAGAATCAAAGACTTTAAAACAATGGTACATAGTGTAGCTGCTAGTAAGTGAATTATTTGCAAAGGCTAATCTACTTGTACATTTGAACTGAGTCATGAATCTTTCATTTAAATGAATTAGGCACTTGGGGAAAAGCAAGAATTGTTTATGTGCTCATTACAGATGCTATCACACATTCTCTATAAAAAAATCCAGTACCATTTATCATTCAGCACGAACTTCCCACATGATAATAATGAAGACAACATCAACAACAAAAAGAGTTAGTATCTTTGAGCGCCTGCCATGTGCCCGGTACTGTGCTTTACACAGAGTAGGATACAGAATTCTAATCAGAACCCATTATGTTGTGGTCCTATCATTGTGCCGATTTTATAGATGAGAAAACTAATGATTCGAGGAGCAACTTGTCCAAGGTCACACAGATGGTAAATGGAGCAATTTGAATTTGAATTCAAGCAGTCTAACCCTTGAGCCAGGGCTAAGCTCTTAACTAATAAACTATAGTTAAAACCTAAGAATTTCCACTCCTTTGAAACAAATGTCACTTTTCTTCCAAACTCAAACTTTCCTTCCTAAGATAGCCAAAGAATCATTAAGCCAGGGCACGTCCTCATAAATAGCACACCGGTGCATTACATGAGACTGTATTACTTCCTATAAAATAAAAAGATTACTTTGTTAACCAATTGTTGTTATGAAATATGCTCTGAGATGCTTTTCCAAAAGTGATGATCCATCAACATTCTTTTGCCTGCTTCGGCCTAGGAGCAGTGATACACAGGTTGAAACAGGCCAGTGGAATTAGGGGCAAAAACTGTGGCCATGAAGAAAGCAGAGATCACTGCTTCACAGTCCCACCTGCCCAACTGGCCACAAATAACATAAAGATCTCAGAAGAGGGGTGAACTACCAGGGCTGAAAATTAGTAATTCTGTGATGCCAAATCCCCATAGCATTCAGCCTTAAGAAAGAAAAGTTTAATGCTCACACAAAAGGTTGTTTTAATTTGGGGGCCAGCCCCATGGTCTAATGGTCAAGCTTTGGTGGCCTGGGTTCATTTCCCAAGCATGGACCTACATCACTCATGGCAGCCATGCTGTGACAGTGACCCACATACAAAATAAAGGAAGATCGGCACAGGTGTTATCTCAGGGCCAATCTTCCTCAGCAAAAAAAAAAAAAAATTAACTTGGTTTGTATATATAAAATGATACATTAAGCCTACACAGATGTCTAAATCCCCACCTGTGTTGGTTTACTGGAGTTTAATAATGATTCATCTCATGCACCTTCTCACAGCTTCCTTACACACATCTATAATTTGTCTAATCACTGCTCATATTTGCCTTAAGTTCAGACCACCTGTGGAATGCTTTTTCAGACTTCCTTAGTCAACGTCAAAAGACGTGCAGTTAAGCTATGGTTGAATAAAATAGCAAACCCCTTCCCAGTGTAATATTTTATAAACATGGTACGGAGACATGGTTAGAGTCTCTGGGGAAGAAGATTTTCTCAAGGTGCCTTGAGTCATTTAATGGGATTCAGCTGAAAACAAAAACAGACCTTGAGGGAAAAGCAACAATCCTAATAAAGCGCCCACCGTTGAAGCATGGTGATGACAGTGTCGTTGAGTCATCGCACGTATCATCACAGGTGGATTTTCAATTATTACTATATAAAATCTAAAACAGGCCCAAAGAATTAGTCAAGCAAATGTAATCTAGTATGTAAAAATTGGAAGAGTTCAGTGGGATTGCAAATCAAAATTTAACTTTATTTCTGGAGTCAATAATTACGACTGGAAGCGATCGCTAACATTTCTATAACAATCTCAGCCTGGGATGTGGGAAAGCAGCAAAGTAAACACAATGAGTATTCTGCTAGAGTACTGGAGACCCCATCTGCTTCGGCTGCCGGGAAGCTTAGAAATAAGTATTTGTACTCATTCTCAACGAAAATATTAGCCTAGGTTTGGGAAGCATATTTATTTCCCTTTCTTTCAACAATTGCTTGAAATTTTATTTCTAATGGCATATATCTTTCATGGTAAGACACTTTATATCGTTTTTGGAGGTGGTCAGGGTAGAAATTATAAATAAATTAGGAAATATCAATGGCTGTGGAGGATGAGGAGTGGAATCTGAACTTTAAACAACCAGTTGATGAAAATACTTATACAAATCTTTAGTACCTCCAGGTGCTAAATGTATTTTTTTAGGGTTTTATGAAATTGGCATAACTGAGTCATAAAAGAGAGGGCTAACACCCCACTAATACAAGGGTTCCTTTACTTTGAGATAGTGACATTTAATGAACATCTTTGCATCATTTCAGTGAAAGTTCACCTCAGTGGGTGCCGTTTTGCCCGTAATATTGTAAATTTGGTATTTTTAATGCATGTATCAAGTTACACGCTTGTATGTTGGTTGTCACTGTTGAGACTGGTAAGTCCAGCTATTCTGTGTGGGTTCTTGAAACTCAAAACCACTTTATAATATAACTAAACAGCTAGTAGGTTATCAGAAGAGAATACAGACAAATCAAGGGGATAGGACAATTTTTGTTTCAATTTCTAGGTCTCCCAGGAGCTTTATTTCCTTACTGGGTGTGGCAGGCTGCAGGGTGATCCCCAAAGATATCAGCCCTCCAGAACCTGTGAATATGACCTTATGTGGTAGTTTTTGCGGACGTGAATAAATTAAAGATCCTGAGATGAGGAGATTATGCTGGTGGGCCCTACGTATCACAGGCGTCTTTATAAAAGAAAGGCAGAAGGGGATAAGACACACACGCAGAAGAGAAGGCGCTGTGAAGACAGAGGCAGAGATTGCAGTGATGCAGCCGCAGGTCAAGGAGTGCCCGCAGCCACCAGAAGCTGGAAGAGGTGAAGAACAGCCCTCCCCAGGATACTGCAGGCAGGGGGAGCGCAGCCCCGCTGACACCTGGATTTCAGGCTTCTGGGCTCCAGAGCTTTGAGAGAACAAATTTTTGTTGCTCGAAGTGACCAGGTTAGTGATAGCTTATTACAGCAGCCTCAGGAAACTGATACACCATGTAATCCCTGTGAACTATAATCTGTGCTATACGCAAAATATGCTAAATAGCCACTTCCTTGTATGACAGTTTCAACAACATGGATTTGAGGCCCATAGTGGAAGCTTCAAAACTGATGTAGCTGGGGCCGGCCCAGTGGCGCAGTGGTTAAACTCACACGTTCCACTTCGGCGGCCCGGGGTTCGCTGGTTTGGATCCCGGGTGTCGACATGGCACCACTTGGCAAGCCATGGTGTGGTAGGTGTCCCACATATAAAGTAGAGGAAGATGGGCATGGATGTTAGCTCAGGGCCAGTCTTCCTCAGCAAAAAGAGGAGGATTGACAGCAGATGTTAGCTCAGGGCTAATTTTCCTCAAAAAAAAAAACTGACATAGCCAAGTGAGGTATGAAGTGCACTGGAGAGTTTATCTGGATATGTGGATTCTATACCAGGTTCTAATCTGCCAGGTGACCCTAAAATAAATCATTTCCCTTCTCTAAGCCTCATCAATGAAATAAGAGCTCAGTTGATCTTTAACACCACTTGCTGGATTTGATGGTTTACAATTTTAATTCAAAGTGTCCTAACATTTAAAGCAAAAGAATTTACTCACTTTAGGGCATTTATTAATTCTAATAATGTGTTGCCTTTAAATTGTAGGGGTATGAGTACTTCATGGTTTACAAAACATTTTCATTGACAGTATTTCATCTGACATATCATTTCTCACATTAACATCCCATATTAACATTAACATCTCATATTAACATTTAAATTTGTACTTTCCTCTTTAGTAAAACAGACCATTATGCATATTACAGCTGCTTCTACGTGTCGTAATATGATCTATTTTTTTAATTCATTATCGTCATCATCATCAATATTGAGAAACATTTTAAAATCCTGCCATCCAAAGCAAAAATTGTTTTCCTTCGTGTAGATTACCTTCTAGTCTTTATCTTCCTGGATCTGTTCCTCTTTCACAGTATCTACACACAGTGAGCTGTTTACTTAGTATTCTAGAGCCAAAGAGTTCCCCTCCCTCATCTGAAAGATCTTCTCAAGAAGCAGCAGCAGATGCCTTCTGAGACCACTAAGCGGCTTTGGAGCCACAGCTCAGTTTTTAGAAGTCAGATCAATGATCGTTCTGCGGGGCCTTTGCGTGAAGGCTGCCCCCTGTTTCAGCGCTCCAAAGGACACCACCGTCAGTAAAATCCTCTAGTCTCATTCTTGGGGTATTAACACTGGAGAGACAGAAGCCCAGATCAAGGAGGCAGAGTCTCAGCTATAAATCATCAGGCTCCCCAGGAAAGGGATCCTTGATCACCAGAGGTTCCAAAGGTTTGGAAAATCCAATTCTAAAAACATATATGGCAGAAATGAACTGAGAATAAATGAACGTACACATAAACATTGTATATGCAATGGTTTAAAATATGGAGAAATGGACAACTCATCTCCGAAGTTCTTAGGGGAAAAATGCTCCTCTTGTAGAGTATCTGGGACATATGTATACTAAAAATTATTCTTTAGGTTTACATAAAATTCAAATCTAGGCATCTCATATTTTATGTACTAAATCTGGCAACCCTACCCTCTTTCACCAAAATCTAATTTGGCCTCAAATATGCACGCATACATGGTATACACACGTACACTGACATTTAATGGGAGAAAAGAACTGCTCATCTTCACAAAACCAAAGCCATTATCACTCTTAATAATGACAGTAACTTACTTCTGAATCATAGCACCACTAACGTAATTTTCTCATGCTTTCTGTCATCAGACATCTCACCCCCACTTTTAACAACCCCCGGCCTTTATGTTACTTCTTTTCAAGGGGAGAAACTGTTAAACTGTCTCTCCCTTCTCTTTGTTTAAAATATTCTTTTCTAGATACCCAGGTATCATCTCTGAATGTGTTAAGCATCCTTCAACTGCTGGCCTTAGAGCCTGAATCAGCCTTCCAATTTCAACAAGTATTTATTAAGCAGCTGTTATATACACACATGGGCTGTGTCATACAGATGTGGATGTTCCCATCTTATTATAAAAGGGATAGTCTGAGTGGAAGAAATCTGCACTGGTTGCCCAGCTGAAAGAGGCCCTCGGTCCTCTGCATCTTCTGGCATCACTTTGTGTGACAGTGCACTCTCCCGGCCAGCAGCCTTGACTCCCTCTCCTCAAGAGATCTGCCTGGAGCCTCTTTCTCTGCCCGCTTCACCCAGTTGACCAGTCTCAGACTTCCCCGACCACCTCCCACCCTGCTAGACACTCTCACAGCATCGTGCACCTTTTCATGCCACAGGGTCAGTTGGCATCTGTGTGAGTCTGTAATTAATGCCTGCCTCTCCCTCAACACTTTAATCTTGTGGGCAGACCCCAGGACCCAGCTCAGTGTCTAACATACGGTGGGCAGTCTATAAGTATTCTGTACGGAAGAAATAAAAGGATGAGGGCAATGGAGATCTTTCTTGAGTACTAGCCTGGAGGGATTCTCAGGGTGTAATTGAAGTGCAGTGTCTATTTCAGCCCTTCAAGGAGAACTTTCCTTTCCCATCAACAGAGTGGGCGTGTTCTGCTGAAAGTCACATCGAACCCTGGTACAAAAAGGGCACTTTAATCTTTGAAATCTAGTGGTGAAGTCGCTGTTTATCCCGTCTTTTTCCCTCATTGTACACACAGGGATAAAGTGTGTACTTCGCTGCCCCCATCTCTTAGCACTAGGAAGATCTTGAATGTGACGTTTTAAGTGAAGACACTTGGAGAAGGAGAAATAAGGGAGGGAGGGAAGTAATGGAGGGTGGGAAGGAAGGAAAGTTTAAAAGAAAATACTTTAAAAACTCCCCTCCCTGCCCTACCTTATCTGAATATTTCATTTTCGCTAAGCTATCTTAGGAACCGAAGGCTAGAAAGGACTATTTCTAGATGTGTTAATGGCCTCGTGATTTCCTTTCATGTTCTGCAGCTAATTTAGCAGTAAGCACTTTTATGTTCACTGGCTAAGCCAGACCTTGTTAAGAATCTGAAATTGGAAACAGAACTTAGATTTCAAATAATCAGTCTGACACGGCAAATCTATTATCTCTCAAGAAACCTCTCATACAAAAGGATGTAGGAGGCGCTGAGGCTGGTCAACAATGCTATAAGTTTAGATTTTTCTGTATATGAGACTGAGACTGATATATGTTTCAAAACTTGAGTTTTAAATATTAGGGGTTTTTTAAAGAATCTATTTTTTCCAGTATTTAAGGTTTGTCACCAAACAAAAGTTGTAAAATTAATCGCCTCATTCTTAAATTTATTATCATTTAAACATGACCACCCTAGATTTTATAAACAATACTGACTGTTAAATTCCTGTATTTCTTTCAAGAGCCACAAAGATTCTTTAACCAAATACATCATGGACTTGACCTGGACAGAGCTTCTATGGAGAAGTTAGCCAGAGCCTTTTAGGAATTAATATTGGAAGGAAGCTTAAATAATATCAGTAGGATATATTCAATATAATAAGTACATTCATTCAAAGAGTACTGTCAAATAACAAATTCATTCAGAACGTTTTAATCAGTTAAATGTTTGCTGGCATTGGGACCTGTGAATGATCCATCAAGGAACTGCATGACTAATCCACTGAACTTCCCTGTAACTCTTCTCAATCTTTCTTGAAAGCAAAAAGAGGAGTAATTTAAATGATCCAAGTGTTTAAAATCTAATGTTTCCACAAAAGGCTGGCTACTGAGCAGAACATTTATAGAAATAGACCCAGCTTCCAGACTTGCTTTAAAAAAAAAAAAGCTAAAAAATATTACATTGAAGCCTTTAAATAATGCTTACAGTTTAATTTAAATTATAGGAATACAGCAGTGAAATGACATTTTAGTTTCAATTTTTGATTACCCTGTTAGTTTAATAACTTATTAGAACAAGACTTTCTGGTCCTATGCATGCACTGACTAAGATTAATCACTTCACTTTCAGAAAAGCCTCACACATATAAATTAAGACACAGACTAGGTCAAGTTCTTTTTCACATATTCTCTGATTAGGACCTTCAGTTGGGTGCCTATGGTAGAAAGAGGTCTTGAAGGACAACCTGAACTCTTCAGAAGTCCAAACTTTTCCAACGACAACACTTTATAAGGGCCTCACCTCCAGTTCAGAAGTGCTATGGAAATATCTGTATAGGTCTGTATAAAGAACATAAAGTAAGAAATTATTTGCATAGGCCATATATCTTTCAGCAAACCACCCAGATGATGACAAAGTGGGGATTAGCTAAAAATATTAAGTATAAATTGGGCCAAGAAAACACCCAGGGGAAATTATCTGGAAGGTGGACTGGAAGGTGGATGAGGTGAAACAGATGGGTCCTCTATCTTGAGTGGAGTCTAAAAGCTGGAAGCAAGAGTATACGTTTCTGGCTATCACTTCCCACATTACAACTAAACCCATTGAGCCAGAAAGTAACTCCAAGATGTGGCAGTTTCAGGAATGGTTTTCATGCCTGGCTTCCATAAGGAGAACCTCTTTTATCCATTTATTTGCCCATTAAGTGCAGAAGTGTTTAGACCTGTCTTCCCTGTCTCCCTTAAGAGATTTCTTCCGTGACCGAGACTAGTTGAACCAGAGTAGACTAAGTTAGCACAAAATGGCAAGCCCTATCCCTGGTTTGTAGGCTATAAAGATCCATAGAAACAGTAAGTCTTAGTACAGGCCTGCATTAATATTTCTATTGTAAAACAAGATCTCATGTTCTAAGTTTAAAAAACAGCTAAATTTTTCTTATGATTCACTTACTACTGTGTATTTCATGTAGCATCTAACATAAATAAAGCGTATCTGTCAACCCCTGGATCTAGCAGGCTAGCTGGTACATACATCTGCTCCCTGGGAATTGATGGGAGCAGGTAGCTTCCAGAGGCTGATTGCCTTAGGAATGGTATGTAGCTCAGATAGAAGGCTGGAAATCCCAACAATTGATTGCAAAGAAGAGCTCCCCTTAAGCAGAGGTGATAATCAAATGTTTAACAAAGCATATGGCAGAGGAGCAATCGACCAGAACAGATGCCCGAACAGTCAGCATGGATGCCAGCTCACAGCAGTACTTGTAATAACTGCCTGCTGAACACAGGCCCAGCGAGGATGGACTGTCCCTCAGGATACCAGCACACCTTATAGGAAGAAGCAAGACTAAAGAGCAGAACACTCAAGATCCCACAGCCTAGACCCTCTGCGTTTTTGTGATCTTTCTAAAGCTATATAGCTCAGCTTTTTCTAATTTCACGTGCATATGAATCTCCATAATAACAATCCCTCCCCATGAGCTAAGTTAATGGCAACAAGGCTCTGTTCCACGCAATCTAAGAACATAGCTAAAATAGCATGGCAACAAAAGAGAAAACCATGTACCCATTTTTTACATGATTCAAACTGTACTTATCCATTTTTTACATGATGCAAACTGTATTTTTGTAAAATCCTATTATGGATTTAACAGAATTTTTACAGATGTTAAAACATTCTATTTGTGGCAGTACAAATTGGTACAATCACTTTGGAAAATTATTTGTCAGTATCTATTAAAATCAAACATATTTATACCCATATGTCACTCAGCAATTTCATTCCAAGATATATACATGACAAAAATACACATGTATGTTCTCAAAATACATGGATAAGAATGATAATGGCAGCACTATTCATAAAAGCCAAAAATTGGAAACAACTTACATATCCATCACTTAAAGAAAGGATACATAAATTGTGGTATACATACAACAGAATACCCTAAAGCCATGAGAACGAAAGAACTACAACTACACGGAACACAGTGGATCAGCCTCTCAAACACAATGGGATCTAAAGAAGCGAGAAATGAAAGAGAACATTCTGTATGATTCCATCTATAAAAAGTTCCAAAATAGGGAAAACTGACCTGTGCCATTAGAGTCAAGATAGTTATCTCTGTGGTGAGGTAGTGACTGGGAAGTGGTGCCACAGGACCTTCTAGGATGTTCTAGTTTATGATCTGGCTTCTGATTACATGGGTATGTTTATTTTATGAAATTCATGGAATCGCACCTAATGATGTGTATACTTTTCTGTATGCATGTTAAATTTCATAGAAGGATTATACTAAAATAACTAAATAAACTTTTAAAAATCCTTCAATAAGCAGTATAACAGTAATGCTCATCGTTTACAGTGCCCTTTCCCATCCGATGGCCCCACGGCAATCGCAATCCTGTGTGGTGGACAGGTTGTGCAAGATTATTCCCAATGTACAAATGCAGTAGGGAGGAAACAAACATCACGTACTTTATGTAGTTTACCTCATTTTATCCTCTAAGCAGCCCCATAATAGGGCTATTCTTCCCCTGTGATTTGGTTACATAGCTAGTCAACAGAAAAACCAGGCTTCAAACCATACCTTTCTGCTTTCAAAGCCCAAGCTTTTACTAAGTTTGCTGGGTCTATAGTAAACTTAAGGTTCTGAAAAGTTAATTAGCTTAACTAAGCTTAATAATTGGCTTAAGAAGTTAAGTTATTACCACCTCAGTCTTCTAACACTCAGTTTGGCGGACCTGGGAGAACAAAATTGACTCAGCCTCATATACCACCCATCATGTCTGGAAAGTCTGATCTGAATTACCCCTTGTGGTTGGTGTTAGAGACATCTTTATTACAGAGTTCTCTGAGTGTTAAATAAATGAGAGGCTATACATAACACTCAGCTCCTGCTTTTATATTTGTATAACATAGCGCCTGGCATGTAGTGATTTATTATGACGATTCATACCATAAAAGGATAAATATCCATAAATCAACTGCAGGCTCCATGAGAGCAGAAACCATATATATTTTTTTACCACTATATACAGATTACATACCTAGCCCAGTGCCCAGCATGCAATAGAAGATTAATAAATATTTTCAAATGAATAACCAAATTAGAACACTCAGACCTCATAAATATGGGTCTAAACGAAAATTTGGTACTTTTTAATCAAAGTCTCTAACATAAAAACTGAAAGTAAATAAAGTGATGACTGATTATTCTCTAGCTCACTGGTGCTGTGACCCTGCATAAGTCACTGCGTCCCTGTGGCTATCAGTTTCCTCATTCATAAGATGAGTGTCTAAACCATATGACTTCTCTGATCCCTTCGAAGTGTAATATATTAGGCCTCCATGACCCCACAGAAGGCACCACAAATGGCTATGAAATGTCAAAGTACTTCTAAAAAGTACATAATGCTATTATAGCATTACTTTTTCAACTTGGGGCTCACTAAATGGGCCTGGGGGAGAAGGGAATATCTCTCATGTTAAACAGAATCTCATTAGTTTTTTCTTCTAAAACTCCAAACTAAGCAGACATCTCTGCACCCACAAGTATCTATGGGGTGCAAAGCATTGCAATTATAGGTCCTGAAATGGGACAAAACTGAAGTCTCGCTCCTTAGCTACTCTGACATCACCTTTCTTATAGGTGATTTAAGATACACTGTGGGTGCACAAAAGAAGATTCTACTTTCACCATAAAACTGTCGTCAACTCTGGGAGGTCAAAGGTTACTGGAGATAATACTTTGGGTAATTTGACAATGAAAATGGGCAATTCATACATTTAATAATTTGCTCCAAACAGAAACATAATTAACAGCTCATTAGGCTTTCTAGCTATGTGCAGCTGCATCATCTTAGGCATCTGTATCTCTGTTTTCCTTCTCAAACTCACACATTCTGTGCATACACACACATATACACACATAAAGAGAGGAAAGACAGGAGAAAAAAGGGACTGTTGGTTCTGTATAATTTCCATAGCCATATCTATCCATTCAACTTAAAGCTCATGGTCCATCCCCTCCTTTCCAGAATCTACATTGAGATATACATTGAGAAAGGAATAGAATGGCTATTTCTTTGTGATGCATATCCATTAGGGCTGCAATGCTATATGCATCTAATCTACAGAATTCTGTACAGTTGAAATAAGGATTAAATTACAACTGTGCACATTTCCATCTGTCAAAATTAAAGAGGCATGTAGCTATGAATTCGTACCTATAAGTATCAGTGTGACAAAACAAACAGGTCTTACTTAAATCTGTTCCATGATAATGTTGGGATATGAAAGGCAAGTTAACCATTGGGGTACAGGGAGAGCTGCTTAGTGATGATATAGCTAAAACGCAGTAAAAATGCCCTAATCTTACTATCACTACTACTACTCCTACGAGCCTACATTTATAGAGTACTTATTACTCTCCAGGTGCTGTGCTAAATGATTATATAGATCTTTATATTTAATCCTGGCAGTCTACATCTTCATTTTATAGATGGGGAAACTGAGATCCTACACCCTTCTCTGTCCTGCTCTGTGCCCCAGGAAGCTGACCCCTATGGACCCTGCTCCTCACGCTTCTCTTGGGCTTCCACCAATGGAGGGATCTGCTGAAGACAGAAATATCAGGATACTGATTCCTTCCCTGCTCTTTCCCTGCCAGGCGGTGGCCTTGAAGTGGTTGAATTCTTCTACCTATGGCCACAGCTCCTTTTAGGGGTCCCTCACTCGGAGTTGCAGCTCTC
Source organism: Equus caballus (assembly GCF_041296265.1). Classification (NCBI taxonomy): domain Eukaryota; kingdom Metazoa; phylum Chordata; class Mammalia; order Perissodactyla; family Equidae; genus Equus; species Equus caballus. The sequence continues at coordinate 73,907,218 of NC_091701.1, read as the reverse complement.
ACTAGTTCCAACAATGAACTCTGTCTCCTCTGTCCCCTTCAGGCTTAAGGGTGCAATGTTTCCTTCTGTTGCTCGTCCCTGGGTGATTCAACATCATTTGTTGTTCCTTTCCCACGCACATCTTTGTAAAGTCCCCTTCAATTACTCCTTTGAGTGCATCATCAGTTTGATAAGGTCTTAAGAGAGTGAAGAGAGAGAAGTAAAGGAGTTGTACACTTTGGATTGGGTGAATGAGCAGATCTTAATTGTGGAGGGCTGGGGCGTAGGGGCAGGTTCATTTTAAGTCCCTGGATCAGCTGATTGTGGAGGTGCTATGCCACCAACTCCTCTGTCAGGCTCAAACCAAGTGGAGACAAAACCTTTTCTGATGCAACATCATCCACAGACTTGATTTCCTCCGTTACCATAGAAACAAGAGGCCCCCATGACTGGAGGAAGTGGTTTGGATGGGCAATAAATACATTACTGTAACGGGCTAGAGATCAAGAAAGGACAAACAGCGGCTTCACAAAAGTGGTGTGTTGGACATCTATGAAAGCATCACTGTGTACTGCCTGCCCCCTTACCCACAGACACACACACATGCACAACCCCTCAAAGACTCTGTACCCATGATCATGAAGTCTCCAGGGAACCTAGCATCATCCTAAGAAGATGCGTGTTAGTTGAGCAGAATAGACTAAATGTCCGGCTCTTCCCATACACATCTCTCTCTCTCTCTCTCTCTCTTTCTCTCTCTCTCTCTCTCTCTCTCACACACACACACACACACACACACACACAAAATCTCTCATATAATACGCACTCACCCTGCTCAATTCCTCTCAAGGAAACTCCCAGGGAAAACTGAATAAACAAGCAGAGCTCTCTTCCATTGGCCTCAGTTTTCACTTCCTGTGTCCCTCAATATCACTCTCCTCCACTCCCACCCAAATCAGGCCACCAAACCCTCATTCTTTATCCTCCATTTGTCTTATCAATGCCTGAGCTCAATAACTCACTCACCATAAAGAAGATGGTTGAAACGAGTTATACCCATGAGGTATTTATATTTTAACGTAAGACAATCCTTGATCTAAACTATTACTAAGTGCATTATTATAGAATTAAAGGAACTGGCCTTCAGTGTACTTTTTTGGTGGCAAAGGGACCCTTCTTGTGGCTCAAAATTTCACTACCTAGGTCACAACCTTGTCAAACCAATGCAAGGCCTTTTTTCTTCTGTTTTTTCTTTCTTGATGGGTCTACTCCAAGGGTTCATGAAACAGAAGAAAAAGATCAGGAATGGCATGCTTCCTCAGACCTACAATGTACCAAACTCAATTGAACCTAGTTAAATTTCAGAAACCAGCTTGAAATGAACTGAACTGAACTGAAGAGATTCAAGAGGAGCTGTTGACCTCAAACAGACATTGGGCACAGGGCCTCAGAAAGGCCTTCTGTGGGTGTGAATCAGGAAGATCTTCCAGTGCTGAGAACACACTCCATTAACAAAGGACCATTTCCACTACACACTGTTTCAGAACTGGGAGTGCAGCGTGGGACAGAACACTGCTTGGTTGCAGGTTAAAAGGGAAAGTCACCACCTATCACTACTCACTATAGAGACTGACCCCCACAGACCACAAGAAATCATTTGAGCTTTGACACCAAGACCAGAAAATAGAGCGCGGCAGTAGCCTAGCACACAGTGGTACTTGGTATTCGATGAGCACAAAAGACTACACTGAAAATATTTTACAGTTGAGTCTCCTTCAGGTGACACAAGATTCTTTCAAAAATGCTAGAATCTGCTAGACTGAAGACTCTCCTCCAGTGTTCTAATGGGGTCCTAATAGCATTAATGCAGCCTTAAAAGCAAGCAACGTCTTCCCCTCCTCCATGCAGTTTGGGTTGCTTTACTAGAAAATTGGAGGAGTTAGAAAAACAGGATGTACTACAGCCTGCATTCTGATAACTACCGATTTGTTCAACTGATTGTTTCTCTTCGAGAGGAGTGGTTTTTTTTCTCTTAACTGTATTATGTAAGCCTGAAAAGAGTAAGCTCACCAAAGAGACTCTGCAAAAGTAAAGTTGCTGTGCATATAACTGATCTCCACAGGCAAAAGTTTTTTAATTAATAGACTTTATTTTTTAGAGCAGTTTTAGATTTACAAAAGTGTTGTGCAGAAAGTGCCGAGTTCCCATGTACTCCCTCCCCCTCCTCCACGGTTTCCTCTATCGTTAACATCTTGCATTAGTGTGGTACATTCACCAGTGTGTGGTACGTGAGCCAATGTCAGTACATTATTAGTGACTAAAGTCCATAGTTGACATTAGGGTTCACTCTTTGTGTTGCACAGCTCTACAGCTTTGGCAAACACATAATGTCATACATCCACCATTGTTGCATCATACCGAAGAGTTTCACTGCCCTAAAAATGCCCTGTGCTCCACGTACCCATCCCTGCCCTCTACCCCTCCCACATTCCCGGAACCACTGGCTCTCAAAATGGGTCCATTCTTAGGAGACTCACAGGAGACAACAGGAAGGGCTTTACCTAAAAATGGGAGCACATGAAACTACATCAGTAACAGAAAGAAGGCTGAAGCTTTAAGCGAAAACAGAGCAAAATGACATCACATCTACACCAGAAAAGACAACATTTAATATCTGTAACGTATTAAAGTCATGGATATATGTCACAAGTTAAAGCTTCAAAGTTCCACTAAATCTTTTTAAAACTTTAAAATTAGGGAGCAAGTATTAGGAGACGGCTTCGAGAAATGATAGCTTAATACCTTGTTTCTGAACGCAGATGACAGGATCCGCTTTTGTCCACTGTCACTCTAACCAGATAAGAAGACCGGCACCTAGAACACATCTGCTTCGAGAGAGCATATACATGAAGAAGAAAAAGGCCTAAAGCTCATTCTAAGATAAATTCAGAAAGTAGGCCATCACAATCAGAACAAATCGAAAAGTATAAACAAATCAGATGTAAAATTATTTATTCCAAGGAAGAGGCTCTATTGAACTTACCTGGAATTGAACAAGAATATTTCTAGTATAAAGTTTAATTTAGGCACACCTTATCAAATTTGAAAAATTTTTATTTACCTAACTTAGCTTTAGCTCCTTAAAGCTAAATAATATCTGAGTAAATTCCATGGAAATCATGAACTGTCCTAACTGACCTGTGTTTCTACATCAGAAAAGCTTCCAAAGAAAGCATATCTTATGTCCCCAAATACAGTGCTCCCAAATATGAAGCAGTCTTCCCCATTTCCCACTGAGACGATTAGAAAAAAAGTTTACATTAACTCAAATATACAAACTTTTAGGGATACAGACTGCATATGATGTTTGTAACAAGAGGATAAAACAGCACTAATTCAGCCCCAGTTTCTGCTGATGTCCCTAGACCATAGCTGATACATTTCATAATGAGGTGTGAGATCACCGTGCAAGATCTGCATTTTCACGGCTTTTACCGCTTTTCCTCATCCATATTGAGGGCATAAAAGGGTAAGTAGTTGTAAAATAAAGGAGCCTATTTGAGAAAGCTATTGGTGTGCTGTGAGCCTCATCCTCGTTCCATGAGGGAGGGGCCCAGGAAGGACTTGCCCCTCACCTCAAGCCTGTGGTGAGGAGCTTCAATGGAATTAGAGCGACTTGTGTTTCCTGGATGCGGTGGAATGGCAACTGACACACACCTGAGAACTCTAAAGGGCAAGAAGCTGGCTGAATGGCCTGGAACAGCAAAGGAGGGGCTGCGGTTTGAGAAGTAACTGCACTTCAGTGATGGATACAAGGTCCTGTGGACCAAATGGGAATGCTATCTGGACGTCTTATTTAGCAATCCAGATCCAGCCACCACCTTTTACCATCCTGCTCCGTGCCCTGGAGGGAGGCTGACCTCTGTTTACTGTATCAATGAGGCTTCCAGTTAGGCTGGGCCAATGGGAGGTCTCAGCAAAAGACGAGAACAAGAGAGGAGAGAGATGGGCTATTTATCCCCCCACTTCCCTCCCTGCTGGCTGTAAGTTAACAGAGGCTCTCGGGAAGCCCACCCCTCCTGCTGGGCAGTCCTCTCCTTCAGATAGACCTCTCTCCAGGCTCTCTGTCATCACTTCTTCCCTTTGTCCCCTAGGCCCAGGGGCAATAATGGTTCTACACTGTTAACAATGGGTGTTTTAACATCCCTTATTGGCGTCCTGTAACTCTGCCCACACTTCTGTGAATAGTCCCTTCACCAAACTCTCCTGAAATCCTCTGCTGGAGTGTGCCACCCTTCCTAGACCCAGATGATACAGCACAAAGGGGCCAGCTTGGGGTCGCCTAATATCCTATCCAAGAATGCTGATGCTCAACAACAAAAACATAAACAATCCAATTAAAAAACGGGCATAGGACTTGAATAGACATTTTTCCAAAGAAGATATACAAAGGGCCAATAAACACACGAAAAGATGCTCGACCTCACCAGTCACTAGGGGAATACAAATCAAACATCAAAACCACAATGTGATATCACTTCACATCTATTAGAATAACTATTAAAATCTTTTTTAAAAGGACAGAAAATAACAAGTGTTGGTAGGGAAGCCTTGTGCACTGCTGATGCACAGCGGTAAGTGGCACGGCCGCTACGGAAGACAGCGTGGCGGACCCTCAGAATATCAAACCTAGAGCTACCATAGGATCCAGCAATTATACTAAGGGCATATACCCCAAAAAGAGTGAACCCAGGGTCTTGAACAGATATCTGTATACTCATTCTCACAGGAGCATTTTTCACAACGGAAAACGGTGGAAACAACCCTAGTGTCCATCAACAGATGAATGGATAAACAAAATATGGTATACACATTTAATGAATATTATCCAGCCTTAAAAAGGAAGGAAATTCTGACATATTCTACAATATGGGTGAAGCTTGAAGACATTATGTTAAGTGAAAGAAGCCAGCCAAAAAAGGACAAATATTGTATGGTTCCTCTTATGTGAGGTGCCTAGACTAGCCAAATTCATAGAGACAGAAAGGAGAATGGAAGTTGCCAGGGGCTGAGGGGCGGCGGTTTTGGGAAGTTGGTATTTAATAGGTATACAGTTTCCATTTGGAAACATGAAAAAGTTCTGGGATGTATGGTGGTGACAGCTGCATCACAATGTGAATGTACTTAACGCCACAGAACTACACACCTAAAAATCATCAAATTTACAAACATTATGTTACGTATATTTTATCACAACTGAAAAAAAAGAATGCTAATGAGCAGGTGAGAAGCATCAACAAAAGGAACTGGAGGTGTACAACCACAAGCTAGGAGCCAAGCAAAGCATCATGAGGGACCAGCCAGGAGAAACGCTGCCACCCATGTAAGAAAATTACAAGCAAGCAATCCCCAGTGATGGAGGCATTTCCAGAACCCACAGAAGATAGTGAGTGCTTTCCTCCCCCAACCTTTCCTCTCTGACTACACACCCACCGCGCTTCAAGGTTCGAAAGCTGGGAGGAGAAGTAGAAGCATTGAGTGGGAAAGCGAGATGCTTCTCGGCACATCTCCCACTGCAGACGGCCAGTCTGCAACAGCCCTGCACTAAGAGAAGGGGAAGCTTTAACTTTAATAAAATTTGAAGTTTGAGATGGATACCCTGGACTGGACATATTAGTTACTAAACAGAGACTGTGTTTCACAACCTTCCAAAGGAAGTGGAAGTGACTGGAGGAGTCATGAGGCTTTATCTAACCTCAAACTAGAGCAAGAAGAGTAAGTAGGAACACAGAATAAATTTAAAAGAACAGCAGGTGACAAAAATTAAGTTTCCTGATGATTACCTTCTGTGACTAATACTTGTTCAAACCTACTGGTTATATGGCTAATTTAATTGTCCATGTTTTCAAACACACATCGTATAAAATGATATATTAAGTTTAGAATATTGCAAATTTCATGAAACAGTTTTATTGAGACTCTCCATTTCTACCCAAACTTCTACTCAAACTGTGTTTTCCCAAAAACCCATCTTCCCATCTGCCTAAATTGTTAGAGAAACAACATTTTCTGAAGTTACTCTCATTGGAAATTTTATTACAAGCCAGGAGTTCCCAGTCATTAGGTTAGAGACTTGTTTTCCTTTTGTTGTGAGGTGTACATTCGTGATATCCTTAATATAAATACCTACTGTCCTGCTTGTTTAAAATTATATCCAGCACCTGCAACTGCAGACTCATAGCTCCAGGAATAATAAGAGAAACTGCATTAAATTTCCTTGTCTTTTTTTTTCACTCCCACGTCAGCACACCTCTATGAGCAAATAAAAATAGCACTGATTGAGGTCACTTCAGTCTACCATGTCTTCCCGAAATAGTACTTGGCTGTTCGAAATAAGGTAATTGAGCAAGTGCCCTGTAACATGAGAGACTTTATAAGGACTCCAATATAAGGTGACTCCCGTAGGCATATACAGACACTGAAAAGAAAATGACATTCCAGATTCATACCATCTTTAGCAAGACAAGGTCCTACAACCATAACCTTTACCTGGTAGGCACTGTCCCGTACATCTGCCCTCCATGTAAGACATTGGTCTCCATCCCTCCTACATTATGCCTTGGAGTGTCTCCAAGTGGATGCCAAGTGAGAATTGGGGGAGTTATTTCTGCTTAGGAAGGTTTGGATTCTCTCCTGAGCAAACTGTCTTCTAAACTGCAACTATTAACCAAGGCATTTTACAAGCTCCATGCAGAGTTATCCACTCCCAAACGCTTGTAAATGTATACCATAATCTTGGCACCAAACTCCCTTGGTCAACCATGGAAACCATATCTTTAAAATGCAAATTCTCTAGCCTAGGTCTCAAGGCCCTTCACAATTTGGCCCACTCCAACCTGCCCAGCTCTCTCTTCCAACTCTGCCAGGAAGTTCCCGCCCTTCAGCCACATTCATCTCCTTGCAGCTCACTGCCGCGGGGTCTTTGTTCAGCCACTAGACTTCTCTAAAGAAGCTTCTACCATTCCTTTGGTATTTCAAATTCTACTCATCCTTCAAGGTCCAGTTCAAATCCCTAGTCCCCATCCGTCAGACATTCTCTCTCCAGATCCAGCCTGGAGGAGGGGAGTCTGCTTCCCGGAAACTGCCAACACTGACTCCCGAGGGCTGGGCTTGTGCGGAATTTTTCCCATCTTCCTATCTTAACTCCCCAAGCAGGTTGAAAGCAGCCCACAGGCAGGGACTAGCGATTCTCCCTTTGGATACTCCCCACTGCTCAGTATGGTGCCCCACACACAGCAAACTGTCATAAATAATTATTGAATGAATGAATAACAAGGAGAGCAATCACAACTTTCTGGAAATGTATTCCTCTAACAGTCTGCTTTACGCATTTTAAAGTTTCACTCAAAACAAGAAGGTCAGCTGTTCATTGTTTACTATAGTTACTTTTCTGTGAGCCCTCCGGTTAGTTGTTTCATTCAATAGGATATAATTTATCCCTTTGGGTTTGAACTATACAATCCATCCTAGAAATTACACTTCAGAAAAAACAAGTGCGAAACACTGTGCTTCCCTCGGCCTGTCTGTACACCTGACACCCTTTCTTATCACTGGGTAGGTCCCACAATCAATTCCTTTAAACCGCCCACACTCACTCAGCCTCGCCGTATTCCTCTTTGTGACAGCGTGCTAGTCTGCCCAGCCAGCACTCCTCTTTCCTGTCTCTCAGTATATACTCAGGATTATCTATAATTGCCTCACTTTCCCTCAGTTTTTTCTTTTCTTTTTTTTTTTTTTTTGCGGAAGATTAGCCCTGAGCTAACTACTGCCAATCCTCCTCTTTCTTGCTGAGGAACCTGGCCCTGAGCTAACATCCGTGCCCACCTTCCTCTACTTTATATGTGGGACGCCTACCACAGCATGGTGTGACAAGTGGTGCCATGTCCGCACCCGGGATCCCAACTGGCGAAACCCAGGCCGCCAAAGCGGAATGTGCGCACTTAACCGCTGCACCACCGGGCCGGCCCCCCCGCCGAGTTTTTCTTTAACAGACACTATTGCCCAGGATGAGGCCTTCAAAAAGGAGGCACTTATCACACACCTGACAATGCTTCCACTATGCACAAGAGAAAAACATATTTCTGCTTCTAGACTAAAACTCAGTCTCTACGCTGAAATCCATTCAAAAATGCACCTTCCGACCACTTTTCCAATATAGAAAATAAAATTCATTTGTTCAATTTACATGACCATGTTTTCTGACCTGAAACCTATAAATCATAGTCTGATAATGAAAAACTTGAAGTCTGGCTCATGCAGCATAAATATAAAAGACATAGCATACCCTCACCAAAACACTACCAATTATTAAGAAGTTTGCATCATTTCTTGACTAATTACTATTCCCTAGCTATTCCATTATTCTTCAGGAATAATGAATACTATGGACATGGTGACAGAGCCCAGGAAAGGGCTCTGAGGAAAACGAGATATAATCTTGGTGCTGCCAAATTACCTTACTACTTCGAATTTCATTTCCTCATTCACAAAGTGAGTATTCTAGTCCAGATCAGGGGTCACAAGCTCAAATACCTACACGAGCCAGATAGGCACTATAAATGACTGAAGCGAGGTTTGGCTGGGAGGATGATAGGGAGTGCTAGGCACTGATGGAAACTGGAAATTTAGTGCCTGCTCCAAATGAGACAAGTGTTTAAATCCAGCCTCCTGCCATGTAGGAATGTGGGCCCATTACGGCCAGATCTTCTGACTTGTCTAAAGAATCTGGAAATCAGAACTCATCTGTGTTATTAATTGATAGCTAAGCCTATGTATTTTTTGAGTAAAACTGTCTGCAGGCTGATATTGTCTAGGCTAAGCCAGACACATCATCTGTGGGCCAGATGAGACCCATACGCCAACAGTTTACAACCTTGGGTTTAGACGATCTTTCTTTCTTTCTAATATAAAATTCTCTATGTTCTCTCCTCTAGATACTTCTTTTATAAACTAATGAGATTTTATATTTTACCCATTTTTCAATAAACTTGGCTAAGAGGGAACATCAGACAAAATGACAAGTCAGAGAAAACACAGGATGTGAGGTCAGAAGACAAATTCAAGTACCTCCTTCACCCTTTCGAGCTGTATGGCTTTAGGCAAGTAGCTTAATTTCTTAGAAACTGAAGTTTTCATTATCTGTAAAACAGGGATAATTCCAATCCTTCTAACTTGTAGGGTGATGGGGACATTTGAATGAAATTGTGTAAATGGAAGCACTTTGAAGCTCTAAAGCACCAAACAGCTCCCAGGAACGATTATTGCACCGTCTAACTCCCCAAAGATCAATTCCAGAGAGAAAACAGACTTTGAGACTAGCTGAATATTACTTATTGTGAAAAATAAAAGAGAGAGACCTCTCAAAACTTCCTGTAGAGGCCAATAATTGTTCTGATGTCAAATCTATCAAAATTACTGAATTAAGTGGAATGTGGTCTCAAACCTTCAGGTAATTTGTAGCAGACGTACAGCCTTTTCTAGTTTGGCCCACTCTGGCACCTGAAGCATCCACTCCAATAACCAGGTTAAAATCCACTCAATTCAAGGTCTCTAGTTAGATTACCTGGTGGCAATCTTATAACTCAGAACTTAGAATGATACACAGGACCTGTTGAGAGTGTCTGAATGCACACTGTAATGAGCGGTCTGAACAATTTCCACAGCGGGAGGCTGACACAGGACGCCACACAGTGAGATGTGGTATCAGTCTCTAGTTCCTCCCCACTCTGAAACTGAACCACAAGAGTTTCAGTCCTGTACAAAGCCTCTTCTGCAGGGCCTAGATTTGTTTTTACCAACTGTTCCAGAAGACCTCACCACCAATCACAGATAATCCTGAGACTTCTCTGGTTAACCCCAGGAATAGCTAAGTAATACTGCAGTCTACTCCCATGGCGCCTCACTTAAAGTGGATCCTCCCATTTGTGCAAACCAAGACACTTTACAACATCAATTCAGCAATCCTTTGACAACAGCTTAGACCAGGGATGGGCAAACTTCTTCTGATGGTAAATATTGCAGGCTCTATGGGCCACAAGGCCTCCATTGCAACTACGTTGCCGTGGTAGTACGAAAGCAACCGTAGACTGTACCTGATGAACGAGCGTGGCTGTGCTGCAATGAAACCATATTTACAAAAAAGGCAGAGGCGTAGTTTGTCAGCCCCTGGCTAGGATTATTTATTCGCTTCATTCTGTAAGCTGTATCCTAAATCATTTGATATTGAACTTTTGAAGAATAATTATTTTTATGAAAAAGGATGCCAAGTAAAACTAACAAAACACTGCGAGATGCTCTAGATAATGGATTTCGCTTTCTTCTCAAAGCAACCCTATCAGGTGGTTATTTTGCTCCCCATTTTACAAGTGAGGAAATTGAGACTGAGCAAGCTTAATCAACTGGCTCGACACCCCACTGCTAGTAGATGACAGAGTCAGGATTTCATCCTAGGTTTCTCTGACCCTGCCTTGCCCTTCCACCCAAGCATTCAGCTGCCCATGTGGTATACTCAGGAATTTCTGAATGCCTCCAAAAATTCCCGAGCTAGTCTGAGATATGGATACTCATTAAACTTTCATTAAAGAATGTTCATAATAAAAGTGAGCATTAAAAAAATTTTGGCTGAAATGAATCATGCTTGAAAACAAGAGGAAAAATAAGACTAAATTCCATTCACTATCCTTTTATTTTCAACTGGGCCTACAAGGTTTATTTACAAACTCTCTTGTAGAAGAAGTCAATGCAGTAGTAACAGGACCATTTCTAATGCAGTAGATTTTTCTAGATAAGATAAATCCTTTCTCTGGCATTTTCACTGGGCCTTCTCACTCTCTTGCTACAATGTCACCAGAAACTTGTTTTGCCTTTTTTTGTGCTTAAAATTGAAATACAAATCTATTTTGCAAATCTAAAAAATAGATATTATGGACCACCCAGGAGGCAATCATCAAAAGGAAAGAACCTCATTATTTAAAAAATCCAAATATGTAGCAGAAAGACACTATGAATATGATATTCTTTATATTAAGGATTTGGTAAATCATATTTAAACGGGTTTTTTTAATGCATTTGCTTAATACTGAAAATGTTTTCAACAGATTTTTGTTCACCACTTGTAAAATTCAATCTACTGGCTTTGATTTCCAAGTAATGTACCTTTAACTTCCTTGGAAATCAGAGCCAGTCACTCTTGAAGGTTTTGTAACACATCTGAACATTACCATTTTAGGTGCTAAGAAAAATTAATTTCAAATGTTTTGAAGGTTACCAAATTTTTCTAACTATAAATTACGATAAGGGATAAATGTAAAATTAATAAAGTAAATCCAAAGAGTTTCTTTGTCTTCTAATCAGTAATCTGCCTTCAGTTACTGAAACATAGAAAGTAAAACATGTTGAAACAAACCATCAAAACATGTTTAGATTTTCAAGAAATTGGAAAGTACCCATTTTCCACAGATCTGCTTAATCAGTACACTAATAAAAACAAATCTAAAAAGTTCTTCAGCAAAGCAAGATTCGTGCTTTGATAACCAATCAGATGAAGGTTAATATAAACACAACTAGTAGTTGCGGTCCAGCTACACTTCCCTCGAACGGATACGGAAGATGCAACTGATAAAATAAAATCAAAAACCTGGGAGCATAGTCAAACCTTTTAACTAGAGGATTCTGAGGCTTAATGCTATGTCATGGTGAAAATATTACACTTTATTCATCCCCCGTAAGCCTTTGTGCATTTTGCATATCTATGCATTAAATTGTAGATGCATAGACCTGGAGTGTGAGCTGACAGAAGGCTCTGGACCCAACCTACAAAATAGCCAAAATTCTATTTTCAGAGAACAATGGTAATTCTAACTCCTTCCCTACAGGCCTCATAGCAGGCTTTGATCTCTTTGAAAGAGTGTCCTTTTATCTCCTTTCTGTCTTCAGTGCCTAGCACAGGGTCTTGCAATAATAACTGTAGAAACAACAGCTAACATTAATTCTAGCCTTTCCATATGCCAGCTTCTGTGCCAATAAGTCTGTTACAGAAAAGGCTTATTTATGCCTCAAAACAACCTGATAGTACGAAATACTAGGTAAACTTTAAATGAATGAACAAATATGCTGACCTATATATTTGTAATATTATTTTAAATGAAATAAGGAGTTCACTCTTGCAAAGAGCTCCTCAGCAAGCCCATTTATAAACCCAAGAGAAGTTTTACAACACAAATAACCACTCCCCTCCCTAGCTCCTCACTTGAACAGAGGTATCAGGAGGAAGAAAAATATTTTACAAATGATAAACTAAAATCTATTCTATCAAGATGGTTTATTTTTAAGCCAATTTTTGGTTTCCTCTTTAAAATTAAGCAGACATTTAGCTGAGAGAAAGATCATATCTTAAAAGTTAGACAAGTAAAACTATGAATGGAAAAATAATGATATTTAAAAGGGCTGAATCAACAAACTGTTGAGGCTTTTCTTTTCTTGTGAGAAGCTGGTTGACTTGTAGCTAAGGATGGAATCAAGTTCATTCAAGGCTCCAACCCTGGCTTGTAGTATCCGGGGAAAGTCACTCAACTCGGATCACAGCTACTCTCTCAATAGCTCAGGCTACTTCATATTTATATTATGAAAGGAAGCAGAACAATGGGAAAGCCCACTTAAAATATGAAGTAGTACATTAATCTTTATATATATAAGCTTCCATAACTGATTATTATCCAGAATGGTCAGTAGTTTTCAAACTTTTGAAATTGGTAAAATTCTGGAAACAGAATTCAGATTAAACTGCAGGAGAATGGCAAGAGTTGGCCAAGTACCAAATGAAACAGAAAGAAAGAAATCAAAAAATAGAAAAAGACTAAACTTCTTACAAAACATGAGGAAGGCTTTCTTCACCATTATTATTGTGGTAAGAACAGTTAACATGAAGTCTACCCTCTGAACAAAGGTTTAAGTGCATAATCTACATGTTTAACTATTTTAGTTGCCTCATATAGGTGGAATCATGGAATATTTGTCCTTCTGGGACTAGCTTATTTCACTCAGCATAATGCTTTTTGATTCATCCATGTTGTCACATATGGCAGGATTTCCTTTCTTTTAAGGCTCAACAATATCCCATTGTATGTATATACCACATTTTCTTTATCCATTCATCCATTGATGGACATTTAGTTTGTTTCCATGGGGGAAGGTTTAAAGACATTAAAAGTATAGCTTTTTCTACTGTCCTTCAGCAAATTCCTAACTGTTCTCTGAGATTATGCACTTAAATTTGGAAAGTGTTGGGCATCAACAGAAGTAGAAATATAGTTGGCCCTCTGTATCTGAGGGTTCTGCATCCAAGGATTCAACAAACCAGATTGAAAGGCCTATGACGGTTGCATCTACACTGAACATGTACAGACTTTTTTTCTTGTCATTATTTCCTTAAAAACACAATATAACAACTATTTACATAACATACACATTGTATTAGGTATTAAAAATAATCTAGAGGGGCCGGCTCTGTGGCCGAGTGGTTAAGTTTACATGCTCCGCTGTGGCGGCCCAGGGTTCGGATCCTGGGCGCAGACATGGCACCGCTCGTCAGGCCACGTTGAGGCGGCCTCCCACATCCCACAACTAGAAGGACCTGCAACTAAGATATACAACTGTGTACAGGGGGGTTTAGGGAGATAAAGCAGAAAAAAAAAAAAAAAAAGATTGACAACAGCTGAAAAACAAAAATAAATAAATAATAAATAAAAATAATCTAGAGATGATTTAACATATATGGGAGGATGTGTGAAGTTATATGCAAATACTACATCACTTTATACAAGGGACTTAAGCATCCTCAGATTTTGGTATCCGCAGGGGTCCTGGAACCAATCTCCCGTGGATGCCAAGTGACTACTGTAATATGAAAATAGGAAGCCAAAAAGATAGAGTTATACAGAGCCCCTTAACATTCATTGTCTTTTTATTTTGTTCGTTTTAGACTTCTGTGTATGTTATGGACCGAATGTGTGAGTCCTCCCAAAATTCATGTTGAAGCCCTAACTCTAGTGTGGCTGTATTTGGAGATGGAGCCTCTAAGGAAGTAATTAACATTAAATGAGGTCATAAGGGTGGGGCCCTGATCCCAGAGGATCAGTGTCTTTATAAGACAAGACATCAGAATCACTCGCTTGCTTTCTCCACGTGCACACACCAAGGAAAGACCACAAGTGCACAGAGAGAGGGCAGCCATCCATAACCCCGAGAGGGAGCTCTCACCAGACAGCAACCCTGCTGGCACCTTGATCTTGGACTTCCAGTCTCCAGAACTATAAAAAAATTAATTTCTATTGTTTAAGTCACCCAGTCCATAGTATCTTGTTATGGTAGCCCAAGGTGACTAATACAATATACGTACACATTCTACTGGTCAAAGCACATCACTTTTAATAAAAATTCAGACAAAAATAAATTTCTTTATTAATTTAGTAAGCCAAATAGAACAAGAGTTTTTACTTTCGAATGGTTAAATACACATAAATTAAGCCATTGCTCCTCAAGAAAAAAGAATATAATTAAATTTAAAACTCACAACTGTATTACAAAGCCTCCTTTTTAAGTTAAAACGATCAAAACCTAAAGATAAGATTATAAATGCACAGTTTTAGGCAAACACGCAAGTCTGCCAAGAAATGTAACCCAGCATCCTTTCCCCTCAAGGCTGTGGCTTTGGGAAGACACTTGGCCTTTCCTCACTCGTAAACTGAGGAAACTGGATTAGAGGATCCCCTCTCGACCTCTTTCCTGTAGCACGGCACTAACTTTCATCACGCCTCCAGTCTGAGAGGTCTTTCTACATGGATTCCTTTTACTAATTGTTATAGATAGATTCATTTTGGAAAGTGGAGGCTCCCTTCTAGGACAGACATTTCAGGCCCGTAATGAACTCCCTCTCTCCCTTTAGCCATCACGGTCTCATGAAAAACTCCATATGAGAAAAGGAAGGGGAACAAAACTTAGAATTCCAACTACAAGTCTTTATAGTTACCCTGAATGATTGACAAAGACTGAAAGCTATGTGTCAATACGATGTATTTGCAAAGTACCTATATAGATGAAGGAAAAATGAATAAAAAAGGGATAACTTATAATTGCTTGTTCTTGAGAACTTCCTCATTGAGAATTTAGTTTGAGGAGGTGAGCAGGTAAAGCAGGCATACCTCTCTGACTTTGCTGTTTCTGTGTTTCCAAACTTAGCCTATTTCAAAATCAGAATCATTTCTTTACATTTGTTTTCATATAATTTTCTTGATAATCTTTGTTGTGTATTAGTGATTAGAAATGACCCGTAATTTCCAAATTCCCACTCACAGGAACTAAGTGAGCGTCTTAATGCACATAGAAAGATCTTTTGCTCTAACCTCACATTGTACAGCAAGAACTGCTGGTTTGATTGATTGCAGGCGGATTGAGGCGTGGTGCATGTAAAGGCTAGTGAATGCAACTTCAATGCTTAAGAAAAGTCTTTATTCTTTTAGCATTAAAAAAAAAAACAAGAACGGGGGCCAGCCTGGTTGCATGATGGTTAAGTTCACGTGCTCCACTTCGGCAGCCCAGGGTTCACAGGTATGGATCCCAGGCACAGACCTACACACTGCTCAGCAAGCCATGCTGTGGCAGCATCCCACATACAACATAGAGGAAGATTGGCACAGATGTTAGCTTAGAGACAATCTTCCTCAAGCAAAAAGAGGAAGACTGGCACAGATGTTAGCTCAGGGCCAAACTTCCTCACCAAAAAGAAAAAGGAAGGCTTTTAATTTACTTGAACTGTGCACAGTACATCCCTCCTCCAGATCTCCCGATAGCTGGCTCCTTCACAGTTCAGCTCAAACGTAACCTTGGGGAGCCTTCTCTGACCATTCTAACCGAAGTTCCGACCCACCACCTGAGTCACTTGCCACCATATTACCCTGTTTAATTTCCCTCATAGAACTTATTACCACTTACCCGATAGGATTCTGTGAGGATTAACATTTTAAATCCATGTTAAATGCTGAGAACAGAGCCTGTAGTATTAGCTATTATCAGATGTTATCTTGTTTATTTACTTTCTTATTAGCCCCCCACTTCATTTTCACTGCTGTATTCCAGTGTCTAGGACACTGCCCAGTACATTCAAGGTGCTCGATCAGTTATTTAGTAAATGGATTACGTACATTCTTCTCTCACTCACGATTAAGGCACACTTCAGTGAACTCATATATTCATTCTCTCATTTGAAATGAAATTTTTATGTACAAAGCAGTGTGATAGGACACAAGGTGAATTAATAAGTGAGTCTGTGTCCTTATGAGGGAACCAAGGCATATCAACAGATCATTATGTTACAACGTAGTGTGGAAACAAAAGGAAGGTAGAAAGCAAGTATCCAGTAAGCTCAGAAACTACCCTGACATCAACTGCCATTTGCTTGCTGGAATCTCCCAGAAATTTACTTCCTCTTGGCTCTTGATCCTTATACAGCAGTCCCCCTTATCCGCAGTCTCACTGCCCACAGTTTCAGTTACGCGTGGGTAACTGCAGTCCGAAAATACTAAATGAAAATTCCAGAAATACACAATTCATAAGTTTTCATTTTAAATGCACCATTCTGAGCAGCATGATGAAATCTTGCACTGCTCTGCTCCATTCCGCCCTGGATGTGAATTATCCCTTTGTCCAGCGGATCCACGCTGTATACACTACCCACCCATTAGCCACTTAGTCATCTCGGTTATTAGATCAACTGTCTCAGTATCACAGTGCTTGCATTCAAGTAACCCTTACTTTACTTAATAAGCCCGAAGTGCAAGAGTAGTGATGCTGGCAATTTGGATATGCCAAAGAAAAGCCATAAAATGCTTCCTTCAAGTGAAAAGGTGAAAGTTGTAGACTTTATAAGGGAAGAAAAGGTTACTTAGATCTATGGCAACTTTTATTATAGCATAGTGCTATCATTATTCTGTTTTATCATTAGTTATTTTTGTTAATCTCTTACCATGCCTAAGTTATATATTAAACTTTATCATGGGTATGTATGCATAGGAAAAAACATTGTATATGTAGAGTTTGGTCCTATCTGCGGTTTCAGGCATCCTTTGGGGGTCTTGGGATGTGACCCCCACAGATAAGAGGAAGCACTGCATCCCAGTGGGTGCTGGACATATCTACTCAGATATCTTAGAGGCACTTCAAAACCAAACTCATACTTCCCATCTGACCTGCTCTTTCCTTTTATTTCCTATCTCGATGGATGTTCACATATCTGTTCTGTCACTCAAGGAAGAAATCTGAGGATTACCCTATTCTCTTCCACTTTCTGCATCTTACCACTTCTAATCAGGCACTAAGTCTTGGTATTTTGTTCTAATGCATTGTGTTTGCATTTGATCCCCTCCATTCTCTCTGTATTGTCACTTGTTTGTACATCTCCCTATACGGCCTCTTACAGTCCATACGTAAGGAGATATGTGTCATTGTATCGCAGCATTTTTCACCACCTGGATTTCAATACATGAATGAATGAATTATATCGAAAAACAGAAAAGGAGCCACTCTCTGAAGATGTCAGGAAAGAACTCACAGACAAGGTGATATTTGAGCTGGTCTTAAATGGTCAGTGGGAATTGGCCAGGGTGGTAAGAAATGAGGAAGATATTTCAGGCCTCAGAAGATCACGGGCTTTTCTGGGAGTACTGAAGCTCTCAGCATGGCCGGGACAGCTGAGTAAGTGGCAAGAGATGAACCTGGGTAAGGCAATTGAGAATCTAAAGGGAACTTGAGGTCCCACAAGTGAATTTGGAGTCACTCTAGAAGACACAGAGAATCAGAAAACATGTATTAGCAGAGGAGTGACATAACCAGATGTATTTTGAGTGGCGACAACTCTGCTGTGGACAGACAGCAGTGGGAAGGAATTGGTGGCAGCGAGGGGTGGTCAGGGTCAGAAAGGAGGTACCAGCAGCGTGAATGGAGAGAAGGACACGGATTTCACACGTATTTTAAAGGTAGACTCAGTGGAGTTGGGTGATATTAGGAAAAACCAGGTACCCTAATATTAACTTGGTAATACTTGTTTAAATCTTTTCTGCTGCGTTTCTTAAGCAAAACACTGAATTAAAACTGAAAAAAAACACAAACAACTCATATCAATAGAACTAAGTACCCAGGGGAACAATTTTCGTTACAGTGTTTGGGCTTTTTCCAGGCAAAATTATTTACAATCCCAGAGGGCCCTAAAGCCGGATGTCCTCTAAGCACAGAACAGATACTATGAGGTTTGGTAGGATCAGAGGCCAGAAAAAAATGTCTAAACAACAACTAAAACAACCAAACACAAAGCACTTGAAGAACTGTTCAAATGATATTAGTGGGAAATACTGAAAACTGCGGCTACACGGCAATCGATAGTGGAGGTATATAAAAATAATCATGTACAATAAAAAATGACCTAACAAATTGACTTCAGAATTCAGAAAAGACTGAAATTTCTTGCTGGGAATGAGAGAGATCAGGAAAGCTTTTAACAATAAATGACACTGGCGTCAGACCTTAAAGCGTGCAGTCATTTCATTTGTAGGGTTGAGGGGAAGTCCTTCTCAGAAAAAGGGAACAAAGACAGAAGCGGGAAAATCTGGGAGCCCTGAAGGAATGGCCAGGGACTTACAGTCTGAGTGGTCACTGGGTACATGAACAGGAATAATGGAAATTAATATTGAAAATGCAACGTAATATGGGGCCAGGTCATGATGGACCTTGAATGCCACACAGAGGAGTCTGAACTTGAGGGACCCACTAGAGATGGGTTGACCAAAAAAGGGACATGCTCAACACTGTGCTTCAGGAAGAATCACTTGTCAGGGGTACATAAAATGGAGCGAGTGAGTGGGAGCATAGGAAGAGGCAATAGGAACAAATATGGGAGAAAATTCTGAGGCAAAAAAAGAAAGTAGGTGGGGCTTGATAAGATTGGGACTGGAAAAGACTCAGACTAGTCCCAGTAGGGAACACAGCTGGAAGCTAATTAGCAATGACGTTGCAATGGAGGCAGAGACGGTCTCATTGTGGGTTGATATTTGTGGTAAGATCAATCAGACCAATTTTTCTGCTGGGTCTTGTCTCTGAACGGCCCCTGGACCTACAGCAGTTGTCCTGCAATCAAGAAGATAAGTAGGCAGACCGAAGCTGACCTAACAGGAGGAATGAGGCAGGGAGAGAATGGAAAGATCTCAGGCCTTTTGATGATGTTATTGAGTCATTGGTTAACTAACCATGAGACTTTTGGCTATCTGCTAAAATGTTATAATAGATTTTCCTTATTGTAAAAAAAAGAATCAGAGTTTATGACTTTTTCTTTTTTACTCAGTAATGTGAAAGTAGGAGTAGAGAAATCAGATGGTAGAGTCTATTCAGACTCATAGATTTGCAGAGCAAGTAAAATAGGACGTGGGGACCAGAGTCTGAAGGCCATGAAGCTAGTAAGAAGCGAGTTTAAGTGGCAGACCAAAAGGTCCATATGGATAGGAAGGCAGGTGAGGCCAATGCGGCACATCAAGGCCATGGAGAGGGCAAGGGGTTCTTACAGTAAGAATAAAACTAAGATCCAATAGGACAGAAGATTGAGAAGAAGTAGAACCACAACCAACACCATCTGAGAAGTTAAGTTTAGATGAGGAGTATGGCTGTGCCTATAAGGAGCAAGAGTGTCATGGAAATAAAGTTCCTTAAGGTCCAACGGCCAAAGATCTCCAGGGACGGGGATTAGAACCCAAAATAAGTGTTCAGATTCCTGAAGATGGTGGAAGAAGGAGAGGAAGATAGCAAAAGCACACTCTTAATGGGGTGAGAAGCAAGCAGAAGGTATGAGTTGAAAATAAGATGGAAAAATTGTGGTATACAAGGATAGAGTAGAGTTCAAAACACAAGTTCTTGAGAGACAATGAGCAAACAATAGTCTGGATGTGATGGTGGGAAGCAGGAAATTTGCTGACCCCTGCTTCTCACTCTGAGAGCCAGAGAAAGTGGAAGAAGTGACCACTAGTGACGAATTTGGCTCGGGAACTTATAACTGAGAATAAAGCCAAGACTGAGTTTTGGCAAGAGTGTAGGGAAATGTTGAAGGAAAGGTTAAAGACGGTGAGCTTTGTTTAACTAATAGAATACTAGAGTGCCGGAGAAGAGCATGGCTGGAGAGAAGGCAGGCATGGCAGAGGAGGTTCAGGCTGAAATCTATAGACAGAAAGCAGAAGCCTCAGAGTGTGGGCATGTGCACCTCGGGTGACCATTTTTAAAAAGAGAAATGTGGGTGGTAGTTAACTGGGTATTTGGCTAGAAAGACATAAAAGCATTGATAGGGGAAAACAGGGCTGGGAGAATAAACCAAGGGGAATTTTGGTAGTGTAACAGTCTGGCAGAATAAAACTTGTAAATAAATTTGGAAGCAGACAGACCTAGATCCGAGCCCTGGCTCTCCCATTTACTAGCCACGTGCCTTAAGCTTTTGTTTCCTCATCAATTGAAATGGAAATTAAAATGCCTACTTTGCAGGAGTTTTAATAAAATTTCAAGATAATCTATACAAAACAAGGAGCATCCTGACAGGTGTTTAGCAGACACCCAGTAAGGTGGAGCATTACTCTGTTACTACGATCGGCTTCCAAGCTTCTGGGCATGCCAGTGCAAACAGCTTTTGAAGGTGCAGCTCAGATGAGGGCGAGTGGGGGGATAAGAATTTCCCCTAACAGCATTCCTCTCAAAGTATACAGTACTATTAGAGAATAAGGCCATTGGCCTAGCAATGAAAATTCTACATTAAACTGCAGTAATTCAGCAGCCCTGAGCCTAGAAAGACCTGAAGAACACACATACGACTGTAGAGACAAACTTAATGCTCTGTATTTTGTTTATTCAGTGACTCAGCCTACTGTCAGTACTTGCAAATTAACTCTAATTATCAGATAAAAGTGACGTGGTTATTCTAATTGCCTGATAATCAACTACTACAAAAATAAGTAATAATTACCATATCCTTTCACAAAGGAGATTTTTTTCTGACTGGAAGTTGCACACACTCAAGATAAATTACAGGACTGGTTTTATTTTATTTAGCTTTCACAGTCCATACTAGATGGGTGCCCATGATTCCCACATTTAAATCTCCAGTCCGGGCCTTTCCACTGAGGTCCAAGAGACCTTTCTGACATCTCCCTTTCAATATCGATTAGGAGCTCAGACTTAACATGGCAAAAACAGAACTCCTGGTATGGCTCCAAACCAGTCCCTCCCCAGGTCTCCCCCTCCTCAAGGCACCACCATCACCCAGTTATTCAAGCCCAAAACGTGGGAATCATCATTGACTCATGCTTTTTCTTATTCTCCTACAAGCATCCATTAACAAGCTCTGTGGGCTCTCCTCTAAAATATGTCCCAAAGCCATGACACTTCTCTGCTTCTCAATTGCCACTAATCTTGTCTGAGTCACCGTCATCGCACCTGGATTACTAGACTACTAACTCCTTAACCATTCTCCTTATTCCTCCACCATGCATTCTCCACCTAACAGACAGAGGAATCATGAAAAGCACAACTCAGATGGTGTCATTCTCTTGGTCAAACCCTCTAATGGTCAATTGCTCTTACAATGAAATCCACACTTTTCCCTACAAGGCTCACCGGATCTCATGCCTGCCCACCTCTCTGACCTCAACTCCCCTCATTCTCCCCCACAGACACCTCCCTCTGGCCACACTGGCTTTCCTTCTGTGCTCTCAACTTGTGAAGCTCATCTCCACTTTTCCTTAGCTAGTCCCTCTGCCTGAAATTTCCTAGCACCAGAACTTTCTATAGCTGGCTCCTTCTTTTCACCAAGAAGGAATTGTTGCCTCCTCAGTGAGACTGTCCCCAACAATCTTAACTAGTATCTCCTTCTGGTCTTTATTGCATTATACTGTTTTATTTTTTCAAACTTGTCACCAAGATGGTACATAGTAGGCGCTCAATAAATGTAGAATTCATGAATAAACAACACAGAATTTTTCTTCAATTGGGGTATAGCGAACACATCAGACAGGCTTAATGTATCATCCTACTTGGGACAAGCAAGTCTCAAGGTCACTTGGAGTTCACCTTCAGTTCAAAAGTTGCTCGGAAATCTGCTGGATTGATTCCCACCAGCTCCCAAGCTGATGAGAGGGTAAGGAGGCAAACAGTTCTAGAGAAAAGTGCACCTGTAGCCTCTGTAGCTTCATAATTCATCCCTGCACGCGCTGTTCTGGCTGGGAGCCTCTCAGAGCAGCTGGGACTCGCCTGACAAAGACCCAGGTTCTGCTTCTCGAAGAACCTAAGCAGACCTCCCCCCTCAGGCCAGCAGGGTCACCAGCAGCAGAGTGGCTCCAAAAGATGCTTGCACCTGCCACGAGGAGAATATTGCTGAGTCTGCTGCTCTGGATAGCCATCGGGTAGGTACAGACGTGAACCTGTATCAGTTGGATTCTTCCCGTCAATTACCACGACTCTTGTAACAACCATGCAAAGGCTGTCAAAGAGTGCAGAGAACCTGAAGGGACATTGGGGGAAGTCATAGTTCTAGGCAATGCTATAAAGTCACGCTCAATGCTTTTCACACCATAGAAGAATTAGACCTTGATTAAAAATATTATTTTTGCTGATATATATCAAACAGTATATGAATGTGTCAAAAATCAGTAAATAGTTTGTATTTTACTTTAAAAGATAAAACCTAGAAAAGATCATAGCAGGTTTTACAATCCAAATCCTCCAGATTTGACAAATGAGAAAAATGGGACCCAGAAAATTTAAATGACTTGCACAAGATCCCCTAGCAATTCAGAATGTTTTTAATACATAACACCTTATCTTGTGCACATTTCTACAGATGAAGAAAAACGAACTGATCGTGAAAGATAATTTCTTTATTTCGCTCTTGCTCAGGAGTTTCAGTAAAACTAACCTTATGAGGATGTTTTCTATGAGGTTGTCAGACACGTAATTGAATTCAACAAGGTCACAATCTCTTGAGGGAAAGAAAACCTCCTTCTCATCTCACATCTTGTTACACTTTGTTTTTCCTTTCCTCTTGCTACATGTAATTTTTTGAAGCAGAATGCCTTCACACTAAATTTATCTTGGAAAGATTTTCCAAGAAATTAGAGTTCCAAGTTTTCCAGATATTTCAAAACAAACCCCATATTTGCCTTTTTTTTTTGACAAAACTTGGCAGCCTGCCTTGAAAACTGACATTACTCAGCATGTGCCCTCATGGCATAATTCCCAAATCCTCTATAATCTTACAAAAGTATTTTCTTTCTTTCTGAAGAAATGTTCACTTTCAGATAAGATGCTTCCACGATCTGAGCCAGCTATTTCCCTTTGTCAGTTAGGAAGTCAACTGGAGCCTGACTCAGGCAGGCGGGTACCATGCCTATAAATATGTGCATTTAAAATATTCCCTAATAACTGAAATGAATGTGTTCACTGAGTACATTTCAGATGACTTCTTTTTTTATTTATAATAATTTGACAGTTGTTTCAATAGAATACAAATAATATAGACAACTTCTAGTAGGGTCCTTAAGCTTTTGTCCTGATGCTACACATAAATGCAAAAATGCCGGATCAGATTATTTACTGACAATACAAATGGTAAATGCTCATTTGAGAAAAAAAATTCAAAACGTATAACAAAGAAATTAAAAATCACCTGAAATTCAGCTACCAACCAGAGAAAGAATCATCACTGATATTTGGGTAACTGCCATGTCATATGTCTTTCCATGCACATACACAAAATATGTATACAATTTTGTGCAAATAGAACAGTATACAAATTGATTTGTGGACAAGTCCTTGCTTCTCCTACAGTCTTTGGATGTAGTCGTTTGATGCTTCCCCCGTACCACCTCTCCCACCCCTCCTTAGCCAATGGAACAGCCTAGTGTATGTCCTTCCATAACTCCCTCAGGGTTCATGCACTCATGCCTAGAGCTATAATTCATTAAGTGCTTAGAATTTTTTCCAGAAACTTTGTTACTTTGTGTTTCCTCCACTTACATTTTTTAAAGACGTGTTGTTACTTTCGAGGGCTCCTTTAACTGCCTATTTTGCTTTCTGTCTCACTTGTCTAGAAACTGAAAGCCTTGCTTCCTGGCATGAGGGACCCCCCCAACATGCACCTGCCATTGCAGAAGGTCCTCAGGGCCGCGCTATTTCTCCCTTTCTGTTTCCTTTTGATTTGTAGCACAAGGCCTCATAAAAGGGTGAGACAATATAACAAATAACAGAAATAGATGACATTGTCAAGTAAATAAAGGTCACAATTATGACTGAACAAAGAGGGACTTCTTGGTTTCTCTTACAAAGATAAGAAAATGCTAGCCATAAAGAGTGACCTCAGCAAGAATTTGATCAGGGCAAGTGTTTAATGACCATAATCCCAGCATTTTTGCAGGGTAAAATATTTTAAAAACATGAACATAATATAAACATAACACAAAAACATAGCATTCAATTTGAATGGCTTAAAAATATTAAGGGGTTTTATCCTTCAGCTTAACGAACTAAAAGAGGGAATTATTAAACACAAAAATACAAACAAGCTTCATGTTGAAGATGGCATTGTTTTCTAAATGTTAAACTAAATGTGAACGGAGACACAGTTCACTCATTAAACTTATACTTATTTAATATATTCTATATTTGAGACTCTGTAGGAAAACAAGGATGAAACAGACAGGGCTCTTCAATAAGCTTGTAGCTCAGTACAGCACCATCCAACAGAAACATAATGCAAGCCACAGGCATAATTTGTAAAAAGCAAAAAGAAACAGGTGAAATTAACTTTAATAATATATTTTATTTAACCCAATATATCTAAAATATCATTTCAACATGTAAACAACAGTTCAAAACCACTAATGAGATATTTTACATACTTTTTTGTATACTAAGTCTTCAAAATCCAGTGTTTGTTTTATACTTACGGCACATCTCCAGTTGGACTAGCCACATTTCAAGCGCTCAAGAGCCACATGTGGCTGGTGGCTATCGTATCGGAAGCTCAGGTCTAGTGCATCTGTCAGAAGAGGCTAGGTTACACTGTGTACAAACAACCCTAACATCTCGGCTACTTAAAGCATTAAAAATGCATTTCTCGCTCAAGCTACACACGTCTTTTGTGGGTCAGCAGGGGCCTCTGGTTTTCACAGTCACTTGGAGACACAGGCTCTATCTCTACATATAATCACAGTTAACAGGAAGGAAAAGTAGGAGTTCAACACTGGCTATTAAGTGCTTCCACCTGAAAGTGACATGAATTACTTCTGCGCCAAAGCAAGTTATGTAGCCAAAGGCAGTGGGAAGTGTAATCATATCACCTGCCCAGCAAGCTGAGAGCTGGACTATTTGCTGTCCAACACCAGTGATTACCACATCTATTTAGCAAACATCATGAGTCAAACAATGTGAAATGCAAGAAGGGAGATAAAGAGGCAGATAGCTAGAGCTAAGCTACAACAGGGCCTGGGAGATGATGAGAGCACTCAGCAAGGGACAGATAAAATGCTGAGCGTGTTCAGGGGAGAGCCAAGTTACTTCTGGCACCGATGGAGCAGCAGCTATAAACAGTAAGTACTTGCCTGGAACTATCTTACACATCTGGAAGACGGTGCTACCTAATTAACTCAGAGGCTAGCCTTGAGAAACCAGCTATCTCATCTCTATTAGAGAGTACAAATTGCCACGGCACACACCCTATAAAAATGTATACTAGACTTGCACTTGCACTTTGAGGGTAGTTCTGTGTAAACTGTCCTTTTAAACTACTCACTCTGAAGTCTTAAAAACAGCCGTCTTGGAACCAGCCATCAGATCGCCCAGACCATTCTAAGATCTGAGAAGAGGGGAAGCGGGGGGAGAAATCTGCAGGGACTAACAGTGCACTCTATTCTGGAAACACTGAAAACCTTCAGCAGAACAAGAAATGCAATGAAAAACTTGAAAAGTATCAAGAGGACAATTTCCATTTCCGAAGCAACATCCTATGAAGTTATTGAGAGACCGTCCGGTTGAGAGACCTTCTCCTTTGCCCTTGTAGGCTCCCTTGACCATTTAGAGAGATGCGAGTTGTAACTGGGAATGTTTTATATATTACAGAGCTGTGAGAGTATTGTATTAAAAACTATCAAAGACAGTAGAACTGGTGAATGCCACCTTCCCAAGAATATCTCATGGAAAACAGAGGACAACCTGTCTTCATGTCTGTATAGTGGGTGGCTCAGTAATGTAAACCTCAGAAGAAGACAATTATGCCTAGTAGAATATCTACTGATTTGCCACCTATTGCATAACACACATCCCACTTTGTCAATCATTAAAGGGAGCACATTAGATATGCAAAATAACCTATAGTATTTCTCACGAAATGTAACCTTATCCCCTAAACCATTTCCTCACCCAGAAACCAAATGGGAGACAATTCTCTATTAACACTGGAAATGGCAGGGTTACTAATGCATAATCCAGAAAAGAACAATAAGAATTCAAGAATATCTACTGATCCAGTGATCCAGAAAAGATGCCTCTCATTCTATCAATCATTTAAGGTAAAACCATATTAGATATTCATAATAACAGATAGAATTTCTCATCAGAAGAAACCTTGTCCCCTAATTCTTTTCACACAAAAATCAAATGTTAGACAATTATTTACTAAATCCTGAAGGCTTTAAATAAACATCAATGTTGTTGTTCTTTAAAAATGTAGTAGATACTAGAGTTTTTAATATACTTAACATAATTGTTAGTAAGGTCATAATAATCTACAGAATATCATCAAGAAATAGCTGTAACACCTCTGATTACCTCCTGCATCTCAAACATAGTCAAATATGAGACTACTAACAGTGTCAGAATTACAGCGCGAAGTAAACCCTATTGCTCTTCCAGCCTTCCACTGACTTTGACAGTGGCATAAGGCCACACTGATCGGTTGATACTGTGGGTCACAAAGAGTGTAAGATACAGTTCCCTGCCTGTAGCTCTGCAGAAAAAAAAGGCATATCCCTATGAAAAGAAAAGTTAAAAGGAGAGAATCACTTTAAGTTAAGGTGGTCAAAAGATATCTCAGAGGCTGCTGAAAGCAAGCTGGCCCAAAGGATTTCAACAGCCAAGAAGAAGAGAGAAGAGCACTCTGGGGAGAAATAAAAGTTCAAAAATGCAAGGTGTGTGCTGAAACAACTGGATATCCACATGCAAAAGAATGAATTCAGACCTCTACCTGACACTATATACCAAAATTACCTTAAAATGGATAAAAGATAAATGTAGGAGCTAAAACTATAAAATTCTTAGAAGAAAACAGACAGGTAAAACTTTAATACCTCAGATTAGGCAATGGCTTGTTAACTATGACCACAAAAGCACACGCAACAAAAGAAAAAATAGACATGTTGGACTTCATCAAAGTTAAAAACTTTTGTGCTTCGCCATTAAGAAAGTGAAATGACAACCCACAGGAGAGAAAATACTGCAACTCATAATCGATAAGGGGCTTTTATCTGGAATACATAAAGAACACTTTGAACTGAATAACAAAAACACCAATAATCCATTTTAAAGATGGGCAAAGGATCTGAACACACAGTTCTCCAAACAAGATATACAAATGACCAATAAGTACATGGAGATATGGTCAACATCATTAGTCATCAGGGAAATACAAATCAAAACCACAGTGAGATACCACTTCACACACACAAGGATGGCTATAATCAAAAAAATAGGGGCTGGCCCCATGGCCAATTGGTTAAGTTCACATACTTTGCTTCAACAGCCCAGGGTTTGCTGGTTCAGATCTTGGGCATGGACCTACACACTGCTCATCAAGCCATGCTGTGGTGGCATCCCACATAGAAGAACTAGAGTGACTTACAACTAGGATATACAACTATATACTGGGGCTTTGGGGAGGAAAAAAAAAAGAGGAAGACAGGCAGTTGATGTTAGCTCAGGGCCAACCTTCCTCAAAAAAAACCAAAAAGGTAAATAATAACAAGGCAAGATAATAATAATATCAAGGATGTGGAGAAATCAGAACCCTAAGCAATACCAGTGAGAATGTAAAATGATGCAGCTGCTTTGGAAAACAGTCTGGTACTTCCTCAAAGGGTTAAAGACAGAGCTACCATATGACTGAGCAATTCCACTCCTAGATATATACCCACGAGAAATAAAAACGTGTCCACACGAAAACTTGTACGTGAAGGTTCATAGCAGCACACTCAGAATAGCCAAAAAGTAGAAGCAACCCAAATGTCTACCAACAGATAAATGGATTAAAAAAATGGTATATTCATACAATAAAACATTATTTGGCAATAAAAAGGAATGACGTATTGATATATCCTACAACATGGATGAACTTTGAAAACACTATGCTAAATGAAAGAAGCCAGTCACAAAAGACCACATATGGTAGGGTTCCATTTACTTGAAATGTCCAGAATAGGCAAATCTATAGAGACAGAGACTAGATCAGTGGGTGGAGGGGAGCAGGGGGAGTGACTGCCAAGGCATATGGAGTTCTAGGGGGAGGCGTTACGAAAATGCTCTAAAATTGATTGTGGTGATGGCTGCACAACTCTGGGAACATGTTAAAAACCAACAAGTTGTACACTTTCAATAGGTGAATTGTGTGGTTATGTTCTTTAAAAAATTGCAAGCTGTGTTTGTTGGGAACCATAAATAACCTTTCTGACCAGATAAAACAATTTTGCTAGTACAGGAATGGAAACGAAGACTGGAAAGGTAAGTAGCCACCATGGTACGCGGGAAGCCCTTCAATGCAAAGGAAAGGATTTTGAACTGTATTCTTAGCTCCCAGTTGATTGCCTTAGGATAACATACATAAAGAGTCCAAAACCTAGTTAGAACCACGAAAATGACAGCTATTCTCATTATTATTATAATTAGGAGGTCCCTGCTCATTCTATGCAGTGTATTCACCTTGCTGGGACCTCTGGATTGGCCTCTCGGGGCCTTCACAGTTTCTGGATTTTATGTGACCACTTGGGCTTAGCTCTCCAAAGACCAGAGGTCCACGCAATCTGATCCAACTTGCTTGTGAAGATTAAAGAAGATAATGGAGGGCCAGCCTGGTGGTGTAGTGGTTAAGTTCACATGCTCTGTTTCAGCAGCCTGGGGTTCATGGGTTTGGATCCCAGGCACAGACCTACACCACTCATCAAGCCATGCTGTGGTAGCATCCCACATACAAAATAGAGGAAGACTGGCACAGATGCTAGCTGAGGGCCAATCTTCCTCACAAAAAAAAAAAAAAAAAAAGAGAGAGAGAAGAGAATGGAAAACAGTTTGATTTGGGGACCCCTGAAACTAGAAAATAATTTTAGAGCCTTCAAATTCTGGAACATAATGTAATGTACAAAAGCATCATCCACATAGGTAAATTAGACTTGTAAGTTATTCTGAGGTAAGAGAATGTCCCTGGAATAATAAGTGAAAGACAATTAATGACTATGATCACTAGAAGTTCCTCAGCCAGACATAGACCATCAGTGGGAAGCTGTTAGAACATTAGTGTGTGGAAGAGAGTGGCCCTTATAGAAGGAGGGAGACACTGAAAGAAAGCCAAGACAACTGTAACTTTTCCAGCTTTAATGGCTCAGACGTTGGAGCTACATGAGGAAGCATATAATTTTTTTCCATACTTCTCTCTATAGAACAAAATAATTCAAAGTACACGTGCATTACAAAGTTCAGCATTTAAAAAGCACTGACATTTTATTAATATTAAAAATAAGCCAGGAGAGAAGACACAATTTTTCCTCTGGGTTTCATACCTTTTCATTTAGGACCATGAGGGCAACATAACTTTTCTGACCAACTTTTTAACTATCAAGTAGATGATGAATATGCATATAAGTGATTGGAGGGTCACTACAGAAACCCCTAAAATAAACTAAGAAACAAAATGGAAGGCAGTGTTCCTTCCTTTGAGCAGACTAATAACCTCAGTCCTAACTACTCAGGTTAGAATGTATTCCAGTTACTGGTATGTATCTAATGATAGCCAGGTTACTTATCAACTTAGGACAGCTGTTAATGAAGGAGCAGAAAGTGAACGAACCCTCTAACATAAATGGAGATTCTCCCACACTGTAGAAAAGCAGGTTTTCCTAAGGCCGCAGGGACAAGCCCTCCCCGGGGCTCCGCACTGTCAGCGCCTGCTCAGCTCCCTGCCCCTCTAATTTCCAAGCTGGAGCAGCAATCTCTTCCCGGTTTGGCTGTGCCCCAGACTCTGACACTACCCTAGGGCCTAGGCTGTACAAGAAGTTAGTTGGCATTAGTCAGCAAACAATGAGTGGTCCAGAAGAACACTGAGTTGAAGAAAAATACTAACCAGAGATTTTGAAACCACCATGGGTAACCTACCTGTGGGTAATCAAGCAGTAATGCAGACAAACCATGTGTACTTTACTCCTGTTTAAATGCCCCGAACTGCACCCGGTGACCCTGCGCGCCAGCAGGCTGCTCGTGGGCACACCGGGTGGTCTTTCCACAGACACTCTAAATGACCCATCAATACATGTACGTCTTTCTTTTTGTGTTTAAATATCTTTAAAGGGAGAAGGAGGACAAGACTGAAGATAAAGGCATTACGAACAAAATCTACAAGCTATTCTGAGGACAGTTTTTTATAATTTATTTTTCTCTCATTTAAAAAGAAAAACTTTACTATACACTAGGCCGTGTAAACTCCAAAGATAGTTTAGTTACTTCTTTCTTTCAAACACAAATTATTCATGCTTCTAATTATAACAGAATGCCTTTAAACAGGTGCAGTCTTCCTCCAAGTCTATTTATTTATTTCTCTAAAACACAATAGATTTCTTGTTACTTTCCACCTTCTACCTGGATGGAGAGGAAGGAAATATCTCAGGCTTTCAGTCAAGAGAAAGCACCATTATCACCTATCTTTGTAGATCAAAAATAACCCCTTGAGGTCTGACATTTCATTTCCAAAACCACCTCTCACATAGAGTCTATTGTCTGGTTGAAGGAAAAAGATGCTAACTCCCATGGCCCTAGGACCTAAGCTTATTTTGTCTCTGAGCCAAACAAGACTGCAGTTCCTAACAGAATGGCATAATAAGCAATCTTCCAAGAGCTCTAGTCAGTAATTTACTAAAATTACTCCAAAAGACAGCATAGAAAGCAGAAAACTTCTGCTAACTATATTTCTCTTTCTATGATTTAAAGCAAAAGGGATTTAGAAATAAACTACTAGGTAGATTTAAGAATCAGAAAGCTACAAATCTATTTAAGATGAAAATAAGCAATCGGCTAGAGTTAATGATGATCTTAATATGCTAAAAATTAATAGAAAGAGAAAGAGAAAGTAATAGGAAATGCTCTAAGAATGGAAAATCTAGAGGCAAGCATATGCCTCCCAAGCAGAAAATCTAACATTAGTCATTAAAACCTATGCATTCTCTCTCTGGATGATCTTCATACAAATTATCCACAGGAATCCAAGTATCAAAGAAAAGACCCTGGCACACAAAAATCAATATTCAAACATAGACTCTGGGAAAAGCAACAGCAAAAACAGTCTTGCTGAAATGGACTATGGCAGCTATTTAGAGCTAACATATTTATGACTATTATAAACTGTTATTGATTGGGATTAATAAAGAGTAACCAAATGCTGAGTTCCAAAATAAAATTTGAAAATATTCCAGAACATTTCTAAAATTGTGTATCCTATGGAGCGTAAATATATAATTGAACACTGTTTGCCAAGAAACCGACAAAGATTCTAACATTCCTGAATTACCTGTATGAAGGATGACTTCTAGAGAAACCATAATAACGCTACACATCTGATATACATTTTTTTTAAACACAGAAAAGTAGAACATATTTGCAAACCATATTCCTGACGGAATTAATTTTCAAGGCCCTGAAGACAATTTATATATATTTTGTCCAGGAAAAAAAAATGGCCATAAGCATGTTAACATGAAAAAAAGGATGTGGCTGGGCCAGCCATACTAAGCAGTGAGTAAAGTAAATTTTGGTCCTCTAAGCCTCTCCCTTACTGTACCCTTTTTTTCCTCTACTATTTCAGACCTACAAGGCCTCTGGGTTTCATCCTTTTCCTAGCTCCCATCAGAATGTATTTGCAATATGGATCTAATATCCCACTTTGTTCCTGTGTCAATTTAGGCCATGTGTTCCTACTCTCAGAGGTCTCTGCTTTCCTTCCCATTATGAAATAAAAGCCTTTGTCCTGGTTGAAGTAATTTCAGCATTCAGAGAGCAACTGGGGAAGTTATGAGGCTATTTTACGTTTGAAATCTTACTGTTAACAACGGCCCATTCTGCTTTCCTATAAAGCCAACTTTGCCATAGGAAAGGTAACCCTCACATTTGAAATTGCTTCTTAAACCACTTTAACTCTGTGTAAAATTAGCACATTCTCATTTCACATCAATGTTCCTCTATCTTTTTATCTGATGACCCCACTCAGTGACTCTGAAAAAGCCAGTTCCCCATTTCTATCATCTATTACCAAAAAAGTATGCAGAAATATAAAAGCATCCCTCTTGTTAATTCAAAAGAAGGTGGTGATCTGAGAGCCCAGAGAGAAGAAGGCAGCCCTGGGAAAGGTGGTAACCCACACCGCACACCATAAAGCAAAGCCACTGCCCAACCAAGCGGAGGCTTTCATGTGTTTTACAAATCCTACTTCTCCCTTTGTCGTTTTTAATCAGGGAGGTGGAGCTGCCACAGAGAGTAACTAGCAAAGCTGGCTTGAGTTTTTGAGGGTCAAAACCTCAAATGCCCACAGGGGCTCAGCAGCTCACAGAAAATAAGAAATAAATGCTGTGCACCAAGCGAGTGAGATACAGGGAGTGGTGGAGATCCGGGAGATGGCAAGCCCCTCCTACATGGGGCATCTGTGACTCAGCTACCCTGTGGCCATGCAATGTTGCCAGATCAGCCTTTTTTTTTTTAAAGAAACCAGAAATACAGATTTTCATGTGAAATTTGTTAGCAACTACCAGTAATTCAAATTTTAAAAAATACTGGGTAGGACAACTCTAGGTGAGCCAAGCTGAAACCATCAGTTGTCAGGGTGTGTCCCACTGGTCACTGTCCGGGGCCTCTTTTATATAGTTATGAGCACCTGGCCCAATCCCTGACAATCTTACCAATGGGATTTTACCTATGGAACCCATAGGGACTGAGTGATGCGATGGTTAATTTTCCCTGTCAACTTGGAGGGTGTTTTTGGATGAGATTAACATTTAAATCCATCAATTTAGAGAAGATTGCCCTCCCTAATGTGGGTGGGCCTCGACCAATCATCTGAAGGCCTGAATAGAACAAAATGAGTGGGCTCCCTGAGTAAGAAAGAATTCTCCAGAAGACTGCTTTCAGACTTCATCTGCACTTTTAGCTCTCCTGGGTCCCATGCCTGCTGGCCCATCCTACAGATTTGCAACTCTCTAGCTTCCAGAATCGCATGAGCCAATTCCTAATAATAAATCTCTTTCTGTATATATATATGTATATTCTATTGGTTCTATTTCTCTGGAGAACCTTGACTAACACAATTGATTTGGCCAAAGTCACATAACTAATTTGGGCGGAAAAAAAAAAAAAAAAAGCATTGCTCTAACTCTCTGTCCAGTGTACGTTCCAGTATACTATACTGGAGCAGTAATTCATGTGGAGTGTAAGATGACATTACAGATATGGCTATGTGTGTGTATATACATTACAAAAACCTGAGACAGTACATACAACATGTATTTCTGACAGTGTAGTTGCACCACTATAGAATCATGTACTTGTTTGTTTATATGCAGATTCCTAAGCCTAGCTCCAGCTGATTGAATCCAGCTCTCCAGGATTGGGGACCAGGAATCCGTATCTTGGCACCTCCCCAAGTCCTATGCACACCAAAGTGAGAACACAGGAGTGATTAAGAGGCAATACAGAGTGGTTAAGTGATTCCGGAGTCAAATCGCCAGCCCAACTTCACTACTTACCAGTTACATGAGTGACCTTGGGCCAGTTACTTTACCCCCATGATTCAGAGTAGAGTATACTTGACACCTCGCACGGCAGAGAATATGTGAGGATTGAACAAGGAAAGGTTGCAAACACTTATGCATAATTAGCAT
The DNA here is from genome assembly GCF_041296265.1 of Equus caballus. Taxonomy (NCBI): domain Eukaryota; kingdom Metazoa; phylum Chordata; class Mammalia; order Perissodactyla; family Equidae; genus Equus; species Equus caballus. The sequence continues at coordinate 73,872,932 of NC_091701.1, read as the reverse complement.
TTAATTAATGGTAGCTATTATTACTAAACTCTTGTCACAGGTGTTCTGGAACATTTTCAATATCACGCTAATCCATATTTATAGTGATGACCACAGTGGCACTTTAAGATCTTGAAATACTTTCTAAAGCAAATATCAATGTTAGATGCTGTGTGTTTCATTTTATGCAAATTGTTCGCAACTTGGTAACTTGTGTATAATATCTACAGTAACTTCCCAGAGATTAAAACATTCGATTAGCCTGGATACCACAGCTGACGATAACATCTAACAGAGAGTTTGCTGTACATGTGTAGCACCCAGTGTAAAGACGGTGAGAGACATTTTCGTAGGTAGTCTGGTCCTTCTGTAATCCACTGATCCTCTTCTCTATTTCTATAAAGCTTGAGGCTACATTTTATTTACGTTTTGGCTCTCCAGCCCCTAGCTCAAACTGCCTCCGTAACAGTTATTCAAAATAAGTATTTGTTGAATTAAATTTTCACCATAACATAATAGCTTTGATCCAACATTCTTTCACTAGGAAATTCTCATGATAATATCTAAAACATATACACATAGTAGTTTAAAATTAGGCTAGAAACAATACAGACACATGGAATATTTAAGTCTTTACCCTGCTCCCCCCTAGAAATGCAATTTACTCATCTTTCAATTTTTCATCCCACTAAACTCTTAACCAGAGAGCAGTTATCAGCTAATAAACTGAACCTGCACAAACACAGGAATTAGCACACAAGTAAAGGGAAGCCATATGAGAGAAAATGGAGAGAGGCCAGAAATACTGTGGTCTTTTTGATCATTTAGAACTGAATGGAAACTTGGGATCACTTTGCATTTGAATTTGAGAAGGCTAAAAGTGGTCTTCTAACAGAGTGGATCTGCTTTAGGACAACTTAAAACATGGGAAATATTTTGCAGATCCCACGTGGCACAATTAAAGCGTTGAAGGTGAAAAATGACAATGATGGAAACCAAGAATTACTACAGGATTTGACTTAGAAGAGAGGGAAGATGCCAAAAAATATAAAATAAGGATGTAGGCAAAATAAGGCTTTGGGCATAAAAAGTATCACTCTTGCATTTAGATCTTGAATCCGGATAAGGGGCTCTCCAGGAAGGGTTCTCCTCATTGAGTGGGGGCACATGGGCCAATGGCGGGGTGGCTGTTCCCTGTAGAAGAGATGGTATGAGAATATGTGAGAGGATCAGCAATCTGAGACTAGATTCAGGACTAGAATACCAGTGGTTACAACTTATCAACCTAATGGCAGACTAACCCATTTACATGTACTCAAGATCACACAAAAGTCACCTACTTCACACTAGCGAGGGATTTCTAGATCAAAGAGAGAAACAAGAATAAAGAAGCTGCCAGGGAAGGGATTTTATCAAAATCCTTCAGCTACCGGCCCGTTCAACTAGCAGTTAGCAAGGCCAACCCTATGCAAGGTACTATTCAAAGGAAAACCAAAATGAAAAACAAAAAAACATGGACCCTGCCCGAAAAAGTTACAAGCTTGCCAAAGGATATAACAGAAAGAACACATACACAAGAAACAACAGTAACACAAAGGAACAATCATAATGTTTAAGTGAGTTGCAGTATTCTAGCAAAGTTAAAGGAAGGAAGGATTATTCTAACAGAAGTGAGTTGGAAAGAATGAATGGAGTCAAGGGCTTTTGAGTAGGCCTGAACAGTCGGGCTTGACTTGATTATAAGGTGGAAGGAGAGCAATATATGAAGAAGTGGCACAAGAAGATGCGTGTGAAGGAAGGAACAGAGAACAACCAAGCAAAGTAAGTAGTTGAATCCACTAGGGCCTAGAGTACTGGCTGGAGAGTTATGGGGACAAGGCTGGAACCCCACCCCACTGTCACAGAGCTTCACTGCTAAGCTACAGTGTTTGGCTTTATTTGCTAGACAGGAGGAAGCCACTGAAGGCTTTGTGCTGATCATAGCTGGGTTTGATCTATATGATGAGGTTCACGGTGGCATTTAGAAAAGAGTGAGAGCCAGGAGAAAAACTAGGAGACTCCTACACTATTTCAGAAGAGTGTTAATAAACAAAAACTAAAGGAATGCATATAGGTATGGGAAGGAAAAGATTAATGGAAGCGATACCTGTTCCTAAAATGTGGAATGTCCTGATATTAATTAGCATGTATACTGCCTAGAAAATGAATACGTACATGTCCACTGGAATTAGAAACTTCCCATTCCCGTATGGTAATTCTTGACATACCATCCTCAAATTCTTAAAACATTCCTCAAATGTTTCTTCTCAAAGAGAAATTTTCTTTCAATACTTTTTAGCCTCTACTTTAAAATAAATCACCATTATCACTGTCAGAGGTTCTCCCGCAATTGCCATGTAGAGGAAAGACGAAGAAACAGTGCACAGTGAAGAAAGCCAAAAACAGTCCCTGCCATTAATGGGCTTAAACATGAAATTCATAGAAGTCTGCAGATTCTGTCACTTAGAAAGCTCTTCCTTTCTGAATATAATCATACTTCAGTAAACAAATACCTCTAAAACTATTATTCTCAAATGTATACCTTACGTGATGCAGCAGAATAACTGTAAATTACCACACAGTTCTTGACGCCCACTATGATGGTTGCTCATGAAAGAAACCACAGATGCCGAAACGATAGAGATTAAAATCTCTCCCCATCATTTTGAAGAGAACAGGAGGCAAGCCATCTGAGAAACTAAGCTGAGGCTCTCTGCATGTCTTCCTGCCTTCAATATCTATCCCAACACAGGAACAACATAATTTGTGGTGTTTTCTTCTATTTCCAAAAGGGTTTGTGATCAGACACCAGAAAATAAATCTCCAATTATCTGGCATTAGAGAATTTCAGCTTTCAGGTTGAAACGAAACCTGCAGATCCTTTCTCTTAGTCACCTCATTCCAAGGCCAAGAAAAATGAGGATCAATGTCCTACAGCTGGTATGGCAAAGCATGTCTTTTCACTGCCATTTTAAGGTTCTTTCCAGTACCCTCCACATTGTCTCTCATAAGCCTTCATTTCTAAATATCCATGTACCCAAATGACAGGGTATCAGCCCCAGTATTATATTCTGGGTCACAGTCAAGGCAGAAAAATAAAAGACCAGCCATATACACACAAGGCAAGATTGCTACAGCTTTGTCTCATGATGGAGCTGTGTATTGTTTCCAGATTGTGGACCAGTAAAGATTCATGCAGATTTATTACATGAAGATTTACTCCACTATGGCATTGGTGTCCACTTAGAAAGCCAGCAAAAACAGGACATTTAAAAAACTCTGGGAATACATAAAGCATTATTAAAAACACTTCGAAATGATAATAAAAACACTTAGATTTTGATCCTTATAGGTCTAATTCAGTTTAGTAGGAGAAAACCAATACATTAATCCAGATGCCTCTAAAATGGAGCAGAGAATGAGAGCTGATTAGTGATATGTTAATATATAAGCAAAAGTATGATTCATTTAGAACTTTCAGGTATGAACTATCTCTGATATACATCTAGGAATCAGAATCATAAGAAGTTATTAAAAGACCCATAGGTTCTCAATCAGTAACTCAGTCACCATAACGTATTACCTAATAATTCCCAATAACCCCAAGGAATTAGCCTCTGATCAAAACAGCAGACAATCAATCTGCACTCAGTCTGTGTGTATCATTTAGTGTTTCTTGGTTGATATCAAGACTCATCCACAGCTGGACTAGATCATGATCCTTGCAAGTTGCCAGGCTTGCAAGGCTTTTTGTTCCCATGGGATTACCATGGCAACCACTGTCCACTCCCCACCTAAAGGCAGGTAAGAAGGTAACTCATACAGGCAAGAAGTCCAATTGGAAAAAAGCAGCACTGGTGAGTGTCTTCTGAGTTATGCCTTCTCATTAGCCATATGACCTTAGCCAAGCTGCTTAACTTCTCTGTGCTGTTTTCCTCTCCTGTAAGATGAGGATAATATCTACTTCTTAACATTGTTCAGAAGATTGAATTCAATGAGATAAAGTGGGAAAGCACCAGCAGTATGTAGCACATGGCAGCTTTCAACAAATGGGATCTATTATGATACTATAGGGAAGTATGATCATCCACACGAGAGCAATGACGTAGGATCCACATCAGAACATATATAAACATGATATAAAATACTATTTACCAAGACTGGTTATGATCTCTGAGAGGCTCACCACTAGGAAGAATTTCAGCATCAACAAATTCAATGGCTTCTACTATTGGCGCTGCTTCCACAAAAAGTCATTTCCCCTGCTTCTTACTTCAGTACCTTAAATTCACAATAACTCACTCCAGTGAATTAAAGGTGAGTACTAACAGGAAGGGATGACAAAATTAGCCATTATCAATGAATTTTATTTCAGCAGAGAGTTTATCAATTCCTTAGCTGATCATCAGGAGAGTACTGACTGAGGGCTGGGAAGGTTCCAGACAGAACAGAAACTTCCAGTCCCTGGAATGGAATATTACCAACAAACAGCCTCAAGTATATTCTCCAAGCCTGTGCTGACTCAGGCTTCAGAAACGACATGTTTTCTCAGCTAGGGAACACAGTTAACCGGTCCTATCAGTCCTAGCAGATTAAGTATGAATTCTCATCACACAGACAGAATGAGTCTGGACCACTGTCCTGACTAACCAAAAGAGACTGACTAGTCTTTAGGTCTCTTGACTGGCCTTGTGTAACGTTAAATATTTATCAGAAGACAATCAATCACTCAATCAAACAATAGGATTTCTACCAACACAAGTCCCTGTCCCTCGGTCATGTCCAACAACCAACCAGTTCAGAGTGCTATAAACCTCAGGATTCCTTTCACGCCAACAGCCTTCCAGCCTTTAACAAAATATTTTTCCTATGCACAGTGCCTATGTGTTCACCCGGATTCTTTTTGCTAAGTGACAGAAACCCAGCTTAGATTAGCTTAAGCAAAGTGAAAATATTTGGGAAGCATATGAAAGAAACCTATGATACTAAGGGATTGAGCACTCAAACTGCAGGAAGTATGCTTCTCTCCATGATCCGACCCTGCCACTTCAGACTGCAGACTGGCTTCCTTCTCTGGGCAGCAAACCTGGCTATCAGAACCTCCTGGGTTCCAGATCTCATAAATTCCACAGCCAAAAGGAATTGACTCTTTCCTAATTCGTTTGAAAATTTCAGGGGAAAGACCAGTTTGAGTCAGATACCCACTCCTGGCCAGCGCACTGTGACCCGGGTAAGGGAAAGGAAGGGAGTAGGGAAGAGACAGGGGTATATAAAGAACAAGGGAGTGCCCACTGGAGGGTTGAGCCATTCCCAAAGGAAAGGGCACTGTTCCCAGAAGAAAAGCTGAGGGGAGTGTTGGACAGACAACAATGGCAGACGCTACAGTTATATTTATATGCAATTTTTATTTCAATGATCAGCACGGTATGAAAACATATATGTTTGCTCATTTTGTAAATAAACCATCACCAATCTTAACCATAGGCCATAAATTTTACAGCCATTCAAGCCAGGTAACCTATTGTATCCCTGACCTTCTCAGCCCACTATTCCCACCATCCCCACCTCCAGACTCAGCTGGAACACGATGAACCTCCTAAGTAGCAACTTCTACAGGAGGGCGTACATTTACAATGATTTCACAACCAAGCTTCCTTTGTCTAGAGCAGCCCTGAGGTAAGAATTATTTTCTTGTTATTCTGGGTGTCTAAGTTTGGCCTCAGATAACCTAAGAAGTTTTTGTAATGCAATTTTATTACTGGAAACAATTTAATTATAGGAGAATATTGAGCAACTGTTAGAGTGAAGTCAAAAGGTCAATATCCACATATAAACCACATTCCTACCTTAAAATTCTATCTAGTTACAGTTAGCAAATTGTGAAGTAGAAAAATAGACTTAGTAGCAATATTAAAATATTTTAATTACCTTATATTAGCATTTGTAATTACCTCCTCCAAAAACATGCGCACTGACTTTGATGTCAGCAGTATGCAAAGGATTTTCAAGATGCTGGTTCTGAGGTTTACAATATGGCTAATAATGAATCTTTTGTTGTCCTCTTCCTCTCTTGATTGAAATGATCTATTAGTATTAGTTGATATGCCATATCCTTACCTGTTTAAATCCAGGTGATCATGCAATACATGATATTTGAAAAAGAAATGCCCCACCCATACTTATGCTCAGGAAAACAATCTCCTGACTGTTAGTCATGTCTGACCTCCCATCTTGGCTGATCAGAGGTCTCCTGGATTCAGATGCTGGGCGGGGTACAACAGGTCCCCAGGTGTGGAACTGAAGCAGTGGTCTCCCATGGCCGCAGGAGCAAGGGAAGGAAAACCAGATCCGAAACAAAGGAAGATCAGACAAAGGAGACTGAGCTAGTTGGAGATGCAGACAGTGGCGTGATTGTGAGTCAGAAGCATGGGTTTAATGAAACATCTAGTAAAGCCGAAGAAGATCCACTGAGGCCCAAATCACCTTAAAAGAGCTAAAATCTTAAATTTTGTAGAGAGAAATCATCTTTACTATCCAAAATTTTACAATTGAAGTGTCACTTGGAGTTTGGGCCTCCCACCAAAGCCCTGCCCGAAGTTTCTGAGGATTCCTTAGGTGTGTCTAGGGTGGGGATGGAGGGCAGCATGTGGGTTCTCAAAGTCAGCTCAACTCCTACTTCCATAACCCTCTGCTCTCCACCATTAGACCTGATGCAAAGCTCAAGCTTCTTGAGTTCCCCACCCGAAACCCCACTCAACAAAGCTTCCATGAATGTAAGAGACCTTGTCAATTATTTAAAGGAAGGCATAAAAGGGGTTTACATGACAGCAAAGTAAACAATTTCAAACTGAACACTGAACATCTCTCTTCTTAAATTATCTTGTGGCCATCTTACCACTGGATTATTTCCACAGGTCCCTTCACCCAGTTTTGCGGCATCTGCAAGCTCCTCTCTCCTCCCGCCATTCTCTACTTATTTCCTTGGAAAGAGCACAAGAAATTTCCCTCCCCACAATAGTGTCAACCATTCTCTTCTGCTACCTTGAGTCTACCCTCCAACATGTTCTCCAGTTTCACTTTGTGCTCCTAAGTGAATCATCAATGTATTTTCACAAATAGAGTTTTCTGCCCTTCAGAAGAACTTGAGTGACAGCTGTTAAGATCACAGATTTAACGTTTAACTCCCATTACTCAAGATTGAAGTGGAGGGGCTGGCCCGATGGTGCAGTGGTTAAGTTCGCATGTTCCGCTTCTCAGCGGCCCACGGTTCGCAGGTTCAGATCCCGGGTGCAGACACGCCACCGCTTGGCAAAAGCCATGCTGTGGTAGGCGTCCCACGTATAAAGTAGAGGAAGATGGGCATAGATGTTAGCTCAGGGCTAGTCTTCTATAAAGTAGAGGAAGATGGGCATGGATGTTAGCTCAGGGCTAGTCTTCCTCAGTAAAAAAGAGGAGGATTGGCAGCAGTTAGCTCAGGCTAATCTTCCTCAAAAAAAAAAAAAAAAAAGATTGGGCTGGCCCAGTGGCCGAGTGGTTAAGTTCGTGCACTCTGCTGCAGGCAGCCCAGTGTTTTCGTAGGTTCGAATCCTGGGCGCAGACATGGCACTGCTCATCAAACCACACTGAGGCAGCGTCCCACATGCCACAACTAGAAGGACCCACAATGAAGAATATACAACTATGTACTGGGGGGCTTCGGGGAGAAAAAGGAAAAAAATTTTTTTAAAAATCTTAAAAAAAAAAAAAAGAAAAAGATTGAAGTGGAATCATTGGTCCCTAGATGGAGCTAACATGGAGAAATGAGTTTGGGTGGCTCTCTACTCCGCAATCTAGGGATACAGCAGTCTGGACTAGGGAGAGACTCCACCTGCTCATTCACAAGTTTGGGCATCTGAATACAGTCTGGGAACAGTTCTCAGCACTTCTCTAATCGCTGTGAATGTGGAACTGAATTCCCTTTACAGAAAATAATTCTGACTTTTGGTTCATCAGAAGAGGCACTTACAGGTAAATGGTGATCTTCTTTCAAGTCTTAGGTAAATCAGCTATGATTCCAGCTACAACATTCCACACTGTACCAAGCTGGCTAATAGGAGCTCTTACCCCTGAACCCTCTCCCCACTGTGCCTGGAAGACCCTGGCATACAGAGAAGCAGAAGGACTTTCTGTGAAGTCAGGTTCCAAATCTGATTCTGCTGAAATCACAGATGGCATTGGCTCATGAGAAAAAGCAAAATGACAGAGACATGGAACTAGAGACCCAGACAGGTCTTAGGAGATCCTATTTACTGTCCCTTTGCCCTGCATAACACAAGCAACACAACACTGCTGACACTAAAAACCCTCTGCCCTTTTGGATTCAGTGGATTCATTTGACCAGTTAAATACTTTATGATAATCTAATCAAGATATAATCTTTAACCACTGGGTATCTGATGTCCCCTCTACAATGTGATCTGAATCCACACTGTCCATCAAAATGATAAATGGGCTTGATATATAACAGTGAGTTTACTCATTCATTCAGTGATTAATTCAACAAATATATATCGAATGCCCACTAGCTTAAGCTCACAGGTTTAAGCCTCTAGAAACCTCCTACCATGATTCTATTCATCAATTTAAAAAGCCACACATTACAGGAGAGGTTACCTTTTCCAAGATGCACAGGAAATCCACATGAAAAGTAACCCTTTCCTAGCTAGCTATCAGAATGGGCCTGTCAAAGGAGCAAGGCTTCTGTCTACCCTAAGTCCCACGCCCTTTCCCTAAAAACAATCTGGTTCCTAAGTGTTCTGAAAAGACATCTTAGACTTAACATGTCCAAAATAAAAATTTTAATTTCCCCCCAAACCTGTTTCTACTCCAATGTTCTCAGTTAATGGCGTCACCTTTTACGCCGTTGAAAGGTGGCCTTGCAGTCATATTTGAGTCCACTCCCTCTCTCTCACTTCTCTTATCAAATCCATCAGCAAATCCTTTCTGTTCTACTCCCAAAATTCCATGCACCATCCTGTACCCCATTTCTCACCATCCCCACCACTACCATCTAAATGAAGCCAACCTCACTTTTAACCTGGACAACTATAACATTGTCTAACTGGTCTCTTCGTTCGCTATTAATCTCTTATAAAATTCATTCTAGCAGCTAGAAACTAAATCCAATTATGTTCTCTACTGCTCAGTGGCTCCCCCGCACGCTTGAAATAAAATCTTAACTTTACACGCTACAAAGGGTCTGTATCCATCATTCTCAGCCTTGGCTGTTTATCAGATTCACCTGAGGAGCTTTTAAAACTACCTAAGTGCCACCGAGATAAATCAGATCAGAGTTTGTGGAGGTGGCAAGTATGCTTTCAGAGTAGAGGATCACCGGTCTCCATGGCCTGCCCTCTTTCCATCTTCCTCTCTGATTACATCGGCTGCCACTGTCCCCTCCATTCATTACACTGCAACCTCACTAGCCTCTTAGCTTCCTTCAAACCAGATTCTGCTTTACCTGGAAAGCTCTCTTCATGGCTGTTCACCACGCTCCACCACTGATCATCTTCACATCACTGGTTCCTTCTCAGCATTCAGGTCTTTACCCAAATACCACCTCTTTGGAAAGGCTTTCCAGGACCACCCTATACCCTACACCAGTGGTTCTCAAAGTGTAGTCACCAGAGCAGCAGTAGCAGCAGCACTGACAACTCGTTAAAAATGTAGATTCCCAGGCCCCACACCCAGCCCCTACTGAATCAGACACTCCGAGGGAGGGGCCCAGCAATCTGTGTCTAATAAGGTCCTACAAGTGATTCTGAGGCACACTAAAGTTTGAGAAGCACTACTAGGTGTGTGTGTGTGTGTATGTACATTTTATATATATATAACATGTGTATACATTTATCTGACCACCGCCATCCCTCTACTCTTTATTACCTGATTTTATCTTCTTCATAGCAGCCATCTTAATTTTTTTTTTTACTGCCTGTCCCTACCCCCGTAAAATATAAGCCCTATGTTAACTCCTATACACGAAACGATTAGAACAGCGTCCAACACACAGTAAGTACTTAATAAATATTTATTGAACAAATGAACCCACAAACAAACCAATGTAATCCCTTTCTCCCCGAGAAGCTCTGAGGATTTGTTTTATTTTCCTTGAGAGACAGGACCCCTGAGGAAGATGTGCACAGGTATCTACAGAAGAAGGTCTCAGAAAACAAGATCAAAATCCAGCCAAATGGTCACACAGCCAACTTCAGCTCTTTCAGAAGAAACCTTTTTAAATGTTGAACATGCTTGGCTCGTACAAATGTGAAGTAATTGCTACCTGTGACTAATGCACAGCTGAAAGCCCTCATTAAATCTCAGGTAACCTGCCAGGGCATCTTTCCAAGGAAACGAAACTACAGGGGAACAGCATTCAAGAGGGTGTCTTGAAAGCAGAGATGAGGAGGAGGCTGGGCGCTCAGGTCAGAGGACAACATAATCCTGCCCCCGAGGGATATCTTCCCTTGACTCGGGGACTCTGGGAATTGAGTCTATCTGCTCATGTGCAAGTCTCTTCCCACCCTCCACTCACACCGCCATTCCCAATAGATGAAAAATACATTTTATTTGATTTAAATTTCTTTAAATTCTAGTGAGAACCTTTGCATTCTCACTATACTTTACTCACCATTTGTAACTTCTTTTTCTGGGAATGGCCTGTTCGTGTACTTTTCTTTTAGGCAGTTTGCCATTTTCTAATTGACTGGTAATCATTTACTCCTGTCGATCAGATGTGCTGTCACTATTTATCCCAGTTTGTGTCTCCCTCTTGCCTTTGCTTTGGCGACTCCTCCGTCGGTCAGAAGTTAAAACTTTATTTACTCAAATATACCAACTGTTTACTCTAGAGTGTCTGATTTTCATCTATAAATAGAAAAACCTCCTCTACTCCAAATACACTATAATATTCATCCATATATCCTACCAGTACTTCTATAGCTTTATTTTTAATTTTTTTTAGGTTTAAATCTTTGATCCATCTGGAGTTCATTTTGGTGTAAAGTTCGAGGAAAGGTTCCAATTTTATTTTTTTCCAAATAACAAGTCCATTTGGGAAACGCTGTAACCTTAGTTACATTTAGCATAATAAAATTGTACATGGTTGACACTCAATTTACGTTTGTTTAAATTATCAGAAGAGTGACAAAGGTACAAAATAGTTATGGATCACACACAACAACACATTCCAATAAAACGTGCGTTCATACATGACTTTAATGTGATATTAATGTATTTTAATGTACATTTTAATGAATAAAGTGGACAGGTGTTAAACAATAGCAATTTAGTTATCGCTAGTGCCAACAGAGTAACAATAATAATAACTCACATCTGTCAAGCACCTGTTATGCTTCACACACTGTAAGCGCTTTAAACATGGTAACTCATTTCATTCTCAGAACAAGCCTATGAGGAGTTTCTATTCCTATCTTAATTTCACAAATGAGAATATGGGGGCACCAAAAGATGAACAAACTTGCTCAAGGTCCCATGACTGGCAAGTGGCAAGCGGCAGAGGCGCACTCTGGGACGGAAGCACTGAGGATCCTATGCCCTAACCACTTGTAATCCTGCCTCGCAGATCATTGTCGACCACAAAATGGAAAGAGCAACAGGTTGTTTTTGCTATTAACATCTAAACAGTGCACACGTTTTATTGGGACTTCTGTATTTCTAACATGAAAATTGAGTAAACATACCCCCTCCCCACCCTCATCCAACCTCCAAAAAAAACACCTACCTCAGAAGTCTCTAATGCCTTACATCTGATAAAGGACCTATGAACGTCCAATACAAGGTAACTGAAAACTTTGTACCTCTCTCAACTAACCCACATTCCTTCATATCTTTTAAGTTCAGATCCCACCATGAAATGCTGAAATTTCCAAGCATTCGATCTGAAAAGTGTGTATTACAAAGCTGCACAGAATAATCCGGTCTATGCAGCAAGTCAAAAGTTACTTCTCAGCATCTTATACAATAAATTAGATTTTTCAAGATTCAGACAAGATTATTCAAAATACTATTAACAACAACAGGTATTATTTTATAATTTTAGTTTTCATTTGGAAAAATGAGTAGGACTGTACTTCACGATGGCAAAGTAAAGACAATTTTGCTCCTTTCTTCTCTCAAGATTCTAAAACCACAAAGATGACAGGAAACAAAAACAAAACTCTAACTTCAGTGAAATGAAGAAGTGACTATAATCCAACATTTGAAGATGGAAAGCAGATGGAGGAAACATTTTAGCAGAGAGGAGAAAAGTCAAGCCAATGACTACAAGAACCAAGCCAATTTGCCCTGGAAACGCTTAGGAAATGGAGGCACTGGGTACTTTGGAAGATGAAAGTAAGGGCAGTTGCTAAAATGAAGACATATTTAGACTCTCCATCACTGGTGGGCTGCAGCTGGCTTATACCAGCTTGCAAGAGTGACCTCGGCAGTGACCTCACATGGGTAGCTCGAAATCAACCATAGTGGGAATATTTACACTACAGAAACTGGCAAATTCTACCGATCAGAGTCTCATTTTGTTTTGATTTTTCCAGAGAGCTAGTTGTTGAACATTTACCAGCACACCACAGCTCCCATGTCCTAACCTTCACCACCCACTAGAAATCTGAGGTTTATTCTCCGAAGAAAGTGAACCATTGGGGTTTCAGACTCAGGCACAGCAGTGACAAAAGAGGGCAAGTGAGAGGTACGGCGCTGAAAATAGGAGGAATATGGGAGAATCTGTATATTGATTGTTGAATTCCTTCAACCCCGGAACGCTGGCATTCAGGTTGCATTCTCCTGTCAGGAGACAGGGGATTCTTCTATGGAGGAACTAAACTGCCCGAGAAAAAAGACTTATGTTTAATAATACTGGGGGGTGTGGGGGTTGCTCAATGAAAAATCTAGCTAACTTGTCTGATCATCCTACAATGAATTAGTACACCCAGACATGCAGGTCTAAAAATTCATTTCCTAAGCACACTTTCTCAGGAAGCCACTACAGGATATACCCCGCCAAAACAAATGAGTACACCATGAAAGAAGAGGATGTGCATTTAGCAAACGCAGGAGAGAGGCAATGGGCATTCCAGAGTAACAGCTGTGCCTCAGGCTTAGTAAACAGTGTACACTGAGGCGGGAGGCAGAGGCTCCAAGAAGCAGGAATAAAAAAGGAGCTGGCAAATTAGCTGACTACTTGAGCATGTGGAACACTGCACTGAGAGATACCTTACAGAACTGCTAGGAAGATGCTGGAAGACACACACAGTATCCAAGGAAAATTAAACAAAGGAAAAAAAAGAGGTAAAAATGACAACAAAAATAAAAGAAATGCAGGGGCCGGCCCCATGGCTGAGTGGTTAAGCTCACACGCTCCACTTTGGCAGCCTAGGGTTTTGCCGGTTCAGATCCTGGGTGTGGACATGGCGCCGCTCATCAGGCCACGCAGAGGCGGCGTCCCACCTGCCACAACTAGAAGGACCCACAACTAAAATATACAACTATGTACCGGGGGGCTTTGGAGAGAAAAAGGAAAAATAAAATCTTTAAAAAAAAAAAAGAAATGCAGTCACACAGTAGACCACTCAAGTGAGAAAACACTTACATAGTCATAAAATAATAGAAAAAGATGTAACCAAAAATTTAGACATAATAAATTATACAGGAAGGAAGGGAAGTTTTTTGCTTTGCTACAAAGACCAAATTATTCCGTGCAGCTGTGCAGCACACACATTTCAGGCCCAGGCATGCTGGGAAAGGACAGCACCTCATGGTGAGACTTTGAACTTGAAGGAAGAGGAGGTAGAAGTGAGTGAAGATCCTACAACACCCTAATAGGACGTAAACTGATTAATCACGAGGGATATTGTTTTCAAAGGAGGAGTTCAATACCGGAACACACAGCTAAAAACCTTGAAGGGGTTCTTCCAGTAAGTGGAATAGGGCAGTGAGAAAAGAGAGAAAAGAATACTGTCTATTGTTATATGCTTTACAGAAACATTTGCCTTAATCATTTTCATGTAATACTTTCACCATAATTTTTAATTTAAATAATTAAGAAATAAAGAAAAATAAAATAAGTCTATAAGTTATGGGCAACTCCAGAGAATGTGAAAATTATTATGCTATTCTAGTAATAAAGGGATTTCCATACTGTAACAACAGAAAAAAATTTCCAATTTGGGAGAGGTCTGGCTGAAACATCTTGCAATAATCTGAAAGTATCCACCATTGGGTATTATAATCAAAACCTTAGTTATGAACCATTAGACAAGAGAACCTGTGATGAACATGTCTAGGATAAATCAGGACAGATTTCTCTTCTGACCTTATCTTTTTGGGGAAGCCAGAATCTTTACTGGGGCAACCATACTTACTCAACAAAGGCTCATAATAGACAAAATTCACCTATCCTTTGTATATTTCTAATTTGATTTTCTAAAGAAGATGAAGAAAAACTTTTTCTTTTTATAATTCTCTTCACACTTTTTTTGCTGAGGAAGATTAGCCCTGAGCTAACACCCATGCCAATCCTCCTCTACTTTATCTGTGGTGTAGGTCCATGCCCAGGATCTGAACCTGAGAACCCGGGCTGCTGCAGCGTGGTGCACCAAACTTAACCACTAGGCCATGGGGCTGGCCTCCCTCTTCATACTTTTTATTTCCTGCTTTGAAACATCAATCTAACTTAACTTCTAGAAAAGTGCTTTCATAATTAGAGGAAATTACTGAGGAGGGAGGTTTAGAGTAGAAAGAACAAGAGCCACAAAACCTGGTGGTAAGGAAGAAATAAATCATTCTTTCTGGAATTTTGGTGGGGAAAAGACTGAGAAATTCAATGGCAGCAGGGATTCTGGGAGAAAGAAATTTCTAGATAGGAGAAATCTGTATTATTCAAAGGCAAAGGGGAAAGATGCAATAAAAAAAAAAAAAAGGTTAGAGGCTGGCCACTGGCATAGTGGTTAAGCTTGTGCACTCTACTTCGGTAGCCTGGGGTTCACAGGTTTGGATCCCGGGTGCAGACATAGCACCACTCATCAAACCATGCTCTGGTGGCGTCCCACATAAAATAGAGGAAAATTGGCATAGAATTTAGCTCAGGGTCAATCTTACTCACCAAAAAAAGAAGGTTAGATAGATGATGATGTGAAGGGAAACTAAAGATGAAAATGAATAAACTGAAAAGTGAAAGTGGAGGAGTTTACCTTTCAACCAGGAAACCCTTTCCTGTGAAATTCAAAGAAAGAGGATAACTATCTAGAGACAGGTTTCTGAGGGAAACAGAAGGGAATATAAGGGATATTTCCTGGATGGCCTTAGTTTTTGAGTGAAAGGACCCAGCCATCTTCTAAGGGGAACTTATGAGAGTGGAAGGAACTGAGCAGGGTCATTCTCCAAGGGTGGACCACCAGGAGACCCCACAGGCAGTTTCCTGGACCAGGGAAAGGCTGACTTCCCCAAGAATCACCCAGGGAGGGGGTCAAACAGAAACTCTCATTCAACAGGCCCAGGATGAAAGTGGGGATCGATTTTTAGCAGGCTCCCGAGGGGATCTTTACGAGTAGCTAAGTCCAGAAGCCACTGGCTAGGGATTCCCCAAGATGTGAATAAAAGAATCCCAAACACTTATTAAAGGCACCTGTGAAGCCAAAATGTAAACATTTGCAATGAGTCATATTTCTAAGGCTTTGTTTTCTTCTCTGGAAGATAGAGAGACTCCCAACACTGGAAGAAAGAGAGAGAGAGACAGCGGAATGGCGAGGCTGATAATCCACACAACAACTGGGCACTCTCGAGCAGCACAGGGCTGCTGACCACACCTTTCCTTCTGGTTCCACGGCAAAAATGATTAAAACCAGAACACAAAACCTCATTTCTCATTCGTTTTTATTCAACCCATTTCTAATCAAAAGTAGCTCCCTTCATTGAGAAAATCATTACCTCAGTCCACGTGGGCACTTGTGTCCCAGGTCAATCCCCAATTTGAATAAAAGGAAAACATAATTTGGTTCCTTTGCTAGTGAACTTCCAAGGCTGTATTCTTAAGTGTTTTAAAATAAGATATCTAAGCTTATTGATATATTTGTCTAGTTTAATCTCAGCCCTTGAAATTCTTGCAGAGCTTTCAGCAAGACATGGGTACCCCACAACTTTAGAAAGTGATCACGTATGATAGCGACATAAGAAAAGTGCCGGGTTTTGCTTTTTTTTTTTAAGTTAAAAGCTCACTTCCTCAAATCTCTGTGTCTGAAATCAGCAGAGAGAAAAGACAGAAGTCAACGACTCTCCTGGAACTATACACTTCTGTAGTTGAAATAATGCTTTTCTGATCTTAAATACTGCTTCTAAATCACTGGATTAAAGCTATATAATTCAGTCAAAATAGAAATCATAGTATTTAAAAATGACTTTCCAAAAAAACTGAAACCAAAAATACTATGAAGGCACAATGAGGAAGCCAGGGGACCCGTGTGTAACACAGCGGGGTAGAAATGGTCTTTTGTCACTGAAACAATAATACTGTTTCCTCACTGAAGTGCAGCCTTTTTGAAGCCCAGAGAGTAAGGAAATGTACACATAATCAATTTAAGCAAATTACAAAGGCAGCTGATCCCTGGTTTCATAAAGTAATCTGTCACAGTACTGCATTCTGGGAAGCAGCCAGCTGTTGTCACGGCTTAACGAAAAATGCCAGATAAGTGGCTTTACTTCAAAACACAGAAATTGGCCTGATTAAATCAATGGATTTCTATCAGATTTTGATATCATCTGGAAAGGAAAATCTAACCTCCTTCTGAAAGCTGAAAAACACCATTTCTTTAATCAAGAAATTTCCTCAATAAAGGTTATGACATTTTGGTCAACTTAATCATTAAAGTGTCAGTTACATCACTTCATTTGCTTTCTGAGTGATACGCCCAATTCCTTTGATTTATTTTCCTTAAGCAGAAAAACCCTGTAAGTTGCCTGCAAAATTATATCACAAAACCCATGCTTGACATTTGAAACTACACCACCTTAGAACTATTTAGCTCTTTTTTAGACCTGAATACTACTTCACTGGGTATACATCTTTCATAAAAAGGAGCTGTGGGGCCGGCTCCATGGCCTGCTGGTTAAGTTCAGCGGTCTCCAGTTCAGCAGCCAGGGTTCAGTTCCTGGGCATGGACCTACACCACCTGTCAGCAGCCATGCTGTGGCGGTGACCCACAGACAAAATAGAGGAAGATGGGCACAGATGTTAGCTCAGGGTGAATCTTCCTCAGGAAAAAGAAAAACAAGGAGCTGTGTTTCTTATAAATTGTCAAAGAAAAAACTTAGAGAAAGGTAAGAAATATGCTTTCATTTATACAGTTAAGAAACACATACTTTAGGACAGTGGTGTTCAAACCTGGCTACACATTTAAATCACCTGCAGCCTTTAGAATCGAATAATACCTCATCCCATATGGATCAAATCAAATCTCTGAGGGCGATACCTATGCATTGGTGTTTTTGACTTTTTTTAAGCTACCCAGATGATTCTAATGTGGCCAGTTTTAAGAATTCTACTTAGGGCACTCAGATTTGGCTGTGCATTAGAATTACTTGGGGGCAAAGGTTAAAAACACACTTTGGTTCTATTATGGGCTGAATTGGGTCCCCCCACAAAATTCCTATGTTGAAGTCCTACACCTAGTAACTCAGAATGTGACCGTACTTGGAGACTGGTTCTTTAAAGAAGTAAAATGAGGGCATCAGTGTGAGCCCTAATGCTTATAAGACTAGGAGTCCTTATAAGAAAAGGGAATTAGGACACAGACAGGTACAGAGGGAAGACCATGTAAGGAATAGAGAGGAAAGGACCACCGTCTACAAGCCAAGAAGAGAGGCCTTAAAAGAAATCAACCCTGTGGACACTTTGTTCTCAGACTTCTAGCCTCCAGAATGGTGAGAAAATAAATCGCACAAAATCAACAAATAATTGTGAGCCACCCAGACTGTGGTACTTTGTTATGGCAGCCCTAGCAAACTAATATAGGTCCCAACCCCGGAATTCTGATGCCATAGGCATGGAGGCGGCCGGGGATCAGGGCGTTCTAAATGTTCCTCAGGTGATTTTAATGTGTATCCAGGGTTGAGAGCCACTGCTTTAGGTATCCTGAAGCCTGACTTCAGCAGTTTTCTACTTGATGTTAACTTGAGAGAGAAGCTACTTACTTTGTAATAGCTCCTCATTTAATAGCTTCATGGATATAACCAAGAAATTGAATAGAAAATTGAGTTTTTTATTTTATTGAGGACTTTGCTATACCCAGTTAAGAACTCCCACAAGAGATGGTGCCATTGACTCTTTCTCACCTCTGTTCCCACCCCCCACAGTGGGAGGTATTATTTTTTTCTTACGGTGGTGATATATTTCTTTCCTATCATTCACAGATGTAGTTTTCAAACATTCTTACTTGTAATTCTTTATCTCTTCACTAATACTGCCATTTTTGTCTTTACAGAATTGAATACTTTACATAATTATTTCAAAATATGGATTTTAATAGGATCAATGTTAATTTGGAGTGCAACAGCTCTATGTTTTGTTTCTTTTCCCCTAAGAGTGGTCTCGTGGCTTCTAAGTCACACAAACCTTAGATCCAACCAGCTCTGCCACCAAATAGCTGTGTGACATTCAGGAAGCTATAGAAACTCTCCAAGCTTCTAGGCAGCCCCCTTAAAAGGACTACTTATGTGTCCCCCTAGCCCTTCCCTCCTACCTGCTCGTGGAAGAGGGTAACAGGTGGAGTCTAGGGCCCAAAGAAGACACCGTGCTTTGAGGCTAGCAGAACAGCCCAGCAGCTGAAGACACCCTATCTAGCTTAGATGTTACTTGAGAGAGAATTAAATGTCTATCTTGTCTGAAACACTTTATTTTGGGGACTCTACGTTACAGCAGAATAGCTTGTATCATGTTATAACCATTGTGTGGAGAAGGGTTTGAAGACAGGAAAATGTGGGAGTTTCAAGATCAGTTAGGAGTTACTGCGGAAGTCCAGGCACAGGAGTTGGGGACTTGGACTGACACCGTGGCAATGGAGGTGGACTTGGGAAGTTCATGAGGCAAAGGTACACTTTCAAAGTACAATCAATGTGAATTGATGATGCACTGGATGTAGAGGGAGGTGCAAAAGATGGCTCCCAAGGTTCTAAGAAGATAGAGGCATTATTTATTCATGAAGACTAGATGAGAAGCACATTTCTAGGAGAAGATCAAGAAATTGAACCATATAAAACTTGAGATGTCTGTGAGACACCAATGTGGAGCTGTCAGATCAGAGTTGAAGGCATGACTCTAAAGTTCAAACAAGTCTGTTCCAGAGGTAATTTGGGAGTAACTTCTCCACTCATCACCAGCCTTGGATCATTGCACGACCCATGCCAAGCACAAAGAGCAAACCGAGCACAGCCGTCCAAATCCCATCTTAAATGCTTAGGGAACAGTATAGGGACCAAGCCAATCACTCCTCTACGTGGGAAATCATAAGTCTTTTACTTTTTTTCCTCATTTTATTTTATAGTCTTTTCTCTTTGGGTCTGACTTTAAGGTCTTTAATCCTTATACCAAACATGTAATTGATTTCTATTCAATCTTTCATTGTACCTGTGTATAGTTTGTGTTTGTTTTCAAAGTTCTATGTCTAAAGTTTATTCCTAAAATGTCTTTATCCAAAGAATCTCTGCAACATGTAGAGGCCAGTGTGGCAGAGAGCATCACAGGCTGCTGAGTGACCACAATCTATAGAAGCAGCTGGTGAGGGAGGTGAGACGAGGAGAGAAACGCACTTAGGAAATTTTATCCAGAGATAAGAAATTAAACTTACGCCTCTCTTATCTGAAAGTACTCATTCAAATAGTATGAATCATCTTAATAGTGTTTTGAATATGAGTGAGAGATAGACCTTCTGGCTTGATTGCTATAGTTATGGGAAAGACATTGTGGAAGTGGACATGCTGCCCTCACAAAGTCAAAAGCATGAACAGAAATCTCCTTCTCAGCTCTAATGAGCACTCCCCCACTATAGCTGCACATTTATAAACTTCCATGAACTCAGTGGAAGTGGGTTCAGGGATCCATTAGGCATTTTATCATATTATCCCTTGCTCACATTGCTCTTAAAAGAGCTGAAGAAAAATATCCCTTGGAAGACAGCTTCTGTCCATTTACAGCCTAGAAAGGATCCCAACAAAAAACCGCTTGCTGGTAAACCAAACCATTTTTCCTGAGATAAGAGAAGGAACCATGAACACTTTCATCTCAAAGTACTCATCTTTTAACTATAGCTGCTAATATTAAATGACAGTTGCCATAAACTCTAATTGGCAGAGATGCATTAGAATTGAGTGTGTTGAGCCAAAATGCTCTCGCATTTGCCTTACAGATTTCTGGAAGCATCTCACAGCATGTATCTCTGCAGCTATAACCATTTTTAACCCAGCTTACTCTTCCAGGAAGTTTATTTTAGGCTCAGAAATTTAAATACTGTTTTAAAAAAAGATAAGCATAAAGTCTTTCAAAGTTATTATATAATGCAGGCTATCGTTCAGGACAACATATAAAATAAGGAAAAACTGTGAACATCCAGAACATCCTTTCTCCCACTCTTGTCCAAGACATACCTTGATCTTAAAGTCACTCCAGGCCCAGTTCCGTTGACTTCTATCAGTCATTATCTATGATGATCATGAATCACAACAAACAGTCAACTCATCAATTACCCTCATTTTGCCCAAACATCACAGCTTTTTCCTCAACCAAGCTTTCTAACGATTTGTAATTAATCTTTTTATTCTCTTTTCTACCAGCTACGGAGGAATTAATATAGAGAAATGACACAAAGATCAGATGAGAGGCAGAAAGAAAAGGAGGAAGAAAAGACAGCAACTGGGATAATTTTCCAACTAGACAATGAGCTCCTGAATATTAGAATCAGCTAAGAAACAGTGCCCACCCCACTCACTGAAATTTTCAAAAATTCTCTTTCCATAGCCTTTGGTCAAGGGCAAGCCTCTAAAAAAGCTGAGAGCCAGCAACTGCTCTACTCAGACCTGTTTTGTTTCTAGGAGCGGGTACTTTAAACTATTTCCTTTATTAATTTCTCACATTTTATAGATCCATCCTAAGCTTCACCAAAAAAGAAGGAGGAGGAGAAGACAAAGCCAAACGAGCAGACCTGCGCCAATCAGGATGCCTTCCTATTAGATGTGACCTCCTTTCCATTTAACACTCACAGTGAAGTACTGACAGTGCTGTCTTCCATCTCTTCACCATTCTGAACCCCATCTCCCACCCTACTTTAACATTAACTCATGCCTCACTTGGAACCCCTGCAATACCTGGAATAGTGTCTTACTCATCATAGGTGACCAAGGAATAGCTCTTGAACTAAACTAAATTGAAAACCCTTTTCTACACATGCACACACAAACACACAAAATAATGCGTTACAAAGAAAGCATAAGTACCTAGAAATGGGAATAACTGTGCCCAGTGTGGTAGAGATGTCTTAGGATGGCAATTCCTAAACCGTCACAAACGGAAGAAAATACCAAAGTTCCCAGCACAACCTCTTTCCACAGGATGAGAGCACTGAAACTGGCCACATGCTCTCAGGTGGTAACTCTGTGGAAGGGTCGCTAAGTATCAGGGCCCAGCAATCAGCATGAGTACCAGTGGCCAAACAGAGAAAGTGTGGGGAGAACCGCAGATGCCTGAGATCGGAGAACCTGGTGACACTTGGGTCCTTTAGTCGCACCATGTCTTACTCATTTACCATTCAAGAGAATTTCTTCTAAAATAGCCCAGTCCTGATCCAAGAAGGATATTTGATAGTCTAGCCCTAAACAAAATTGAGAATATATATGTAAAGTGTGTAAAATGACCAGAGCCCTCCTGTTTCAATGACCTTCCCCCACAACTTCAACCTCTACATTTCCCTTTTCATGTTCAACTGACCTTGTAGTAAGGAAAACATTCAAGAAAGAACTGTATCCTAGTCCTTTATACTTCACACTGAATTTAAACCTGGGAATAAAGGGCCCCATCCCAGGGTAAAAAGAATGGAAGGTGGGTTGGTTGGTTAGCTGGCTGGTCGGTTGTTTGGAGGAGGGCAAGAGGTCCATCCTAAAGTCCTTGAAATCATACTCAATAAGGACATCTCTAAACAGGAAGACAGAATCCCCACCAAGACCATTTGTGTAAAGGTACTGGTAGCTTCTGCCTTGAAAGGAAAAAGAACAAAGTAAATTTGGAGAGAGAAATTAGTAACTTAATTAAGGACCAGCCAGTGCAGACTGCCTTATAAGTTGTCGCAACCCACAGCAACAGTTGAGGCCCCTATAACGCTACTCCAGGTCCATGACTTTATCCTCTTAATAAAAAAACAAACCTGAAGTATCCTCAGAGTCGTATAAATTATAGCACCAGTTCCAGACTGCCGCTCTGAGAGGAGTGAGGCACCAGGGAAGTGTATGATGACAATGACTTCCACCTGCCTGACCTAAACGCTTTTATAGGAACAAAGGGAGCCCAGGCTTGGTGGCTGGCAACAGACACTGCTTAGGCTCTGTCTTCCCTTCTGAGACACCTCCCACCTCCCTTTCCCTGTCAAGGTGGCCCTTATTTTCATTCCATGTGAAATTTAAGAGAGGGAACACAGAATGTGACTTGGCCCAAACCCCTCACTTACCTTCCCTGCCATCCTCGCCCACCCCTCCCTCATGACCCTGCTGTCCACAGCCCCTAGGCACTCAGAGCTTTGATACAGAACGAATCACGAATATCATAAAGAGTAACATTCTACATCATTCAGTAAACTATTGTTACAGAAAAGGAGATAGAAGATACAATATACCAAATAAACCCTTTCCAGAAGGAAATAAAAACTTTGCCCATCCTGCTCCTTGTGTAAGAACTTCTGTGAGTCACAAATGCAATTAATAAAACTGCAAACATGCCCCTCAGGATGTATCCTGGCAGTTGCAAAATGGTCTCTGAAAATGATGGAGGCAGATGACCTACTGGATTAGAGGCCCCTCCAGTGTTCACACTCTGCAGCTCAGCAGGCCTGGCCACTGAAAAAAGCAGTTGCTTATACAAATCGATAAACTAGAGACCTACGAACATACATCATCTTTCCTAAGCTTACGAGGAAATGAAAAGTATCAAAGAATAAGGCATAGTAGGAAAATGAGATTTCTTTACAAAAAAACTATTCAGAAGAAAAATAAAAGACCCAGTTATTTCATTTTATTTTCAACCCCTTAATTTTCACATATCCAAAGTCACCAAATATAAAAGAACTAAAACATCTTTCTCTCAAGATACAGCACCAAATAGCTCAAGTGTAAAACATGAGGTTGACTTCAGTCACATCATTTGCATGTATTCCATTTTGTGAAGAACAGATCTGTTGGAGCAGTGTTCCTAACCACCAAAATTGTACGGTTTCTTGAAGCAACGTGGTAACTGAAGGTCCTCCTTGACTGAAATTTTCAAAAGGATCTCTGTAAAATGGGAGGTTGGGATATGTGCTAAGTCTGACATACTAAAGGGCCACTCTCTTCTCTTATAAAAGCATGATCTGGTAACAAGAACCCAAGCGGCACATATCCCACTTCAAACCATTTCAATTACTTTTAGGTTGTTCATACTTATACAGAGCAGTAGTGATGGATTTTTCTTTACTCCAGAAGTTCTGTGACTAGTAGTCATTTGCACAAATTACTGCACGCTCTTCCACGCAGATTCACCACATGAGAATGACTTCCTCTTCTCTCTCATTCAATGAGATATTTGTGTATTCCAGAAGAAAAAACTGGCAACAGAACAACTTTAGGCAATAAGTTTGACTCAATAAATGGACTGGTATTAAGCATATTGTTTTCTCTTTTTTTCCATTATTCTATAACCTCACACTGATAGAGTAGAGAAAGAATGACAGATGACACAAGTCAAAGAATAAGAAACAAAGATGGAAGAGGCACAAATGTATCACTCACTTTGCTGGTTACCTAACATTGTTTTACACGGTTATCCATGAGAACTCACACCTACCCAGAATCCAATGCATAGATTTCCTGTCCTCTACCCTAGAATCAAAATATATAAAATGCCCAGCTTTCAATTATTCCCGTAAAATAGCCTTTACTCTCTCATCTCCCTTCTATCTAACCTTCTGAAGCTCCTGAAAACTGACAAGAGAAGAGGAAGGAATTTCTGCTGAGGATCCCAGTGAGTCACTGTGAGCCACAGAAACGGGCCAGACCACTCCTTCTGGTCTGCTAATAACAAAGCTGCAGTCACTTCCAAGTGAAGAATGGGAGACTTCCTGGCCACCAAACAAAGAGTAAAGAAGGAGAGCATCTTCATTCACTGGGAGAGGAACATACAGTCTCATCACCTGGAAGCTGGAGCTGTTTCCACCTGGAATGTTTATAAGACCACTAAAATAAACGTGTACAAGTAAAAGGGGGCAGATGTGTATAATAAATGTCACTATGGCACAAATGAAGCTAGAAAACGGCTGACCTAGAAACTTTTCCTTACTATTTATTCATGAACATAATTTAAAAGCTAAGGATTCAGCTGAAGCATAAACATTAGCAACTACAGGATCTCGTTTAGTTATTTGACATGCCCATGCCAAAATGTTCTCATCCTAGAAAAGTTAAAATTAAAGAAAATAACCACCAAAGGGCAAAAATATCCCCCAAACATAGTAAGACAATGATTATTGACATGCTGGTATATTTTCCCGGATAGTTTTGTAGGTATATTTATTTTTATATTGTGCCCAAATGTGTACTTAATTGTGGCAACTGTTATTTCATTTACAGCTGCAACATCTAAGTTATTAACAACTCTTTATAAATATCATATTTCTCACTGAATTTAATCTTGAAATTAAGCAAAAGTAGAGACGGTGACTCGTCAGTGATTTAACACACACACAAAAGAAAGTTCGAAGATACATTTCCATCATTAACATTTCATCATTATTATTCTCATAAGTATTTTTTAAATTGTGGGATCTAGTGTAATTTAAGAGAGAGAGAGAGAGAAAAACAGGTTCCTAAGAGTGTTTAACCACACTTTCAAAAAATAAGCCATTTTAGGAAACTTCACAACTAAAAACTGTACCGGTGACAATAATGGTAGCATGGATTCCACTCAGAACATCTTGAATATGTATCCAAAATATATTCCACACATTGGCTAGTAGCTATCTTCTTCTTTAAAAAATCTAATGGGCTCAAGGGAAAAGTTTTCTGTCAGTAACCGCCTAGAAGCTCCTAACAGCTCTTCACTATTAGGACTCACTACCAGATAGCAACATTTGCTTGTTTAATGCCACTGAGCACAGAGCCGAGGAGATTTACCCTTGACACTTAAGCCATTTATGTTAAGTGATAATGTAAATTAGCAAAAATTGCTTGTCCAAAATGAAGAGCTAATATATCATTCTGTATGTTTATCCACAACAGAATGTATTGAGCAATGCTAAAGGAAAAATTGACACTTGTATGAAAGGAAGGTTCTGAAACCTTATACCTTTACTTGAAATATATGCACATAATAACTACATGCAGATCTAAAGCAGTATACCAATTCAAACAAATTTTCATACCATCAAATATCAATTAAGATGACCTTTGGTTCCAAATTTAAGCTTAATAGTTTGTGCATTTCTCAAAAAATAGGTCCTTCTTTGTGCTTTCCCTAAGAGAGGAAAAAACTACACCTATTTGTTTATCAATTTTCACATGAGCTTGCCACAACTTCACTAACGCTAATTATAAGTATCTGGATTATTCCAGACAAACCACATAACCTTAAAATTTTCCATAATACACATGGATGTTGATAATCGAATTATTTCATCTTAGAAACAGAACCACACCATCTAACCCTTGGGGAAAATACTAATATGTTACCCACGCACATTTGAATCAGAAATCTGAGCCCTGAAGAAAGATGTCTACTGAGAATCCCTCCTCCCAAATAGTCTTTCCAAATGAGCCAGAGAAGTTTCTTAATCTGGAATGCAGTGTAGCCATTTCTCCAGAATTTTTGTAAAGAAGTCCTCAAAGTTGACTTATACAATACCTTATACAATATTTGAAAGAGCTAATTTTGTTTACAATGCTTCTTTTGGCTTTCTACCTTTTTTTTTTGTATGACTAGCACTAGCAAAAGGCAGAAGGTAACCCTCAGAATGAGAACATGAGAATATACCAGCCAAACTAACCCTTCAAATCTCAAAGGCAAGAGGCACACAGAAGAGGGTGAATACACTAAGGAGGGGCTCACTGCCATTGGCAGCACCGAGCTGAGTTCAAGTAATGAATGGAGGCAGAATTAAATAACATGGAATTACATGTGAGAAAGCCATTCCCCTTTCAGTTCTCTTTCAATCCTTCTGATTACATCATGGAGAACATCTAAGTTTGGCACTAGTGTTTAACACCACTCTAAGTATAGCTGTGGTTGATTAAAGATGACCACAAACCCTTTGCCATTCTTCTGCTTGAATCTGAACTGGCCTTAGTGACTTCTTAACCAATAGAAAGTGATTAAGATGTTATGGGACTTCAGAGGCTAGGTCATAAGAAGCCCCATGGTGCCCATCCAGATCTCCTTAAACACTTACTCTTGGAACCCAGCTGTCATGTATGAGAAAGACAAGTCACATGAAGAAGCAATGAGCACTACAGCAAACAGTCGCCGGAGAAATCCCAGCGGACAGCAGCATCCACTGCCTACCAAGGGAGAGCCATCATGACGTCCAGCCCAATCGAGCCCTCAGACGACTCCTGCCCCAGCTGCTGACTGAAACTGTAGGAGACCCACATGAGAACTGCCAGAGGACCCAAGTCAACCCACAAAACCATGAGAGATAGTGATAAAACGTTATTTTAAGCCGCTAAATTTTGGGTGGTTTGTTTTGCAGCAACCAGAACACTTCCTTCTTTCCCTTTTCAAGAAAAAAAGAATAGGCTCAGGTTCAGCAAATGCCCAGGCTAACAGTAGAAAATATTAAAAGACTGTTTTCTTTTCATCATATTTATGTTTATAGCAATTGACAGTGGGCTTCTTTAATTTATGGTAATGATTAAAAATAGAAACTTCATATAAATATATTAAAGTTACAGAGAGATTTTTTTAAGTATCAAGTATATTACAATTTGAGTTTAAATCATAATAAGTCAAAATTATTTTTTGTTATAAGCAACAAAACAAAAAATGTGATGGTGAACAGCCGTGAATGGCTGACATTTGGGAAACATTGCACAGAGATGTAGAATGTTAACATGGAAAGGCTCTAGAAGAAGAGACTGGCATCAGGGAACAGAAATTGTTCTTCTGCTTAGGGAAGTATAAGAGCAGTGGAAAAGCCAGAGGTGGCTTCAGCCCATGCTTGCGACTTTCTGATATCCTCTGTTCAGACATCACTACTCATTCCTGAGTTTCCAGTGCAGGATCTGAGGGCAACTCCCACCTCTCTCACAGGGCTGGTTTGGGGCTTTGTAGCATTGCCGTCCTGGAGCAGATATTGAGTCTACTCCATATACTCTTTAGAGGTTAAAAGGAATCACAAAAAGCCCACTGAAATTTGACGAGTTATGTGCCGACATGCTGTGAGCAGGAAGCTCATGCACGTTGTAGAGCACAAAGTAAGGATTCATAAAGATGAGAGAGAAAACAAGGCCCCTCAAAGAGGGACGAAAAGCCATAACAGGCAGACAGATAGTTGGAGTACAATGAAAGATGACCTTCAAAACAAGATTAAAGTTGATTCAGAATGTTTTCGGAATACAGGAGAAAAGAAGATGGATGTGCTAAGAAAGAAGTGACCTTAAATATTATATTTGAGGGCATTTAAAACTGAGCAGAAAAATCACGCCAACGGTAAGAGAGATCAAAATGAGAGAAGGCCAATGACAAAGGTGTGGGAAGAGTTTGGAGGGAGGCACAGAGGCGGTCTCACTGAGTGAGTGAGTGAGTAAATGAGTAAATGGAAAAAATATTAATTTACGTACAACTAATAGACCATTAGCATTTGTGATGGATGTCCCTGGGTTTTTGTAAATACTAGCATAGTATATGATCTCCTCTATAAAACACACATTGAGAAGATGTGAGTACATACTTTCTCCTTGGCTGTGAGTGGCTCCAACAAACCAGCCTTGCATTCTCAATGTCATATTTACTATTTGACAGAATTATAAATCACTGCATTGCAGAGCTTAAGGTTCATTGCCAAGTACTGGAAACTAAAAATGTTAAATCTGGGAAAGCCAAGAATCTGCTGTATTCACTTGGGAATAAATTTCTTCCCAGAAGCTGAACATGGATGACTAATTAAGTAATCGACTGGCTAGAACTGAGCCACCCCACCCAAAATTCAAGCTGATTTTTTTGAAGAAGAAGAAGATTAGCCCTGAGCTAACACCTGCTGTCAATCCTTCTCTTTTTCCTGAGGAAGACTGGCCCTGAGCTAACATCTGTGCCCATCTTCCTCTACTTTATATGTGTGACGCCTACCACAGCGTAACTTGCCCAGCTGTGCCATGTCCGCACACGGGATCTGAACCGGCAAACCCCAGGCTGCCGAAGTGGACCATGTGCACTTAACCACTACGCTACCGGGCCAGCCCCTCAAGCTGATTTTTTTAGCTAACTGATTTTTAATACTTCCTAATACAAATCCTATGCATCTATGAAGAGTTTATATTTTTTACTTTATCACCCAAATAAACACAGATTTTTTTTTTCTCAATACTTAAATGTTTTCAATTTGGGAAACTGCATGTATTATTGATAATTTCCTAGGCAGTACATTCATAAATTGGAGATTATTAAGAATTATATCACTGTTCACAAAAGAGCATCAAGAAAAGTCAAGAGGCATTCTTAATCTTTTGAATTATAAGCCACTTTTTCCATCTCAAAAACATACATTTTACACTATACCACAATATGGTCTACTGCCTTAATTTGACCAACAAATTGGTAGGAAAACCAGAGCTAGAAATCTCTGTTCTTGTCACTTTATGCTACATTCGGTTCTAGATCATCCCCAATTATTATGGAAACCCTCATCTTTTAATCTGTAAGTGCTCAGAATTTTCAGCCAACCGCTTAAGTCCTCAGAATATAATGAATACTTTTCTACTTATGACCCACAGAACGAGAAGGATGTTTAACCAAGCTGCTGCCTGCCCCAAGCTGAGAGGGAGTGCAGCTCTGGAGCCAGTCCCAGCTCTGTGGGACCTTCAGTAAACAGCTTAAGCCCTCTGTGCTTCAGTTTCCTCGTCTGTAAAGTGTTGGCGAGAATGGTCTTGCTCATGGGGTTGTTGTGAGGAGTGAGCAGAATGGTGCATGTAAAATTCTTCATATAATGCCCTATACACATTTTAGCTCCTACTATTATTATTGTTGTTATTAAAATTTGCCACAACTCAAATTAACTCAAATCTATCAGTTTCCTCCATTGTCAATGCCAATGGAAGGTTTATCTGAAAAGATGTTTGTATATTGTAATATAACTGCCTTCAGTTCCCCAGCAATTAAGAATTCATCCATCAACCTGCACTTACTATCTCCATCAGTACCCAAAATTCTGTAGATAGGGTGCTTTCCTTAAATAACACAGCCCAAATGCAAAGCAGAAAAAATACAGAAACATGAAATATAGAAATAATAACACAAGATCGCCTAACTGTTAGATTATAAGATACCAACGACAAGATTTGTAGAAATTCTGAGAAAGATCAGTGTGGGACAGAGAAGGTAGCTGATACTTTGGAAAAGATGTACAATTTCTATTGGCCCTTAAGCCCAAGAAGTGCATTTCATGTGGCGAGATAGTGTGATCAAAGGTAAAGAAGTAGAGACAAGAGTGGAGCATGCATAGAAATTAAGTGACAAAAACAGAGATATCTTGGTGGGCTAGTACAGGTACATTTCTCCAAGCGTGAGCTAAAGGAATGCTTATTTATTTAGTAAATTTTTATTTCTTTTATTTTCAACTTTTGTCTGTTTAATTAAATTACATTCCCTTTAGTAGAAGCTTCCATCTGTCAGAAGTAAATGTGAGTACATTTTCTGCATGCCAGTATTTATAATCAAGGCATACATTTTTATCATATCTAACAGCTTTTCACCCCCAAATTTTGAAAAGGACCCCAATTAATAAAGGTGCCTTTTATTTACCTGTTTCATAGGTTCCATGCCATTGTAAGTAACACTCAGCAAATGATAGATGCCTAACATAACCTGAGTGGCTTACTGATATAGACTAAATATTTGTGTCCCAATGTGACGGTATTTGTAGGGGGGTCCTCTGAGAGGCCTTTGGCAGATCCCTCAAGAACGGGATTGGTGCCCTTATAAAAGAGGCCCCAAATCGCTCCCTCAACCCTTTCACCGTGTGAGGTTTAGCAAGAAGACAGCCATCTGTGAACCAGGAAGTGGGCCCTCACCAGACATAAAATCTGCTGGCGCCCTGATCTTGGACTTCCAGCTTCCAGAACTCTGAGAAGTAAATTTTTATTGTTTGTAAGCTACCCAGTCTATGATATTCTGTTATAGTAGCCTAAATGGAAAAAGATACTTGCTATCATTCAATATAAACCAACTTTTCAGAAGAAATATAACCACTAGATAGTAAAGGCATAAAATACCTTCAATTTCACCTCTATATCCTTTTTCATTGAGCTGGGGAATTAAACTGCTCATAAATCAAAGTATGAAGGGCTTGTGTGCTTTTGTTTGCAATGAATATTAAATTGGCTTGCAAATAATGCTGGATATTTGTCCACTTTTAGAAAACAGCTGCAACAAATTTACAGAAAACATGCCAACTCATTTCTTTCTTAGTTATATATATATTCTCCTAGACTTCTTCTAGGCACAAGATGATAGCAGGTGTATCTTTTCACACTAGACACTGTCCCTAATACATATACACCACAATTTGAGTACCCATTAACCTATGTGACCAACTTTAGGTATTTTTTGCATATTTTATTGTACACTTGCTCTATTTTGCAATCATTTCATTAATTTTAATTGTTCCACTTAGCAGAAATGTTACAATAAAATGAAGCAGTGATTTGGTTAATAATAAAAAAAAAATATGAGGATACCATTTCAGGAGCTAGAAAAATAGTAACAATTTCCAATTCCAAGAAAGAAATCTCAGTCTTCCTCAGGCACTCTGTCCTGGGGCTGTCGCTAATGTAGCATCTCATACTACATTGTGGTATCCAGTTTCCTCATGTTTCACAAACCACTCAACATCAAAAGCACTGGAGAGAAAGACGATACAATTGAGCCTGCCAGGGAGCATTCTGAGACAGTCTGTGGAACAGCTGTCCCTGTGAAACCCTGTAGGAATAGCTGT
This sequence comes from Equus caballus, assembly GCF_041296265.1. Classification (NCBI taxonomy): domain Eukaryota; kingdom Metazoa; phylum Chordata; class Mammalia; order Perissodactyla; family Equidae; genus Equus; species Equus caballus. Next base: position 73,841,439 of record NC_091701.1, on the reverse strand, counting down.
ACGATTCTGAACAGGATTGTGCTTAATATATTATATTCAAATGCATAATTTGTGGCACCACAGATATATTTTGACTTATAGAAGCAAAAACACCAAAGAATAAACAAGGACCCAGTTGTTATTAACTTTGTGTCAAGGGATGGCATGTATTATCTTATTTAATCATCACAACCATCTTAAGACATAGGCATTATTATCATCCTCATTTTACATATTTGGAAATCAAAGGTTAAGGGGTTTGTCTAAGATCACAAAACTAGTAAATGGTGTAGCCAAGATTCAAACCTAAGCAATCTGACTTAAGAACTTGTACTTTTTCTTCCAGTGACTTAACACAACAAAAGTCTATTTCTCATTCCTGCTACAAGTTCAACACAGGTTGTCAGGGAGGCTCTGTTCTTCGTAGTCAAAGAAGGAGGTGTAGGAAGGTATACAGAAGGAAAACACATATTTCCTTATGAAGGCAGGAAACGGAAGCGTGACAAATCTCAAACAGCTCTTAAAACTTCCTTCTAGAATGAACATAGTCATTTCCTCTCTTATTTCATTGGTCATCATAAGTCACATGGCTATGCCAAACTTCAAAGCAGATGGGAAATGCAATCTTATCCTGTGCCAGGAAGGCAGGGAGCCAAAATATTTTGGAAGAGAACTAATGACAACCATAAAGGAAGTCAATGAATGGGGGTTCCAAAGACAAAGGGAACAACATTAGAATTGGCAAGAAGGTGGAGCTTCCAAGAAGGACCTCAATATTTTTCAGTTATGTTGAAATATCATTACAGTAAATGGGAATATGCTGTAGGGAAGAAAAATGCTTCAGTGGAAAATTATGCACTATCTAGAAAACATCCCTCTGGGTTATCCAATTCTGAATCTATGGGTATTATTTTACAACTCCATAAATATTTTACAAATCTCTGGATAACTGATTGCAATGCAAAATGATTCTTGTCTATAGACACACAAACTCTGTCTTGTCCAGTAGAGGTTAAATTGATTTGCCTCCCTCAAGGAGAAAGAAGTGAGTTTTGCTTCTATTTGCACATTTACTTCAATATTCTTGATCTATAAATATGTCTAATCTTTAGACCCTTCTTTAAAGGGTTATAACATCTTCCTGGTTCCTTCATTATTAGATAAACAAAAGCTTTAAGACTACAATAATTTTTATTTCTGTATGAGTCGTGATTTTACCTTTTTAAAATTATCCTTTAACTAAACCATTATTATTTTTTATAAATTTTAATTTTTAGAACTATTTTAGAGTTATAGAAAAATTATGAAGATAGTACAAAGAGTTCCCACATACCTCACACTCAACTTCCCCTATAATTTTACTTTAGAATGATACATCTTTTATGGTTAATGAACCATACTGATAACATTATTATTAACCAAAGTCCATACTTTACTCACATTTCCTTAGTTTTTACCTAGTACCTTTTTTCTGTTCCAGGAACCTGTCTAGGATACTACATTGCATTTAATTATCATGTCTCCTTAGGCTCCTCCTGGCTGTGATTGTTTCTCAGACTTCCCTTGTTTCTGATGGCCTTGATAGTCTTAAGGACTACTAGTCAAGTATTCTGTAGATTATCCCTCAATTGTGCTTTGTCTGATGTTTTTCTCATGATCAGACTGGGGTTATCAGTTCGGAAGAGGAAGATTACAAAAAAGTAAAGTACCATTTTTATCACATCATATCAATAATATATATTATCAAATCACTTATCACTGTTGATGTTGACCTTGACCTCATGGCTGATGTTTGTCAGGTATCTCCACTATAAAGTTATTCATCCCTCCTTTCTGTACTCTACTCTTGTACCAGTATGGACCCATGGATATTTATTTTATATTTTAGATTATAATCCAACACTATTTTATTTTGTTGCTCAAATAGTTCCAGTTTTGACCGGTGGGAGTCTTTCAGTTGGCTCCTGTGTCCCTTTGATATAACCCATCATTGTGGGTTTGTTTTTTGATGCTGTTGTTTTTGTGGGGGTTTGGGGGGAGTGTTGTTATTGTTGTTTTGGTTTAGTTTTGAGCACTTCCTTACTTTCCAGCAGTACAAAATGCTACGGGCTCATCTTGTATATTTCCTGTCCAGTTGTAGAATCATCCATTTCTCTAAGAAGCCCTGGTTCCTTTTGTTGGAGAATGGTATTAAGATCAAGATCTGGGCATTAGGTGTGCTCATTTGCTACTGGTGTGTCATTGTTTATAAGTGCTCTCAGCTGTCAGAGCAAGGAGATACATGAGTGTATACTAACTCATGTATATACACATACCTATAAATATCTCTATATGTATCCACTTTTATCTATACTAAGCTAAATATGAGTTCATACTGATGTCTCCAACTCTAATCCATTACCACATGGATTATTCTAGTCTCTTCTCCTGGTTTATTTGTAAACTCCCACTCCAAAAGTGAGAAACCTGGCTCCAACCATCCACCACTCATTTAATTCCAGAATTGTTAACCCACGTCCCCACGGAAAATAACTTTTTAACTAGATTACAGTGCTCATGTACAGTTTCTTTTGCCTTTCGTCTTACACTTATTTCTAAAATTACTTAGGTCAGCTCCTTTTTCTATCACTCTCTTCAGTGAAGTTGTTTCATATATTTGTAATACAGTTAGATTGTTTTGTCAGATTCTGCATTTAATCCTAGAATCCCCTGACCTCCTAAGTGATTTTTTTGATTTTCATATAATAAGGTTTACTCTTGGTGCTATAAAGTTCTATAGGTTTTAACAAATGCATGGTACCATGTATCCACAATTATAGTACCATTCAAAATAGTTTCCCCAATCTAAAAAATCCCCTGTGCTTCTCCTATTGAATCCTATCTCCTCTCCCCTCTAACAACCACTGATAGTTTTACTGTCACTATAGTTTTACCTTTTCCAGAATGTCTTATAGTTGGAATCATACAGTATATAGCCTTTCACTTAGCAATATGCATTTAAATCCATCCATGTCTTTTTGTGGCTTGATAGCTCATTTCTTTTGATCACTGAATAATATTTCATTCTATGGATATACCACAGTTTTTTATCCATCCATCTATTGAAGGACATCTTGGTTGATTCCAGTTTTTGGTGATTATTAATAAAGCTACCATAAATATTCACATGTAGGTTTTTACGTGGACATAAGTTTTCAAAGCAGTCTGGTAAATGCCTAAGAGAGCAAGTGCTGGATTGTATGGTAAGACTATTTTTAGCTTTGTAAGAAACTGCCAGACTATCTCCCACCAGCAATGAAGGAGAGTTCCAGTTGCTCTGCCTCCTTGCCAGCGATTAGTATTGTCAGTTTTTTTGCCACTCTAAAGGATATGTAGTGGTATCACACTGTTGTTTCAATTTGCAATTCCTTTAGGACAAATGACTTTGAGCATCTTTCCACATGCTTATTTGTCATCTGTATATCTTCTTTAGTGCGGGGTTTGTTCAGTGATAACTTTTCAGTGTAGATTATTTTCCTGGGCTCTGGGTATCAGAGTTCATCCTTGATTTTTCCTTTCACTCTAATTTCTGAGGAGTGTTTGGTATGCAGTTTGAATTGGCCTTCTCTAAAAGCTTACACTTTTCCCATCTTGACCTCTAAGCTGCTGCAGCTTGCGATGATAATGATGATGACAATGATCATGATGATCACGCTAATATGTTTTGAGTGCTAACGATGTGCCAGATACTCTGAATGCACTGCATACATTATTTCATTTACTCCTCACAGCAACCCTAAAAGGTAGGTACTATCAGCGTCCCTGTTTTATAAATGAGGAAATTGAGACTTAGGGAACACTAAGAAACTTGCCCAGGTTTATAGTTAGTAACTGACCCACTGTTTGAATCCAAGGAGGAGTCCAAAGCCTGTGATCTTAACCAGTACGGAATATTCATGCTGCCTAGAAACTAATGGCAAAAAAGCTAGAAACAATTTATATTATTTCTCAGTTCTTAAAAATACTTCATTCGAGACACCAAATCAGTCATTTCTGGAAACGGTAAAAAAATTATCACTACATAAGAAACAGGTATGGAACAAACCACTCATCTCCATAACTGATGAGCAGGCACAATAACGTATCTTAATGCTGGAAACGTACTGCTACTGAGCAAGATACAGAGGAAGTTAAGGTACAGAGAAGCATAGTTCTTGCCTCAAGGATGAAATGCTTAGCACAAAGGAAGGTTTCACCCTCTCCAAGTCACAGCATGGTAGGACCACAAGCAGCACAGACCTATGCCTACCAGGTTCCTCAGCTGTAGCAAGTGGCTGCTGTATTCTTTGGTGCTAATTTAGCCATTTCTCCCATTGTCCCTGGAAAAATCTTATGCTGATTCTAGAAATCACAGCAACTAAAATACCTCAGCAAGTGTCACTGGCAAAAGAATGACTCCTCAATGCTCCCAGCCTCCCCACCACCAAGGCCCTGCAGCCGCACAAGTTGGAGCTCAAGATGGAGGGGAAACCACCACCTTCTCAGACACAAACAGCGTATCAGTGCCTCACGGAGGGGAATGCTTCTGGGCTGGAAATCATCATTAGGCTGTCTGAAATCCTCCCTGAGCATTTGCCAGCCACTTCTGTGAAAGGAGCACATGCTGTTAAGAAAGATGCTCCATCTTCTTCAGCTTAAATCTCAGCGCCACTCCACTTGGGCGCTTCGTATCCTGCTGTCACGGGGACTTGTTTTCTTCCTTTAATCTCCTTCTGGAAAGTAAAATTTTGAGTTTAAGCAAAAACTTCCCTTTATCCACAGAGTTCCTGGAAAGAATGTCTTCTATTTCTCCTCTTTCTTTCACACATAACTCTTGAAATCCCTCCTGAACTCATTTCCCATTTAAATACAGGCAAAGTAAGATTTGGACTTCCTGGCTTTCTGGAAAATCAGGCTGTTTACATACAAATCCTGCCAGTTTATTTTGCATTGTTGACACCGCCATTACTTCTTTTACTGGATGATCCTTGAGATCGGCTTTAATCATGTAAAGTTAGCAGATTATTTGAAGATTAAACCTCTTCTGAGCTCCAACTTTGTTGATCATGTCAATCTCATTAGGAAGATGGGTTGTTCTTAATACAAGATTCATCTTTGTATCCCCCACACACAGTAGGTACTCAATAAATGTTTATTGATTTAACTGACTTAATCATCCTGACACACACGGGGTCCTTACTGGGTAAAGCTGTTGAACAATATCTCTTTCACGTGCTGAGAAAATGTTTCAACATAAAAATATAATACAAAAGCAAATAGGACCTATGCATTTACACAAAAGTATAAATCAGATATTCACTGTGATGCACTTTTTCCTTTTTGTTTACACTCCATTTCACAATGTCTGCAATTTACTCCCAAATGCTCCAACATTATGAACATGTGAATAAACTTAAGCTACACTAAAGTGTTTCAGTTACCTTAATCAGGGACTCACACCCCTTGGATGGCTAGCTAACTCTTAATCAGAAAGGCCACACTATTAGTGGCCACTAAAAATGCTTCAAATCTTTTATCTCTGGTCATAACCAGAGGCTTTACTAATTAACATAATGAATGTTAGAGATGAGTTTTCAAAAGTGAAAATAATGGCTTATTATTTACTATAATAGATGTTAAAAATGGAATGTCATTGGAACAATTAGGGATATTCAAGCTACATGAATTGGTTAGAAAATATTACAGAGATACTTCCACCCTTATGTGAAAAGGATGTAGGAACCTAAGAGACCCTTCGCTTCCACCCTCCAAGATGGCATCAAAGTCTGATCTAAACAATCCTGTGTCCAGTCGCATGTTTGGAGGAATCTGGGGAAGAGTTAACTGAATCTTGCTCCTAGAATATTGCTCTATCTGCCTTGAGTAAACCTCTCATGCAGTGTGTGCACAAAGCATTTCTTTGCTGATCACTTGCAACTTCATCAACTTTACAGAACAAGTTGTCTAATAAATGTTTATCTAAAACTTGCCTCTGTGTGTGATGGAATGTGGTCAAGTCTTACTTGCACTGTAACCTGCATGGGGATTGTAGTGGAGAAGCTAACCTTTGTCCACCCCTAACTACTGTAGCTGTTATCTATCAAAAAGAACCTAATAGTCCTACACCACACATTGGCTTAGGACAGTTTGCAACACCCCTGTAAATTGGTTGCTGTTTGCTGCTGCTTTTGTTTTTATTTTATTCTTAGTACTTTATGCTAAGAAAGCTTTAACTATGAAGCAGCCTTTCCTACAGCTGAATATCATTGGTGGAGAACAGATTAGCAACCTCATTAGGGTATAGGACTCTAGCTTGGCCCAGTTAGAGTATTTGGAGTACCAAATAGGATTAAGATATACATGAAAACCTTCTGATACCAAATCTCTTAATGTCAAATTCGTGTGCCCAATACACAGTAAGCCAAACACTGAGACACTGGTGGTTGGAGATAGAGAAAGTTTCATTTGAATTGGCCAAAATGAGAAGGTGGGAGGATAGATTCTCTCAAATCTGCCTTAACAAGAGAGGAAAGCAGGAGGGTTTATAGAGCTTGGCAGGAGGAGTTTCAGAGAAACAATAGGGTAATCTTTCACTCCAGAGAAGCCCTTGGGCAATCTGATTTCTGGGAGTCTAGGGCAGCTGAGGGCTGGCCACAGTGATTGCAACCTCCCCAAATGCATTCTCTTTCTTCCACAAAACAGGCTCACAAGTCCTCAGAACCCTTGAGTCACCCCTCAGGTTAAAGAAGAAAACTTATTGAAAATCCATAGTAACCATCAGGTACCCGACTTCAATTCCAAGTCTTTTTACACAGGCATTTTTTGCCTAGTAACTAAAAGCCACCTCTGCCTCCAGAAGGAAAGAGTGGGAAACACCCATGAAGTCACATCACAGGGGAAGGTATTCACTCCCTATTCCTTAGGATAAAACACAGTTCCTGCCTTTCTCCAATCATTTTACCTCTGTATTTCAGCTTACATTGTTGAAGTCAATGGTCCTTTCCCAAACCAAAATCTGAAGGTCCAGCAAAAAGGAAAAAGATTTTAGTATTCCTTGCCTAGCTAGAAAACCAAGCTGATGTTCACAGACAGTACCCTTTTCCTCAGCCGTCATTTTACGTGATAGCTAAGGCCGTGAATATAGCTTCAGTATTCCCTGTAGCAGTGGCCAATGCTGCTGCTCAAATCTATTTTTAATGAGGCCTAAAAGGGTCTGGTATTAGGAAATAACCCCGGACGTGTAAAGATGTATGAAGTGTAGCACTTCTCTCCATTTTCTTCAAAAGCATAACTTTCCAGAGATTGCAATGCATGCAAAGAATGCATTCCAGGGGTGCCTGGAATGCTTCTCTGTGTGTTCTGGCACAGACTCAGGAGCAGCAGATACTAGAGGCCAGGAGAAAAAGCACAGGCTATGTTACAGGTCATTAAGCAAACGCTCAATGTTTTACCGAAAACCATTCTTGACCTGTTGTTCCAATCAACATTATATTCTAAAAGTGTTCAGGTACCCGACTCAGGACATGATGCATTCCACACAAATTAAGCAGGATGCTAGAAAAAGAGAGGAATGATGCACAGTATTGGGAACTTCTGAATTCTCACTGCCTAATATGATACCTGCAAGCAAGGCATGATCTTCAAAGACAAATAAAACCTCCTGTGCCATGCAGTTTGAATTTGTATTTAAACCTTTATCATCTCTGAGGGAAACCAGATTTTTTTCTACTCTTGAAGAAAATCTGATTTTTGGATATTCTCTCAAAATCTTCTCTTATCCGAATTGCTAAACTATTATTAAAAGATAACTAAATCAATATCACAAATATGTGCTCTTGGGGCTTTTAAATAAGGTACATTGTACCCCAAATATCAACATTCTGGATTATGATTCATTTTACAATGTGTGCAAGCTTAGTTTGTTTTAAATGAACACCATGTCAATTAGTTTTATATCAAAGTGTAAAGCTTTCATTTCTGGATAATCTTTATTTATTCTAGCTTCTCTCTTACAACTTTGAAGAGCAACAATAATGACACAAAGTTATTGGACTTTGAAGTAAATACCAAATGTAATATGCATTACACTGAACACAACGCTATTCACTTCTCTAGTTGTTTATTACAGGATATTTGAGTTGGGCAGAAAAGATTAAAAAATTAACTTTGAATTAACCTGGAATTCAAGTTTAAAAGAATTTAGGGAGACTTTTCCAAGTTGCTGGGAAGCAAGGAATGTGGTTCAATATCTGAGGCTGACTGGAACAACGAGATGAAGACTGCTTCCAAGTAATGGCCATCAAGTGGAGAAGAGACAGACACACAAAGAGAAAGAGAATGAAATAAATTATGGCATAAGGTTATAAACAAAAACAAACAAAAAGAAAACTGAAAGAGCCAGAAAAGGAATAATCACCTCTGAGGAACGGTGGGATGGAGGAAGGGCTCGGGAAAAACCTTCGGAGAAGGGGAGTGAGAAACAGAGCTAATGCTTGTTAAGAGTCTACTAATTGCAGCCCAAGTAGGGCAAGGCTGTCCACTTAAATGGTAAAACAGCCTTCTGAGGATGATAGTTTTACACAGAATAAAGCTGAGGATTGCAGAACATAAATGCTTGAACATCTTTAATTAGACAGCACGCAGCTAGGAAAGAACAGAACAGGACAGAACCCAAATGTGAATGGTTCCTAAGTTCATGCTCTTTTGAGTGAAAACACTTGCTTTCCTGGGATCTGCTGACCACTTTATATACATTAATCCATCTAATCTCATTTAATCCCCACCTAACACCGAGTGCAGTAGACCTTGTTAACTCCCTTTCACAAATGAGGAAAACAAGTCCAAAGCAGCAAATTCACTCGACTGAAATTCCATACTCGATAAGGACCAAGATGCAAACACAGGTCTATCACAGTCTGACTTGAAGACGAGCTTGAAAGCTGAGCAGAACTACAATCCGTGGAGCTGGAAGGAAAGGCACATAGGGCTCCCTCCTCATTCCCTCTACTGATGCCTGCGGGGCACGGGATGTGCAAAGCCAGAACTGAAGCTTTACTGGACTTTTCATTTTCCCAAAGAACATTTACTACATCATCTGACCCTTATCAAAGGGCAGACAGTATAAACTTTATAAGCTGACGGCTACTAGCACAACTTTTCCCTAGAGAACTCCACTCTCCAAAATTCCAGGCCACCATCCAAAATTCCAAATATCCTCTCAGAGAGGGAACTCTGAGGTAAACAGATCCCATCCTCAGAGAGTAACTGAGGAGCCTCTGGCCGTGACTCAGGAGATTAGACACTGCCTTGATTCAGCTCTGCAAAGGCTGCCTGTGGGGCTTCCCATGGCCAAGAGTAGGAAGTGGGCCAGGAAGGAATCAACAACAGCCACCCACATATGTCCATGGAAGAGCTGTGAAGGGAGTGACCGAGGACACCTAGGGAAGGTTCTGGAACACACAGCCAGTCCTCTATATTGGAGCAAACCTTAGTTCTTCCAGGCACAAATTTTCAGCTGTTTCTTAGCAAAAAAGAACTCAGGAATCAACTTTTAATAACATTCTCTCAAGCCAGAATGAGCGACAAAGGTTTTTCCAGCTATATATGGAAACATGTCCTGGCTCTGCCAAGTACCTAAAGGAGACTCTCCAATTCCTCTCTGACGTATGAATCATGATCTAAACAGCAAATTCCAAGCTCAAAACAGTTTCCGAGGGAAGAAAAGAGCGATCAGTTGTCCAAATGTGTGCGTACCTTCTGGAATAGAAGCAGTGGGAAATTGAATGCCACATTTATCCTTGAAGATTAAATATTCCACAAGAGGAACAGCAAAAGTCTCATGTTTTGGCCTTTTTTTAAGTGACGATATTCTACAACTTTACAGACTTTTTTTTTTAAGATTTTATTTTTCCTTTTTCTCCCGAAGCCCCTCTGTACATAGTTGTGGGTCCTTCTAGTTGTGGCATGTGAGATGCCGCCTCAGCATGGCTTGACGAGCGGTGCCATGTCCGCGCCCAGGATTCAAACCGGCAAAACCCTGGGCCAGGAAGCAGACCACACGAACTTAACCACTCAGCCATGGAGCCGGCCCCAACTTTACAGACTTTTAAATAAGCATATTCTTCTCTTGAAACAAAGAGGTCAAGTATTTTTCCAGATTGAGATAAAGTCAAGATAATTATAAGTGATCTTTTATTTAACAAAGTATAATGTATTTTACATGAATTTTCTATTTTTAAATCTAACTTTTTTTAATATAATAGGGCATAGAAAGAGAGAAAAATAACTATTTAGGAGAATATCACCTCTTCTACACTGCAAACATACAGAGTTTTTTAAAGAATTATGACATGTAATGTCTTTAGATGAAGACATGATCTAGAAATGCTTATTCTCTTAATTAATCAAGCTTAAGGTATTTAACACTTATGTTTTCGAAGGCTTGATAAGAAGATATATTAGAAAGTCTGGCTATTGTAAACATGTTAAATGAGGAACTGGTAACCTTGATCCCAAGGAAGAGAACATTTGAGAATAAATATCTTCTGAGACATGGAAGAGAAAGTGGACTTGCGATGCAAAGCCCCAAAAGCAAAAAAAGGACTAACTGGAGAGAGCTTAGGAGGAAGGCATATTCGGCATCAATGTAAGAAAGAACTTCTGAACTATTTTAGCTGTTCAAAGATAGAATGGGTAATTCATTCTCTATTGCTAGAAATATTTAAGCAAAAGTGAATAACATCTGGAAGGATTCTTTAATATATTTACAAATAAATAGTAAACCCCTATTCCAATTTTGGCCAGCTCTAATACTTGAGATGCTCTTTCTTTATCTCCAAATAGATGTTCTATGGGTTGCTCAAATTGTCATCCAAAACTGAATCATTATTTTCTCTCCTAAGCCTCATGCCGATCTTTGCTATCTCAGTAAATGGCACCACCATCCACCCACTGAACAAGCACAAAACCTAAGCAACATCCTATGCACATTCCTCTTCCTCATCCCAAATGTGCGATCACTCCCCAAGTCCTATCCATTCTCCCTCTCAAATATTTCTTACATCAGATGATAGGTTAAAACAGATGACCCTCTTGTACTAGAGCAGTGGCTCTCAACTTAACTGCCCACGAGACTCCCCTGGAGAGCTTTTAAAAATTTAATATGATTTTAATATGCCCAGACTGTATCCCAGGTCAATTAAATCGAAATCTCTGAGGGATAGACTAGGCATAATTTTTAAAGCTCTCAGGTGATTCCAGTGTGCAGCTTTAACTGAGAACCACTGAAAAAGAGGCAAAAAGGTCAAATAGGAAAGTAGTGATGTAATCAAAGTAAGAAATTATAGACTAGAGCAGTTGCAGTTAGGATGGAAATCTGAAAAACATCTTGAGATAATTGAGAGAGATACTGGAGCATGGTGCCAACCTCTCATGGCAAAACCCCAGTTCTTTTCATTCCATGCCATCGTCAGAGATTAAAACTCACAAGCCGGTCATCCCACAGAGGTGACCAGATGAGGTATGTGGATGGATCAGCTCAAGCTTCTCACTATCCCTGGGGAACAACCTACAGGGAGCCAGGCAAATCATCTACAGATGTACGGGAAAAAATCGGAGCATTTGTGTAAGTAGATCACAAAATGCTTTTCATATAGAGTCACCAAAGTCAAGCCCTGAAAAATTAGATTCTAAAAAAGTTTTGGGTACCTAGAAAGCAAGGAAATGTATCCATCTAAATCATAATCTAATATCTAACATTCACATATCTAATATTCACAAAGATTAGAATTAGTTATGCTTTTGATTGTTGACCAAATATTATGCTTGAGATTGATCTTTTTTATTAATTATATGCCACAAACAAAATTTTTCTTTAAAAAAAATTTCTCCAATTAATATATTCCAAAAAACTTATGGTACTGTCATATGCATTTAGTTGAAAGACAAAATCACTGTTAGACCAATAGACCTTGCCATTTCTAGAAACAGCCCTCATTTACCACAGCAATTTCCTCAGGAAGAGAGGTGGGAGTAGAAAGCCACTAAACTCCTACACTTGTCTGTCAGCCCATGACGTTCTCTGCTCTGGCACAAGAAACCCAAGAAGAGGCCATGAAGTGAATGAGAGTCAGATACTGCAGGCACTCCACTCTGGCTTCCTGGACCTCTCAGCATATTGCCAAGAATAAACCCAAGGAGAAATTTTGCTTAGTAACTATTCATTAAGCAAACTTTGGCTGTCTTCTTCCAAACTTTTAATACTAGAGAAATGAAATGAAACTATCTAAGAATAACTTTTTAAACCCTACAAAAAGAATATAAATACCTGATGTCAAACCATAAAGAAAAACAGAGGAAAAAAGAACACTAAATCCAGGTGTAGATGCCTCTGGGGTGGAGAGGAAAAGAGAAGGGATTGGAGAGGGGCATGCACAGCGCTTCCAATGAAACGGTAGCATTCTCCTCTTAAACTGACTCCTGACGTCACACAGATGTTCACTTTATTGTTATTCTTTATGCCTTCTACATACCTAATGAAGATTCTTTTGTAATTATTTAATAATTAAAATAATTTTTTTAAAAAAATTTCAATGGAGAAGAAAGGAAAATATCTAGATTTCTGTCCCAAGCTTGCCTTGTGTAACCTTTAGCCAGACACTTATCTGAGATTTAATAAAATACAGTCATTGGACTAGAGCAAAGATCACCAAACTATGGCTCACCACATGCGTTTATAATAAAGATTTATTTGAACATAACCAATCCCATTCGTTTGCATAATTTCTGTGTTTGCTTTTGTGTTAAAACAGTAGCTAGTGTTAAGAACTTGCAATAGAGACTGTATGGCTTATAAATCCTAAAATATTTGCTATCTGATCCTTTAAGAAAAGACTCCCAATCCTGAGCTAGAGAATTATTATGACTTCTCCTAACTAAGAAAGACTCATGTTAAGAAAAATATTGTATCCAAATATGCTAACACAAGTTGGCCCACTAATGGACCAAAATTTCTTTTTGGTATTCCATAAATCATTTGTTTAGGTTAACTGTCTCACAGCCTGTAAAATCTCATGAACCATGTCAACAGATTTTAGACACGAATTTTGTGCAAAATGCAACTTCCTCTAGATCAATAGTAACAGGAGTGCAAAATCAGCAATTTCATGTTCTGGATGCTAAGATCTGTCTCTGAAACTAATCTGAAATCCTGGTTAGGAAATCTCAAAACCTAAAACACCTCCTCTTGCAAAGGGTCAGTGTTCACTTAGAGAATCAGAGAGGTTCATTCCCACGACTCAATCCAACGTTTCCCCAAGGATTATCTCAAGATTTTCAGTCTCTTAGCACACGTATGTATGTACACGGAAAAGCTTGGCATTCGCCATTTTTAAAAGCCCAGGGTGGTAAGTCCATCCTGCTCGTCATCCCAGCAAGTTCATTTTTATATCTGTGCAAATAATCCTTCAGCCTACAAAACTATTGGGGAGCTTCCTCTGCCAGAGATAAACAACAGGGATATATTGTCTAGGCAAACTTGCTCTGTATAACCTTAACTCCTTGTTCTCTTCTAAACCCTCATGCGATACCAATGATACAATGTTGCATTCACACTTGAGACCGACAGCTGCCAACCCCAAACGTGCCATGCTACCTAAAGTCCAATAATTACCGATATTACCCCTTCATCCTTGGACGATCAAGTGGCATGAATGACCAGAAACCATTTTGAATGTCTAACTTCCAATTATGCAAAACCCACGAAAGTAACTGAAGATAAGACATTGTCTGGAACTATCCATCTCAGGATCTACAGATCCACAAGAGCAGCAGACCAAGAGTGCTCTTTCTTGGTTACCAGGATAGCTGGATACCAGGCCTACAAAAACAGTATGATAGCAAAGAAAAAGGGGCCATTCGGTAGACCCCAATAGTCTCCTGAGCCACAGCCAGGATGCTGTCCTTGTTTGACACACAGTGCTTCTGTTACGATCTTTCAACTGAAAACAATAAATCTCTTCTTTTTTTTTCCTTTAAAAAGAGACGTTTATAAACTCTTATAAGAGTTCACTTGATTTCCTTTATAGCCTGCATTATCATGTTCACAGATCAAAGTTACATATTTAATGAGAAATGCTTAACTTAGAAAATTATTTTTGGTATATAGGTCTTTGGGGGATTTTGACTTTTGCCAAGAAAGAACACTTGGAGTTGAAATCAGAGGACCTGGATTCTAGTTTCCTGAATCAAACTGTCACCATGGACAAGGCCATAACCTCTCAAGACATATATCTCTGAAATAAAGTTCTTGGAATAAGTGGATCTGAAGATAACTTCCATCCCCCTCCTTCTCAACAGATGACCTTGCCCCCTAATCTAATGAGCTGGAAGCTATGAACGAATCTCCTCCACTCCTCTACCTCACATTGTTCTGTATATTCAGTCTTTGTTTCTCTCTCTAAATTGGCGGTATCCTTCCTTATCACTGGCAAATTTTCCACCCTGGCTCTCGACTTCATTTCCTTCTGCCTCTTTTGCAACATTGCTGTTGCATTAACATGACCCATAATTTTCCACCTCCATGTATCTGCTCATATAGATTGCCTATCCATTCATCAGAAAATCTTGTTCAAGATCCAGCACAAACACTACTTCCTGCCTCTTGCCTTTTCTGCATCTTGACTAGGAGCCGTCCCTTTGTCAGCTTTTATTTTATTCATTTACTATAGTACTCACCTGTATTGCAGTGGTAGCTTATTTGCCTTATCCCTTCTGCTAGATTATAAACTGCTTATTACTTAGTCTTGTACACCTTATAATGTCTCACATATAAGCATTCAACCTGTGCTGAGTAATAATGTAATGATGAATAAAATAGATTGAAATGCTCCTCACATATTGAATGCAGATTCTGATTAGTAAAAGCTTAATTTCTATCATCTATAGTCCCCACCAAGAAAGGGGTACACTTTAGAAACACGTATCTTTATGATTGAACAAACTACCTGCTATTCACAGATTCAATCTCGAAAGACATCAGTTCTCAATGTATATGTATCTAATTCATTTTTCTGTTTCTCTAGTTTAGAGACTTTTTTTCAAAATTCCAGCTGGTAAAGTTGTGGAAGACAGAGGATGGCAATGGGGGGTTAAAAAAAAAAAAAAACAATGTTTACAATCTTTGGAGAAAAATCACTGTAGCTGTGAAAACTTTGGGGGTGGGGACAGGATGTCCACTTCAACCACCTTTCTCTTACACCTTCAAGCAAGCATCCTCCAGAAAACCCCTTAGGTTTTACTGGTGGTCAGAAGTTGTTTTTTTATTTGAAAACTGTTATCTATGACAACACTTTTACTTTGTAAGCAACCAATAAATACATTAATTGAGAGGAAAATAAAAACTTACCAATAAGAGCACAGGAGACTAAGAGGCAGTAATAAAAACTGAAATGAGATGCCAATCACTCAATTTATGTTGCCCAGATTCTTCAGGGATTTTGCACCAGAGCTAAGTTAGACAATGATCCTAAGGTCCAAGGATGGTTTGTTCTTTCACAGATGGAGATGCTGTTCCATAGCATCTTCTGTACTCAGATATTTCTGAGTATTTGTACTCTTGGACAATGTATTCAAATGAATAACATTAAATTGCCTGCCCCATTCCTTTTTCTTTTCTTAATTTCCCCAACTAAGATTTATTTTATTTCCTCCAAGAGTCCATTCCATTTAACATCAATCACTATTTGTCTGATTCCTCTTATGAAAGCAATCTCGATCTTTAGATAGATTTCCCCTAAACATAGAATTTAATCTGTCCTACTTAACACATTCTAAAACATTCCTCTGCAAAGTCAGTAAACTCTTTTGCATTGATTTATTTACTTAGTGAATATATTTATTGACCACTATGTGTCATTCACTATTCTAGGTGCTGAGAACATAGCAGTGATCAAACCACACAAATTCTTGCTCATAAGGAGCATATACTTTAGTGAGATAGACATATAACAGACACATGTATGTCAGGAGGTGTTAAATGCTATAAAGAAAAGTGAAGCAGGGTAAGGAAGCAGAAAGTGCTGGGGAGAAAGCACTATTTTGGGTAGCATGGTGAAGGGTGAAGTGAGGGAGACAATTTTACAAAAATCTAGAAGAAGAACATTGTTGGGAGAAAGAACTTAAGTGCCAAGGCCCTGAGGCAGGAGCCTGCTTGGTCTGGGCAAGGACTAGCAATGGATCATTAGGAAACGCTATAGCTCATCAAATTACATCAACTAAAGATTTCATTTAATTAAGGCTCATAAACTTTATACTATTTTTTTAAATTACTTTTCCAATAAAAATGGCCATATAAAGTACAAAATAATCTAAACTACACTATCCCCGTGAATTAATTATTGCTGAGTACTAGCAAGCATTCAGATAGTTCTAGATGGACAAAACCAGATCCTGGATCTAAAGCATCCGAGATGTTGATGCCCGACTTCGTGTGATAGTAATTCAGTTCCTCCAAAGTCTTGTTCTTACTCTTCGCCTTAGTCTGTCTCAGTAAATGAAGTGACAACCTAAATGTATACAAATTACTAGATAGGTGTCTAAGAATTCTTCATCATGCTTATCACCACTAACATTATATTTATTTATATGTTGTGTTTCTCCTCCACTAAAACATAAGCACCATGAAAGCAACGGGTCTGTTTTGTTTAACACTCTATCCTCAGCAGCTAGAAAACAGTACCTGAGCTGTTTATCAGACACTCAATAAACATTTGTTGAAATAATGTATGATTCTTAAAGGAATTGAATTAAGCCTAAAATTACTAAAGTGATAGCCAAAACACTTAAGTTGGCATTTAAAATAAGAAGCATGTCAGGGAGCTAGATGTCTGCCAGCGTGAATCCCATGGTGCAGGGTAGGGGAAAGAGGTAATGAGAAGGCCCTGGGAGCCACGGAGGTAATGGGAAGACCAGACAAGTGAAGTGCCATGGGTTCTCCCACAGGCTTCTCACTCATCAGGCCCTGGCTTGAGTGCCTCAGTAAACAGCACCTTATCAACTAGAATAAAAAAGACAAAATGAGGTATATAATGAGTTCAGTTGTGAACAGATTGAGTCTTGATGCCTACACAACATCAGGTGTAAAGAAAAATATGTTGGTCTCACAGCATGTAATTAGTACTAGAAGCTACTGGGAAAAAATGAGATGTGTTCTTTTCAAGAGCAAGTGAAATTCAAATTGTTATATGAAATCTGCCAATTTTTTTAAGTTGGCAACTCACTAAAAATTTTTTTTTAATTCTGTTCCAGCCAAAAAGCTCAATAGCATACTGGTTTGACATACAGGACACCAGTTTACAATCCCTGAAAAGGTAAAGGAGAAAAAATGGATCAGGAACAGAAATCTAGGGAATAATTTAAAGGGCAAGAAATTAGGTCAATGGTCAGAGAGAACAGTCAGAAAGTTGGGAAGAGAATCAAAAGAAAGTGTGGTGTTAGAGTATTCAAGGAAAGAGAGAGTTTAAAGAAGGGAATAATTAACAGTTTCAAATATTACAAAGCATAAACAAGAGCAGGACCAAAAAATTCTTTGGACTTGTTAAAAAGGTCACCGGAGATCTTTGCCAATGCAATTTTACCAAAGTAATAGAAGCAAAAGCTTGATTTTCATGGAGACTCTGTTTTGCTCAACCCCATATTCTCAGTGCCTAGAAAAACGGTCCCTGAGCTGTCCACTAGACACTCAATAAATATTGAAGAGCAAACAGGAATACGAAAAAGGAGATAGAAATGTGCTGTGTTATTTTGGTCAGAGGCGATGGTGGTGTGGTGATGACAATAACAAAACCGGTAATATTCCGTGAGTCCTTAAGGGACGGCAGGCACTGTACTGAATGCTCTGCAGTACACTATGTAGAATGCCCAACTTTATGAAGCAGATACTATCATTATCCTTATGTTACTGTTTAGAAAACAGAGACTGAGAGAGGTAAACGTGACCAATTTTTTAGTGCCAGAACTCAGATTTGAACCCAGGATGTTTGAGTCAAAGAACAAGGAAACACACGCACACAAAATCCCATTTTAATAAGTTATAGATATTATGAGAAATGTCCCATCAGGAACATGAAACAGGAACAGAGCACAAATTTAGGGATAAACAGTTACTTCTCAGATGGAAGAAGGGCAAAACATAAGGGTTCTTGGAGTGATACCAAAATCAGCCTCGCTGTACATTTTATAAATGGACTAGAAGAGACTGAGTAATCTGATGTTTCAAATTTTGCAAATGACACAGTAAGCATCTCTCGGGTGTGAAATGCCAATGTGACAAAAATAAAACAAAGTATACTTAGAGAGTGACAAGCTCTAAGTTCACATAACCCAAGAATGGGATCTGGCAACTCCAGGAAGCAGGTAGGTATCTCTCCAATTTCCATTTCAGTACTACTTTCCTGTTTTACAGTGTCCCACTGTCCTCTGATCTATCGAGGCCCTTGGGCCTGGTAACCTATCCCAGGACCAGGACAAAGCTAACTAACACTAAAGGCCCCAAGGACCCACCAAGCCAGCCAAGAACTGAAATTTGACCAAATCAAAGGCTTGGTGTTCAGGATAGGATATCAAGCCCTGTCAGGCCTAGTCCTAAGGAGCAAATGCCAGAACACTGCAGCTGAGCTGTGCCTCCTCAAAGCGGACACGAGCATTTCAGCTAAAGTGCCTGTTGCTCTATATTGGAGATGGTGAACGCTCGTTACTACAACATGTGGCACAAACTGAAAACACAAACACACTTAACAGCTTCTTAAATGAATCTAAATGGGACTCAAGGTAAACTAGGGCCACTTCTAGGATGACAAAGACGACCAGCCTCAGCTTCCATGACATGCTTCTTGAGGCAATGTTGCACAGTATATGCAATACTGGAACTAAATGGATCACAGGCCTGAAGGGTATGAAAGTTCTCATAGAAAATTTTAAGTAGCTACCAAACCTCAGAATAACAAATTTGCCTCCTAATACTTTTAAATTTATAATGCACATTCACCTAACATCCAGAAACCAACAATGCTTATGTTTTGTTACTAAAGAAAATACAGCATTAGAAAATTTTTCAGAAACAAATAAATACCTCTGTTGAATTTAAGGCAAAACTAATGATAATTTTTGTTCTTATCTCATTTAATCCACATCAAAAAAATACAGGAGGTAAGTACTATTATTATTCTATTACAGATAAGGAAACTTCGGCTTTGAGAAGTTATGTGACTTAGCTAAGAGCACATGGCTATTAGCTGGTGGAGCAGGTACTCAAACTCTGGGCAGTTTGACCCCAAAAACCACAATCTGAACCACAAGACTCTATATCGCCTCCATTGTCTTTAACAAAAATAAAACTTCATTATAATGTATGTCCTTACACACTAATCTGCAAATCCACCCATGTCAAACCAAATCCTCTAATCCAGAACAAATAGATACTACACATAACAGAATTAAACAAAAAAAATGGGTCATAGTCCTGGCCCAAAAAGTATCATTATGAAAATGTTCAACTATACTTTGCAGCTTAATCAGAAAATACTAAAAGTAATATACAGTTTTTCAAATGAAAACGGCATGTCCATCTTAAATCCCAAATCTTAAATTTAGGGGTTTTTGTTTCCTTTCCATCAGCTCTCAAATACATGGAGTGGTTTCATGACAGAAGAGTGCTGTCAGAGAGTCATCAGAGGTCATGTGGAACTGTTCTCAGAGGTAACATTTCCATGTAAACCAAGATCAACTACCCTGTGGAGACAAAAATTTCCACCTGGAAAAAAGTCACCCATGAAAGGAAAACAAACTCAAAGCTGTTTTAACATTTTAACTAAATTATATGTAAACGAAGGCCACCAAACATTAAGCAGCAAAAGTGGTGGATTGTAGAAAATGAGGCTGGAAGCAGACAGATGTGTAAAAACCACATGGATATGCAACTCGATATGCCTGATGTTAAGTGCCATTCTCACATTTTACACTTCTACCATTTAAAAAAGCCATTTCAAACTGTGTAATATTGGGAATAGTCTTTATCTTTTAGAGTCACATACTGAAATATTTATGAATGAAACGACATGACTTACTTCAAAATAATCCATACTGGGAAAAGAAGGAAGTGGAAGGAGGAGTTGGTGAAACCAGGCAGACCACGAGTTGTGAATGGTTGAAGCTGGGGGGAGATTCATGAGCGTTCACTATGCAATTCTCTTGATGTTTTATTTATACTATTCTACTTACTTATGCATAGATCTGATGCATCTCATAAAGAAATTTTTTTAAAAAATCTGTTTAAGAGCTTTTAAAGTACATATTGCATTTGTGTTAATTTTGGTATATATTCATACACCGGATAAAATAATCTCTGCCAATAATTTAAAATTCAGAGTATGAGCAGGATGCAAATGCCTCCACTAAATAGTGTACAGTTTATAATCTGCCTCATTTAGTTCAGTGAAAGCCTGGGGACAACTAGACAACAAAGTCATAGGTTTCATTTTCTTAAGACCTAGTTTGATTTCTTCTATTACTCGGATTTATCATTTTAATCTCAACTCGTCATTTCAAAAATGCATTTTGGCCTATAAAATGAAGGGTGACATATAATCCTTGAATGAGGACAGCAATTACTGAAAAAAAAGACCTCATTATATGTGACAGTATCCCCAAAAGATGATCAATTCAGTAGGAAGTGCAGGGTATACTTCCAATAAGCTTTAAAACCACCATGCCTTAGAGTTTCACAATGTGTTTCCTTCTCCTCAAGCCTTCTCACTCTAGGCCCATATTTCACACATTAATTTTGGTTCTCATGATCATTCTATGACACCAAACTGCAAAGTTCCAAACTTGGCTTCTACTATATACAAATGGCCTTTGTAAGGTGAAACTCAACTTATCACTGAAGCACTTCTTGGTTGTTTATCAAATTTGTGCAAAAAACTGTTTTCAAAGTATACTGTTGAAAGTAGGGGCCGGCCCCATGGCCAAGTGGTTAAGTTCATGCACTCCACTTCGGCGGCCCAGGGTTTCGCCAGTTCAGATCCCGGGCAAGGACATGGCACCATTCATCAGGCCAGGCTGAGGCAGCATCCCACATGCCACAACTAGAAGGACCCACAACTAAAATATACAACTATGTCCTGGGGGGCTTTGGGGAGAAGAAGAAGAAGATTGGCAACAGATGTTAGCTCAGGTGCCAATCTTTAAAAAAAAAAATTAAAAACAAAGTAAATATGATTAAATTTTCTAAAGTGTTCATTGGAACTAGCAAACCAAAGGGATGGTAGCATTTAATTATAATTTACAACCTGCTTTATAAATATCACAAAACCAACTGTCTCAGAAAGTAGCCCCCATTGACTTCATTAAGAATTACATGAATTTCTATATATGAAAATTTGGTTACATATACATGAAGAATATACAACAAAAAGAAAAATTAAAATGATCTTTGATTTACCTATAGTCATTTAGATTCACACATACAAATTAGCGTTTTCCTTTCAAAATGACCTTACAATAGCACTTTTTACTTCCTCTGACTCCGGATAACTTACTGGGGTGGGATGAAGGGGAAAGGAGGGTAGGGGACGGCAATGGATTCCATTTTGAGGCAGAACTTTTATCCTGGGTCGAGAGTATCCTTTCTCCAAAGTGATAACTTAATGATCATTTAATTAGATACTTGCCTTTCTTTCATTAGACAGGATTACTGTGGATTTAATCAGAAGGGAAGTCCACTGGGCCAAAGTTTCTAAATTACTTCCCCTTTCCGTAAGAAACAAAAACTAAACCTTTCTATCAAGGGAAACAAACTGCTTCCAAGTTCAACAAGCCAGGGTGTTGTAGAGGAAGCAAGGAACTACAGAGAGAAAGGGGAGCCGAGACACAGCACACTCCTTCTCTAACCCAGCTCTGCGGTGCTGCCAGTCACACGTCGCATCATGAATCCTCCAGCTCTGAGGTGAGCACCGTTACCGACACTTCAAAAACCAGAAGACTGTGGTTCAGAAGGTGATCCGGGATCGTAACACAAGTCCATCTGACTCCAGAACTGTGCTGCCTGCTCCCTTCACCTGGGAGAGTCACATGTGTCATCATTTTGCTACAACTTAAAGTAGCTCCATGAATAGGCCTGCGCTTCTTCATAAGAACACTCAGCTCTAGGCAAACACAGAATCCAAGGCCTGCTGATCCTACACCCCGTTCTTAGAGACAACAAGCACATTTTAATTCCTTCTCTTTACTAATTTACAAGCATGCAGAAAACCAATGTTTACAAAGGATGATAAAGTAGGCATGTAACTATCTCACAAATAATCTCATGAAATAGATATGCTGGGAAAGAACTACTGAGCAAAACTACTCCCACCTCCCTCCCCCCATGTAATGACGCCAAAATAAATGACATGGGAGTTATTTAAATTTGACTTTCTCAGGAGGTAATCAGAAAAAGCTACCCAGCACTCAGAAGCAATAATCACAAACTTCCTACAATGGCAGGAATGTTTAGGGATGTTCACTGGATGTTTATCCAATACTGTTTGCTCCAAATGGAATTACAGTAAGGCTGTGACAGACACTGCAGGCTGGCTCACCCAACACCCACTCCCGACCACCTTTCTCCCTTGCCTACCTCTATTTTTAAGGTTGAAAAAGCCAAATATTGACTTTCTCTGCCTCTTTTGTGGGGAGGAGAGAGGGGACTCACGGACATGTGCCAACTCTGGCCAACACAACTTCTATAGAAGTCAGCTGGTGGAATTTCTGGGCAGCTATTTGTTTTCCTGATAAGAGAGACAGATAAAGGTAGCATCTCTCCTACTGCACACGCACTCCATACCCTTTCTGCCCAAAACTGGGGCAGCCA
The DNA here is from genome assembly GCF_041296265.1 of Equus caballus. NCBI lineage: Eukaryota > Metazoa > Chordata > Mammalia > Perissodactyla > Equidae > Equus > Equus caballus. Next base: position 73,818,536 of record NC_091701.1, on the reverse strand, counting down.
TCTTGTAACTATGAGGATGAAAGTCAATGAGTATAAGAAAGGCAGAGCGAAAAGTCAGAAAGAGCCTGGGTCAGTGAGCAGCAGAACCAGGACCAGCAAATGCATACTTCCAGGCTCCTAGTTACATGAAAATATTGAACGTCATTTGTTTAAGCTGCTTTGAGTCAAGCTTTCTGTTGTTTGAAGTTGAACATTTCCCTAACAGATACAATGTCACCTAAAGTCCAGCTAACTAGAGCATTTAAGTCCTATCTTACTTTCTGAATTTGGCACGCTGTGATGGATAACACACTGGACTCTAAACCAGGCATTGACAATTACTGCTTTTGACCTTAGGCAAATCATTTCACCCCTCCGAGCCTCAGTCTCCACACATTTGTAAAATGCGGATAATCATGCGTGTCCTGCCTACCTCACATGATGTTATGAGGGTCAAATCAAGGACCTGACTCTGAATAAACCCTAATGTGCTACATGAATGTAACAGTTGCATGCTATTTGTATGTATTTAGTTGCCACCTCTCTCACCCCTAAATCCTACAGCAAACATACGATGGGCCTCAGTTGATGGAAGAACATTCAATAAGATACTACTTAACGGGTTTTTAAATTGTTCTTCCCTATAAGATACTTATGCTTCCTTTCTAGTCAACATAAAATCTGTATACCAGGAGGAGTTCAAGTTCAATGAGAGGGAGGATAAGTGTAGTAAAGGCAAACAAAAAGGTACTCTAAAGTTACGGATATTCTAAAGCATACTTTTTAATTCATCTGTTGGTTGGTTGTATTTGACTAAGGAACAACTATAGCAAGAAATACGTAATTGTGGCTTTATGACACAATACACTGAACCAATGCCAAACCTCTTCTTCTGTGAAAGCTCCTTCTACTTAATAGCATTTTCCAGTTCTTTGAAAATGCTTAAGATTAAACGCAAAAATTGACTGAGTTACATACATACATAGGAGGGCTTCGCATCAAAGCTTTCACATAGTAAATCATGAATAAAAAGGATGTTACTTGCACAGAGAAAGGGATCAATTGAAATATAACTTTGTTGGGGTATTAACATAGCAGATTTGCAAAGTGAGCTTACTGAAGTCCTGAGATCATAGGGCACATTCACACGTGAAAAATAAAATAGAGATGCTCATTTAAGCCAAAACCCTCTACTAGTACATCTTCTATGCTGGTGTAATCCACAGATCATGACTGTCAACATCACCTGGGAGATTGCTAGAAAAGCAGAATGTCAGCCCCCTTCGTCAGACTTAACTGAATAGGAATCTATACTTTAACAAGATTCCAGGTGCTTCATAGGCACATTCAAGTTTGAGAAGCACTGATCCCTGCCCAGCCAGCATTTAGTTCTGATTTATTGATGATGAAAATAACAGCAAACCAAGAAGAGTTAATTACCTCAACACAAGAGGCTTGGAAAACACTTCCATAATTAGTTTACCTAATACACGGTCCTAATCATGATACTCAAAACCTTCAATGACTTCCTATCATCTACCAAATAAACTCTAAAGTCCTTAGTTTGATAGCCAAGGTCCTCCATCTTCTGGCAGCAAACCCTTTTCCAATTCAGTGTTCCACCCTAGCCCCTTCATGTGCCCCATTGCCTATTTCTCAAAGCGTAAAGAGCAGACCACCTGCAACAGAACCACCTGGAGCCCCACCCTTGACCTTCTAAATCACGTTCTCTAGGAAATAAAGCTGAGGAGGAATGATCATAATCAGCTCTCCCAGGTGATTCTTGGTAAAGAATCACCCATCCTTTCAGACTAAGTCTCTCATCCTTGATCAAGTTTCTCCCAATGTGCCCAAACAGACAGGCTTACTCCATCCTTAGTGCCAACACTGGCCCCATCCACAGCTCTGTTGTTATCCACCTCACACAGTATTGCAATTACATATTTCCATGCCTGTTCCTTCTCTGAGTCCGTGAACGCAGGACATGTGTACTATGTATCTGTGTAGCCCCAACTTCTAGCACATTGTCTGGCAGAGTAAATGTTCAATATATGCCAATTTACTGCAGCACTGCTTATGCTACGAAAAAAGAAACTAAAACAATCTTACACTCCATCTTTTGGAAACTACCTAAATTAATTACAGTACAACCATTCAGTGGAATACTAGGCATTCATTAAAAACGATGACTGATTATTTACTGATTGGAAGGATATCCAGGATATATTGCAAAAAAAAAGCAAATTGCAAACATAAGTATAAAATGATCTTGAAGAATCTACACCAAAACATTAACAATGATAATCTCTGAGTGGTGGTATTTTGAATGACATTATTCTCTTCTTTATGTCTGTTATTTGAATTTTTTACAATAAGCATGTATAACTTTTAAAAATTTTAAAGCTATTCCTATTTTAAATGGAATATGGAATGAATGTTGTTACAGTAAATGATAGCTTCACTTATTCAGCTTCTAAGGACAGGGATTTCCAAAGGTTGGCAGTGATCCAAAGGTTGGCAATGAACCAACAGTTGGCCATGTTGTTGCTAAGAAGGAGAGAATAGGAAATGGGTAGTCCTTAGAAACTGGCTCTCACTAATGTACCTCCTATTGTCCGGGATTTAGAAAAATATTAAATGTCCCTTAATATCTTATTACACAACACTTTACTAATAAAAACTGTGGCTTCCAGTGGAAACAATTTTGACAATATCAGTTAGTCTCAGTATAAAGAAATGATCTATTGTCAATTTTTTCAGTTATAAAAATCAGCCTCCAACTTCATCTCATTTCCCCTGTTGGCTCTTCTCTCGCTTTTGTAACATGCATTTGGTAAATACTGTCTTTTACTCTATTTAGCACAATACCCAAACTGGATGTGCTAGCTGATGTCAATGACTTTCAGTTACTATCACCAAATTGGGGCATTGCTTCTGCTCTGAGAAGGATGAGTGGGGAGGATAAAAGATGCCTCCAGCCTTTTCTCTTCTGCTGTAAGGGAAACCTACAAGTAAAATTCATTTCAATTAATATTTTACATGAAATGAAGATAGTTTGAAGAAAAATAACTAAAATACATTAAAATCACACCTCCAACAACAGGAGGAACACATCAATTAATCTGGTATTTTTGTCATTAATTTCAACATTCAATCTAAAGCAAAAATAAAACAAAGATTTGCAAAGAGAAAACATAGAAATAATTTTATTAGTCACTACTAGGATTTTATTATAGTTTGGACCAATTTTGAATGCTTTAAATATATATTCTGCTTGAATAATATCAACAAAAAATATGTATTATTACAGTATTATTCTATGTATGTATTATAATATTATATGTACTGTTAATAAGTCAAACATATTTCCTACTTGGGTTCTCCTAGAATGTCCTTACTACATGAAAACATAAAGTAAACAGAGGGGAAAAAAAACTTTAAAAGCCTTGATAGGATATTAAAATTCAGTGTAAATTGAAATATAAGAATTTTTAAAGCCAGGGTTTTTTTTAACCTGGCTCAAAATAATCTGTCCAAAAAGGTAAAAATGTGACTATGACTTATTACCCACTAGGTTCAAGAAACACGGCTGCTCATTTGACAAGTTTAGAAGTATAGCTATTGTCATCAACCCCCAATGTGTAGATGTGCAACCTGGGCATCCAAAACGTCACAGGATGGTGGAAGGGGCTCTAAGCCAAGAGGGAGCAGACAAAAGTTCTTGCCCTTTGTTCTGCAGGGACCACATGACTCCAGTCACTCTGCTTCTCAGAATTTCTGACTTCCTCATCTGTAAACGTAGGCTTGAGCTAAATTATCTCTAGGTTCTTTCCAAGTCAAAAATTTTTAAAGCTCTAATTTTACACATTTTCTCCACACATACACAACTGAAAACATCATATTTTTATAATCTATGAAAACTGAAAATAAAAGAACTGCGGTTTAGCAGATTTTTTCCAATAAAATTTTGAAAAAGGAAAGAAAACATAAACCTATCATTTTAACATAATTATTTCACTTTTAAATATTTGCATCATCCTTTATTATTCATTAAACCATACCTTTTTTTCCAGTCCCATGACTAGAAAGAAATTTGTCTTTCCTAACTATTGAATCAACAGGAATCATGAGACAAGCTAAAGGCAAAAAAAAAATCTGAGATATAGTAATAATAACTTTGTCTTTGAAAAAAATAGCTGGAGGCAGAAATTCAAATTTCCCCAAAATATTATATTCCCATGTACAAGATAGATCAGTTACCAAATCAGTAATAAAAACTAATATTCACTTATGTCTATGTATAGAGCACTTTCACATGCACGATGTTACTACGTCTTCATGACTCTATGAGGAAGTATTGGAATCATCTCCACTCTGTAGCTGAGGAAACTGAGACTCCCTGACATTAAGTAATAGTCCAAGGTCATAAGGCTAGAAAGCACCAGATCCATGACTCAACCTCCTGACCTTTTCCTGAGTCTCGGCTCTCATCCACCAGTTCATAAATCTTTAACGTTTCAAATAAAGCATGTTTTTACCTAATCTAAAGTAAATAATTGCTCATAAACAATTACTTGGGAAAAAATATTTAAAATACATGACATAAAAGGAGTAATTTCCTATCCTTAATATATCTTGTGTCCTTACAAATTAAAAGAAGAAAAAGACCAACACTCAATGGAAAATTAGGAGAGAAAGATAACAAGAGAGTTTACAAAAAATTCAACGCGAATTCCTTTGAAACACTTGGGGAAAAAATGCTCAATCTCAATTAAATAACTGCAAGTAAAATTAAACTTTTTTTCTCACTATCTTATTAACAAAAGTTTAAAATTGTTCATATGCTGAATTGACCATGACGGGGAAAAAGTTACTCTCCTACACCGTCAGTGGAGAAGGTACTGGTTAAAACCTCCTCGAAGAGCAATTTTATAGTATTTAGCAGAACCAAAAACAAATATCCTTCGACACAGCAATTCCACTCCTAGGAATTTATTTTATTTATGTGGGCAAATGAAAAGAATGCCCATCACGTAAAGGATGTTTGTTTGTTAAGCATCTGTTATTACAGCAAAATCCTGAAGACAACTCAAATGTCTACCCATGGGAAGTAATTAAACCAATTTTGTGTACTTTGTACGACAGAACACCATGCTCCAATGTAAAACATTACACTTTTTTAAAAAGCAGAATAGTATTGTATACTCCCCATTTGTATAAGAAAAAAAGTATGCAAAGATTGTACCCTAAATCCAAGATGGTGTGTACTTAAAATATTTCTGGAAAGATACCTAAGAAATTCCCCTGTATAGAAGGCGACTGAGGATTCAAGAGTCTAGTTTGGGAGGAAGACTTACATTTTCGTTATTTTAAAATTTAATACCATCTGAAATGTTTAATCCTTTGTATGCCTAGTGTAATCCTTTGATTTGTGGGCTGCAGGCAGCTTCCATGCTTATACTCAACTTGGCTGATGTAAGAATCCAGTTAGATAAAATAATATTTGTTAAAGTATTTTGCTGACTGAAGAGAATACACAACAGTAAGGCATCCTGGTCATTGTTTTATTACTAACAACTCTGGAAGACTTTTTATTGCCCCAGCACCTACTGCCTCTAGCTAAACCCAGCAAGCACAACTCCTCAATAGACACTTCACAATAGGTAGGTAGATAGATAGATAGATAGATAGATAGATAGAATTCTCTATTAATATGCAAATATCCACCCAAGAGGTAACATCTGTAAGCACTACTTCTCAAACCTTTCTACCCAGTTGGCCCTAATGTCTAGGATACTGAGCTCAGTCCCCCAGTAGAAGGTACATCAAAAGGCCCTCAAACTTAATATGTCCATACTTTTTTTGGTAGAAAAATATTTTTTTCTCACAGTTCTTCAAATAAAATTGACATTCCAGGAAGATGCACTAGGTTCATCCTGGGCCCTTGCCCCAGGAGCCAAGATACACCAGTTTGAAGAATTTGACTTTAAAAGACATGTATTAACATCTTAGCAGAGGAGACTTTAAATATGAGATGAACGGCATGGACAAAAAATGAGGGAGAAAAAACTTGGATCAGACCCTTTGTGATTTAATCCTCAGAATCACCATTCTTTCAACAAGCTACCAAATTCCTACTGCAGCTACAGTCCCATGCCCTCATAAAGGTAATTTTAGTTCTAATAGATAATGTAAAATTGCCCTTCAAAGAGGTTTTAACCAATGCATTCTCCACTGATGGCGTAGGAGAGCGATTCTTTCCCCACACCATGGTCAATGCAGCACAAGGCCAAACTTTTTGTCTAGCTAGTGGAGCTGGGTGGAGGTACATGTCAAGCACTGAATCAAATATTATTAGGTAGTGACACAGAGGATGACTTTGTAGGGGAGGAAGAAATCTTGCTCTTCCCTTCTAGCTTCTTCTGGCTGGTCTAAGACTTAAATTGACATGAGACAGAACAACAGGAGAAAAATCAAACAAAGTTTAATAACATGCATACATGAGAGAAGCCCAAGAAAACTGAGTAACCCACCAAAATAGCCAAAGCCACCACCTTGAATACCATCTGCAGCTAAAGGCAAAGAAGGATGTTGGAGGTAGTGGTTTGGGACTTCAAAGTGGAGGAAGGCAATTCACATGGAGATGGAAAAGCAAACATTTGGTAAATAAATGTTTTACCATGCTAGGCAGAGACAATGGGACATGGAGAGGACTGTGGCCAAACAGGCCTAGCTAGCTTCCTCCCTGTCTATCTACCTAGGTCATATTATAGTTAGAACTAGGTTCTGCAGTTATCAATGGGGATAATTCCTTCCTAAAACAGGCCTTCTCTCTCAAATTCTTTTAGGCAGTTAAGGGAAAAGTCAAAGTTTCTTCCTGAGTCTTTTGTTCTTCAAAATAATTGAGCCAAAGAGACACATTTTGGGGTGGCAAATTCTGCTCCCCTACAACTTAGACATGAGGTTAGAAAGAACTACTTTAGCTGAGTGGTCAGCAAAGGCCTACCTGAGGGAGAGATGTTTGAGCTGAGACCAAAACTGTGGGAAGGAGTTGGCCACACAAATAGAGAGAATGTCCTAGGGCAAAGACCTGAGGTAGCCCATTCTTGGTACATTCAAGGGATACAAACTTAGCCACTATGCTTGGAGCATGTGGACCCGGGGAAGAGAGGTAGACAATGAGTTAAAGGAGGCAGGGGCCAAACCATGTAAAGCCTCGTAGGACAAGGTAAGACATTTATTTTTACCGCAATGGGAAGCTGTTCTTTGGGCAAGAGAATAATAGGATCTCACTTATTTTATGAGAAAATAATTCTGTTTACTGTGCAGGTAATGATCTGTAGGGAGGCAAGACAAGAAGCAGGAAGATCAGTCAGGAGGCAACTGAAATAATCCAGATGAGAAACCATGGTGACTTGAATTGTGAATTTAATAGTGGAGAAGTAGAGAAAGTTCAGATTTCAGGATATATTTCAGAGCTGTGAGACTTAGTGATAATTTGGATGTGGGGTATAAGGAAAAGAAAGGATTGGTGAATGAATCCCAGATTCTTAGACTAAGTTATCTGGTGGGTGGTGGTACCATTTACTAAGATAGGGAGTGGAGGGGAGGGCAAGTTCTGTTGTGAACATTGTGGCCAAGACTCCTAGTGGCAACCCAAAATGCACTTTCCACTGCTTCCCAAGTAACTGAGCCTCAATTTTATTCCAGCTAAAAGACTCCATTTCCTAGCCTCTTTCTACCGCTAAGAGAAGTCATGTGGCTAAATCTGGCCAATAAGAAATAAGTAGAAGAATTTATAGGACTTCTAGGGTAACTGAAAAGAGCTAACTCAGCTGGGAGTTGTATGCCCCATCTTCCTTCTTGCTGCCTGTAATGAGGAAGACGGCTCGAGCTCCAGCAGCCACCTGAATCATGAGGTAACCTTCAGAATGGAACTCACCCACTAAGCATAGCAGATTAAAGAGTTTAAATAGAGCCTAAATTGTCGGTGCCTTTGGGGGGCAGACATACCAGTGCTGGACTGCCTATCTCTGGGCTTCTTTTAAGTGGAATAAATTCTTGCATGTTTACAGTTATTTTGATTTTTCTGATTCATGCAGCCAAACAAAATCCTAACCGAAACACAGATGTAAAGATAGATATGATATGCCTATTAAACATCCCAGTTAGGTAGAGTCCCTATTTTAAGTATGAGAAAACTGAGTGTCAGAGAGGTTATCTGCCCGTAGTCAGACGGCTTGAGATAGAGGCAAGATTTAAGACAATGGCAGTCTCACTTCAAAGTTCACGTTTTTACACTATACCCTCCTGTACCGAAAAACGAAAGGAAAAGGAAGGCACCAAAGTCAAATGTCTCCAATAGCACAAGCGTGACTAGCACCAGTTCTGCACATGGTATCCCAAAATAGCCCTACCTCATCTGATAGAAGGAAGAATCAGCTCCTCTATAAAGGTGTTACTACTTACACGATGTCAGTATTGTGCCATGCTTGCTTTACCCTTATCGTAAGGCAATATATTTTTAACTATATTCACCTGATCCATTCAGCCCCAGATTTATTTCTGTTGTATTAAAATGCTGCTTTATATTTATGCTATTAAAAAGCTACTTATATTTACGCAGTCTCTTGCAATTAAATATATGCTGAACTTCATTCTGAATTCCTCTTGGTAATTCTGGATTCTAATACTACATATTCCAACTCTGAGCCAGGACCATCCCTTACGTGACCCATTGATTATGCCCCTCATAGGACAGCAATGCTAAGTTCTCCAGAGCCCCCAACACCAACAGATCTGAGCAGCGGTTCCTCTGGGCCACAGCTTCACAGGTTATTGACGATTATCTCCTGAAGCCGGGAAACAAATGTTTTGTACAATAACAACATTATGCATCCATCACTCCTTCCTCAGTCTCCCAGTTCTGCCCTATAAAACAGAGAAAATGTGATTAGTGAGGCAAGCCTTCTGTCTTATAATGTCAAGTGGACAACTGGCTTAAATTTTAGGTGTTCCTAAGTAGTTTCCTTTCCTAAGGGAAAGTTTTTTCTTTTACTTTTTCATTGAAGTATAATATACACACTGTGAAGTATACAGACCTTAAGTGGATATCTTGATGAAATTTTACAAAGTGTGCACCCCTGTGTTGTCACCACCCAGATCAGGTTACAGAACATTTCCAACACCCAGAACTCTCCCTCAGGCCCCTCCAGTCACCGCCCATCCCCCTATCAAGTTAACCACTGTCCTGACTTCTGATTCCACAGATTCATCTTGCCTGGTTTTGAACCTAATATAAACGGAACACTGCAATACATAATTTTTCACGTAACATTATGCAGGGACCTGAAATTGGCCACCCCAAGATATGTCTCTTCGGCATCAGGATTATTTGAGGCTGATTGCTTTTGATAAACTGGGACAGGGAAGGAGGCTCTGAGGAATGGAACTTGCCCTTTGTTAGGACACATTTACATGTGTAAGGTAAATCTCTATCTGTAAAATGTGCCTCCCTCTCTGTACCAGGAATAAGAAAGGAGATGACCTTCTCTGTAGAAACTCTTAATCAATGCCAAAGGCAAGGACTTAAAATCTGCATTTTATTGTGCTTGTCTGGTAACCTCCTGTAACTGACTTCCCTCCCCCTCCCAACTTTGGCATTTCTTTAAGGATTAAGCATCTTTCCTTAGGCTAGAAACTGATTGCTGTGTTCACCTGTGACCACCCAGCTCAAGACAACAGACTTGCCTCCTGCTACGCCCTCCGAGATAGCAGACCCACTACCTGCTGTGTCCATCAAGAGCTGTGACCACAGGGCAATCTTGTGACTACTGTGGGAGGGACATTTCCATCATATGTGAAACGTCCTGTTTCGGGGTATATAACCACTCTGTGCACCCCACTTCTTCGGTGCCCTTTCTTCCTTTGGGAAGAAAGGCCCTGGGCCATGGTTCCTCATAAATCTTTGTTTAATTTTCTCCTGCTATTCTGTCTCATGTGAATTTAATTCGTTCTCCAGCCAGACGAACCCACATTTGGGAAGAGGAAATGTCTTCCTCCCCTACAGTTACATCCATAAAAATTACCCATAATGTTCCAGATAACCATAGCTTACTCTTTTTAATTACTGCATAGAATATTCCATTTATCCATTCTGCTAATGGACATTTGAATTATTTGCAGTTTTACGTATGATAAATAATGCTGCTATGAAAGTTCTTGTCCAAGTCTTTCAGTGTATACTAAGGGAGATTTTTCACTTTTTGAGTTTTTTATTCTTGTTTTTTGTTTTATTCGTGATGTTATACAAACATTGCCTATACATTTGGGAGTAATACATCCAAAGCAAGCACAGTACTTTGGCTAAAATGTTTTATGCCTAATTCAGTGCTCTGAGCAAAATTCCCATGAGGACTTGAGCATTGTTAGGAAAATAATGAAAAGAAAAGGAAGGGGGTAAAGAGGCTGTTGAAAAGGAGATAGACAGAGCTTAGGACACACATACTAGAAAATAGAAAAGAGAGAGAAGTCGCTGGGTCAAGTCCTTCCGATGAACTCTCAAGTTTCCAGTGAATTAGATAATCAGTTTGGCCCTTAGGTTGTGCATCTACTACCACTAAGATAGTTCCTCGAGATGCACCCCTAAAATTGGATGGCTTTTTGCCGATCTTTGTACCTTAACTTCTTGGAGCATGCTGGGGCTCCCTAGTGGGGCGATTACATGTAATAGGTAAAGAAGCCCTTTAATACTCCAACCCTATAAAGATTCCCAATAACTGGAAGCCTTAGGCTTCTCCTCCTCCTCCTCCACTCTGAGAAACTAAAGGCCAACAAATTTTTTATTAAATGTTTAAAATATGTACAATTTTGAATGTGGATTGGGTGCTAACCTCTTACCCATTTCCAGGTCCCTCTCATTCATTTATTCAAAATTTACCTTCTTATTATCTAATGTGCACAAGGTTCTGCGTTAGGTGCCTGAGAAGCAAAAAAAAAATATGCAAAGATGAAATATTTACATATTAAATGACATATATCTAAAACTTGCTTCCAAATAAAGGAGGGTATGAGAATGGGCTATTGGAGCTGGGTGATGAATCCTAGGGGGTTCATTAAGCTGGTCTATCTGCTTTTGTGTGTGTCCAAAATTCTCTATAATAAAAAGTTAAAACACAAACAAAAACGTGTAAGACAGCCTCTGACCTCCAGGAGCAAACGGACTAATACAAATGCTAACACATGCACTCAAATAGCCAATGGGAATTTAAAGGGGCCATAGCAGTTATGCATCCCAACCTTGGCGTTTTAAAGTGAAGACAACACTCAGAAAGAAGTGACTCTGAGGCCTAAAGGTTAAGTGATTTGCCAAGGTCACACAGTTGGTGGTAGAGGTGATACTGAAAACTGGGTCACACACACACACAGAGTGCTCTTTCTTCCATTCAGACTGCTGCAATGCAGAGTGGTAGACGTCAAGGCCATGAAGCTAGTTCAAGCTACATGCATAAGAATTCAGACAAAAGAGACACCAGCCAGGGCTAGAAATCAGGGGCTATTTCGCAAGTTGTGCTCTGCCCACAAAATTAAGAGGGGCTGTCCCCCTTATTAAAGAGAGAACATCAAACCAGTGAGGCAAGAATGTTATGCTTATTGGCATGATTGTGGAGTTAACCTCTGACTCTCCTAAAGTCACACGGCTTCCTCAGGGTGCTGAGACCTAGCAGCAGGAGCCCTCGTGGCTGATTCCCAATCACTGTCAGTCAGACAGGGTAGAGTGAGCATTCACTATATGCCAAGACGCGCGTTCAGAGTTGGAGCGACTGCAGAGATAAGCACAGCCCCTGCCCTCGGAGCTCCCGGGCTGGCAGACAATTATTAATCTAACAGTTCTGAAGGAGAACCACAGGGTACTCCAGCAACCTCAAGTCCCTAATATAGCTCTAGATTCACACTGACTTACCTTTAAAAACTACACTTCCGCACATTTTGACATTTTCATTTGTGCCTAATTTTAAAGAAATAAGCCAGCATAAATAAGTAAACCAGGTATGGTTCTATTCTAACCAGTCAATCATCAGGGACTAATAAGGTGAAGTCAACTGCCTATAAGACAAAAATGGTCAGGCACTGGTAAATGTTTGCTTTTGATTGTGACACCTATATTTGGAACATTCTCTCAGGTGACATTCCCATAAGGGAGCTAGATGAATGACTCTCAAGGAGATTTAAGCTCTTTGATGGCAAAGCCCATGTTAGGACAAACTAGCATAGAGTAAAAATGTACTTAATTAACATTTCATAAGTGAAGAAACAAAGACCAAATTACACAGACTACAAATGTTTCTTTGTATTCATAAAAGTTTTCATCCTAAACCCTAGACATGCTGGATAAAATCTTAACAGGGTATATTCTCACCTCTAGTTCTCGTGGAATAGACTGCATTTCCCCTGATAGACTAGGGAAGGAATTCAACTTTTTTCTTGTGTTTTCCACTGTATAGTAGAAATAGCATGACTTTAAAAAGTGGAAAAGCAGTAAAAAAACAAAACAAAACAAAACAAAACAAATTCAGCTCTCTTAAGGTATCTTGTTTTTACTTTTCACATAAAAATAGATGTCTCCTCTGGTCAGTCTCAAAAAAATCACAGAAATAATATAATCCGTACTCAGAACATTTGTACATATTTCCAAAAATTTCACTGTTCGGGGAAATTTAGCAAGCTAAAGTAGTTGACTCAAAGTCCCTTGGCTGCCTCTATGAGAAAAGAAAAACAGAGGGAGGAAAAAACCCAAGTCACCTAATTGCATAATCATTAGATTACTTCTCTGTTCATAAATAAGCATTGCCCAAAATGATTTACAGATATAAAAAATGTTATTGATTTGGACATTCATAATTGTGTGGAGCTTTTATTCCTAAAGTTGGATAATAATTCTCGCTCTCATTATAAAACATTTACCCATTCCACATTCAAGTCCCCTGAGCGTTTATGCTCTTACGCTTCTATTGCATTGCTAGTCCAGCACTTTATGAAAACTAAATTGTTTTGAAGGAAATATAACAGCTACAGGTTAGAACATTTGTAAAGTTTTTATTTTTCTCTTTTAAAATTTAAATACTAATTACCTTCACATTCAGGACACTACTAAACACCTCATGAGTCAGCCCCTCTATCTTAACTAAACTGCAGAATTTACCGGGATTCAAAGTGGTCTGAGTACACCTTAGAGAACAAGATAAAGTCTAGCTCCAAGTTGAATATGAGTTTGGCAAGATTTCTCTGTTTTCACCAGAGAGGGTTATTCAGAAGAACTGGAAAGGAGGGCTGCCTGAATTTGCATCCCCCTCTATCCTGACCAAAATAATTGAAAGTTTAGAAATCAGAAATTTGCAACCTCATAAATAAAAGAGATAATCCAAAATCTATTAAATTTTCCTCAGGATTTTGTCCACTGCACTTCAAAGCATAAAGAAATTATAATGTCTAAGAGCCTATATGTTTTGATGCCTTTAAATAAATCAACTGTTTTTCTTAATGCAAACAAACAAACAAACCATTTTTCATACCCCTCTATCCTGACCAAAATAATTGAAAGTTTAGAAATCAGAAATTTGCAACCTCATAAATAAAAGAGATAATCCAAAATCTATTAAATTTTCCTCAGGATTTTGTCCACTGCACTTCAAAGCATAAAGAAATTATAATGTCTAGGAGCCTATATGTTTTGATGCCTTTAAATAAATCAACTGTTTTTCTTAATGCAAACAAACAAACAAACCATTTTTCATTATCAAATTCCAAAACCAGCAAGCACGATTTAGCTATAGCACCACTGAAATTACAGCTTCAGACCAGTTTGAGTAGAAAACAACAGAAATTGGATGTTTGTTAGGAAAGAGAAGCATTTTATGCACTTTTGTTCTATCTGCACTCTGTGCCCAAATTCTAAATCCTTTGAAGCTGAAAATTATTAGATTTGATAGTCAGATGTCAATGTGATGATAAATAATAAGACTCTCAAGGATCAAGGAGATAGCTGTCTCACAAAACCTGGTTATTAATCAGAAGACTAAGGTAGTCTCAAGGCAGCTTTAAACCGCTCTGAAATTCAGATGCCTCCGTGTTCCAGCAGGTAGATAACTGTGTGAGTACACTGTGAGAGTGGGGGCACTTGAATGAGCTGCAGAGCCGGGCTGCAGCCCAGGAGGAGGGGACAGCTGCCCCTCAGCTCCAGCCAGCTGTTCCCCCATCTTCTGATTTCTCAAGACAAGCCAAAAATGCAGATTAGCATGTGAAATCTTCCTATTAAAATGTTGAAACAAAATTTTTCAAAGCACTGCATGGGCCAAATAAAACATGTCTGTGGGCAGTTTTCAGCCAGCTGGCTGCCAGTTTGAGATCTCAGGGAAACTATGGAGAAAGAAAGAAGTAAAATATTTCCTTGACTCTCCCTCCACCAACTTGGTAATGCACAGTCTTGGAGGTCACTGTGGGAGTCTAGTCAAAGGAGGATTAAAGATGCCTTGGAGACTTCAATTTGATCTTAAGGGAGACACTATTTTCCTACCATTCTTTCTGCAACAAATTTTATACACACACACATACTTTTCTTTCTTTTTTTCTTGTTTTTTTTTGTTTTACAGATCCAGGATTACAAATCATTTCTCAAGCACTTCCATCACTGAGTGAAGGGACACCATGCTTGTGTGTACCCAAGAAAATGGAAATCCTTTAAAACACATTTATATCCCAAAAGACAGGTTGACCTTAATTACAGTTGTCTTTGGTCTTAACAAAAAGCAAAATGTACTTAGCTGCAAATTGTTCTCAGGGGTATGAAGTAAACCCATTCAAAATCCAATAAGCTCATTCTCAGGGACAAGTCAAATGCTTTCTGCTACCAGGTCCACTTGCTTTATTCATCATTCAGTCTGCGATGTGGGACAAGCAAAGAGCAGTAACAGGAGAAGAACAAACAGAAAAAGTCCAAACTTCTGATTTACACACAGCTCTGAGAGTGGAGAACATTATTTCTCACTATTTACAGAGCAAAGCAACATGGCACAGAGGAAAATAAAAGTTTTGCATTTCAACCAAGAGAATAAAGTAATCTACGCAAACATTGCAATAACACAGCTTTTATTGCATTCCCAGAAGTCTAAGAACCTTTCATCTTTGTTACCATATACATGGACGCATTTTACAGGCTTGTTATATTTTCCAACTATTTACTGATTATCTCTAATAAACACACACTGGTCACATTGGTTTAATCAATGGTTCCTAACTCTTTGAAGAACCTGATAAAAGTGGAGGACACACCCTCCCCCTGAAAAAAATGCTTTGATTCACCACATTTTGCACACAATTTTAAGAGGTTCAAGGACTCCCTGAAGAAGTCCATCCAAAGGCTCTTATTTAAGAACTCTACTGCAAAAGTACTATAATTTCATTTTTCTTTCATTTATGCTAACCTTCCAAAAACATTTATTTCAGGATATGCTCTAAGAAGTTAAGGCAGCACATTTGCATGCATTTCTTTTCTTGTTTACATATATTCAAATAATCTTCCGTGTTTGAGAATTACAATCATTTTTAAGTCAGTCAGGCCTGAGCAGATAAATTAGGTTATTGTATTGGCTAAGAGTAGGTTACCATTCACTTGTTAAAACGTGTGCTTTTTAAATTTCTGGACTTCAGTGCTTTTTCCTTTCCATTATTATTTTGTTACAAATAGGTGATGTGGAAAAGTGGCAGAGTATGAAAGCATCACTTTCAAAAGATATTTCCCTCAGCTCCCATGTGAGATGGCCCCATATTTCCATTTTACTTTTTTTAATGGTATAATCAACTATCAAAATCCATAAATGAATACAGAGCCTTCAAGTGTCCTCTTTGTTTTATCACTGCTCTCTCCCACTTGAACTTTCAAGGCACTCCTACTACAAAAAAGAGGCAGGATTCAAGGAATTATCTGTTTATTACCTAACTACTCCAGCAGTGATTATAAAACACTTTAGAGAACCACCTTAGTGAATGCCATTAGAGATGCTAGGATATATCTATTGGGAAATGCAAAATAATACTTCTGGATAAAGGTTCTGATACAATTATATACTCCTTCTATAACTGAATCTCATTGCTGAAATTTGGTTAGGTCTGACCTCTGTTTACAAACAAGAGGTCATGTACTGAACATAATAAAAAGAATAAGATGATGCAGACATCAGATCTGACAAACAAAAATGTCAACCTTGGGAGGTCGTCTGTTTTGGCGTTATGTAATATACAGGAGATTTTGGTTCTTGGGAACTTTAAGCTCATTTAAATGCCTATAAAGGAAATCTACAGCACAGCCTATTTTTAAAAATTATTACCATCAACAGGCTCAATGCAGCTCAACTGAATTTATTTGCAATTGGATTTTGATATGCATGATTTGATGGCCTTAGAATTTGGCTGAAATAAAACATCTGAACAACCTTGAACCCAACAGCTCAGCACTTTATATATGCTGACTAATAAGGTAAATGCGGTATAAAACTGAAGAAAGTACTCCTACCAAAAATAGCCCTTTCCACATAGCACAGAAGATATTTAGTGCAGTGAAAATACTCTGTGATACTATAATGATAGATAGATGTCATTATACATTTGTCCAAACCCAGAGAAGGTACAACAACAAGAGTGAACCCTAATGTAAACGATGGACTTTGGGTGATTATGATGTGTCAGTGTAGATTCATCAACTGTAACAAACGTACTACTCTGGTGGGGGATTTTGATAATGGGAAGGCAAGCATGTGTGGGGGCAGCGGGTGAATAGGAAATCTCTGCGTCTTCTCTCAATTGCGCTACAAACCTAAAACTACTCTAAAAAACCAAGTCTTTAAAAAAAATACAAGTCCCTTCAAAACCAGCCCCAAAATGGTCTTAATGAACAGACTGCTATGCTGCTAGAAGCTGTCAAAAAAACAAAGTATTAATAAGACACCCTGTATTCAGGGAGCTACCATCCAGTTGCCATCTCTGGAAAATCAACCTAGTGTTTCAAATTCAGAAAGATCTATGTTCTCTGAGAATCTAGTTTCCTAAAACTGGGAGGTGGAAATATCACAATGGAATAATGTAGGAAATCTAACTAACCTATCTAGTTTTAAATATAACCTTATATATTTAAGATTAGATTCAGTTATTCCCTCCTTCAGAAGACCTCCCAGATACTCCTTTCTTTTGAAGCTGGTTACTGGCCCCTCATCTGTGGTCCCACAAAGTCCGCGCAAACCTCCATCATTCACGTATCATACCGTGCTATAGTGGTACTGCTGGGTCTGTTCCCCCCAGAGGCAGGCACAGTAACCTGTGCTCAAAAACGCTTGTTGAATCAATGAGTACGCTCCCCACTCTTGCAACATGCTGATCCATAGTCCTTAGAGACAAATATAAATTTAATCTACAAAAATATTTTTATAGTTAGTGTCTGTTCAGGCTCATGGAAATCTTTTTTCCCTGAAGTCCAAGATTTTTTGAAATTCTAAGATATCTATGACTGTAGCAGAGCTCTATAATCAGACAGCACAGAGGAATGTCAAAAGAACTGCATTCCAATTTCAGGCTCAGCCAAACGTTTGCTCTCCCTGTGTCTACTTTCCTTATCTGAACAATGGAGACAGCAATACTAGCCTGTCTCACATATCTGCTGTGCACAAGAACTAACAAAATTTATCAACCATCTAGAAAATATTTAAATGACTTGGAAATTTTATCACAATAGAGAAAAAGCAAATGGTTACAGTTCTACCTTTTTTTTTTTTTTAACCCCAATGCATTCTTGGAAACCATGAATGAATGACGGTAAAGCAGATCATATTTCCCTGAGGAAACAATAAGAAGACTGAACGTTATGTGGCAGCAAAGAGTAGACATCAAATAAATAGGACTTCTTTAATAATTGTTCACATTTTTATATTGAAGTATATCATACAACAGCACACAAAACGTAAATAAAGTTTAAGGAATTATTTTAAAAAGTGAATAACACCTATGTAGCCACCACCCAGGTCAACCAGCAGATCATTTTGATGTTCCCTCTGCCCTTCTCAATCACTAACCTCTTCTGCCTCCCAAAAGCAACAAGTATCCTGACTTGCTAACTATCCTGATTATCCCAACCACCGTTTAGTTATACCTATGTTTGAACTCTATACAAATACAGTCATACGGTACACATATTACTTTGTGTCTGGCTTCTTTCAGACAACATGTTTCTGAGATGTATCCATGTTGTTGTGCACGGCTATAGTTCACTTATTTTCCTTGCTGCATATTATTCCATATAATAATGTAAATCATTATTTATCTATTCCATTATTTATCTATTTATCTGCTCTGTTAAAGAACATTTTGACTGTTTTGACTATTACAAATTTAAATTAATAAAATTATGCTCCAAAGCCTAGAAAACAGGTACAAATATACTACACACTATCAGTGTATAAGAAACCTCAGTGTATCATAGGCAAATTGTATCCCAACACAAAATTATGCTACCTGATACACAAATATAACTATTGAATCCTAAACTTAATCTAAATCTAAAACATCTGTGTAAGAAACATCTAATATTTAATTTCCATTTTTTCTGCCTTTTAAAATTTCAGATGAGCTTTTTCTTGCTTTTTTTAATGGTTTGTAGGACTCAGGCCTCTTTTGAAAAATCTATCAAGGTTAATCTAAACAGATCATTTCATTTTCTCTTAATATATTTTCCTGTAATAAACAGTAATTTTAAAAAGTCATTTCATTATAAAAATCAAGCTTTAACAATGGTTATCTCTGAGTGGAGAGATTACTATTTTATTTTCTTCTTTTTTGTTTATCTATACATTCTAAAGCTTCTAAACTGTAACTATTATAATCATAAAAGTTACTTTTTTGTTTAATGAAAATAATTTCATCAGTCTTCAAACTGCAATATTCAGAAATTAATCCAGTTTCCCTTCCCCACTGAATCAAGTATAAGTGTTTGGATAAACCAGAAAATAAATGGTTTATCCATTTATTTTTATCTTTGAAAGAGGCAAAGAAAATGTCTAAGTAAAATTTCATAAGCTTGCTTTGAAATTATGCTTACTTTGGTTAAAGAGCCATTCTAGGGGCTGGCCCAATGATGTAGCAGTTAAGTTCACGTGTTCTGCTTCGGTGGCCTGGGGTTCACAGGTTCAGATCTCGGGCATGACCTACACACCGCTCATCGAGCAATTCTGTGGCAGCATTCCACATACAAAATATAGGAAGATTGGCAACAGATGTTAGCTCATGGCCATTCTTCCTAACCAAAAAAAAAAAAAAGAGCCATTCTAGATACTATTGGTAGTATCACGTTACTCAAGCCAATGATAGCAAATACAAATGTGTTATCTATCACAATCAAGTGTGAAGATGAAACGAACTATCCTGTGAGGTCAAGAAGAAACAAATAAGTAAACTAGAAGTGCTAAGCCATTAAACTTCAAAGGCTTGTTTTTATTTTTTTCAGTCTAGTCAAGTCTTGTCCAGAATGTTTTGCATCACAATTCAAGCCTTGATGGTGGTATGCCAAAAATCTGGCAAAGACTGAGACACCAATTTCAAGTCTTTAATTTATTTACTTATTTTAAAGACTTTCCTATTCAAGGAAGGTGGTCAGATGCAGTGATGAGGCACAGAGGTAGTGAAGGCAGACTGCCTGAATCTGAAAGCTCTATCCCCCCACCCACCAACCCACCCACCCCTCACTGCATGACATTGTAGACCATATGGATGCATGAGTTGTGACTCATAAGTCCCAGGGATAGCCACGAATAAGGGTTCCATTATTTGCATATGCGTAAAACTCAGGGCCAGATGGGTAGGGGGGAGCAAAGCCCACGTGCTTGCTACTTTGCAGAGGCCAGTTATAGCCGGTTATGAGCAGCCACAGCCCAGAAGAGCATCTTTGAGCAAGGAAGTTCTCCACCACAGAGTTTAGGAACCTGACCATCACAGCTTGAAGGCACCGTATCACTGCCGAGTCCATGCTGTTCCTCCACCGGCCACAGGCACTGGGCTTCATGCTAGTTATGTGGCCTGAGAAGCCATCAGGGAGAAAAAAAGCACTCTGCACCTGTAGGCTCCCACCTAGAGGTTCAGACACTGAGGCTTCTCACCCCTTCCCCAAAGGACATGTGTTTGTGATATGTATAGAAATGGAACAGTTTTTTTAATAACTTTGCAGTGGACAATTTTTATTAGATAACCAAAAACTTCATGTTGAATAATTTTATAATAAAAATAAGTAATTTGGAAATTCTCCTTTCATTATTCTGGAGTATTGAAGCAGGTAGAATAACTCTAACATGGTGCGTGGTAGAAATTTTGCACAAGTTACTTAATCTCTCTGTGCTTCAGCTTTCTCATCAGGAAAGTGGGGTAGTAGTAGTAGTTCTTACCACGGCATGATGATTAAACAAGATCATGCATGGGAGACACATTAGAATGGTGCTAACACCTATTAAGATCTTAATCCAAGTTCCAAATAACTGTATTTCAGCCTATCATCCTGTTGTCATTGGATTCTTTTCTATTATGAGACAACTTTTTTTCAAGTCTATCTTATATAGATTGTCAACAAAACAGAATAGAGAAAGCAGAGTTTAGACAACAACAGCAACAATAATAAAATAATAATCATAATAACAGTAATCACAAAAGTACCTAAAACTCACTGGGAACTTACGTGCCAAGCACTTTATAAGGATTATCTCACCTAATCCTCTCAATCATCCTATGAGCTAGGTATCATCATTCTCATCATCCCCACTTTTCAGATGGGAAAACTGAAGCTTGGAGAGATTGAATAACTTGCCCTGGGTCACAAGCTAGCAAATAGTAGAGCTGGAATACAAACCTGGATCTACAACACAGCCCTTAACAATCAGGGTACAATGCCTCCCAGCAAGGGGTGCCAGTCACATGTTTGGTATAAATTTACGGTTGGCATTGATGTCCGCAAACAGTTTAAAGAGGTAAAACAGAAAGAGAGAGAGAATATAAATAGGGAGGGAGGGAGGGAGGAAGCCGGCAAGCAAAGAGATTCAACAGACTAAATGCCTTCCAGACTTGGTATAAAGGAATTAATTAGATAGGTGATTGGTATTGTGTGGTATTGTGCTGATTTTGCTGTTTTTAACTCAAAGAACTTCCTCTACTACTGTGGAGCAGGAATTTTGCTACCTAAAACTAAATTAAGGTCACAGAAGGGCCTGATGACCTAAGCAAAAAGCTCTTGGATTAGGCCAGGGGAAAAAACCTAACAAACTATTTCAGGTCAGCTGACATTTTTTTATTTATGTCTGCCTGCATTGTAAATATTACTCAAAGTGTTGCTCACAAAATGTTTTTAACCCAGACTGGAATTTAGTATCAACAGCAATAAAGGTGCAGCCCAGCTGAGCAACGAGAAGTCAAGGAGCTACCCATCCCAGCTCTGCCGGCTGGAGGCAAGGTGCTTAGGAAGGTCACAGGGCTGACGGGCTGAAGAGCTTCTCCAGACCTCTGGGGGTGGTGGGTGATACGGTATAGAAGGGAAAGCACAAATTTCCCCATCAAACACTACCAGACCGACCAGAGACTGAGGCAGAGCGCTAGAGGAGGGGACCACTAAGGAGACCACCCAACTTAATTTAGGTTGTGGATTTTGTTGTTTTGGTTTTGTATTGTTTGGGGGGAGCAGGAGGGAGGAGAGTTCAAAGAAGGCTTCCTGGGGAGGTCACGCCTGAGATGAACCAAGTGTTTGGAGATGGTATAACAAAGTGATTCCGTGTTCCGGCTTGGCTATCACAAAGACCTGGATTCAAATCCCCACCTTGCCACTTACTACGTGACACTGGCAGTTCCTTAACCTTTCAAAATGAGACCATATTCTCTCTTTCTCAGAGTATTGTGACTATTAAACAAAATCATGGACATTAAAGCATTTAACACAATGCTCTATAATTGGCAGCTATTATTATAAAAAATTCTAACAATTATATGCTCTTTCAAGTGTCTATAGTGCAAAAGAATCCAACCTTGGCAGCCACAGAGACTGACACGTCCATCTCAGTGTTTCACAAAGGGCAGTCCTAAAACCATCTATATCAGACTCGCTGGGGGATTTGTTTAAAAGCAGATCCCTAGGCACCTGTAGTGGGTTGAACAACGACCCCCAAAAGATACATCCTCAGAGTCTGTAAGTGTGACCTTAATTGGGAAAAGGCTCTTTGCAGGTGTAATTAAGGATCTCAAGACGAAATCATTCTGGACTAGGGTGAGTGATAAATCCAATGGTATCCTCAAAAGAGAAGGGCAGAAGACACAGAGCAGAGAAGCAAGGGGAAGATGAAGGCAGAGATTAGAGTGATGTGTCTACAAGCCAAGGAACAGCAAGGATTGCCAGCAGCCACCAGAAGCTGGGAGAAAGCCATAGAATGGATTCTCCTTCCGAATCTCCTGCTGATACCTTGATTTCAGCCTCCAAACCTGACAGAATACATTCTGTTTTAAGCCAGCAAGTTTGTGGTAATATGTGTTAGCAGCTCTAGGAAACTAACACACCACCCTCGGTAGAGCCAGGTCAGTGTCTGGGAATCTGCATTTTGCCAAGTGCCCCAGGTGATTCTGGTGCCCATGAATACCTGAGAACCTCTGCCCTGTCCTATACCCTCTGGCCTCAAGAGGCCACACCGCCCTCCTCTCATGACCCTCATTCTGAGAATGGGTCTCAGAGAACCTGAAGCAAGAACTGTGGAGAAGACCAGGGACTTCTTCCCAGTCTCAGCACAGGATCTGTTGGGGTGGGGTCAAGCCAGTGAGTCTGCAGGTCTCCAGGCCCTACACCCCTGGACTAGCTCTCCAGGAGAAGGCTAAATGAGGGACTACAAATTTGAATGTGTCTCCTCATTTCTACTCGAGGGTGCCAAAACTCTTTGTTTGGTAGTAAGTCCAGGAAAGTGTCCCCAACTCTAACACCAGCCCAAACATGGAATTTTACACAAACACAAAATGTTCACTCCTCATCACATATGCTACTCTAGAAAAACGGCTCTGTTAAGAACAGAATGTTTGCGACCCCCCCCCCAAAATTCACATGTAGAAACCTTACCTACCAATGTGATGGTATTAGGAGATGGGACCTTTGGGAGGTAATTAGGATTATATGAGGTCATGAAAGTGGAGCCCTCATGAACGGGACAGTGCCCTTATATAAGGGACCCCAGAGAGCTCTCTTCCTCTCTTTCCGCCATGTGAAGGGAGAGCAAGAAGGCCAGCTGCAAACCAGGAAAACAGCTCTCAAAGCCCCAAGAATCTGCTGGCACCTTGATCTTAGACTTTGCAGGCTCCAGTGCTGTGAGAAATAAATTTCTGTTGTTTACAAGCCCCCCAGTCCACGGTACTTTGTTATAGCAGCACAAACAGACTCAGACACGCTCTTACCCAGGGCTGAGCATCTGAACCACAGTTACCAAATACAGTGAATCAGAATAGAGGCAGCTGGGTCTTTTTTTTTTTTAAATATTGTTTAAGAATCTCTGCTCGAGGAAGAGTGTCATTCCCATCCACTCTACCTCAGTTCCACACCTGAGGAGAAGGAGCTGTTAGAGCTCGAGGAAAATTTTACAGAAATTTCCTTTCTTTTAACGAAACACAATTAGGCCAAGAAAGTTGGGTTTAAAGGTTTTGAAAGGTGCTATCATACCTAGGAGGTCTATGCAGCAGTTCCCAAACATTCAGGAGACTCACCTGGGGATGATACTTAAAATGGACATTTCTAGGCCCTACACCAAGATTCTAATTCAACAGGTCCAGGGTGGGGTTCTAACACCAGAAAAAGGAAATAAGAGGATAGATAACCTAGATAGACCTCTAGTCCACATTTTATGCTAAAATCGAAAGACAAGGTCAATCTGGCTCACCCAGATGTGAGACTAGATAGGGCTTCAGAGGTTGCCTGCTTGAGTGCTCCTTGCACGGTACCCGGCTGGAATCAGCAGACTGATGGCACTGAGTGACCAGATCACAATTCACAACAGACTTCCCCTTAGAATTTACTCCAATTTCTTCATGCTTTACTGATTCTAATTCTGGCATAAACCAACTCTGATTCGTTTGGGTTTTGTTTTTTTTTTTTAATTCATTTTAGCTCAACTTCAGAGAAGTACTAAAACCAGTTAACTCCAGAGAGAAACAAAAGCCGTGCGGTGCTGCCTGGCCTCTGTGCCACGCTGGAATTTTATAACCCTTCACGTTTAACAAAGTTTGGTTTCTACCATTTGTGATTTCTGATAAATGACACGTATGAAAAAACGTGTGCTCAAACCTTTTTACTAAATCAGATAAGAAGCTAGAAGATAACGTGGTTTTCTGTCTTGCAATCCCTGAATTACGTAAGAAATCTCACCATGAAACTTGTTATTGCTGAAGACCTTCTCGGGGTTGCGGCCGCTGTTTTTATGCAACATATAAAAACCATTAGTATTAAGGGCTGGGGAGGAATGAAAACCAAACACTACGAAAACATCAAGCTTCTATCAGTCACATCTGTGCCCGTTATTTTGCTCTCTACGTCAGTGACAGTGACAACCGTCAGTGACAGTGACAACCAAGTGACACTTTTACTATCTGTTCTTTTTAACCACCGTACCACCAATGGCAGTTGCCACAATTATCTTGAAAAGGGTTCTGACGCTTTTCTGGCTGCTTCTTTCTTCACACAATCCCTCACCACAAACATTCAAAGAGCAAGTATATCGAAAGGCGTCAGGCCTGAGGCCAGAAACAGTATTGTTGGAGTCACAAACCCAATCTACACACAGTGGGAAAGTTATTCATACAAATGTAAACCAAAAAAAAAAATCAAGATTTCTACATATCCATTCAGGGGCAAAAAAGACAAGATGTAAACTCAGGAGAGTCTGAGGAAGCTAGTATTAAGTGCTTCGAAGAAGAGCAGTGCTCTTAAAATAAGAATTCCACCAAGTACGTTATGGCACGTTCCCCACGGAAGCAGCTTGGTATGACGGAAACAGAGGGTTTTAAATCAGACAGTGTGGAGTGTAATTCTGGCTCAGTCACTCACTACTTGGCCTTGAGCAAATCATTTCCCTCATATGAGCCTCAGCTGTTTTCTTGTTTTTTAGATGGCAATAACGATGTCTATCTAAAGACAGGCTGTCAGGATGAGAGAGGCCACCAGTAAGGAGGGCTTTGCATTGCTTGGCACATTAACAGCCACTCAATAGAGGGTCAGTTTGAAGCCTTCTAACACAACTGTAACCAATTTTTCAATCAAAATATGACTAAAACCCACTCTTCCACCAAGTTTAACAATCTAAGTATTAATATAGTTTCTTAGTGTTTTTCTCTAGTAGTATATTCTCCCCCCACTTCTACTTTGGTACTAACCAGAAAATCGCATAAGTGAACCAAACCTGTTAAAATCATTTGTAAAATTAAAAAAAACAGA
Organism: Equus caballus; assembly: GCF_041296265.1. NCBI lineage: Eukaryota > Metazoa > Chordata > Mammalia > Perissodactyla > Equidae > Equus > Equus caballus. The sequence goes on along the minus strand of NC_091701.1, from coordinate 73,793,029 downwards.
TATTGCATGGAGGTCTTCAAGGGGCTCTTCAGTGAGAAAAGTGTACAAGAATAGGTACTGCATAGACACGGGATATCTCTTAGTCATCTCACCAGATAAATTCCGCTCCTTGCCGGCTTCCTGGCTAGCTTCCACCGACTTGAGGTTGCCAGATAAGCAACAGCTGATAAGAAAGAGGCTGCGGTAATCAGCTCACTTGCCAGTAAAAGCCTAAGAATGTATTTAACTAGAAAAATACAGATATGAACACTTGTTTAGCTTGAAGTAATATTCATAAACATATGCAAAGTGTGAGTTTTGTTGGGACGTAAAAGGTTCACACAATTTCCAGAAGAAGTTATAATAGCTAAGACTATACCCATTTCTAATGAATAATACAGTGGTAATGGGGTAGGTAGGTTTTTTAATTATAAAAATCCTTGCTCCTTGTTTTCACTTATCATCTGGTATTTTACCTATAGGATCCAGCGTTGTCATATTTAAAGTATACAGTACACACGGGCAGTTGCCCCTGAAATGATTAAAGGCAGTTAAAGTGGTATGACTCCAACTGAGAAGGGCAACTCACAGCATAGAGCAAGTCTCCCATTTTTCCAAGTATTTCTGTGAGATCTCTGCAAGAGTCAAAGTGACAGCTCTAAAGAATTGCTGATAAGGACGTCAGGTTGGGCGTGGTGAGCCATGCTGGAAATCCTTGAGCAGAGTAGAGCAGAGGATGATAGCTTTCACCCAACTACTGCCCTGGGGATCCCAGCAAACCACAGCCAGAGAAGGCTGGAGATTTCCTTAGCATATCAAAGTCCTCATTTGCCAGAACTTGCACAGAACTAATGAGAGTTGAAACAAAGGTCAGAAGTAGTATTTATTTCACTACTATTTCATCACTAGCTTTCAAAAATAAATAACTAGAAGCTAATCTTGCCAAGGATTGCTTGAAGATAAAATATTTGACAATGCTCTATAACGTAATAACAACAAAGAACAGGGGCCTTATGATCCAAAAGAGACCCACAGATACTAAGAGTAACTGATGTAACAGAATTTGATACAGTTCCTGACAGCACAGTGTTCGGCACACACTGGCCCATTAATCAACAAGTAATCACTATCTATGTGTATAGTGCTGTGGAAGATTTAGGAATAAATAATAAGATGAGATCACTGCCAACATCAATCAGGCAAGGAAGGAAATGTAAGGTAAAAGAAGTCATTGCAGAAATCTTCCTCCCTGGACTGCTAGCTCTGCGGCAAATCCAAAGCCATGTCGACATAGCGTAAGGAAGGTTCATCACTCTAACTTGAGTCTTACTCTCCAGGTCAGGTCAAGGGCTTCCTCCAAAGGCCAGATTTCCTGTGTTTGCGGATGCATCTTGGCTTACTCCAGATAACTCTTCAATCCATTACTGTGCACTATTGATCCTGCAGGGCCATCTTTGGCTTTAAGAACAATGCCTTTTATGTAAAACACTTGAGAACTCCTAAATCATGATCTCCCCGGGGTGAATCTAGGAGGTGCATAGAAGTGTAATAACAATCATGCCTAATGGGATTTAGTTTGGGAAGCAGATCCCAAGATAGGGATTCAAGTGCAAGTTGTTTACCGGGGAGGTACAGGGGACGATGGCAGGGAAGTGGGGAGGGGAACAAAGAAGGGACAGGCATCTGACAAAGGGTGATCTCTCAAATTAGCTGCCAGGGTGGATGCCTGGAGTTGAATTCCCTGGGGAAACCTTGGGAAATAGTGTAAAACACAGACTTAGAATTATCTCATCTGAGGGCAGAGAGCTGGGGTATTTTGTATGTCTGCCTTAGAAAGTTATTGGATGAAGCCTGCAGGGGAAGGGGGAATTGCCCAAAACTGACTTGCTGACCATGACAAAGTGGCCTTTGAGGGGCAGTGCTCAGACAGAGGTGCAGATGCTGACAGCTGGAAAACCACTGGAGCAGAGTGAAAGGTCCCAGGGATAAGGGTGGGTGCTGGCAGAATCTGCTATATCAACATTCAGGTAAACAAGCTCTACTTTTGTCTGTCCACTAGAATAAGTGACAGACTAACTCAATGTGAAAGTACAAGGAAATATAACTGATTCTTTTTTAAAAAAATAATGAAAACTGCAGCTTTGTTCTTGCTATTTATACAGAACATTTTCAGCCAGTGCCAATGTTCAAGATATTTTTAGTTTAATCTAAGAAAAGCTATTATAAATTTTTGTCTAGCTATTCAATTTTGCTCAACTTACTCTATAATAAACATTTAAAATATTAAAATATATCATTTGAAGCATGAGGTTTGGTTCTATTGATACGTTTCATTTATTTTAAAGTGCTTATTAGCATTTTTATCTATATTTGGGCCTTTTTAAGTCAAAATTGTTTTTAAAGATTTATAATAGGATAAACCTAAGGTCCTAAGCCTCGATCTAGAATAGCAAATGATGTGTCCAATGTGTTCCCAACACTATACCAGACATTTAAAAAGGAACACCAAAGAAAAAGTAGATCCAGTCCCCTACTCTCAAAGACATCATCATCCAGCAGGCAGAGGGGGGCGAAGGACGCAGGGAGAGATCGACACACAGAACTATGGATATGACCGTAGGAGCAACAGGAACTCAGAGAAGGACAAGACCAGTATGGGCTACATTCATTCAAAGAGAGAGAAGATGAAACTTTAACCGGGCTTTTAAGACTGGATAGAAGTTGGAAACACAGAAAGGAGAAAGTATTTCAGTTAAAGGGAAAACAGCATGAGTGAAGGCATCCAGGGGGCCTGACAGGGTAGAGGTCAGTGAGGAGACTCTGAAAGAAGACTCGGATGCATACTGGGAAGTTACATGATCTGGGCCCTGCCTATCTCTCTGATTCCATCTCCCACATTTCTTTCCCTTACTCTCCATGCTCCAACCCCTCTGGACTGATTTCTGTGCCTGCCTCAGTCCTTTGTGCTTCCCATTTGCTCTGCCTGGACTCTTCTTCGCTGGATCTTAGCAAGGCTGCCCCTTCTCTTTATTCAGATCTTAGCTCAAATGTCAACCACCCCCAGCACCCTCCATGATAAAATCTGATTTTGTCTCCCCATGGCATTTAACTCAACTGGAAATATTCTTAGTTAATTTAATCTACCTACATCACTAAAAGATGAGTTCCACAAAAGCAGAGATCTCCTTTGTCTTTTTCATCACTTATCACCAGCCTCTAGATGACAGCCAGATTGATAGAGCCTTGTAAGCCAAACAGAGAAGGCAAAAAGGAAACTACTAGAATGTCTGAGCAGTGTTTTAGGAAGAGTAGCATAAAAATAATACCTACATACCAGGCATTTAACAAAATTATCCATAATCTTCAAGCAATCCTCCAAGGTAGACAGATACCTATTATTCCCATTTTACAGATGGGGAACCTTGCGCCTCACTCATCAGAGGGAGTAACTGGAGTTCATACTTTGATCACTCGAAAGCCCTCACTCCCACCACTAACCACGCTGCAAAACAAGACTTCTTTTTCAAAACTGGGATAATTAGACAATCTTCAGATAGTAAAAAAGGTGGGCAAATCAATAGAACTAAATGGAAAGCCGGCAATAAGCATTAGGAGGTTTACTATACATAGGAAATTAACATATGATAAAGTTTGCTTTTCAAATCAGTAGAGAAGAATGGATTTTTTATTATATAGTCTGTAGTTAACATTTAACTATTGGGGGAGGATTAATTTACATAACTAATTCCTATTATACTCCAAAGTAAATTCCAGATGGATTCAAGACATAAATATATACATACATTTTAAAGCTATAAAAAAATATAGGTAAGAATGTATCTGACTAAAAATTTTTTTTAAAAAAAAGGCCTTTGTCAACACACATGTAAAGCCAGAAATTCATCATATGGAAAAAGACTGATAGATTTAACTACACAAAAACTTAAAACATCTATTCATTGTTTTAAAAAGATACCCTAAAATTAAAAGCAAATGTTAAATGGAGGGAAATATTTGCCCGTGTAGGATAGAAAAAGTTATTTTTCTTAATACATTAAAAATATTACAAATCAATAAGAAAAAGTCATGAACTCCCAAAGTGCAAAGGTTCTATACAAGCAACTCACAAAAGAATACAAATTGGCAATAAACATAAGAAAATATTTAACCTTGCTAAAAATCAAATAAATCCAAATTAAAACAATAAAATACCACTTTTTATCTGCCAAATTTGGAAAGAGTTTTTAAAATTATAACTACTCATTGTTGTGGAGGATACAGGAAAATTGGTGCTCTCATACACTGCTTCTGGAATGTATTAGAAAAACCCTTTGAGGGGCTGGCCTGGTGGCGCAGTGGTTAAGTTCGCACATTCTGCTTCGGCAGCCCGGGATTCGTGGGTTTGGATCCCGGGTGTGGACCTATCCACCACCTGTCAAGCCATGCTGTGGTAGGCATCCCACGTATAAAGTAGAGGAAGATGGGCACGGATGGATATTAGCTCAGGGCCAGTCTTCCTCAGCAAAAACAGGAGGATTGGCAGCAGATGTTAGCTCAGGGCTAATCTTCCTCAAAAAAAATCTCTTTGAGAGCGCAATTTGGCAATACATGTCCAAAACCTTATGAAATTACATTTCTGTCAAGGAATGTATACTAAAGAAATAGCCATACAGTGTTTAGAACAGTTTTAAACAGAAAAGAAATAGCAGAATCTTTAAATAAATTATAGTATCTCCAAATCACAATTCTATGCAAAATATGTGTGTGTGTGTGTGTGTGTGTGTGTGTGTGTAACAAGAATTTAAGGATGTAATCAAAACAGGCTCACAGTATATTAAATTTTTAAAAATCAGACTTCAAAACTAGGTATGATGCAACCCCTGTTTTGTAACATTTAAGTGCATATACTCAGAGAAAAAGAAAAAAACCTGAAAACCAGAAGGCATCAAATGAAAACAGGAACAGGTGATCTCTCCAGGCAGTGGATCATGGAGGTTTCTCTTTTGTTTGACTTCTCGGTATTTCTCAAACTTTTAACAAGAAGTAAGCCTTATGTTCTAATTTTTTAAAAGCCAATCCTGTTTTGTTTTTAATAGTTTGAAAAGGAGAATCAGAACCTAGTGGAATTTCTCCAGTGCTGAGAAATGCCCCTTATAATATTCAGTCTGTAACTCACCTTTATAAACTCTCCGACCCGCCTCCCCGGCTAGTTTCCCCAGTTTCACTAAAGGACCACAGGACTGGGGGAGCTCTCCCACGAGAGCACCACGTGGGCAACCACACCTCAGATTTTATTCTCAACTCTCTGTCCTTCAAGAAGTCACTTACTTTGCCCTACCTCAGATTCTTCAATTAGAAAAAGATGTGTGCTGCTTACTACTTTGATTCGAGCACTGAATGAGCACTAAAGTGCAAGTCATTATGCAGAATTAGAAGCTCTCTGTGCTGTGGGCTCAGGATCCAACTAACTAGATGGCTTAATGTAAAGTGGCTCAGATCAAGGTGCAATTAGTATTCAGAGCACTCAGACGACTTGGAAGATAAGTACTCTGTGCACTGGGCTTTCACAAGGAAGATCCCAGCTGTTTCTGTAATTGCTGGGTTTTAACACGATTTTATGGCTTTTAAAAATGCTATTGACATATGAAATCACACCATTAAATATGTATTAAATTACTATAGTAGAACAAAAATTATACTTAACAAAGAGAGTTCATTCTTGAAAAAGTAAAAATAAACAAGAGAAACAGAGCAACAGAAAAAGGAAGAGTTACTATGAGATTTGTTGCTTTCATTCTTTGGCTCTCTGTTACCATGATACTCAAATTTTAAATGCCACCCAGAGAGACAAGGATATGGGACGAATAACTTTCGTATGATATACTGAAATTGGCAAGGCCAAGGCGGGACAACAGTAGCAGATATGGTGTTCTTCCAACTTCCACTGCCTTATTGAGGGATTGTCAATTACACCATCAAGACACCTTTACCAGGCATTACTCTCATAGTTTACCTGGTGTGGCCTAAATCAATCTAATAGGTGAGAAGCAACATGGTGAAAGAGCTAAATCTGTCACTCAAAAAATTAATTCTTCTAGGTACTAAATACTCCGCCAGAAAATGCAGAAAGAAGCAGTGGGGCTTTCCAACGCTATCATGATCTACAACTGTTTAAAGTATCGTTATCTCTCGAAGGAAAAACTGTCCATGCTAAAAAAGTCACATGACTAAGAGCTCTCTCATCAGTGCTTTGCAGAATAAAAAAGTACTCTCACATTGTCCCTCAAATAGAGAATTTAACATCAAGTTTACAGTTAATAAAAGTTCTATTGTTTATACATAGGATGACTACTATAAGCCTGGTCTGTCTGGATTATACTTGGTCTCTCAGTGTAATTTTCTCCTTTCACTTGAAACAATGTCCTGGTTTGGACAATTGATTACATGATCACCTATTTATACAGTAATCTGTGACAATGAAAGGCAGTTTCCTAATACCTTATGGTATAAAGCCCCCAAACTTCTTAAGTAGGCCAAGTTGGCAGAAGCTAATTCATGTCTGACTTGAATTTCACTAAAAGCTAAAATAAATTAGAATATCTATTTTGGTTTTTAAAGTAATACATCAATTGTGCCCCAAAATTCTACAAATAGTATCATATGACAAGCTTCCCAAAGGCATGCAATAATATATCACATCTATCTATCTGTTAGCAGACTAACAATCAGAGACTACCTTTAAAAACTGATTAGGGCAAATATAATAAATATAGCTATCTATTTTGAGTACTTTTTTAAACACAATTTATAAAATTTCCTAATGGAGAAAACATTTTCTTCTACATTTATCCAATACTGTCCATCAAGCCTCTTCATCACATACAGTGTCTTCCGTTTGTAAAATGGGAACACTATTATTGCTAAATAGCTAGGTGAAAGGAACATAATCATTAACAAATGTTTTGAAATGCTTTGAAAATGATCAGAAAGTGAAAATTCTTTTTTTTAATTTTTTTGCTGAGGAAGATTAGCCCTAAGCGAATATCTGTTGTCAACAGTCCTCTTTTTTTTTTTGCTTGAGAAAGATTAGCCCTGAGCTAATAACTGTGCCAATCTCCCTCCACTTCCTTCCACCACAGCATGGCTGACAAGTGGTGTAGGTCTGCGCCCAGGATCTGAACCCATGAACCTGGGCTGCCAAAGAAGAGCATGCCGAAACTTAACCACTAGGCCACAGGTCCAGCCCCCAGAAAGTGCAAATTCTTACCTGTGTCTACTCAGCAGAGATCTGAAAGCAAAATAACTACACAAAAGAAGTATCTAAAATATTCTTTGCTTACAACCATCTCTAATTCAAGACACATTATTGAGCTTCTACTATATGCTGGGAATATGTACATTACATATGCAACAGACCTTAGGTGTGTTTGGCTTGCCATTATATCTTCACCTTACATCTAGCAACAGCTCCCAATCGTTGATTGGGATCCACTCTTTCCCAACCTCAGCCTGTGGGGTTGGGATGGGGGTCGCTGACCTGGCTCCAGAAGGAGAGCATGTGAAGCACGAAAGAGCCCTGAGACAAGTAATGTATGTCATCCTCCTGGTCATACCAGTTTCTGCAGGGATGGACAGACTCATGACTCATGCCAAACCCAGCACGACTAGTCAGAGCTAATCTCAGGGGCTTTTCCTAAACAACCACTCTTTTCCACTGTACTGAAACCTAAGAGAAGGCAGGGATCTAAACCACCACAGCCAAACTGACCCACACTACGCCTGAGACTGACGCCAACACAGATGAAGACGCAACACATGGAGAAAGAAAAACTGGGTCCTCATTTTCTACTAGGGCCCCTGCATCCAGTGGTACCCAAACGTCTTCCTCTTGATTCTCCCTCTATAGGAGCCAGTAATTTCCCATTTTTTGTTTTCTGTCCTTTGCAACTAAAGAAACTAAAGACAACTAACAGCTTGTATATCCTTTTCCTGTTATTGCTGTATTTCTTTTCACTCCTACTATCTCTTCACTAGTCCTAAAGTGAAACTTAGCATTCATAAGAGAAACTCTTTTCGTTGTCAACTATATAAAGAACAAGTGCTTCAAATCAATCCTCCAAATGACTGTTTTTAGTTGTGATGCTGATTAGCGTGATCATAGCATCACCAGGAAGACCTGGTTGACTCTCATAACCATTTAACAGGCTTGTGAAAGTTATAGATGCTAATCTAAATCATTAAACACAGCACGTAACTCATCTATCATTAGACTGATTGATTTGCTCAATAAGTTAATTGCCTCATTAACTATCACTTAAAGGGGAAAATCCTAGAAGTTTGCTTTATTAGATTGTCCTAATGCCATGTATATGATTCCACTAAACTAGAAGAGTATCACAAATCTTTATTAATAAAGCTAACCATATCCCTTTTTCTTTATTTTAAATTATTAATTCACTTTTATTCCAAAACTAAGCTTTCTTTAGCAAATTCTCTATTTGATATAAACTGAATAAAAGTAAGACGTTTAATGTCTCATATATATACTTTTTAATTAAAATACCATAAAAATTCCAAGCATTTTATTTATTTATTTATTTATTTAAAGATTTTATTTTTTCCTTTTTCTCCCCAAAGCCCCCCGGTACATAGTTGTGTATTCTTCGTTGTGGGTTCCTCTAGTTGTGGCATGTGGGACGCTGTCTCAGCGTGGTCTGACGAGCAGTGCCATGTCCGCGCCCAGGATTCGAACCGACGAAACACTGGGCCGCCTGCAGCGGAGCGCGCGAACTTAACCACTCGGCCACGGGGCCAGCCCCCCAAGCATTTTATTTTTTATAAAGGTATAACCGGGTTAAAAATTCAATCTAATTTGAATGACAGATTAAGAATTTACAAAATTAAATATCAGACACATCAGTGGAAGCCTTACTTATGTCCAATTTTTCTCTTCTTCCATGGAAGCCTCTCGTCAATTCTTATGTATTTATATTCAGCAGAAATAAGAAGCAACGTGGGAAGAGGAAGAAGAAAAGAAAGCTAACATATATCAGCGTCTTCTATTTCAGGCACAGAACTTGTGGTAGATTAAAAACAGCCACAAATTCATTGCAGCTCATTCTATCAGAAGTGGAGTCTATTTCTCCACCCCTTAAATCTGGACTGACCTTGTGACTTGCCTTCACAAATAGAATGCAACACAAGTGGCACTGTGGGGGTGTAGGCCTTGCAGCTTTCACTCTCCTTCCTGGAATACAGTGCCATGTGAATAGCTCTCAGCTAGCCCACTGGAGAGGCCCCAGGGAGGAGAAACAAGGTAATCTGACTGGCAGTCAGACAACTGCCAGACATTTCAGTGAGGCCATCTAAGACCATCTTGTCTCTGCCAAGCCACCGACTGCCTGCTACTGCAGGAGTGAGCCCAGGAGAGATCAGCGGAAGACCTACCAAGCTGAGTCTAGGCCAAAAAGCTGAGCAACAGAATTGTGAGCAAATAAAATATAGTCATGTGCCACACAATGATGTGTTGGTCAACATCATACCGCATACATGACAGTCATGCCATAAGATTAGTCCCATATAGCCTAGGTGTGTTGTAGGCCACACCATCTAGGTTTGTGTAGATACACTCTACGATGTTTGCACAATGACAAAATGGCCTAATGACACATTTCTCAGAACGTATCCCTGTCATTAAGCAATATATGACTGTAGTCGTTCTAAGCCACTAAATTTGGGGGGTGGGTTGTTATTCAGCAATAAATAACAGATACAGTGCTTTACATGGTTATTTCACTTAATCTTGGTAAGAATCTTAGGAGGTGAACCAGGGCCAATCCAGATTTTGTGAGGCTTGAAGTTTTTTACAATTTAGGGAGTTCTCTTGGAAAAATACCACATATAACAAGAAAATAAGACAAAATTACAAATACAAAGGACATAAAGATACAACACTAAAGCCAAAGATGTCCAAGGCCACTCCAGTGCCACTCTACACAAGGGAAAGCATGATAGAGGAGAAATCAGAATGAAAGAAGCTTAAAAAAAATACACGGCCTGGGAACACATGGCTAGGGTCCTTCCCAGGGAGCTTCATGAACTAAGCTTCACTAACTTCATAGGAAATTCACTTCAACAGTTTACACGACCACTCCACTTTACAAAGAGGAGCTACAACTCTGAATGGCTATCATTCATCTTAGGGCACATGGATGGTGAGTTGAAGAGCCAGGATCTGAGCTCAGGTTCCTTTCTCTCCAAAACATGTGCTCTTTGTACAACTCACATTTTCATTTTTACCTTGTGATCTACTCCACACCAAGTTTTATATCAACTGAAAACACCCCTACTTCCATATCCCCAAGGAAATGGAAGTTGGCTGAAAAAGCCCATGTAGGCATTTCTCATCTCATGAGGTATGCTCAACAGCCCTGTGAAGCAGCGCCCAGAGAGCCTGGCTTCCTGTCCATTTCTCTGATTAGGTGAAGAAACTGCAGGGTGAATGCCCTAAATCAGAGACCTTTTTTTTAGCTTCCTTTCTTTCTTTCATGATTCCTTTTACAATATGTCAATTTCATCATAGGCAAGTTTATATGAGGCCAAAAACACTAAGTACAGCTATCCTGCTTTCTACCTGTTTGTGCCTTGACCATTGCACTTTTCCATTCATTCCCTAGCATGGTCCCCTCCTGCCTGGTCTATTTGTATCAAGTTCCTACAAGCCCAGATCTAAACTTGTCTATGCAGAATCAGCCCAAAATGAAGGCAGATTTTTATTTCTAATCCTTCTGTGTTCAGCTATATCCATCACTGTTCCCTCTCCTCTGAAATGACCTCTACTGGAAAACCAGTAAACCATTACTGCAGCATGGAAACCAGATTTCTTCTTGTTTAATATTTACATAGGCTATTTGTTTGCAAGGAATTCCTAGCTTTTCACCTCACTAAGCTATTACAATCAGCTGATCATTTGTTTTGTAGCTCAGCTTCAAGGTCAGAGTCCTGACCAACGATACTGCAGTAGCATATTCAATGTACTATCAGAGAACAAACTTTCTGTGTAAGGTTTAACCTTGGGAGAAAAATTAAGCCGCGAGGGAAAACGGCTGAAGCTCTCTGCAGACGTGGTACTGGTGGTGATTTAAAGCAGGCCAGGCAGCCTGGTACAGCAGAAAGGACACAGGACGGGATCAGAGACATCAACTGGCCACATGCCATCTCTGGCCCTCCATCAGAAACGGTTGGCCTGGTCCCTTCAGCTGTAAAACTCTACGAATCTACTGACTTTCTCCTTTATCCTTATTTACATGATCTTTTTTAAAAAGTGTTCAATTTTCAATAGATACTTTTAAAATATGGGAATTCTAAAAATACAATCTTTTCAAAGACTTGAAAAATCTCACTTTCCAAAAAAGCTTCAAACAGCCTCATCAAAATGTATTTCAACTAGTAGTCTAAACAACAGGATAACGTAGCTAATAAATTCTAAGTCACCAATATTGTAAATAATGGCAAAATAAGGGCTCATTTCATCTTTATCTGTACGTTGGTTATAGAAACTTGGCAACAAACCAGTGAACTGTCCTTTCAAGAGGTTTTCAGATCTTATACGTTATGTAAACCCCTGGGCTAGCTATAATTCTTCTACTTCCAATTAAAATATTCTAGATCTGAATTTTAATAAAATTCCAAATGATTCAAATAAAATATGGTCTTTGGTTGCTGGCCAAAATTCATTTTTATGTCATTTCTAACTGCATACATAGAATAAATGAAAAATGTTTTGACAATAACATGCTGTTCAAAATAAATGTTTCTCTTATTTTTTCACATTCATTCCATGCATACGTAGCTTTTGATAGGTTGTTTTAAAAAGTAACATTTATAAAATTATCACTGTAGTAACAGCAAGCTGAACAGCATAACTCTGAGAGCCCACGAGGCTAAAGAGGATTTAGCATCATTCTCTTCTAACTTACTTCAACTTCCACCTCATTTATAGATTGTCTCTACAATAGTACATGACAACCATTAGGGGAAGGTAAACAGTCTATCACGGCATCACTGTGGCCTATGGGGCTGGGCCTATAGACCTGTGTAACTCCCGAATTTGTATACAAAATGTTGTACATATGTATGATTTCTCTAGCGTCCATACAATAAAAAGCACAAATGAACAAGCAGATTAAAATTGCCTGTTGTGTTCTTAAAGTTCAGTTCAGAATCACCTTAGAAAGTAAAGCTTATACAATGGTAGAAAATTGATGACCTTTGCTTAGATACGGCTAAACTCTGTTTTCAGTCAAAAAGAGGCAGCCAAGGCAAAACAGATGCCCTTACTGAGTAACATTCCGAAATAACATATTTTACTCTGCTCAAATGGCACATTTGAACATCTGATTGAGACATAGAAGTTAACCAGGACCTTTATCTTTTAGTGATCAAAAGCATAGATGTCAAAAATTTAGCCACTGAATTGGTCTTTGGTTCTCCAAACTGGGACTCAGCTGAGGCAGAATGAGCCATATTAAGGCAGGCTAGGACACAAAGATGAAATAGACTCACCCAAGGGGAAGATATTTTGGGACAGGTGAAGGCCATCAAGTGGACAAACCTATTCAGGCACCAGTAGAGTTAGACAGAGGTCTGAGGAACCACGCTCTTGGCATTAGGAAGACGTGGCAGCAGGTAAATTAAAACCCAGCCAACTAGGTTGTTCCAGAGAAGACTATAGAAGCCAAGTAGGAGCCCAGGCCCAGAATAACTGGGCTAGCAGACAAGGTGGAAGGAAGGCAATAACGGAGAAGCTTGGTCACAAGGAACAAGAATAAGGTCTATTTTCAGAATCAGACAAGGGCATAGCAAAACCAACCAAAGGTTGATGTGTTGTGAACGACAAGACTAAGCCCCTGACCAAGAACAGGACTGGTACCAAAACCTAAAAGAGGGCAGAACCCACATGTGGGAATTAAGTGGCTTCAGCTCTAAAACATAGCAGAGTGTTGGGAAAGAGAGCAAAACTGAAATGAAGACTCAGATTTAGTTAAGATAGAGAAAGAAGGGTAAGCATTTCAGACGAGAGGAAACTAACGCCAGGTGCCAATCACAAGCACAGATGCAAGGAAAGATCTTATTCTCTTGGTCCAATGCTCAGTTTATCAAAATTCCTTCTGCATTTTCCTTAAACTAAAGAGTTTACTAACCTAACTAGTTATGAGTTTTATTAAATTATTTGCTCCCAGGGTATTAGCTGAAAGAGGGCCTCACCTACCATAGGGATATTTGTCCTAGTGCCTGACCACCTTGGCTATCCAAAAGAATATTCACAACGACCATGGGACTGGCTGCAAAAAGTCTGTCTTTATCTTAAACACAAGTAATATCCAGAATGATATTTAGCCACTCCATAATTAACTCAAGTAGATCCTGACTGCTAGTAATTTCAGGCCCTTAAATAATTTGTCTACTCACCTTTTCTCCTTCACGTTAATGCTCAAAAATAAACCTATCTCTTCTATACTTCAGCAAAAAGGGGCAGTATACAAGTCCTAGAGTACTCTACTTCTTCAACACATATTTTCTGTGTACCAACTTCATGCCGGGAATTGTGTCAGGGCTAAGGATGAGGTGCTGAACTAACGCAGGCTCACCCTCATGCAATCTCCTAATTCACAGGCCAGTGTGCACAAGAGTCACCCAAGGTGAATGTGAAAAATTCAGATGCCTGGGCCCAGAGTGGTTTCCCAAACCTTCCAGGTAATTCTCTGTAGGTCGTCTTTTAAGCCACACCCTGAAAAATTGGTCCAGATGGAGCTCCCTGCAAATACATTCTACGTGTGTCACCACTGAATCCCCAGCACTGAGCACATAGTAAATATTTCAGTATGTATTGAATGAATCTACAAACAGGAGATAGAGGAATGAGGACACAATCCCTAGACAATATGGTAGGTGTAGTAATAGAGGTGCCATAAAGGCATAAAAGGAGGCATGTCTCATAGCTTGGGGAGAAGCAGGAACAACTTCCTGGAAAAGGTGGCCCCTGGTCAAGTCTTATAGGTAAGTAGGAGGGAGCCCGGCAAGAGAGGATATTACAGAGAGGTGAGAAGAGCAGAGACAGGTGAGAAACAGCAAAGTTGGAGCAGAAACTACACATTTTGTTGCTACAGTCTTTGAGGCAAGAAATGATGCTGGAGCTTCACCTACGTTGTCTCTAAGCCTCACAACCCACTTCGGACTAAGGATCATTATTCCTATTTTACAAATGAGGGAAATGAGGCTCAGAGAGATTAAAATCTGTTCTGGTGAGCAGGCCGCGTGGCGTAGTGGTTAAGTTCATGTGCTCTGCTTTGGTGGCCCAGGCTTCCCAAGTTCGGATCCCAGGTGCAGACCTAACACCACTGGTCAAGACATACTGTGGTGGTAGCCCACATAAAATAAAGGAAGACTGGCACAGATGTTAGCTCAGGGACAATCTTCTTTACACACACACACAAATCTGTCCTGGGAAATACTATGGCGGTGTTATGGACTGAATGTTCGTGTTCCCCCAGATTCGTATGTTGAAATCCTGACCCCAAATGTGATGATTTTAGGAGGTGGGCCTTTGGGAGGTGATTGCATCATGAGGGTGGAGCCCTCATGAATGAGAATAGTGCCCTTAAAAAGGAGAATCCAGAGAGCTCTCTCGCCCCTTCTGCCATGTGAAGACACAATGAGAGGATGGCAATCTACAACCAGGAAGAGGGCCTTCAGCAGAACCTGACCATACTGGCACCAGGGTCGCAGACTTCCAGTCTCCAAAATGGTAAGAAATAAATTTCTGTTGTTTCTAAGCCACCCGGTCTATGACCTTCTGTTATAGCAACCCAAACTTACTAAGACAGACAGTTCCTCAAAAAATTAAACACAGAATTACCTATGATCCAGCAATTCCACTTCTGAGTATATATACCCAAGAGAATTGAAAGCAGAGACTTTAACCATATTAGTACACCCATGATCATAGCAGCATTATTCACACTAGCCAAAAGATGGAAACAACCCAGGTATCCATCAACAGATGAATGGATAAACAAAATGTGATACATACACATAATAGAATATTATTCAGCCTTAAAAAAGAAGGAAATTCTGATATATGCTACAACATGGGTAAATCCTGAAGACATTAAGCTAAGTGAAATGAGCTAGTTGCAAAAGGACAAATATTGTATGATTCCACTTATATGAGGTATCTAGAGTAGTCAAATTCATAGAGACAGAAAGTAGAATAGTGCCAGGGGCTAGGGGGAGGGAGGACGGGGAGCTATTATTTAATGAGTATAGAGGTTCAGTTGGGAAAGATTAAAAAGCTCAGAGATGGATGGTGGTGATGGTTACACTACAAGGTGAATGTACTTAATGCCATAGAAGTCTACACTTAAAAGTGATTAAAATGGTAAATTTTATTATGTATATTTTACCAAAATAAAAACTTTTTAAACAAAAATATATGTCCTAGTGGCTGCTTTGGGACTCAAGCCAGCTCATTCATGAAAGGACTAACTAGTTTCATCCTTAGGGCCAAAATAGAGTTTTAAAGAGTTTGGCCCAAACTACCAACAACCCACCACCACCTTAGAATCATAATATCAATTATCAGTGACTGACACCTATCAATATCTCTCTATGTATTTGAATACTGAAGAAAAATCAATCAGTACAAAGATGAAATTTCTAAATGCAAAGAAGCAATGTGATGCATTAATCCTGATAGCAAAGTGATTTAAAAGGATAGTTACAGACTTTCGTCTCCTCCTTTAACCTACCATAAATGCAGAATGAGCATATTACGTGCTGCCTAACTTTTTAATCACTACATGCACAAAGATTTATTCAAAAGGCAGAGTAAACATATAGTAGTTATAAATGTGGTAAAATAATATGTAATCAGATGACCATCTAGAGCCAGGATTGGTACTCCCCAGCTGATGTGTCAGAGTCTGGCCAGCCAGGGCAGATGGCTGCGCATAGTGGCACTGTCTCCCTGTCATCCCTCTCTGCTCCCTCCCCCACCCTGCCACACTGCAGCTGTGCAGCCGGGGTTGCCAGGAATTGAGAGGCACATTGCCTTGGATGACATTTTTGCCCTCATTCTGCATGCTGTTATGTCTCTCCTACCTCCAAGTATCACCACCCACTACATCAAAAACATGGCCAAAGCCTGTCACAGAATTCATTCACGGCATTTGCCACAGCTTTCAAATGTATAGCAAAATCAAATGCCAACCGTCCTTATTTATGCATGAGAGGAGTGTCATTTGGAAATTGTCTACATTCACCTTTCTCTGCTAATGGCAAGTCCAAATGCCAGGCCACAAGCGATTTTTCACGTGGCCTCACACTGGTGCAGAAACTCCATCTGAACAGATAATCGTCAGAGCTTGCGGGAGAGGGAGTCAAGTGAAGGGAACCAGGTGCCAGATCTCCTTTTTCACCTTATGTGGGTTGAAAGGCCCCTTGAACTTGGTCCAAAGCTGTACCCTCCTAACCTCCTGGCCTCCTCTGCCATGCCTCTTTCTGCACCAGGACCTCCAAGTGAGGGCCGAGAGAAGTGAAGTTGCTCTCCCAGAGCCACTGTCTTTTCTTCCTCACCGTCTCTGCTGCTTTTCACCACTTTCCCCACTTCTTGTCTCCTCTCTCCTCTCACTTTTAGCCAGGTTTCAAGGATCACTGGAGAAGTCTTTCTTGTCGTTACTTGGGTCATAGGAAACATTTTCCAGAGCAAGGACATTGAACACAGTGGTTCAGACCACACCTTCTCATAAACACCAAGTCCTTCATGTGCTTCTTTAAACAAAGACCCCTGCAGCCAATGTAACAAATACTCGCATCACTGCGCAGCAGGAAAAATCTTCAGGTTTGAGGCTGATTGTTGCTTGATATCCATAAGTCACTTCATTACCAAAAACATCTGTAGCGAGTTTTTTTATTTGTTCTACTCACTTTTATATAAAGAACTGCCCCCAGAGTCCAAAGTTTCCAGAAATCCTATCTCCATATAACAAAAAATCGCATTCACATAAAACAAAAGGTGAAGACTTTGAGTAGCTAGATATAGTTGTTGTATAAACAGTATGACCTGTCTTCCTCAAGATTGGAAGGGAGAGAAAAGCATAAGCAATAAAGCAACTCTCCTGAAGTGTATATGGCCTTCAGGTTTAATCTCTTTATGAAACCCAAATTCTCATGAAGTACCACACAATCCTAATTTTTCTCATTCCAAATATTACTAAAACTTGTAAGCTTGCTCAGTTGTTCCCATCTCCTATGTGCGTTCTCTATTTCAAACAAACACACGCTCATATTTACTAAGACAATTTGGCACTCACGTATTCTGGATTCCAGGCAGGGTTTACGTTTTCTCAAATCATTCCTGCTCTCCTTGAGTTCATATGTTCAGAAAACACTTAGCTCACTGTCTGAACTGGGAATTGTTTAATTACTGTGGGGCCAAGAGGAAATGGCAGAGTGAGACAGACAGAGGGAATGGGATCAGTGCCTCAGAACAGAAGGGTTAAAGCTGAATGGAACCTTGGAAAAAATCTGATCCTATTCTGTCACACTACTAATGCAGGAACTGCTAACTTCAGTAAAGTGAAATCACTTACCCAAGGGCACACCACTATCTGGTGAGTGGGCCGGGCTTCCTGGCTGCCAATCTTGTGTGTGTGTGTGAGTGTGTATACACATGTTTGTGTTTAATAGAAGTAAATGAACATTTGGGTGAGAAGGTGACATCAGACACGTGCTTCAAAGGTCAGTGGCACTTGAGAAGCACCTTGAGCCAGTCTCTAAAATGATAATTTATTCTCTTTTTAAGAGTCTCCCCAGAGAGATCTTTCTTTGGTAGATATTTCTACGTTTGGTCAAAGTGACTTAAGGCCAGTTCCATACATCCTAAAGGAAATGTGTCCAATCTCTTTTATTACTCTTTAAACATTCTTGAGTCCCTCAAAGTCTGTGAAGTTTCTTCCCCTCATCCCACTCCACCCCACCACTGAATATTTTAAGAAAAGAATATTTTACTTTAGGGGACCAGCCCTATGGCCGAGTGGTTAAGTTCGCGTGCTCCACTTTGGCGGCCCAGGGTTTCACCAGTTCGGATCCTGGGCACGGACATGGCACCACTCATCAGGCGATGTTGAGGCGGCATCCCACATGCCACAACTAGAAGGACCCACAACTAAAATATACAACTATGTACTGGGGAGATTGGGGGAGAAAAAGCATTAAAACAAAAAAAGAATTGGGGCTGGCCCCGTGGCCGAGTGGTTGGGTTCACATGCTCTGCTTTGGTGGCCCAGGGTTTCATGGTTTCGAATCCTGGGCATGGACATGACACCGCTCATCGAGCCATGCTGAGGCAGCGTCCCACATGCCACAATTGGAAGGACCCACAACTAAAAATACACAACTATGTACCAGGGAGCTTTGGGGAGAAAAAGGAAAAATTAACTCTTTAAAAAAAAAAATATTTTACTTTAAAATGCCACTCTTCTACTTCTGTTTCTCCAAATTTCTTGCTTTGAGCCTGTATTACTTTTGTAATTGCAGAAGGAAAAAGGCAATACCGATACATTTTAAATTTCCCTTTACTCTTTGCCAACTGGACACCTCATAATTAGTTTCATCATACAGATGGGTAAATATTCCTTTTTTTTTTTTTTTGAGGAAGATTAGCCCTGAGCTAACTGCTGCCAATCCTCCTCTTTTTGCTGAGGAAGACTGGCCCTGAGCTCACATCCATGCCCATCTTCCTCTACTTTATATGTGGGACACCTGCCACAGCATGGCGTGCCAAGCAGTGCCATGTCCACACCTGGGATCCGAACCAGCAAACCCCAGGCCTCCGAAGCGGAACGTGCACACTTAACCACTGCGCCACCGGGCCAGCCCCTAAATCATTCCTTTAAAATTCAAGGCAAAGTTTAAAAAAGAAACCCACCCCCGACACACACAAAAAGCCTATGTTTTTTTCTATTATTATTTTGTTGTGGTTTTTAAATTACACGTATGGCAGAATGCCCACAGTCCTGCACACCCACAGTTCCCTGCATTTGCTACTCCCTTGCCTGCTACCATTATCCAGGGATTAGAGATGGCAGGGAGGAGGGTTATGCCCTGTGGACTGTGGCCTTGGGAACAGAGCCCCACCTACTCTTTAATTCCCTCAATACCCAGTCTTCAGCATGAACTCAGTCAAGCACCTAGGGCATAAGACAAACTTTCTGAAGTGTTAGCATGAGAGACACAGATATGTAAGGACACAGGGTGGCTGCAGGGACCCTTCTCTCTAGTTAAAGAAGGAATTTTCCCTTCCCTTTATTTCTTACTCTATCCCCAGTGCTGGTAGCACTTCTCCCGTCCCATGGCCCTTTATTGCTCTGGCTAACAGTCTGGCATTCCATCACAGGAATGAGGCCCAAACCAATTTCGAGGCAGCAACACAACACCTCTAGCTGGTGTGACCGTCCCACTTGCCCCCAAAAATCTTGACCTAGTCCATTTTCATAGTCATTTGTTCTAGTTTTTCTTCTCAGTCTGCCCACCTGTAGGATAGGCCTTGAATAAGTTTCCAAGAAGTTTTTAGTTGATTCTCCTTTTCTGTTTATTCTGTGAACAATGTTCTCCAACAGCAGTCCACTACAGTCCTAACAAATGATTGTCCACACTTACATCAAACATACCTCAGCCTTGTCCTTGTCTCCAGGAAAATTAACTAGAACAACTCTCACAATAGGAAACCTTTAATAGCTATCTTCATTTCTTCTTTTACAAGAACCCACTTCTAAATTTCAAATCCCGACGTGTTCCCACTTTACTAGGAAAGGTGGATCTCTGTATTTTCTTCTACTCTTTCTTTTCAGAAGTCTTAGTCTCTCCCTGACTCTTCATCAACAGCACGCTCAGGTTGCAGTTTAGTGGTTAATGAACGCCAAACACACCTGTGCCAAGACGCGTTTCCTTTTCAGTGAAACAGTTAAAAATTTCAGAAGTTCATCTGTTTATGCTGAACGCTACCTACTTTCGTCTGACTTAAATTCACTGGTATACTTTAGTGTATACGTGCTTTAGTCGAAATTCATCCATTTTGTTCGATTGTGTGGATTTAAATAGTTTGGTCAACTTCAACACTTTAGAAGTCTGATTATAGTTTCATTTCATTTAGCTCTCTTTAGAAGCTGGGATAAGGAAAAAATCATTTTAAATTGCACAGCTGTACTCTGATTCAAGCTACCTAGCAACTGTCAAAATACAACCCAAACCACAAAGGTGTTTGAAGCTGCATGTGAAAGCTAATTCTAAGAGAGAGACTGCCAACTTTTCCTCTGTCTTATGTGCAGCTTGTCATTTCAGCACAAATACAATGAGAGCGGGGAAAGTATTCTGATGGTCTAAAATGTTTGAATATTTTCCTTTGCATCATTCAGAATATAACATAAATGCATAATTAGAGCCAAAGCATTAAACCCCCATGTATTAGCACAAGGAACAAAGCTATTAATTCCAGTTCTTCCAAATGTCACTATCCCTGGGGACACGTCTTCACAGAAATCTAAATATCTACATCTCTTAGGTCACAGCGCTTAACCCCACTCCTCAAAACTCATGTTTCAAAGTCACCTTGGAAAAAGAAGTTGAAGATCATTGCTGACTGCATTGCTGGAGAACTATAGTTACCTTTACATCTTCCAGAGGTAAAATAAAAACCATTCTCACTATAAAAATAAAACATCCATCGTGTGAAAGACCACTAGAAACTGTTAACTATGGTCGCCGCTTGGGTGCTGGGGATCTGGGTTTTCCTATTCATTATATACTTCATTATATTGTTTAACTTTTTTCCATGTTCACTTGTTGCGTTTACAATACTAAAAGAAGCACTAAGACGTAAACTGACTTGAATGTCGCACAGGTTTAATAACGAGATTATCCCTTGGGCTCAGGAATGGAAACATATTTATGCCGGTGACTGCAGACAATCACAGGCTCCTATAGTAAACACTCCTCCCCAAGTGCTTTCTGACCATATTTAAGAAATATAGCTTTTCTCGCTGGGACTACTGAGAAAATAAACTGGAGTTCTATTTTGAGAATTCAAAGTACATACCATTCATGCAAACCAAAGAACACACATTTGCTCAATGACCCAACCCACTACTTCATAGTTATAAAATGTGGAAAAAAAGCCATGAGTCCCATACCAGCAGGACAACTGCCCAACTCCCCAGATCCTTCCTCTCCCTAAAGAAGCGGACCTATTTTTCAGCATCAATATATTAAGCCCATAAAACATCCTTGAGAGTCTATCAACTACATCTGGCTCTGCTTTGCCAACGTTTGCCATCAAACCACTATATTCGTGCAACTCTTCTTTCTTACCCTAAATATTTGCACTACTTCTTTCTTACCTACGTCAAATTAAATTAGGAAATAATTATTTTGTAAATTGCTGGACACTCATGCATCACAAAATATTTTATCTTTCATCCCAGTTATCTTAAGTCCTTTACTGGATTTAACTGTCAGTTTCTTGAGGTCTGTGGTCTCCTTATTCATATTCGTCGTTCCCCTGACAAAATTATATGCTATTCCACAGAGGCAGGAATTCAGAGTTCCTGTGTCACTTTTTTCCCTACATCTTAATATCTTATCTTATGGAAGTTCCACAAATATTAAATGATTCAAATGTGAAAACACAGCAATAAGATTGAAATAGTTTGTTAATCTACTATAGCCTATATACATAGCACCAAAACACTTACCCACCTAATGTCTGCCTTGAGCCGAATTGTATAGAAATACACATACATATATAGAGGGAGCGAGATCTAGACTGAGAGAGAGAGAGAGAGACAATCTGGAGATAGATATATCTCTGGACCCGGACACCATGGCCTCTATCCTATCCTTCCTTCCTTTGCATATATTTTAGAAGAGTTTATTCATCTTATTTCTATAAAAGATGGTGCTGAGAACAGGACTCTGCCTTTCGTCAGGACTTGTTTAAAATACAATTAATCAGCTTGAGCTGCGCCGAAATCTCTCACTTACCCACCCTCAGTCTCCCCACAATGCACAAAGCAAAGTAGCTTGAAAGAGTGGGCTTCAGCTGGTAAACAGAAGTTAACGAACAAGCCTACATAAATATTCAGATTTGAAAACATATTTTATCTCACTTATGTTGCATGTGGACAGATCTCCCAAACTGACAAAACTGAAATTATTTTCTTATCAAAAGGTTGCTATTCATATTTTAATCAACCAGCAAAGTTTGCAAAATCTCTGAAGATGTAGTCACTTACTGACCCAAAATGTGGAAAGTAAATTGGGTACAAAAGAGCTTCCAAAGAAGGGGAATCAAATTATCTTTAATTTGTCCCAAAGTTTCAAGCTCTGTTTCAGAAATGCTGCCAAGTTTCAGGGTGAAATAAGGAAATTTCCCTTCCTCTCTAGCCAACTCTTTCATTTACTCTTCTTTTTTTTTTGTTCCTTTTTCTCCCCAAAGCCCCCCAGTACATAGTGGTATATTCTTCATTGTGGGTCCTTCTAGTTGTGGCATATGGGACGCTGCCTCAGCGTGGCCTGATGAGCAGTGCCATGTCCGCTCCCAGGATTCGAACCAACGAAACACTGGGACGCCTGCAGCGGAGCGCGTGCGCGAACTTAACCACTCAGCCACGGGGCCAGCCCCTCATTTACTCTTCTTAAGATATATTCTTTCCTTAGAAATCCACAGTCTTGTGTATTTACAGATGACCTTGCATTTTCTACTATAATACTTTGTAAACAGGAGAAGAGTCTTCTGCTGCCAGGTTTTAAACAGTTCTTGTAGAGATGAAAAATAAATTCAGCCTGAGTTTCTGTTTACATTTATTTTCCTAGAATTCATCTCTAATAAGTATTTCTAGCTGAGCTCTCCAAAGGTTAAAACCACAAAAGAAATGAAAATGCAGGTCTGGAACATACTAATGCAATTTTTAAAAAATAATATATTGGTAATTTTTCTGAGTAGGCTAACTGACTTAAAGGACTCCCTAGAGATATGAAATATAAAACCTGTTTCTCTACACAACATTTTATTCCATAATGCACTGTACTCTTGCATTTCATATTAACGTGGCTTGTTAGAACTATTATTTAGAGTATAAGTTTGTTTGACATGAACTATGAGTCTGGACTATTTCTAAAGGTTGTTTTCAAAGTTTTTTATAAAACTACCCTGTATACTGTTGACAGGGAGATATTAAATAATCCATCTTGTGTGAGTGAAATGCTTTTCTTTTTAAGTATTTCGGGTAGTATTGAGAACAACTGCTTTTCAAAATTAGATATAAGAAGAAATGATGTGGTATTAAATTTTTCTTTTATAAAAGGTAACATTATTGGGGATTCAACAACTGAAAAAAGTGGATATATAAGGCAATACCTTTTCCACTCAATAGTCTTCTACTTAAATGCATATGCACTAAAACAGTAGATTGTTCATATTTGCAAGTTTACCAGTTGTGATATTTCCAAGATAAAGTAGGTTCCTAAGAGAATTCTCAAAGTGGCCTCTTTAGATGAATCAGGGAGAAAATCATTCACGGGTCACTTAAACTGAACCACTGGTCCTGCTGTGGACCAGGATGTGGCCAGCTCTGGCTCACGCTACTGACATAGCCACGTAGAACCAAGTCAGTTCCTCTACTGCCAACTCCATCCTTCCTTGTGAAAGAAAACAGGCATTTAGCAGAAGCTTCACCGCCGCTCACCCACTTAAAGTCAAATTTCAATCATTCTGTGATGTACATGTTTATATTTCCTTTGAACAGTGTCCCCAGACTTAGGTCCTAATGGTATAGAAGTACCTAGTATAAACAGAGGCTTTTTAAGACTTTTCCAATTCATGACTTTGTTCCTAAAAGAAACTGAAAGCATGCCCATGTTCTTTGTAAGCCACTGCTTCTCAAGTTAGAAAATCATTCATTTCCTGAAAATCTCAGCTTTATCTTTTCTTGTCGCTAAAATTGAAGAAGTAACCACTGTCTAGATTTTTCTGCCACTGCAAAGTAGAATTTAAATATTAACAGTGAAAGGCATTAGGACTCATGATTCATTAGTTGGTTAAGTGCTTTTCTTTGGAGAGACTGAAAGCTCTTCAGATGCAGAAGCATATGGGCTCTCCCCTCCAAGCGAGGAAGGCAAAAGCCAGTTTATGAGACTTGACCTCTTGAGATAGCCAAGTAGAAACTAAAACCCTGAAAGATGATGGGCCAGCGTCACCAGGAACAACAGAACTCAGACAAGCCCACAGCCCCTGACGTGGGCTTCTTCAGAAACATGCCACCTCCTTCAAGACCAGTTTAGATGCTAGATACTTTCATCGTTAATTCGACCTGCCAATTTCACCTCCTGAGGAAAGAAACCTTATGCATCACATACAAATTTGAGAATAAAATAATTATTAAATGCATGACTGAATTTATTTTACTAATGACTTTTTGTTCTCTGAAAAAAAATCACAGATTATAACAGCCTTTAAAAAAGGTTGGGCATAATTAGAAGGGGGCAGGCCCTGTGGTGTAGTGGTTAAGTTTGCACGCTCCACTTCAGCGGCCCAGGGTTCACAGGTTCGGATCCTGGACGCAGACCTAGCACCGCTCGTCAGACCACACTGTGGTGGCATCCCTCATAAAACAGAGGATGATTAGCACAGGTGTTAGCTCAGCAACCACCTTCCTCAAGCAAAAAGAGGAGGATTGGCAACAGATGTTAGCTCAGGGCCAATCTTCCTCACAAAACAAAAAGA
Organism: Equus caballus; assembly: GCF_041296265.1. NCBI lineage: Eukaryota > Metazoa > Chordata > Mammalia > Perissodactyla > Equidae > Equus > Equus caballus. The sequence goes on along the minus strand of NC_091701.1, from coordinate 73,768,212 downwards.
TAATTGGAAGAAAGAAGCCTCAATTTCAAACAGAAATACTTCTACTGTTTCCCCTCTTCAGTGATGCTAAATTGCATAATATTCTAATTAGGATGAATATTTTCTTCCCCTTCCAACATGGACCAAATGATTCCTATGATAATTAAAGATTGACATAACTTTTGGAATAAAGCCCCCAAATTTTTTTCAGAAATCTAATTTTAGTTAATCATGTTATCTCCTAACTTTGTATACTGAAATTCTCCACTCAGTTGATTCAATGGTTCATCCTCTGGACACTACTGGAAGCCTTTCTATCTGCCCTACTCAGTGCTGGCTCTCTACACCTCATCCTTCAATTCCCACCTTTAGTGCAGCCAAAATGTATTTTTGGCATCCATCTGTCTGGAGGAAGTGGTGAAGATATGTGGCCTGACTGGACTGAGCTTGAGGTGCAATCCTAATATATTCTTGACACCCTTCAAACACAGATTCCTCTATCTTTAAGAAGCAACGATTCTGAGAAAATGGCTAAGCAAGTGGAGACCACAGAGGGAAGTAACAACTGAAAACTATTATTAAACTTGATCATTTTGTTCAACATTTAAAATATACTTACTATTTAGGGAGCCAGATTTATAAATTCTGCCAGGATTCTGCTTTTTTCATCTTTAGTGTGTATAAAACCCTTTATGGAGCTAACTCTCCAATCTTTTGTCCTGAGGCCCAGGGCCTCATTTAAATGAGGATGTCCCATCTTCACCTCAGATACGCCACGGCTACAGCCTGAATCATTATCTTTCTCTCAAAATGCATGCCCCCGAACTTGCTGAACTGCAACCGTCAACTTTAATGCACAGGTGGTCTCCCTTTCCAAGGGGATTGTCAACTCTTTGAAGAAAAAGACTATCTTTTAGACTTTTTTTAATCCCTTGTAGAAACTAATCCCTAATACTTTACAATTAGAACACACTCGGTAAATATTTGTCAATGAATAAATCAAAATTAGTTAATATGTGACTTATAAAAATATAGGAATTTGACTAAATTTGCACAACTTGATTATTTGGGTCATTTAACACACACTTTGAATCCTGTAATACAGAAAACCTGTTTTATAAATCCTTACTAGAGCTAACAAAATTTTGGCAAACTTAGGTTAAACCTCCTTTTACTTCCTCTATATGCTCTAAGATGGAAGTGACAAATAGTGACTTGGACAAAAGAACATGGATTGTTTACAAATAGGATAATTTGAATAGGAACGATAAAGAGTGATTTTAAAGAGGCCAAAAATAAAATTCATGAGTTAAATCACTATTTACTGTTCTACTGGCAGTAGCTAAAAATTTTATTTCTGTAGATATATCAAAACAGTTTAAAACTTCAGTTTGTAAAATGCAATAATTTACGATTTCTACCTTCCAAGGTAAAACAATGTCATTTGTATCATATTATAAACCACCTGGGAAATAGGTAGATTTGAATTCACAGTGCCCTGATTTGAAACTGTTTTTTCACTGGCTCCTCCAGAAGTCATTTAAAAACTGTCTAACTGAAAAAGTGAGTTAATATTTTAGGAACATTCTTATATACGTAATAATATTATTTATTGAATGCCTATTATGAGCCAGATGCTTTACATACATCATCTCATTTTATCGTCCCAACAGCACAATAAATTACTAGTTCCATTTTAGAGGTGAGGAAACTGGTGCTCAGAAGGTCAGATATATTGATCCAGATTACAAACTGGAAAATGGAAGAAAGGGTTTGACTCCAGTCCCAGATCTTCTCGTGCTGCTCCTATTAATAGTGGGTATCAATTTTTAGCACTATTAAAAACAGCCTTCACAAATTCAGAGGCAGAAAGTAGGCTAGTGGTTGCCAGGGTCTGAGGGGAGGAGGCAATGGGGAGTTATTGTTTAATGGGTACAGACTTTCAGTTTGGGATGAAGAAAAAGTTCTGGTGATGGATAGTGGTGATGGTTGCACAATAACGTGAAGGTATTTAATGTCACTGAACTGTACATTTAAAAGTGGTTAAAATGATGAATTTATGTTATGTATGTTTTACCACAATAAAAAAAATAGTGTTCAACATCATACCCATTTTTTTGGTTTCCTACAAATTCTATAACTTCAATATAGAGTTCAGAAGTCTTTAAAATCATGGACGTTTCAATTCAACAATACATTAAAAGGATCATACACCATGACCAAGTGGGATTTATTCAAGGGATACAATGATAGTTCAGCATATGCAAATCAATCAATGATACACCACATTAACAAAATGAAGGATAAAAATTATATTATCATCTCAATAGATGCAGAAAAAGCATTTGAAAAAATTCAACATCCAATTATGACGAAAATTCTCAACAAAGTGGGTACAGAAGGAATATGCTTCAACATAATAAAGGCCATATACGATAAGCCCACAGCTAACATCATACTCAATGATGAAAAGCTGAAAGCTTTTCCTCTAAGATCAGGAACAAGACAAGGATGCCTGCTCTCGCTACTTTTATTCGACAAAGTATTGGAAATCTTAGCCAGAGTAATTAGGCAAGAGAGAGAAATAAAATGTACCCAAACTGGAAAGTAAGAATTAAAACTGTCACTATTTGTGGATGACATGATTTTATATATAGAAAACCCTAAAGAGGCCACCAAAAAATTGTCAGAATCAACAAATTCAATAAAGTTGCAGGGTAAAAAATCAATATACAAAAATCTGTTGCATTTTTATATATACAACTATCAGAAAGAGAAATTAAGAAAACAATCCCATTGACAATTGCATCAAACAGAATAAAATACTTAGGAATAAATTTAACCAAGGAGGTGAAAGACGTATACACTGAAAACTATAAGACATTGATGAAAGAAATTGAAGAACACAAATAAATGGAAAGATATTCCATGTTTATGGATTGAAAGAATTAATATTGTTAAAATGTCCATATTACCCAAAGCAATCTACAGATTCAATACAAACCCTATCAAAATTCCAATGGCATTTTCACAGAAATAGAGCAAACAGTCCTACAATTTATATGGAGACACAAAAGACCCCAAATAGCCAAAGCAATCTTGAGAAAGAAGAGCAAAGCTGGAAGCATCAAACTCCCTGATTTGAAACTATGTTATAAAGCCATAGTAATCAAGACAGTGTAATATTGGCATAAAAACAGACACATAGAACAATGGAACAGAATAGAGAGCCCAGAAATATGTGATCAATTAATTTACAACAAAGGAAGCAAGACTATACAATGGGGAAAGGATAACCCCTTCAATAAATGGTGTTGGGAAAACTGGACAACCACAGGCAAAAGAATGAAATTGGACAATTCCCTTATACCATGCACAAAAATTAACTCAAAATGGATTAAAGACTTGAATGTAAGACCTGACCATAAAACTCCCAGAAGAAAACATAGGCAGTAAGCTCCTTAACACACGTCTTGCGATGATTTTTTGGACCTGACTCCAAAGGCAAGGGCAACAAAAGAAAAAATTAAAAAGTATGACTACATCAAACTAAAAAGCTTCTGCACAGCAAAGGAAACCATTAACAAAATGAAAAGGTAATCTAATGAATGGTAGAAGATATTTGCAAGTCACATATCTGATAAGGGGTTAATATCCAAAATATATATAGAACTCATGCAACTCAATAACAAAAAAACAAACAATCCAATTAAAAAATGCGCAGAGGATCTGAATAGAGATTTTTCCAAAGAAGACATACAACTGGCACATTAAAAGATGCTCAACACCACTAATCATCAGGGAAACACAAATCAAAACCACAATATCACCCCATAGCTGTTAGAACGGCTCTTACCAAAAAACAAGAAAAAGCAAATGTTGGCAAAGATGTGGAGAAAAGGGAGTCCTCATGCACTGTTGATGGGACTGTAAATTGGTGCCACCACTGTAGAAAACAGTATGGAGGTTCCTCAAAAAGTTAAAAATAGAACTACTACATGATCCAGCAATTCCACTTCTGAGTATTTATTCAAGAAAACAAAAACACTAATTTGAAAAGATATATGGACCCCTATGTTCATTATAGCATTATTTACAATAACCAAGATATGGAAACAACCTAAGTGTCCATCGATGGATGAATGGATAAAGAAGATGTGGTATATATATACAATGGAATACTACTCAGACATAAAAAAAATAATAAAATCTTGCCATTTGCAACAATATGGATAGACCTGGAGGACATTGTGCTAAGTGAAATCAGTCAGACTGAGAAAGACAAACACCACATGATTCATTTATATGTGGAATCTAAAAAACAAAAAACAAAAACAAACAAAATAAAACCAAACTAACAGATACAGAGAACAGACTGGTGGTTGCCAGAAAGCAGGGGGGTTGGGCGATGGGTTAAATGGGGGAAGGGGTTCAAGAGATACAAACCTTCAGTTATAAAATAAATAAGTCACGGGGATGTAGTGCCAGCATGGTAACTCTAGTTAATAATACCTTACTGCATATTTGAAAGGTGCTAAGAGAGTAAATCTTAAAAGTTCTCAACACAAGGAAAAAAAACGTGTAGCTTTGTATGGTGATGGATGGTAACTTGACTTATTGTGGTGATCATGTCCTACTGTATACCAATATCAAATCATTATATTGTACAATGGAAACTAATATAACATTATGTCACTTATGCCTCAATTTAAAAAAAATCTTGGATATTTCAGCTACATGATTTCTTAGCAAGAAATTTCAAGATAATCTGAAGCTGCAGATTGAAATAACGATAAACATTTTTAAATGCAAATGTTGTATCACTGTAATTGATGCTTTTTTATACCGCTCATTAGGATCTCATTAGATTCTTTCACAGGGTTTGTTTTTAAAATATAAAATGTAGACTAAGGAAAAAAAAAACTCTGAAAGACATTAGTCCATTTATTGCTATAGTCCTATAACAGTATGTTTGATTAAATTAATTAATCAGTAAATAAGCCCTTATCATCTTTCTAAATAGTTCCTAGTTTGTTCTCCTATTATTTAATCAAAGTGTCTCCTTCTTAGGGGCCAGCCCCATGGCCAAGTGGTTAAAGTTTGACGTGCTCTACTTCAGTGGCCCAGGTTTGTGGGTTTGGATCCCAGGCCTGGACCTACTCCACTCATTAGCCACGCTGTGGCAGCGTCCCACATACAAAATAGAGGAAGACTGGCACAGATGTTAGCTCAGGACTAATCTTCCTCAAGCAAAAAACAAGAGGAAGATTGGCAATGGATGTTAGCTCAGGGCAAATCTCCCTCACCAAAAAAATTAAAATTAAAAAATAATTTTTCTTAAAGTGTCTCCTTCTTTACTCTTTTAAAGATGTTATTTTTTTCCTTTTTTCTCCCCAAAGCCCCCTGGTACATAGTTGAATATTCTTAGTTGTGGGTCCTTCTAGTTGTGGCATGTGGGATGCCGCCTCAGCATGGCTTGATGAGTGGTGCCATGTCCGCGCCCAGGATCCAAACCGGTGAAACCCTGGGCTGCCACACTGGAGCACGAAAACTTAACCACTCAGCCACAGGGTCGGCCCTCTCCTTCTTCACTCTTAAATATTCTAAATTGGTATTACTATCAGGTGTCCCTATGAGGAAAGGATCCCTTAGAACAGAAAAGACAAAAAGATGCTAAAAAACAAAAATCGAACTAAGTCATTTCAACCATTCTCAAGAGCTTACTTTTAACAAGGTAGCTTGCAATGTTTTCACCTTTGTATTTAAGAGGTTCCAGTTTCAAGTCTTCTGTGACTGTGTTAGATTTTATGCATTTATATTTATAAATGAATGAATGCAGATCATGAATTATTGCAAGATATCATATGTGGTACCCGCCTAATTATTAATGGGAGCTAAATCATAAAAGGCAGCCATTGTCACTCATGGGAAAAAATGTGTCCTGTATAGCATGGAAAGAGCACTGGATGACGGATGGCTAAAACAGAAGAGCTGGAGGCCAGCCAAGCTAAAGAAACAAGCAGAGCAGTGGGCGACTCCAAATCATGGCTGCTTCCCAGTTGCATGGTGCAAACACAGCAATTCAGTCTTAACAAGAAAATTAAAAGCAAAGCACTATTAATCATGCAGCAAACAAAAACATTTGGTTAAACTAATGAACACCACTTAAAATAGAACAGCAAAAGCCTACATATTTTTTTAAAACTCTCAAGTCAAAAACACCTAACTTGAGAAAAAAGAAAAATTCAATTTATGAACCAAGTTAATTTCTTAATGGAAAATAAAAGATATATTGTAATGGATGCAAAACTGCAATATAATATAGGATGAAATAATGTGCAATATCAGAATTACTGTTCATCTCACTAACATAAACACCAGTATATGAGAGGTAGTGATGGAGCACGGCTCTTGAGGCTAACACTCTGGGTTCAAATCCCAGCTCCAGGCTGCCTTACCAGCTGGGTGACCAAGATATTCTTTATTTGGTTCTGGAGGAATTTTAAGGAAAAATTCTGTGTGTTCAGAAAAATCTATTCCTTCACTGTTACCCATATTTTACCCAATCACTCACAACCAAGATTGCCAGTTTCAACAAATAAAAATACAAGATGCCCAATTAAATATGAATTTCAGATAAACAATAAATAATTTTTGCATAGGACATACTTATACTGAAAAATTATGTGTTGTTTATCTGAAGCACAAATTTAACTGGGCATCCTGTATTTTGTCTAACGACCTTACCTACAGTATTTCTGCTAATACTATACTTTCTATTTTTCATTCTCCTATTTAGTAAGAACGCCATCACAATAGCATCATAAATCATCGTTTGTGCTATACGGCATGTAATTACACAATCAGCTGGCAGCCCGTGTAACGAACTGTAATGGATTCAATGGGATTTCTAACTTTTGAAAGAAAGTGGTAACCATTTATAGAATTGTTTCAGGACAGTTAAAGATTCTCTGTTGCCATCTATTCTTAATATGCCTCTTAAGGGGAATAACAGCTTTTAGTATTTGTTTTTATCCAAATGGAAATAATTAGAATATTTAATTATGGAGTTATGCACATAATTATAAAATTAATCACAGCAATCAATTTTCTGCACATATAAGTGCATTTCACATCACTATGTGGATACTTTTACAAAGGTTTCCTTGACATAGCAAAGCTATGAGAAATTTCAAAAGATTTATTCTAAACTTCCAAATTACCATTACTAATTGTTTTTCCAAAATCCATACTTGATTGTTAAATCATAATCATCCAAGCATAAGAATTTTTAAATCCTATGCTAGATAACAATTCTACCTAATCAAACATATATTTTGAGGGGCTGGCCCCGTGGCCGAGTGGTTAAGTTCACGCGCTCCGCTGCAGGCGGCCCAGTGTTTCGTTAGTTCGAATCCTGGGCGTGGACATGGCACTGCTCATCAAACCACGCTGAGGCAGCGTCCCACATGCCACAGCTAGAAGAACCCACAACGAAGAATACACAACTATGTACTGGGGGGCTTTGGGGAGAAAAAGGAAAAAATAAAATCTTTAAAAAAAAAAAAAAAACATATATTTTGAATTAGCAAAAAATTAAAACTTTGAATCCAATTTAAAAATTCAAAGGCATTCAGCCTTTTGGGGTTTTTTTTTTTTACTGTCAGTTTCCTTAAGTTTTGAACCCAAAGGTAATTTTCATCATCAAAACATCTCAACTATAAGAAAATCCTTTACGTAGTATTTATACTATTCCAAAGATATTCGACAACAGTCATCAGACAAACCAACCAATCTCTTGCAAAACGTTTCATTAAGTAAAGCAACATCACCGAAATACTGGTATTTTCAAGGGATTTATTTACTCCAAACCAATGAAAATTAATCTTTTGACCCAAATTATAACAATACTACAGAAAAACAGTAGTAATGAACTTTTCTCCAGTCATCTCTAAAGCATGACCTAAATGATTCAACCTCAAGTTATTAATAATATTTGTCAGGCTAGACACAAAATGTTAGCTAAATTAAATTTTATTTCCTCCCTTATACACAAACACATTTGCTAATCTGTGAGAGTAATAGAAACATAGACTTTTGGCCATGTAAAGATAAAGATCAGTAAGCTAAAACAGAAAATAGTTACATTCCTTGTGAGTCATCATATTCCATTGAATAAAAACCACAATTTAAGGAAATTCTGTGGCCAACTAAGCACTTAACAACAGTAGCATGACCATTCAGGGGCTTTGGAAAACAATGTAAATCTTGAAGAGCGAATATCTGGTGACTTTTCTAAACTAGATCATAATCTCAGGAAAAAATAAACCTAAGATCCAAGAGAGTCCTTTTTTATATGCTACACCGAATTATTTTTCAAAACCAACTCAAAAACATGTCTTTCAAAAGTTTAATGGATTTAATAATTTCTTAATTTGTGTCATGGTGTCTACTTAGTTGCCAACACCTAGCTTATATTATTACATACTCTTACCAACTCAGCTTCTCTCCCTTTCAATCTCCCTTGTTTAATGCTCCTGAAAACATTTTTTTCCAGTTGTGCCACTTTCAGAGAAGGCACATCAAGAATACTAAGACTAGCTAAACAGATATTGAGCAGCTATGGGGAGGGCACTGTGCTCTATATATAGTGTCATCTCGTAGAATGGAATGTGAGAGGTAGGAAGAGGTAGGAGCTGCAGCTGGAAAGATAAGCAGAGTCCACATTGTACCAGGCCTCCCGAACCATGTGAAGAAGAGATTTGCACTTTATTCCTAGGGCAGTGGGAAGTATTCAAAAAGTTCTAAGCAGGAAAATAATACAATTAGATTTGCCTTTTAGAAATAAGGCTCTAGCTACTATTCTGGAGAATGGATTAGGAAAAAGAAGTTGGTTGGAGGCAGAAGCCAGCTAGGAAGATGCCGTGGTGATAGAAGTCAGCGTGGGAGTAGCCTGAAATAGAGTAGCAGTGAGAACTATTCAGGAAGTTGAACCAAGAGAAGAATATGGTAATAGACTGGATGTGATGGGAGAGAAAAGAACCAAAGATGACGTCTAGATTGCTGGCAATGGCAATTGCGGAGATGATAGTGCTGTCATGGGATGGGGAACACAGAGAAGGGCAAATCTGGGGTTGTAGAAATATCCAGCAAACAAATATACAGCCCTGGATATATTCATTCATGCAGTAAGCATTTTTAAGCACCTAGGTCCAATCTATACCTCTTTTACAGCACCTCATTTCTATAGTTTTAATACATTGGCTATAAAGTATGTCTGCCTCATCTTTGAATTTCTATATTACAAAGTATGGTCTTGTCGCAAATATTAGAAGCATCAATAACAGACAAATGAATGAATCAATCAGTAAAAGTAACTTTGCCATGGGGCCGGCCCAGTGGTGCAGCAGTTGAGTTCACACATTCCGCTTTGGTGGCCCAGGGTTCGCAAGTTTGGATCCCGGGTGCGGACATATGCCCCGCTTAGCAACCCATGCTGTGGCAGGCATCCCACCCACATACAAAGTAAAGAAAGATGGGCAAGAATGTTAGCTCAGGGTCAATCTTCCTCAGCAAAAAGAGGAGGATTGGCAGCGGCAGATGTTAGCTCAGGGTTAATCTTCCTCAAAAAAAAAAAGGTAAAAGTAACCTTGCCAAATGTATTATAGTGTGAAAAGAAATTGATAAGCCTTACCAAAAAGGCTGTTAATAGAGTCAAATTTCAATGACCTTGGCTCCACAGAAGAAATATTAAGCATATATTTAAAGATTTAATAATGTACAACATCGAATAATGAGACACAAGGCCACATCTTTCCCCACCCTGACATATATATTATTATAATCAATTCAATTTTCAATATTTGAATGAAAGAGTCAAAATCTATCATAACTAAGAAATTCCTTAATATATAATTACCTAAAGAGTTAACATTGTTTTCATTTTAGTTGTAACTCACAGAATGAAGTGTGGGTAAATGACAGGGCTCAGATGCCAGATATGGCCCATATTCACACACATTCACAAACTATTGCAGGCAAGGCATCTTAAGACAACTGAAGGATAATGTAACTGAATGAATGTCATACGCGGTTTGATTAAGAGATGGTGGCAGCTAGTAGGACTGCTTCTTATAACACTAGTTCACCGCTGTCATGAGGTTGGGTGAAAAGCCATTCAGAAGGAAGTACTGGCCGCAGCTGCTCGGAACGTATATAGACCATGTCATAAAGATTTGCGTAGACTTACAGACTTTGCATACCGGCCAATGGGCAGTATTTTTATTTGAGGAGCTGCTAGTTAAGTGGATTGTCAAGTCTTCATTTTTTTAGGAACAGCCTAAAATATATCTTAAATATATTTATATAAATATGTTGTATTCCTCACTTCCGGGCCTTACAGCAAACTTGAGGGACAGGCGTAATTCCCATTTTACCAATGAAGAAACTGAGGCTCAGAAAAATTTTAAAACTTGCTCATGATCACACATCTAGTAAGTAGCAAAGCCAAGATTCCAGGATCCAAGATGGAATTCTTCAGTCTGTATCCTCTTCCCCGCCCAAGCTATCCCCTAAATATTTAAGTTCCTCTTAAGTAAAGTGAACCTAGTGATGACAGACCATGTTAACTAAGGTCAAGGATCCTTTCAGGAATATGGAAGAGAAGAAGTCATCTTGGTTCAATTTGGGGAGAGAAATAAATCAAGCATGTGCCTAACACTTAGTAGGAGCTATAGAGGACACAAGAAAAGTCTAAAACGTGGTCCCTCTCTTCAGAGTTGGTAAAATGATTCTAACGAAGAATAAACAAAGGACACTGTAATTTCCCAGTGATTATAGCATAGTTTCTAACTTAATTCCTTCTTGTCAAAATCAAGATTATCTATAGTTGATAAGCTGAGAGAATACTAGGGGTTGCTGGGATTGGGCCCAGTGTCATTCAGCAAAACACTATTTCTAGTTCTCATGACAACCTTTCAGAGTGAATCCATGATTGTTTTGCACAAGAATTCCAGCCAAAATTCCAATTTTTTCTGAATGCCTTAATAAAGGAAGCTGTGTTTAAATCTAATGAACATAAAGAGGCAGAAAATGTTGCATCCTTTGTAGTCTCTTCCACCCACTGACTAGCACCTCACCCATCAGAACCTAGCAGGAGGCAACACCTAAGACAGGAGCCCAGGAGGAGGCCTCTCAGATTCTCAGTAGCCTTGATTAAAAAGGTTGCAGAAAAAAACAGACAATGTTGCCCCTTAACCATACTATTACTCATAATAAATTGAGTAATAGCTGCCAATTTTATGGTTCACTCCTTTCCTTAATTTTAAAGATTTATTTTAAGATTGGTCATTATTTATTTAAGGCCCCCATCTTTACAGCACATTATACTCTATCTTTTTGTGGTCCCATCCAAGGACCACAAACCAAACAGTTTGAAAGAGGTCTTGCTTTGAAAGAATTTACAACCTAACAAGGAAAAAAGAAATTTAAACATGCAGAAAACCTGAGTCTGAGTCAGACATGATTTTTTTAATAGTCAAGTTTTCATTCACATCTTGTACATATTCCCAAACTTTCCCAAAATGAGAATAATTCCAGGAGAAAAAAAGAGTCTGAAGTAATTAGCTGGAAGAGATCTTTTGTTAAATAAAAAGGAAAGGTTCAGTTGAATTGTAAGGTGAAATCAGTTCAACTAAATTAATGAGGAAGCTATTTCTAATAGAGGCCTTTACCAAGTTTTAGGTGTCCCTTAAGCCTGAGTTAGTGCCAGGGTAGGAGTTAGGGGGTTTTTCCTAAAATTTCAATCAACATGAAACAATCAACCTGAACAGTGTCAAATGCAGTTAAGTACTTAAAAATCATTTGCTGAACTAAATTCATTTATAGTTCATACGTTTACTCTATGATTTGAGGAAGTTGAAACTCATCTCTGAACAAACGACCCTACGGCAAAAATTGTACAACTGTTTTTCAAGAAGGAGCAAGTAGGGTCACAATTACAAATACTGCTGGATGGTCTACAGAACTCTTTTGGGAGGGATAGGAAGATTTTTTTTTAATAACTACTGACTATATCAACTAAAATAAAAGTTTCTGCACATTTTTCTTTGTAATGCTGCAAGAAATCAGAGAAAAACCAATTATGACCAAGCTCTACAACTCCAAAGACCATGAGCAGAGGCACTGGAGTCCCCATCACTTCAGAAGAGTGACCACCTCAACCCCAGTCAGGTCATACCCGGCAGCCACAAGACAGGCTTTGCTCCATGACTCAAAAGGTACCACTCTATTCAAAGCCCTTCACGATCAAAATCTTAAGAATTATTTTTAAGTATTGATTCCTTTATATCTCTGCAAAGTCCTGACTATTCTTACCTCAAAACCAGCTCAGATTTTATCTTGTCTATTTCCACATAATAACCAACATATATTGACTATCTACCAGTATCAACTACCTAACTAACCACTCCACATTAAGTCTTTCATTTAGTCCTCCCAACTACCCTATGATGTAGGTTCTGCTACAATGATGACGTTGAGAGTCAAATAGATTAAGGAACCTGCCTGATGTCACAGAGCTAAAAGAAAGAGAATCAGGACTGCAATACTGGTAGTCCCATACTAGGGCCCACCCTTTAAGGGCAGTGTGATAATGGCAGGCACCTCCTGGACATAGCACCTAATTCTAGAAGCTTCTAGCCTTTCTCCTAATCCCTGATTTACCTCCATTGTTTCACACAGGTATTAATAAAAATCTTTCTTAACTTCTTTTTTTTACTAATTACTTTCCTATTTAAGAAAAGTGCAATGGCTTTACAGATTATATTAAATTGAATGCAGCTGCCATATCAAGCCTGCATTCAGTCAACCCATCATATCATCTCAAATTCAGGAACATAGCCTCTTTAATATAAAGACAACTTACTGAACTGCTGTCAATGGAATATGGTTTTTTTCCCCACAAGTAAAATTCTCCTGATGATTTATATTTATAGAAATATAGCATCCAGAGAAAGGGAGGTAAAACAGTGCCCTACAGGGGACCATAGCGCATCTGGTATAGCAACCAGTGTTATGGTCTAGGGACAACATTTTAAATGAAACATTGACAAATTAGAACATGCCACTCACTTGCTGTGTGAATCTGGGCAAGTTATTTAACCTATCTGTGCCTCAATTTCTTCATCTATATGAAATGGAGTAGACAGTCCCTACTTCATAAGCCCAGTGAGAATTATGTGAGTTAATACATCTAAAGTGCTTAGAACATGGAAACATGGTAAGCACTCAATAAATATCCAGGGTTATTGTCGTGGTGGGAGTGTGGGAGGAGACATCCGCGTAACTCCCTTCAAACATGTCAAGAACTGTCACGTGCGGACTTAAACTAATCTTTCTAGACCCTGAAGGTAGAAATTAAACTGACTAGAAAATGTATTGGAGAACAATTTGACTTGGACTCAACATAACAATGTTTTCAAACAACAAAAGCAGCCTGAAAATGGAATTGGCTCCCTTGTGAGAGAGGGACTCCCTGCTAATGGAGACCAAAACCCACACGTCCCAGGGACTCCTGCTCCCGAGTGGTTACCTGCACCCGACAACCTCCAGAGGCTCACCTAAGACAGTCCATCAGAGTCTTTCCCACAGTGTGTTGCACGCAGTAGTTACTCAAAACGTCCTGTATTGTTCTTTGGGGGATTTCTCCATGTTTCACATACGGTACGCTTTTGCGAGTCAGGATAAAGGATAAAAAGTGCAGGCCATGTCTGTGAGACATAACTTTGAAGTTAACTGGTTCATACAGGTATTGAAACAGGCCTAGTAGCACATGAGCCATGTTCTTGTCAGTTGTCCTAACCAGATAAAACAATGTAAACTCAAAACATAATGTTTAACTCCCTCATATCACACCACTTTGATTCCTTCTCCAAGTTAGGAATATATTCCATGACTAATTCTTTGAACCTTAACAAACACTTCTAGTTTCCTTTTCTTCATTTTACTAACAAGAATCTCCTAAACTTTAAGCTGAGTAGGTGGCCACCTAGATAGAGACTACATTTCCTAGCCTTTTGCAATTGGGTATGGCCACATGACTAACAGGCCAATAGGATATGTGTAGAAGTAATATGCGCAACTTACAGGTTACTTCCTTAAAAGAAAGCTACTTGCCCTCCACTTTCCTTTTCCCCCTTTTTATGGGCTAGAAGGAGGATGTGGTGATGGTGGGCCAGTTTAATCAAAGGGACAAGACAACATCTTACTTTTGGAGCAGAGCCACTTACCTGATTCAGAATAACCTGCCTACTGGTGGAATGTTATTTATTAGAGAAATAAACTTGTATCTTGTTTAAGCCACTATATATTGAGATCTTTGTTAGAGCAACTTAGCTTCCTAACAAATACAAGTGTTTCTAAATATGGAGAGTGAACTCCTTTATTTCAAAGCCTCAGAGATTTGTGTATAAATATTCTCAGGTAAATTCCACCTTTAATAAACATTTTTATAGTGAAATTTTAAATTCTAATGTAGATCAAACCAACCACCTAAATGGTGGTTGATACCGGGTACAATCATGAACAGAATACTTCCTGAAATCTGGAAACAGAATAGTTTATAAAGAAAAAGACTCAAGTGATAAAGGAAAAAGAGTACTTGAAGAAAACTACAAAGAGAGTTCCTCAAGGGTCATAGCACCAAGATCCTTATTGGAATAACACAAATAATCTACCTTAGTCACTTACTTGATCTTCAAAATGCTTTAGCCATTTTCAGCTGTAAAAACTAAAAATCAAAATTGAAACCATGAATAAAAGTTCGTAAAGACTTAAGACAAAATCAGATAAACACGAAGCTAAGGTTTTATGTCCGTAAAAAGCCTCAGAGCAATGTTTTCGTACTTTGTAAAAAAGCAAATTTTAAAAGATAATACTAGGAATAGTTGTTAAAGGACTTAAATCACAGTTTGGCTTTCTCCAGACTTTTCTTAAAGGAGCCCAGTATGACAAAAATATCCTTTGCAGAGTTTTCATATTATTTAAGTAAATACCTATTATCTACATCTAGGAATTTTTAAAATTATGATTCCAACTTTTTTTATGTTATGTAATGCCACTAAAACCACTACATTCTCAGTTGATCCCAATGTCAGTGGAGAGTACTGTTTTTCTCTTCTGGCTTTTAATAGGCTTTATGCAATGGAAAACATTCCATAAGCTGGTCTTATTATCCATGAAACCAGAGAGCAACTGGTTCTCTATAATGTGAGCTTGCATGCAAATTACCCTTTAATACATGCAGCACTGAGGAAACTGTGGGCTTCATTCTTATTTTCACATCTTACATTTTCACACAGGCTGGAAACCCCCTTACACTGACAATAGAGTCATGTGCCACATAATGACATTTCAGTCAATGACCAAACACACATATGACAGTCGTCCCATAAGATTAGTACCATATAGCCTAGGCGTACGGTAGGCTATACCATCTAGGTTTGTGTCAGTATTGTAGGGGAGGAAGAGATTTTCCTCTACCCTTCTAGGTCCTTCTGGCTAGTCTAAGAATTAAATTGACATGAGACAGATTAACAGGAGAAAAACAAACAGAAGTTTAACAACACGTATACATGGGAGAAACCTAGGAAAATCAAGTCACTAGCCAAAATTGTGAAAGCCCTCACCTTAAATATCAACCTCAGCTAAAGACAAAAGAAGATGTTGGGGTAGAGCAAGTCAGGGATTTCAAAGGTAAGGAAGGCAATTCACAGGTAGGTGAAAAGGAGAAAACATTCAGAAAACAAGTGTTTGGTCACACAGAAACAGAAGAACACAGAGGGGAGCCCCAAAAACAGGCTTTTCTAGGTTCCTCCCTGTTTACTACCTAGTTCATGTTAAACTAAGGTGATAGCTCACTTCCTGAGATAGGTTTTTTAATCTAAATTCTTTTAGGCAGTCAAGGGAGAGATAACAAGAAAAACTTTGAGTCTTTTCTTTCTTAAAAATCATCAGTCTAAAGTAATCTCATATTAAAAAGATACACTTTGCTCTTTCCACCATCTTGGAGGCTGTGGACGCCTGCTGGAGACAGGACTTCTAAAATGATAAGTATTTCTGGAAGTCTGTGGTCCAAGGCCATTTTTGCTGGCCATAAGAGGGGTCTCCAGAAGCAAAGGGAGCACACAGCCCTTCTTACAATTGAAGGCGTTTATGCTCGAGGTGAAACTGAATTCCATCTAGGCAAGAGATGTGCTTATGTGTACAAAGCAAAGAACAGCACAGTGACTCCTGGCGGCAAACCTAACAAAACCAGAGCAGCCTGGGGAAAGGTAATTCCTGCTCATGGAAACAGTAGCATGCTTTGTACCAAATTCTGAAGCAACCTTCCTGCTAAGGCCTTTGGATACAGAATCCGTGTGATGCTGTAGTCTTCAAGGATTTAAACTTATTAAAAAGTAAATAAATAAGTGAGGATTTGTAAAAACTAAAAATTTTTTTTGAAAATAAAGAAATACATTTTAGGGTAGCAAATATTGTTCCCCTTCATTATGATGTCACACAACAATGAAAATGCCTAACAATACATTTCTCAGAATGTATCCCCGTCACCAAGCAATACGTGACGGTATGGACAGAAACAGGATAATGACTGAGGCCCAGGTAAATGTGTTTCACGTATGGGTGTTAGGAGTACCTTCTACAATATGATTCTTCTAATGAAACTTATTCAGTAAAGTTGAAAGGGGGTAAAATAAATAGTTGATTTTAAACACTAGCCACCAGGACTCATCAAAATATGTCTTAAGGAAAAAAATAAAGACTCATTCCAAACAAAACTACCTACACCTTTAACCACAGAAAATCTTCCTCTGTCTGGAACATCATCCCTTTCTCCAATTATGATTTATGAAGTTTTACACTTTTAATAGCGAGGATAGAAATGGACATATGCCCAAACATAGATATCAGTTGAATCAATTTTCCTGGAAAGTTTTCAGAGGTACATTCTACTCAGAGTCAAGTCAAACACATGTGAATGTTCTAAGTATGAAAATTGTCCTTCATTTCTTGTGAAAGATACAGTAAGAATAAAATCCAGAAATCTGAATCCCCTTCTTTTTAAACCTTATGAGGTCATAAAAAGTTGTAAGACGCTGGTACCAGTTCTCCACCAATTTGCTTAATAATTTGAGGAAGTCAGTAATTTGCTTAATGATTTGAGGAAGTAAGTCTCAGTTTCCAAAACGTAAAGAGGCAGATGCAACTATTAGGAGGTAAACTCTAAAAGTTCCTTCAGTTCAATATTCTATTAATGTTCTACATATTAAAGTATAAAAAGTATATTACGTAAAATTGCAGCAGCAGTTATAAATGAAATGTTCCTAAAATCCATAAACTAATTTTTTTAACTACTATCAAAATCCTAAATCTTAACCCAGTGGACTCTTCATATTTGTTAACAAATTATATTTTTATTTAAAGAATCTAATAAAATTTATCTAGAATTGGAAAAAATAATCATTATAACAACGACCTAGTTGTGAAACTAGGATGTGATAGAATAATGACCTCCCCAAATTTATATGTCCTATTCCCCACAACTTTTGAATATGGAGTATGTTAGGTTCTACGACAAAGAGGCATTAAGATTACAGATAGAATTAAGATCGCTAATCAACTGACTTTAAACTGGGAAGATTATCTTGGACTATCTGGGTGAGCCCAACGTAATCACAAGGATGTTTAAATTGGAAGAGGGAGAAGAGTTAGAATGGGGAAGGGCAGAAAATGAAAGTTAAGATGGTGTGATATGCAAAAGACTCCACTGGCCATTGCTGGCTTTGAAGGCTGAAGGGGCATGATCCAAAGAATGCAGACAGATTCTAGAAGCTGAAAGGGTTAAGAGAATGGATTTCCCCCTAGAACCTTCAAAAAGGAACACAGCCCTGCCAATACCTTGATTTTAACCAAGTGAGACGCATTGCAGACTTCAAACCTCCGGAACCGTAAGATAATAAATTTGTGTTGTTTGAAGCCACTAAGTCTGTGGTAACTTGTTACAGCAGCAATAGGAAATTAATATTTAGGGTTTCTAAAATGCAGGTTTTGAAAAGTAAGAAACCCAAACCTCCGATCTAGGAGGCGTGCCAAAACAATCACATCAGATATATTGCTGTTTCTTAGATCCCTCTGAAGTCAACTTAAATGAAATGAGGTATATGTGTTGGCTCAATAAATGGTGGTTGCTTTTATTGTAGAAAAATGCAAGATTGAACCACCTTAACTTTGCTTTCTGTCTGGCCCAATTCCAACCAGATCAACATGTTCTTAAATCACTGTTTTTTTGAAATTTGGGGTATTGTTGGTTTGGTGGATAAAAGAAAATAGGGAGGAAAATTCTGCCCTTCCACCACCCTACTAAACACACACACACTTAATAGCTGTGAGACCCGGAAGCAGTTTCCGCACCTCTCAGAGCCTGGCTTCCTCATCTGTAAGGTTGAAATAATAATGATAGCTATGTCTTGCCAGGCTGTTATAAGAATGAAAGATAATGTACAATCTGGGCAATGTTAGTGCCCGTGATTATTCTATACCATGAAATCTCTAAAGAACCCTCCATTACCTATCTTTGGCATCATAAACAATCTCTCTAATGGCTCCCTGGAAGAATGGGAGAGATGGTAACAGCCAAGCTTAGTAAATGAAGGGGTAAAATTAGAGAATGACCTCTAAATTCTCCAATTCTATAATAATGTAATTGGATAATTAAGCAGTCTCAAGTTGCTGAACTATAAACATGTGAGTTTTATTTTTCCCACAACTGCTGCCTCCAAACTATGCCATTTCAGATCCCTTTGCCCCGGGTACTCTACTTATTACCAATAGCTTACTCAGATTCCATAATGTTTCTGTCTCTTTCAGTTATTAGAAGGGTTCTTTCAAGTCCTTAAAAACTTAGTCTTGTTCATTTTAAGATTTCAATCTCATATTCAGTTCAAGGTGCTCTTCTCTACCCTATAACCCCCAAAGCAAGTTAGAATGGTGGTTACAGTGCCTGGGACCACTTCTCCCTTCCTCTTCCTCCCAGGACTTCCCTTCTAGGGTTGGGCTGGAGGAAAGATAGGAGAGGCCAAGGTTTCCCCAGAGATGGCCCCATAGGGATGCTGCAGGCTCCATTGGGTTGGTATTTTCTGTTCCTCAGGTTAACACTGAATTGGCCATTGGTTGTCTCTACCATATGAGGCAGGCATCCAAATGGTGACCCTCTGTGGAGCTGCTGGTTCTCCACGGTGCCTTTCTTCCCTGCATATTCATCACCCTGGTGTTAGAGATCTGGCTTGAAAAGTGACCTCTTCCTCCCAATCCTTGTCTCAGCATTTTGTTAATAGAATCCCTCTGCCCAAATGGCCTTTTCGGGTGGGGCACCAGCAAGAGGCCTGGCCATCTTCTATAGTGTCCTCCACACCCAGGATAGCATTAGGGGCTCTGATGGTCCAGTAACTCAGTACCTTCCAGAAAAGAGATTAGCATCAGTCCCAACTTATAGGGATACTTGGTAGAGAGGCAGTCTTTTGGATGCCATCACCATCACACATTCTCTTGAGTCCTTTCTTTCTCAATCTCAGAAAGGGTATTGAGCACTTTTTCCCCCAATGAGGAAAGTGGAAGGAACAGGCTCTCTTCAGGAAGCATAACCTCCCTCCAAGGTTACCTCCTCCCTCCCAGTCCTCCCCTTATTTAGCCTGGGGAGGAAGGGTGGGCAAGAGGAGTAGTGAAGGCTGCCTCTCCATAAGACTGGGGGTGGTGGCTGAACACAACAGCTCACAGTCCCCTGAATGTGTGGAATCTTAGACCTTTTGTTTTTAAGCTGTGATGGTTAATTCCAGCACTCACAACTACTTCCATCCTGTTACACCAACTTCTATGATGATTTATTTGTCAGAAGCCATTTCTCTATATTGGAGAACCTGTCATGCTCAGGGTGCAACTATGAAGAATTTCCTTGGACTTTACCAGGGCTAGGGGTAGCAAAACAGCAAAATAGACAAAGTTTATCTTTAATGCCAAGCATTCCCACCAACAACCCAGACCAATCCTTCCTACATCCTTCCCAGGAATCTCTAGATTCAAAGGGCTTTGTGCCCAGCAACTACTGCTAGGTGTGTTAAGGTGTGAGGTATTAATTAGTTAAAAGGCTCTCCAGAAGAACCAAAAAGCCATCGGAATCCAAAAAATTGAAATCCCAAATATATAACTTCTGGCAGAATGATCCAGGTAAAGAGACATTTGTCGAGCCATTTACCCTGTCCACTTATAAATATGGTCCCATCTGACTCCATTCCCCTCAATCACACCTTGATCCTTCTCTTTCTCTTCTCCCCAAACCCCAGAAATCTCAACTTCCGGTCAAGTTTAACTACTAACACTTCTGAATGTGCTTCTCACAGCCCATGCAGCTACTTCTGTGACAAACATGTCTTTGGATAAAGACCATCATCCCAGCTGTAAGAAAGCTGGGGATCAAAAGGTCACCTGCTGTTGAGGCTTCTCACTTCCAATGTGTCTAGCAACAAGTGTGTGTACATACACACACACACACACACACACACACATACCACTGCATTTTTCACAAAACTAGCTTGATCTCATGCTAACTGAACATGAGAAAGTGTTAGGAAAAATATTTCCTTTAAAGTTTCAGATGTTTGAGGAAAGCCTTATTTTTTTTTCCAAAACAAAAACCCACTTTAAGAGAATTTTACCCAATATCTTATTGTACAAATGCTGCAATAGAAAAAAAGAGAGAGAGAGAAAGAAACTAAAGGCCAAAGTCCAATAACCCTTCAATAATTTAACATAACCGCAGATAGATAACTACAGCTGACATGTGAGTGTTTCAACAAGAAAGCTGACTGTGCCTTTAACACCTGGCCAGTCTCCAAGTGATGGGGACAAACCTCTGGGTACCATTTGGCCACCATACTGTATCACTACACAGCATAAGGGACTCATTACCTTTAACACAATAAAGCAGCCACAAGCACAATTTCATGACATAATCATATATTTGAATTTCCCACATATTGATCTTGTAATTTCTACCAAAAAAAGGAATTAAATGATTAGAGAGACTTTCAGTTTAATGGAATCCCACAAATATTTACCAAGCTTCTCCTATGTGTGAGGAACTATATCCACCTCAAGTGTATTTGGAAGGAAATTTCAATCATACAACGTCATATCCACCACCACTTAACAAAATTGCAACATTCTTGGATTAGAAACTCGGATACTCCTTCTTGATTTATTGTTGCTAGAAGACAAAAATCCATAGCCTATGTCATTTATACCAAAGTTGGATCATAAACTCTTGCTTCATGGTAAAGATGCTAATTCTGGTCAAAGAGTAAAAATATACTAACAAGAGTTCCACTCCTCTCAAGGGAAAGTGGAGTATGAGATAATGTAAAGTCATGGGTATTTTACAGGAAAGGTTATGAAACTAAAAATACATACTCAAATGATCCTTAAGCAAGTTTCCCAAAACTGTTTTCAGAATCATTTCTTTTTGATTTGTCAGCTAAACTTAGTTTTTAAGGTAACCATAAAATGTCTGCTATTTCATCCGCAATAGCTAAGGTTTAAGTTAACATGATTTAAGAGAACGTATACCATAAAGATTGAAAACAACATCTAGAACTAGACTATTTGGGTCCATTTCCTGGCTCTGCCATTTACTAGCTATGTGATCTTGGCACGTCACTTAACATTTCTCCACCTGTAAAAATGAAGATAATAATAAAAAATACTCACCTCATATAGTTATATGTTATTGTGAGGACTGACTGAGTTAACACACATGAAGTGCTTAGAACAATGCTAGACACATAATGCAAACTATATAAGCACTCGCTTTTATTATGAGGAAAATTTCTCAATAGGAAAACCTCTTCAAGATGTTTACTGTGTGTTTATCTATTAGATTAAACATAAAAAGAAAGCTATTTAATTATTAATAGCATTTATAAATACATAATATTTAATTATAGCACGGAATCAATCATTCCAAAATATTTCAACAAGAGTTCACCAAAGGCTGAAGATATCTTTGCATCTTGTATGTCAGCCTCTAGGGGGAGCACAGACTCCCTCCCCGCTACCCCACCCCTACTCCCTGTTCCAAAAATTAGTCATGATAAATGATTAAGAAAGTGCAAGTTCAAAGACATTGATGGGCTATATTTCATGCAGGTGAGGAGACGAAGGTCAGAGTGCACATAGCATGGTCTCCTCTCTCTCCTCAACCCAACAATGGGCTGACTCGAGGGGGAACAGAGCAGGGCAGTTTGCACTCACTCTTCCCACCCAGCTGCCCTTTTCTGGAGCCAGACCCTAGCCCAGCCTGAGCCAAGGGCAGCTTGGAGGGGAAACGCATTCTCCCCCTGCTGACCCTTCACTCTCCACCCCAGAGAGTGTGCTCCTGAGCAGCCCACCCTCATCCCCAGCTGTCAGATCCGGGATGTGGGGTGGGGGCTTTAAGAACACAGGCTACTTGGTCTGCTTCGGTTTGAAGTCACTTGGGCCTTAGGGAAAAGCACCTACAAAGTTATCACCAGCCTTCTAGAGTTCTGCCTTGTAATCTGGTCCCCGCTAACAGTAAAGTGTCCTCTGTCTCTTTTTGCCTTCCTCGTGCATTTATCTCCCTCAACAGCTCACAGGAAAGGTGTTCTGAAAACAATCTCACCATCATTTCTACCCATTTCATTGTACCATACCATAATATGTTTGCCTACTTACACCTACCGCCTGTGCTTCGTCCAGACTAGCCCTGAGTTAACATATGTTGCCAATCTTCCTCTTTTTTTCCGCTTGAGAAAGATTAGCCCTGAGCTAACATCTGTGCCAGTCTTCCTCTACTTTGTACGTGGGATGCCTCCAGGGCATGGCCAACAAGTGGAGCAGGTCCGCGCCAGGGATCCGGGCCAGCCAACCCTGGGCCACAGAAGCCAAGCGTGTGGAACTTTAACCACTCAGCAACAGGGCCAGCCGCAAGACTGGGCATCTTTTAAAGGCTCTTGAACAGGTCAGCATGAAAGAATTAACAAAGCAGATATTATCTTTCAAAGATATTTTAAACTTTTGAATACAAAGTTGTATGGTTAAGGAAAACACAATATCCTTGCCTGTAACAGCTACACACTTCCATAAATTTACAAATACAAAGGAAGAAATCTTTGGAAACTAAGTACACTTACTAAAATAGTTTAGTTGTGTTGTTTTGTTTTGGATGGACTGAATTGTTTTCAAAATTAACTTGACTTTCCTCTTCCTGGAGTGATGATAATATAAATAATGATTCTCTTTGGCTCACCATGTACAATCCTACTTTTCTCAAAGTAATGCTAGACTAATTATTAGTGAGGTGAGTTCAAACAGTACTGTTGAAAATAACCTAGATTATGTCTCTCTTAAACACATCCACGTAAGGTCTTACAAAATAAAACTACAAATCCAATCTAATTTTAAATCTAAGGGACTATTCCAATTCTTTGTCATACTATTTGTTGCCATCAAATGTTAACTGAAATACACGATACATCCGCCAAGACTCAAAAGAAGACAAAATGTTGTTGCTATAGAAGTTGACCATATGTTCCTAACTGCTATCATCACTTTAGCATACTCATTAATTACAGTAAATTCTGTCTATTGTATCCTATTACAGGAACTGGGATACAGAGATGAACTGGGATAAAGAGACAAATCAGATTCGATAAAACTACAAATAAACCTTCTTTACATTATCAAAACATATCAAAATACGAGATTTTGCAGAACTGACAGTTTTCACTGGAGTAAGGTTTACTGATTTATTACCTTAGATTTAGATTGAAAGTACAATCAGATTATTCTCTCTCTCCATCAAAAAACCAATGTTTCATTTACTGGTGCTGAGATCCCAAGAGGAAACTCAGAAAGTGACTTTACTCTTGCCTCTTAATTCAGTTTAGTCATTTTAAGCTGGATAATTTTTTTAATGTACAAACTTATACATGTCTCAGTTTGAACATTGCTCCTGAAAATGGAATTGTGTTTAATGTCCACAATTATTAAAGTTGAACAGAAGTCCCTGGGGGAACGGGGAAGATGGTTGCAGTTCTTAACTGGAGTTACTCCCTGCCTGCAGCCTGACCAGTTGCTCAGCATTACCTAGAAGCATTAATGGACTGTTTGTTCAGTAGCACCGAAGAAAAAATCGGCTGTCTCCTGATGTCTTTTCATAACACCCTGCTGTGCCGGAGGTGTGATTTGGCAATATATGTTCATTTGACATTTTACTGCACAAAATTTAATTACCTATCTCTAATGTAAAAAGAGAAAGGCTGGGAAAACAACCATTTGGTCTTAATTGCAATGTACATTTAACCCCTCAATGGCTATGTAACTTAAACTTTTTGAACCTTAATATATTTTCCAAGAAGGAAAACAAATAGTGTAAATTCTGGTAGTAGTAGCAAACCGTAATCAACAGGCACTTCTAAAATCTTTCATCAAAATACGACAGGCCTCTTTAAATTCTATTCCTAATTCTCTTGAGAGATGCTATAAGAAATCACATCAGAAAGGCACTACAATGAGAAGTAACCACTTCTAAGGTGAAATGTGACCATGTTTCTATGACAATTTCAAAGAAAGTAAACACTGACTGTAGTTACTGGGAAAACAAAACATATCCACCCAAGAAGTTTAATGCTATTAATACAGCTGAGTCATACCTTAGAAGGAGCACCCCCCAACTGAAGCCACCACGGCATGCTCACAGCACCCCTTTATAATAAAGGCTGGCCAGCTCTGTAGTACAATCAGGTTGTTTTTCCAAAAGTCACCCATAAGTTGGTTATTTGAAACTTTTAACACATATTTCAACAGGCAAAGGAAAAGTCTATAAATGCTGATTAATTCCCAGGCCAATCTAAGGAAGCCTATTTAACTTATAATGTGCCTAAAATTGTTATTTTTCAATCATAACTGTCTCTATAAAAAAATACTTTCAGAGCTGCAACTGAACATCATCTATTCCATCACTCCCCTAGAATAATACATATTCCCATCCCCCAGGTACTTTCCTCTATATATCCATCTAAAAGAGAATACAACCCTTCACAAACTCAACCGTCTGCAGGGCATGGGAGAAGAGGGCCCAGCGTAAAACAACAGATGTGCTCTCCATATACTGACAACAAGCAGAACATCTGCCAAATTGCTCTGCCTTTTCAAAAACAGTGCAGGCCTCACAAAATGACGACAGATAGGAAAGTTTGCAATCCCTTGCTAGAGTCACCCACCTCCAGGTGTTCTGAATTGGGGAGGAGCAGGGAGGAGTTCACCCCAGAAGCCTTGGGGCCCACGATTCAGACTCTTCCGCCCCTCTCTTCTATGTTCGTGTTGTTTCTAACCTAGAAAGCATTCACGGACTGTGGGCGTCCTGTACCTGAGAATCAGCATACGAGCACAAGTCCTGGAGTCAAGTAGACACAGGTATGAATCCTGACCCCACGCTGAATCGGTAGGTCTTTGTGCCTCCCTTGTCTACTTCAGAGGGTTTGCTATGAGGATTAAGAGATATAATGTATGGAAACTTCTAGTTTAGTACCTGATTCATAGTAAGCAGCACTTCATAAAAGTGAATAAAATTCCCCTGGCCCCTCTGAGGAGAGCCATAATTTTGATTTGGGTCAACAGGTACCCAAAGCACATCTTTGAGATTGTGGTTCAGAAACCCACTGTGCCAGCCAGCCCCACAATGAACAGGACAGAATGACAAAGGCCATGACACAAAAATAACAAGACAGGACATACATAACCCGAAAACCATTATGTTAGCTGCCTCGGCGCAGGTCTCAGCACCTCACTCCCAACTCCTGTCTTCATCCCACACACCTGTGTGCATGAGATCCATGTGATAATTTCTTCTAGAGAATTCATACTTAAGTAGAATCAAAAGGAAATGGAAAAAAATTGAATCCTTCATATGTTACATATAATGGAAGAAAACACAACTGCTATTTTAAAAACATGTGCAGGGCTGGCCCCATGGCCAAGTGGTTAAGGTCACACACTCCACTTCAGTGGCCCAGGGCTTTGCCAGTTTGGATCCTGGGTGCGGACCTAGTACAGCTCATCAAGCCATGCTGTGGCAGCATCCCACATAGCACAATCAGAAGGACCTACAACTAGACTGTACAACTATATACTGGGGGGCCTTGGGGAGAAGAGAATAAAAGAAGAAAATTGGCAACAGATGTTAGCTCAAATGCCAATCTTAAAAAAAAAAAAATGTGTATCTCAATCCCCATCATCTAGTACAGGGACTAAGCTACACCGCTTTCTATTTTCAGAACATTACAGAGTTATAGAGCTATAAATTAGAATCTAAAATGTTAAATATTTTAAACATGTAAGTTTGATATCAAGTACCAGATACATAAATGGTCTAATTTCTTAAGTAGAAATATTCAAAGGTACAATAGTACATACTTGTTAGATGGTACCAATCTCACATGTAACTAACTTGTCATTTTAAACCACAAGTCATCAAGAAGCAATTAAGATGGAGTCTATTGCAATATTGTGGTATACAAAAATGCACTAACCAAAAAACGCGCAACATTTATCAATGTCAATGCTGTCAAAAACAATCACAGAAAAACATAGAGAAAAAATGGTCAGAGTAAAAAGAACCTAGTTTAATTTTCACATTAAATTTTTTAAAATTTAGGACTGGGCATAGAAGGGAAGAAACACAATCATAGTAAAAAGAAGACTTTCCGAAGATGTGTAAAGATAAATGTTGTCATTGTTTTCATCAGCTGAGAAGGAAATTAACTAAACACATGTTTTCACAAATTAGTGAGGGCAAATTTACTGAAAACATTCCTTTTATTAATATACGAGAGAGTCTGTTTTCTGGCATGACAGAGGAAAACACTATTCTGATTTATCTAATACTCAAGTTAATAGAGAATTAGCAGTCAAATAATTAGAATAGAAACAATACCCTAAAATGAGCTGAAAATAATTTCATATTTGATGCTTCATAATCTTTCAGTGGCTCAGAGTTATGATCATGAATATCAATTATTACTGTAGTAAGGCTATTTGGAACAGCATTTAATAGTTTGCTTAATGTAATATGTACTAAAGCCTTTCTTTTTTGTGTATATTTCTACGCCAAATAAAAAGAACTCTTGGCAAAACTATGAAGAACATATTTTTCTCTCAATACAGAACATGTGCTACATATTTCTTATATGATCTAGACATTTTTTAGGAACTCTCATTTTTAGTAAGCTGAAGTGAACAAACTATGGGGCAGTAGATTTAAGACAGAAAGGTCCTTGATCTCTGAGAGGGAGTGAAAGAGAGCCCACCACCTGCCTCCTTCCCCACTAGAAGAGAATGAAGGCCTCTGGGAATAGACCCCAAGGACCGATGCCCACTGTGACCTACCAGGTTATCCTTGAAGATTAATTGACCTATCACAATGACCTTAAACAACCTTCTAGGCATCAAAAATGTCTGGAGCAAATCTGAAGATAAGAGCCCTGTAAAACTCTAGCCAAATTTTATTATATAAATCAGGAGCATCAGTAGTTCACTATAGACACGTATAGAGACTTAAGAATATATATACACGGAATATTTATGGAAGGATACACAAGAAAGTGTTAACAGCTATGGTAGTAGACTATGTATACAAGAGTGTGGAGTGGCTAGGAGTCTTCTTTTCATACTCCTTTGCGACATTTGTTTTTATCATATGCATATATTACTTTTCCAATAAAATCTAATTTAAAATAATAATAATAATTCAGTTCATTTTCTAGCATCTTTAATTTTAAAGGTCATTTATTAAACACTTATTTTACTATTAAATAGGGAAAAGATCAAGTTGATACTCTGATGCCTCCCTCCTTTTTTGTCACAAAAAGACCTTCAAAACAAGCACCATTAGTCAGCAAGGACTCTTCTGAGAATATAAACTAGCACATAGTACAATTTAAAAGTTGCAGATTTAGCTGCAAGAATTTGTATATTCCTTACACTCGTTCCTTTTATTTTTAACAACACTACAGAGCCCACTGCTTTTTATAATGGTATATTTTAAACTCTCTTGAGATGCCTGTTTTCACACACAGAGGACCACATGTAGTTATCAGTATCTTAGAATCCAAAATATATGTTTCCTAATTGTGACCTTTTTTTTTTAAGTTTCTAAACAATAGGCTTTCTGACCTGTGGGTTACAAGGGAAAAAAAAGGATCATTTGCTTTTTATCCAAATTCACACCCAGAATTGAACACTTCTTTTCACATAATCTAAAAGTCACAAAATAACAGAAACTACTACAAGTCATTTGCAATTACCACCCACTCTTCTTTCAATATAGAAATCTCCCTCTCTGTTGGTTTTAAACTTCCATGTATCAGTGTTGGGGAAAAGCCTAGACCATACTTGGAGCGAGCTGGATAGATGTACTGTGAGAGCAGTCTACCCACACTGGAGGAGGGAGCTCCAATTTAGAGCTTGAGAAAGAGACATGCATTCTGCAGTGGTTACACAGCTTAAACCTGAACAAGGGTTTTGAATGTATTAGCACAGCAAGTAAGTTCCAAGTCCATCTTTCATTATCATCTTTGGCTTCTCTTTTATATACAAGTAGTTTCATACTGACTGCTCTACCAAAATCGATTTTAATCTCATATGCATATCATTCACATGCATTTATGCTGAAAGGCCCTTTTCCAAAGCTTGTGGGAGGGTTCTGACTTCCAGGAAACCTTACTCCGAAGTCATGCACCCGAAAGATGAAATCTTCAACCGGAAACAAGCCCCAAGTGGAAGGAAAACAGAAAGAGATAAGGGAGAGGCAAGCCTAATAAATTTCTTGCCAAATGGATGGAGGGAAACCCTGGCCGGTAGTTGAGCGGTCAGGAAGCGTTTTCCCTGGATGCGGTGGTAACCACAGGGACACGAGACTACATTTAGGGGACTGACTGCTTTTGGGTCGCGCTTTCTGCAGCACAAAAACTCACGGCTCCACTATCGCTTTTCACTTTGCCACAGGGTCCAGTGAAAACTCTGCCTATCTGCCGAGAAAGTTCACGCTTCTTGGGATTTTGAGGTCGTTTAAGTCTGGACGGTTTTTGGGTTTGGGTTTTTTTTTTTTTCACTTGAGGGTAAACTCTGCATTTCCGCTACTGTGCGGGAAAAGCTAACCTTTCACAGGAGAGGGGTGTACAACCACCCCGTGGGTCTGATTTATGCTGAGTCCTCCCTTCCTCCTTTCATCAAAGGTTTAATGAAGCTCTCAGAGAAAATGAGGAAAACATCCATCAGAACGCAAAGTCGCAGAGCGGAACTTTTCCTCCGCTGTCAGGGAAAAAAAGTCACTTCTGCTTCTCGGGGCCAAGAGCTGAGTCTGGGAACCTCCGGATGAGGAAGGGAGGTTTGGTAACGAAGGAGGTGGGAGAAAACAATGCCAAGCCTGCGATGCCTCCCGACGCCGTACATCCTGCCCCGGCCCCCGACCCACCCAGCGCCCACGCCCACGCCCACGCCCCGGGGCGGCGCGGCCTCCCTTACCTTGATGATGCTGCTGCGCCGGGGGGTCGCCCGCGCCGCCTCCAGGAGGCCGGCCTCGCTGTCCGCCGGGGGCCCTGCAGCGCCGGGCAGTGCGACCCCGCTGCGACGGTCCCTCCCTCGGCCCCCAGGGGCCGCCGCCACGCCGTCCCCGGAGGCGGCGTCCGGGCCCGCTCGAGGGTCGTCTTCGCCCCCGGCTGCGTCGGCCGGCGCGGGACCCTCCCTGCCGGCCGCGCCCTCGGCCATGGCCCGGCGCGTTTCGGGCTCCCCGGAGGGAGACGGCACGCCCGGCAGCTGAGCCCGGCCACTGGGCAAGGGTGCGCTCACGCACTGGGAGGTGGCCCCGCCAGACTTTGTTTCACCGCCCGGCGGCGGCGGCGGAGGCAACTTTCTGGAGAGGAGACATCGCTCGGGTAGAGACGTCCGCGGCTTTGGTCCAGGAGACCGCCAGTCCGCGGGGGGATGGCGGCAGGGATGGAGAGGAGATGTGAGCGGGAAGGAGAAGGAGAGGCGAAAAGGAGAGGGAGGTGTCCGAAGTGTGATGCAAACGCCCGCTCTGCGCCAGACAAAGGGCACCGGCGCCTGGTCGGGCCCAGGCCGGGACGCGCAAGGCCGGAGAGGGGCCGGAGCCCGGCGACCGCGGCCGCGGCCCGGCGCACCCGCCACCTGCCCGCGGACTGCAGCGCAGCGGCCCCAGGAAGTGCGGCGGCGGCGGCCTCCGCTCCGCTCTGTTGTGACAGGGAGGGAAGACTTGTTTTGACAGCCCGTGGGGATTGGCAGGCGTCTGGGCCTCTTAGGAGCCTCGCCTCGCCGAGCGGGGGTCGGCCCGACCAATCCCCACTGAGGAGGGGTGTGCCCGAGCGCGAAGAATGGAATGTGGTCTGTAACTGGGAGCCGGCCCAGCCGGGCTCGTGTACTCGAGCGAGGTGGGGAGCGCGCGCGCGCGTGTGCGCACCCGCAGGCTCTCCGTGTATATTTTGGGAAGTTTAGATGTTCGAAATGAGCCTGAAGATGCAACAAAATCCAGGGGTGGGGGAAGGAAAGCTTGCAAAGCAAAAGCAATTTCGAGGAAAGAGGGTGTTGAGTATTAATACCAAAGCGTTTGAGGCGACAGAGTGCAGCTTTGCTCCATCGGGGGTTAATTGCAGGCTCTCACGCCAACCCTTAGAAGTTAAGTCCATGCAGAGATAAAGCAGGGTTTACTGGAACCCTGGAACTGAATAACTTGCTTTAGGTTCCATGAAAAGATCTTCAGTTCACTCTGCAATGTGAATAAATATGACAAGGAAAGGAAATCAGATAAAACAGGTGACGGTAATAGGAAACTGAACCCACTGTATCCCTTTGGAGAGCTGACTCCTAACAAACCACAGATATGATGGAAGTTGGCTAAATACAAGGTGAGGTGAGGGATTTAGTTTCTATCCTAAAAGATCCCTATTTGAAAATGGTTCCACCTCCTTTGTCTAGATAATGCTGTATAAACATATTTTGCTCATTTCCAGCAAGCTAGCAACCAAGAAGAAACACATCTTTGGATGATGTGCATTGTCACTGAAATTAACCCCACAATGCTCAGATAGATGCAAATGATGGCTCTGAGTTCCCCTGGTAAGGACAGAAGACTTGACATTTTAATTTAAAGGGGTTTTTAATGTTAGAATCTATATTAAATATCATTTATAACGTTAAATTATATTTTAATTATTAATAATTTGTGTGTGTGTGTGTGTGTGTGAGGAAGAATAGCCCTGAGCTAACATCTGTTGCCAATCATTGTCTTTTTGCTTGAGGAAGATTGTCTCTGAGCTAACATCTGTGGCAATTCTTCCTCTATTTTATGTGAGATGCCACCACAGCGTGGCTTGATGAGCAGTGCATAGGTCTGCGCCCAGGATCAGGTACTGTGAACCCCAAGCCGCTGAAGCTGAGCCCGCGAACTTAACCACTATGCCATGGGGCGGGCACCTAATTATTGATAATTTAACAGATATGTTATGTTTTCCTTTGGCCAAGAACATGAGAAATTCTTCAGCTTTTAGGCCCAGAATTTGTTAAAATCTCAGAATTTGAGAGATACAAGGAGATTTAGGGATCATCTAGGGCAGCGCTTTAATTTTACAGATAAGATGAAAGCCCAGGGAGCATTAGTTTCTTGTCTGGTAGGTAGCATAGGAGCTGAAATTAGAATCTGCCACTTAACTCCTCCAGTAATCTCTTCACTACTTTATCTGGCTCCTCGGGGCCTGCAAGCAGCCAGAACTGGAAGAGGCCCTTGGCGGGGTGGGGGGCCGTGGGGGGGGGGGGGGTTGTTGTTCAGACTTGACATTTACCAACTTTTAGGGAAGACTGAAAAGGCTGTACTTTACCTTTTCTTTAAATATAAATGCAGCCCAGCAATGAATGTCCTGTAATTAGTAACCTCTGGTTTTACAACCAACACCACCCTCTAGTGAGATTCTGAGAACTGCATGCATAATAGCAAATGCTTTTTTCTTTCTTCCTGATATGTAAAAGACAGGAGAGGAAACCCAATTCAGTTTTCTTTTCAACTGATCTGCCTTTATAACCCACAGACTGGAAGAAGGAAGTAAAAGGGCCCCAGACTTAAAACATGTCCTTCATCTGCTTTAGTTCAGGGAATTCTCAACTATCTTGTATAGGAACTATTTTTACTTGCTATGCTCACAAACACAACCTATTTTAGCTTATCATTTTTTTCTTTGATATTCAACTATTACTGTGGTTTCCTTCTGTCTTCTACAGTTGCTTTCAGGGATTCATTTTTCTTTGTTACCCTAACAAAAAGTCCGTCTTGGGTTGTCCTCTGAGAAATGTAAAACTGCATTTATCTCACTCAATGTCTCGTCCTACAGCATTAATATCATTTACAAGGATTTCCCATCCTACAGGTTTGTATACCATTCTGATAGTAATGTTTTTCTTTTTTTTTTTTTTTTGAGGAAGATTAGCCCTGAGCTAACATCTGCCACCAATCCTCCTCTTTTTGCTGAGGAAGACTGGCCCTGAGCTCACATCCATGCCCATCTTCCTCTACTTTATATGTGGGACGCATACATGGCGTGGCGTGCCAAGCAGTGCATAGGTCTGCACCCAGGATCTGAACTGGTGAACCCCAGGCCACCAAAGCAGAATGACTGAACTTAACTGCTGGGCTGGCCTCAATAATTTGTTTTCTAAAGTATTAAAATTAGTGTCACCTTACTTACATTTAAGGGCAGTGATCTTAAAAAAAAAAAAAAAAAAGAAACAAAAGAAACCAGAAAGTACAGCATACAGTGTCCAAAATTTTTTAAGTTTCAATTGATGATGTCCAGTTGGACTCTTCTCTTCTCTCCCTTAGCAGCCTTCTCTCTCACTCTCATGTACAGGCACAAATGCACACACACGTACATGCTCAGTCTCTCTCTTACACACACACACCTCTGAATCCATTACTCTGAGTGTCTATTCCTAAAGGCTATTGTCTAACTCATTCTACTTTGAGGAAATATTTCGATCCTGATCTTGCAAGTCTGTCATACTGTTGTCTTCTAGCATAAGTGCCGAAGGTTTCTCCTGATACTCATACTTGCAGGTAAAAAAACATGAACCCTCCATTGAACCTGCTCCTACCTGGGGACAGATTCCACTCTGTGGCCCCACTCCCGAGACTAAGAGAAAGGTTTAGCCAGATTTGATTAAGTCAGCAGCCACAGGCACATTCATAATCCTCCATTAACAACCCCCATTTTCCAAATTACTATCACCCACAGTTCCCGCCTCCCACCCTTTCACCAAGTCACCCGGCAATCACTTGATTGACAGATTGGAAGTTGAGGGGTGCAGGGGGAAGGGATGTGAAGAAGAGTAATGAATTGGCAGTTCAAATGTCACCACCTCAGAAAGGCCTTCTCTGACCACAAATCTCAACTTGTTCCTTCAACCCCACACAGATACCACGTTGCACATATTATTCTGTTTTGTTTTCTCGTAGGATTTTATCACTGTGAATAAACTATCCTGTCCATGGAATTGTCTACTTATATCTTCTGTCATACTGACCCCCTATCTCTGTCCCACTGAAGTGAAGAACATAATCTGCATGTGCATAGAGACTTTGTCTATTTTGTACATTGCTGTATGTCCAGCTCCCACAACTGCACCTGATACAGAGTAGGTGCTCAGTAAATGTTTATGGACAGAATCTTCACCTTTGCAGTCCTCTGACTGAACAAAACAACTATTTCTGATAAAGAAAAATGGCTCTGTCGCTTCCCACACAATAGAACTTCTCATCCTCAAGGATCCTAGAATTCCATCTGACAGATAAAAATGGCAAGCAATAAGATATATTGGAGAATATGAGGAAGCCATTTGGTATAAACCTAATTCGGCCTGACCTTGTCTTTCCAAAAGGGCCTGATCAAGGCCGTTGAGCATGCATTGTATATCTGCTTTAGATATTCCCTATGGCAAGAACAAAGGCCCTTGAGATAAAGGTGCAACTTCCCTCCCCCTCCCAATGTTGGCATTTCTTTAAGGATTAAGCATCTTTCCTTAGGCTAGAAACTGATTGCTGCGCTCACCTGTGACCGCCCAGCTCGAGACAATAGACTTGCCTCCTGCTACGCCCACCAAGATGGCAGACCCACTACCTGCTGTGTCCATCAAGCGCTGTGCCAACAGGGCAATCTTGTGACTATAGTGGGAGGGACATTTCAAGCATATGTGAAACGTCCTGCTTGGGGGTATATAACCACTCTGTACACCTCACTTCTTTGGTGCCCTTTCTTCCTTTGGGAAGAAAGGCCCCGGGCCATGGTCCTCAGATTTCAGCTCAGAATAAACTCACCCAAATTTTCATTTATAGATTGGTTATGGATTGTTTTCGTTGACATTTATTATCCCACTTTACAGTTTAAATTAAATTTCAATCCTTTGCTTCTCCTTAATATTTCAGATGATTCCTGCAACATGCTTTTTTTCCCTTAATCTTTCAAAAACAATGTGACATTATCTGAACAGTTTCACCAGTACATTTTATGGAGAACAGAGAATGGCAGGAGTCCCAAGTGCAGTTCCACAGCTGGTGCTCCTCCACTGTGGGCTAAGGGTAGAGGCAGCTGTATCCATGGTGAGTCAGGGAGGGTGGGATTCTCACAGGGGTTAATGACACAGCAAATGCTAGCAATCCGGCTTTCATTAGACATTTGGCCTCAAATGAATTTCTTTTTTTTTAAAAGAAAGGACTCACTTTTTATAACTCCTCCTTTTGTAAAGCAGATAAACTCGTATTATGCTTAATGAAAGAACTATAAACCTGAAAACTTGCTAGGCACTAAAAAGGGCTTACAAAAGAGACCATACTTTACTCTTATCTTCTGTTTTAATTTAGAACATGCATTATGATTTTGTGTTTATTTAAATATTGCACTCTGCTTCTTCCTCTCAAAAGATTTGAGGTAGATTGCAACAAAGGCATATCAATAAGGTTAACAAGATAGGTATAAGAGTAATACATCATTGTATTATGGAAGGAAAGGAGAAAGGAAAGGAAAGGAGTGCCTTAGAGAAAGAAATGAGATTCAGTATTTTCTCCCAATGGGTCCTAGGATGCTGAAAAGCATTAATAAACTTCATGTCTTGGCATAAATAGGAGGACCCCCCCACCCCCCCACCACAGGCAGATGAATTAGAATGGGGTATTTACGTGGGTTGGAGGAGAAGAGGTGGAACCTACCCCATATTCCCTCCTGTATCGCAAGTGTCAGGCATCGGGAGTATGATTTGAAGAGGTTTATATTATAACTTCATACCTGGAAAAGACCCAGGCCATCAAACAAAATAGAGAAAGAAGAGAAACAAGCTTTCCTGGGGGCCATTCCAGGGGTACTAGTCTTCAATGCCTCTGTGGCTTCTGCATCAGTGGGGAGCATAATCATAACATAAACCCCAACTCCAGGATCCATGTCAAAGTAAGTTAATACATAGAAAGTAAATCAACACTGACTGTCTATTTTTAAAAGACATTTGCCCTGCACATACAGACTGTTCCCAGATGACTGGCCTGGGGCTCCCGATAGTGTATCCTAGCCTCAGAGTCTACATGGGGTGATTCCTGAGAGGGCAGTGTTAATGGACAGACCCCTGGGCATTGTGTTCTCCTGGGATCTTATAGGTTTCACAACACCTGAAAGAAGAAGCATCCATCAGACATTGAAGAACATTGGCCGTGATTAGAGATTTCTTAAATTTCTTGCCTTTCAAGTACTTTGAAGAGTTATTAGACTGGTGAATCTGGATCTAAACAATTTGTAACTTTTCATTTTTGTAGGACCATTATCCTGGAATGGAGTTTACTTGTACTTGGAAATAAAATTAATTGACTTTTATGTTTTAGTTACTGAAATTTCCTACTTAATTGCTAATATAAGGGACAAAGGAATACCTTTCAAGAAAAAAAAAAAACCTCTGAATTTTAAGAGAGTATATATTTAAGTTTTGCTTTTCTTTTATTGACTTTGTATATATTTACTCTACTATAATATTTATACTACAGATTATTCTACAAATCCTGTTCTCTTGAACTAGCAAATTGAAATGATTACAATGGATATCCAGGCGTGCTATGGGTGAATATAAAGGTATATGTGACTGCTGAAAATCCTGTGCTCATGTTCAAAGCATCTTTGAACTTATCAGGAGAATGGGTTCTTAATATAAAAATATTCTCTCTTACATATATGTGGGTGAGAGGATAAATGTGTTTCCTCACCCAGTGATAAATCAGTCGGCCTCATACTCCATCTTGATGACATAGAGGTACTGCAGATGTTGAGCGAAGAGGTCATCGTGGCTAATGTGAGTGGCCCCATATCTGAAGGAGTGGTTTTTCAGAATAGATTTAGTCTACAGGACCGTCACTGGACTTGAACCCCATGAGCCTCGTGTAGCAGGAAGAACACAAGCTTCAAAGTCTCTGACTAGGACTGAAATCCTGGTTCCATCACTCCCTGTTGGTTCTGACTCTGAGCAAGCTTTTGACTCTTTTGATCCTTAGTTTCCTTATCTGTAAAGTGGAGATCAGAATACTTCATAGAGGCTTATCTGATATATAGCAAGCAGTTACCAGAATGAGTTCTCTTCCCCATCTCTGAATTCCTGGTAGTAAGTAGAAAATCTTAATATTCTCGCTGGGTTGTTTTTTTAGGCTCTGCATTCTGGAGTGACTTCCCTGGGCTGCAAGGACTACGTTGACATATCTGGTCTTTGATTCTAGGCTAGGTATTCTCAGGTTTGCTGGATCTGGCTAGTTGCCTATCACTTGTCTTTCAGTCTAATTCTAGATTTCAAGTCACTCCAATTTATAAGCATCCTTCTAATTTTGCAGTGGCTTGCTTTGGATCTGCTCTGATTTCTACCCTAGGATGTGTCGACGAAAACAATCCATAACCAATCTATAAATGAAAATTTGGGTGAGTTTATTCTGAGCTGAAATCTGAGGACCATGGCCCGGGGCCTTTCTTCCCAAAGGAAGAAAGGGCACCAAAGAAGTGAGGTGTACAGAGTGGTTATATACCCCCAAGCAGGACGTTTCACATATGCTTGAAATGTCCCTCCCACTATAGTCACAAGATTGCCCTGTTGGCACAGCGCTTGATGGACACAGCAGGTAGTGGGTCTGCCATCTTGGTGGGCGTAGCAGGAGGCAAGTCTATTGTCTCGAGCTGGGCGGTCACAGGTGAGCGCAGCAATCAGTTTCTAGCCTAAGGAAAGATGCTTAATCCTTAAAGAAATGCCAACATTGGGAGGGGGAGGGAAGTTGCACCTTTATCTCAAGGGCCTTTGTTCTTGCCATAGGGAATATCTAAAGCAGATATACAATGCATGCTCAACGGCCTTGATCAGGCCCTTTTGGAGAGACAAGGTCAGGCGGAATTAGGCTGAATTAGGTTTATACCAAATGGCTTCCTCATATTCTCCAATATATCCTATTGCTTGCCATTTTTATTTGTCATAAACAACAATATAAAATACTACATTTAGTTTAATGTGAAGCTATAGAGCTTTCTTTAAACTTCCTCGTTGCCAAATGGGATTTTAATAACTAAACTGAGAGCTGCAGATATAATTTATTTGGAAGATTCTTTATGAGCAAATACTTAAACTTTAGGCAAAAAGTACTTAACACTATTATTTTTGACTATCATTTCTAAAGGAAGGAATATTTTTCTGATTTTTAATAATTACAGTTATCATCAACATACTGCTGTGAATTCTAAACTTCAGAAAAATAAAATATGTGGACAAAATAGAGCCTTACCCTTCCATCTACTTAATTTTTCCTATCTTTAAAATATGGATTAAAATGGTTTTTTTCGTTTTCTGAAAATGTAAACAATGGTCTGTGATTTGTGACTGAAACTACATTAAACTCAAAAGGAGTATCTCTTCCCTGTACACCCAGTGGATGAGAAAAACAGCATTGATTTAATTATAAAAAAAGTATTTTCTCTTATTTCTCATCTTAATTCTCCACACTCACCGATCATTAATAACATTCACCAGTGTGATCACTAGAAACACTTCATTAACACTCTGTCAGGAAGCAGATCTTCCTACTCTGGGAGATGTTCGCTGATCCTCTCTGTGGGAAGGTTATACATTCTCATCCCATTGACAACAGGCTCAGCCATGTGACTTGCTTTGACCAATGAAACATGAGTGGAAGAACCCCTTCTAAAGAGAAGCTTTAAGAGCCAGCACATACTTAACAACGATCTCATTTTCCCCGCCACCAGATTAACTGTTCACCAGACTGAGGCTAGATCCTGAGTGAAAATTGCATGGAGCAGAGCTGAAGTCAATCTACAATGGACATGTAACATGAGCAAAAAAACAATCTTTGTTGTAAGCTCGTCAGATCTGGGGGTCATTTGGAACTGTAGTAGAACCTAGCCTCTCCTGACTAATACAGACACGTAAGTTTATGCCTCCAACGGGCAATCACTGCTCCAGAGCTGCCCCCTGGGCTGGCTGAGATTTTGTCAGGTCTGTATCTCGGCTCTTCCTGCCCAATCCTGCTCTTCCCCCTTCCCTCTACATATATTTCTTTCTTTCCAATAAACCTTTTGCACCTCTAACTCCACAGGCTTCTCAGAGAAACCA
The DNA here is from genome assembly GCF_041296265.1 of Equus caballus. NCBI lineage: Eukaryota > Metazoa > Chordata > Mammalia > Perissodactyla > Equidae > Equus > Equus caballus. Next base: position 73,729,413 of record NC_091701.1, on the reverse strand, counting down.
ATCAGGATATTATAGATGTTATCCTCATTATATCATCTGCTTTAATAACATTTTTTCCCAGAACCATTGTCTATTGACTTTGTTTACTTAAAGTACAAATCTGACTCCCCACTATGAAGCTTTATTGGCTACTCAGTGCCAGCTGAATAGGGCCCAGGCTCTTTGGCATATGTGGCCATGGCTCCTATCTATATCACTGGCTTCCTTTTCCGGCTACTCCACTTCTCTTCCTTCCTACTCTAGGACTATCTGGCTACTTGAAGTTCACTGAATACCACATGCTGTTTCATGCTGTCACACTTTGGTTACATGAAATGTCTTTCCCACACCTCTCTTCACTAAACTAACCATCATTCTTTCTTCAAAATTCAGTTCAGACATCATCTTTTCCGTGAAGCCTTCCCAAAACCCAGACATTTTGTACCTACTGTACTATATTGATACTTCTTTTTAAGTGTGTCTGCCTCCTGCTTTAGACTGTAAAATTTCAGGCCTAACTCATTTTTTGGTACACTAAGAACTTAACCCAATGATGATATAAAACAGGCATTCAATAAATGTTCCTTAAACTATTGAACTAGAGCAGTGGTCCTGTAGGGGGGTGGTAAGAAAATATTAGGACTTATATTTATATTTATCTAAATTGAACAAGAAGTAAATCAATCTTTGCCAACGTTTAATATGCAGGTTCCACTGGCACCATCACTTGATCCCTATGTCAGAGAAGGAGGTATTTTAAGGGGAGATTGGGAGTTCCAGAACATGGAGAATTTGACATGGCCAACTCAGCCTGATATGTGAACCCAGTTAAATACATCTAAAAATTACATTGTGTAGTTTAAACTAACCTAACTCAAAATGGATGAATGGCTTAAAAAATTCCTGGAAAAAATCATGAATTAAAGAAATTCCAGGGGGCTGGCCCCGTGGCCAAGTGGTTAAGTTCGTGCGCTCCTCTGCAGGCGGCCCAGTGTTTCGTTGGTTTGAATCCTGGGCGCGGACATGGCATTGCTCATCAAACCACGCTGAGGCAGCGTCCCACATGCCATCTAGAAGCCCCACAACGAAAAATGTACAACTATGTCCCAGGGGGCTTTGGGGAGAAAGAGGAAAAAATAAAATCTTTAAAAAAAAAAAAAAGAAATTCCAGTGAACATTGCAAAAATGGCAGAGCTGACCCTTCTCCTTTTCCTGTACAATGACATCACTGGCCATATTATGAGGTAAAAACAATGACAATATATCTGACAAGAAGTCAACAAAAAAAAATTGACTTTTTATTATGTGGATGTACACCCACTTCTAAAGATAACAGAAGGCCCTAAATGGATATTGTATCTTAAGACAATAGCTAATGGTAGTATGAAGCAATGACCATTAGCAAAACATTTTAAAGTAATGTTTGCTTCACCTTTTAAAAATTCTTTTGTGTGTTTTATGATGTGCATAAATACTAGTAAAGTGAAACACATATATAATAGATAAACAAATAAATAGATGCTGGAAATCCTCAAAAACCAGTAAAAGTGTACAAAGTGTTGAGACCCCTGCAGAAGAGTGAGGTCCTCAGGGTATACTCATATTTTATTAGGTAAAGAAGGTAGAGAAAGCATTCACTGAATATGTTGAGAATGACAGGAGTTTCTTTACAATGAATTAAGCTATGGGGAAAGGATGGAAGGGAAATTAATGGTGGAATCACAGGAAAGGAAGCATGAAGAAGAGTCTAGGAAAGCAAATAGGAACAAAGCAAAAGCTTCATGAAGAGAAACTGGTCTGTTCTGCTAGGAATCAGCACAGCATTCAAGCCATTAGAACAATTCACATTTGTCAAGGTATTTCCCAAGGCATTCTCCCACAATGGACAGCCATTGCTCATGTCCATTGTTCCCAAGGGAAAAAAGAGTAAGTTAAAGGAAATGTGGCATTTTGAGTTCATAATCAAATAAGCTGTACCCAAATTAAGTTAATAAATCCAGTGGGTCAAAGTAACTAGTACCCTAAAAAAAACTAAATTAAACTGAGTTTTTCGTGTGACTATATTTGTATTATAAACAAAGTACTTAAGTTAATCAACTTTTTACTATTCTTATGAATGTGGGTTTTGTCCTAGGACTTTTGCATGCATTATCTCAATTAACCTTCACAATAGCCAGAAGTAGTAGATGTTATCATCCTTATCCTTACTTGGGGAGTGAAAAGCACAGGTTATATAACTCCCTCCAGGGCACACGGCAGTCAGAATCCAAAGCCCCACCACCACTGAATCACCATATTATAATACTGCCTCTCAAAACGTGACATTACCCAAGCTTATCAACAGATGACTGTCAATGAAGCTCTCCACATGCTTGAATGATGGCTTTGAATTTTAGTTGCTTATAAAATTTCTCAGTGCTTCAAGGAGACCCAACCTTAAACAGATCCAGATATACAATGTGAGGGCAAATACAAATCAAAATAAGAGGCTTAATTCTCCCCACTGAAAATAAGGGAAGAGACTTCTCCCCCTTTCCTGTCTTTCAGAATTTCCTCTCTTCTTTGGAAATGTATGCAAATCTTTATAATGGCTAAAAAAGCCACTTGCCAGTCTCACAACTCAGGAATATGTCCTCAAGAACCATCTTTTTTGAAATGCAAACATCAAGGCAGATAGCCCCAGTTTCATCAAGCCTAACTTGCATGGTTGCCTTGTTCCCTTTGGAAAATTACCTCCTGTTATAAACGTATGAAAAATTTGTTTTTCCTCTGGATAAAGCCAATAAGATGGTCCCCCAAATTACCAGCTAAAATTAAGATGAACTATGTGTGATGTAATTGGTTGTATCTGCTCGCCTATATAAGGGGGTGAGAGTCTCTGCAACATCTTTGTGGATTGCCTGTGATGCACACCACAGGTTTCATGTTCATTCAATAATGAAACTGTTTCCTGTCTCTTTAACCTTTGTGGAGAGGTTTTCAGGGTTAGGCAAAGCTTTTGTTTTCCAATTATATTTCTCTAATGAAAACCAATATGGATATTTTCTTGAGTATGGAAACAACAAAGAACGAACTCATGGAAAGATGTTTTCAAGCCTGCAGTCATTGAATATGACGTGCAATCTGAACTTTCAGTGTCACAATCTTAGGTTACCGAATCTATGCTCTTGATATTCACCCCATCTGCAACTTGTGAGGTGCCCTCTCTAAGAAAAAAGAAGTTTGGATTTTTCCTGGACTTTTCTATCATATTTTCCTTCAACCAAAAGCAAGCAGTAGTAACCTGCTTAATCCTATTGTGGAGAAAAAGTCATTCGATGGCACAAACTCACTTTAGCATATGCTGTGGTGTACCCAAATACCCCTTCAGTACTGAGCCCCTGTTCCACCAGATGCTGAGACTGTGGGTTGTTCTCAGCTGAGTCCCTCTCCAGAAACTGCCCTCAGCCAAAGAAAACCATCTTGTCCAAAGTCAGGTGTCCTCCCTGGGAGCAGCCTGCATCCAATTGATGTGGGGTCAGTAAGCCAAGGAGTAGAAAGAAAGATTTCTTGGACTCTCAAGATCTGCAGTAGTGCTCTTTTATTTAGAGAATAGTGTGGAATAGCATGAGGACAGGATCCACGGGCAGTCAGAGCTGCTGCTGCCAGCATGGGGACAGGCCCCATGGGCACTCAGGCTGCTGCGTGGGGACAGGGCCCACGGGCAGGAGGAGCCGCTGCTGCCACTTCTGCTGCAAACATGGGTGGAGAGAGTAAGGCTAAATTTAAGGATAGGTACGTGAGCCATCTCTTTACAAGACAAAGGAAAGAACATGTAAAAAAGTTAAAATGGTATCAGTGCAGGTGGGGTCTGGCCATGGGGTGGTCCCACAACTTTTAGACAAGAATCAAATCGGATTAAGTAAAGGCCAGAAGCCACCACCCTAAATCAGTTACATGAGGTTGCCAGACAGTAACCAACTTAAGTCCTTGCCTTCCCCATTAAGAATTTCCAGAGATAAGGCCATCCCGCCTTCTTCCTGGCACAGAGAGGGAGGCATCTCTACAGATGGAGGTTTCACCCACCAATGTAAATGTCTCTCAACAAAGGGCAAGCAAACTCTGCTCCTCAGAGCCTGTTTCTCATCTGCAGTTTTAAAAGTAACCAGACCAAAAATCCTCATCACAATGACTGTAGATGGCTGGATGGGAGTCGGGTGACGCAGGGAAGCCTGGTCTCTAGAGACAACTTTGAAGGTCATCCTAGGATTGCTGAGGACTCGGTTGCAACATCGCATCAGCTTCTTTTTCTCAGTCCTGCTTTCCTCACTCCTCTCAGGTGCATTCCTAAGCTCAGGTCCCCAAAAAAGTCCTGCATTTCTCAGAGTGTCAGATTTCTCAAAGTCTGTTTCCTGAGGAACCCAACTTTCAACATTCACCAAGGCAAAAATTTTTCCCAATGTCAAGCAGTTACTGATGTCTGAGAATGTGATAGCAAAGCATGATGAATGGAAATCAGTGTTTACTGATACCATCTTATAGTGAAGGAGCTATATTTAGGCAGGGCTGCCACTGATCATTCAGCACCTTTTTATGAATTAGAAAATGGCCCTCCCATTGAATGGATGGGGCCCTGTGGCTACATGGTTCTGTGAGTGGAGCAGCAAGGGCTGGATTTCAGCCTACTCCCTCCTTTAGCCAGACACCCTTAGGCATTAAGTAATCTACACAACAGTACATGGTGGCCTGTGTTAGGTACATAAGATCAGAGGGCACCAAGAGAACAACTACCCACTACTCGAAAACACTGTAGTTGCTGGAGGAGTAAACAAGCAACAATGCAATTCAACAAATGTTTGTACACAGATGTTTGAAACATCATAAATAGGACATGAGGGATATGAAGTTTTGCCAAGATGCCTAAGGGTGTACGAAATATGAATTGAGGCATGTGAAGGAAACCAGAATGTTACCCCAAAATATGTCTCTGACATACTAATTATTTTGAGTCGAAAGAAATTAAGCAGCAGTAAATGTAGAAAAAGCTCCCCCTTTTCTGCCTACAGGCAGGAAATGAATTTTCCTTTTACTGGAGACAGATTCTTAGTAGCCCAGAGACCAGCACCAGAGGAATCTGCAAACAAACCTTGTTAAACTAACCCTTATCTTCCTAGTTACTTCTTCACCATTTACTATCTCTAGCCCAAACTCCTTTGTTTTGTCACTTCCTCACAAATGTATTGTTTGTCTAAAACATATAAAAGCTTCCCACTCTGTTCACTTCTTCAGGTCTTCATTCTTTTGTGAAGGGTCCCATGTGCATGTAAAAATTCAATAAAGTTTGTGTGCTTTTTCTCCTGCTAATCTGTCTTTGTCAGCTTAATTTTCAGACCCAGCCGGGGACCCTAAGAGAGTCGAGGGAAACTTCTTCCTCCCCTACAGATCAAATCTAAGGAGGAGATAAGAATGGAAAGAGGTTAAAAAACAGAAAAGTTAGGGGCTGGCCAGGTGGCATAGTGGTTAGGTTCTTGAGCTCCACTTCAGCAGCCCAGGGTTTGTGGGCTCAGATTCCGGGCATGGACCTAAACACCACTCACCAAGCCATGTTATGGTGGAGTCTCACATACAAAACAGAGGAAGATTGGCACAGATGTTAGCTCAGGAACAATCTCCCTCAAGCAAAAAGAGGAAGATTGGCAACAGATGTTAGCTCAGGACCAATCTTCCTCACCAAAAAAAAACCCAAACAAACCAAAAAACAGCAAAGTTAGCGATAGGAGGTGAGAGCAAGTAAGGGTATGATAAAGGGAGACAAGCCAGGGCAAACAGTGTAGGATAGAGTCTACGAGTGGATGGTATGTTTTGGGTGATCATTCTCGCGCTGAAGTCTTGCTGTATGTGTCTTATTTTTGTGTTTGATAGTATTATTTGCTCTTAAGGAAGTATCTGAGAATGTTAAAGGATTCTGCAGGTGAGATGTTCCAAACATAAGGTCTTCCCCTAAAAAGCAACTGGAAACATGTGCATAATTATCAAACCTCACTTGGGTGAATGAATCAAGAAAAAGGTTCTCTGGCAATGACTGTTCTTCACTCTCATGCCAGAAGGAAGAGTAAAATGGTGAGAGGTGGGGAAAAAGTGGAGGGTGAGGTGAGGCTTGTCTGTTCATTTAGTCTCTTATTCTACAAATATTTATTGAGTTCCTACCTTATGCTGCACAGTAAGTTCTATATTGTATATTCTCGTGTCTAAGTAATTGCTCAAAGTAAACAGCATAATCAAATAAACCAATTAATTTTTACAAGGAATTTTCCAACACATTAGATATTGCTCTAGCCTAGACCGTCTCTGTAACAGCCTCTCTAAGTGTAAGTATTATGTTCCCCATAGAGGAAAAGGAGATCTGAACGGACCGCTTTGCTTCCTTAAGGCAGATTTTCTTTTAAATCCTGTCCTTCATCTCTCCTATTTCAAATATCCAACCATCATAGAGAAAAAGCAAGCACCTAATAATCCTCCAAAATACAATAGGTTAATAGACCTAGGAACAAGAAATAAATGAAATGGAAGCAGAGGCATCTTCCAAACACGTCTTTTCATTCTGTTTTATCTGCCAAGTTAAGTCACTCCCTGGTCTGGGCTCTCTCTGCACCTGGCAACTCTTCTACTGCTACACTTAGCACATGGAGTATATAAACTTTCTACTTACTTAGCTCTTTCTTCCACTAGACCACGGGCTGCTGGCAAGCAAGAACCAGGTCTCAATCCTTGGTACATCCCCTGCCTTCGAGTAAACACTGGTCCACAGCACAGAGGCCAACCGTTACCTAGGTCTATAAGCTAGAGAACGCATCAAAAGGGTTATCAAGAAAAGGACTGCCTGAATTAGATACTACGAGTTAGACTGTAGCTAGAAAACTGGAGGCAGGAACAGGTGAACTGCCAGTAAGGGGAGGCAAACAAGGAGAGCAGGCTTGGGCAATTCCCTGAAACAAGAACTATGCTCTGAGCAGACTGTGTGAAGGAAAAAGATGAGAGACAATGGGATTCTAGCCGGAAACATAAGAAAATGGGATATTTAGGTTTGCAATATGTTACATATCATACTTTTATATTTACCTTTGTCAACGTCATGTCCAGTATCTGAAACTTGAGACTTCTGAAGGATTCTCACCAAGCCCTCTCCATCATCACTCATGCCCAACAGTCTCAGTTCCTCTCTGGTTTCTTCTTACCCCTTTCCCAGTATTTTATTCTCATTGCCGCCACTTTTGTTTAGCTCCCCAGTACTTTCACTAGAGGACTAGTCTCCTAATTCAATTCTGTTTTTCCAGTCCCTTAAAAACTCCTCTCAGGTCTGAGAATATCTTCCTAAATTCTGGCTCTGATTCTATAACTTGCTGATTCAATAACCTTCAATGGCCCTCTGTTTACAAAGGTCTCCAGAATAAAATTCTATGTCCTTATTACTGTGGGATAAATAACACGGCAGAGTGCACTGTGCAAGGGCAATGGAGTCAAATAGAACTAAGTTTGCAAAGTGCATCTACCACTTACTAGCAATGTGACTTTACACGAGTCACTTTTACCTAAGGCTCAGATTTCCAGAGAGAGAGAAAGAGGACAATAACCAAAATGATTAAAAAAGAACGTGTCATACCCAGTGCTGGGTACATGACAGGGACTCAATATCTTTCCTCCCCCCTTCCCACCCAGACCTGTATTTCAGCCTTGACGATGCCCTTACCAGCCTTGGACCCTGTGCTCCACAAAGCTGTCCTCCACACTCCCAAAGACCTATGATCATGGTTCATATAGGACTTATCCTATTCTGCTTGTATCTTATTATAAGCATATTTTGATGTAATCATTATTTTGAATAATAATCATTATTAGATTGAAAATACTTCAAGGACAAAGGTTTGAACTCGTTTGGTCTTTCCTGTCACAGCACACAGCCTTATGTACTGCACATAATAGGACTCTATAAATGTGTACTAAGTTGAACTGAATAATTTCACGATTTACTCAAGTTCTCAAATAAAAAACTCCTCTTGCTTTAAGAATTAAAAGGGTTATAAACAGAATGGAGAGTTACCATACTGTAAATACAGTATATTCCATTAGCACCCAACGCAGGCCTTGAAATAGTGTTCTCTAAATTGTGTTAATTACTTTCTATGTCGCAGATTGAACACCTATTGTGGTGAACAGTCTTCAAAAATAATTGGTTTTAGTCGGAAAAAACTTGGGCAACAGAGAAAATAGTAATATCTACTCAAATCCATCATTACCACTGGAAAAAGATGCCCAAAGAACATCAGTTCTAATGGTATTGAACAGCAAAATTATTCTGTTCTAGAGTATGTTTTAATTTGAATAGGTTTGTATTGTTTCCACAGAAACTAAAACCGGAGAAAATGAGCTCAAACTGCATGCAGAAATATATAATGACTTTCAGGATGCTTCAGCTGAACTGTATTCAACGAAACAAAAATTTCGTTTCCCATTTTATTTTTGGTAAATAATACGAGAGCTAATCTTTGAAAAGATTGAAAATTGATATAGTCACGCTGCTTATTTTTTAACTCTTTTACCTTGAAAGTAAAATAACCCAAAGTCAAACTTTTACAACATAGAGTACAAAAGTTATTACTGGCGTTAACTTTTAACAGTTGTCGCCGCTGATTGTTTTAAAACACATGCCAAAACGGTTAAGGGGAACTGCTGTCAGAAAGATCCCCGCTTATCGTCCACAGCTCTAGAGCGTGAGCACATCACTTCGCTGCATCTCCAGCTCCTCACCCGTGAGACGCCGACGACAGCGCGGCCACGTGCAGGGCCGCTGCGAGCCGGCAGATGCGGCCACTCCCGAGCGCGCCAGCGACCATCACCATCACCTTTATTACCTAGGCTGCTAGTTGTAATTACTGACAACCTGGCTATAGAATACACATGTCGTCGACAGGTGACATCGGCGATATATATGACGGTCCGCTACCTTTTAGAAACTTTTCGCCACTCGGTCCTCCTTCAAGGAGACCCCGGGGCTCCCGCCGCGGCGCACGGTCCTCACCCGCGGCGCGGCGGCTCCATCCCGAGCGGCTCCGCGGCGGGGCGACGGCAGGCGCTGCTCGGCGGCTCTCGGCCCGCGGGTCCCGGCCAGGCCGCCCGCGACGCCCCGCCCGCCCGCCCGGCGGGCCTGAGTGACAGCGACAACAGGTGCGGCGCGGCGTCCGCGGCGTCTCCCGAGCCCGCGAGGTTGGCGCGTCAGGCCGCGGGGCTCAGAGTTTGGAAAGTGCCCTCGTCGCTTTCCACCAGCTCCCGCAGTCGCCCCCCGCCGGCTTCTCGCGCCTTAGTAAAGCCTGAGGTCACCTGCACCTCTCGAAACCCACCCGTCCCAGAGGCCGCCTTCTCTCCGGGGCGGAGAGGGCCAGGCGCGCAGCGCATGGAGCTCTGCGGGGCCGCCCGCCCGCCCGTCCCCAGCCGGCAGAAAGCAGGCCAGAGCGGCCCTGGCCCCGCACGACGCTCGCCGGCCCCGACTCGCCGCCCGCTCTGCCCCTCAGACGGCCCGGAGCCGAGACCCCGGGCCGCCACCGAACCCGCCCGCCCGCACCCCTCGGCGGCTTGCGGCGCCCGCCCGCGCCGCCGCCGCCCCTCCCCACCCCCCGGGGGCAGGTTGAGGCCCCGGGTGCGAGCCTGCGCCCCTGCAGCCGCCGCCGCCAGGGGGAGAGAGGCTCCGTGGGGAGACGCGGCGTGGCTGCCCTGGTGTGAGGGCCTCTCAGACTTCAGGTTTCTGGCCGTTCCCCCCGGTTTCTGAAGAGCGTCGAGGAAGATGGAGAGCCAGTGCGGGGCGGTGAGTCCGGCGGCCAGGGCCCGGGCCAGCGGCAAAGGGCGAGGGAGACTCCGACCCTGAGGGGCGGGGAGGGCGAGGGCGAGAGCCCAAATGCCGCTCTTCGGTGGCGAAGGACCGTGGACGGGGCGCCCGTCGACCGCCGCGAAGGGCGGCCGCCTGCAGGCCGGCCGGCTGGGGCGTGGGGTCGGGGAGGAGTGGCCACCGACTGGCCCGGGCGTAGGCGGCCCGGGGGCTCGGGGACTGCCGGGAGGCGGCGGCGGCGGGGCCCGGTGCGCCCGGCGGGGGCCGGCGGGAGAAACAGCTTTCCCGCCGAAACCGCGCTCAGCGGCGTCTTCTGCGCTCGCTCCAGCCGGACTCCGCCCCGCCGCCCGCCGGGAGGGGTTGCCAGGGCGGCCGACGCCTCCTCTCCCCTACTGGTCAGTGGGGACCGGAAGGCCCGAGGGACACGGGGGGCCACCTGCGGCCCAGATATGACGGGCCCCTGCAGCCGCGGGTGCGCCCCGAGCCCTTCAGAGCGGGGAGGGGGAAGGGCGGCGGGCCGAGGGGCCGCGGCAACGTGCCGCCGCGCCCCGCCCAGCGCCGCCGGCAGCCAATCAGCGCGCACCGCGGGACCGACTGCGCACGAGGCGGACGTCGCGGCGGTGCGGTTGAGGGTTACTGAGGCCGCTGCTGGCGCGCTTGCGGGCCAAAATTTCTCGCTGGCTGGCCTTCTTTTCCCTCCCGCACTTTGGTGGGGAGGGCCTGGATCCTCGTGTCACTGCCCAAGTTCACGATGACCCGAGGGACCCGGAGGAAGCTGTCGCCGTGGCCGTGTCCCCCGGCGCCTCAGCTTGCTGGCCGCGGAGGGGAAGGAGCGCTGAGGCTGTGACGGCGACGGTTAGCCCGCCCTCTTCCCTCGAGGGGAGGACGCAGAGGGGGACATGAATCTGGAGGGAATTTTGAATAAACTCTCCGGGAAGTTTTACTAACCAAGGACCCTTCATTCTAACCCAGTAGCAGCAGCTACCTAGGTGCTTTTCATACATTTGCGAAGTTGCTGCCCGTGGGATTTGGGGCTGGCTTTATTGTTGACCTCGCTGCATCGCTGAGCTTCTCTGAGGGACTCCGGTGTTGCCTCCACCCGAGCCCTGTTCCTGCTAACGTTAGAATATATTTTCTAGGCTGTCGATATTGTATTTTTCCGCCCGCAGCCTCGTGGTTGCATATCTTGAGCGGGAGGAAATGATTCATTCGTTTATTCAGTCGTTCAGCAAATACGTATTGAACACCTGTTGTGTACCGTCGCTATAGATGGTGCAGCGAACAAAACAGGCAAAATCCCTTCCCTCGTGAGCGTTACGTTATAGTGGAAAGAGACAAACGACGTAATAAGTAAATTACATAGTATGTTGGAAAGTGGTAAGGAGAAAAGTAAAACAGTTGGAACCCACAGTAGAGCAGGAGCTTTAGAAGCTGGAGAATGAAGTGAATTGGATGTAAAAAGTTGATATTTTTCTTTTCCCGGTGTCGTTCAACTAATTTCTCAAGGCTGAGAATAAAGCGCTCTCTTCACTTCCTGTCATGACATCCCTCTCTCAATGAAAAATGATGGAGCTGACTTCTATTTAAATAAATTTGAGAACAAATGAGTTCATCTATTGAACTCATTTTGTTTTTAAGAAGAAAATTTTAGGAAGACTGATTTTTTTTAAAATTTTGCAAATAAGTAATTTCTACATTTTCTAAACAAACAGGCAGAGAGACAAGATTATATCTACCAGAACTGTTCTGTTATGTCTAGCAATACAAATTCACAGTTGAAAAATAAAACTGAACATCCTAGAATCATCTATTCTGGGCACTACGTCCTAAAAGTAAAGTGACAGAAGTTATTAATTACCTCCAAATGCCCAGAGAGGATGCTGTTAAGATTGGATTCCCAGTTTCTTTAATTGGAAACTACAACATAGCAATTATTAAATGTGATGACTTTTTTGTGGGTTAATAGATGTTTTTATGAACTCCCTTATTAGGGAGTATGTGTTTTTCCCCCTCAAAACTAGGTAAGGAATGGAACCCCCTAACTCCAGCCTATCACCCCATAGTCACCACTGGCATAGTCAGTTTTCTGTACATTTTGAAGAGTGATTATGGCTTTATTGGCCAGTGAAGTGAAAGGGGAGAACAAATGTGAAAAAGAACAACTCCAGTACCTACATTAGAAATTCATTTTCATGTATTTGTTTCTCAGAGAATTGAAATTATGAATTTCAGACTTGTTGAAGCACTCATTTAGTATGTTAGACTGTCTCAGAAGTCTGTATAGTGTTCCCAGGAGGAAAATAATTAACAAGATCTTGAGTTAGTTTCTCTTCAAAGTCCTTTTCTCAAATCTTGTTTTTTTTCAGATGTACCTGAAGTCTATTATCTTGCCGTTGTGCAAAGGCTTATATGTTAATATATACTTATTAAAATCTAAGTTAGGTCCCCTGACTTAGAATTGTGAACATTGAATATGTACTATGAGCTCAATTCTTTAGTATAAAAATTTATTTCTAAGGTATATAATTTTTTTTTTACAAAATCAGTCCAATCTGCAAATTGACAAGTGCATTTAAAAATTTGACTTTAGAGCTGAAAAACAGTGAACTTGAACGTCAGAGTTTATTAACTTGTCAATGCCCTTTAGCCAAAGACCTCAAGGAACATGTCTGTAGTTTAATGAAGTTGGTTTATTGAATTGTTGCAACAAGGAAGTACATACTCCGTGGAGCCTCTCAGTAAGAGTGTGTTAGAAAAAACTTATAGGATTTGGCTCAGGTTAAGCCCATTTTTAGAGAGAGTTTAAGGAAGAAGGGCTTTCCTCTGAAATGCATGTTGTCAGGAAGTGGAACTAATTCTGTGATTGAGTATGTTAATTCTTATCTACAAGGCAAGAAAAAATAGATTGAGGCTACAGCTGTGATTGATGAAGGAGCAATCACTCATATAAGCCGGGATAGAGGGATGTTTGGTTATTCTTGTGATTTGGACATTGCTTTTGTTACTGTCAAGGTTCCGACATGATTACAGAGTGGGCTTGTTTTTGTCTTGATCCATCACAGTCATACAGTAGCCTTGCGTGATGTTGGTGTTCTGTTAACGAGAGAATGCCACAGCGTAGCTATGAGTTCCAAGCCAACTCCCAGCAACACCAGGATCTAATCGGTTGTGCCAGGCCAGCTCCGAGCTGTGCACGGCTGCTATTCTCTTTCTCAAACTTTTATTTGAATTTAATATTCCTTCTTAACATTTATAATATTTAAATAGTGTATTTAATAATAAACATAAGTATATTTAAATAATACATTTGAGATTTAAGATTTTCTCCGTAGTGAAGTTGATTCTACATATCCTATATTATTGTTTCCCCAAAAAGTTATTAGTTCTAATTATAATCTTCATAATATTAGAATAAAATTAAAGTCTGAAATACTACATTTTGTTTAAATGATTCATTTCTTGAAAAATAGATGTTTTCAGCCTGCATCAAAACGTATACCCAGTGCTAAAAATTTAAAAAAGTTTTATTTTACAGCAAACATCAAATCAGACGCAAACAGATTCGTTATCTCCATCCCCTAATCCTGTATCACCTGTGCCTTTGAATAACCCAACAAGTGCCCCAAGATATGGAACAGTGATCCCTAATCGCATCTTTGTAGGAGGAATTGACTTTAAGGTACCTATTTATGCATGCAACATAGTGCATTTTTTGCATTAGAAGTTATTTTTCTCAGAAATTGTTTCTTTTTGCAACTATAAAAATAACATTTGCAGAATGATTAGTTGTTTTCAAATTGTCTTGCTATAAAGAATCTTTTCAACAACAATGTTGGTTAAATAGAGTGTATATAGTTATCCGATTTCACATACAAGGAAATTGAGGCTCGTTGACATGTCTATAGGCTCCTAGCTACTTAGGGACAGCTTGAAGACCAGAATCCTAGTTTTCTGACCCATAACTCCATATACTTTATTTCCCATACCATACTAATTATTCTTTCTTGCACAGTACTCCAATAGTCCAAATAATGAATGATTATAATTTTCAAAAGAAGACTCAAAAAGCACACACACAAAACTTAGTCCTGTGAAATCTTTTTTCTTATCTTTTATCTTCAACTTTTTTTTCTTCCCCCCCCCCCCCCCCCCCCCCCCGAGGAAGATTAGCCCTGAGCTAACATCTGCCATCAATCCTCCTCTTCTTGCTGAGCTAAAATCTATGCCCATCTTCCTCTATTTTATATGTGGGTTGCCTGCTGCAGCATGGCTTGAGAAGCGGTGCGTAGGTCCACACCCAGGACCCCAACCAACAAAGCCCAGGCCTCCAAAGCAGAGCTTGCAAACTTAACCACTGTGCCGCTGGGCAGGCCCCTATTTCAACTTTTATCTCAGATTCCTGAGTGACCCCCTGACTTCCATCTTCTGCACCTTGCTTTCTAGCACCTAATTTAGAATTTGATCACTAAAAAAGGCCTGCATCCTTGTTAGAATAAAGCATTTTAGCAGTAATATATTTAAATAATATAATCAGCTATTTCATTCTTTCAGAGAGACATAGTTTTGAGAAGTCTGCCGTGCCCTACACCTACAGGAAAGGCATGCATGAATATTTTAAGTGCAATACCCTTACTTCCAAGTGAATGTATAGAAGAATTTCCAAGCTTCCATATTACGTATTGGAAATTACAGAGAGATTTGTCTTTTTTCTTAATTAAAAAAAATCTCTGTGTCATCAGAGTATGATATTTGACTTTTGTAACTTGTCATTTCCCTATAATAATCTGTCACAATTTGGATGGAATTATTTTTTTCCTGCTCAAGAGAAATGTTACACTTAATGTTGTCAAAATAATGAGTCGTAAGCAAGTATGTGATTGGTTCACTAAAAATAAAGTAACAAAAATGATTTCTTATGAAATGCTTATTTTTTAAAAGATTTTCTGTTTCTGTGGAAAATATTAATGACCGACCATAAATATTCAAGTTAAGTATTCTTGCTCAGAATTTATTTATATTACAGTAGCTTAGTATATTTTTTAAATAAGTCATCAATAAATGTAAACATTTCTATGGCTAGGTTATTCTAGGTTACTGCCTATCAGCCACAAAATGAACTTTGGGGAACCATTGTTACAATGCACTTATAGCTTTAAGGTAACTGCTGCCGTTCCCTTTCTTGTACCTTTTCCCAAACTACAGACAAATGCCAGCAAGGAAATAGTTTACTGGAGGAGCAAGCAGTCTCCATCTTTTAAAAACACTTCTTTTTAGAAGCTTACAGCCCATCCCTCTTAATATTTAATCATCTTGACTTTCTGTTCCTTACTTTTCAGTGGAGAAGTGGAGCTGCAGAACTGAGCTAGTGATTCTTCTGCCAGAGAATAGTTTGAATTAATTTGTTTTCAAATCCCTAATAGAAGTCCTTATCCTGGCATTGATTCCATTGTGTGTTTATTGAAATAAGAGGCATTCAGTTATTCTTAGATTAACTCAGTATTGTCATCATCCAATTTAATAGGCTTTAGTTACCAACGAAAAACCAATAGTGTATATAAGTAGTGAGGAACCCAAGGCATACCTCTACTGTTAAGCATGTCTTTTCCTATGTTGATAAAGGAAATTTTTTTCTAGGGATATTTAGAGTTCCTCTTGTGGCCATCACAGCTGAACCATAAAATGAAATTACAATGAATTTAGTGTGAATACTTTAGGAAAAGGTGATATGAGTCTTTTATGAGACTATTTCAATTAAAACCAGATATGCCAAAACTATCTTTGTAGACATCTTGTACAGTATAGTCTAATTACAACTCAAGTTTTTATTTTGAATATTATCATAGTGTCTGTATTTAGCTGAAATGTATATCGAGTACAAATAAAGCAGCTAAACACTTTAAATCTTGTAGCTGCTTCATTGTTATCACGAATTGAGTTCAAGTGCTTTGGAAATATATTTCTTTCCTAAGATCTTACTCTTCCTGGAGACAATGCTGATTAAGGTAGAGTGACTGGTGTAGGCCAACATAACCTATTTCCACTGCCATGACTGTGGGCCTCTCTGAGCCACAAGGACCAATAGTATAATATGCCCTTACTTTAGTTATAGCATGCCTAACTCAAATTATTTTTTAAAAACTGGCCAACTAGAGAATAAGAATTCCTTTAAATGGTAAGCTTTCTTTGTAGTTTTAAACAGTTCAGCTTAATTTTTATTGATATGTGATAGTTTAACAATAGTTACTGCATAAAGCAAAGTATTTATGTTGATTTTAACAACTATTGGTTTCATGCACTGTTTTTATGATGAGAGGCATTCTTATTTCCATATTATTATTTATTGATCAACTTTTCTGCCTCCAAAACAAGCATAAGAGTTGTTTCATCTTTTATCAACTGAAAAAAATTTTTGTGTTCTCTTTTTATGCCATTAGACAAATGAAAATGATCTAAGAAAATTTTTTTCCCAATATGGGTCTGTAAAAGAAGTGAAAATTGTAAATGACAGAGCTGGAGTGTCCAAAGGGTTAGTATCACTATAGAATTAACAATTACATAGAATTAACAATTGTATTTTTATTAGATTACTAGGTTTTGTATGCTAACTTACTTTGGTTCCATTTTTTAAAAGGAGAATGTCATGCCCTCTTCTTTCCTCCTACCTTTAGATCTCCTCTATTTCCTATGTGTATATGTGTGTGTGTGTGTGTGTGTGTGTGTGTGTGTTTGGAGGGAGGGGGACACTATAATATTCCTTAATTTTCTGGGAAGTTATTTTTGCATAGGCTGAGGGACCATTCACTGTTAGGTAGCAAGCACTTAATGTTGAGTAGCTAATGTCCAGTAGCTAAGGAAGCAGCTAAAGGAATCAGATACTTTTGGAATTGTATCCTACTTTAGACTAGAGAGAGCTTTATTTGAAAAAAGCTGACACGGAGGAATGTCTATAGATTGTGCCTCAGAGACCTCTTTAGGGGACTAATCAGAGAAATATGACTCTAATGAGAATGATTTTTAATTGCTGAATCAAGGAGAATTAAAATTGAGAAGGAAGCAGTAGGATTTGTCTAGAAATGTCTAATGACCTTAGATCTGTTTCAGTGGATTGGTGTATACAAAAGCAAAATTTCAGAGAAGTGAAAGGTAGTCTACATAGTGTATTCACTTAAGAAGTTTGACTGCAGAGTTAAAGAAAAGAAAATGGTAAGGCAGTGGAGATCAATGAAGATTGTGTTTGTTTTCTTGAAAGAGAGGCAAGACATACGTATTTATAGGCATAAGAGAAGGGACCAATGAGGTGGATAAAAAATTTTATTAATGGGGGACAACACATAAGTATGACAGGTGGGCACTTTGGAAGAGATGGGTTCCTATGGAGAGGTTATTTTTAAACAAATGAGATACTTCCTCAGACTGACAAACAGTATTAGGATGAAGTGAGATGGTACCTCGTGTGGTTGGCTAATACTGAATTTGCAATACTTTGGTAATATCCATTTTTTATCATTGAAAAATGTCCATAGAAATGTAAACTGTATTTTTTGCCTTTTCCACTGGGTGGGGTATGTGTTCTACCAAAAAATTGAGTGTAGAAGTATTTTCTTAACCCTTGTTTAATGTTTGGGCAAATAGAAAAAGAAAAATCCCTTTGTTAGAAAAAGAAACTTTGTATATAATACAGTGATTGAACTGAAGAAAATAGTAGTCAATATATTTAGCACTATTCAAACGAGTTTCCTTAAGTTAACTAATTAGAAATTATACTTTGAGGAGATATACCTTTTATTTCTTTTGTTTCTTTTTGTTTACCTATTTTGGCTTGTGGGACATGGCATATGTCATGTATTTGTATCTTGAACGTTATGTGAATTATACTCTGAAAGTGACAATTATATAGAAAAAGCAGATATAAAGTCTGGGTTATATATATTTTTAATTGATTTTGTTTGGGAAGTATATTGATAATTACATTATCAGTTTATATGTGCTAATAATAGTAAATAACACATTTATATGCTCATTTACCAATATAAAAATTTTATTGTTGAAATTTTTAATTTTTTAAGGTTTTTTTTTCTACTTTGATTCCTGTTTAAGCAAGACTTCTATTATTTTAGAAGGAGATTATTTCTCTGGACTGAAATTCATTGCATCCTAATTTGTAAACCAGACCTGGATCTCTCATACTTTCCTGCCAAACAGCTCAGGTCTGAAAATATTTTTAAATCCCTGGGTTGTTTTTTTTTTTCTTTTAGTCCCCTGACTCTAAGAGGAAGTGACAGTAGTAAGTTGTGAATGATTCTCGTAAGTCTTGCCTGCTGGTCACCATAGAAAAATGCTCAGTCCTACAGTGCCCCATTCTTAAAAAACAAAATTTTTTCAAATCTTAACGCTAATGTGATGTCCTAAGAAAATAATTAATACATTTGTTTAGGTATGGTTTCGTCACTTTTGAAACACAAGAAGATGCACAAAAAATTTTACAAGAGGTAAGATCTTTTGTTGTATTTAACTTCATTTTTGGAACTTCTTTCTTTGAAACTAATTCTTTAAGGTATCTGTTTTAATAGTAGAGTTCCAGTACAACGATCAGTTGCTAAAAAGGAAATTTTTTAACTTTTCTCATCTTAAGATTGACATTGGTCTCCAAAACAATAAAATTAAAGACAAACTTTATCTGCAGAAGAATTCCAGATTGTTACATGAGTATGGTTATGAAGTTGTCAGGTAAACTTTCACTTGATTTGCTTAAAATGAGAACTTGGGGATGTATCTTTTCTGAAGTGTTAACAGCACTTTGGATTCCTGAAAACACTACAAATATGGATTCCTGGAGTGAGGTTATCTGAGATTATTTCACTACTATGCAAAACTTTATATAAACTAAGAGTATTCATAGAAAATGTCGATAGCCTGCAGTTCAGTGTAATAACTTTAAATTTGGCAAACATAACATTTAATTTTTTTTTTAGGAAAAAATAGAATTTGAATTGCATATTATTAAATTGTATGTAGTCAAGTCTCGTTATTCATAGTAGTTATGTTCTGTAAAGTCACTATGAACACTGAATTGGCAAATATTCAACTGCTGCTCCACAAAGAAATACAAGACTACGTTCCTACAAGCTTCTGGTCACAGTATTTTCATCAACTAACCAATACATAACTTTGTTTTTGTGTGTTTCTGTTTAAAGACATCATATTTAATATATATTGTTGGTTCATTAACGTTGACTTCATGGCCAGCAGCACTATGACTCATGCCTGAATCAAACCCATCTAACCCATATTTTCTCCGTAAGCCTGACAGTCTTCTTTCCCTTAGAAACACTAGCCAGCACTTCAGCACTGTACTTGAGGGCTATTTTAAATAGCAAAATCACCAACATAAAGTACAGAAATGTGAAAAATGTGGCACTCAACAGAACATGAAGAGGACACTGGTTTACAGCACAGGAGCTGAAATAAGAAGATAGCCCTGTTTGACCTCAGCTCAGATCATGTGTGTTGGGCAACTCATATATTTTTTTTATTGAGGTAACACTGGTTTATAAGATTATATAAATTTTAGGTGTACATCATTATATTTCAACTTCTGTGTAGACTGCATCATGTTCGTCACCAAAAGTCTAGTTGCCAGCTCTCCCTGTACACATGTACTCCTTTCCCCCTTTCACCCACCTCCTTTCCCTCTGGTAACCACCAATCTGCTCTCCATATCTTTGTGTTTATTTATCTATCTTCCACATACAAATGAAATCATAAGGTATTTGTCTTTCTCTGTCTGACTTATTTCGCTTGGCATAATACCTCAAGGTCCATCCGTGTTATCGCAAATGGCAAGATTTTGTCTTTTTTATGGTAATATTCCATTGTTTATATCGCGTCTTCTTTATCCATTCATCTGTTGTTGAGCACTTAGGTTGCTTCCAAGTCTGGGCTATTGTGAATAAATCAGGCAGCTCATATTTTTCACCTCTGCTCATGTCCGCTAATAACCACTAAATTGTCAGTGAGTATTGATATGGGGGGATACAAATAAATTTTAGTGAATAGGTGAATTCCCAAATACAGGATCCATGAATAGAATTCCAGATAACGAGTTAGAGTCAGAGCATTGGCTAAGATTCAGATCCAGATCTATTTAAATACAAAGGCTTTGCCCTTTTCACTAGGTTTTGCTGCTTTCAAAGGCTGTTATAGTCTGAATTTTGAAAATGTTTCTATTTTTTCCTTATTGGTTTTATGAACAATAGTGCCAAAATAATGAAATAATTTGTTTTTTCTTATTTTAGGCTGAAAAACTTAATTATAAAGATAAGAAACTGAACATTGGTCCGGCAATAAGAAAACAACAAGTAGGGATTCCTCGTATGTATTGAGAACTACTGTATTTTTCAATGTTTTTGCATGGTTCTTTTTTGAAATATTAGACTTTTTATAAAACTTTATTAAAATACTAAGTTTCTTTCATTTAATAAAGTTGTTTTAGCAAAGTTAGTGGTCAAATGAATATTTCTTACCACAAATTAATTAATATAAGATTTGTGGTGGGCTAGGGAAAAATTTACATAAATAATAATGCTTAAATATATTGCATAATTACATCTTTTTTTTTTTTTTAAAGGTTGGCACGTGAGCTGACATCTGTTACCGATCTTTTTTTTTTTCTTCTTCTTCTCCCCAAAGCTCCCAGTACATAGTTGTATATTCTAGTTGTAGATCCTTCTAGCTGTGTGGGACACCGCCTCAGCATGGCTTGATGAGCATTGCCAGGTCCACACCTAGGATCAAATCCAGCGAAACCCTGGGCCGCCAAAGTGGAGCACACAAACTTAACCACTGAGCCACAGGGCCAGCCCCTGGTTACATTTTTAAAGGAAAAATCTGATAAAAATATAAGTTAAAATTTTAAAAGTAATTAGAAGTAATTTAGATTTACTAATTAGAAAATTTTATAATTAGAAAAGTAGTTTAAAATTAGAGTGAAAATACTAGAAGTGAAAATATAGAGCCAATCTCAGAAACTCTGTTTGCACAGTATGTACTGTAATTCAACCACATAAGTCATAATTATCAGAGTGAACAATTCCTAAAGCTTTAGGAATTGACTAAGTTATGTACCTTCCTCAAATTTCTGTAATGCTTTTAACTCTACCCTTCTTTTTTTCTCAGTCTTCCCATTTATTAAATTAGGCATCTTTACTGTAAGTTAACTTTTCACATGTAATATTTACTAAAGTCTCTCTCTAGATGTAATTGAAATGTTCAGCATAGTACCCTATACTACCCAGTTAATACCCTATACTACCTTTTCATGTATTTATCAAAATTGTATTTAATTAATTAATTGTGTAATTAGCTAATGACTGTCTTCCCCACCAGAACCTAATTTCTATGAAGATAGAGACCATGGCATGTTGAATTTTTTCTTTTCCTTTTTAGCTGTATCACTAGGGCCTAGTTTAATGTCTTGTAATAATATTCACTCAAAATTTATTTATTTAACAGATAAGCCTTTGGTTCCTTGATGATCTTTGGAGGGAAATCCATGAACCTCCTGAATTATATGCAAAATTTTATTTGAGTGTATATATTTCTGAGAAGAGGATCCATGGCTTTCATCAGATTCTCAAAAGGATTGGGTTAAGAACCACTAGAATAAGCAGTAACAATACTAGATGAAATGCAGTGAAAATATAAAAGCTGACAAGTGGTAGTGCTGCTTAAAGTGGTAGGCTAGTACTGCTTACAGTGTGGCGTAGTCAGCAAATCCTCAGGCCCTATCTCAGACTTGTTCAATGCAAATCTCTGGAGATGGGGCCTTGGAATTTGTATTCTAATAAAGTATTTAGGTGATTCTAATGTATGTTAAATTTTGAGAAGCACTGGTATAGTGGTAGAAGGATTGCCACTTCCAGTAATTTATATAACCTTCCTGGTCGAGTACTTAATCTAACTTGGCTTATATAAATTTTTAAAGTCTCCTCCTGACAACGAAAAATGTTATTTTTTTATTTTGGGGGGACGGGTATATATAACTTAATCTTGGAGAAGAGATGGGGACCCAAAACTAGCCACGTGAAGATTTGTGGTCACGATTGCAACAGCAGCAGTTGTAGCAAAAGGAGATTCGAGAATAAAAGAGACTCGTGGCATGAATGAATATTTGCTGATAATAGATCTAAAGGATTTGTAGAGTGGAACCAAAATGTCTTCAGGAAAGTAGAATTTTCTCCAACTTCATTGCCTCCCTTATCTTTGGCCTTTTACAAATAAAAGCTCTTACTAAGGTCTTAGGGACTTCACTATATAGTCTTCAGGTAACTCTAAATGATGTATAATTTATATTTGTAAAGGTAATGACTTGGCTGATAATCTAGATTGTTAAGCTTGGGGCTGGCCCCGTGGCCGAGTGGTTAAGTTCACGTGCTCCTCTGCAGGCGGCCCAGTGTTTCGTTGGTTCAAATCCTGGGCGCGGACATGGCACTGCTCATCAAACCACGCTGAGGCAGAGGCCCACATGCCACAACTAGAAGGACCCACAATGAAGAATATACAACTATGTACTGGGGGACTTTGGGGAGAAAAAGGAAAAAAAAATAAAATCTTTAAATGAAAAATAAATAAATAAATAAATAAATTGTTAAGCTTTGTTTCTTCATTAATTAGTATTAAAATCTGAATTGGTGAATCTTTAGTATTCCTTATTAAACTTGTTTCTTTTTCTTTTATTCACCTTAGGCTAATATAAGCTCTAAGATAATGAGTTTGAAAATATAGTCGTGCGCTACATAATGACGTTTCAGTCAGTGACAGACTATACATATGACAGTAGTCCCATAAGATTACTACCATATAGCCTAAATGTGTAGTAGGCTATACCATCTAGGTTTGTGTAAGTACACTCTCATGTTCCCACAACAACAAAATCAGCTCATGACGCATTTCTCAGAACATACCCCTGTCATTAAGCAACACATGACTATATATACTTCAAAGATACTTTAACATACGGAATTTTTTTTTAAAAAAACTTGTAACATTCAATTTTTACTGTAGCTATATAGGTATGTTAGGATAAAGATTTTCCAATGTTCAGAAATTACATTTTTAGGGGCCGGCCCCATGGCCAAGTGGTTAAGTTCGCACACTCCACTTTGGTGGCTCAGGGTTTCACCGGTTCGGATCCTGGGCACGGACCCGGCTCCACTCATTAGGCCACACTGAGGCGGCGTCCCACGTGACACAACTAGAAGAACCCACAACTAAAACATAGAACTTTGTACTGGTGGGATTTGGGGAGAAAAAGCAGAAAAAAAAACAAAGAGAAGATTGGCAACAGTTGTTAGCTCAGGTGCCAATCTTTAAACAAAAAGAAAAATTCCGTTTTTAAAAGTTGAATTGAACATTTCAATTATTGTTATTTAATCTTTGCTTTTAGGTTCCAGTATAATGCCAGCAGCTGGAACAATGTATCTAACAACTTCAACTGGATATCCTTACACTTATCATAATGGTGTTGCTTATTTTCATACTCCAGAGGTAACTTCTGTACCACCACCTTGGCCCGTAAGTAATTTTATTTTAGAAGAGTGTCTATCTGTTACTATCACATTATTTTAATATATTTATTTTATTTCTGAAATATTTCAACCACATACAAGTACAAATAATAATATAACAGTCATGTAGCTACCACTCAAATTTAATACATGTTGACATTTTGCCATATTTAAGTTCTTTTAATAGGGGGAATAAAATGTGATAAATTCAAATAAAATCTCCTTGCCCCCATTCTTGTACCCTCTTTTCCTCCTCAGAGGGAACTAGAATATCTTTCCTGTCCATTTTATATGTTTTTACTACAAATGTAGGTATCCTTAAACAATATATTAACAATATACAGTTTTATTTTGGGTGTTTTTTAAACACTATATAAATAATCTGGTTTGTCTATTCAATGTTATATTTTTGAGATAAACCATGTTGATCCTAGGATATATAATCCACTTATTTTAATATTTTGTAATATTCCATTCTATGAGTGTATATTCCCCTATTGATGGGCATTTTAAGTTTTTTCCTACAATCAAGACTACAATAAACATCCAAATCTTGTATGTATTGTGTGAGAGTTTGTCTAGGACAGTGGTCTTCAAAGTTTGTTTATATATCCTCTAAAATTTTTATGAAAAATTATGAATACTCTCATTTTTAAATTGGTCTGAAATTTATCATAATTTCAAATAATTGAGGCATATTATATATTGTAGATTTGCTTTAGACATATGTTTATAAAACTTTATAGCTGTAGATTTCGTTTAAGAATGGAAAATGTCCTATGTGTGGTGGTGGATGTTAACTAGACATTATGGTTATCATTTCGCAATATATACATATATCGAATCATTATATTGTTCACCTGAAACTAATATAATGTTAAATGCCACTTATAGCTCAATAAAAAAAAAGAATGGAAAATGTCTGCTCTATAACTCAGTTAACAAAACTAGTCAACCAAATAAAATTAATCAATCAAATAAAACTTAGTTTCTATTAGAAAATTCTGACTTTAATTTTAAGTTCAAATAAATGAGTTAATGTGTATCCCTGTGACCATGATGTAATTTATTTTGCTTCCTGGATGAAATAAGGTACCATCTCCACTTTAATATTTCCTATACAAGCTCTTTTTGCTTTGCTCTGTCCTATTTTTCAAGGGCATTGCCTTCTTGAATTGTCTATTTGATGCTCTGTTGGTGTTTCCATTCCAGAACAAACCATTATAGCAGGATCCAGAATGAGTGAGAAGTGTGCTTTTCATAATGAAGGAAAAGGGTAATTCTCAGAGGGGAGTTTTGAAAAGAAGAATCAATAGTACACAGACACATTCACAGACAGATCAAATCAGGAAGGAGTACACAGGAAATTTAGGATCTGAACTCTTAAACCTGTTCATGCCCATGCGCCACTGGAAAATTTTTGTTCCCCTACCTTGGTCTTGGCTACAATGTATGCGTGGAAGTAGAATTTCACATTCATAGAGTATACACATCTTTGACTAGGTATTGCCAAAGACCTTTCCAGAGTATACCAGTTTACACTTTAGCTAACAGTTCATAAGAACTCCGTTTTGTCCATGATATGTCAACCCCTTACTAGATTTTTAGCGGCAGAATCAGATATAATTATTCGTTCAGTTCTAACTACTGTGTAAACATTAACTACCGCTGGTCTCCACAATGGAAATAGGCAGTGTCGCTGTAAGTCCAGCTGCTATTTTCCTCTAAATATTCTCTTAGAACTATATTTTCATAATCTTTGGACTAAAAGCAACTTTTCAGGTGATTGTCTTTTTAGCATTACTGTGGAAACGAAACCACGTGGAAGTAGGAACACTGTGTTGATTTTAATAGACTTAAGTGGAGTTGGTAATAATATCAAGAGGTGGAAAAATGACATTTCCAATTGTAAACCATAATTTGACTGGGTTTAGGAAACAATTCAAGATAAATTTTATTATAAACTATTTTAAATAATTTTGCCTAAAATAATTTTTCTATTTTCCTTTCCTCTCATAGTCACGTTCTGTATCTAGTTCCCCAGTGATGGTAGCTCAGCCTGTTTATCAGCAACCTGCGTATCACTACCAGGTAAACATTAAATTACAATGAAAATCCTTTTGATACTTTCACTGCTTTTTTGGGTAACTTTCATTCTGTTCTTTCTCATGCAAATACTCTAGTAATTAAAAAGAGATAGTTAAGCCTTGATAGCAGTGGTTTTTTTTCTTTTTGTATGAGGGAACTAAACAATGTCACGCAAGAAGATGGATTCTTTGCTTCCTTTTACCAAATGTAATGAGGTCAGTTTTGCTCTCTTGGCTAACATTTAATCTAGAAAGTCTTTAGAAGTAATACCCAAAGTAGGATACAGATATTGGACCACAGGCTGATTTTTTATTGTTACTGTTAACATTATGTCAGTTTCTTCTTAATACATTTAATATAACATATATTAAAATAAGTAATATATTGTGGTTTATATTATAACAACCTCTCTTAGTTAACCAGCACTCTCTTTTCATTAATACTTGTGGGAGACTGGGGATAAGTGAACCATAATGCCAGACCATTTTGGTTTTTGTAAATGAAGTATAATTAGAACATAGCCATATTTGTTTACATATGGGCTATGGCTGCTTTTGTGCTACAGTGGCAGAATTGGGTAGTTGGAACAGAGATATTATGGCCTGCAAAGCTTAGAATATTTACCCTCCGGCCCTTTACAGAAAGTTTGCCAACCTCTGGGCTATAACATTCACAAATAAAATCACATTCTTTCATACCTCTGGAATAGTGGAAGAGAATTTATTTCTCTTTCTTTTTTCTTTTCTTTTTGACCTTTCAAAATAGACCCACGTGAAATGTTACAGTTACTGGAATTCTTTATAGTATTAGACTGTGTTTTGGGGAGGTCATTTATTTTTCAATTCTGTTACCGTGCTAAATATCAAACTGTCTGAAGTGTTTCCTTCATGTACTAAAAATGAAAGTAACTTAATGGTATTTTTTAAAAATATGTATGTAGCATGACTTTTCCTCAGCTGCTTCAGAATTTCAGCAGAGTCTCCAAAGACAGAACATTAGGTACCAGACTATTTAACATGACAAGCCAAAAATTGTGAAACTGGTTTGGGGACCCTTAGGTCAGTGCCCACTTTGAGCAGATATGGGAGGAGGATGAACTTGACAAGGGAGATTGGTAGGTAATGAGGCTTTCTTTAACAAGAGAGTTATTAGAATGCTATAGCATTTTCCCTTCTCCTTAATCAAGTGAAGAGGACTTCAGAAAATGACTAAGAGAGCTTCATATTTATCTTGTGAAATTTGTGAGATGGTACCACTTGGACCTGACTTCTCCTAAAAAAGTCCAAAGAAGAAGCTGGAGTGGTCTATGAAAGCAGAGCTATGAGAGAAGGCTACAGTGGGAATGTGTTTAACTTCTACTCACAGCAAGCAAAAGTTTGTTTCCCAAGAGCAAGATGTGAGCCACACAGAAAAGACTCTTTCCAAAAAACTTTAAGGTGATCCCGGTAAACAAAGAATCTGTGTGAAGTGGACTTCTACAATCAAGGGCTAGAATTGCAGTCAGAAGTTTTCAGCAGGGAAACCACCAAAAAATCTAGTAAAGTACCTAACTAAAGAGTTATTTGGAATCTGCCACACCCTATAAAGTGATCCGTCCTAAATTTTTATCCAGGGGCAAGGAAGAACAGCTCAACACGGTGCTTTTAAAGTGGGAGGGATAGAATACACATTCTTTTCAAATCCACATAGAACATTCTCCACGATAGATCACATATTAGGTCACAAAACAAGTCTCAGTAAATTTAAGAAGATTGAGATAATACCAAGCATCTTTTCTAACCACAATGGTATGAAACTAGAAGTCAACTACAGGAAGAAAATCGGAAAAGCCACAAATATGTGGAAATTAAACAAAATGCTACTGAACAACAGTTGGGTCAATGAAGAAATCAAAGGAGAAATCAAAAAATACCTGGAGACAAATGAAAATGAAAATACGACATGCCAAAATTTATGGGATACAGCAAAAGTGGTTTTAAGAGGGAAGTCTGTAGCAAAACAGGCCTACCCCAACAAACAAGAAAAATCTCAAATAAACAATCTAACAGTACACCTAAAGGAACTGGAAAAAGAAGAACAAACAAAGCCCCAAATCAGTAAAAGGAAGGAAATAATAAAAATCAGAGCAGAAATAAATGAAACAGAGACTAAAATGACAATAGAAAAAAATCAATGAAGCTAAGAGCTGGTTCTTTGAAAAGGTAAACAAAATTGACAGTCTTTAGCTAGACTCACCAAGAAAAATAGAAGGTTCAAATAAATAAAATCAGAAATGAAAGAGGAAAAATTACAACAGATACCTCAGAAATAAAAAAGATTATAAGAGAATACTATGAAAAGCTATATGCCAACAAATTGGATAATCTAGAGGAAATGGATAAATTCTTAGAATCATACAACATTCCAAAACTGAATCAAGAAGAAATGGAGAACTTGAATGGACCACTCACCTTACTGGAGATCAAAATAGTAATCAAAAACCTCCCAAAAAATAGAAGTCCGGGACCAGATGGCTTCCCTGGTGAATTCTACCAAACTTTGAAAGAAGACTTAATATGTATCCTTCTCAAACTCTTAAAAAAATTGAAGAGGAGGGGAAGCTTCCTAACTCCTTCTACAAGGCCAGCGTTACCCTGATACCAAAACCAGACAAGGACAACAGAAAAAAAGAAAATCACAGGCCAGTATCACTGATGAACATCAATGGAAAAATCCTCAAGAAAATACTAGCAAAGTGAATACAACAATACATTAAAAAGATCATAGACCATGATCAAGTGGGATTTATTCCAGGGATGCAGGGACAGTTCTGCATCTGCAAATCAATCAACGTGATACATCACATTAACAAAAAGAAGGAGGAAAATCACATGATTATCTCCACAGATGCAGAGAAAGCATTTGACAAGATACAGCATCCATTTATGATAAAAACTGAATAAAATTGGTTTAGAAGGAAAGTACCTCAACATAATAAAGGCAATATATAACAAACCTACAGCTAATATCATTCTCAATGGAGAAAAACTGAAAGCTATTCCTCTAAGAACAGGAAACAGACAAGAATGCCCTTTCACCACCCTTATTTAGCATAGTATTGGAAGTCCTAGCAGGAGCAGTCAGGCAAGAAAAAGAAATAAAAGGGATCCAAATTGGAAAGGAAGAAGTGAAACTGTCACTATTTGCAGATTACGTAACTTTATATATAGAAAACCCTAAAGAATCCACCAAAAAACTTTTAGAAGTAATAAATGAATATTGTAAAGTTGCAGGATACAAAATCAACATTCAAAAATCAGTTGTAGACTTAGTTGTAGGAGGAGAGCCAAGATGGCGCCGTGAGTAGTCCTCTTTGTCTCTCGCCCTTCGAGTCTACAATTATTTGGACACTTATCGCTTGACAAAGGATATCCAGACAGCACCTCAGGACGTCTGAGACACCCACGCGACTATACATCGGAAGGCGGATGGACTTTCCTCCGGGAGGATGTGGAAATAGGTGAAAACTCTCCGACCCCGACGGGCAGCCTAGTACCCGCAAGCGGCTTTCTTCCAACGGACGCCCCCAGAGGATCCACACACATCTAGGGCAGGAGCGAGAACACAACAGAGGAGCGACGGTGGAAACAGGTGACCAGAACCCTACCTAAACCCCCCGCAATTACTCCTAAACGCAGAGGGAAACTTTGGAGTTGCACACCTGAGCCCGCGGGGAGAGTCTCTCCCCGCCATTGGCGGGGAGACCCAGCCTGGTGCTCGGGGCGCCCGGAGGGTCCCAGAGAGAGACACGGAGGGCACGGAGGTCTCCCAGCTGCCGTTGCCCGCCCCGTGGGGCTAGGGATTGCCAGAGATCTCGGAGAGGACCGGGGCGGGGGAACTTTCAAAGGCCGGTTCTGCGACCTGGAGGGGAAGCGCTGGAGCTCCGCCAGGCAGCAGACAAAACTCTCTGTCTGCCATTAGCAGAGGGGCCACGCCCAGCATTCAGGGCTCCCGGCAGAGGCCCGGAGAGAAGCCCAGAGGGCGGGGCGACCCCCAGCTGCTGTTGCCCGCCCCGTGGGACTAGGGATTGCCGGAGATCTCGGAGAGGAGAGGACCGGGGCTGGGGGAACTTTCAAAGGCCGGTTCTGCGACCCGGAGGGGAAGTGCTGGAGCTCCGCCCGGGCAGCAGACAAAACTCTCTGTGTGCCGTTAGCAGAGGGGCCACGCTGAGCATTCACGGCTCCGGGAGAGGCCCGGAGAGAATCCCAGAGGGCGGGGCGACCCCCAGCTGCCGTTGCCCACCCCGTGAGGCTAGGGATTGCCGGAGATCTCGGAGAGGACTGGGGCTGGAGAGAGTTCCAGAGACCCAGCTTAGTAGCCTAGGGGGAAACCCTACAGGCTCACAGCAGCCTTAGGGAAAGCCTCTGCACAGCACCAGTAGAAGGCACCCAGCCGCCAGCCACAAGGCTGGAAGACCCCAGGGCAAAAGCAGCATAGCTAGGTGTACTAACCACAGACTGTAGAAGATGCCAATAGCTCTCCTGCGACCCATAGAGGACAAGTGAGATTTGGTGGGTGCCGACAGCAACGGAGCGACAAATATAAGTGATCCCACCCCTGGCCGCTGCAAAAGCCCATAACACCGTTGCAGACCCCAAGGAGAGAGCGCATCTAGGTGGGCAACAACAGTAGGCACCTGCAGCCTGAAGCCCCCCTGTGACGGCCCCCACGGCAGAGGAGGGAATCCAAAGGGCCACTGTGGCTACGAAGAGGGGCCC
The DNA here is from genome assembly GCF_041296265.1 of Equus caballus. Taxonomy (NCBI): domain Eukaryota; kingdom Metazoa; phylum Chordata; class Mammalia; order Perissodactyla; family Equidae; genus Equus; species Equus caballus. The sequence goes on along the minus strand of NC_091701.1, from coordinate 73,699,168 downwards.
AGGCCCAGTTAGCAACTACGGACAGGGTTCCTGGTTGGTGAAGTATAAACAGCTGCTCCCCCCACCGCAGCAGCTGAAACAAGTGAAAGGAGCAACTAAACTCCATCTCCATGCGGAGGCACAAATCAACAACATCAAGCAATATGAAAAAATACATTAAATCTCCAGAACAGAAAGAAAGTAACAAATACACAGAAAACAATCCCAAAGAAAATGAGATATATAACCTAAATGATGATGACTTCAAAACAGCTATCATTAAGATTCTCAATGAGTTAAGAGAGAATTCTGACCGACAACTCAATGAGTTCAGGAGCTATATCACAAAAGAGTTTGATACGATAAAGAAGAACCAAACAGAAATATTGGAAATGAAGAACACAATAGAGGAGATTAAGAAAAATCTAGATGCTCTGAACAGTATGGCCGATAATATGGAGGAAAGAATTAGCAATTTGGAAGATGGCAATATAGAATTGTTGCAGGCAGAGGAGGAGAGAGAAGCAAGACTTAAAAGAAATGAAGAAACTCTCCGAGAATTATCAGACACAATTAGGAGATGCAACGTAAGGATTATAGGTATACCAGAGGGAGAAGAGAAGGAGAAAGGGGCAGAAAACCTATTCAAAGAAATAATGGCTGAGAACTTCCCAAATCTGGTGAGGGAGATGGATCTTCAGGTGACAGAAGCCAATAGATCTCCAAACTTTATCAATGCAAGAAGACCAACTCCACGGCATATAGTAGTGAAGCTAGCAAAAGTCAACGACAAGGAGAAAATATTAAGGACAGCCAGGCAAAAGAAACTAACCTACAAAGGAACCCCCATCAGGCTATCAGCAGATTTCTCAGCAGAAACTTTACAGGCTAGAAGAGAGTGGAATGATATATTCAAAAATCTGAAGGACGAAAATCTACAGCCGAGAATTCTCTACCCAGCGAAAATATCCTTCAAATACGATGGAGAAATAAAAACTTTCCCAGATAAACAAAAATTAAGGGAGTTCATTGCCACAAAACCTCCTCTTCAGGAAATCCTCAGGAAAACCCTCATTCCTGAAAAATCCAAAAAAGGAAAGGGGCTACAAAACCAAGAGCAGAGGAGATAAGTAGAAGGACAACAACAGAGAGTAGCAGCTCTACATCAGAACAGATTAAACCATGGGACGAGAAACAAAGGAAACTGAAGAAAACCGGAAAACAAGACACAAAATGGTAGTGGTAGGCCCCCACGTCTCAATAATCACTCTAAATGTAAATGGATTGAACTCCCCAATCAAAAGACACAGAGTGGCAGGATGGATCAAAGAACAAGATCCAACAATATGCTGCCTCCAGGAAACACACCTCAGCCCCAAAGACAAACACAGACTCAGAGTGAAGGGATGGAGAACAATACTCCAAGCTAATAATGAACAAAAGAAAGCAGGTGTCGCTATACTAATATCAGACAAGGTAGATTTCAAAGCAAAACAGATAAAGAAAGATAAAGAGGGACAGTATATAATGATAAAAGGGACTCTCCACCAAGAAGACATAACACTTATAAATATATACGCACCCAACACAGGAGCACCAAAATTTGTAAAGCAACTCTTAATAGAACTAAAAGAAGACATCAACAACAATACAATAATAGTAGGGGACCTCAACACACCATTAACACCAATGGACAGAACATCCAGACGGAAAATCAACAAGGAAATAATAGAATTAAATGAAAAATTAGACCAGATGGACTTAATAGATATATATAGAACACTTCATCCAAAAACAGCAGGTTACACATTCTTCTCAAGTGCACATGGAACATTCTCAAGGATTGACCATATTTTGGGAACCAAAGCAAACATCAATAAATACAAGAGAGTTGAAATAATATCAAGCATCTTTTCTGATCATAACGCTATTAAACTAGAAATCAACTACAAGAAAAAAGCAGAGAAAGGTGCAAAAATGTGGAGACTAAACAACACGCTTCTCAACAAACAATGGATCATTGAAGAAATTAAAGAAGAAATCAAATATTATCTGGAGACAAATGAAAATGAGAACACGACATACCAAATCATTTGGGATGCAGCAAAAGCAGTCCTAAGAGGGAAATTCATCGCAATACAGGCTCACCTCACTAAACAAGAAAAAGCTCACGTAAGCAACCTCAAACGACACCTAACAGAACTAGAAAAAGAAGAACAAACAAAGCCCAGAGTCAGTAGAAGGAGGGAAATAATAAAAATAAGAGCAGAAATAAGCGATATTGAAACAAAAAAGACAATAGAAAGGATCAATGAAACAAAGAGTTGGTTCTTCGAAAGAATTAACAAAATTGACAAACCCCTAGCCAGACTCACCAAGAAAAGAAGAGAGAAATCGCAAATTAATAAAATCAGGAATGACAGAGGAGAAATCACAACAGATACCAATGAAATACAAGAGATCATAAGAGAATACTATGAAAAACTATATGCCAACAAATTGAACAACCTGGAAGAAATGGACAAATTCCTAGACTCCTACAATCTCCCCAAACTGAATCAGGAAGAAATGGAGAATCTGAATAGACCAATCACAAGTAAGGAAATAGAAACGGTAATCAAAAACCTCCCCAAAAACAAGAGTCCAGGACCAGACGGCTTCTCTGGAGAATTCTACCAAACATTCAAAGAAGACTTAATACCTATTCTCCTCAAACTGTTCCAGAAAATTGAGAAAGATGGAGAACTCCCTAACACATTCTATGAAGCCAACATCACTCTGATCCCCAAACCTGACAAGGACAACACAAAGAAGGAGAACTACAGGCCGATATCACTGATGAACATAGATGCAAAAATCCTCAACAAAATTTTGGCAAACCGATTACAGCAATACATCAAAAAGATTATACACCATGATCAAGTGGGATTTATACCAGGGACACAGGGATGGTTCAACATCCGCAAGTCAATCAACGTGATACACTACATCAACAAAATGAAAAACAAAAACCACATGATCATCTCAATAGATGCAGAGAAAGCATTCGACAAGATCCAACACCCATTTATGATAAAAACCCTCAGTAAAATGGGTATAGAAGGAAAGTACCTCAACATAATAAAGGCCATATATGATAGACCCACAGCCAACATCATACTCAATGGACAAAAGCTGAAAGCCATCCCTCTGAGGACAGGAACAAGACAAGGGTGCCCACTTTCACCACTCCTATTCAACATAGTACTGGAGGTGCTGGCCAGAGCAATTCGGCAGGAAAAAGAAATAAAAGGAATCCAAATAGGTAACGAAGAAGTAAAACTCTCGTTGTTTGCAGACGACATGATCTTATACATAGAAAACCCCAAAGAATCCACAGAAAAACTATTAGAAATAATCAACAACTACAGCAAAGTAGCAGGGTATAAAATTAACGTGCATAAATCAGTAGCATTTCTATACACTAACAATAAACTAACAGAAAAAGAACTCAAGAACTCTATCCCATTCACAATCGCAACGAAAAGAATAAAATACCTTGGGATAAACTTAACCAAGGAAGTGAAGGATCTATACAATGAAAACTACAAGACTTTCTTGAAATAAATAGGCGATGACATAAAGAGATGGAAAAACATTCCTTGTACATGGATTGGAAGAATAAACATAGTTAAAATGTCCATACTACCTAAAGCAATATACAGATTCAATGCTATCCCAATCAGAATCCCAAGAACATTCTTCACAGAAATTGAACAAACAATCCTAAAATTCATATGGGGGAACAAAAGACCGCGAATTGCTAAAGCAATCCTGAGCAAGAAAAACAAAGCCGGCGGAATCACAATCCCCGATTTCAAAACATACTACAAAGCTACAGTGATCAAAACAGCATGGTACTGCTGCAAAAACAGGTCCACAGATCAATGGAACAGAATTGAAAGCCCAGAGATAAAACCACACATCTATGGACAGCTAATCTTCGACAAAGGAGCAGAGGGCCTACAATGGAGAAAAGAAAGTCTCTTCAACAAATGGTGCTGGGAAAACTGGACAGCCACATGCAAAAGATTGAAAATTGACCATTCTTTTTCACCACACACCAAAATAAACTCAAAATGGATCAAAGACCTAAAGATTAGGCCTGAGACAATAAGTCTTTTGGAAGAGAATATAGGCAGTACACTCTTTGACATCAGTTTCAAAAGAATCTTTTTGGACACTGTAACTCCTCAGTTGAGGGAAACAATAGAAAGAATAAACAAATGGGACTTCATCAGACTAAAGAGCTTCTTCAAGGCAAGGGAAAACAGAATTGAAACAAAAAAACAGCTCACTAATTGGGAAAAAATATTTACAAGCCACTTATCCGACAAAGGGTTAATCTCCATAATATACAAAGAACTCACACTGCTTAACAACAAAAAAACAAACAACCCGATCAAAAAATGGGCAGAGGACATGAACAGACATTTCTCAAAAGAAGATATGAATATGGCCAATAGACACATGAAAAGATGTTCATCATCGCTAATCATCAGGGAAATGCAAATCAAAACTACACTAAGATATCACCTTACCCCCGTTAGATTGGCAAAAACATCCAAAACCAAGAACGACAAATGTTGGAGAGGTTGTGGAGAAAGAGGAACCCTCATACACTGTTGGTGGGAATGCAAACTGGTACAGCCACTATGGAAAACAGTATGGAGATTTCTCAAAAAGTTAAAAATAGAAATACCCTATGACCCAGCCATCCCATTACTGGGTATCTATCCTAAGAACCTGATAACAGATATCTCAAGAGTCCGTTGCACCCCTATGTTCATCGCAGCATTATTTACAATAGCCAAGACGTGGAACCAGCCTACATGCCCAGAAACTGATGACTGGATAAAGAAGATGTGGTATATATACACAATGGAATACTACTCAGTCATAAAAAAAGACGAAATTGGCCCATTCACAACAACGTGGATGGACCTCGAGGGCATTATGTTAAGCGAAATAAGTCAGTCAGAGAAAGACGATCTCTATATGACTCCATTCATAGGTGGAAATTAGTATATTGAGAAGGAGATCTGATCGGTGGTTACCAGGGAAAAGGGTGGGTGGGGGGAGGGTACGGAGGGGGAAGTGGTGTACCCACAACATGACTAACAAAAATGTACAACTGAAATCTCACAAGCTTGTAATCTATCATAACATTAATAAAAATAAATAAATAAATAAATAAATAAAAACTAAAAAAAAAAAAATCAGTTGTATTTCTATACACTAACAACAACATAGCAGAAAGAGAAATTAGGAATACAATCCCATTTACAGTTGCAACAAAAAGAATAAAATACCTAAGAATAAATTTAACCAAAGAAGTAAAAGACCTGTATGCTGAAAACTATAAAACATTGTTGACAGAAATTGAAGAAGACACAGAGAAATGGAAAGATATTCTGTGCTCCTGGATTGGAAGAATTAACATAGTTAAAATGTCCATACTTCCTAAAACAATCTACAGATTCAGTGCAATCCCTATCAAAGTTCCAACAACATTTTTCACAGGAAGAGAACAAAGAATCCTAAAATTTATATGGAACAACAAAAGACCCCAAATAGCCAAAGGAATGTTGAGAAAAAAGAACAAAGCTGGAGGTATCACACTTCCAGATTTCAAAATATGCTACAAAGCTATAGTAATCAAAACAGCATGGTACTAGCACAAAAACAGACACACAGATCACTGGAATGGAATTGAGAGCCCAGAAATAAACCCACACATCTGCAGACGGCTAATTATTGACAAGGGAGCCAAGAACATACAAAGAAGAAAGGAAAGTCTCTTCAATAAATGGTGTTGGGAAAACTAGACAACCACATGGTAAAGAGTGAAAGTAGACCATTATCTTACATCATACACAAAAATTAACTCAAAGTGGATTAAAGACTTGAATGTAAGACCTGATACCATGAAACTTCTAGAAGAAAACATAGGCAGTACACTGATTGACGTTGGTGTTAGCAGTGTATTTTCAAGGACCATGTCTGACCAGGCAAGGGTCAGAAAAAATAAACAAATGGGACTATACCAAACTAAAAATCTCCTGCACAGCAAAGGAAACCATCAACAAAATGAAAAGACATCATAACAATTGAGACAAGATATTTGCAAACCATATATTGGATGAGGGGTTAATATCCAAAATATATAAAGAACTAATAGATCTCAACAACAAAAACCTAACAACCCAATTTAAAAATGGGCAGAAGATCTACACAGACATTTCTCCAAGGAAGATTTACAGATGACCAACAGGCCATGAAAAGATACTCAACATCACTAATTATCAGGGAAATGCAAATCAAACTACAATGAGATATCACCTCATGCCCATCAGAATGCCTATAATTAACAAGACAGGAAATAAATGTTGGAGAGGATGTGGAGAAAAGGGAACTCTCATACACTGCTGGTGGGAGTGCAAACTGGTGCAGCCACTATGGAAAATAGTATGGAGATTTCGCAAAAAATTAAGACTAGAACTGCCATACTATCCAACTGTTCCACTCTGCATATTTGTCCAAAGAACATGAAAACATGAATGTGTAAACATATACGCACCCCTATGTTCATTGCGGCATTATTCTCAATAGACAAGACTTGGGAGCAACCTAGGTGCCCATCAAGGGATGAATGGATAAAGAAGATGTGATATATATACATAATGGAATATTACTCAGCCATAAAAAACGATGAAATCTGGCCATTTGTGACAACATGGATGGACCTTACAGGTATTATGCTAAGTGAAGTAAGTTCAGAGGGAGAAAGTCACATACCGTGTATCACTCGTAAATAGAAGGTGAAAACAAACAGAAACAAACACATAGAGACAGAGATTGGATTGGTGGCTACCAGAGGGGAAGGGCAGAGGGAGCAGGGTGATGGGGTGATTAGGCACGTGTGTATGGTGATGGATTATAATTAGTCTTTGGGTGATGAACATGATGTAATCTACAAAGGAATAGAAATATAATGATGTACACCTCAAATTTATGTAATATTGTAAACCAATGTTACCACAATTAAAATTAGCAGGGATGAGAAAGAATAAGGTTGCTTTCTGCTTATGCTTTATTGAGCCCAGCTCCTCCTTCATTAATTGATTATATACAGCTATAGCTCACTTGCCATATCAGATTTATTCTCAACAGTTTCTAATGCAGTTTAAGTTTATACTTTGGTTTTCCACTTGACAAATTATAAAATTGGAAATATGTTACCTAGATATACTCAGGAAAGATTTTGGTACCGATTTGTAACATAATATTTTGCAGTGTAAGAAATAATTTCACTTCACACTTCTTTTCAGTTGTGTATTCATCATCATTCTGCCCTTAAAATGGCCACTTCAATAAGAATCTTCCCTTGCTCTTTCTTTTTACAAATTCTAAGATTGGTAGCTTTATCAGTTTTTGTTAGATCAGTTAATGGCATATTTTAATTAGTATTTATCTCCTTCGTATTTCTCACTTCATAGATAGTGTTTTCATTTATCTGATAAATCTACATATAAATCATTTTATTTCAGATTTTTTATTAAAATATTTTCTTAAGAGATTATATATTATCCTGCCTTTTTGAATAGTATAGTATGCAGAACATAGACTTCATGTTATCTTGTTCATCAGTGTAGTGTAATGATATTATCCATTAGCAGTTGAAGTGGTCAGCACTAAATTAATAGTGATTTAGTTTAGATGGTAGATCCATGGGGTCTTCTTTTTCTTTTCTTTTTGTTTTTTGACTTTAATAATGAAAAAAGACTTTATTAAAAATGGAGGCGCCAGCCCAGTGGCACAGCGGTTAAGTGCGCACATTCTACTTCAGTGGCCTGGGGTTCACCAGTTTGGATTCTGGGTGCAGACATGGCACTGCTTGGCAAGCCACACTGTGGTAGGCGTCCCACATAGAACATAGAGGAAGATGGGCATGGATGTTAGCTCAGGGCCAGTCTTCCTCAGCAAAAAGAGGAGGATTGGCAGCAGATGTTAGCTCAAGGCTAATCTTCCTCAAAAAATAAATAATAAATAAATAAAAAGATTGTAAAAAATGGAAAATACGTAAAGATACAAGATTTATTATCAAGAAATAATACAACTAATTTAAGAAATAAAAAGTCTATCTTTTAGGGGCTGGCCCCGTGGCCGAGTGGTTAAGTTCGCGCGCTCCGCTGCAGGCGGCCCAGTGTTTCGTTGGTTTGAATCCTGGGCGCGGACATGGCGCTGCTCATCAGACCACGCTGAGGCAGCGTCCCACATGCCACAACTAGAGGAACCCACAACGAAGAATACACAACTATGTACCGGGGGGCTTTGGGGAGAAAAAGGAAAAAATAAAATCTTTAAAAAAAAAAAAAAGTCTATCTTTTATATGGTCATCTTACAATAAGTACCTTAAGTAATTTGACCATCTTTTTTAAAATAACAGCTTTATTTAGATATAGTTTACATACCATACACCTCACCTGTTTAAAATGTACAATGGAGTGGTTTTTACTAAATTCACAGAATTGTGCAAATAACACCAGTCAATTTTAGAATATTTTAATCACCCCCCTCCCAAAAAAAACCTTACGTGGTAGCAATTGCTCCTCTTTCCCCTACCCCCAGCCCTAGGCAGCCAGTAATCCACTTTCTGTGTTTATAGATTTGCCTGTTCTGGACATTTCATATAAATGGAATCTACATTATATAGTCTTTTGTGACTGGCTTCTTTCACAGAGCATAATGTTTTCAAGGTTTATCCATATGGTGACATGTATCAGTACTTCATTCCTTTTTATGGCTGAATAATATTCAGTTATATGGATATATACCACGTGTTGTTTGTCCATTCATCAGATGATGGACATTTGGGATGTTTCCACTTTTTAGTTGTTATAAGTAATTCTGCTCTTAACGTTCATGTACAAGTTTTTCTGTGGACATCTTTTCATTTCTCTTAGATCTTATATCTAGGGGTAGAATTGCTGAGTTATACGGTATCTCTGTGTTTAACCTTTTGAGGACATGTCATATCGATTTCCAAAATGCTGTACCATTTTACACTCCCATCAGTTTAGGAGGGTTCTAATTTCTCCACATCCTTGCCAACACTCATCATCTACCTTTTTGATTATAGCCATCCTAGTGGATGTGAAGTGGTATCACATTGTAGTTTTGATTTCCATAACCTGAGGCTAATAATGTTGAATATCTTTTCATATGCTTATTTGCCTTTTTTATATATCTTCCTTGGAGAAATGCTATTCATATCCCTTACCCATTTTTAAATTGGGTTACTTGTCTTTTTATTATTAAGTTATAAGAGTTATTTATATATTCTACATACAAGTTCCTTATCAAATATATAATCTGTAAATATTTTCTCTCATCCTGTGGGTTTATTTTCACATCCTTCATGGTGTCCCTTGCAGCACAAAAGTTTATAATTTTGTTAAAGTCCACTTTATCTCTTTTTTCTTTCATTGCTTTGTTGCTTGTGCTTTTGGTGTCATAATTTTAAAAACTGCCTAATTCACAAAGATTTACACCTATGTTTTCTTCTAGTAGTTATATAGTTTTAGCTCTTAACCTTTGGGTCTTTGATCTATTTTGAGTTATTTTTGTATATGATTTGAGGTCTAGGGGTCCAGCTTCAACTTTCTGCATATAGATAACCAGTTTTAACCCTTGTTTATAATCTGTGTTATTTTTTTTTCATTTTAGGCCCCTGCACAATGTCTACCAGGACAGTGGCAGTGGGGTGTTCCTCAGGTAAATATTAGCTTTTTCATTGTGTTTTTGTGAGGACTGCATAAATATTAAAGTCAGGAGAACTAGATTTGAGACCTTCCTCTTCTATTTATTAACTGTGATGCCTTTGGCAGTTTGTTGAATCACTGTATTTCTCAGCTTCCTTATTTGTAAAATGGAAGTGATGATACTATACCTTTGTAAGTTTCCTCACATGATTTTTGTGAATATCAAATGAGATTGTATAAGTGAAAGCATTTTATAAATGAGTGCTATATAAACATGAAAAATTATTTTTACAATTAGTATTATTGGAAAATTTAGCATTTTTCTAGCTTCAGATTTTGCTTCAGTTTGATTTATGCTCCTAAATAAGTATTTCATCTCCCAACTTTCAATAACAAATAGTGTACCACGAAAAAGATTGTTTAATGACATTTCCTACCTCCCTGGGAAGTCACAAAACTGAGGATAGATGCTTATGCAATATACTATAGCTTATATTATTATAACCTTTAACAGTGATCTTAATATAATTGTTATCTGAATTTATATATGAGGTTCTGAAGCACTAAGAACTTTTAGCACTTACTGGTGATAAAGTTCTTTAATGACATCTACACAACTGGAATTTATAACAATCCAGAGATCCTAGTTTGCTTCTAAGATACTTCTGTACCATCCCTGAAAAAGAAAATTAGGAAAATATGAAACAAATATTTCTTTCATTTGTTGGGTAATCATTTGGTTTAATTGAAATAACTAATCACATTTGAAATAGAAATATGGTTTTGTGTTTTAGTCTCCTGCCTCTTCTGCTCCGTTCTTATACCTGCAACCTTCTGAGGTTATTTATCAACCAATGGAAATTGCACAAGATGGTGGATGTGTTCCTCCTCCACTGTCTCTGATGGAAGCTTCAGTTGCAGAGGTATGTATTAGTCTAAAAGTAATTTATCTATAAGTATCTCATCTTTTTTTTTTTAAGATTGGCACCTGAGCTACCATCTGTTGCCAATCATTTTTTCTTTTTTTTTCTTCTTCTCCCCAAAACCCCCTAGTACATAGTTGTATATTCCAGTTGTAGGTCCTTCTGGATCTGCTGTGTGTGACACCACCTCAGTATGGCTTGATGAGCAGTGCTGGGTCCGCACCCAGGAACCGAACCACTGAAACCCTGGGCCACTGAAGCGGAGCCGGCGAACTTAACCACTCGGCCATGGGGCCAGCCCCTATGATTACCTCATCTTAACATTTATTTCTTTTTCTTTTCTAAAAATATTTGTTCAAGACTCTCATTGAAGCTGCACATCTTAGGTTTTCTTTGATTTATTCATGGCGTTTCCTCTTTTTATATCTAAGAATGCTAGATCTTAGATTTCTTCACTAACTAGTTCTGAACCATTTCTAAAGTCAACTGTTCACTGTACTAGACTAATCCCTGACTCAGTCTTTTTGAAAGAGTAAGATACCAAGTGCTTCTACTTCCTCTGATTTGCCTGTCAGTCTGTATTGTTGCTAACATTCTGTCAATTGAAAGCATATAAAAGTTGTCAAAGAAGAAAAAAACCTAAAAGAATATTCTTCCTTCAAAAATGTAAATCAAATTTATTTTATAGCTACAAATTATATCTATCATCTTTCGTGTCTTTAAATTATATTCCTGAACCATTACTAATAACCTCACCATCTATGTGCCAGGAACTGTATGTAGTATATTTAAAGTCAGTGTTGTGAAAGATTAGGAAATTAGCACCCACCTCTCAATTTGAGTTTATTGTAATTTTTTTATATTGCTAAAGTTTATAACATTATAATTTTGTTCTGGAACAGTAATTTCCATGGTTGGATCTTTTTTTTTCCTGAGGAAGATTTCCCCTGACCTAACGCTTGTGCCAGTCTTCCTCTATTTTTTCTATGTGACTCACCACCACAGCATGGCTGACAAGTGCTGTAGGTCTGCACCCAGGATCCAAACCTGCAAATCTGGGCCGCCAATGCAGAGCACCCTGAACTTAACCACTGTGCCACAGGGCCAGCCCCCTACAGTTTGATCTTAATGTTTACTATTAGTACTTTTACTGAATTTCTCCCTTCCTCATCTCACCCTCCATTTATTACTTGATTGACTGAATCTGCAAGTACTCTTTGTTAAAGAAGGCTATGGATGCTACACTCCCTGAGTTCTTACTTGCCTGTTTGCTCAACATGTTTGTTGTCTATAAATCTGAAAGCAAGTAAGACTAGCTATAAAATAGCTGAATCATACTTGTATTCATTTGCTAAGGCTGTTGAAACAAAGTACCACAAACTTGGGTGACTTAAACAACAGAAGTTTATTGTCTCAGTTCTGGAGGCTAGAAGTCCAAGATCAAGGTTTGGCAGGATTGGTTCCATCTGAGAGCTGTGAAGAAAGGATCTGTTCCAGGCCTCTCCTCTTGGCCTGTAGATAGCCATCTTCTCCTGTGTTTTCACGTTCTCTTTCCTGTCTCTATGTCCAAATTTCCCATTTATATATGGATACTAGTCATAATGGATTAAGTTCCCCCCTAATGACTGTACTTTAACTTAATAACTTCTGTAAAGAACCTGTCTCCCAATAAGGTCACACCCTGACATACTGAAGTTAAGACTTCAACATATAAGTTTTGAGGGAACACGTTTCAACCCATAACAATACTTTTTTCTCTCAGCACTTCTAGTCTACTCTTTTCTGGTGTTGAGTGTAGCTGTGAAGAAGTTTGAAGCCAGCCTGATTTTCCCCTTGTACAAAATTTGCTTTTTCTTCCTACATGCCTGAAAAGTCTATCTTAGGTTGAAATCACTTCACCAGGATACATCCTGGAATTTATCAGTCTTTGTAATATTTTTCCTGGAACACAATTTGCCCTTTTGATTTTCAGACTAGTTTTTATTCCAGGGTTTCTTTTTTCTTGTTAGAACTTTGCAAAAGGAAATTTTATTTCTGTTCTGTTTCTTCTTCAAGAATACCAATTACGCATATGTTAGATCTCTTTTTGTCTTTCATATCTGTCATCTCTCAGGTAATTTTTTTATCATGGTACTTTTTTATGTTTTATATGCTTTTTCAAGGCAAATATGACTGTATTTTTCATTGTGTTTAGTCTACTTTTTATTATGACTAACGAGGCTTTCATCTCTGTTTTACTTTTGTCTTCTTTTTTGTCCCATGCTCTGCCACTTTGCTTTCATCATTGTCTATAAATGTTGTCTGTTGGCTTAAAATCTCTTTTAGAGATGATGTTGTTATAATTTCTTTAAGATTCAAAAGAATTATATTTCTCTGAACTTTTCCACTATTTTCTGGGATAATTTCTCATCATTTTCATAAACTTTTTGCTCTTCCTTGATGGTGTTGAGAGGATGAGAAGAGGCAGTATCTCTGCTTAGGTTACTTGCTTTTCCCTCCCATCTTTACTAATCTTTAAATGCGGCCAGCTTTTTGTCAAAATACAGGGTGGGAGGAGGAGGCTGTTATCTCAAGCATCCTAACACTGTGTCTGTTACGTCTCCTGCTTGAGATGCTGTTTTCTCAGTTTTTAGCATTCTAGAGATCATTTTGGCTCCTAGTAAAGTCCCTTTTATCACTGCTTTTCTGTATTGGGATGTAGTAATTGCTACTTTCTTTTCCACGTTCACCCTGCTTCGTCTCCAGCAGTGTTCCTCAGCCATAAGGCAAGGTAAGTAGACAACAGAAATGGTGAAAACATGATTTCTCTTTCAATTCTACTTCCCCTGCCATTAAGTAGTGCGAAATTAGATCTTTGTGGAGATATTCCCTGCTTCTGCCTTGGCTTGACACTCCTCTACACTTGAGACTCTAAAGAATCTTTGACTAGATCTTTTAGAACATTGACCTTTAGAGAACTCTGTATCCTTCCTGATGTCTGAGGAAGCTTCAGAATCCTCCCTTGTATTGGTTCAAATAGCACAGCATTTGGCAGACATTCTACATTGTGATTTGGGGATCATGGGGCATTTCCTTGTTTAACTGATGATGGCATTTAAAAAATCTCTTTTGCTCTTTGTTGTTTTCTTGTTTTCAAGAAGTGGGGCAATGAGGTAAGAATGCTTTTACATTAGATTTTTAGCCAGGGTATACTTTTTGCCTTGAACCACATTCTTAATTCCTGACATCAGATAACTATCATCAGATTATATTCACTATTTAGTGAGATCTAATAAGATTTTTCTGGAAATATTGCTTACATTAGCTTATAACTGGTACTGTTAATTTTCCATACCAAATGATACATCCATGCTTTTATTTTAATATTATTTCTGGTAGAAGATATAGTCTAATATATAAGTTAATGAATACAGTGGGGTGGTTTGTATTTTAAGTGTCTTTTCTCCAAATTTAAAAAATGGAGGACTTACTTTGTGAGTTTTATACTTAGGTTTCCTTAAAAAAATAATGTAAGTTAGCATCATCTCTTACTTATTTCAATGGCTATTTCCCCCTCACTCTTAAAATATGGCTTTGCCTTCTCCCCTCAGAGTAAGTAGAAAATACTTTGTGGAAAACAACTCAGCCTCCAGCTCCCAACATACAAACTTACCTGAATCATAACTCATCCTCAGCTTCTTATATTTTTTTGGTGACTTTCAGTCCTGTCCAAGGTTATTTCTGCCTCTTTGCTGTGGATACTATCACTTCCCTCTTCCTTAGGGACTTTATTCCATCCATTGTCCTTCTTTTCTCTTATATTTCAAACCTTTTTCTTTCCACTGGTTCATAGCTTCACCACTTACTAGTGTGTTACTTTGGATAATTGCTTAATCTGTCACAGTCTTGGTTTCATAATTCCTACACTTGTAAAATGAGGACATTTTGCAGGATTGATGTAAAGATTAGAGTTGTTGTATACAAAGTTCTTTGTGTAGTGCCTGGTACCTGGTAGAAGGCAATTATTATTATCCTGTGACACCCCCACCACCACCCATGCCCTCATTCTCTTCTACCTTTCAAAGCTGAGCTTGAAAAGGTACTCTATATTCAATATTTCTGCTGCCTCACTACCCATTCATTCCTCACCCAATGGAGTCACCTTCATTACGTTTGATAAGGGTCCTCAATCACTTCCTAATTGCCAACCACTTTTCTTCCTTTTTCATCTTACTTGACCTCTCACAGACATTGGACATACTCCTTGAAACTCTCTTACCATTGGTTTCCATAATATTGCTCTCTTCTGGCAATCCTTTTACCTCCTTTTATTTTCCTCCATAAGTTGATCTTTTCCTCCCCATGATTTCATATCTCATTCTTCATTCTTTCCCCCTACATGCTCACTCTAACGTAATCATCCATACTTATGTCTCTAGCCCCAACCCCAGTCCTGAGTATTAGACCTGCGCTGTCCACTACGACGACAGCCAACACGACATATGGCTGTGGAGCACTTGAAATGTGGCTAGTCTGAATTGAGATGTGTTGTAAGTGTAAAATACACACCAATTTTGAAGACATAATATGAAGAAAGTAAAATTTATCAGAAATTTTATATTGATTACACTTTGGTATAATATTTTGAATATATTGGTTTAAGTAAAATACATTACTAAAAATTAATTTCATTAGTTTCTTTTTACTTTTCTAACATGGCTACTGGAAAATTTTAAATAACATGTGGCTTACATTATGTTTCTGTTGGACAGTGCTGCTCTACAGCCATCCAGCTTTCTATCAACAGTATGCCTCTACTAGAATTCCTACAAATACCTCAAATTTTATATGTCATAAACCTGACTTCTTTCAACCCCCTCAAATAAAGTTACATAAAGATCAAACTTGCTTTTCCTGTATTGCATATCTCAGTGAATGCTACCACCATCTGTTGGACAAGCCATAAACCTGCCTTTATGTGATCTGTTCCCTGCCTGTTGCTCGACTGCCTCATCCTGCAGCTGTCTTTTAGTGTGTAATCCTCCTTCCAGCCATGCCAAACAACCTGCACAGATCTCCCATGTGGAGTACGTTCTTAGTTGCCTCTATGCCTTTGTGTATACTATTCCCACCTTCTTTCCCTAATTCTTCAAATTCGGGTATCAGCTCCACTAGAAAACTTTCCATGACCACATCCCCAACTTTCTTAAGCTGAATTAAGTAGTTCTTTTCTTTTCTCCCATGCATCCCTACACGTGTCTCCTGGGACTTATGGTAATTTTGACTACTTGTCTTTACCTGACCAGTCCATAAGTTAATCAGAGATAGGGAATGTGTTTTTCATCTGTGTTTCTCCATGGTGTAGCAAAATGTCTACTTAGTACATTGTAATGCTGAGTAAATATTTTGAATTAATAAATGAAATGCAATACATTTTTTTTTCTCTTTGTATTAGCCTTATTCTGATCATGGAGTTCAAGCAACATATCACCAGGTTTATGCTCCCAGTGCCATTGCTATGCCTGCACCTGTGATGCAGCCTGAACCAATTAAAGTAAGAAGTTTGTTTTGACCTTTTTTCTGTTTTTCTTCAGTCATATTTCAAGTTTTCTAAATTTCTCTTCTGAAAAGGAACAACTTCGCATAGTTATATCATGTTTGTGATCAGATGTACAGAATTAGTGAACTCTTTCATGTGAAGAAAATACAAAGTTAACTATAATTCTTACTAGTTTTGAATAAGGTATAAACCACACATGGTCAAAAATGTTTGTTTACTGTGATAAAATATATATAACTTAAAATTTGCCATTTAAGTGGTATTAATTACATCTACAATGCTGTGAAACTTCATCACTATTTCCAAACTTTTGCATCACTCCAAATAGAAACTCTGTACATTAAGCAATAACTTCCCATTCCCAACCTCCCTCCAGTCCTTGGTAACCTCTAATCTACTTTCTGTCTCTGTGAATTTGCCTAGATATTTCATATACTCAGATTTGGATTAACTATGTTAATGGCATGTAACATTTATGGAGAGATGAAAACAATTCATTATCTGTTCTTCCAGTTTTGGAATTGTGCTCATGCATCCTAAATCAGATCCAGGTCAAAGAGTGGTAATCTAGTTAGATCCTACCCCCAAACATGTATAGCCTCCTCCAATAACATCTGGCACCAGAATGGTGCATTTGTTGTAATTGAGGAACCTACACTGACACATGATTAACACCCAAAGTCCATAGTTTACATTAGGGTTCACTCTTGGTGTTATACCTTCTGTGGGTTTTGACAAATGTATGACATGTATCCATCATTATACTATCATACAGAATAGTCTCACTGACCTAAAAATCCTTTTTGCTCTGCCTATTCATTTCTCCCTCTTCACAACCCCTGGCAACCACTGTATCTTTTTACTGTCTCCATAGTTTTTCCTTTTCCAAAATGTCATATAGTTGGAATCACACAGAATGTAGCATTTTCACATTTGCTTCTTTTACTTAGTAATACACATTTAAGGTTCCTCCATGTCTTTTCGTGGCTTGATAACTCATTTTTTTTTTAGCACTAAATAATATTTCATTGTCGGGATATACTATGGTTTATTTATCCAATCACCTACTGAAGGGCATCTTAGTTGCTTCCAGGTTTTGGCAATTATGAAAAAGGTTGCTATAAACATCTGTGTGCAAGTTTTTGTATGGACATAAGCTTTTGACTCATTTGGGTAAATACCTGAAAGTGCAGTTGCTAGATTTTATGGTTAGTATGGTTAGTTTTGTAAGAAACCTGCCAAACTGTCTTCCAAAGTGGTTGTACCATTTTCCATTCCTACCAGCAAAGAATGAGAGTTCTTGTTGCTCCACAGTCCTTCAGCATTTGGTGTCGCCAGTGTTTAGAATTTTTGCCATTCTAATTGATGTGTAGTGGCATCTCATTTTAATTTACACTTCCCTAATGACATACGATGTTAAGTATATTTTCATATGTTTATTTGCCATCTGTATATCTTCTTTGTTGAGGGATCCGTTAAGGCCTTTGCCCCGTTTTATAATCAGGTTGTTCATTTTCTTATTGTTGAATTTTAAGACTTCTTTGTATATTTTGGATAACAGTCCTTTATCAGATATGTTTTTTGCGAATATTTTCTCTCAGTTTGTGGCTTGTCTTCTCATTCTCTTGATACTGTCTCTCACAGAAGTTAATTTTAATAAATCCTGGCTTATCATTTATTTCTCTCATGGATTGTGACTTTGGTGTTGTATCTAAAAAGTCATCAAGCCCAAGGTCATCTAGATTTTCTCCTATGTTATCTTCTAGGAGTCTTATAGTTTTACGTTTTGAATTTAGATCTGTGGTCAATTTTTTTTTTTTTAAGATTTTATTTTTCCTTTTTCTCCCGAAGCCCCCTGGTACATAGTTGTGTATTCTTCGTTGTGGGTCCTTCTAGTTGTGGCATGTGGGATGCCGCCTCAGCGTGGCCTGATGAGTGGTGCCATGTCCACGCCCATTATCCAAACTGGCGAAACCCTGGGCCACCGTAGCAGAGCGCGCGAACTTAACCACTCGGCCATGGGACCGGCCCCGGTCTGTGGTCAATTTTGAGTTAATTTTTGTGAGGGGTGTAACATCTGTGTGTATATTCACTTTCTGGCATGTGGATATCCAGTTGTTCTACCGTTATTTGCTGAAAAGACTCTTTGTTCCATTGTATTCCATTTGCTCCTTTGTCAAAAATCGGTTGACTATATTTATGTAGGTCTATTTCTGGGCTTTCTGTTCTGTTCCATTGATCTATTTTGTCAATACCACACTGTCTTAATTATTGTTGCTTTATAATGTCTTGAAATTGGGTAGTGTCAGTCCTCCAACTTTGTTCTTCTCCTTTAATAGTATGTTGGCTATTCTCAGTCTTTTACCTTTTCATATAAACTTTAGAATCAGCTTTTTGACAGCCACAAAATAACTTGCTGGAATTTTTATTGGGATTGATTGATCTGTAGATCAAGTTGGGAAGAACGGACATCTTGATATGGAGTCTTCCTATCCATGCACATAGAATATCTCTTCATTTATTTAGTTCTTTGATTTTGTAGTTTTCCTCATCTAGATGTTGTACATATTTTGTTAGATTTATACCTAAGTATTTCATTTTTTTATTCATTGCTGGTAAATAGAAAAGCATTCAAGGTGCTGGCCCTGTGGCCCAGTGGTTGGGTTCGTGCACTCCACTTTGGCAGCCCGGGTTTTTGCCGGTTTGGATCCTAGGCGCGGATGTGGCACCGTTTGTTGAGCTGTGCTGAGGCAGTGTCCCGCATGCCACAACTGGAAGGACTTGCAGCTGGGATGTGCAGATGTGTGCTGGGGGGATTTGGAGAGAAAAAGCAGAGTTAAAAAAGAGGGAAGATTGGTGATGGTTGTTGGCTTAGGTGCCAATCTTTAAAAAAAAGAAAGAAAAGCATTCGACTTTTGCATTTTAGCCTTGTATTCTGCAGCCTATAATTGCTTATTAATGCCAGGAGTTTTTGGTCAGTTCTTTCAGATTTCTACATAGATGATTCATGTCATCTGCAAACAGAGAGAGTTTTATTTCTTCCTTCCCAGTCTGTATACTTTTATTTCCTTTCCTTTTCTTCTCTTATTGCATTAGCTAGGACTTCCAGTACAATGTTGAGAAGGATGAGTGAGAGGGGACATCCTTGCCTTGTTCCTGATTAATAATTTTTATGACATTCCAAAATAGAGAAATGATACCTTTGAGTCCACTAAATGTTCACACAAGAAATTTTTTAATGTAATGTTACAATGTTTTTGATATTCTAGAAAAGATCCATTGATATTTTGATATTTTCCTCATTTGTTCCTTTTACTTTATTCCAAAATAAGACAAACAAACAAATTTGTCAGGCCCTGCTACTTTCAATAAAAAGTACATGTCAGCACGAATTTTGCCATATGTAAACTAAGTAGCCATTGACAATTCTAATGTAACAGTTAAGATTAGAAGAAAATTATAGACTCAGGGCATGAACAGAGCTGACTGTAATCTTGAGGGTGAAGTCTTATTAATTGTACCTATAGCACTTCAAATATTATTTTTCAAATACTATGTTCAATAAATGATGAATTGAACTGCAGAGGATGAGTTGTTATTTAAGGCTTGTTATATGGTAGAGTCCATATGATATGTCTGTACACAAGGGGCAGCTTATTTATGTGATTTATTAATTAACTAGTAGCCTATAATTCATTTAGATTCTGCCAGATTTGACAGTACATAGTAATATGTGACAGAAATAGCAGTGACTAATTTAAAGTTTTATTTTAGCTATATTTTTAATCTCATCCTCCAATTAAATGTTTTTTGTCAGATTAGAAGGATAAACAAACTGATTTGATTTTGCCTCTCTTTCCTTATTTTTAAGAAACTTTCTTAAGGAGCATTCAAAAAAGGAAAAACAATTACCAAAAGTCAAGATAGGAAGTGAAAATAAGGAGTTGAGGTAACCTCCATGTGGTATAAGCATTATAGGAAAAAGACAAAATTGATAGTATGAAACAGAACATATATCCTATAAATATTTTTACAGTAAAAATCATTTGGCCAATTTTTAAAGTTGAGAGAGGAAGCTTTTAAATAAACCTTGGTTAAAATTTCCAGAGTGAAATAAAGGACTCTTCCTTAAAGGTTTACAAGATGAAACAGGAAGGCTTTTTCACTTGGCAATGAAGAGCTAATACTGTTTAGGTTGAGAACATTTCATTGCAGAAAAAATAAAGAAAGATAAGATGTTTTGCAATTTACAAGTATTTTAAAATCTGTTACTAATGTGTTCATTCTGAAGTTTTAAAGATAAGCAACAAATACGACACGCTCAAACAATACTGTTTCATGAATTGTATAACTAAAGTCTCAAGTACTGATGAAAGAATGGCCAGGAGAATAAGAAATTTTCAATATATTTCAATATATTTTTGTGGAGAAAACTAATTCAAATTGATAGAATCCTATCTTAAGTCTGAGTAATGAAAAAGTAAGCAGAAAATTACTGCCTTGGTAATACAAAGATATAGAAGACATTTCTAAGTGGACTGCTGATGTACAGCATGGCAACTATAATTAATACTGTATTGTATATTTTTAAAATTGCTAAGAGAGAAGATCTTAAAAGTCCTTATCACAAGAAAAAAATTGTAATTATGTGAGGTTTTGGGTCTTAACTAGATTTATGGTGGTGATCATTTTGCAATATATACATACATTGAATTATGTTATACACCTGAAACTAATATAATGTTATATGTCAATTATAGCTGAATTATAAAAAAAATTGTTGTAGAAAAAAACGTTGTCAACTAACATGTAATTATGTCAAGGTAACATAAGTTTGAGGTAAAAGTTATCTGTAAACTTTATTTTTTAAAAATGGATAAGATCAAGAGAAAGGAAAAAAAACTTACGCATGAGTGTGAAGTCTGAGATAATTCTCTCAAAGATGCATGAAGCTAATGGGTTTATTATTTATTTTAAAAATTTGCTTCTTCAAGCTACATATGTAAGGAACAACTAATATCAATAATGTTCTTCTCTTTTTGGGGGTCACTATTATATTGTTCTTCTCAGATGTTTTATGATTTTTGCCTGGAGACCATTTTTCCTGCAGGTATCATCAGCTTAAGATGGTTGGTAATATTTAGGGGGAAAAAAATAGAGGAGTGAATAGTGGGCCAAACTAGGCCCTGGCTCATGCAGTGGTTTGAGAAGGAGTGGGGTTTTCATGCCAAGGACATAGAGCCCTTGGCACCATCATCTAGGCTATATCAACCCACTTATTGCCAATTCAGCAGGCAACTTTGCCTGCCGGGAGTCAGTCTCTCAATACTTCTCCCTTGCACAATGCTCTTCTTTGACTATACCTGATACTCCTTACACCCAGAGAATATGACCAGTACACTTTATTGAATTTATAGAGACTTACTTTGTGACTAAAATACTACCAGTTTTTGGAAATGATCTATGGATGTTAGAAAAGAAAAAGCTTTCTTTTTGCAAGGCAAAAAATTCACTATGTATTATTCATCTATAATATGATTTAGGTCTTAATTATTGAAATCTGAGTATGATCATGATATTAAAGTCTCCCAGCACAATTGTGTTTCTCCTGGTATTTGTAGAAGTTTTTACTTTGTTTCTCATGTTACATTATTAGGCTTTTCATTAAATTTAACCTTTTATCACAATAAATTGGCCTTCTCTGTCTTGTTTAATACTTTTTACTTTGAAATTTACTTTCGTATGTTAACATCATCCTAGGGTTTTTTTTCCCTATTATTATTCACATTTGCCTTATATATCTTGTCTGGAAACACTCAATCTGGTGTTCTTTGCTCTTTTGAAGTTAATTTTTATTTTTATTA
Organism: Equus caballus; assembly: GCF_041296265.1. Taxonomy (NCBI): domain Eukaryota; kingdom Metazoa; phylum Chordata; class Mammalia; order Perissodactyla; family Equidae; genus Equus; species Equus caballus. The sequence goes on along the minus strand of NC_091701.1, from coordinate 73,677,060 downwards.
AAGTAATATATACATAGTTTTAAAAGTCAAATAGTGGCTAAAGGATAAGGAAAAAAGGGCCCCCCATCCCACCTCTCTTCTTGAGAGGTGGCTACATTCACTTGTTTCTTCCAGTATTTACTTCCATATTTCTGTCGCTATTAACTTAACAATTGCAATTATTATCTAATGATTTATTATATGGTAGATGAGGATTTTAACTCTCTTGTATCTCTGATTTCCTCACTCTTCCTCTTTGTGTCATAAGTTTTGCTTACATTTGTTATTTTCATAATTATGCTTAAGTAAATACTGTTCACTAATGAGCCAAGTGGTGTGCTATAATTACATTTTCTTTCTTGAACAACTTTTTGTTTTTCACTGTTTGCTTCCTTTTTCACCATTCATTTAATTTTCTTTAAACCTATGGCTAAGTCTCTCCATACCTTTGAACAGCTTTGTAAGATACTGAATATAATTTTCTACACAAGAATTATTTCCTGCAGAGAACCATCCTGAGTCTTACTTTAATCTGGACTCCTTGCTCTTTATTTTTTAATTTTTTTTGCAATAATGTTTTTTATTGAGTTCATAATAGTTTATATGTGAGATTTCAGTTGTACATTATTTCTTGACTGTCACCACATAAGTGCTCCCCTTCACCCCCTGTGCCTACCCCCCATACCCCTTCCCCTGGTAACCACTGAACTGTTTTCTTTTGGACTGGTTGCTCTTTAAATCAGCCCAACAGCCATTATCCTGACTTCTTTTTCTTGGGGAATTCTCTTTGCCTCTGCCCTGTGTTGGATGCCTCTTTTTTTTTTTTTTTTTTTTTTTTGATCCCATGCCTTTTCTTAGTTTATTCTCTTGTTTGGCGAAATACATGCTCAGTAGCATCCTGAGAAAGGATGCATGTGAGGTAAATCTTTTGAGACTCTACTGTATGAAATATACTTGTCTATTATAGAATCCTAGATTGAAATTTTTGTAAAAAATTTTAAAGCTTTGCTCCATTGTTTTCTAGCTTCCAGTGTTGCTGATCCTTAGTATATATCTGTTTTCTCTCTTTAGGAGCGTTTAGGATTTTTTTATTCCTGCCATTCTGAAATTTCACAATAATTTGCCTTAATATGAGTCTTTTGCAGTAATTGTGCCAAGTAGTTGGTAGGCCCTTTTAATCTAGGGACTCTTGTCCTTAACTCCCTAGGGAATTTTCTTGTGTTATTTTTTTTGTTGATTTCCTTCAAACTATTTTGTCTATTTCCTTTTCTGGAATTAATATTTGACTTCTTGGATTACTCTTATAATTTTATCTTTTTTTTTTTTTAAGATTTTATTTTTCCTTTTTCTCCCAAAGCCCCCTGGTACATAGTTGTGTGTTTTTAGTTGCGGGTCCTTCTGGTTGTGGCATGTGGGATGCCGCCTCAGTATGGCCTGATGAGCGGTGCCATGTCCACGCCCAGGATCCCAACCAGCGAAACCCTGGGCTGCCGAAGCAGAGCACGTGAACTTAACCACTCGGTCTCGGGGCCGGCCCCTAATTTTATGTTTTTCTCTATTATTATTCACCTCTGTCTTTTTTGTTGTTGTTGTTATGTTTTCTGAAAGTTTTTGCCTATAATGTGTAACCCTTTCACATGTAATTTATTTCACCTATCACATTAGTGGAAAAACTAGTGAAATTTGAATAAGGTGTGTAGTTTAGTTAAAAGGATTGTATTAATGTTCATTTCCTGTACCAGTGTCTTCCAGTCAAAGATATACAGAAACTCTATTATTTCTAAACTTTTCTATCTGAAACTATTTCAAAATGCAAAGTTAAAAAAAATTAAAAGGACTAAGATGTTTGAGAGAGAATGAAGTGTTTGCCAAGATGTCTTTACATGGACCACTTCTCATTAATTTTTTCTTATTTCTGAGAGGGTATTAGTTATAGTATATACAGTATATTATAGTAGTATATTTTCGTCTGCTCCTTGCATCATATGTTTCATCTGAATTTCTTTTTTCTCTGTTTTGGTCTCTCATTCTGGAGGCTTTCTTCTAATGTGACTATATGTCCCTATTTAAGAGGGAGACACTAAAATCTTAATGGGAAGTTCTTGTGTGTAGTTGGTTTTGTCACTGAGCTTCACTGTTAGGGTTTCAGAGGGCCAGCTAAGTTTTCCTCTGTGGCAGAGACCATGCATGGGTTAGAATCCTAGATCTGCTACTTAGGAGCTATGGTACCTTGGGCAAGTTATTTTTTATGCTTAAAGTGATCAAGGTTAACATTACCACTCCTCAGATATATTGGCATCTCATATCCCCTGATAAGATACACTGAAAAGGCACATCACTTCTCTGATATTCTGGTCCCAAATGCATAACTTCTATCTAATCAAAAGAAAATATCAGACAAACTAAAATTGACAGATAGTCTACAAAATAACTGACCAGTACTCTTTAAAAGTGTCAGGGTTGTGAAAGATGAGAAAGACTGTGTAAATTTCATTCATTGGGGGAGAATAAGGAAACATGACAAATTAATGTAATGCAGGATCTTGGATTAGATCATGGAATGGAAAAAGAACATTAGTGGAAAAACTGATGGAGTTTAAATGGGGTCTGTAGTTTAGTTAATAGTGTTGTACCAATGCTCATTTTTTGTTTTTCCTAATTGTTCTATGATTATACAAGTTATTAAAATTAGGAGAAGTTGGATGAAGGGATACATGAACTCTGTACTATTTTTTCAGCTTTTCTGTAAGTCTAAAATTATTTTTAAATAAATGATTAAAAAAAGTTAAAAGGACCAGGATGTTTGAGGGGAGGGAAAGAGATATTTGCCAGGATATTTATTCATGGATTGCCTCTCATTAATTTTGTTTGAAGCATGGTGGATCCTTTTGACTTGTAAATTCAAACAAATCAAGGGCATTGTTGTTTTACTATTAAAACTTGTGCTCATTCTTTTCTTTCTTTCTTTCTTTCTTTTTGTTGAGGAAGATTGGCCCTGAGCTAACATCGGTTGCCAATTTTCCTCTTTTTGCTTGAGGAAGATTTTTGCTGACCTAACATCTGTGCCAGTCTTCCTGTTTTGTACATGGGATGCCACCATAGCATGGTGTGATGAGTGGTATGGAGGTCCATGCTGGGGATCCAAACCCACAAAGCCAAGGCTGCTGACATGGGGCACACGAACTTAACCACTATGCCACTGGGCCCACCCAGGGTGCTCATTCTTTTTGTTCAATTTGTTCTGTGTTCTTTTTGAGAATTACTTGTCTCTCTGTTCTCTCTATTCTCTCATTTTATCTTTCATCATTTCATCTTTCATGTTATCTTCTTTTGCATTCTGGGAGGATTTTTAAAGACCCATATCAAGGGTTTGATTTTCTTTAGTGACTACTGGCCGTTATGGCAAAGATGAATTTAATTCTTTCCATCATATCAATAGTTTCATACCATGTTTTTTTACACTGGCCAGCAACTATTTCATCTTTCCTGATTTTCAGTTTGTAATTACTGGGAATTGGGATATATGTTTAAAAATTTATTTAATTTCCTCATATATATGTTCTTAATATATATACATATATATGCTGTTTATCCTTGCCCTCAATGTAGTGCCATATGCAAAAAATTTTTCACAGGACCCATACAGTGTCTGCTTTTCTATTTACTTATCCTTGAATGGAGAGCTATCCATGATGATTCTAAAGATTGGTTCATGGGTCCTGGATTCACCTTACTGTCCTCTGTCCCCCCTCTTAGATTTATAGCAAGGAGGAGGCTTGATACTCAGAACATGTGCAATTTGAGGTGCCTAACTAGGTGAGCTTTTTTTGCTCCTGCTGCCTACTTCTCTGACTGTTGAGTAAAATAATTAATACTTTAGAATCTGAGGCTATCTACAGTTTGACTACATACAACGTGTGAAAACTTATACCCGCCTGCATGCCTGGAACTGCAAAGCACAGGCTTTCCTGTCCTTGCCCTTAGAAAACAGGGCTTTCCATTTGTCCTCCTTAACTCTGAGGTCTTGCTGAATATAAAGGAATTTTAGTCTCTAAATTGCTTTATAAGAAGTGTTAATGATACTGAAATGAGGAAATGGTTAGGAAGAAGATAGTAGTGGAATTTTTTTATAAAGTAGAGATAATCACTAATTTTTAGGTGAGTGCACGTTATGGGTCTCTGAGCTAGAAATAGACAGTGGTGGTAGGTCATATCCCTTTCCCATTTACTTTTAAACCATACGGTCTTTCCAAACAGTAAGGTGTACCAGGCAAATAGCTGAGTTTTTCTTTCAAGTCCAATCAGTGCTTTAATTAGAGGAAATTCCTCATAGACTGGCAAGTAGTTAAATATCCTTAATATCAAATGTTTTCATGAATAGATAGTGTATATTGGAATTAAATAAAATGAACATTTAACTTGAAAATGAACTTCAAATTATAATTTTCCCAATTTCCAGTATCTCAATTAATTCTCATAAGGACACATTTATTAGACACATATTAACGCAAAAATGGAAAAACAATCTAAGAAAACAAAACACTTTATAATTCTCCATTTATACCCTTTTTACCTGGGGATTTGGTATTGACCTTAAAAGCATAATACTTCAAGTGCCCAAGTACACAAAGATTTTCCTTTTATTCCTTCCTGTAGTCTAATTCAGTGGGATAATTTTGACATTATGTGATTTTGCTTTATTGACTTTAAAACTTAATTCTGTATAAGATGTGATTCTGCTGAATTAGGGAATGATAGCCCTAAGTAATACTATATTAACCTAGTAGTTTCTGTATTGGTCTGCTTTACAATATATGCATTTGATTTGAGAGTATAGTAGCCTGTGGCTTACAGCTGATGAGCAGTTTCTGGCAATTTTTTATAGCAGTTAGACGTGCTCTGAGCTCTGAATAAGGCTTCTATTTCGTTGATTAGATTTCTTGCCTCAAGACAGTTTTGACATCTGAATTTGCTACTTTGCAATAAATCCAATTAACATCCTTAAAATTATAATCATTAGAGTTTTAAAAATGACTTACACTTCTAAAAACAACAGGCTCAAATTCTTCCAAGGAATATTTCCATATTTTTCTTTTTTCAATTTATTTTTTATTGAGGTATCATTGGTTTATAACATATAAATTTCAAGTGTACATCATTATCGTCAATTTCTTTGTAGACTATAGCTTGTTCACCACCCAAAGACTTCTGTTCCACCTATTGTAAGAAATATTTCATTTCTATTTTCTATTTCTATAATATTTTATCTATTTTTAAAATATTAAATCTACATTATTCTTCTCCATCTTTCTATTTTAAGTCACCAAGGCTTTTGGTGCACCAGGGGAAATTTGCTAGGAAGAATAAAGATTAATGTCTCAAATGTCTATTAGTCTACTGTAATATGTTTTAGGAAAATATTGTTTCCTAATGATATATCAACATTTGTGTATTAAGATTTCTGTGTTATAATACAAATGCACTATAAACAAAAGTAGATAATTTTACACACAGTAAAACTTGTATAGTAGAGCATTTCTACAGGGTTGTGTAGTTTTAGAAAACTATAGAAGTAGTTTTAGAGTTTCTGTCCCTGAGTGGGGCACCATTTTCTATTGAGGGCTGCCAAATCACTTAAAGAAAAATATTGACTATAAAATACATAGAACACTCAACCTTAAAAAAATAAAAAGAAGAAATATAAAACTGTGTACAACAGCCCTGTGGTCTAGTTTTGACTTTGAAAGTTTATTAAATTAAATATTCTTTTTTTTCACCATCTCTAACAAAAGGGGAGTTGTGGGGGAGTTTTTCCTGTCCCTCCATACTCAAGCTTCTTATGATACCACGTCTAAATTAAAAATAAAACATGCCAAATTTCATTGATTCTGAGATGTACATCTTTTCATATTTCAAAACCTCTTGAGTCAGGATATGTTTACAACTGATTGCAATGTTTTTTAGTTTTGGAAGTGATACATAAAATAGTGGTGTGTCTTACAGTCCATCGTGTCTCAGATTTGATAAAATCCAATATTACAGTTGTATGAGACGTGGGCTTTGGAATAAGCTAGTTAACCGTAGTTCATAGCTTTCTAACTCTTCCCTAATCCTTAAATCTGAACTTTAGCAGGACCAAAATATTCCCTAGGATGTATCTCATGTAATAACCAGAATTATTATAACCCTTAACAAGACAGATTAAATTCCAAATCAAAACAAGTCAGTGGTTTTGTTCCCCTTTGGTCTGTAACATAGTAGAGCAAAGATCTGTCAGGATCGAAGGGGTAAACTTCCTCTTAGCAGCACTTCTCTAAACATGCAAGGTGCAGGTTTCTGATTCCAGTTTTATGCTTATATGCGGTGACCCACATACAAAGAGAGAGATATATTCATGCCTCTGTTATGATTTATATTTAACGTATGTGTAATTTTTGTATGACTAAAGAGTGTAAGATAGCGGTTTCTCTGTACAATTTCTGCCATTTTCTACTCACAGATCTAAGACAATGTAGAAAAGTATATGCTCTTAAACTAGAAAAATTACACTTTAAATTAAAAATGTTTGGGCTGGTCCACTGGCATGGTGGTTAAGTTCAGCATGCTCCACTTTGGTGGCCCAGGTTCGCAGGTTCAGATCCCAGGTGTAGACCTACACTGCTCATCAAGCCATGGTGTGGCAGTGACCCACATACAAAATAGAGGAAGATTGGCACAGATGTTAGCTCAGGGTTAATCTTCCTCAAGCAAAATAAATAATCTTTCTGACAGTAAAACAGAATAAGTATAGATTTAACTTAAACATTATGGTACCTAGTGCATAAATACTCATTTATCTTCGTATATAACTTAACATATACCTAATTAATCCTGTTCTTTGTAGTCTCAAAAGAATTAGTATCAATAGCTTCTTAGTTTCTCTTAACATTTCTATTAAACTTGTAATTTCTGATTTTGACTTTCATTTAATCAAGGTGAATCCAATAGATTTAAGGCTGCTGATAATTTATTTCCACAAGAGAGAGTATATACACTATTTGAATTTAAGGCATCTTATTAAGGTTTTCTTTCCTAGATTTTCAGAAGTGTTCAGCCTGAAAATTTCTTTCTAGCCTGAATAAGTAAAAAAAGAGCCTATTAGTAAATATTTTAAGCTTTGCAGGCCACACAGTCTCTATCTCAACTATTCAACACTACTGTTGTGGCATGAAAATAACAATAGATAAAATATAAACCATGAGTGTGACTGTGTTCCATTAAGAGCTGTATTTACAAAAATAAGTGATGGGCCAGATTTGTCCTGCAGGCCACAGTTTCCTGACCCTTGAATTAACCTATTGTCAGGTTCATGTATACTCTTAAAGTGTAATATGAAATATAATACAAACGCTTCAGTTATATTTTCATTTTTAATTATTTCCTTTCTTTCTGGGGTGTTTTGTGTTTTTTTTTGGTGAGGAAGGTTGGCCTTGAGCTAACACCTGTTGCCAGTCTTCCTCCTTTTGCCTGAGAAAGAGTGGCCCTGAGCCAACATCTGTGCCAGTCCTCCTCCACTTCGCATGTGGGATGTCTACACAGCACAGCCCAATGAGCTGTGTGTAGGTCTGCGCCTGGGATCAAAATCCACAAACCCCCGTGTCACCAAGGCAGAGCACATGAACCTAACCAGTACGCCACCAGGCTGGCCCCGATTCTTTCTTTTTCTTTTTTTCATTGATGTATAATTGACATATAATATCCTGTTGGTTTCAGGTGTATATCATAGTGATTGGATATTTTTATACATTATGAAATGATCACCACAGTAAGTCTAGTTACCATCTGTCACCATACAAAGTTAGTACAATATTATTGACTATATTCCCTTTTTAATCTTTTTTTTTTTTTTTTTAAGATGTTAGTTTTCCTTCTTCTCCCCAAAGCCCCCTGGTACATAACTGTATATTTTAGTTGTGGGTCCTTCTAGCTGTGGCATGTGAGATGCCACCTCAGCATGGCTTGACAAGCAGTGCTAGGTCCATGCCCAGGAACTGAACTGGTGAAACCCTGGGCCGCCGACACAGAGCATACGAACCCAACCACTTGGCCACAGGGACAGCCCCATTTTAATCTGTTTTTAACCTAACATGGATTATTTGACTCAGCCTCTGGACTGCTTTAATATTTACATTTGCCATGAGTTCTTACCAGCTAAGATAATTAATGTAGGGGGAAGTGTGGATGAAGATAATTTGAGATATTTATTCATTACTGTGTAAGGATAGGTATGAGGTGATACAGTATTCTGAGTAAATTTTATACTCCTTTTATGGGGGATATCTGTCTTATTGTGTGGCACATTTTATCTGCTTATCCAGTTATGTGTTTTCATTCTTAGTTTGAGCACTTGCTTTCCTTACATTCTGAGTCTGTCATTCCCTCTAATTGAACACTGTTTCTCCTTTTCCCCAGTCTTTTTTCTTTTCTCTCAGCACTCAGACTACTTGGATGACCATCTTCATAATAAAAGATTCAACTCATCAAATCTTAATTCCTTACAGAATTGTTTCCTAAATTTCCCCCATTTTGAGGATACATAATAACAAGCAGTAGGATTTTGTATTCCACACTTCACTAATAATATTTTAAATTTATCTATTTTGGAAAGACATGAGGGAGGAGTATAGGGGTATCTTTTTCATTCCATATGAAATTATTGTTCCTTTAGTATTGAGATCTATTGAAACTACATATCTAAGATTTATTGCCAAGATTTGACAACTTCTTATTAGCCAAATCCCAAGGGTCTTGACCTAGGTCTTGTCCCCTTAGATTCTCTTTAATTCAGTACTGTCAACTAGCCTGTGCTTAAACTTTATTAATTTTCAGATGTGGCTCTCTTTCCTTGCATTAAGTTTGATCTTTCAGTGTCTCTTTCAGAAATATATTTCTTCCTCTTTTACCAGCTACTAATCATGACATGATTCTCTTTGCACTGTAAATTGTCTTCTAAGGGAATTTTCCAGTTTTCTGCATTTTAATAGTGTTTAATAGTGAATCTGGGGGCCAGCCTGGTGGCGCAGCAGTTAATTTCACACATTCCGCTTCTCGGCGGCCTGGGGTTCGCTGGTTCGGATCCTGGGTTCAGACATGGCATCACTTGGCATGGCAAGCCATGCTGTGGTAGGCGTCCCACATATAAAGTAGAGGAGGATGGGCATGGATGTTAGCTCAGGGCCAGCCTTCCTCAGCAAAAAGAGGAGGACTGGCAGTAGTTAGCTCAGGGCTAATCTTCCTCAAAAAAAACAAAACAAAGTTAGTGAATCTGACCGTAGGGCTTTGGTTCTCTTCCAATTTAACCCTAAAACAACAACATTTGGATAAATGGTCACTACCTCCTCAAACTGAAAATCATGAAGAATCCTCACCTCTTACGTGTTAGTTTGCCCATCTTCTGTTTCTCCTAAAATCAAAACAATACCAGTGATTTTTCTGACCTCTTGATCCTACATGATCTATGTATACTGTTTTTGTGTCCCTTCTTCAACTAACTTGCTAAGAATAATATATTTATTTCTCTTTCTACTACCAAATCCCTTTTCTAAGCTTTATTATTGCCTAACCAGTTTACTTTCTTCAAATAGTGCTTGCTCATATTTCTTCAAGATGTCTCTATCTTCAGTTTCCATCCTTTACTTATACATAAAATTTGAATTTAGTTTTTTTAATCTGAAGTTAGGTTTTTCCCCCTCTTATCACTCTGATCAACTCTTATTCACATCCTTACCAAATTCCTTATCATTAAGTATTCTCCCTTCGGTTTTCCCATACTTAACCTAAATGATTCACATAATAACTATTTATATTGCTTTTCTTTGAGCTGTAATAATGAAGCAAGCACTGTTCCTATTCTCTCTAGGCCTATTGAGCCTTCAACCAAGCAATTCCACCTACATAGACTAGTTTGAGTTCACTTCTCTGTTTTTCCTTAGAGAACCAGAGCACACTGCCAATAAGCTGTGAGTAGTTGACTAGGTATGAATAGCTATATATTACCACAGTAGATTTCATTCATTTACCAAATATTTATTGAGCACCTACCATGTGCTAATGAATATTCTAGACACTGAGAATACCTCAGTGAACAGTAAGTGGTATTGGACAGTACTGAACAGAGAAATCCAGGCAGGGCTATCGAGTTTAGCAAACCAGACAAATTTGAACCCCCTAGAGTCATGCTGTCACCAATATGGTAACCACTAGCCACAGGAAACTAGTTAATTTCAATTTTAAATTAATTCAAATTAAATGAAATTTAAAATTCACTTCAATAGAAACTCACCACATTTCATGTACTAAATAGCCCCATGTGGCTAGTGGCTACCATATTTGGCAGTGTAGATATAGAACTTTTCCATCAACATAGAAAGTTTTATCAGACAGTACTTCTGTAGAGAGATTGAAACAAACATGGAAAATTTTGAGGCTATCCAAAACTAAAAATATGTCATAGGACAGCTTGGTTTCCTAAATTAGGAGCTGACCTATGCCCAAAGTGCCAAAAAGATAATAGCAACTAGGTTGTTTCTTTGACCCAAACTAATCTTAACACACACACGCAAATCTCAGGATGACACAGATATAATGAATTACTCGGTATTATATGGCATCAGTACCTATATGCTTGTCCTACCAATGCCAACTTGAAGGGTACTTTTGGGGTTTTGCACAACTTTCTAAATAGCCTTCTGCCAAACTCTACTCCCCTTTTAAAAACATGTTTTTAAAACCCACATAATAATAGTTTCAAAAATAGAAGTAATGTTATAACTCACTTGTTTCTCTGTTGACCTGTTCTCCATTTTTATATACTAAACATTTACACTGTGACACTAGACTAGAGATGGTCTAAAATAGATCTTAAGCTTTCGGAGATCAGGGAGCAAGCCTTTCCTGAGTTCTGGACCCTTCCTAATCTCTAGCCTCTCACTTCATAATACTCTTAATATAATTAGTACCACATGTTCTACAGGTTCTTAGTAAATGTTCATTGATGTCTTACATTCATCTACTCTAACTTATTTTTTTTCCCCATTCAGTTTTTCTGATCTATATTTTCTTTCTCTTTACTTAACAGACAGTGTGGAGCATTCATTATTAAGACAATTGGGCAGCTCTAGTCCAGCTCAACTGATTTCTTGTCTAATGATCCTTGTGTGGCCGAGATCCAGCTTCAACGAACCGGCTAGAAGCTGCCCATTGTGAAACTTAGGGTTAGTTAATACCTCACCATATTTATTCCACTATAAGCTGTCTAAATTTGATGAAATTTGTTTTTTCAGCTGTTCTACAAAATTATTAGGTATATGTGGCATGTTGGTGTTTTTATGTGTTAATCTAACTGCAGTGACATTTTCTACAACATGTTTTATCCATTCCATAAATAATAACCACATTGGGAATAGTGAGGTGTCTTTCATTTTCTCTGCTTTGTGTTATTTCTTTTCCTCTCAACCTTTTAGAAGTTATGTTTCACATTCTTTGCTATTTATTTTAATATTTAGGATAAAAGTCATTCCTAATTCTAATAGAATTTTTAATACTTTCATGCCTTTTGCATATAGTATATTTAATGGTTAATTCAGTTCTACTACTTTGCTATTTTGTCATTTAATATGCTTTTGTCTAATTTTTTATTTATTGTTACTGCTACACCTTATTTAATTTTGCTTCTGCCATGGTTTTCAGAATTTTAATAGTATTTATACTGCTTTTTTTATAACATTTTCCAAATATTAGAAATACCATCAACATGTTCGGTATTCTTGCCTTTTCATGTGATTAATTTGACTATGTTAAATTTTTTCTCTAATATTTGAGATAATGCTGCAGCCTTCCTATAACATAAGCCATTTGGCACCAAATTTTATATAATATGGATCAACTAGTAGAATTGTTTTGATAAAAGAAGGGCTCACCTCTGACATGATCTCATAACATTGATATTCTACTGTATTTTAGTGTTCTTTGAATGCTTTAATCTTTTAACCGAAAAAATTCTATGTTACCAATATATTCAATTATATAATGTTATTAACTTTAAAAAAGAAAATTCATTGTTTTCATAAAAAGCAAAACTATTTCTTAGACCAAAGAAAAACTTTAAATTCTGATTCTAAAGCCAATTCTTATTATAAAATTAGAAAATAGGTGGGGAGGAAAAGCCATTGTTCAAAAGTTACAGAACAAATCCTAAGTGTTTTTATCACTAAAATTTCTGTAGTAGTATAAAAAAATCCATCTTACATTCATTTGCAGTTCTTTCACTGACTTTCCGATTTTAGGAGAGAAGGGGATAAGCCATAAATATTCGCATTACCCTAATAAATCTATCTCCTCCCTCTCCTATTCCATCCCCAAATGTATTCCACGCTCAGCAGCAGCAGCAACAGAAATAATAGGACATAGACCCCAAAGTTTTTCCTCGTGAGTCAAATAAGGTGTTTCTTTAAAACCATAATGAATATGTTTGCCAGTCCAATGGTTTCAAGAGAACAGTAGGACTGTATGAATATACACTAGCATACAAGGACCCTATGTACATTAATATTCTCAGTTTTTAGAAACGTAAATAGACTAAGTCCCACAATTAAATTTCAAAAGTTTTTGTTCTGTAAGTAAAAATTATTAACCACTGATGTTAGAGATCTTCTTTTAATAGCAGTATCCTTGATAACAAAAAAAAGTTGTTTTGATTTTCAAAATGTTAAACATGATGCTAAACAAATCCTGGACTGTTAATAAAAATTAATGATGTATTAATGGATAAGGAATTTTGATAATAATTGATACCCAAGTGTGTTTCTTCCACAGAGCTATAGAGATTATATGCATAAACACATATATATACACGTATAAGTATAAATTATATGCATACTATATATACACATTATATATATATATACACACATATATATATAATTCATACATATACACTTTCTTAGAATTTAGCTTTATTTTGAGAAGCTAACCAAAACAGTGGAATTTATTGTCAACTTGAATACACAGAGGACATCATCAGCCTTCCTCACGGCATAGCTTGTTAGCCCAAACTTGTTACTTCTAAAAACAGACAGATTGGGAGGATGAAAATTCTCCTTACGTGTGCTAAGTAAAGCCCATTTTATTTTTTTCTTTTTTATAGTATATCTTCTATAGATAAATTTCAGAAGTAAATTTTTACTTACTTAGTACCCATTTTGAAAGGCCAATCTTAAAAACATCTGAAATTCACTCTGTGTTAGAGTGAAATGGATAATACAAATATTAGTACATGTACCAAAATCACAAGGTAATAGCTTTGCAACCTGTTTCCCAGAATCTCTAATACAAGCAGAAACAGAAAGGTGGTAGCTTGTCAAAAGATAAAGTATCTTGGAAAATTAAGACTTTAACTTCCTCTGTCAGCTGGTTTCAGAAGGATGGCTTAGAAAAAGGAGGTATGATTTAGTTTATAACATTGCTTTATAAATTTCTGCTAATAATGGCAGTACAGTATTTTCAAACAAATTTATACATGGTAACTCCCATATGTAGAAGTGTGTTTCCTTGATTTATGCTATATTTAACTATAAAATGAAGAATTGGAGTCACGTACACAAAAATTATTTATATCTTTCCCAGAAGTAGTGCTTGGATAATATTAAAATATAGAATCAAAGGACTAGAAAAGACTTTAGGAAGGTATCCAATCCAACTTTGATGTCATGCTTCTACATGCACTATTATTATAATAGTAAATTGCTGGCCCCTACACCTATACTTTGACTAAAATTTATTCTGAAATCTCTATAGACTTAAAAGGGGAAAAGGGCAAAATTTTACCCAAAGGATGGATGTAATATTCCTAATTGATGCTGTTTCTTTCAGCTCTATTCAGTGTTTTATTCCTGTGCATCAATTCCTAAAAATATGCTATTAGCTTCTGTCCTTCCATGTTGAGTACTACTCTCTGATTAGCAGCTAGTTATTGCTGTTTGTTGGACCTGCCTTATAGGTGTTTCTGTTTCTTTGCTTTTGTGTGTTGCATAAATTTGCTAATATTTTGTGCATTCTCCTGGTTCCTCTCAGAAATCAAGTGCCATTCAAGATCACTTGTTTTATTTCACATTGTCATTATTTTATTTCTTCCATGTGACATAACCCTTCTTTAGTTTTCTACATACTATATACTATATACTAATTTCATGGTTATCTTGATGTTAACTACTTTCTGACCTGTCAGGATCTGCAAATATAAAATAGCAGATGTAGATTTCAAACTAATGAACTAACAGATTAAGGATTTCCAGTTTTGTCTTTCTTTTTAGGCATAATGCTTAAAATAATATCAACTAATATAATGACAAGCCTGATTATGTTGAAGTGAACATACACAGTAACAGGCCGAATAGTCATTAAGACATTTTATTTTGATATCTGACTTATTTTTAAAACATGCAGTTTAAAAATTTTCCATTTACTGATTTGTCAGTTTTTCTCATTTGATATGTATTTCTTAGTTAAAAGATACCAGTACTTGATTATTTACTAATATTTTGGTGCATAATTTTCTTAGTGAAGCTAGTATGTTAACCTCAGTTTTGCATTTCTATCCAGGTGTGTACCCACAGTAATTGTCATTTAGTATTTCTCTAAAGGTAATTGGAGTCATAAACATCTTGGTGTACTGTTGCAAAACAGGGGTGTGAGAAGCTGCCTCTCTGTACTTAAAGACTAAAGCCTTTTCCTTCCTCCTCTGCTAAGAGTCTTTTTCTCATGTCAGCCTTTTTACTTGGTGGGTTTTTTTTCCTCATCAGAGAAAATTTGGAGGGTCCTAGATCCTCAACTTCTTTGGGATTTACCTACAAGATTCCAGTATGCTCTTAGGCCTAAAGAGAGAATTTCTAATAAGAAAGTCCTTTGATTAGACTCCTACTTTTTTCTTCATTTCTTCCTTCGTGGAATAGAGAGGATAAAATACATCTCTGAGAGTTTTTCTTTCCTGGGGAAAGTAACGCTTTTGAGGAGATGGTAGCTTTGGGTTATTTCATTTTATAAGGAGAGTTAAGTTTCTGCTTTAAAGTATAAAGGCTTCAAAGTAAATGTCTCAAAGTTCTTAGCATTTATTTTCCTCCCATTATTTATCATCAACGAGCTTTGTGGCATTCTCTCTACATCTTTGTCTTTGATAGATTTCAGTGCTTAAAAAAGCAGTTTTTCCTTTGGAAAATTCCAAGCTAAAAATCAAACTGTATTCTTCCCTTCCCAATTCTCTAGGCCTATCAGTTGTCCTCTTTCAATCTGGAAAGAATTCCCTGTCTATTCACCTCAATATCTCCTTTCCAACTTGTTTTCCAAGTACGATATCCTTATTGTTTGAATCAATTGAAAAAACAACGTGCTGACAATGAGAAAGACCTCCTTCCATCTGGCTTTCCCCCCTTCTGCCTATTAGCATTCTGAGGGACCTCTGTTTTCCATTTTGGATAGAATTTCTCCAAATTTTGAGAGATCCTGAATCTTGTCTTATCTACCCAATTCAATTAACTTTTTTTGACTGAAAATGAGGGGACTTAGGGATATTTACTATGTAGTCATTATTTATTTAGCAATTATTTTTGCACTGTCATCTCTGATTTCATTTTCAAATATGGCTCTAAACTGAAAGAAAAGAAATACAATCAAGCATACTTAACTTTGGAAGAGTTTTGTCCAATTCCAACCATATTACCAGTGACATTTAAATTCACAGGATATTCTCCCAAAAGATATCTATATTAGGCTAAATATGTAATCTAATAATACTAATTTGAATTCTAGATTTGGGGAATAAAAGCAAGAAAGAAAAAAGGATCTTTCCCAACTTCACCTTCCCTAAGAATAGGGTTAAAGAGAATGCCTGTTTACCCAAACACTTAATCCAATTTGTGGAATTTCCAACAGTATAACGTAACATAAAAAATTGAGGCAATGTGAGGAAAGATGTTTTGGCTTAAGGAATTCAGCTTAAAAGCAGCTAATTCATACTTGAGAGTGTCATTCTTGGTTTTCACACCTTCTTTCCTTCTTCATTTCTGAACACTTCGGTACTCTTAAAGCTCCATGTTTTTCACAATGGTTCCTAATAACAGAGTGCGCATTTGGAAGTATGAAGATAAAGAACCAGGATAGCTTTTGCTTTAACATGGAATTTTATCCTTTTAATCCTCAATTTCTTTTCCTTTATATATTTTAAATATTAATAAAGGAAATTTTAAAAGATGATGACCATGCAGAGAGTTACCTTTGTGTCTGATTCCTAAAAATAAGATGCAACTGGAAAGGATATGTTAGTTAATACACAGCATTTTTTGTACATCTATATCTCACTAATTTCAAAAAGGCTATCCAGTTTCCTCAAAGAATTCCATAGGTGCAACCCTAGACAATAATGAAATACAGACCTTTTGTATTGCGCTTTAGCAGATTTCCATTTTTGAAGTTAAAAACTTCTTTTAAAGATTCTAACTCTGACTTAGGATATAAACCTAACACTGTTCAACTCATTTAATACATTCACTTGCTTCCTGAAAATTAACTTTCTAAATCATTGTCACCTTTACTTAAATTTTGTATACCCATTACAGAGAATTTAGCTTTTTTTATTTTCCTCTGACTGATGAATTATTTGGGAAAATATTCAGAATTCATTGTAAAGATTGTTTCTTCATATAAATAATCCAGTTGATATACTATCTTTATTAAACATCTTTCAAACCAAACATCTTTTACACACTCTAGGTAAAAGTAACCAACATATAGTTTTCACTGACATGATTTAATCTCAGCTCATGCAGTTTCAAAAGAATCTTGTCCCTGTTGTTAATAAAGTACAGTTCGTTCTATTATAGTAAGACAAGCTTGCAAACAGGGTCTGTCTGAATCAGATCATGTATAAGAATGCAACTTCATCTTTTCTCACAGATAATTACATTCCCAGAGACTTGCCAAGTTCCAATATGAATACTAGCTTAACTTTCTGTAACATATGATTATATAGATTCAGAATTAGGAATCCTTGTTCTCCAGCACATATTTCCTCTTTAATCTCACTCCCACCTTCATTGATGAGCAGCAGACAAACTTGATTTGATTATCTTTATAGAAACCAAGGCTTTTTACTTTAGACAAGGTCCTCTGATGTTTTATCATATCAAGTTCTGCTTTCACTTCTGCTCCTTGTAGTAGTCAGAAAGTTCTTGACTTTGCTGATCTCTGCTCCAAGTTCTTATTATATGTGGGAATGATATATTTATCATTCAAATCAAGACCCTTGAGAGTGAAGGGGGTACCAAAAACAATTAAAATCATTTAATTTTTGAACTATGCACTTATTGACCAACAAAGAAGTTTATCCTATTAATAAATCTATAAGATCATTCTATTCAAAGACTGTTTCAAAACTGAAATTCTAATAATGCAACAGGCCTAAACCTAGACTGTCCCAGGGAAATTGGGATGTAGGTAACTCTATCAATATTTACAAAATGAATGTAACATTAAACTGGTATAGTTTAGTATAGTATAAAAGGATTTTCAAAAAGTATAGTCTGAAAGGCATTAAACCATAAAAGATAGGCCTGAACTCCTCTATTACTTTATGGTTTAACCCGTTTAACCCTTGAAGCTTTATGGTTTCTGCTTTAGCTATTGATACAGCTATATAAATAAATTGAATTATGTTTAGGTATAAGCCTGTTTCCCTATGTTATAAACATGAAATCATAGAATCATATAACTTAAGAACTAAAGAATCTACAACTGTGGAATAGCCTTAAGATATTAGTCTTAAAATATTGGTAACTTAACCTGTGTAACTAAATTTGCTATATAATTACTAGGTCATCTTAAAGAAAAGCTTTGGTTAAGTCATTAAAGATTGTTTAAAGTCCATGATAATATTCCTTATAAAAATTCTGTTAACTTTGTTGATGATAATCTATGAAGTCATGCTTAGAATATCACATTTTGCTTACTATATTATTCCAAAGCAAGAATAGCACCTTATATTTATATAGCATCTTACAATCTACAAGCACTTCACATATGTTATCTTGTTTCATCCACTCAATATTTTTGTGAGATAATCAGGCAACTTTTTATAAGAGAAGAGAGTCTTAGGTTAAGAGAACTTCCCAAGATGACATTACTATTAAGTGGTAGAACCTAGGACTTCTGATTACTAATAAATTGTCACCTGTAATCAAGCAAGTCCTGTCTAGGGAGTAGAGGGCTGAGAAGGGAAGGTCCGTAGAGAACACAGTACTTTGCAGAAATAACTTTTGTCTCATCCAAGAGTTACGGACCATCTTTTGTTAAATCGCTAAAATTAAATCTTACACAAATTAAATCTTAGACACAAATAAAATGTCTATTCTAATCCCTTAAACGTCTGGAAGTCTGGATCAGAAAATATTTCAATTTTAAAATAAACAAATTATGATACCATGAAATTGTTTAATCATGCTTTTATCAAGTAACCTAAGTATGAACAGTTTCCTAACCAAAATAATAGAAATAAAATTACCCTAGAATTTAATTTGTTAGATTGTTAATCGAAAATTTTCTTTGAGTGTTGTGCAATTCAGTATTTTGGTAAATATAAGAAGGAACACCAGGTGAGAAAAAATGCCTTCTAAATTATCCAAAAAAAACTTTAATCCCTCTGAGATAGCAAAAAATATATATAGGCAGTGCCATCTACTCTTTATATTTTGGGAACATGGCACATTTCTATATTTTTTTTTGAAAGCAGAAAGTCCACCAACAAAAAACAATGAAACTTTGGTTGCTTTTCTTCTTCCTTTCCATTCTTCTTGTTAACAACTACAATATAGGTGTTTATCAGTCTTTGTCTAGACCCTCCATGTAGTGTTTGCTGTTTCAGAAAGGGTTATTCTAGTTTAGTTTTCTTTTTTACATCCTAATGACGAGTACCAAACTATCACTTTTTATATTGATAAAATGTGTGTGGTGCTAAGATAAATGAATCATTATCATAATTGCCTACTGAAATCTCCTTAGCTCAAGAATTATAACGGTGCCTAAGGTTAAGTATAGCCTCATGTCATTGGAGTGAATTTTCTCACACCACTGATTTTGATAACTCTCTTTCACTTATTTTACAATACATCATAAATGTTTGTTTTCTGGTTAGAAGACTTTCATAACTTCACAAAGTATTTTATTTTTCCTTCTTCTCCCTAAAGCCCCCCAGTACATAGTTTTGTATTCTAGTTGTGGGTCGTTCTAGTTATGGCATGTGGGACACTACCTCAGCATGGCCTGATGAGCAGTGCTATGTCCGCGACCAGGATCTGAACCTGCGAAACCCTGGGCTGCCGAAGCAGAGTGCGCAAACCTAACCACTCGGCCATGGGGCCAGCCCCTCACAAAGCACTTAAAGCGATTTGAATAAACTCTTTGTAATTGCACAATTTAAAACATTTTTAAACCTAGAAGCATTTAGGTCTGATATGCCATAAAAAATTACTCATTGTTTTTATGACTGACTTTTGATAGTTACCTATTCTAGCATTGGCAAGTGGTTTCATTGTTAGTAGACACGCTCAGTCTTGGTGGGTCAAGAGTGACGTTTGTGCCCAAATCATGGAAAGTACAACAGTATATAATCAACTATGCCTCTTTACAGAAATTTTACTTATCTTAGAAGCTTTGGTTTGCTTCCCTTAACTTTATGTAAGTTGGTAGTTATGTTTTTAGAAGAACTACTAGCATACTTGGTATTAAATTTCTGTTGTCAGATTCAGGTTGGGCAGTTGATTTGGCCTATGTCCTACTTCTAAAGTTTTATTCAGCTTTATGAGATAAACTCAGGCTCCTTGATGCCTGCATTCTTCTTGAATCACAACATGCAAACTCGAATCATTTAAAGCAGGCAGAGCAAATGATGAGATTTTTAGGCAAAAGCATTTGGCTCAACACTGGCACTCTGAAGCCAGTCATTATAGATAACTTATAATCCTATACCTTTAGTCATTATAGATGCCTTAGCTGAAATTTTCCCATTCTCAAGTGTCTTGAGCAAACAGTATCTCCAGCAATCTTTATGTTCAGCAGTGGATCAAATAAAATTCATTTGTTGGAACACAAAGGCTATTCACTGGATGTTTTACTTAACAGTAGATAAAATTTCATGTTACTTTATTGACATGCAAGTTTATGAATAATTCCCTGATTTTCTCTGGACAGTTGCTTTCTCAACCATACGATCTGACTCTAGTTTTGTATGTCACTAAATACAAAAATCTTTTTTTTTTTTAACAAGTCGTTACCAAAGTTCAGGGATGGCACAAAGGAAGTATAACGTAGTAATTTAGAAGTACCATTAGATTTGGCTCTTCTCAGATCCTTTGTAGTGAGTCTTTCTTATAGCCCTCGGATGCTTCCCTCTCCAGCAGCAGTTATAAGGTAACCTACTCTTTCTAGTGGGAATTTCCTAAAGCACACCTTCTCTCCTCAGAATCCAGGCCACTTAATATTATTTTTAAATCTTTCCCTTAAGTAATTGTAAAATAAAAGCCATTTAAAATGCATTAAAACCCTAATTTTCTTTAAATCTCTTAATAGGAACCAAGGTTACATTCTGTGAGAAGAAGCTTTTCTCAACCTTCATCTGTAGGTTTGAAACCTCGATATTCTCGAAGCCCACACTTTCATCCTAGAAAAGATTTCAGAGCAGAGGATTCAATTCTTACTCCATCTTCCTCTACTGATTCTGTTAAGTAGAGTCTTGGATAACTATTTTATCCAATAATAGAAAACAACTAGCCCCGTGTATGGTCTGCTAACAAATATGAGGGTGTTGGATATGCTTAAGGTTAAATGTTTTTGCTTTTTAAGGGAATTAAAGAAATCTTGATAGCCAGAACATTGGAGGTACAGGATAAAATCATGGTTTCCTTTATGAATCCACACACACTTAAGTAACATAGATTTTTAATCTATAACAATCAACAAGATTATGTCTATAAAACAACAAATATCTTGATAAATTTGAAAAATTTGGTCATCATCTGGCTATCTTATCAACATGATAATGTCATATACAACCACTTAAAACATCTTTGGTGTTTGGATTTTTCAGTTTTATTCCAGACATTTCATATTTCTAGACATAGCCATGGTATATACAGAATATACCTAGCAACAGGCCATTTGTTGTAATATGGTAAATTTAAAAAAAAAAACTTGTTAGGGAGATGTGTATAAGATTCTAGCTTCCACATTATTTTGGTTTCACTATGGTTAGGTTTATGTATATTTTACCTATATTAAATGTTTTTGATAAAACATTTCAAATTCTTAGTTTACATTAGAAATTTTGACAGACATTAATACATATAAAAATCATTTGTGTGTGTAATATCTGGAAATCTGTCATATTACGACCATTTATTTTATACCAATTACCATGGCCAAAGTTGACACTGTTCTTAAAAATACTTAGATATCTCCCTACCTATTTCTGGCTCTCTTTTGTCATTCATCCAAGAAGTATAAAGGTTCTTAAGCATCCTGGCAAGTAGAAGCATTCACTGCATATTTCATGTCAGATTCAAGACATATTTCTTCCTTTAACACAGTGACACTGTCAATATTCCTTGTTATGTTTCATTCAGGTCCTAGTTTGTTAGGTTTCTAGGCTTTCAAAACATTAACTTTGACTGAATAAAACTTACCCATAACATTATATTTCACCTTTTAAATACAAAGAAGCTATGATTATCTGCTCTTACAGAAGTGAAAAAGTTTTTTTATAATTAAAAAAACTTTTTAAAATTAAAACATGGCCATGCCAACTTTTTTAAATGTTGCCTAATATATATCCCAACTTTCTTCTGTAAAAACATTCTATTCCTTTTATAGAAGATTGGATTATTAAAAACAATTAAAATAGTTATATATAAATAAGCAATATTTAAAATCTGATTGTACAATACTAGGAGTCTTATTTTTTTCACTATTTTAATTTCATGTCCACTCCAAGAACTAAAGCTGATTTGCACTTCTGTTGGGAAAGAATAAGAACTATATATTAAAACCTTGTTATAATATTAGGAAGATGATTAACCCAATTATGAGTTAATTTTTTATCCTGTCTCATAAAGGATAGTGAACAATCCACTGATATATATGTTTTGGGGGAATATCGCCAGAATGTTTCTGGGCTAAGATATTTAACTTTAAGAATAAAATGTGATAGTGTAGTTATATTAAAGAATATTCTGGCACATTCTAAGGCCACTCCATCTATTGAAAATATTTTGCTACATTTATTTTAAAAGTAACATGCTGTGTGTTGAGGTCTGATGTTCTATAATTAGAGCCCATGTCAAAAATCTTATGAAACAATCTATTTAATATTCCATTTGTGTGGTGTTTCCAGTGTACCTCTTATTCCTGTATTTATTATTCAGGCTTAGGCTTATTCATTACATATACCAGGGCATTTTTGTTCTAAAACTTTTATAAATTTTAAAGAGTCCACGAGTAATTGTATTTTGCTTCAAAAAAAGATTTACATTTGAAGTGTTTTTCTTAGCTAATTTATTTTAGGCAATTGTGCTCTTTACCAAAATGTATTCATAGACTTCCACAGTACATTCATTCAAGTCTATAAAGATTATATTATGTCATTTTTCTCTCAGGCATAAAGTATAGAAAAATGAAGGTGGTATGAAAATTCATTAATGTACCCTAAAAAAAACCTATTCTGCTTAAATTGTGATATTTTGCTCTTATTTTAGAGATAATATACCATATCCATGATAGCAAAAATAGCTTTAATAGCTACAAGAGATCAATGTTTTAGTTTTTAATTATCAGGGCTCTTTTTACTACAAGTCATGATGTAAAAATGAACAAAGTGGGCCAGCTGCAGTGGCCTAGTGGTTAGTTCAGTGTGCCCTGCTTCGGTGGCCTGGGTTTGGTTCCCAGGCACGGACCTACACTGCTCTGTTAGTGGCCATGCTGTGCTGGCAGCCCACATACTAAAAAGTAGAAGAAGACTAGCACAGATGTTAGCTCAGGGTGATTCTTCCTCAAAAAAAAAAATGAACAAAGATATGGAGACTAAATCTTCATCCTTAGCCTCATACAGTTCTGAAATGACCAATAATAGTATATAAAAGAAATGTTTAATTAATATAAAAAGTATTGCCTAAAAAGCATATCTTTTCTTCCTTTGATGTTTTGAGAAAACATCTAAAGGATACTAATTTTAAAATACACATTAACAATTAGCAATTTTTAATACTTTCAATGTGTTTCTTGCTAATCATTTTAGGATCTTTGTTTTTAACATGTCTAACTTTGGTACCAAAGCAAAGAAAGCCACACAATATCCATCTATATAACACATTTTTAGCAGCACATAAAAGAAACTTCCTAAAATCCTTATTAGTATCTGACCTATTATGCAAACTATTAAAAAAAGATACTAATACATGTAAATTTTTCCTGCCCTGTATGTACCCAAATACTGTTAGTAAATTTAACTTTAGGATTATTTTATTCAGGCTATATCCGACTGTTTGTAAGAAGAGATTTCAATTAAAATAACACCTTTAATATCCTCTGTCTATGCCAAAGGAAAGATAAAAATAAACTCAGCTACAATCCTGTTTACCAAACAGATTTTTATGCCCGTGCCCTAGCTATGAGTCTGTCTTTAGAGAACGACTTCTTTAAAACTCTTGAACTCAGACTTAACCTACCTTCACACACTGAATATTTAAAACACATACCTCTACAGACTTACCAATGATGGGTTTTCATAACTTGGTTGAATTTGGCTATTCCCCTTATCACTACACTCAATGTTAAGCAATAAGTTTTCACTATTTTCCCTTCATTTTTCAATCTGAGATCAGGTTGATTTCCTAATTTTTACACTTAGCTAAACTTGGTTATATATTTCTGTTGCTTTTATGTCCCAGAACTGATAGCTCCACTTTTAGATGGTCTCCATGGATTATGGAAAAAGGAAGAAGTGCTATAAACTCTTCTTAGGATAGAAAACTAATTTTATGACATCAGTTACATCCAAAAATGTATTACTTAAAATCTGTTATGAATTAACTACATTCTAGAGGCTGATTTTTATGTCAACATTTCAGTAAGAAACAACTTTGTATTGTGAGGATTATTAAGTTTTTTTATACTAGGTCAGACAATATCATAATGAATGTTAAAAAATATTTCCTTTATGTTCAGCAAAAAAATACTTTCAGATCTTAAAATGGCTTGAAAATCCAACCATCAGCTTTCATGCAATTAATCATACATATTTTCAATAATTCATTTTATTTTAGCACTTAGGATTTTCTTCTATAATGCCAAAAAAGGCTCCTTACACGTTGTAACTTGATTTATCTAAATACATTCCTGTAATGAGTTATAAAATGAAACTGAACTCAGGACTATAAAGCTTTGCTTTTTAAAAATGTAGCGTTTCCATAAAATAAGTTTTATAGAAATTTAAATATAAAACATTAATGCAGTAATTTTAACTTACCACAACTGAAGATTCTTTGCTTTATGAAAGCCTTTATAAATTCCTTTAGTAAATGATTTTTAAAGGTAAACTAAAAAATGTTACCTAGGATATTTTTTATAATGCACCAGTCTGATTCTATCAGCAAGTCATAATCTACCATGCAAAAATTACTGAGAAAGTACCCATCATGCCTTGCTTAACTGTGGGACTGTGTAGCTTAAATTTAAACCGAGTTCTGAAGAAATTATTTAAAACATAGAATAAAGATGTAGATGTTCTTGACTTTCGAAGTTAGCGAGGACTTTAATACCTTTGGATACATTTTTAAAAATACAATTTACATGATAGCCAAGAGACCTATATAAACATAGGTTTCATCACATTTCTTTAAGGTGTAGTCCATGTCCAACACAACAGCTACATTTCATAAAAAATGTAAATATGATAATAGAGTATTCTTTATGCAATTCATAATAAAGTCTTTAATTTTTGGAAGTTAGAACATGTCTTGACTGTCATATATGAGATATAATTTACCAGGAATTATCCAGTATGTAGGATTTTAGCTAACGGGGTGGTATTTGCTTTGGTAATAACTGGAGTCAAGGGGCATCTAATCTGGTTTCTGCAGGCTTGTTAGGAAAGATGTCATAAGAATACCGTAATAAATGTTCAATAAATTCATAGAAGTTAAACTGTTAAAACAGATGAGTCTTTTAATAAGTTCACCTGTATTTAAACTGTATGTATGAAATGAAAGAGTTTCAGTGTTTGTGACCTCTAATAAAATTCTCTGGCTTTGTTACAATAATAGTTAACTGAAATAAAACTTTTGATTATTGATATGCTTTCATGTTTAGAGATAAATGTGTATTTAAAGCAAAATCTTATTTCAAAATACTTAGATTCATGAATTTATGACAACATACTTTCACTTAGAGGAGTACTGTTGGATTAAAGAATTTGGAACACTGTTCTGAAAATAAGAAATAAAATAATCTTAAGGAAAAAGAAAAATAGAGACTATAGAATTATTAAAATTTTTAATAATTTATACCAGCACACATAAGCAGGCTTAGGAAATAAAGGAAAGTATTGAAAGTAAGAGAGAAATATATTTCATGAGATAGGTTAAGTATTTTTTCTCAGTTTCTATTTTGGCACTCATCTGTTTCCATAATCTAGCTGTCAGGAATTAATTGTTCATCTTGAAACACTCATTGATGTATTTCACTGAAGAGTTAGAGTTCTTATTTAGACTTTTCATCTTCAGTCTTTGGATCTGATTATACTGCTTCCTCTTCCCCGCAAGACAATGCCCTCAATATATTCTCAGTGATTGATGGTGGTATTGGTGCTAAGGATGGTGCTGTGGCTCTGGCATTGAGACAAGTTTGAGTCCAGGTGTTCCTGTTTAACAAGCTGTATAATCTTAGCCAAGTTACTTAATCTCTGTGCCTCAATTTCTTGTCAACCAGAAAAAGAATAATACTTCATACAGTTGATGGGAAAAGTAAATGAGAGAACACAAATAAGGAACACAGAACTGTTGGTTCTCTCCTGTCACCTTCACTTATTACTGAACAATTAGAAAATCTGGCAAAATTATGGCCATGGGATTCTCCCCTTTTAACAATCCGTAGAGAGGATTTACTGAACAAGTATATTTTGACATTTCTATGCAAAAAGCAAGATATTATTCTCACAGGCACATGCATAGAAAAAGAAAAAATTTTAGAGTCACAAAACCTTGCCTGCTATAAAATTTTATAGCAGTGATGATACACTTGGTAGTGAGCATCAAAGACCACAGCGCTAATGTCTAGTGTAAGTTATTGTATCTACCTTCTCATTGCATGGTTTCTCTGAACTCATGAATGGCAGTTTCACTTTTTTGCAGACTTGCACATTTGTCATTTTCAATTTTAGCTTTTTACATTTTGAGGCTATGTCATTAGAGCATACAAGTTCATAATTATTATAACTTGGTGCATTATTCCTTTTATATTGTCTCACTTTATCTTTAGTAATGGTTTCCCCTCAATATAGATTGTTTACTATTAATATTACACAACCAGCTTTCTTTTGGTTAATATATGCCTAGTGTTTCTTCATGTCTTATTTTGTTAGGTTTAAGTATATACCTTTTAACTACACATAGCTAACTTTTTAAATTTAAGCTTGAACACTGCTTGTCTTTTTGACAGAAGGTTCATCCCATCATGTTTTATTTTATTACAATTACTAATATATTTGTATTTTTTTCTGCCATCTTAGGGTTTTCCTTTACCATATTTTTCATTTTTCTTTACTCTTTTCTTCTCCTTCCTGTCTTCTGTTGGATTGAGTTTTCTTTTTTTTTTTTTTGAGATTGGCACCTGAGCTAACAACTGTCGCCAATCTTCTTTCCTTCTTCTTCTTCTTCTTCTCCCTAAAGCATCCCCCCACCCCGAGTACTTAGTTGTATATTCTAGTTGTGAGTGCCTCTGGTTGTGCTGTGTAGGGCGCCACCTCAGCATGACCTGATGAGGGTGCCAGGATCTGAACTGGTGAAACCCTAGACTGCTGAAGAGGAGTGCGCAAACTCAGCCACGGGGCCGGGCCCAGACTGAGTTTTCTCTAACATTTCTTTTCATCTGGCTTAAAAGAAATACATTCTATTTGTATTATTTTACTGATTAGCCTAAAATGTGTAACATGCTTGTTAACTTTATATTTTTAACATTTATAGCTTTTTAACCAATAGACACTTCTAAACTAGTTCAAAGGAAGCCACGTTACTGAAAGTATCTTATTTAATGTGTTCAAAAGTAAAAGTTAGTACCCTTTTAAAAATATTTTAATCAGGGAAAAATGTGTAAGTGGTTATACTGTTATTCAATGTATGGAATTAAGAGATTTGAACAATGATTCCAGTCTATAACAGTCAATCATAAACTAGGTTTTGAAGGTTCATCTTCATGTGAAATCCCACAAACCAGTGACTGTCAACCAATGAGGTGTACACGCACAAGGCATGGCCTTAGGAGTGGTAGCACAGTGACATTAGGACCATTTTCCCCTACCATATGCTAAGAAAGTGGCATCATCCTTTTCCATTTATTCCTAGAGCTGTCCCTCCAGCTTACCCAGTGAGTCATCCACACCCTCTGCAGATGTTTCATCCAAAAATCCTTAATGACTTGAAGGCAGGGCTTATCTCTCCTTGGAGCTATAATTTCCTTCTTGCAGATGGCACACTTGGTTTCCTGAAATGTTCTGACATCTCATATTATCCTGTTCTTAAGTGAGGAGCTGTAGACTTTAAATCCATGGTGGTGAGTAAACTGTGTCATAAACCAAGTGGGGGTGAAATTCAGTTCACAGCCAAGGATGGAACTTCTATACTGTAGCCTCTCCTTACCTCGGTGAAGATCCAAGTATGGCTGAACCTCCCAATAGCTATTCATGAGAAGAGGCACAGTAGAGAGTTATTATTTCTAGTTGTCAAGGCCATAGGAAGATCCTCTTTGTGTGTAGCTCTTCCCAATTCCCTTTCCTCATCATGAAAATATAAGTAGAAACTGATCATTGTGACATAACCTTAAGCAGAGTATTTTAAATATGGTCAACTATTCTCTGTTAGATCGCTCCCTTAATTCAGAGGATGTATACTAGGCAACCCAGGACTACCTTAAAACTAAGAAGAAGCCAACACCTTTAAACTGATTAGTCCCTCCCCTCAACTCAACGTAGTTCTTGGTGATAGAGGAAAGCAGCTTAGGCTGGGCTTCTCTTAACCTGTCTTAAAAAAGAGTAAGACACTCTTCTTGAAAGGTTAAAATCCCCACTAATTAACCTTAATTAATTTGGTTGTTACTGTTCTGGCCCTTCCAGATTAACCTCCAGGTCTGGTGTGTTCCTACTGATTTTCATCAACCAAACCTATCCAAAGCTCCTGCAAGAGGAAGGGGCAGGGCCAGCTGTGTTGCGCTGAAATAACGTATTTCATGCTGTCTGTTTTCCAGGGGACTCAAAGGCTTTCTTCTAGAACTGATCCCCCTCACCTGTGCTCTTGGTTACCCCAACCTGTGCCCTAGTTCTCCCCCAAGCTCTCTGAACTAGTAAACCTCTGCCGCAAAAGTAGACACATGGCTGTCACCATGTCTACACCCTTTTAGGACCACTGATATTATTCATTTTAGCAAAAGATAAGGGCAAGGACCCACCAAGGTTTACAGTACCCCAGACCTCACCAATAAGAACAGCTGTTTTCTATCTGGTAGAACTATGAATAGAAGGGAATCGCCTCCAGGAGGCAATCATAGATTATCATACAGCAGCTTTATGGACCAAGTCTTAGTCAAGAGGCATGGCCTCCCCCATAACTCCAGGTTACAGTAATGCAGGCCGACACTGCAACTACATACTCACTAGGGATAGGACAATCAAGAGATCTAGGAAACTATCCCTACCATAATGCCCAAGGAGGATTCTTGTTGAATGCTTGGTACTGCCACCTGCTGCCCAAACTACTTAATTATCCTAGGTGGAGGCATACAGCCTAACCAACCAACTCCTGGCTTCACTTCGGTTTGGGAACTTCCCAGATCTAAAGAGCTATGTCCCAATCACAGGTACAACTGTGGGAGGAAAAAAAAAACTAGACCTGTGTCTCAGGGCCCATGTTCCAACCTAGGCCTTCTTGAGTACTTTGGCATCAACTTAATATTCAATTCATCAGGCTCTTCTCAGCCCCTATAGTCACACAAATCCTTAAGAAAAATAGTGAGCCCTACTTCAAGAGTAACTGAGATTTCAATGAAATCAGAGATTGTATCTATTTCTTGTTACTGCCTATTCTTGACCTCCATATAGCCATAGATCTTCTGACTTCTGAGGAGCCTAATCTATGAGTTCACTCGTGGAGCAGCCCTCCGGTATACAGTGATGCCACTTAACAGATACATTGCCCACAACTTCTTGCATGACTTCAGAGATAAGACTGTAGTCTACTGAGTTGACCACTTGTTATTACTTCAGTGCGACATCCCGTGAACACCTGACCAGTGCTCTGTCACCTCCTGCAGCAGTGCCTCTGAGAATACCCCAAAAGGAATATTTCAGAGTCTCAAGGGTAGTATTTGGGAGAAACTTCCTTTCTGGTCAAGGGATCCACAAGATGCCCAAAGAGGTGTTAACAGTTCTGGAGTAGGGAGATTCTTAGATGTCTACAAATTTATCATCATCTCCCAGAAGTGGTTAGGATGCCCTCTCTTGGAAGTACATGCCCTCCAGTTTTAAGTTTCACCTATCCTCCACTTGCCATTCTTAAACTGCTGGATCAAATTGAACACATCAACTGAGTACCCAAAGGATATTTACTTGACCTATTCTGTCTCCTAGGGAGAATTCAACTGGTTCACCTTCCATATCACCACAGAATAAATCAGATCCAACTTACCACTCTTCTTCATTCAAAATAGCCTGTCCTCTGTAATAATTATGCCCTTTCCTCTCTGGCTCCCCTAGGTCCTTGTGCCCTCCAGTACCAAAAATATTCTGGTAGCCAGTTAAGTGCCTGCACAAAACTCCATTAACACCCAGCAAGCCAAGGTCCAGTGTATTGACCAACACTAGGCCATTAGAAAGACCACTCAAGTGGAAGACATGGTCTCTCTGTTCATGACAGGAACTGTAAGACTGCTATAAGGGCACTTCAAAGGCAGAGGCTATCATCCCACTGGTCTTCCAAGTCTTTTTTTCCTTCATGCATGTAAACACATCCCATCTCTTGACCAGTCTGCTCTATCCAGCCCTAGGAGATACTATACTCCATCCTAGGCCCCAGTAATCTGCCTAAGTAATCCCAGCAGGTAAGTGGAATATGTCATATGGAAAGCCCAGGATTCCACTATGAAGAATAAGGAGGGTCTGAAGGAACATTTGTAGAAAACAGTCCTTCCACCTTTAGAATGCCTTTAAGCATTCTTTCCTGAGCAGTGTTTCCAAGCAACCAGAAATCTCTCACCACACTGATTAATAAAGAGAAACTTGAGCTGAATAGTAGCACCTAGAATAACTCTGGGGGAACAACTAGCACAATAGTTTCCTTCATAGTGAGCCCTATCTGCTTACTACCATGCTTAGAATGGATAGTTCAAGGCAAGTTCTCATTTTAAACTTTGGCCTAACTGTTCAATCACCTATGAGATATAACACTGGCTTTCTGTGTTGTAGTCATTGTATAAAGTGCTACCTTAACATCTTCTCTGTGATGTTCTCTTATGGAGCCTTGGAGAGATCCCTAAATCCAGTTTGAGATTCCTGGAGCATTGATCATTTCCTCCCTTCACCATCACCTTCAACAAATGCAACAGAACAGATCTGAATAAGGTACTTACAAACTTTTAAACTTTAATAACTTAAGTAAAAAGAGCAAAAGAAATAATCAGTAAAAAAATACTTGAAAGTAAATGTATTAACACTTATAATTACTATTCAACAATTTCTATATATTATAGTCCGATAGACCAAAAGAAATCATGTAAGGTAAATTATATACATAGATAACAAAATTAAGACTAAGAAATATAAAAAAAAAAATGCCCTTTGGGGCTACTTACAGATTTTTAAAATCATACCCGTAAATCTAACGTTATTAAAGTTTAAAATTTTTAACATACCAAGTACCTCAAGAGAGCTTTATAATCCATCATAGATTGTCCAAACAAACTTGATACATTTACTTACTAGCACACTAAACATTTAATACAGTAAATGTCCATTTTCAGTAGTCTGAAAAAAACTGAGGATTCTGATCTTTTGTTTATTGCTTTCTATAAAACAGTAGTGGCTGCAGTTTTCCCTTATTTTAAAAAAGGCTGGGGCCAGCCCTGTGGCATAGTGGTTAAGTTCGCGTGCTCCACTTCGGCAGCCCGGGTTTTGCAGGTGCAGATCCCAGGCACAGACCTACAGACGCGTCATCCCTGTCACAGAACTGTCGCGGCATCCCACATACAAAATAGAGGAAGACTGGCACAGATGTTAGCTCAGCGACAATCTTCCTCACTCATGAAAAGAAAAAAGGCAATAAAAATTTTCTTCAAATTTAAATTCAGCAAAATTAGAAAGCAGAAAACTATTCTAAATATTCTGAAACCTCAATGTTAGGTAATTAAATATGTGAGACTAGAGCCATCTACTGGCTGAAATGTAATGTTACACAGTACAACTATTGAGACTATTAACTAACAAAGTAGGGAGTCATGGTTTTAAGAACTGAAAATATAAACATGGGCAAAAATCTTCTAGTCTAGGACACTGGTTTTTAAGGTTTTAATAAAAGAATCTCTTTTTAACAGGGGACCCAACATATATAACAAAGGAGGGCTGCCCTGTAAAAGACGAGGTAGGGGGGCCTCCAACCCCCACTCTCACTAATTTGCCCAGCAGTGGCCAAGCCAATGAAAAACAAGCCATGAGAGGTAGTTGGGCAAATAACATAACTGTGGTTTGGAGGGAGGCACAATGAGAAGGAATAGTATCAGCAAAGTTGTCTCTTACCCATCTTTCCCCTGGAGACATCTTAGAGACACTGGTGTGCAAAGGACAGTGGTTAATGGGCACAGAGAACTGAAGAGTAGAGATAAGCACCTGAAAAGCTACAAACCCCTTTTCACAGGGACATCGCTTACATGCTCATTTGATGCAACACTTTAGAAAACATTTACTATAACTTTCCTGAAAATGCAAAATAAGAAAATAACACATTTGCCTTTTTACCACAAGCCAGTTAAGATGAGTTTCTAGGTCCTATGGGCTTTCAGCAGCCAGGCCCTGGACTGGTCCAGTCTTGGAAACAAGAGCCCAGTTTCAGATCCCAGCCTCCTCCCTTCAAAAGGGCAGGGATGGCCATGGAATCGACGCAAGAAATAGAGCTCTCCAAGGCCCCTCTCTGTGGCAGAGACCCCCAACCTGGATAGCAGCTTATCAGCTAGGCTTGGGGTGACAGGCTGGAGCAAAGTTCCAAAGACTCGCAAACATTCCAAGGCCACATGAAGCACAGTACCCAGCCAGGGAGCATCCACTGGGCTCTGCCAATTTAACTTCCACGGTGCATGCCTTTGGACAAAGCCATTAGTTTGCCGGACACAGCTGGACACTGCCTCCAGAGCCTTATAGATCTGAAAGTTATCATAGTGGTCTGCTACCTGCTTGGGCAAAGTGGCCACTGCACTCACAAGAGCATAGTCCTCTGCCTGAGCACGAACTGATGGCCCCACCAACCCTGGCTCACTGGGAAAGCAGGTAGTGCAGAAGGCCGGGTACGTCCCGGAAGGATTTATCCTTTTGGCAGTGCATCGATTCAAGAGACCTCCCAAAGCATCTGCCAGCTCAGAGTCTAGCAATTTAACCACCTTTTCATCATAGTAATCACAGTCCCAGTGGGGGACGCCCTGCCGAAGGAGAAAGTAGCGGAAACCGTCCACAGTATAGCGGTCAAGGCAAGACCTAGGATCCACCACGTTGCCCAAGCTCTTAGACATCTTTTGGCCACAGACCGTCCAGTGAGAGTGGACATAGATGCGGTGTGGTGGGCTCATGCCAGCCCCTAAGAGGAGGGCAGGCCAATAGATAGCATGGAATTTGAGAATGTCCTTGCCTATGATATGAGAGGTGGTCGGCCACCAAGATTTAAACTCAGCATTTGGGTAGCCGATTACAGTAAGGTAGTTGACCAACGCATCCAGCCAAACGTAGATGGTCTGCGAATCGTCCCCGGGCACCGGAATACCCCAGTGCAAGTGGCTACTCCTGCGAGAGACGGACAGGTCCGGCAGCTCCTCCTCTAGCCACTGAAGGACTGCGTGATGGAATGGCTCGGGGGTGATCGCCCGAGGGTCGCCCCGTAGCCACCGCTGGAGCGGCTCCCGAAACTGGGAAAGCCTGAAAATGTAGTTTTCTTCCTTGGTCCAGGAGACGGGATGCCCGCTCTCGAGAGAGACAGGACACAAGTCCCCCGACGGGCCCGGCTGCCGGGTGACCTTGGCCTCAGGCAGGAAGCACTCGTCGGAGGCGCAATACCAACCTTCATAGAGCCCCTTGTAGAGCAGACCCCGAGCTTTCAGCACCCCCCAGAAGTGCTGCACAGCCACCCGATGCCGGGCCTCGGTGGTGCGGATGAAGTCCGTGGAGGAGATGCTGGCCTCCCGGAAAAGCTGCTGGAACTGGGCAGAGACTTGGTCGCAAAGCTCGGCTGGGGCCAGGCCTGCAGTGGCTGCCGCCTGCTGAATCTTCAGGCCGTGCTCGTCAGTACCGGTGGAGAAGCGCGTGGCGGCGGCGCTGGGAACTCGGAGGCGACGGTAGCGGCACAGGGCATCCGCTAGTAGCGCCGAGTACAGGTGTCCGATGTGCGGCGCCGCGTTCACGTAGAAAATAGGTGTTGTGAAGTAGGCGCGCGCGTCCTGGGCATCGTCGCGGGCACCGAGAGGACATGAACTGTAGTGGCGTAGCCTCGAGTCCCGTAGGCACAGACCCCTACTTAGCCCTGTACGTCCTAGTAGCCGCAAGAGAGAGATTCGCAGCATGATGCCTGCCGAGCCGAAGCGGCGGCTGGGGCGTTCTGAAAGCACATGTGAGGGGCGCCTGCGCAGCCGGCCGCACGCCGCTTCCGGTCGGAAAGCCAATGAGGTTCGGCCCCGCCCCCTGCCGCCCCGCCCACGACTCCCCGCGCTGTCCCGGTCGCCCCGCCCCCTGCCGCTCCGCCCGCGCCTCCTCCCCCCGCTGCCCTGGCTGCCCCGCCCTCTGGCATCCCTCCGGCAACTGCTCCCTCCGCTGCCCCGCCTGCCCCACCCCCTGCAGTCCCGCCGGCACCTCCTCCCTCTACCGGCCTCGCTGGTATGGGACTTGAGGACGCGCGAGAAAGACAGCTGCAAGGCTGTGGGCTTGGGAGAGGTCATGGAAGCACATAAATCTTCATCTTTCTACAATATCTCTGGGTCCTATTTTGGGTTGTGATTTTATATTTATGCATCTGTTTTCCTCTCTAGGCTTGTGAGCGAGAATTTTATCTTCAGGCATTTCTCAAACCTCAGTCAGTGGCGGGCATATTGCAGGACAATGAGTGTGCCTCCTACGTGTGCCTTGGTCAACGGAGGGATCTGAAATATCATCTAAATTTTATCTCAGAACCTAGTGGACGCAATAAATCTGGAAGGAGGGAGAGAGAGAAATAATTATATAGAGCACTTGAGGGAAGAATAAGAACTGAAAAAGTAAGAGAAGTCTTTTCTCTAAACACACTCAATTTTTGTTGAATCAATAAAAGAGATAGATTTGTGATGTGCCAAAGATTACTCCGATCCACGGAGGTGGAACGCAATATGCTGTCTCTGTGCGCATAAGGATCAATCTTCAAATTTACTTCTTGCAGTAGTCAGTAGTAATTTTCTTTTAAGATGCTGTTAAAGTTCTTCTACAGGAGTGTTTTTCAAGTTTGCTTTTAGCGACGGAACCCTGGATCTTGCCTCGGGATCCCAGAATTGGATTAATATTAATCCTTGCTTCATGACACACTCATCTTTGGTCTATGACTGGCCATCTTTTTTTTTTCCCCCATTAATTTAAATACTATACTCATTTAGTAAGAAAATGGAATGAAACATCTGTGAATCCACAACCCAACCTAAGAACTAGAAGTGGTTGTCTAAGTAAGTGTGGTCCCAGGAGAGCAGCATTAGCAGCACCTGGAACCTTGTTAGAAATGCATATTCTTAGGCTCCATGCTTCCATCCAGTGAATCAGAAACTCTAGGATAGGACCCAGCACGCCAGGTTTTAATGAGCTCTCCAGGTGATTCTGATGCACACTAAAGTTTGAGAACCACTGAATCAGGAGATTACCAGTGATTTAGATCTGTGAGCTTTTTTCCCCTTGCCTTCCTGTCTTCCTCCCAAAGGTGATCATTGTCCTGAATTTTGAACTTTTACATTTGTGTTATCACATATACAGTATGTCTAAGGAACACAAATTAATTTTTATTTAAACATTCTGAAAAAGGGTATCATACTACATGTAGTCTTCTTCCACCTGCCTTTTCCACTCAACATTTTGTTGCTAAGATTCATCCATATTTTTGCCTGTAATTCTAGTTAATTCATTTGGCTGCTGTGTAATAATTTATGAATGGAGATGCATGGATCTGATTTCTGTGGTGATATGGAAAGCGGGCCAGTCAAATTTTCTCTAGGAGTTACACTAGGTACAACAAATAACCTTCAGGTACCTAGTTGATGTGTTCTATTTGGTCCCGCAGTTTAAGGGCAAGTGAAAGGTAAAACTTAAAACTGGAGGACATGTGAAGCACCCTCGAGAACTAGGAAACAAATCCAGGACAAATGCCTGAGAAATCAGGTTCTCCAGCAATTCTCTTCCCCCTCCCACCTTATCCCACCCCCACCCCGAGGCCCGCCCCAGCCATCTTCCTTGAATCAGTTCCTCAGCATACAAACATGTTATTTTTTTATCCCACCTTAAAAAGAAAAAAATTCTCAACACCCACTACTGCTGCATTTCTTTCCTTCCCTTTATAGCAGAACTTCTTGACAGAAATGGCAGTTCACGTACATTTGAGTGGTTCAAGTTGCTTGCTCTTAGGAACAGTACTGCTATTAACTTTCTTGTAAATATCTCCTGGTGCTTACATGCTAAAGTTTCTCTTGGATGTACATCTAGGAGGGATATTGCTGGATCATAGAGGATGTGGATGTTCAATATCACAAGATAATGACAAGTTGTTTCCCAACATGGTTAAACAAATTTACATCCCCATCCAGAACATAACCTTGAAGAGGTCTCTCCAATGCTTGATATTATCTACTTCTTAATTTTCTGCCAGTCAAATAAGGATAAAATGTTATCTCACTGATGTTCACAGAATCACTATTCACAATAGCCAAAGGGTGGAAATGATGAAAATGTCTGTCATCTGATGAATGGATAAACAAATGTAGTATATACATACAATGGAATATTATTCAGCCATAAAAAGGAATGAAGTTCTGAGACATGCCACCACATGGATAAAACTTTAAAACAGTATGCTAAGTGAAAGAGACAAAAGGCCAGATATTGTAGATTCCATTTACATGAAGTATCCAGAATGAAAAATGCATAGAGACAGAAAGGAGATTAGTGGTTGCCAGCAGCTGAGGGAAAGTTGGAATGGAGAGTGAATGCTTAAAAGATCTAGGTCTTATTATTGGGGTGATGAAAAAGTTCTGGAGCTAGGTAGTGATGATCATTGTTCAATATTGTGAGTGTACTTAATGCCACTGCATTGTACACTTTAAAATGGTTAAAATGGTAAATTTTATATTATGTTTATTTTACCACAATAAAATGTTATCTCACTGTGGTCTTGATTTGCATTTCCCTAAATAGAAGTGCAAGTTGAGCATCTCTTTATATATTTATTGATCATATATCTTTCTTTGCCTGTGAAGTGTCTATTTATATTGTGCATGTATTTTTCTATTTTTTGTCTTTTTCTTTATTTGCAGGAGTTCTTTATATATTCTTAACACTCTTCCTTTATTGGTTGATATTTTTGCAAATATCATCTACCAATTTGTATCTTGTCTTTTCACATTAAAGATGCTTAATGAATAGAAATTTTAATTTTAATATAGTGGAATTTATCAAAATTTATCTTAATGATTGTCATTTTGTGACTAATCATTTATAATTATTTTATTATCTTTTTGCTTTAAGAATACTCAGTACTCTGATGTCAGAATATATATTTATCCTTATTTTCATATGAGTATAAAATTTTTGCTTTTGATGTTCAAGTTCTTTACATAGAATAGAAATTTTTATACATGCTATGAGATGGGGGTCCAATTTCTTCCCCATATAGATAACCAATTGTCCTAGCTCCATTTCCCCATTGACCTGCCATGCCACCTCCATCATATATTAAATTTCCACATATGCAGGTTTCTTTTTCTAGGCTCTTTATTCTATTGCATTGGTTATTAATTTGTCTATGCCATGCTGAAAACAGCTTTAATTACAATAACTTTATAATAAATCTTAATATATAGAGGACTAATCTCTTCTCCTTATCCTTTTTCAGAAGTGTCTTAGACATTCTTGGCCTTTTTTATCTTCCACGTAAATATTAAAATCAACTTGACAAATTTCATGCAAAAAACCTGTTGGGCTTAAGGACACCATTGCATTAAATCTATAGCTCAGTGACAGGTGTCAAGGGCTGGGGGGAGATATATGTACAATATTAAGTGTTTCTAAAAATCACTATGTATATCTCTCCATTTACTTAAGTCTCTTTTAATGCTGTTAGTAAAGTTTTATAATTTTCTACATACAAGTTTAGCTTGTATTTTGGTAGATTTATTCCTAGAAACTACATCACTTATCAATAATGTAATTGGTGTCCTTTTCTGAAAATTATGGTTTTTTAACCATATGGTTTGTTACTGGTGTATGAAACTGATAAAAATCTAAGCTATTCTGTTTGAAGAAACAGAGGTGGGGGTACCCAGAGCCCTGCCTGATTGGCCTCTCCTCGTGATCAAAGCCCCCTTTCTTCGCCAAAGCTGGCACGTCTTTGGAACCAGAGGGCTCTGCCGTACATAGTTTGAAAACTTCTGATCTGAAAAAATAAACAGTTAAGAATAGTCAATAATTTTTTTAAAGGAATAATATTGTGAACTGCTGGACATTGAAAGATTGAAAGACTATAAAGCCATTAAAAAATTTAAATATGCAATGTTGACAAGCCAGACTATAGAACAAAATAAAAAGTCAAAATACAAATCTTTGTCTATATAACTATTAAGTTTGTGATGAGCGTGGCATTTCTGCTCACTAAAGACAGAATGGCTTTTTCAATAAGTAGTACTTTCAATAATCGTTAATTACTTAGGAAGCTTGACTACATTATAAAACTAACACTATGTCAAACACATAAAACTCCATCTTGATCTGCTAGCTTGTGAAGTCTGAAGAACAAAAACTGGCTTTTTCATCTCTGTGTTCATGTTGTGCCTTACAGATATAGTAAGTGCTCCATAAAAATTTGTTGAATTTACTTCTTTGGAGCAGGGTCACATAAAATAGATTGGATTTAAAAGCTATTATTATACAAAAACTTTTCTCTGTAGGGAATGGATTGAATGATACATAATTGTCTCCTAGAAGTTTTAAAACTTTGACGAACTCAGGTGATTCAAACTTGAGTAGTAACTATGAGATTAATATGCTACCAATTATGGAGAATGTTTTCCTTAGTTTCATTCACTCATTCCAGGACTAAGTGAGCCCATACTAGAACATAGACAAGAATTAATAATGCATCTCCATCAGATTCAGCCACAGAAGAGCATGTACTTGGGAAAAGCCCATTTACAATCCAGAAGTGAAAGCTGAACCTGAAATCTACAATTGGCAGAAAATGAACATAATTACATACAGAAAAAAATGACCAGTATTAAAAAACATTTTTCTGAAAATTTATCCTAATTACTGTAAGTACTCACTGTATGACAAGCCTGGGGAAACATGATTAGTAAAAGGTTATCTATAAAAACAAACGTGGTTGTGACAAATGGATATCAGGGTGGAAGAAAACTGACTTAGATCCATATTTTACCCTTTATATTACAATTGCCAGATGCATCAGAGTTAAACAAGAAGTAAAGAGGGGGATGAATATGTGGAGCACATATTTTTAGGACAGTGCAGCTATCCTGTATGATACTATAATGATGAATACATGTCATTATGCATTTGTTAAAACTTGTAGGATATACAACACCAAGAGTAAAGCCTAATGTAAAGTATGGACTCTGGGTGATAATGATGTATCAATGTAGGTTCACTGATTGTAACAAATGCACCACTCTGGTGTGGGATGTTAGCAGAAGATTGTGTATACGTGGGGACAGGGGTATATAGGAACTCTCTGTATTTTCTGCTCAGTTTTGCTGTGAGCCTAATATTGCTCTAAAATATCAAGTTTATTTATTTAAAAAACAAAAACAAAACCCAGGAAACAGAGCATTTGTTTCAAAAGGAGAAATATACTATGGAAGAAACGTACATTTTTCTTAAGGACAAAATGGAGAGGCAGAAAATTTTTTTTTAAAGATTGGCACCTGCACTAACATGTGTTGCCAAGTTGCCAATCTTCTTTTTTTTTTTTCTCCCCAAAACCCCCCGGTACATAGTTGTATATTCCAGTTGTGAGTCCCTCTGTTTGTGGCATGTGGGACACTGCTTCAGCATGGCCTGATGAGCAGTGCCATGTCCACGCCCAGGATCCAAACCAGTGAAACCCTGGGCCACTCAAGTGGAGTGCATGAACCCAACCACTCAGACATGGGTCCAGCTCCAGAAAACTTTTTCACTGAAAGTATTTGTTTAAAAATGTACAGGAATTGAGTGACAACAGCATCATCATGGAGTGAGCCATTCCTTTAGTCTCTCCCCACTAAGTTACAACCAAACGGACATTCCTTAAGCAAGAGAGGATGTTCTACAAAGCACTATAGGATATCTGAGGGATCACGCAGTCATACATCTGAAGGTAGGGGTACTGGATCCCCAGGAAGCAGTGGAAGGAGGTGAGCAGATCCCTTCCACATCCCCAGTGGCAACCATCGAGGTCGCAGGTCCTCACACAGCAGCTGGCACATGACTGTAAGAGGAGCCGAGAGAGCACACAGGCTTGCGTGCAAATGCTTTTGATTTTGGAGTTGCAGCCCAGCCCGTCAGAACACACCACACTGAGTGGCATGGCTCAGCCACCACATGGATTCGCCCCACCAAGTGCAGCAACCCAGGTGAACTGCCTGTGAGGGTAGAGCAGGCCCGGGTGCTCACAAAAGAAAGCACCCACCCCCCTGCCTAGTGCACCAGCTCAGCCAGTCCCCAGGCCAGGCAATGGATCCACATCAGAGCACCTACATGTGCGTGTGTGACCTGCCAAGCACCAGTGGCCAGTGGGCAAACACAGATGACCCCTATCAGCACAACTTCCAGTGAATGCAGAGATTTCAGAAAACACAGCTCCTGCCCCCGCCTCCAGTGGTGGAAGGTGGAATTTGCGACCTGATACTACCACTATGCACTGGCAAAGGCTCACTTCGTCAAAAACCAGGAAGAATTACATTAACACTCGAGAGCAGAAAGGAAATGACGAGTCTCCAAAAACCAATCCTGAAGTCACAGAAATTTACAATCTAATTTACAGAGAATTCAAAATCATTGTCATAAAGGAACTCAATGAGGAATGACATCAGCATCATGGCGGAGTGAGCTCTTCCCTTGGACTCTCCCCTCTAAAATACAACCAAAAGAACATTCGTACTCCAACAGAGGACATACACACAATACAAAAGATTTCTGAGGTATACACGCAGGTGTAGTGAAGGTGGTGGTGGGGCTGGATCCTCTGGAGGAAGGGGAAGATGATAGGCGGGAGCTCTGTGGAGGGAAAGGGGCAACAGCTTGTAGAAGCACACAGGTGAGGAGAGGCACCCCAGCCCCGTCCAGCACTCCAGCCCCATGGTTGTCCAGAGCATGGTGCAGAGAGAGAGGGACTGCAGCTGGGTGGGTGTGCAAGTGAGGAGAGGTGTGTCATCCCCGCCTGGCACACCAGCCCCACAACTGCCCAGAGCATGGCACAGAGAGAGAGGGACTGCAGCTGGGTGGGTGTGCAAGTGAGGAGAGGTGTGCCATCCCTGCCTGGCACACCAGCCCCACAACTGCCCAGAGACGCCATGGCTGGTGGAGCCCTGTGAACACCCAGAGCACCATGCGGAGAGAGGAAGCACACAGGTGTAAGAAAATGCTCCTTCCGCCACCCAACACTCCAGACCTGCAATCGCCCAGAGCTCTGCACAGAGAAAGAAGTGGAGGCTGCAGGAAGCAAAGATGAAGGGGCACACCTCTCCCCCTTTCCAGTGCTCCACATCTGCCATTGGCCAGAGCATTGCACAGAGAGAAAAGCAGCCAGTGGCCAGAACTGCAGAGTCCCTGATCGTGCTGGGCCTGGAATTCACAGCACCTGATCCGCACCCAGTGGCAGCATGTGGCAGCTGTGACCAGATAATAACACCATGTGGAGGCAAAAATCCACACCATCAAGCAGTATGAGGAGGCATATTAAATCTTCAGGTCAGGAGGAAAATGACAAGTACCCAGAAGCCAACCCTGAAGACACAGAAATCCATAACCTAAATGACAAAGAATTCAAAATAGTTATCATTAAAAAAACCTCAACAAGTTACAAGAAAACACAGAAAGACAAATTAAAGAATTCAGGAGCTTCTTCACAAAAGAGATTGAAACGATAAAGAAGAACCAATCAGAATTTTTGGAGATGAAAAGCACAATGAATTAGATAAAGAAAAGTCTGGACTCCCTAAAAAAAACAGAACTGGCGATATGAAGAACTGAAATAGCAATTTAGAGGACAGTACTAAAGAAATCCTTCAGAGGGAGGAGAAGAGAGAACTAAGAGTAAAAAGAAATGAAGAAGCTCTCAGAGAAATATCTGGCTCAATTAGGAAATGCAACATAAGGATTATAGATATTCCAGAGGGAGAAGAGAAGGAAAATGGAGCAGAAAGCTTGTTCAAAGAAATAGTAGTGGAGAACTTCCCAAACCTGGGGAAGAAGATAGAAGTCCACTTGAAAGAGGCTATCAGATCTCCTAACTATGTCAATGTAAAAAGACCTACTGCAAAGCATATAGTGGTAAAGCTGGCAAAAGTCAATGACAAAGAAAAAATATCAAGGGCAGCAAGGCAGAAGGAAATAATTTACAAGGGAACCCCTATCAAGCTTTCAGTGGATTTCTTAACAGAAATCTTATAGGCTAGGAAAGAGTGGAATGATATATTCAAAATCCTGAAAGACAAAAACTTTCAGCCAAGAATATTCTATCCAGCAAAAATCTCCCTCAGATATGACAGAGAAATAAAAACTTTCCCAGATAAACAAAAGATAAGGGAATTCATTGCCACAAGACCCTCCCTTCAAGGAATCCTGCAGAAGGCCCTCATACCTGAAAAGAAAAAATAAATAAAACAGGAAAGGGGCTAAAAAGCCCTGAGCAAGGAGATGAGCAGGTAGGCAATAATCAGAAAATGGCAGCTCTCTATCAGATCAGATTGGTAAACACTTAACTTTATATTAAGGATAAAGAAAAGGAAAACACCAAAATAAAAATAATTTCATCATTTTAACCACAAACTCACAACACAAGGTGAAATAAGATATGACAAAAATAACTTAGAAGGGGAAGAGGAAAGGGATGAAATCAGTATAGTCTAAGGAAATAAGAGGCTATCAGAAAATGGACTATCTCATCTACAAGATTTTTCGTATGAACCTAATGGTAACCACTAAACAAATAATTAGAATGGAGACATATCTGATAAACAAGGAGAAAATGAAGAAAACCAAAACAGAACACTACCTAATCAAATTGGTAGTCCAAAACACATGGGATGAGAAACAAAGGAAATGCAGAAGAACCAGAAAAGGTGCAATAATATGGCAGTAAAAGTCCTCATGTATCAATAATCACTCTAAATGTAAATGGATCAAATTCTTAAATCAAAAGACACAGAGTGGCAGATGGATTAAAGAACAAGACCCAACAATATGCTACCTCCAGGAAACATATCTCAGTCTAAAGACAAACATAGGCTCAGATTGAACAGATGGAAGACGATACTCCAAGCTAATGGCAAACAAAAGAAAGTAGATGTTACCATACTTAAATCAGACAAAGAAGACTTCAAGACAAAACAGATAAAGAGAGACAAAGAGGGACAGTATATAATGATAAAAAGGACTCTCCACCAAGAAGACATAACACTTATAAACATACATGCATCCATCACAGGAGCAAGAAAGTACATAAAGCAATTATTAACAAACATAAAGGGAGATATTACCAACAACACAATAATAGTAAGAGGCTTCAACACCCCACTTACAGCAATGGATAGATCATCCAGACAAAAAGTCAACAAGGAGATAATGGACTTAAACAAAAAACTAGACCAGATGAACTTAATAGATATATAGAGAGCACTCCATCCAGAAAGAGCAGAATATACACTCTTCTCAAGTGCACATGGAACATTCTCAAGAATAGACCCATATATTGGGAAACAAGGCAAACCTCAATAAATTTAAGAAGATTGAAATCATATCTACTGTCTTTTCTGACCATAATGCTATGAAACTAGAAATCAACAACAAGAAAAACGTGGGAAAGGAACAAAAATGTGGAGACTAAACAACATGCTGCTGAACAACCAATGGGTCATTGAAGAAATAAAGGGAGAAATCAAAAAATATTTGGAGACAAATGAGAACGAAAGCACACCATACCAACTCATATGGGATGCAGCAAAAGCGGTCCTAAAAGGGAAATTTATAGCAATAGAGACCCATGTTAACAAACAAGAAAAAGCTCAAAAAGAAATCTTGAACTACACCTAACAGAATTAGAAAAAGAAGAACAAACAAAGCCCAAACTCAGCAGAAGGAAGGAAATAATAAAAATTGGAGCAAAAATAAATGAAATTGAAACCAAAAGACTGTAGAAAGGATCAATGAAACAAGGAGCTTGTTCCTTAAGAAGATAAAATTAACAAACCCTTAGCCAGACTCACTAAGAAAAAAAGAGAGAAGACTCAAATAAATAAAATTAGAAATGAAAGGGGAGAAATTACAACAGATACTACAAAAA
This sequence comes from Equus caballus, assembly GCF_041296265.1. NCBI lineage: Eukaryota > Metazoa > Chordata > Mammalia > Perissodactyla > Equidae > Equus > Equus caballus. The sequence continues at coordinate 73,632,721 of NC_091701.1, read as the reverse complement.
TACAAAAGATTATAAGAGAATATTATGAGAAACTATATGCTAACAAACTGAGCAATCTAGTAGAAATGGATAAATTTGTAGAATCTTACAACCTCCAAAACTGAATCAAGAAGAAATAGAGAACCTGAATAGACCAATCACAAGTAAAAAGATTGAAACAGTAGCCAAAAACCTCCCCAAAAATAAAAATCCAGGACCAGATGGCTCTCTGGAGAATTCTACCAAACATTCAAAGATTTATTACCTATTCTTCTCAAACTATTTGAAAAAATTGAGGAAGATGGAAATATTCCTAGCAGATTCTACGAGGCCAACATCACCCTGATACCAAAACCAGACAAGGGCAGCACAAAGAAGGAAAATTAAAGGCCAATGTTGCTGATGAACCTAGATGCAAAAATCCTCAACAAAATATTGGCAAACCAAATACAGCAATACAGTAAAAAGATCATATGTCCTAATCAAGTGAGATTCATACCAGGGACACAGGGATGGTTCAACATCCACAAATCAATCAATGTGATACACCACATTAAAAAAATGAGGAACAAAAACCACATGATAATCTTCACAGATGCAGAGAAAGCATTTGACAAGATCCAACGTCCATTTATGTTAAAAAACTCAATAAAATGGGTATAGAAGGAAAGTACTTCACAGGGGGAAGTGGCGTGGAGGTGGACACAAGGGGTGAGGGGGCACACTTATATGTTGTCTGACAAATATTAATATACAACTGCAATTTCACAATGTTATAAACTATTATGACCACAATAAAAAATAATAGTAATTAATATCTTAAAAAGAAAAAAGAAACTCAACCAGTTACAAGAAAACTCAGAAAGTTCAATGAACTCAAGAATAAAATTAATGAGTGGAATTAATTCTTCACAAAAGAACTCTTTAAAAAAAAGCAAACAGAAATTCTGGAGATGAAGAATACAATGAATGAGATTTTAAAAACTATCTAGAAACCTTTAGAAAAAAGCTGACATTATGGAGCAAAGAACTAGTAATTTAGAGGGCATAAATATAGAATTGTTTCAGGTGGAAGAGGAGAGAGAACTAAGACTTTAAAAAAATGAAGAAATTCTCCAAGAAATATCCAACTCATTTAGGAAATGCAACATAAGGATTATAGGTATTGTAGAGGGAGAAGAGTGGGAGAAAGGAGCAGAGAGCTTGTTCAAAGAAATAATAGCCGAGAACTTCCCAAGCCCGGGGAAGAAACTGGACTTAAAAGTATCTGAAGCCAACACAACTCCTAATTACATCAATGCAAACAGACCTTCTCCAAGACACATAATAGTAAAACTGGCAAAAGTCAATGACAAAGAAAAAATATTAAGGGCAGCAAGGCAGAGGAAAACAACTTACAAAGGAACCTCTATCAGGCTTTCAGGAGATTTCTCAGCAGCAATCTACAGGCTAGAAGAGAGTGGAATGATATATTCAAAATATTGAAAGACAAAAACTTCCAGCCAAGAATATTCTATCCAGTGAAACTATCCTTCAGATGTGATGGAGAAATAAAAACCTTCCCAGAGAAACAATCTGAGGCAGTTCATCACCACTAGACCTCCTGTACAAGAAATTATCAAAGATGCTCTCATAACTGAAACAGAAAGGCAAAGGTTATGAAGCACTGAGTAAGATGATAAATAGACAGACAAAATCAGAAAATTGCAACTATCAAAACAAGTTAGCAAACAATTATAACATAAAAGATAAAGGGAAGAAAAGTATCAAAAATAACTATAAACACTTCATTTTAATCACAAACTCACAAAACAAAACAGAATAATTTGTGTCAAAAATAACTTAGATGAGGAAGAGTAATAGGACGGAACCTTCTTAGGCTAATGGCGATAAGAGGCTATCAGAAAAGGGACTATCTCATCTATGAGATCTTTTATACAAACCTCATGGTTACCACTAAACAAAAAATAAGAGCAGAGACACAGATCACAAATAAAGAGAAAACCATCACAGAAAACCACCAAACTTAAATGGCAGTCAGAAATACAAGGGAAAAGGAAAAATGGAAATATAGAATAACTGGAAAATGAGAGATAAAATGGCAGTATTAAGCCCTCATATATCAATAATCACTCTAAATGTAAATTGATTGAATTCTCCAATCAAAAGACACAGAGTGGCTGAATGAATTAAAAAACAAGACCCAACAATATGCTGCCTCCAGGAAACACATCTCAGCTCTAAAGACAAATGCAGACTCAGAGTGAAGGGATGGAAGATGATACTCCAAGCCAATGGCAAGCAAAAGAAAGCAGGTGTTCCCATACATATATCAGACAAAGCAGACTTCAAGATAAAACAGGCAATGAGAGACAAAGAGGGGCAGTACATAATGATAAAAGAGACATTCCACCAAGAGGACATAACACTTATAAATATATATACAACTAAAACACAAGCACCAAAATTTATAAAGCAACTATTAACAGACCTAAAGGGAGAAATTAGCAGCAACACAATAATAGTTGGAGACCTCAACATCCCACTTACATCAATGGATAGATCATCCAGACAGAAAGTCAACAAGGAAATAGTGGACTTAAACAAAAAACTAGATGAGATGAGCTTAATAGATATACATAGAACATTCCATCCAAAAACAGCAGAATACACATTCTTCTCAAGTTCACATGGAACATTCTCAAAGATAGATGATACATGGGGAAACAAGGCAAGCCTCAATAAATTTAAGAAGATTGAAATCATATCAAGCATCTTTTCTGATCACAGTGCTATGAAACTAGAAATCAACTACAAGAAAAAGGCTGAGAAAGTCACAAATACGTGAAGACTAAACAACATGCTATTGAACAACAATTGGATCAATGAAGAAGTGAAAGTAGAATTTAAAAAAAAAAAAAAAAAAAAACCCTGGAGACAGGTTCCAGCCCTGGTGGCCTTGTGGTTAAGTTCACACTCCACTTAGACAGCCCAGGTTCGGTTCCAAGGTGTGGACCTACACCACTCGTCTGTCAGTGGCCATGCTGTGGCAGTGGCTGATATACAAAAAGAGGATAATTGGCAACAGATCTTAGCTCAGGGAAAATCTTCCTCAGCAAAAAAAGCAAAACAAAACAAAACGAAAACCTGGAGGCAAATGAAAATACATCACACCAACTCTTATGAGATACAGCAAAAGCAATTCCAAGAGGGAAATTCATAGAAATACAGGCTCATCTCAACAAACAAGAAAAACCTCAAATAAATAATCTTAAACTACACCTAACAGAACTAGAAAAAGAAGAAAAAACAAAGCCCAAAGCCAGCAGAAGGAGAGAAACAATAAAAATTAGAACAGAAATAAATGAACTAGAGATCAAAACAAGAGTAGAAAGGATCAATGAAATTCAGAGCTTGTTCTTTGAGAAAGTAAACACAATTGAGAAACCCTTAGCTCAACTCACTAAGAAAAATAGAGAGAAGGCTCAAAGAAATAAAATTAGAAGTAAAAGAGGAGAAATTCCAATGGATACCACAGAAATACAAAAGATTATAAGAAAATGCTATGAAAAAAATGCCAGCCAATTTGATAACCTAGAAGAAATGGATAAATTCTAAGACTTATACAACCTTCCAAAACTGAATCAAGAAGAAATAGAGAATCTGAATAAACCAATAACAAGTAAAGATATTGAAATAGTAATCAAAAACCTCCCCAAAAAACAAAAATCCAGGACCAGATGGCTTCTCTGGAGAATTCTACCAAACATTCAAAGGAGATTTAATACCTATCCTTCTCAAACTATTCTAAAAAGTTGAAGAAGACAGAATACTTCTTAATTCATTATGAGGCCAACATCACCCTGATCCAAAAACCAGACAAGGACAACACAAAGAAGGAAAATACAGGACAGTATCACTGATGAACATAGATGCAAAAATCCTCAACAAAATATTAGCAAACCAAATACAGCAATACATTAACAGGATCATTCACCATGATTAGATGGGATTTATACCAGAGATGCAGGGATAGTTCAACATTCACAAATCAATCAGTGTGATACACCATATTAACAAAATGAGGAATAAAAATCACATAATCATCTCAAAAGAGGCAGAGAAAGCATTTGATAAGATCCAACATCCATTTATAAATTAGTATAGAAGGAAAGTACCTCAACATAATAAGGCCATATATGACAAACCCACAGCCAACCTCATACTCAATGGGAAAAACTGAAAGCCATCCCTCTGAGAACAGGAACAAGACAAGGGTGCCTACTCTTACTGCTCCTATTCAACATAGTACTGGAGGTTTTGGCCAGAGCAATTAGGCAAGAAAAAAAATAAATAAAAGTCATTCAAATTGGCAAGGAAAAGGTGAAAATGTTGATGTTTGTGGACAACATGATCCTATTTATAGAAAACCCCAAAGAATCCACAGAAAACTATCAGAAATAATCAACAACTACAGCAAAGTAGCAGAGTACAAAATCAACTTACAAAAATCAGTTGCATTTCTATGCACTAGTAATGCATTAGCAGAAAGAGATGTCAAAAATACAATCCCATTTACAATCACAACAAAAAGAATAAAATATATAGGAAGAAATTTAACCAAAGAGGTGAAAGTCCTATACACTGAAAACTATAAGACATTATTGAAAGAAGTCAAAGATGACATAAAGAAATAGAAAGATATTCTATGAACATGGATTGGAAGAATAAACATAGTTAAAATGTCCATACTACCTAAAGCAATCGACAGATTCAATGCAATGCCAATCAGAATCTCAATGACATTTTCACATAAATAGAACAAAGAATCCTTAAATTTTTATGGAACAACAAAAGATCCTGAATTAAAGCAATTCTGAGAAAAAAAGAACAAAGCTGGAGACATCACAATTCCAGACTTCAAGATATACTACAAAGCTAGAGTAATCAGAACAGCATGGTACCAGCACAAAAACAGACTCATAGGTCAGTGTAACAGAATTGAAAGCCCCAAAATAAAACCACACATCTATGGACAGCTCATCTTTGACAAAGGAGTCAAAAACATACAATGAAGAAAGGAAAGTCTCCTCAATAAATGATGTTGGGAAACTGGACATGTGAAAGAATGAAAGTAGACCACCATCTCACACCATACACAAACATTAACTCAAAATGGATTAAAGACTTGAAGCTGAGTCCTGAAACCATAAAACTCATAGAAGAAAATATAAGCAGTACTCTCTTTGACATCGGTCTTAGCGGCATCTTTTCAAATACCACATCTACTCAGGCATGGGAAGCAAAAGAAAAAATAAACAAATGGGACTACATCAGACTAAAGAGCTTCTGCAAGGCAAAGGAAATCATGAACAAAACTAAAAGACAGCCTACCAACTGGGAGAAAATATTTGCAAATCATATATCCAATAAGAGGTAATTTCCGAAATATATAAAGAACTCATACAACTCAACAACAAAAAAACAAACAACCCGATCCAAAAATAGGCTGAGGGGCCAGCCCTAGTGTCCTAGTTGTTAAGTTTGGCATGCTCTGCTTCAGCAGCCTGGGTTCAGTTTCTGGGCATGGACCTACACCACTCATCTTGTCAGTGGCCATGCAGTGGTGGTGACTCATAAAAAAAGAGGAAGAATGGTCCCAGATGTTAGCTCAAGGCGAATCATCCTCAGCAAAAGAAAAAAAAACCAGAGAATATGAACAGACTTTTTTCCAAAGAAGATATACAGATGGCCAACAGGCACATGAAAAGATGTTCATCATTACTAATTATTAGGGAAATGTAAATCAAAACAATGAGATATCACCTCATACCAGTCAGAATGGCTATAGGTACCAAGACAAAAAACAACAAATATTGGAGAGGATGTGGAGAAAAGGGAACGCTCATACACTGCTGGTGGGAATGCAGACTGGTGCAGCCACTATGGAAAACAGTATGGAGATTTCTCAAAAAATTAAAAATAGAAATACCATATGACCCAGCTATCTCACTATTGGGTATCTATCCAAAGAACTTGAAATCAACAATACAAAGAAACTTACACACCCCTATGTTCATTGCAGCATTATTCACAATTGCCAAGACATGGAAGCAACCCAAGTGCCCATCAACTGATGAACAGATAAAGAAGATGTGGTCTATATATACAAAGGAATACTACCGAGCCATAAAAAAAAAAATTATCACATTTGCAACAACATGTATGGACCTTGAGGGTATTATGTTAAGCAAAACTAGCCAGAGAGAGAAAGACAAACACTCTATGATTTCACTCATTGTGGAAGATAAACAAACACATTGATAAAGAGAACAGATTAGTGGTTACCAGAGGGGAAGGGGGTTGGGGGATGTCTGAAAGGGGTAAAGGGATGCATATAATGGTGATGGATAAAAATTAGACTGTTGGTGGTGAGCATTATGCAGTCTATACAGAAACTGATAAATAATAATTTACACCATTGTGTAAATTGCACAATGTTATAAACCATTATGACCTCAGTAAAATAACTGAAAAAAAAATGTACAGACATTAAAGGGGTATGGAGCAAATATATGTGATAACCAACAAAAGCTTACTGTCAAAAATACACTTTTAAAGGAAAAAAATAGGGCCTGGCCTGGTGCCTTACTGGTTAAGTTCACGTGCTCCACTTCAGCAGCCTGGGGTTCACAGCCCAGCATGGACCCTCACACCACTCATCAAGCCATGCTGTGGGGGCATCCCACATGCAAATAGAGGAAGATTGCCACAGTTGTTAGCTCAGCGACAATCTTCCTCAAGATTCTACAGAAAGAGAGAGAGAGAGAGATCTCTATAAAAAGGTTAATACCTTAAACAGTTTTATGGCCAACACGTATTTCTATAAGTAATAGAATTTCTTATTACTTTCTAACTGATTTCCTTTTATGTAAACTACTTCCTTTGACCATATATGAAGTAGAATCCAAGTATTTAGGAAATAATACAAAGTGGGGAAAAAAGTAATCTTTACAAAAATCTTCACCATAAAAAATTTTAAAATAGCCAAAATGTTACTTGTTAAGCATTGTAGTAATAAATACAAGGAAATCCCATATAATTGTTAAAATAGCAGGAATGTCTGCCAAAATGATATATGGTTTGTGTTGTTGAAATAAGTAAAATTTTATTTGTTGGACTTTTGGAAAGAAAAATGATTATGCGGTGGCTCATTTGTGAACTAAAGGAACTATAGTTTATTTGAGTAATGACGATGGAAATCCTTTAAGGACGTGATGCGCCGTATTCCCTCAGCTTCAACTGGACGGGTGCAGTACTCTGATCTCCCTCCATTCTCGCTCCCACTGAGACCATCTTCCTCAAAGCAGCCCTAGTGACCCTTCACAAATAGAAACGGATGCTGCTTGTCTACTTCAAATTCTTCCTTTATTTTTCCATAATTATTTGATTCTCCTTTGTTGCCTACAACATAAAGTCAAGATTCCCTTTGTACGGCATATAAGACCCCTTACAACTTAGCTCTGGCCTCCCTCACTTACTTACTCAGCTTAGTCTTCTTTCAAGTTTTATGTTCTGGTAATTCTCAACTGTTTCATGTTCCCTCAGGTACATGCCATACTGTTTCAGGAATCCGTGACATGGCTCATACTTTTCCCTTTTCCTGGCACATGCTCCCCACCTTTCTTTATCCATCTTATGCATATTCATCCTTCAAGACAGCTCATATATCATCCTCAAAGCTAAGTTGGAGTCCCCTTCTTGGGTTTCTTTAGCATCCTATGTATACTTCTATCTCTGCAGCTACCAAATCATATTGAAATCATCTGTTTATAAGTCTGTCTTCCCCAATAAACCATAAATTTCTTTAGGGCAGAGGCCATGTTTAGTCATCTTATGTACCCAGCCAGCATCTAGGTCAATGCCTGGAATATGGCTGGTGCTTAATAAATATAATGATGATTTAATAAATAATCTTCTAGGCACTGCAATAAGGACAAGTGAACTTCAAATATTCCATTTCTGTCATCCACTAGCTCACAGCCCATCATACAAAAGAGGACCTGAAAAACGACAGGGATGAAAGCACTGTGAATGGTCAAATGAGTCACACTGGGTCAGAAGCTACTGTCTTTTTAGCCAAACTTACCCAGAAATTTCTTACCGCCACCCATGCTCATCCTTGAAAATGAAGGACTATGGAATTTTCCTCTGTTAAAAACACTTCTGAGAAGTAAACTATTTAAAGACAAATACGCAAAAGGCAGAAACAAGAGGTCATAGTGATCTACAAACTATATAATCCATCCCCTCTTTGAGAGTTTTCATGTGCACTCTTCAATATAATTGAAAAATCTTTTCATGCTGTGTTCTCTAAAATCTGAAATGTGATCAGGGTTTATTTTGTAAATAATGGGAGTGGTGGCAGAATCACTTCCTTTCTATTACTGCTCTCAACCCTGTTTTATAATATAAGCACATTAGCAAATTTATTTTGTACTATTAGCCAGGCATGGTGTTAAGATATGAGATAAGATTATCTCATTCAACCTTCATAACAAGCCTATGAAGTAAGTCCTATTATTAACTCCATTTTATAGGGGAGGAAACTGAAACGTGAAGAGGTCAGTAACTTGCCCAAGATCACATCGCTAACAGGCATTAGAAGCAGGATTTGAACCCGGGCAGTCTGATTCCAGGGCTCATGGTTCTGATGAGTGCACCATACTACCTGACCTGTAAATGGTAAAATGCAATGAACACTCATTACAATTGGTCCATTAGAAATTGTTCTTGACTGCAGGTAAATGGCAATTTATAAGACTGGGTGAACCAAATGGTCAGTTTTTTGGCTTTTTTCTCCAAAATTAAAGATACTTCAGGACCTGTAGAAGTGTTATTGGTTTTTATCATAAGTCTTCTAATAGTAGAATATTTTAAACTGTAAGGATGTTGGGAAAACTAATCATCCACAGAAACTATCTCTCCTTTGCAATTAAAGTCTTTTTCTTAAAATACTTTAATATAAATTTTTTATATTTGGCAGTTTTAATTAGTATATAATTTTTCCAACCAAAAAAAATCTTCATGTGGAAAGAAATGCTCAAAAGCGCTGCCTAAAAACTAAAGTGTTTGCTTTTTTAAAAAACTTTACTTTTCGCCTTTTAGATTCCAGAAACAGTTTCCTCATAAAGCTGACTTCCTTTCTGGAAATGATTTTTGTTTCCAACCATGTTGAGAATCCATCTTTTTCATTCCTTCTCTCCCTCCCTCCCTCCCTCCCTCCCTCTCTCTCTCTCTCTCTCTCTCTCTCTGCTTTCTTGGTAGTAGCGGGGAGGAAGGAGGGGGTGGGCACAGAAAGAAGGAAAAGAGAAAACAGAGAAAGAATTGCATGCCCCCGTGTCTGAATATATCCTCTCCCTGTAGATAATTCCATCTAAGTTGCACTTTTGCCTTTTTATTTCCGTTTTTGGACACCTCTTTTATCACCCAGCCAACTGGGATAGACAAAGCCCTGCGAGTGCCCTGAGCGACAGAACTCTGGTAGGGGGCTGGCTGCAAATTGACGTGGCATGGAAATTCTCCGCTAAGTTGTAGCAGCTTGCATGTTTCTCCTAAGATCGAGCCCAGCCTCCCGGAGCTGTAGCTTAATCATCATGGGTTCGACGACGTTACAGAAAAATGGATAGAAAAAGTCTCCAGTTCCTTTCTTCGGACTCAGATGTTTTCTTTTTGAGTACCTATGGTTTAGCTGAAAAAATCAAAGCAGTTAAGTCTGTAACTTTCTTTTTGCAGCTTAAACAACAGAATTTGCTGCCCTCCCTCCCCTGTCCTGCAATTTAATTCCTTGCAGATTTTGCCATGGGGTGCGGACTTAGGAAGCTGGAAGACCCTGATGATAGCAGCCCTGGAAAAATATTTTCTACCCTGAAGAGACCGCAAGTGGAAACAAAGACAGAATTTGCTTACGAATATGTATTGCTGGATTTTACTTTACAAGGTACTTTTTGCCTCTATTTTATTTGTTAAATGAAATGTTTCAAATATAAGGGACCACTAGTTTTTTTTAAGTGTTGGTTTGTGAGTTTTTAAACTGTACTTGAGAATCAGATTGCATAATCAATCGAACAATAATGCTTTGTTTCTTAATTATATTTTCAAAGATTTTTGTTTTGTTTCGTTTGCTTTGTTTTTCTGTAATATGGCTCAAATGTACTTTATGAAATTAGAAAAACTGTTTGGAAATATTTACTTCACTTTTAAATCAAATGCTTATTTGTAGAAAGATCTATGAAAAATGTTTGATTTCCAGGCCAAAAAGCTATAGCCTTATTGACAGTTTGTGTTTTGAAAAAGATATGAAAGACACGAGAAGGTAGCGTGTTGGAAATATTACTTGCATCATGTGGAAGCGTGTTTGCTAAGATAATTCTGAGGTTCCCAACCATGTTAAATTCTGTGATTGTGCTAGTCATCTGATATTTTTTGACCAAACTAAACTTCAAGTTTGGAAATACAGTAAAAAATAAGAAAAAAGACAGTCTTCTGTAAGACACTTCCTTTGCTTGGTGCCCTGTCCCTAACAGAGAAACTCTCTGTTCCAGAAAGTTGGAAACACAAATAAACAAGCCCAGATGGCAGCCCTGTGGAAGGAGCAGAGGCAGCTCGAACTCATAAACACTTTGCCTCACTTCTTTTGGGAACTTTAGCGTACTGTACAACTGCATGGATAAAACTGAGTTTTGAAAAGCAGAACTATATCTTCAGTTATGGAGTACTAAAAAGGAAATTAACAGTGTCTTGCTTGCTATTAGAATTTCCATATATCAACATTTCAAGTTCTTATTACAAAGTTATATTTTTCATTCTAATAAGCCGCACATTTTATCAGTTAATAGAAAGTTTATACTAAGTAAATTATCATGTTGGATATTATCTTAGTTTCTTTTCAACTTAAACACAAATTCTCCATTTTTTGGTTTGCTCCGTGAACAGTGCATCTTTGTGCAAGAAGCAAGAGCAGCCCATTTTTCTTTGTCAAAAATTGAGCTAGCCAGTAAGCAAACACCCTTTGAGGGACATACTCAAAATCTATACTTTTCACATATTCACATTTCCATTTCTATCTAAGGCTAAGGCTACCAACGGAAAAAGTGTCAATATTCTAAATTTTCTTTTTAATTATGAAAGTTAAGATTATGATAATGGTGATAATCAGAGAAGTAACCAATCATGTGAATTTTTTTTCTATGCTTTTTCAAAAACCACCATTTGAGAAAATATTTGTGATTGCTGTTTTCTCCATTGATTGTCCTTGTCAGTTATTTGTTAGAACTAGTTTCTGTAAATCCATAGGACACAAAAACACATTCTCCTTAACCTAAAACCTTGTCTATTCATAAACTTTAGACCAGAGCCATTTTGATCTGCACTTTAAGATTTGCTGCACGATCCTCACTGGGGTCATAGGCCTTAAAGTAACTCAACAATTTTTTCCAATTTACTTATTTCCAGTAACGTTAAAAATCTCAAACAAATTTGTATAAACACAGTCATCCTTGGATCAGAAAGATCTACAGCTTTCTTCAGAAGTCACTTGGTTTGTTACCACCAGAAGCCCTTCTCTGTGTGAGAGGAGAGTCGCTTCCACCTTCCTCTCTAGGTGTTGGGGGGAGGTCGCAGAGGGCTACAGTGTGAAGTGTGAGCATGGGCGTCGTGGGCAGATGCTAGCACAGACAGCAGACGTGGATTTTAAAGCTGCACCTGGTGCCTCTCTGGCCCAGATGCCCAGTCTCCTGGTGCCCCTCTTCTCTCCAGTTCTTCCACATGGGTTTTGTTTTGATTTTGTCTTTGCCTTTGTCTGAGAAGCCCAGACTCAGCATCAGCCCAGCTCACAAACCACCTTCCTGTCTTCTGTTGTCTCTGACCTCCACCTGCCACTCCAGCCCATAGAGGAGTGAGTCACAGGGGTCTAAACCACACCAACCCCATTTAGCACTGCAATTGTCCTGGGATTGCTCTAAGGAGGACTGAGTAGTGGCACCTCCTGCCTCTCAGAGGCCACCATGCAAGAAGCAACACTTAGGAAGCAAAATGGCCTGGTGACAGCTGTGCGTGCTCATGATAAGCCTGTCTCTTACCTTGTTTTTCCAAACAGAGGGCATGAGACAGAGTAAAGTCCCAGTGGGGCAAGAGGAAGAGACGCTTTGAAATTTCCAGTATCCTGTGTTATGGTGGCTATAATTATCTTGAACAACTTATTTATTTCCCATTCAGTTCCATTCTCTCTCTCTCTCTGCCTTCTCCACACTTTCTTTTTTGAGGAAAGTGGCACTTTGAGCCATTATTTACATCTCTAAGAGAGAAATAATAGCATAGGCATTAAGCACATAAGGCTCTGGAGTCAAAGTTCGTGGGTTCTGAATCTAGGAGCTTTCGCTCACTAACTGTGCCAAGTTTGTAAACTTTGCTATATCTCAGTTTCCTCATCTGTAAAATGGGGGTTCTAATGGTGCTTACATAATAGAATTGTTTTAAGGATTAAAGGGGGCAATACAAGATAATCTACTTGAAAAGGTGCCTGGCACTTAATAAGCACTTAGTAAAAATTAGCTATTATTATCCCTCCTGGCTTCATGCCTGGGCTCCCAACTGCACTAGTGAGATTTCAGCACAATTTTTGTGATGTTTTCTGGATTCTTGTATAGTAGTCTATATATGTGTATTTATGAGCAAGTATGTGAATGTATACATTAGTGTGTTACAGACTTTCTTAACAAAAAATTAACTGCAAATGATCCAAAATTGTTCGTTTACCTCCTTATATTGTCCCAGAAGACAATCTGAATAACAATAGCCTGAAGGATTTTTAGAGCATGTATAGCTTTATGATTAAAAAGAGTTTCTACAATACTAAAACCCCAACACTAGGACAGATGGCAGCTTCCTTATTTGAATTTCTAGTAGAATTATGTAAAATGAATTGAGTAAAATTTTGCTGGCCTCTGGCTTGCTTCCTTATTAGTAGAACAAGAAACTCTCATTGTCTTTTATCATCACAGTTAGCAGCAATAAATACATATGATGTATGTATTCTGTAGAAGATGCTGAAATTACTGGAAATATAAAGAAGAATAAGACATAGTTTCTGCCCTGAAGTAGTTTACATTCTAATTGGTCAAACTGAACAAGATTCTGAACCCCTGAAGGTCAAGAAATATATCTCATCCACTTTTGTGTTCCCTGTGTCTGGCACAGTGTTTGACATGTGACCGATGGCCAATAAGCTGTGTTGAATTAATGAATGAAAAATTGCAATACAAGATACAACAGGTGTCAGGAAAAGGAAAAATCAATTTTGAATAGGATCAGTTGGAACTTGAATTAGGACTTTGACCCTGAAAAAGAAGTAGGGCTTAGATAGTCAGAAGATTAAGAGGTTGAGGCACATTCAAGGGTTTTGTAGGAGAGACGCAGAAAATAAGATTGGAAATAAATGGAGTACGGAATGCTCTGACTTGGCTAAGGAGTGATTCCTTGATTCTATAGGGAATAAATAGCTGTAAAGGCTTTTGAACACGTATCTGATAGGTATAGGGAAGTGTTTTTACAAGATTAATGTATGATTGAGTGGGGGGAGATGAAAGTGAGGAGAAAGGTTAGAAGACTGCTTGTAGTGGTCGAGGCTGATGACGAGCAGGACCTGCATGTGGGGGCAGCAATAAGTATGGAAGCAAGGGGTGAATATAACAGATGTTAGGAAGGAGGAACTTACTTAGCCTGTGGCTGGCTGGAAGTGAGGGGACAGAAAGAATGAAGAATCCAGGGTGACTTCCCTGTTCTGAGCCTGAGTAACTGTGGAAATAGTGGTGCCCCGTCCAGCAGGAGGGGCGCCCAGAGAGAGTCAGTGTGTAGTGAGAGCAATTCCATTACAGGTGTGCTGCGTCCGAGGTGGCAGTGGAACATCCTGGTAGGGACAGTTACAGATGCCTGGCTGCAGAGGGTGATTTCTAGGAGGAAATGAATTGATACAGTCTTACAGAGAGGGAATATGGGCAGAGCGTAAGTGTCTTGGGCTGAGGCATCAGGCATATTTGGCCGTATTGAGGACAACACAACAAAAATGACAAGAGAATGAAGACAATCAGGTCTGTGTAGCACCAGAGAACACCAGGAAAGGGAGAATTCCAAAAAGCAAGAAGTGGTCAATAATTTAAAATACTAGAGAACTTTCAAGAAGAATGAAGATGCAACACTGAAGAGAATGCATTAAAAATCAACAAGAGATGAATGAAGGATAAGAAATGAAGGGAGGGAGGGAGGGAGAAAGGAAGGAAGGAATCAAGAAAAGAAGGAGGGAAAGGTGAGTCCAGCTGAATTTTCTATGTCTGTCTGAATCTAAGAAGTTCTTGGGCATTTTCTCAAGCAGTCAAAAAGTTTTGAAGTATAAAGTGCTACATAAAAAGAAATTAATAATTAAAATGACTAAATTTAGTCAAGCATCAACATAATCTCTGTCATGGTGCCTAGCCCAAATTCCTAACCAGGTGAAAAAACTACATAAGGAGTTCTGTTATGTTTGAAATGGTGAGATATTTTGGTTTAGAAAAATGATAAAACCTGACAAATTCAGACTATTGTGGGAGAGAAGGATCCCATTCTGTCCTGAGGGAGGAGGGAACCTCTGATAATAGATTACAGTTGACTCAAATAAATACTGATGTTGGGAGAAAATACATACTCATTTCTATCGGCAATCTGCATTATGTTGGATTTTTTCCTGCATATACTTCTTATATCTGGGTAGACATTTATTCGTTCTTTGAGCTAACACTTACTGAGCACCTACTGAGCTAAGAGCTAGGTTACAAAGATAAATAGAGCCTAGACTCTGCCCTCTATGAACTTGCATCCTACTGAGAGACACTGGTAAACAAGCAGCCAGTTACACTGCGTACACCATACACTGTGACTCAGGCTGTGCTGGAAGCCTGAGGGTTATTGGAGCAGAAGGAAGAGCACGTCCACCTGATTAGTGAGATGATCCAGAAAGACTCCTTAAAAGAAGTGCCACCTCATCTGAGATCTAAAGAATGAGTGGACTTAGACAAAGGTTTGTATCCAGAATATATAAAATACAACTGAAAATCAATAAGGAAAATCGGTAGGAAAATCAACGCAAATCAGTAAGGAAAAGAAAACCCAACGGAAAAATAGAGAAGAAACTTGGACAGCTAGCCCACCACACAGGAAATCCAAATAGTCAGTAGACATCTGAAATTATGCTCAACCTCGTTAGTAATCAGCAACATGCATGTTAAATCCACAGTGAGGTACCACCACAAATCATCCAAAATGGCTAACGTTTAAAAAGACTATTAATACCTGGTGTTGGTAAATTGGTACAACCATTTTGAAAAAAAATACTTTGGCATTATCTACTTAACTGAAGATATTCCCAACAGAAACATGTGCCCATGTGCACCATGAGGCACATACACGAATGTTCATAGAAGTATTATCTGTAATAACCCAAAAGTGTGCACAACTCAGAAATCTCAGAACAAGAGCCTGGAAGAATAACTTGCGGTATACTCTCACAATGGAGCACTATACTGCAGAAGTCAGCAACTTTTACTGTCAAGGGCCAGAGAGCAAATATTTTAGGCTCTGTGAGCCATGTGGTCTCTGTCACAACTACTCAGCTCTGCCTTGTGGGGCCAACAAACCCTACGTAACAGTACAGGCTGTGGGCAGTACTCTGCCAACTTCTACTATACTGCAATGAAAACAAGCCAACTGCAACCACACAGCGACACAAGGTGACTCACGAGCATAATGCTGAGTGAAAGAAGACAGACAGAAAAGTACGTACTGTGTGATTCCAGTTACATAAAGCGCAAAAAATTGGCAACCTGAACTATAGTGTTTAAGGATACATTCTTGGATAGTCAACTAAAAAGAAGAGCGAGGAAGGGGTGACCATGACAGTCAGGGAGAGGGGATTGTGATGGAAAGGGCGAAATGGGAGCCTTCTGGAGTGCCCCCGCATTCCAATTTTTGATTGGATGGTGGTTTTAAGTATGTTTTGTGTATTTTTTTTTTGGTATGTTACATTTCTACCCCCACCCACAATTTTTAAAAAGGTTAAAAAAAGACTGAGTAGGAAGACAATGCTGAAAGACAATATGTACAGACTCAGAAGTGAGAGAACTTTTATGATCTCTCTGGGAACCATGAATAAAGCAGCAATGGGTGGAGCATAGCACGTGAAGGAGGCAGCAATAAGGCAAAGGCCGCCAGAGTTTGAAATGGTCGTGATTTGGTCTTCCGTCTACCTGCCTTTAGCAATGAACTCTATAGTTCAATAGAGTTTTAGTGTATTTAAAAAGTGCAGTTATATTACTTCAGTTAAATATATTCATGAGTGACTACAAAGATGGCAGCTTTCATTGAAAACATAGAACATTATATAATTTGGATGTTGTTTATGTAGTAGTTTATATTTCTAAGTAATTTAAAACATTTTGACAAATAGAGCAAACTAGATACTCCTTTTAATATCCATACATTAAGTTGCTTAACAATTTATTATAGTCCAAAAGCTTTAGCCCAGTTCATGTCTGAGTTTTCACAAATTCTGAATTAACATCACCCAAATCAATGAAGTTGTATTTGCCTGTAGGCACCAGAGTATACTGGCTCTGGAGTCATTCTGTCTGGTTCGGTCACAACCTTGTCCTTTGCTTACTAGCAGTTCGGGCAAGTTACCAAATCTGTCTCTTCCTGAGTTTCTTTATCTGAGAATAATCCACTTTATGGAGTTTTTGTAAGGATTAAGAAAGATTAGGCATGTAAGCACTTTGCATAGAGCCTGGAACAAAATATGCACTTGGTATATGTTACTTATTAGTTTTTACTATAATTGCTAGATATAATATGGAGATTGACAGTCTGTTCCCTTTTGAAAATATGGTAAAATTACTTAACGGGGTCTGCACATTGTATTTTTACCTAAGGAAACAATGTTTCATAAATATTTCAAAAATGCATATCAATCTTGGACTATTTCATAGAGTTACATCATCAGAGCAAAGTTTTTTGCACTGAACAAGTTCTTAGCTTTATACTGGAATATAACTTTTTCTATTTTTAAAATTTGATCTTTGTCTATGAAACTTTTAAGCAAAGGAGCATAAAAAGGTCTATTGATAGTTTATTTTAGAAACTATGAGGGTAAATGATAGAATCTTGCTGAACATTCAGGATGTTTCGATTTTAATCATAAAAATCAACTTTGCGTTTGTATAGTTTTCAAAGCAATTACAAAATGCTTGCTTTCCTCAGTTCTTCACAATAGCCCTGTAAGGTATAGTGAAACTTACAAATTGTGTAGCATCAATTTAACAGTAACCAACCACACCCACTAATGTTGCACACAGCACCATTTGTTCCTTCTCTCAAAGAACTGATGGTAGTTGGCGAGCTGAGAAGAGCAAGATGGCTTGCAGCTGCTGCTAGCCGCCTGTGCTGTTCACATTCTAGCCAAAACAACCACCACCTCCCCCTTAATTTCCTGTGTTTAAAAAACAGTAGAGACTCTGATATCACTGCCCCAGAGTAAGGACCTCAAATCAAAGGCGTGGCCTCTATCACTGAGCCTATCATGGAGATGTAATTGTTCACTCTGGTAAGCACCGATGAAAATTCCTCACTCTGTGGGTGCAGCTCTTCCCTTCCTCACATCTCTAAACTATGTCAGGCTTCCAGTCTCTTTTGAGCACAGTTTAAAATATTATTAAGAATTGAGGGGCCTGTCCAGTGGCGCAGCAGTTAAGTTCCCACGTTCAACTTTGGCGGCCCGGGTTCACTGGTTCAGATCCCGCGTGTGGACATGGCACTGCTTGGCAAGCCATGCTGTGGCAGGTGTCCCACATATAAAGTAGAGAAAGATGGGCACAGATGTTAGCTCAGGGCCAGTCTTCCTCAGCAAAAAGAGAAGAATTGGCAGCAGATGTTAGCTCAGGGCCAATCTTCCTCAAAAAAAAAAAAGAAGAAGAAGAATTGAGGGGGGCCGGCCCATGGTGGAGTGATTAAGTTCTCACACTCTGCTTCGGTGGCCCAGGGTTTCGCCAGTTCAGATCCTGGGTGCAGACATGGCACCACTCATCAGGCCATGCTGAGGCGCCATCCCACATGCCACAACTAGAAGGACCCACAACTAAAAAAATACAACTATGTACCCCAGGGCTTTGGGGAGAAAAAGGAAAAAAAAAAAGGAATTGAGGTAATTATATGAAGGGAAGTGCTCAACAGTATTCCCAGACTTATTTTTCCTCTTCTTCCTCCTGGGTTTACCATTCTTGAATGACGCTGGGGTATTTAAAGCAAGTCCCAATGTAGAAAGCAAGACAATTTGTTAACAGAGTGAACCCCAGCCCTCCTACCACCATCATCCTCCTGTCCCTACTTGAGGAAGAATTGGACCACTCTCTCTGTGTCCTACGATGCTGGACACAGTCCAAGATGGTCTAGGTGGCCTGGCCTGGACCCGGGCAAGCTCTGGTCTACAGAATCGCTGGGATGACCCAGAGCAGAAGTTGCAAACCAGTGAGACTTGGGCCATATTCAGCCTTCAGACAGGTCTCACTTGGTGTGTACAGTGGTAAAATATTTGGGTTAACCATCACTTTTAAAAATTGGGAGATGTTACATAAGAATCTGGATTTGGGAGTTTTCTTTCAGGTTAGAAGCTCCCGAAGCACCGGGCAGCACTGGGCCGGGGCCATTATGCTCTTTGGATGAGATTTTTAGTATTCTCCAGGGCCCACAGCCTCCTCCAGCACAGCAAAGCTCCCTGGTAGCTTTGGGCATTTGAGTCAGGGACTCAGTGTAGCAGATCAGTGTGAGTTAGGGACTCCTGATCTGGAATGTGAGCTCAGGAGACCTAATCTACAGTGTGAGTTAGAGACCTGAGATCTAGGGCATGAGATAGGGGCCTCTGACCTAGAGTGTGAGTTAGGGACCTCTGGTCTAGAGCATGAGTTAGGGTCCTCTGACCTAGAGTGTGAGTTAGGGACCTGAGATCTAGGGCATGAGTTAGGGGCCTCTGACCTAGAGTGCTACAGGTTGGGAGCCAGGCCATGATTTTGGAATAAATCCATATCTCTACAATCATCTTCTTTCTGGAGATTTTTTAAACCAACAGTGACTTATCTCTGAGACTCTGAAACTGTCTTTTCCAAACTGGACCACCAACAGACGGGCACATCCCTGATGTCTGAGTGTTTCCTTTGTGCCAGGCACTGGGCTGGTGTTTTACAGTTCCTGTAAGAGCAACTCTGTGAAGTTAGTACTATCATTACCCCTGTCTCAGGCAAAGTAACTTGTTTCAGATCTAGGAAATGGCATAACCATGATTTGAACCCAGGCCATTTGCTTCCAGGGCCTAATGCTCTAAGTGAGAATAGTCTATTGCCTTTCTTTCCACAAGGAGGACCTTATTTTATTTAACAAGTGGCCAACAATTGTGTAGCACAGACTACGGGCCAGAGACTTTCTAGAAACCAGTATTAACTTATTTAGTCCTCCTAACAGCCTTAGTGGATGGATTCTATTATTCTTCTCACTTTGCAGTTGGTGAAACTGAGGTACGTGGTGCACAGCACCCTGCCAGGCTGGCAAGTGGCAGAGCAGGGATCTGGATGCGGGCAGTATGGTCCAGAGTCTCCTTTCCACCCTGCTGCTCCATGAGCACCCTGGAGCTCTGAATGGAATAGGTTGATGTTACATCTAATTTTTCATTCTGCTTGTCCTTTAATAAGTATTTTTTAAGCACTTACCATAATTGTCAAATCAATCTGAGTGCTATTTGTCAAAAGACACAGACCTCCTGATAGAAGAAGATGCACACTTGAGATGGTTGAATAATTAATCTAGAGCACTGGGCCCAAAATGAACGTGATCTTTACATAAACTTAGGCTTGTTAGTGTGGATGTTCAGTATTTTTTTTTCTCCCTTTGTAACTTTTCTGGATGTCTCAGTTTGTCATTCCTCCCGGAACTCCCATGTGTGTGTGAGTATGTGTGTTTCATGCATAAACATTTCTTTTGCACTGAGACTGGAGACAGTAACCTTACTTTATTGAGAGTAAAAGGATGTGGATTAGACCAGAAAAGCTGGATTTATTCCGTTGACCAAAGTTTCTCTAACATCACCACAGAATGAGGTGTTCCTTAGAAATATATTCTCTGCCTGAACAGGAACATCTAAGCCCCAACGTCACTCTCCTATAGCTGTCCTCTTGGTGATTGCTTTTAACATGTTGCATAACTTTGCCTTTGAAAACCGTGTTCTGAAACAGTAGATGGACAGGATGATTTCATTATCATTATCGATTTTGGCTGATGAAGTGTGGAAAGCCCTTTAAGTGACCCCAGACTGTAAAGGTTTTATAGTTCTTTTGTCTAGTTTTATAATTCATTTTATTTCTTCTAAAGTCACCCGTCCCTTTTGCTCCTATCATTGTACCCTTGCTACTTCTACCCCAGTGGGTCTCCAAGCCTCCACCAAATGTCTTTGCATTGGACAGGAGGTGCTTTTAAGTTGTACACACAGAATTAAATGACATTGATCTCGCAGACTGAAAGTTGTGCCCTTTTCAGTTCTTTATATCTTCAACATCTCTCGAATGGCTGATTTTCCTTTTCAACAAAGAGAGAGCAGAGCGTGACTCAGAGTCTTTGGCAGATAACGATACCTAGCTAGAATCTAATTAGTGTTTTCTTTTCATTGTATGACAACTTTATACTTGTGGTGATTCTGTTTTTATGGTTATATGAGAGATATAAATTCTTTCTGAAATGAATTTAAGTTTAAAATGAAAATTAAAAGAAAAAATTCAAGGGGCCAGCCTAGTGGCGTAGTGATTAAGTTTGCATGCTCTGCTTTGGTAGCCAAGGGTTCATGGGTCCAGATCCTGGGTGCGGACCTACACACCAATCATCAAGCCATGCTGTGGCAGCGTCCCACATACAAAATAGAGGAAGACTGGCACAGATGTTAGCTCAGGGACAATCCTCAAGCGAAAAGAGGAAGATTGGCAACAGATGTTAGCTCAGGGCTAATCTTCCTCAGCAAAAAAAAAAAGTAAGGACATGAAAGTGCAACTGGTACTCAGTTATGACAAAAATTGTGAAAGTATGCTTGAAGACTTAAGTCCAACCCACACTTGGTAGAAAGGGGAGCTGAGGGTGGCTTCATGCCTCTCTTACAGAAAAAGTGGATGGGCTTTTTAAGAACTCTTTTTATAAGTTGCGTGGTTATTTGAGTACTAGATTTTTGAGGTTGCTGGTAGTCTGCTTTCCAGTTAAGTGGGACAAAAATCTCTCTCACCTCTAATTTTTTGCTGTATATCTTTATATTATATTTAAAGAACTGAGCACGCCACAGTCCTATTCTGCCCTGCCTCCTAAAGTTTGGGTGAATACTCCTCTGTGTACCTACCTCCTCAATTGCCAGCCTCTTCTGTGTGACAGCCCTTAAAATACATTCAGATGGCATCCTGTTCCTCACTTATTATTTGGCACATGGTTGAAGGACACCTGTCAGGGTCTTCAGACACCTCACTGTCCTGAACACACTTTCATATAAACATATGCCAGCTCATCTCTAATTTGGCTCTTAAATTGAACAAAATTCACTTATTCATTTAACTGACATTGAGCATCAATGCCATAGGCACTGTTTTAGGTACAACAATACAGCGGTGAGCAAGACATGAATATCCCAGGCTCCATGGAAGTCTTATTCTGGTGAGGGAGGCAGACATTACATAAGATAATTAGGTGAACATACTAGTGTATTCTGATTATTATCTAGGTAGTGATGAATGTGAAAGAGAAGAAACTAAGCAGGGAATATACCATGATGATCTGCTCAGCATGGAATTCAGTGAGCCCCCTTCCTATGGGGGCAGTTTCCATTCAGATGGCCCATGGTCAGGTTAGATTAACTGCTTACATCATTTGTCTGTGGTCAGCCAGAGCCTCCAGGGTTCCCACTCCCCCCGCCACATGAACATACATTCAATCAGATTTCTCTCATTCTCCGTTTTGAACTTAAGGAAAGAACTAAGAGTTTACCCCTGTCAGATTTTTTTTTAACTTTGGGACATTTATACCACAAGACCAAGAGTTCTTCAAATCCTCATTCTCTTAGCCAATGTATTTGCAACCACTTTTTTCCTACATAATTAACTAATTTTCCCTGACTCCAAAACACTATTGTTTGTGATTGTGAAGCACACCACTACTTTATGTACCACTTGGAAAGAAAAAAGGCATCAATTAAACTCTGACTCACTAATTTCTTATCTTTTAGTAATTCTATTTTGTACAAATAGTGAAAGTTCTTTCAGACATTTTGAAACATAAATTTTGCCTTCTATCTCTCTCTTACATACATAAAGAAGGAAAATTAAGTGAAATAAAGATATTCCTAAAACATCTTCACACTCCGGATCCAATTCTTATGAATCACTTTCAGACTCAGAGCCCTCGTGTCCCCATTTTTCCACATGAGTTTCTCCTCTTGACTCTCAAAAATATTGGCAATGCCACATTTCTTGAAAGAGTGCCCGACTTTTCTTCCAAGGACCTGACACCCATTGTGCAAGTTTGAGAATGGGGCTTTCTTGAATTGCCAGAGGTTACCAATGGAAAGTTTTCAGACAACAACGAGGACATATTTTTTCTTCAAGTGATCCTTGAACGGTCTGTGGACTAAAACCTCAAGCCCTCAGAATTGTTTAGTCAGGCCAGATGGAAAAGCAACCAGCTTACGCAGGTAGTGATACTCTCTGTAATTATCACCTGGCCTACAATAATGATCAAAATGCCAGGACAGACTTCCAACCTAGGCACATCCCTTATTCTTTTCTTTTTTAAGATTTTATTTTTTTAACTTTTCCTTCTTCTCCCCAAAGCCCCCCAGTACGTGGATGTATATTTTAGTTATGGGTCCTTCTAGTTGTGTCATGTGGGATGCCACCTCAGCATGGCTTGATGAGTGGTACTAGGTCTGCACCCAGGATCCGAACCAGCAAAACACTAGGCTGCTGCAGTGGAGCATGCAAACTTAACCACTGGGCCATGGGGCCAGCCTTATTCTTGTATTGAATTTTGTAATTTACAAAGACACACTTTCACAAAAATGAAATGCTCATCTCTACTCGTGTATTTGTCTTCAGCTGCCATTGATGTACTTTTGTATTTCACATTTGTCAAGTAAATAGTATTTTTTCAATAAGCTTTAAAATTCTTTACACCTTCACAAATTTTTAAGTTTTCTTTTTGCAGAGTACTTTACTAAGATAATCATGTAAAACAACTAGGAAAGTATCAAAGTTCTGTATTTTTCGGCATCATTTTTGAAGAAGAAGGCATAGCATGCCTCTTAAACCAATAAAACAGATGCCATTGTACGTTAAAAATGTCTTTGATATAAACATAAGACCTAAAACTATAAAACTCCCAGAAGAAAACATAGGGGGAAAGCTTCATGACATTGGATTTGGCAATGATTTTTGGATATGACGCCAAAAGCATAGGCAACCAAAGCAAAAATAGGTAACTGGGACTAGATCAAACTTAAAACTTCTGTACATCAAAGGACACAATCTACAGAGTGGAAAGTCAACCTACAGAATGGGAGAAAATAAATATCCATAATATATAAAGAACTCCTACAACTCAACAACAACAAAAAAAAGCCAATTAAAACATGGGCAAAAGCCTTGAATAAACATTTCTCCAAAAATTATATACTAATGGCCAACAAGCATATGAGAATATGCTCAACATCATTAATCATTTGGGAAACGCAAATTAAAACCATAGTGAAACATCATCTCATGCCCATTAGAATGGCTATTATGAAAAAAAAAAGAAAAGAAGTGTTGGCAAGGATGTAGAGAAATTGAAACAACACTTGTGTGTTGTTGATGGAAATGTAGCTGCTATGGAAAGCAATATGGTCATTCCTCAAATAATTAAAAATAGGATTACCATATAATCTAGCAATCACACTTGTTAGTATATATCTAAAAGAATTGAAAGCAGGATCTCAAAGAGCTATTTGTATATCCATATTCATAGCAGCACTGTTCACAATAGCCAAGAAGTGGAATCAACTCAAACGTCCATTGATGGATTAATGGATAAACAAAATGTGGTATATACATACAACAGAATCTTACTCAGCCTTAAAAAGAAGGAAATCCTGTCACATTCTACAACGTGGATGAGCTGTGAGGATATTATACTAAGTGAAATAAGCCAATCACAAAAAGGCAAATACTATATGATTCTACTTATATAAAGTATCTATGGGGCAACAAAAGACCCTGAATTGCTAAAGCAGTCCTGAGAAAAAAGAACAAAGATGGAGGCATCACAATCCCTGACTTCAAGATATACTACAAAGCTAGAGTAATCAGAACAGTGTGGTACTGGCACAAAGACAGACTCACAGGTCAGTGGAACAGAATTGAAAGCCCTGAAATAAAACCACACATTTGGACAGCTAATCTTCGACAAAGGAGCTGAGGTCATACAATGGAGAAAAGCAAGTCTCTTCAACAAATGGTGCTGGGAAAACTGGACAGCAACAAGTAAAAAAATGAAAATAGACTATTCTTTTATGCCATTCACAAAAATAAGTTCAAAATGGATCAAAGACTTAAAGGTAAGACCTGAAACCAGAATAATTCTGGAAGAAAATATAGGCAGTACACTCTTTGACATCAGTCTTAAAAGGATCTTTTTGGACACCATGTCTTCTCAGACAAGGGAAACAATAGAAAGAACAAACAAATGAGACTTCATCAGACTGAAGAGCTTCTACAAGGCAAGCAAAAACAGGATTGAAACAAAAACACAACCCATCAACTGGGAAAAAATATTTGCAAATCATATATCTGACAAAGGGTTAATCTCCATAATATATAAAGAACTCACACAACTCAACAACAAAACACCAAACAACCCAATCAAAAAATGGGCAGGGGATATGAACAGACATTTCTCCAAAGAAGATATACAAATGGCCAACAGGCACTTGAAAAGATGCTCATCATTACTGATCATTAGGGAAATGCAAATCAAAACCACACTAAGATATCACCTTATACCCGTTAGAATGGCTAAAATAACCAAAACGAAAAATAACAAATGTTGGAGAGACTGTGGAGAAAAAGGAACCCTCACACACTGCTGGTGGGAATGCAAACTGGTGCAGCCACTATGGAAAACAGTATGGAGATTTCTCAAAAAATTAAAAATAGAAACACCATATGACCCAGCCATCCCACTACTGGGTATCTATCCAAAAAACTTGAAATCAGCAATTCAAAGAGACCCATGCACCCCTGTGTTCATTGCAGTGTTATTCACAATAGCCAAGATGTGGAAGCAACCTAAGTGCCCATCAACTGATGACTGGATAAAGAAAATATGGTGTATATATACAATGGAATACTACTCAGCCATTAAAAAGGATAAAATCATCCCATTCACAACAACATGGGATGGACCTTGAGGATATTATGTTAAGCAAAATAAGCCAGATAGAGAACTGCACACTTAAAAATGCTTAAGATGGTAAATTTTGTTATGAGTTTTTTACCACAATTAAAATAAATATATATTATATATTTAAACATGTACATGTATAATATATATTATCTTTGACATATAACCTTTTTTATTGTGGTAAAATATATGTAACAAAATTTACCATCTTAACCATTTTAACCATCTTAACCATTTTTAAGTGTATAGTTCAGAAGCATTCAGTATATACACATTGTTGTACAATCACCACCAGTATCCATCTCCAGATAGCATATAATCTTTAATGATGAAGGTGGTATTATAGAGCTAAAATAGTCGAATAATATTAGTTACTAACTGCTGAGCATCTGGTGAAAATACAAAATAATTGAAATATTTTCAAATATTCTATGTGCCGCTTTGAGCTCATTAAGTGCCTTTTGTGTGTTGGCTGCCGCATTGCTCCACGCTGGGATGGGGCAAGATCGCGGAGAACAGAGCATCAGGCTCCCTAAATTTCTCTGAACACTAACCCAGGCTCCGGGAGAGGGGACTTTTCCCAACCCTGATTTCTTGATTTCTAGGGTGTCCTTCCAAGAAATGGTGCCAGAGTAGACTAGGTTAGACAGCATAGGGCCTCACAGTGACTCCAACCAAGTCAGCAAGAGAAGCAAGGCCCATAGGATCCAGATCCCAAGGCCGCAGGCTCATTCTTGGCCTGTGATAAAGTCCTCTCCCAAATTTGTCTCCAGAATTCTCCCCAAGATGCAGCTAATTATACCCAATGTAGCTCTACCTCTTACTACTTTTTACCTCACTTTTTATGTGGTTTTTCCCACTGTAATATCATTAACTTAAGGAACATAAAGTGAGGGCTGAAGCTGGAGCCTTCTGAAGTGAATATGACCTTGAACTCTGCCTGGTTGGATTCACACTCGGTACTCGACCGCCTTCACTTATATGGTCAAAACAGTGACAATTCCACAACACCGCCTGTGTGTTCTTTCCCTGTGGTGTCTCTCTCCTACAAGGCCTGCATGACCTGTACAATTGGTCCTGAGTTTACTAAGCTAAACTTTTTTATTTCTGCTAGCTAATCTTGATGGTTTTCCCTCCTCTATGCAATAATTTTGCCTCTTAGTTTCCCTTATAAACAGTATTTTCAACTTAACATAATGACCTAAGGAAAATGCTACGCAGGGAAAGAGAAATAAGGTAGGTTCCTTGCCCTTATTAAGGGGTGATTAACTCAGGTTCAGGGAACAGGGAAGGAAATGAAGTCCTGGTGATATGAAACAGGATGCCAGGTTCGTGAACTCCAGTAGTTCAGGCCTGCCAAAGCAAGATGTACATGAAAAAGGATGACAAGAGTGAAGACTGAATACGTAGACCAGACTTTGAAGAGTCTTCTGTAGCATGCTAAAGCATTTCCATTTTCTACTATAAGCAATGATATGCATTAAAAGACTGCAGTTTTCTACTAGCAAGTCGAATACAACACATTAAAAGGATCATACACCATGATCAAGTGGTATTTATTCCAGGGATGCAGGGGTGGTTCAACATCCAGAAATCAATCAATGTGATACACCACATTAACAAAATGAAGAATAAAAATCACGTGATCATCTCAACAGATGCAGAGAAAGCATTTGACAAGATACAGCATCCATTTATGATAAAAACTCTGAATAAAATGGGTATAGAATGAAAGTACCTCAACATAATAAAGGCCATATATGACAAAGCCACAGCTAATACCATTCTCAATAGCAAAAAACTGAAAGCTGTCCCTTTAAGATCAGGAACCAGACAAGGATGCCCTCTTTCACCACTATTATTTAACATAGTATTAGAAGTCCTAGCCAGAGCAATCAGGTGAGAAAAAGAAACAAAAACAATCCAAATTGGAAAGAAAGAAGTAAAACTGTCACTACTAGCAGATGACATGATTTTATTTTTGGAAACCCTAAAAGAATCCACCAAAAAACTTTTAGAAATAATAAATGAATATGGTAAAGTTGCAGGATACACAATCAACATACACAAATCAGTTGCTTTTGTGTGTGTGTGTGTGAGGAAGTTTGGCCTGTAACTAACCCTGAGCTAATCCAATCCTTGCCTGTTTGCTTGAGGAAGATGGTCCCTGAGCTAACATCTATGCCAATCTTCCTCTACTTTGTATATGGGACACTGCCACAGCATGGCTTGATGAGCAGTGTGTAGGTCCATGCCTGGGATCTGAACAGGCAAACCCCAGGCCACCAAAGCAGAGTGCGTGAACTTAACCACTATACCACCGGGCTAGCCCCTCACTTGTGTTTTTATATACTAACAATGAAGTAGCAGAAAGAGAAGTTAAGAATACAATTCCATTTATAATTGCAACAAAAAGAATAAAATACCTAGGAATAAATTTAACCAAAGAGCTGAAAGACCTGTACACTGAAAACTATAAAATATTGTTAAAAGAAATTGAAAAAGACACAAAGGAATGGAAGGGTATTATGTGCTCTTGGATTGGAAGAATTAACATAGAAAATGTCCATACATCCTAAGCAATCTACAGATTCAGTGCAATCCCAATCTAAGATCCAATGACTTTTTTGTTGTTGTTTTGGTGAGGAAGATTGTCGCTGAGCTAAGATTTGTGCCAGTTTTCTTCTGTTTTGTATATGGGATGCCACCACAGCACAGCTTGATGAACAGTGCATAGGATCCCACTCTGTGAACCCTGGGGCCGTTATAGGAGAGTGCATGAATTTAACCACTACACTACCAGGCTGGCCCCTCCGATGACTTTTTAACAGAACTAGAACAAAGAATTCTAAAATTTATACGGAACAACAAAAGACACTGAATAGTGAAAGGAACCTTGAAGAAAAAGAACAAACTGGAGACGTCACACTCCCTGATTTCAAAATATACTACAAAGCCAGAGTAACCAAAACAGCATGGTACTGGCACAAAAACACACACACAGATCAATGGAACAGAATCGAGAGGTTAGAAATCAACCCACACATCTGTGGACAGCTAATTTTTGAGAAGGGAGCCAAGAACATACAATGGAGAAAAGAAAGTCTCTTCAATAAACGGTGTTGCGAAAACCGGACAGCAACATGCAAAAGAATGAAAGTAGATCATTATCTTACACCATATACAAAAATTAAGTCAAAATGGATTAAAGACTTGAATGTAAGACCTGACACCATGAAAATTCTAGAAGAAAACATAGGCAGTACACTCTTTGATATTGGTCTTAGCAGCATATTTTCAAGTACCATGTCTGACCTGGCAAGGGGAAGAAAAGAAAAAATAAAACAAATGGGACTACATCAAACTAAAAAGCTTCTACACAGCAAAGGAAACCATCAACAAAACAAAGACAACCTAAAAATTGGTAGAAGATATTTGCAAACCGTGTATCTGATAAGGGGTTATTATCCAAAATATATAAAAAACTCATACATCTTAACAACAAAAATCTAACAACCCAATTAAAAAATGGGCAAAAGATCTGAACAGACATTTCTCCAAAGAAGATAAACAGATAGCCAACAGACACATGAAAAGATACTCAACATAACTAATTATCTGGGAAATACAAATCAAAACTACAATGAGATATCACCTCATGCCCGTGACAATGCCTGTAATTAACAAGACAGGAAATAAAAAGTGTTGGAGAGGATGTGGAGAAAAGGGAACTCTCGTACACTGCTGGTGGGAGTGCAAACTGATGCAGCCACCATGGAAAACAGTATGGAGATTCCTCAAAAAATTAAGAATACAATTACCATATGATCCAGCTGTTCCACTGCTGAGTATTTATCCAAAGATCATGAAAACATAAATGCGTAAAGATATACTCACCCTTATGTTCGTTGCAGCATTATTCACAATAGCCAAGACTTGGAAGCAACCTAGGTGCCCATCAAGGGACGAATGGATAAAGAAGATGTGATATATATACATAATGGAATACTACTCAGCTATATAAAACAGACGAAATCTTGCCATTTGCAACAATATGGATGGACCTTGAGGGTATTATGCTAAGCGAAATAAGACAGAGGGAGAAGGTCAAATACCGCGTGATCTCACTTATAAATAGAAGCTAAAAACAACAACAAACAAACACATAGAGACAGAGATTGGATTGGTGGTTACCAGAGGGGAAGGGTGGAGGGCAGAGGGTGAAAGGTGATTAGGCACATGTATATGGTAATGAATGCTAATTAGTCTTTGGGTGGTGAACATGATGTAATCTACACAGAAATCTTAATATAGTGATGTACACCTGAAATTTATATAATGTTATAAACCAATGTTACCCCAATCAAAAAGAAAAGTAGAAAAAAATATAAAGCAAAGCTACTTTTATGGGGAAAAAAAGACTGCAATTTTCTTTAAAATTTTGTGGGATCAGTATATAGTTCTAAAAGTAAGTTTAGGTTGTGTTTCATTCCTTAGTCTTAACAGTTTATTCTATTTTATAGTTTTTCAGTTCCTTTGTTTGGAAATCAGGGTTGGAGTTAAAATACTAAAAAAAGTAAAACCAAATGAATCACAGAGGGATTGCCGCACACCCAGACAGAACTAGCCTGTTTTGCAATGAAACCCAGCTGTTTCTTCAAAGTCCAGGATCCTTCTCTTTGTTTTTATTCCTATTCATAATGATGAAGAAAATATATTGTAAATAGATTAGCCTAAATACAAAAGAGGATGAAAACTTGAGGAAATGGATTCGTCTTGGTTTATATAACTTTCCTATTGACCACTTTTTTTCCTTTGAGAAGTTGGCACGAATACCCACTAATGTGGATTTCTGTTCCATTAATGTAAGAGGATGTGGGGATTTCCTCTGCTCCTTCCTCCTTGTCTGCTTCTTAACCTCCTTCCTGTATTCAGGCCATTATCCGCCATTCTTTGCTGGACTCCACTGACCACACTGACAGGGGGTCAACAGTCAGCGCTGCCCGTACCTGGAATTAATTTCATATGTTTTGTTACTCAAAAGATAATCCAATTGGCAGGTCTGTTTTTAGATATTAATTCTTGATTGTTTTCCAGAAAAAGAGACATATTGTTACAGAAAATAAAGTTGTTTTTTAAATTAATACTGCTGGAACATTAAGAACATTTTCCCAAATAACACACCCCTTTCCTTGTACTAAAAACTGTACAGGTTGTACTTTTCCATACTCTCTACAGATTTGGCCTGCTTCAAAGGAGCAGTTCAACTGCACATCAAATTTGCATTTAAACTTCCTCTACATTTGGAATTTTTACTTATTAAAACGGACTTCTGGATAGCTTTACTTTTGAATTCTTTTACTTGAGCATTTATATAAGTGCCATAACAAATCATACTTTTAGTTTCCCAGAGAAACTTAGAACACAGTGCTTTTGAAGTGTAATTGCAAATAAGAAAGCACTTGACAATTCTTGCTTAATAAATACAATTTCTGCCATTTTTAATTTTTAGACTTGTATGAATTTTGTTCTTTAATTAAGCATTTCATCTTGTTCAGAATCATAAATCAATTAGCTCCTCAACTTAATATTGTTTCTCTTATGGATGTCTTCAATATCTATTAATGGAAATATAGTCACTCAAATGAAATCCTAAAAAATGAAGCTGCCTTAATTGAAAAAATATATATTATGGCATGTATTTCTACTTTAAGACATATTGATAATATTATATATCTACCAGTTCATAAGGTTATTTTTGCTTTTTCCCAAAATTTAGAAAATATATAATACGTGTTAGTGTAACTTTATTGGAGATGAAATCAGATAGAGATGTTTTCTATTCATTTGTATTATCACATGTAGCTAGAAATAACGTATAATTCAATTTTGTGACTATGCAAATTGCTCTTTGCTTTTGATGTTTCAGCTTCACCAAACCCAGAAGTCATCAAGATAAATTCAATTCTGGATATAGTTACAAAAGTGGAAGACTACTATCTTAAAGGATATATTGTTGGGGCTATTCATCCGGTTATACAACCTGTTGGGCAGCGAAAACACCTACCTGCCAGTTACCTGTACAGGGCGGTCCTATCACGCTTGAAATTAAGGTAAGCCTGGTGCTCAAGAAGATAGACACACTGAGAAGCTGTTGAGAGTGACGGTTTTCTTTGGCTGAAAGAAAAGAGACTTTGAACAAAGCGATGGAGAATAAAGGATAATTAGGGATTTTGGTTTCAGGCACATTTTCCAGCAATTGAACCTGGATTGAGAGAAGGAAACTTACACCTTCCTTAAAGCTCCTCATTGGTTTTAGCGCCTTGCAGACAAACAGACCCTAGGTGAGGATGTCAATGAACAAGGAGAACGGTCAATTGACTCCAGAAACCCCTGGAAGCTCCTGGCAGCTTCCACAGGGGAGGGGGTAGCAGTTAGCTGCAAGTCTTATCACTGGCCTAAGACAGCTGCCTGGGCCAATGAGTCCACTTTCACTGAGCGTTCTTTTGAACTGTGCTACGTTGTTTTATTAATAATAGCAACAGAAACTATCTCTACCTTCTAAAACTTTTATAGCAGAAAGGTCTACGTGCCAAGTTCTCACCAATTGGATAGACCTCTTATCAGCTTTTTCCAAAACATAGGATGTAAAAGCCATCCATTTTGGTTTATTTTTTAAACCTTTTTTAATAGCTGCTTTCCCAAACAACACTGCAACCATTTTGCCAGCCTAGCTTGTAAGTTTGACTGTTTTTAAAGTACTGTTGCTCTTTCCAATGAAGAATGAAAATAACTAGACCAATGTCTTTGATTAACACATTAAATTTTTTTACACAACTCTTCAACTGTATTAAAACCATCTCAAAGACCCGGGTAAAAACTGTGTTTTCTCCTTATGGTGATGGACTAATAATCAATGACTAACTCTGAAAGGGC
The DNA here is from genome assembly GCF_041296265.1 of Equus caballus. Classification (NCBI taxonomy): domain Eukaryota; kingdom Metazoa; phylum Chordata; class Mammalia; order Perissodactyla; family Equidae; genus Equus; species Equus caballus. The sequence continues at coordinate 73,600,216 of NC_091701.1, read as the reverse complement.
TAAGCAGAGAAGGAAAAAGTGAAATAAGAGGAAAAGAGAGAAAATGGGAAAATTGAAAAAAAGACAGGGCTTTAAAAAATCCCGGGTGTGCCTTCAGGGACACTGGGTGACGTCTGGAGGGGGAGTATGGGCTTCAGCTTCCACAGTGATGCCCCGTCAGATCCTCCCTGGTTCAAGCAGTACTGAGGAAACGTGCCGTTTGTCCCACAGCGGTAACGCGGATGTCCTAATTACAAACAGACTTCAGACAGACTTCTCGGTGCCCTGACAAGGCTAAGAAGAAGCCAAGGGTGAAAAGAAGAAAAAGAAAAAAGACAATATTTATCTGCATTGAAATAGGATTTTTACTTGGGCTTTTGTACAATAATGAGGTATAATAGTGATCTAAAATCATTTCCCCTAACTTTTATTAAAACAACAGATGTGAAGTTTTTCTTTCATATTAAATTAGAAATTAAATTAATAGAGGTTTAAATTGAGGAAATTTAAATTAATAGAAATTACTGTTTTTCTGGTATTTTTACACAAGAAGACAACCATTAGGCTTGCAATAACAAAAAAATGATTGCCTTGACCTTGTTTGTGAGTTGCATATTCGTTTTCACATGAGCATATTAGCTGAAAATCAACAATTGGCTTCCAACCCTCAACATACTCTCTCTTACAGCCCGAAGCATTCGGCAGCACCCAGCGGACAGAGACGCCCAAGGCTTGTGATTGACGAATGTCCTCTAACTTATGAGACTCAAACAAACGATGGAGTGAAAGAACTGATAGAAAAGGTACGAAACGTGTACATTTTTTCATGGGATATTGAGAAATATTTGGTATTTCTTCCTCATTAATTCCCTTTCTTACGTTAAAAAGAACAGGGAGATGTTAAGCGAAATAAGCCAGTCAGAGAAAGACGAACTCTATATGACTCCACTCATAGGTGGAAGTTAGTATATTGATAAGGAGATCTGATCGGTGGTTACCAGGGAAAAGGGGGGGTGGGGGGAGGGCACAAAGGGGGAAGTGGTGTACCCACAACATGACTAACAAAAATGTACAACTGAAATCTCACAAGGTTGTAATCTATCATAACATTAATAAAAATAAAAAAAAGAACAGGGAGATGATAAATGACTTATTCTATTAGAATTTAAAATATATTGAAGCACAATTTGGTATACCGAATCATACAGAGTTCAAAACAGAAATACAGGCCAACAAAACAAAGTGGAAGTGCCAGAAATAAATTTATACACATATAAGAAGTTGCATTACAAACCTGATGAAGTAAATGGGGGGAAGAACCATTACTTAAGGGGTGCTGCTGGAAGCGTGGGAGTTTTCTGTAGAAATGGACTCCACACAGTACAAATGAGACCAAGAGGTAATTTTTTTTTAAGTATAAAAAATGTGAAAGAAAATGAAAAAGTAGACATATTATATTTTAAATAGATTGAGGCATTTGAGTTCGAGTTTATAAATACAATTTATATACTAAGAAAACTAAGCTTAAGAGAATAGAATCAGGGGGACTCTGCAAAACATGTGTCCCATGGGACCTTCATTTTCAGCATATATGGGAAATGAGTACAAATGCCTGAGAATGATGTTTAGTCTTGAATGGACAGACAGGATCCATGGACAGCTAATACCAAAGGAAACACAAATAATAAAGAGACGTTTAGCAAAAGGCTCAACCTAACTAGCAATTTTTAACATAAATAAAAACTGAGAATTAATACTTCACCAGTATTAATTGAGAAATTAAACTGAAAGTATTAAATCCAGTGTTGGAAGAGCTTTAAGAAAACTTTCATATATTACAGCTGATGTTGTAATAAATTAGTACAGTATTCTTGAATATCACTTTGTTAATAAAAATCATAAATCCCATCTTATTTTGTGAACCAGTAATTGTCCCTTTAGGAATCTATTCCAAGAAATTAATTGAAAAGGGGAAAAGTCATTTTTATACAAAGACATTTTAATCAACAGTGAATAAGAGGCCAAATTCTCAATAATTGGAAAACTGAGGAGGCAATGCTATACGAGTCCATGGAGTACTTTATGGGCGTTAAACGCGACAACTACAGTGTCAAGATAGACAAGTCTATATAACGTAACTTAACAGAAACTTAATGAAAAATTGAACACTATGTGTATAGTGATTAAGACCAAGAAAAAAATGGACATTCATAAGTATTCTAAATTGATTGGATTTTATGGTGAAAGTTTTTTTTAGTTGCGTTGACATTCTTTTAAGGTTTTAGCTTTTATTTAAATGAGTACAGCCAAAAACCTAAGGCATTTCCTTGCAAGTAAGAAACTATGAAACGCAGTCACTGTTTCCATTGTTGTTCCCAAGCCTTAAGTGACCAGGCAGGATTATCTCTGGTTTGTATGTAGCCAGATATAGCTCCTAATGATATTTCCTATTTGGGTATAAAGTCACCATTCAACATGGTTTTTCAGGAACAGTCTTTGAGACTAGATTTTTATAAACAAGGTACACATGCTGTTTACTACTCCTATTCTGGGAAATTTCTATTTTTTTTCTGGGAATAAATTCACTCCAGAAAATTTCTTTTGAAAGCAAAAATATAACTATTAATTTAGTCTTAATAGATCACCATCAGAGCCCTTGTTTTGCATTTGACTTCCTGGACACAGCTGAAAATCTATTTAAACAGGAAGGTACTGTTACTTCAGCAATTAGAGTAATGGGGTTATTTCATGGAGAGAAAAGCTTCAGGAAACACAGCACATGAAGTATCTGAAATTATGTGTGAACAGAGCAAAAGATGAATGTCGCATGTTATTTTTGAATGGCTGCCTTAGATAAAGAGTTGATTCTTGAACAGCTAGATTTTGTCATTTTAATATTATATCAATGTTTGCTCTATTTTTAAAATTAGGTTTACAAGTGTTTTTCAGGATTTTTAAATAAAAATAACATTAAAAAATATCAATCTTCCAACTTAAAAAATGGAAAAACACTGATACTCTACTTGTTACTAGACTTTTCCAGATAAAACGCTCCAGTAGTAGAAAAAACCTCCTGCACTTTTTTACCCAAATCAACTCATAAGACATAGAGAAAGCAATGGCAATAAATGTACTCGTCTCCACCTGCAGAATGCCATGCCTCTTTACCACCTCCCTCTCCTCTCCCAGGACACCTTATCTAAAGGACAATTTGTGGTTATTTTTGAGGCTTTGTGCATTGTTACAATTTCAATATCTTAATTCGTAGGAGTAAATGATACTGTATTGGCATAGTCCTTTGTCCTAGCTCTACACACCCACACCCTCTGTCCTCCTCAGAACTCTCCTCCTCGTCCACTGCAGCTGAGGGCGCTGCCCCCTTTGATTGGACGTTGCTCAGTTCTTCCTGGCTTTTTCATTCCATTTCATTTCTGACTACAGGTGTTTGCATTTGCAACCTCCGTCATAACTCTTTCTTCCCCTCCCACGTAACGCTTAAAACATTTAATTTAAATGTTTAAAACAGTCACCCTATAAAAGACATTGCTATTTCTTCATTTTAACTTATTTAACAAGTACGGATAGAGCACTTATAGGTACAAAACATCACAATACAAAAATGAATAGGACACAGACTCTGCCCTGAAAAGAGTTGCCATTTTAAACAGAGAAGAAAGACATGGCCACAGAAAGAAGAAAGAAATGAAGCAAAAGAAGAGAAAGGGAAAAGCGGTAGGTGTGAAAGTAACCACTCTTAAGGCCTCAGATTATTTCACGGGCACTAAGTCATGTGCTTCTGAGTCCTAGTCTTTAACGGGAAGGATTGGATCTCATCACGTGCATTTGGCCCAGATGGGAGACAATGTCATCAAGATGTAAGCAGACCAGGAAGCTTCCTACGAGTGGTAGCATGAACTCGGCTTATGCATTATACCTACACATTTGTCAAGGATTACTTTTAACATCTTTCTTTACCCCCATCAAGCAAACAATGCTGTATGTTTTTTGCTTCTAAATTAATGTCTCTTTTTTATTAATTAAGATGTATTTGGTAAGGTTATTTTTGAGGATTTCTTGGAATAGTTTTTAATTTTACTTGAATGGGAGAGACCGTTCTTAACAGGTCTGCAAAAATCATGCTATAGAATTATTAGTTCTTCTCCAATAGCAAAACTTTGAAGAAAAATATGATTCCTGTTTTCATAATTTCTAAAATGTATTCTAAACATAATTTCTCTTTGAAGAAATTATGATAGTAGTGTGACATAGTCTTAGGAGTAGTGCTATGTTGGAGGTTATTAATTTGTTTATGAATGGGTCTTCAGTTACTGATCCGATTTATTCCTTCCTCTAATAGATTTCCTTGATAAGCCTAAAGGTTAATTGATAAAGTAATCAATGTAAATGAATTTTACATTTTGTTCTACCATCTCCTTTTATACCTCAGATTAATGTAGCTGCTAAACGAGGAATGAAATTTGTTGGATTCCTATCACAGCATTATCCACCACTTAAACTCTGCAACGGAACCAACCACGATGGAGACGTAGAATCAACACTAGATGTGAGACACAGTTCAGATGAAAACTGCAAAAGCTGGAATGAAGGAACGTTAAGTGGGCAATCGTCTGAAAGTGGAATTGAGGAAGAACTTCATCATGAAAGTGGACAGTGTCAAATGGAACGAGATGGAAGCCCTGGTTCCTCTAAATCAAGAAAGGGAGAAGGTAATAGTCAAGATGAGTAGAATTAGAATATGTATTAATTTAAATTTAGCAAAAATACATTTTTGAAGTTTTTTTAGAAATATGAGGCAGAGTAAATTTCTAAAGATTATAAAGACTGAATACATTAATATAAACTTGTCGTGATTTTTAAAAAATTATTACAGCCAGAAATAAGGCAGGGCAGTTTTTCAAAAGGTTGTCCCTGGCGTGGTCATTCACTGCCATCCACATAATGAAACTATGTGTTGAAAATTGGTTTCCATTTAGTCATTCACCAGCTCCCCTGTAAAATGGAGGCTGGGCATGTGTACCAACACAGTGATTGTATAAAGAAAGCTTTTTGATTTATGTTTGTCCTTATAAACAGTGTGTGAGAATTTTAGTTTTGGCCTTTCCCATTTCATGGATGGTTTTCACCTTTGAAGTTAATTGCCTTTCTTTGATCATCAATTAGAATATGAAAATACACATCATTGTGAAACAATTAGTATAACAATAGTGCCTGCATCCTAAAATAACTTTAAACAATAGTTTTATTCTTCTTTGCCAACCAGCAAGTCTTCCCAAGAAATCGAGAGTATTTTTTCATGTATTTTGGACTGTTCAAAGTTTTCTGATACCTTTACGGGCATGCTTTAAAAAGCACTATTAGAGAAAATCAAAGACTACGTACACCTTAGAGTTAAGCGCTCTGCAGTCACACTGCCTGAGTTTCTTGATGGAGAGGGAGTTGTTGTGAGAAGTAGATAAGAGATGTCCATAAAGCACTGAGCCCAGTGCCTGGCACACAGTATACTCTGTATTAAGTTAGCTACTATTTACTGATCCTTTGATCAGTGTTGGTGCTGAAGCTGCACATGCCCATGGCACTGGCTTCCTGGGTTGTGGTGAGATATGCTCAACATCCTATATAGGCAGAGACATTTGACCATGGCCAGCACAGTCTCCTTCAGAAAGAACCAGGAGCATTTCCCATCTCACCCACCCTCACCACCACCCTCCCATTTTTCATCAGTTCCCTAGCTAACGACCACCCTGATTTTCCTGCAGCGTACAAACTTTGGGAATGTAAAGTGAACGAGAATTGTTGGAGCTGTGGTCAGACAGCTATTTACAGTCTTCCACCCACTGCTACCTTCAAGCTCCTGCTGGTTCCATCCAGACTTTGATTAGATCAGGAGTCTATTTCCAGTCCTTTGAGTTCTAAATCTAGTATGCCACCTAGTTAATTTAATCACCAATCTTTAGGTTCCACTTTCCAAATCATTTATTTTTAAATCATATACTTGTTAATAACTTTTATACAGCAGTGATTGTTAACTTTGGGTGTGGGAGTGTGGGGGAGACACACGGAAAATACCTCTTGAAGACTCTGGTGAAATCCATGGAGACTCAACCCAGAAAAAAGCACATAACACACACACTCAAACACTTTTATCTGTAATATGAGTGGTGTTAGACTTCCTAAAACACACCCATAGATGTGGGTTCATAGACCCCGCAAGTTAAGAATTTGCCAACTTATAGTAAAGTAGAAGATGAATGACCCAGCGATTCCATGTCTAAGTGTATATTCTAGAGTCATTCTCACGTATTTGTCCAAGGAGACATGAATAACGTCTGTCATAACCAAAATTTGAAAATAATGTTTGTGTCCATCAACAGGAGAAGAGTAAACTGGAATACTATGTAGCAGTTAAACTAAACGAATAAGAGCTATATGTGTTAATTATGCTTCAAAACATAATGCTGAACAAGAAAATCAAGTTATAGGTTAATGTATACAGTATGATATCATTTTTAAAAAGTTTTTTAAACTGTAAAATGTATATCATTTATGGGTATATAAATGTGTTTTGAAAGAATAAAGACTTGCATGAGAATGGTAAACACCAAATTCATTATAGTAACTATTTCTGGAGAATAGGATGAGGGAAGACTTCTCATTGAACCTCAAATACATCCACTTTTCATTTCCTTGAAAAAAGTCTGAAGCAACATGGCACAATGTCAACGTTTAATAAAGCTGAGTAGTGGGTCATTTTTATTATCTATGCTTCTTTACATGCTTGAAATTGTGATTAATAAAAAAAATTTTTTTAATTCTTTCAGCACAATTATGGTTTTTCCCTTTTTTCTTCCTTCTGAATGCCCCTTCTCAGATAACAAGTTGTATATAGTCTTCAATGTTTTTGATGATGAATCAAGCTGCTGGACCTATCAGGAAGGCATCCTGTCAATGAAAGTAACAAGAAAAGGATCTGTGATTAGTACCCTTGATGCTGATTGGCTGGAGTTAACTACGTTTTATTATAAACAAGGCTTGTCTTTAATAGATTCTTTTGTATGCTGGGAAGCATCTAAAGGTAAGTTTTATATTATGATATATTGATATCTAAAGAATTTGACATTGTTTCAGAGTTGGTGGAAATGTTTTTGCCTCTCAGTTTGTATGGCTGAAAGGAAAGATATTATTCTTAAGGAAACAGATTCCAATTCTTGTATAGCTATAGCTTTAATTTAAAAGCTTAACCATCCTGTGTGGTAGAATTATAATGTAATGTTTGTGGTTGTGTTGTAACTGTCAGGAATAAACAAACCACCGTGTGATTGACAAGTAGGATTTTCCAGATAAGATCTACTACAACAGCCCAATCAGCAGGCGTAGGATAGCATTTGACAGTTATTATTCAAATTTGTTACGCTATCCCAATTTTGGACACTATGGACCATGTAGTCCAGTCTATACCTGACTCATTCTGTAATTTGTATAGAAAAGTCATCTTTGGTTCAGAAAATGATATTGACCCTATATTTATTATTTCTGCTTTCCCCTCATCTGTCATTTTCTCTAGCCTTCCCCTTTTGTTACAATGGGATATGTAATCATTCATGTCTATGACAAAAACAAACAAAACTTTCCAAAAATGACTTTCTAGGGAAAATGATTTTAAAAAGAGATTAATACTAAAAGAAAATAAAAATAGAAAGTAAGGAGACTGGAAAAAATGCATTAGCAAGGATGGAGGTTATGAAAATCAGGATAATTAGGGGCCTTAACTCAATGAAGTTAGAGGAAAGAATTGAAAAAGCAATAAGATGGGATGCCAATATACCTTATTATCTTTAAAACAGCCTAGTGATACCTTTAAAATACAGCTAAACACTTTGGATGATTATTTAAAATTATCAAGAGTCATGTTCCAATAGGTCCCTTCAACTAGCACCGAAAAATAAGGTGCTAGCCCACTGGAGCCCCCAGAAATGCAGCGCCCTGCGTGGTGCTTGGCGATAGCAGCTGCTCAGTAATTAGTTCTCAGTCTTTTTGGTTCTTGGAAACTTCCTCCAGCTTGATCCTTTATGGAAACAGCAAGGTCTAGCAGGAGGAGCAGGGACTTGAGGATCAGACAGACCAGGATTTACAGCCTGTGTCCTCTACTTGTTGGCTGTGTGATCTGGGCAAGCTGAGTGCATGGAGCCTCAGTTTCCTACCAAAGGGGGATAAAAACACTCCACCTCTATTGTCGGAATTTAATAAGACAGAGTGTGTGCAAAGTGACTCCCCAAGTGCCGCCCACCGTCGGAGTTCATTTTCTGGTGTCGCTTTCTTCCCTGCAACTTGTTACGTGCAGTTACCTACTTTCAGTACGGATCGCCCATTTGGAGGTCACCCCTGCTTGGTGTAGTTCTCTCTCTGTCTCCTCTTTCTCTTTCTCTACCCTCCAAAGAGTCTAAGTTGGAGCCATTTCAGAGTTTCTGTTGTGACTCACTGCTGAAGGAAAAACGAAAAATGCTCCTTTCACAATCTCTTTCGGGCGTCCCTGCCTTGGGCCTTGCCTGATGAAAATAAAATTAGCCACAGCAGTTGCCAGTCAGAGGCTCTGTGGGGCTTTTGTTCTTAAAGCCTCAGAAGCTATTTAGAGAGCCCAGGGGAGAATCTCGCCCTCCCAGCAGCTCCGGAATGTCTCGTTAGACATTTTACACTGCAGGCCACGCCAAGCCCCTAACGAGCTGCTGCGGCCTGTGGGGTCTGGCAAACGGGTGTGTCACTCGGGACTTTCCTGGGAGTACACGGGAAGCTGCAGACGGGAAATTGTGACCATGCCTGTGTGGCTGTGAGAAGCAAGTCAGAGGAAGCAAGGCTGAGCCGGGCGCTTTGTTCCGGGGCGTTTGATGCCTGACATCTAAAGCCCTTTGGGGACAATGCCTATTTTGTTTTGTCTTGCTTCCAGCCTCTTCCAAAATATTGTCAGCAGTCAGCCCACCACGAGGAATAGAGGTACAAATCCAGACATTGCCCTGAATTAAATAGATTACTTCACAAATTTCATTTTATAAAATGTCTTCCTCCAGAAACAGAGAGGGAAAAAAACTTTTTAAAAGTTTTCTCCTTCGATAAGGCCATGGTGGGAAAGTTGTAAGGTCTGTGAAATTCCTCTTCAGTGTCCTTTCCCACCCACCCTCAAAGTCTTTTCTGCTTTGAAGAGCCCCATGGGGGAGGCCCTCTTGCTGTTCCTTGCAGCTGAGGTTCGCACTGCAGTGGCCTCCTGTTCTTGACCTTCTCCAGCATTGCTGGGCCTTCACCAAACTGCTCCTCAGCCAGATTCACTGCACACTTACAAGGGTCTGGGGCTGTATGGCAAAAACCTCCGAATGGACCCAGGAGAGCCTACAAGAGGCTGACCCAATTGAGCCAACATAGACAAAACACTGTACTCTACCAGAATATGTAGCGATCCAGTGGGCCGCTGACATGGGATAAGACGAGCTGCTTTGCCAGCTGGTACAACACACACACATGCACACACACATACGCAAACACCCTTGAGGTTCCCACACTTCACCAGACTACAAATGCCCCATCACCTCAGAGCATAGTCTCTTCCCACCTTTAGTATACCCACATCTTAAAAACCTACATTCTGGTATTTTTAAGAATTCTTTTCAGACTTCACTTGATATTCATTTCAATCTCTTCATTGCTGTAAAGATGCTTGTGTGGAGCTGGCAGGGGAGATACATCAGAATGAGGAGTGGGGTGGAATAATGACATGGAAACATATATTTATTCATTTCACATATGTATTTCTGCCAAGCACTGTGCCAGCCACTGGGTTGACAATGCTAAGCAAAATGGACAACTTCCCTACTCTCAAAAAGCTAGCCATGTGGCACCAGGCAGTCAGGCAGTAACAGTGTCAAACCGTGTATGCCTAATTTCAAAATTGAGAAAGGTGTTGACACATTACCCACAGGACATTGTAAGGAGAGGAAGAGGGAAGATCCCAATTACAGGTGTGCTCAGGGGGTCCCCTCTGACAGGTGACAGTCCCGCTGAGAATGGAAAGCTGGAAAGGAGCTGGCACACGAGAGCCAGAAGTAGACTGTTCCAGGCAAAAGAAATACCCCTAAATGGAGAAAAACTCTAGGACAGGAAAAAGGAACTGTGAAAAAGTCTGTGTCACTGGAGCAGGGCATGCAAGACAGAATGGCTCCAGACAAGGTGGGGGAGAGAAGCAGCAGCCACTCCATGCAGAGTCTCACAATAGAAATGATGCGACAGGGGCGACCAGGCGTTTGTACTTACCACGTGCCTGCGTTGTTCTAAGCACTCTGCGTTTATTAACTCATGTAATCCCCACAGCAACAGGGGTGTAGATGTGATTATTCCCCTTGTACAGATGAGGAAACTGAGGCATGGAGATATTAATTAGTGTGCCCAGGTTAATGCAACTAGAAAATGTAGGGGGAGGCACCTAGGTGTAGTGTGTGCTCTTAACCAACTTGCCATCCTGCCAGGATTTTTATCCCAAGTCATTCCATGAAGATTTAAAGAAGGAATTATGACCTGACCAGCATTTTTAAAAGGACTTCTTTGGCCTCATTTTGGGAAGTGGATCATAGAGGGCAGAGTGGAAGTGGGGAGGCTGTTGCAGTGATGCACAGAGAGAGGACTGTGGAGATAGACAGAGGTCAGCAGGCTGATATTCGTTTTGGAGACAGAATGTTCATGAACGAGATTCCATATGAGCTTGCCCTCCACTTCTCAGAGATGGTCCTGGGCCCACCTTGGGCCATTTAATGCCAAAAATGACGCATGGACCAAACAATCTAAAGTGGAATGTTACCTTTTCCCGGGATGTCAATGCCATATCTAGCTGAAGTGACTGTGTAAGAGCACACGTGCAGACAAGGAAACCTTTCCCTGGGAATCCTTCAAGCTTGTGTGTCTCAAACCAGCGCCCAAGCACCCGAGGGGCATGCAGCCTTGTGCCAGGGAGGCCACAAGTTCACAGGACAGACTTCTTCCTAGAGTGTCAGTATTACTTTAAGATTGGGGGATGGGAATAAGGCAGAGGGGAGAACATGACTTTTTTACATTATATGAATATATTTGGAAAGAATGCAAAGTTTGTGTGGATTTTTAAGATATAACAGACTTTAAAAAAACTTACTGCTGCCACAAATCACTTCAAACTGCGCCTGGAGACCGTCCTTCAATGACACAACTGTACTTTCCTTTGCTATTGCTGGTATTTGACTAAAACAACTTTTTTTGAGAAGCAGTGGTTCAGGCCAAAATTTGGTAACTTTTTCATATTATGCACACATAGAAAATGGTAGTACTGGTGGGCGCATGGTTAAGTGGATAAAGCCACTCTGGGCAGGAGGGGGCGCCCTGCATCTTGGCACACCTACAACCGTTCTCAGCGCACCAATGGGCCAAGGCACACTGGAAGCCCTGGGCTATGTACTCTGAAGAGGTAACTCAGTTCAGGGGCAGTTACTAAGTGATTGTTCAGAATTACCACCTCAGCTCATTACCTGGAAGACTTGACACATTGAGGACCCAAGGGTCACTCCCCGTGAGACCTTGCCTGCCACCCTCCCTAGCTGCCACTTCTATTAGGGAAGACTTCTCAAGAGATCTGAGTACTCCCTCCTGTGGAAGTCTCAGTCCGCTGTGGCTCTAGGGGCTGAAATAGGCCCTAAGAAAGCTAGCCAGGGGCCCTGGGGAGTTCTAAAGTGAGAAGGAAGGACTGCTCTTTTTTTTTTTTTTTTAGTTGTTTTACTCATTGCAGATTGTTTTTTTAGATTTTTTATTTTTTATTTATTTTTTATTTTTCCTTCTCCCCAAAGCCCCCCAGTATGTAGTTGTATATTTTAGTTGTGGGTCCTTCTAGTTGTGGCATGTGGGATGCCGCCTCAGCATGGCCTAATGAGCAGTGCCATGTCCACACCCAGAATCCAAACCGGAGAATCCCTGGGCCGCCGAAGCCAGAGCATACGAACTTAACCACTCAGCCACGGTCTGCTCTTAATTGAAGTATAAAATACATGTAGTAGAGTACATTAATCCTGTGTGTACAGCTGAATAGAGCACAAACGTTCAAGATCGAGAACATTTCCTTATGTGTCCATTATAGCTCAATAAAGCTGGAAAAAATCTTATGTCAATCATAGCTCCATAAAGCCGGAGGGAAAAAAAAGAAATGCAAAGAAAAAAGTACAGAACACTTCCAGCATCGCAGAAGACCTCCTCCTGACCCTTCCCAGTCAACTCTCCCACCCGGAGACGAGCGCTATTCTGCGTCTCATCACCATGGGTTAACTTTGCCTGTTCTTGAACTTCTCGTGGGTTGAAGTATACCATATATACTCTTTCGTGTCTGGCTTCTTTTGTTTAACACAGTCTCTCTGAAATTCCTCCGTGTTGTTGCATAACAGTGAGTCTTTCTTTTTGTTCTTGTGTAGTATCACGTTGATGAGTCCACCACACGTTCAGTCTTTTAAACCAAAAGACGTTTACAAGTACTAGGGTACCTCAATATTCAGAACAACAAAACAGACACAGAGCCACAAAACCCGGGGTTCTTACATTGTCTAATCCCAAAGTAAATAAGAGGCAGATTATAATTAACTACGTGATTATCACAGTACATAATTATTTTCTAAATTCACACTCCCATTCTGAAAAAGGATGTGGGGAACATACAGTTTTAGAGATGGTCTTCGGATGCTCTAAACTTACAACCAGAAACAGATTTAATTCCTCTGGTCACTTTGTCGTGACAGTGGACGAGTACATTCAAAGGAAGTGGGACATACGCTGTAATTAGAAAACCATTTCCATCTAGTAAATTCAACTTTATGGGTTTGTGGGAACCACTCTGAACAGTGTAAATTCTTCATGATATTCTGCCCTAATTGTAAATGATGTAAAAATAGTAATAATGGTGATGATCATTTTTCTCTTAATGTTTATAGCCTATTAAATAAAAATTAAAACTGAAAATTACATTGTAAGCTTAATAGATCATTTGACAACTTTATAGGTTATTATTTAGACAACTGTCAACTAGGGTAACTTTGATGTGGCATTGTATTTTATAAAAACCAAAATGTTTGATCAGCACATGACCATGGGAAAATTGTCTCCCGTTGCAAAATAGGAGACAAAAGAACTTCCATAAAATCAGTTTAGTTTTGGCCAGCTGGTTATTGTCAACTATTCAAGAAAATGCCAGAGAGGCCCTCCCTTAAAACTTCCTTCCCAGCAGGAATTCTTTTGACAATGACCTCTGTTTAGGATCTTCCTGTTACCATTCTTTTTTTTTTTTTTTTAAGCATCACTGAGGTAAAGAATTTTTTGTTATTATATTTTTTGAAGTAATCTGACCTCACATTAGTTTTAATATCACACCTGTAATTTCAAGGGTTGACATTTTTTTATGTTGTTTCTCTTAATGGTATAATTAACATGCATACAGCATATAGATCAGAAACCAAAATTAGATTTCAAAGTGAAGGTCATTTCCAGATGCTTTTTAGGCTTAAGAAATCCACTTGCTTTTCACCTTATGATATTATTTTATCTTGTTTTTGTTATTGCAATTTTCGTGTTTGTAGTTTGATTTTAATTCAGTGAAGTAAAAAAAAAAAATTTAACCTTCAAAGAGAAGGAGGATGTTATTGATTCAGCTAAAACAAGTGTTTATTAATTGGTATGATTTTTTTTTCAGCTTCCTACAAGGGTTACTTAAGGATTTAGATGATCTTAAGAGACACTTAGTATTTACAACTCTTCTTAATTGCATCCTTTTCCTCACAGGGGACCATTCGCCTAAATCTTTGGAAGGATTCTTTATCTATGAAGAAGAAGGTTCTGGAGTTCCAGGTTCCAGTAGGAAAGGAAATGATGCCATCGTGGTAGAACAATGGACCGTTATTGAGGTAAACTGCAATTTTCTGACAATGTAGCTTTTCTTTTATATTTAGTTTTACATGGTAAAGATCTTCACAGGGCCAGCCCCATGGCCAAGTTGTTGGGTTCACGCATTTGGCATTGGCGGCCCAGGGTTCACCAGTTCAGATCCTGGGTGCAGACATATATACCACTCATAAGCCATGCTGTGGCGGGATCCCGCATAGAAGAACTATAATGACTTACAACTAGGATATACAACTATGTACTGGGGCTTTAGGGAGAAAAAAGAAAAAAAAGAGGAAGATTGGCAACAAATGTTAGCTCAGGGCCAATTTTCCTCACCAAAAAGAGAAGATCTTCATTGCCTAGTACGTGCAGTATCCTTCAAACACATGTCGGTGCGGTGTTCTGTGTTCCTCACAAGTGCACAAACAACCAGACTTCTGCCAGATTTGTGAAAAGGTGATTTTGCTTTACCCAATGTTCAGCTTTGTTAGAAGATAGCAAAATAATTATCCATACATAAAAAGCAGTGGATTCCCAAAGATTTGGCATTCTCATCCTAAACGAAGTGCCCTGGCACTGAGATCCTCTACACAATGCCATGACAACTGGTTGAAAGTGAAAAAAATTCAGTCAATAACTAGTATTTTATCTCCAAGCAACCAATGTGCATGGTTTTGTTTACCTTGTGAATTGACTTTCAAAGGCAAAAATATCCAAAAGGTGTTCTCTCTCTCGCCAGGCCAAATATGTACACACAGCATTGTCCTTCCTAGTCAGAGAGGACATTGCTGCTGATGTGCACTCTGAATTCAGCTGTCACCGAATGGACTGCCCTTGAGGTGTCCACACTGAATTCGGGTCTACTGTGTTGTGTGGACGAGGCCCTCACTGACAGGCTCCTTCAGGGACATTTTTGTCTTCCAGACCTTACAAAGATTAGAAAGACGTAGCCCATTTTCAAGGAAACTAGAAATTCCATTGAGGGGGAAATAATCGGATTTGGAGGAAGATGTAAAGCTCCAGGTTCCAAGGGAGAAATAGCAATGAAAAGCCTGTGCACCTAAGCTCCTCTCCCCTTCACTCCCCAGTCCTCACTCCCCACCCTTGTCCTCACGTCCCAATCCCCAGACCAGTGTTTCTGAGAGTGTGGTGTGTAAGCTACTTGGGTCCAAATCAACTAGGGAGCCTTTTTGAAATGTAGTTTCTCCCCACCCACCCCACCCCACCCCCATTAAAGCTTGATGCCCGAAGACAAGACCAAGGAAACAAGACCCAAGCTTTGCAGAACCAGATGGAAACCTCTGTCCACTCTGATCCCCAGTGTTTCTAACTTGGTTCAATGGTTAGAAGGCAGCAGAAAATGAAGCCCAGGAAGACTGCAGCCCAGTGAAATGACACCTAATGGAGCGGGAGCTCCCCTTGTCCTAACACCCATGACCCTTTATTGCAGCCACTGGTGTAGCTGGTTGTCTTTGCCATTAGACTGAGCTTTATGTTTATTCACGCAGGGCTGTGAAATCAAGACGGATTATGGCCCTCTGCTGCACACCCTGGCTGAGTTTGGATGGCTCCTGACAAGCGTGCTGCCTACACCCATACTGAGACATGACAGGTAACCCCAAAGTAGCCTTACGTGCTCTCGTTTAGTTCTAAAAGATACTGCATTTGTTAGATAACTCAATTTAACAAATGCTTACTTAATGCCTACAAATGCAGTTC
Source organism: Equus caballus (assembly GCF_041296265.1). Taxonomy (NCBI): domain Eukaryota; kingdom Metazoa; phylum Chordata; class Mammalia; order Perissodactyla; family Equidae; genus Equus; species Equus caballus. Next base: position 73,584,577 of record NC_091701.1, on the reverse strand, counting down.
CCTGAACTTCTAATCTGATTTCCTGGACCTTGATGCTCAGCAAATCTAATCCTCTCACGTTATCTATGAACGAGCTACTAGGTCTCCTTCCCAAGGGCATGCAAGTTCCTGGTGACAGAGCAGGGCTGCAGGAAACCGGCTCACACCAGCGCTACTTGCAGCCTTGAATGCTGCCTCTCCACTCAAAGGCTGCATTCTTAGATACCTCTTTTTTTTTCAATTCAAGATGCTAGTTCTTCCCTCCAGTGAAGGTTGTGTTGGTATAAATCTGCCAACAGAAAACACAGCCCCTCCCTAGGGTCTTTTGCCCTGCTCTTCTGTGCTGCAGAGCAGAAGGCCTTCACCCCAGCACGCAGCCACAGTTAGCACCACAGGGGGCCTAGGGAGGCCAGGGCGGAGGCCAGCACTTCCGCCTCCTTCCTCCCCTCCAGTGTGCTGGGTTAGCTTTCCCCTGGAGCATGGACTTGTTAGCTGTCTCCACTGAAATAAATGCCTACCATAGAACCAAAATGCCAACATTTCACAAATGCCAACTTTTCCATTTCTCTTTTTCACTAACTTTCCCTATTTCTTTTTCTGGGAAGGAAAAATTGAGTTGTACTTTTCTTTTTGAGAGACCAATTAAGTCTTCGGTATAAAGAGCTTTGCTCTCCTTTGGAGTCAGAGATATTCCCTCTGCCACCTTTGGCATCCCGAAAATGATTGACTGCCAAGGCTGTCCTGCCTGGACCAGCGATGGCCTACAGAGGCCAGCACAGTGCCCCCTGGGCCTTCCCTTTTAGCAGAGTCAACGATGGCATAAGGATGGAGTAACATGCTGAGCAATCGTCGTCAGGTGTACTAAGGGTGGCACCTCCTCCTCCTCAGTCTCGTCCGCCCTCCTCGCCTTCTCTGGTTTCTCCAGCTTAGCACCTTACCTCTGTCCAGTATCCCAAGGTCCCCCACACTTTGAAAACATTTGATTGACATGGCTTTAAAATAAACCACACCTTCTTCAGGTGGGGAGAGGGATGAAGATGGATACAGAGTAAAGACACTCAAGCTTTAAAAAGAGGGGTAGAAGTGAGCAAAGCAATTAATCTGCTTTTCTCCTCAGAGAGCTTTTGGTAACTGTTCTCAAACTATGAGTGACAACGTCCTGAAGCATTATTTCCCGACTGTTTTGAACCTCTGACATACCTGCCAGACCACAATACAGCAGTACTTCTCAAGGTTTGGCCTCCAGAACAAGCAATATGAATCACCTGAGGAGCCGGGGAACCTACACATGCGGGAGGCCTGGCCCCGTGGGACAGGCAGGAGCTGTGAGGGTGGGACCCGTGAATCAGCATTTTCACAAGCTCCTTGAGCTCATTAGCATTTGAAGAACCTTGCAGGAGGTAGTGAGAGAAAGGAACTCCTCTGCCTTTCCACCACTCACCATGGATACCCAAGCCAATGGTCTATCCCACCCCTTACCCTCCCTCAGAATAACGTGTTTGTTTGCCCTCACCTCTTTTTGGTGGCTCTCCAGCTGTATGATTTAGGGCATCATTTGGCCCATTACAGTTAGCCCTTCCTAAAAGTACTCTGAGTTCTGAACCTTTCATGTTCCTTCTTCCCCAGTGAAAAATATATTCATCATTCCTCCCTCCTGTCCATTCGGGGCTTCTGCTCTCATGAGTCTGAATGTTTCCTGACAGGATGTGAGTTACTGGCTCGGCCCTAGATTAGACAGTGGGCCTACAGGGGCTGCATGCTGAGCTGGAACTCAGGCTGGAGCTCCTTCAGCGGCTCTGCCTCTGGGTGGTTTGGGAATGAGGACAGAGACCAAAGGTGAGAAAAAAGAGGTCTAAGCTGCAGGGAGCCTGGAGCCACCACTTGCCCACCATGTCCTGCGTGAGGTCACAGGCTCTCCCCCACGATTAGGAGGCCCCCTGGAGTGAGGAGCGGCTGTCTGCACTTTTGGGAGCAGAGGTAGCACCCCCGCCTCACCACCATCCAGCCTCCCTTTACCCCAGTGTCCACCAGACATGTGGAGTCACAGAGCGGAGCTGTCCGGCCCTCCTGCAAAGGCTCATTTTCAGTGTAAATCAGATAACACGGGGGCTAGTTGCTGGGCTGCCCATTGAACTACTGTTTGTAACAGCAAAAAATTGGACACAGTATAAACGTCTATCACTAGGAAACTGGTGAAGTAAGTTATGGACTATCCATACAATAGAGTAGTGTGAAGCTGATAAAAAAGAATGAGCAGCTCTATATGTGTATTGTCATAGAATACTTTCTGTTGATAATTGTTGAGTTAAAAAAAAAGTTTCAGGACAGTATTATAGTACAATCACAATTTTTAAAGTTTATACATTTTAAAGATTTTTATTTTTTCCTTTTTCTCCCCAAAGCCCCCCCGGTACATAGTTGTGTATTCTTCGTTGTTCTTCGTTGTGGGTTCTTCTAGTTGTGGCACGTGGGACGCTGCCTCAGCGTGGTCTGATGAGCAGTGCCATGTCCGCGCCCAGGATTCGAACTAACGAAACACTGGGCCGCCTGCCCCGGAGCGCGCGAACTTAACCACTCGGCCACGGGGCCAGCCCCTAAAGTTTATACATTTTGAATATATCTAGCAAAACTCTGAAAGGCTACACAACAACTTCTAGTGAGTGCTTAGTTCTGGGGATTATAGGTAGGGGAAGGGAAAGTGTCTTTATACATTTTTGTAGGGTTTGACTTTTTTACAAGAAATATGTGTTTATTCCATGATTTTTTAAAAAACAGTTTTAGAGGGGCTGGCCCCGTGGCCAAGTGGTTAAGTTCGCGCGCTCCGCTGCAGGCGGCCCAGTGTTTCGCTAGTTCGAATCCTGGGCGCGGACATTGCACTGCTCATCAGACCACGCTGAGGCGGCGTCCCACGTGCCACAACTAGAAGAACCCACAACGAAGAATACACAACTATGTACCGAGGGGCTTTGGGGAGAAAAAGGAAAAAATAAAATCAAAAAAAAAAAAAAAAACAGTTTTAGAAATCAAAACAGTCAATTAATAAAAGATGTGGAAGCTGTATATGGTGCCTGCCCTGAAACAGCTTGTGGCTGGTTAAGCTCACATTTAGTGCGCATCCAGGGGCTTGCCTTCAGGCTGCGGCAGGTCAAGCCTATCCGTTGTATAATACCCCACAGCAACTAATGACGGGCCGAGGGCCATACCGTAGTCTATAGGAGTAGAAGAAGAAGGAGTATGGACTCTCACAGTGAGGTGGAATGTTCAACAGCAATGAGAATAACAGGCAGCATCACCACCTAGCAGATCCCCATTAGGAATCTGCTATTGACCCCAGATAGAAGACAGTAGAAAAATGTACTTTAACAGGAATTGTCCTGATGCAGCGAGGCACACTAGAGCACACAATGTCTGCCGTTCCTTCGTCTGCCAGGAACATTGGGCAATATCGATGTTCATCGTTTCGTAACTTGGATCCTTCCAAGTGCCTGCAGGGTAGACAATACAGGATGAAGGTAATGGCTCATTGTTACCATCTAGTAACAAAGATTATTGGTAAAACTTTTCTATCCTCTGCCTTTTTCTCTTGTCCAAATACACTGTCCCTGTGACAGTCATATGCTGGTCTTAGCTGCTTCAGTACACACAAAGGTAGTACTCACTGTCAGCCACGTCATCTTTAAATATAAAGAAAAATGTTACATGCAGTTCCTGCTGGTCCAGGTGGAGGAGAGCCTGAAAGTTTTTAATCTCTGAAACTAGAAGAATAGTGAAGAGTCCAGGCTTTGGAGCTAAACAGATCTTTTTTTTTTTTTAAATTGATCTTACTTTAATTACAGCTTCACCATTTACTAGCTGTATGACTTTGGGAAGTCGCTTAACCTCTTTAGGTCTCAATTTCCTCATCTGGAAAACCGTACGATAGTATCAACTTTACTGGATTGTCATGATGACTAAGCAAAGTGCCTGTGCAGGGCCTGTGCATACTGGACTAATAAATTAGAGCTATTATATGGGACCTAACCTTTAGCAGAACCAAAATCCCTAAGAAGTTGAAACAAATTGTGCTTTCATGATAGCTCAGCCTGTCCTAGGTCAGAATATTCCAGAAAATGTAAATACTGTAGTTCACTGTATACAAAATCAGCCGTAAGGAATACAAGCCAAGAAAAGGAACAGAAAGAAACAATGACGCTGTAAGATCTATGCTTTACACGAATGCTCACACCCAGAAAAGCGCATGTCTGTCATAATCTTTCTTTTGGGGCCCCCATGTCTGAAAACATAATTTAGAACCACTGCCAGTGAAAACTTTCTTCCTTAAATATCTTCCTCTCATGTACAACAATACTGTCTTAAGCAATTTCAACTTTTTCCTACTTCTCTTATCATGTAAGAGGTACGCGAGCAGTCTAACATAAGGTATGTTCCCCGCGTTTCCTCCACTACTAAATATGTCCTGTTGTTGGACTGCATCAAGATATTCCCCAGTGTGTCCCCATGTTGGGGTTGTGGCTTCGTTATCCTAGACGATGTCACACCACCAAGGTTTAAAGCTGTACTACCATGGAAACATTGGGGTGAGGTAACCTCATAGCTCAACGTTGTTCCAGGCTTGTTGGCCCTGTTGTCAGCCCTGACAACTTGCCAGAATCCCTTCTTAATCATTAGCGCTGTATGATTATACAAATGGGCCCAGTCCTTTCCTTTTCAGAAAATCAAGGTGAAAACTGACACTAAACTCTTCAGGGCAAATCTGGTAGAGGATGAAATTCACGGCTAATAGTGCTGACCTTAAAAAAAGTCACCAGAATAAGGGGCCGGCCCCGTGGCCGAGTGGTTAAGCTCACACGCTCCGCTTCAATGGCCCAGGGTTTTGCCAGTTTGGATCCTGGGCGCGGACATGATACCGCTCATCAGGCCATGCTGAGGCCGTGTCTCACATGCCACAACTAGAAGGACCCACAACTAAAATATACAACTATATACTAGGGGAATTTGGGGAGAAAAAGCAGGAAAAAAAAAGATTGGCAACAGTTGTTAGCTCAGGTGCCAATCTTTAAAAAAAAAAGAAAATCACCAGAATAAAATGGAAGGAGGAGCCGAAGTTCCCTCTGGCTGCCTCAAAGCAGCGGGGTCACCCCCTCTCCCCAATTCTAAATCAGTAATAATCTGAAGGCAGGGCAGGAATGTGCCTTTGAACAAGAATCCCAAGATGATTCTCATGCACGTTCGGAAACACTGACTTATAACCTTGCAGTGACAGAGAGCGAGCGAGAGAGCAGGGGAAGCACTTAGATCACAACAGGGAAGAAAGAGGCGCCCCCTCATTTGTGTCTCAGGAGACAGAAGGTAAAGGCGGGGGCGTGTTGGTAGGTGAATCAAGTTATTCTCTACTGAGAATATTTAAAAAGTCTGGTTCTTAAGGACACAATATGAATAATGAAAAGAGAAAATCGTCTTCTCACTGTGGTGTCGGGAACCCCCTCCCCACTTCCATACTCTGCAGCCCCAGCAGAAAAGGGCCCCCAGCCCTGCGGTCACCACAGCCCAGAAGCACTAGGAGCCTATGCAGTTCTTTCAGACACAAATGCCCCAGTGATTTCCTCTAAACCCTCGAGTGGCAGCTGGAGCAGGAGTTGCATATTTATATACAGTCAAGGAGAGGCAAGGGCTGCACATTTGGTCCATTTCGATGCAGTTCTCTTCCCTTCCCTTTAAGTTCTGTGGAAACCGTATTGTGTAATTCCACTGTGGGTTAAGCTCCCAGTAATCTTATCATGAGCAGCATTTTGATAAGGCCACGTTTTTTAAAATAGTCAATTTGTCTGTTCTATTCACTTCCAGTTGTCACTAACTTGAATTTTTAACAATTTGGAGGGGGTGGGGGTGGGAGGAGCTAAACTGTGGCAATGCCCTTTTTCATCTTTAACACACACATGCTAATACCTGATAATCAAATCAGGGTTGGAAGGCAAAGGATCTCTGTGGGTAAGCACATAGCTACAAAGGTGCAATCTAAAACAAGATTTTATAATTTTGCTTTTAAAAAGAAATTTTTATTTCCTATTTTAAAAGCAAGAATTTACTCATTTATCTCTGAGTTGCAAACATCAAACCATGGCAATTAATTAATGTACAAGATGATGCAAAAGTAATCAGAAAATACAAATTAACCTAACAATTCTGTTTCCTCTAGTCTAATGGATTTGGGGACCATACATGGAAGCTTTTTCATGAGAGTATTTTCATTTCACAAGTGACTAAGCAGTTGCAGATAAGCCACTCATTTGAAAGCAGCTCAGTGGTATTCAAACTGGTTCACATTCTTCCATTTTATTTTAAACAGAATTTTCTTTCAGTTCAGCTCACATGTTTACTGAATGCCTGCTATGTACAAGGTAATATTTACCCAGGCTAGGGGCAGACTCCAGCTTCCAGGAACTCAGAATCTGCTGGAGGGACAACACAGTCACCAATAAGTGATGCAGAACAGATGGTGACACGTCGTGCAGTGGACGTCTAGGGATATGTTCTCGACAGGGCTGGTTCTGCCCCACAGGGAGGAAAACTGGTTATGGGGGGAGGTTAAAAAATAATAGAGAGTACAATGATCTGTGGCCCTCCAAAAGGTCACAGGACACCAACAGATACACAGCGTGTCTTTGGTATTGAATTTTAGAGGCTTTGCTGGGAAGATGGCAGCATAGGAGGACTCTGAACTCACCTCCTCCTATGGACACAACAAATTTACAACTACCCTTGGAACAATTACCCCTGAGAGAGAACTGAAATCTGGAATAAAAAGAACCCCCACAACAAGGGACAATGGTGACTACAGTGGAAGAGACAAAACTTCCTTTCTGGATAAGAAAAAAGCCACATTCTAGCCATTGGGCTTCACAGCCGGCCGGGAGCAATGTTCAAGTACAAAGCATTCCCTGGAGGAGCAGGGAATCTGAGTGGGAGAGCTATGCCACCATAAGCAGCTTTTGAACTCAGCACAACCGAGACGAGTGTCATAATATCTGGCTTTGTTGTCTATTAACAACAATGGAGAATGCCCCCAGAAAAGCTATCGAACATGAGAGAAAGAAAAGCCTGCTCTTAAAGGGTACAAATTCACCTGTTTCAGAAAGCAACACAAAATCACCAGAAGGTGCACAGTCCTTTGGTGAAGAGACTCATTTGATAGGCTCTGGGTGCATGTCAGGGAGGCAAGAGATGGCTGGGACCACCTCCCCAGGGACTGAGACATTGGCAGCAGCCATTACTGTGACTTAGTACAGGCATGCTCACGCAGATGCTGGCAGACGCCATTGGAGTTCTTCCTCTGGTCTGTTAGTGCAGGAGTTTGCCCCGCTTACAAGACAACTGATCTAATCTACCTCAGCCAGGGCAGGCAGCTCACCCTAGGGACAGGCACCACCCACCATCAAGCCCTCAGGCAACTTGTGGGCCTGCAAAGGTGGGGTGGGTGGGACCTCTGCAGTGGGACAAGTGGGTCTGCCTTGCAGGGCAGGGGCTGTGTGAGGGGCAGATCTGTGTTGGCAGAGTGTGTGGGGCCTCTGAAGCAGGGTGAGTGGGTCCAGTTCAGTGGGGTGGGATGTGCACATGGGGCAGGACTGCTTGGACAGGATGTAGGCCTGCTGGCAATGGGGCTTGTCAGCTGCAGCAGACTTGTGCTTCTCAAACACCCATATAGGGGATCAGCCTCACCTTCCAATGCCTGAAACAATTGATTGCTCCCATGCCTGGAGCCAGCTCCATCCAGCTGCACTACTGAGAGAGCTGACAATAGCCTTGTAATTGTGAGCCCCTGAGCCTAGCAACCAGCCATGCTGGGGGCCTATTAACTTAACAGAAAAGCTGCAGCGAATGGGCCATTAGACCTTGCAGCCATCTGTGCTAGGGCTCCCCCTGCCCAATAAAGTGACTAAAGTGACCATTGCAGCCACACTCAGTTGAGCCTTACAACCAGCCAGCCAGGGGGACAGCCTATCCTTCCTGTGCACCTGCAGTAAGAGCAACCCTGCCACAACAGAAGAACACATGTAGCCCATACAGGGGACACTGGAACATGTGGAACTGGTGATAAGAGGTAAGCACACTGCTGGGCCCCATAAGACCACTTCTCCAAGATCAGGAGACATGGTTGATCTACCTAAAACATAGACATAAGCACAGAGAAATAGGCAAAATGAGGAGACAAAGGAATATGTTCCAAATAATGGAACAGAACAAATTTTCAACAAAAGAACTAAGCAAAACTGAGATAAACAATCTATCTGATAAAGAGTACAAACCGATAATCATAAGGATGCTCACTGATCTTGGGAGAAGAACAGATGAACACAGTGAGAACTTCAACAAAGAACTGGAAAATATGAGAAAGAACCAATCAAAAATGAAGAATGCAATAATGGAAATGAAAAACTCACTAGGGGAACTCAATAGCAGAGTAGATGATCCAGAAGAATGAATCAGTGAGCTGGATGAAAGACTAGAGGAAATCATCCAAGATGAACAGATAAAATCAAAGAGAATTGAAAACAATGAGAACAGTCTAAGGGACCTGTGGAACAACATCAGGTGCACTAACATCCATATTATAGGTGTCCCAGAAGTAGAAGAGAGAGACAAAGGGGCAGAGAGGCTATTTGAAGACGTAATAGCTGAAAACTTTCCTAACCTAAGGAAGGAAACAGACATACAAGTACAGGAAGCACAGAGAACACAAAACAAGATGAACCCAAAGAGGTGCACACCAAGACACATTATAATTAAAATGTCAAGAACTAAAGAGAAAGAATCCTAAAAGCTGCAAGAGAAAGACAACAAGTTACATACAAAGGAAACCCCATAAGGCTATCAGCTGACTTCTCAGCAGAAACCTTACAGGCTGGAAGGCAGTAGCATGATATATTTAAAGTGCTGAAAAGAAAAAAACCTACAGCCAAGAATATTCTATCCAGCAAGATTATCACTCAGAATGGACAGAGAGATAAAGAGTTTTCCAGACAAGCAAAAACTAAAGGACTTTATCACCAAGAAACCAGGGAAATTCTAAAGAGACTTACTGAAGTGGGGGAAAAAAGACCATAAATAGGAATAAGAAAATTATCAAAAAAATAAGTTAAGTTAAATCAGTGGTAAAGGCAAATATATAGTAAAGGTAGCAAATCAACCACCTGTGAAGCTAATATGAAGGTCAAAAGACAAAAGTACTAAAATTATCTACTTCAAAGATAAGAGGTTAACAGATACATACACACACAAAAGAGATTAAGTATGATATAAAAAACATAGAATGTGGGAGGAGAGGAATAAAATAGTAGAGCTTTTAGCAAGAGGTCAAACTTAAGAGACCATCAACTTCATATAGATTGCTATTTAAGTAGGTTATTGTTTATGAACTTCATGGTAATCACAAAACAGAAACCTATAATAAATGCACAAAAAATTAAGAGAAAGGAACCCAAACATGATACTAAAGAAAGCCATCAAACCACAAGGGAAGAGAGCAAGAGGAGAAGAAAGGAACAGGGAAGAACTACTAAAAAATCCAGAAAAAAATAACAAAATGGCAATAAGTACATACTTGTCAATAGCTACTGTAAGCATCAATGGGCTAAATGCTCCAATCCAAAGACATGGGGTGGCTGATTGGATTGAAAAACAAGACCCATATATATGCTGCATACAAGAGACACATTTCAGACCTAAAGATACAAACTGAAAGTGAAGGGATGGAAAAAGATACTCCATGCAAATGGCAATGAAAAGAAAGCTGGGGTAGCAATACTTATATCAGACAAAATAGACTTCAAAACAAAAACTGTAACAAGAAACAAAGAAAGGCACTACATGATGATAAAAGGAACAATCCAACCAGAGGATATAATGCTCATAAGTGTCTATGCACCCAACATAGGAGGACCTAAATATATAAATCAATAATTAACAGACATACAAGAAGAAAAAGACAGTAACACAATAATAGCAGGGAACTTCAACAGTCCACTTACATCAATGGATAGATCATCCAAACAGAAGATCATTAAGGAAACATTGACCTTAAATGACACATTAGACCAGATGCACTTAGCAGATATACACAGAACATTCCATCCAAAAACCACACAATACACATTCTTTTTGAATGCATGTGGAACATTCTCCAGGATAGATCACATACTAAGCCACAAAACAAGTCTCAATAAATTTAAGATGATTGAATTAATACCAAGCGTCTTTTCTGACCACAATGGTATGAAACTAGAAATCAACTACAGGAAGAAAACTAGAAAAGCCACAAATATGTGGAAATTAAACAAAATGCTACTGAACAACTATTGGGTCAAAGGAGAAATCAAAAAATAACTGGAGGGGCCAACCCCATGGTCAAATGGTTAAGTTTGCACGCTCCACTTCGGCAGCCCAGGGTTTTGCCAGTTCAGATCCTGGGTGAGGACACGGCACCGCTTGGCAAGCCATGCTGTGGTAGGCATCCCACATATAAAGTAGAGGAAGATGGGCACAGATGTTAACTCAGGGCCAGTCTTCCTCAGCAAAGAGAGAAGGATTGGTGGCAGATGTTAGCTCAGGGCTAATCTTCTTCAAAAAAAAAAAAGAAGAAAAAGAAATCCTCCCCTTTACTGAAGCAACTGAGGGAGTGAAAGAGTGAATTATTTTTAAATTTGGGTATAACAGGGGACATTTTAATATTTCAAAATAACATAAAATTCTCTAAGCTGTCATTATTCTCAGCTGGTGTGCCTGAAGAATAAGTTTTGTTAGAAGGAGAAGGAACAGTTAAAGCTTAAAAGATTCACACTAAATGTCAATGAATTTTTTTTTTTTGTAAAAAGACCTGCAAGCCATTGCTCACTTGTTATGATTTTTTTTTTAAGCCTGTTCTCTGGCATCAATATATTATCACAGAAACCAAATGACCACTCATTCATAAAGTCTGTGATTCTTCGAATATTTAAAATGGGGGCTTTCTGCTAATTAACATGGAAGATGCAGAGATATGGAGACCAGCTCCGCAGGGAGCTTGACCTGGTAGGAGGGGAATGTGTGTACCAGCGACCATATGTCCTGCTAAAGGGATTAAGATCCATGGAGCCCCAAAAAGGGGGTGTTGCTCTTCAGTTGAGGGCTCATTGGAGGCTTTCTGAAGAAGGTCACACTTGAAGTGAATCTCAAAAGATGGGCAGGCTGGGAAGTGGCAGAGGTGGTGATGTGGGCATTCCAGGTGGGACAATGCTACCAGCAGGAATTTAGAGACCAGCCATGGGTAGAGGGAACGATTCCCACAGGACAGTCAAACATGACCTTGATTTTTACATTTTAAAGGGTGTAGGGAGACTCTCTCCTACCTGCCTGTAACTTCTAAGGACTCCAGCTCTGTTTCAAAGATGCTTGAAACCATCAGCAAATACTGGACCAACCAGGAGTTCACGTTGTCCTCATTACTTCCTACAAAAATAATTTAAAAATTTAGGGGCCAGCCCCGTGGCCAAGTGGTTAAGTTCTCGAGCTCCACTGTGGCAGCCCAGGGTTTCGCCATTTCAGATCCTGGGTGCAGACGTAGCATCACTCATCAGGCCACATTGAGGCGGCATCCCACATGCCACAACTAAAAGGACCCATAACTAAGATATACAACTATGTATGGAGGGGGTGAGGTTTGGGGAGATAAAGTAGGGACAAAAAATTTAAAAATTTAAATGTCACTAAAGATATTATAACACTCTGATAAAACTGCTTTTTAGTTTTGTTTTTGTTGCTCTGTTTTTATAAGTAGTGTTATTCACTCGTGCAAAACTGAATTCATGGGGGAATTTTTTAAGGCAGAGCTTTCAATGATTCATCTTTTGTATGGCGCTTAAATGCCCCAGGTCATGAACCTGCTCCGTCTCTCCTTTCTTTTGCCATACTAACACCAGGAGCTGTACGGTCTATTTAAGTAGTCTGATTGGCCCTGGAAAAATGAACACTTGTTTTTATTTTCTTCATTATTCTCCACTACAACTCCGTGAACCTGAAATGCTAAATTTGGGAGATGCTACATACAAACCTGGACTTTTGCAAAGTAGTCTATCCTTATCCATCCGTTATCAACATTTCCAGGGAGACAGGGATTAAGCTGGGCCAGCCCTCTCTGTCGTTGGGGCTGCAGTGTTCATTCTGCACCTGCTCTGGAAACAGTGTGGTATGCAGGAAAGGGGGGAAGTAGGAGTGACCCAAGACTAAACTCTTAAAAACTCTGGGTCTCAATTTCCTTATCCATAAAACGGAGAAAATGATACCTTCTCTGCCCACCTTAAAGGACAAGCGTAAGACACACACGTGCGCTTACCTGTCCCTCCCACTGCCTGTGCCCTCCTACAGACCATGGCCCCAGGCCTTGTCTGCTGCGCCCCGAAAGGAAGGCCTAGTGGTCATTTTCACAGCTTCCTGGCGGACTGCTCCCTGGACCACCTCGTACGGCAGCTCAGATTCTTGAACAACACAGGTTGTGCCAGAACTTTTTCAGAGCCCATGTGTAAATCAAGCATTTTTCAGAAGCTGTGTTCATTTTCTGTTATGTCTGAGCATGACTGCCCATTAATAACAGGCTGAAAGAGATTCCGAGGCTCTACATCCCTCTCAGGGAGATACTAAGTTACTCAGTCAGCTAACAGCACTTCTCAGATGGAGTTTCTGTGGGGAATGGGAGACGTAGGCCCTGTGACCCGAACGCATCGGGGCTTCTGAAGCACTCAGGTCCCAAAGGACTCACTGCTCGCAGCCTTGCAGAAGCTGTGCTATGGGGCAAGCATCCCACCCCAGCTCGGGAGCCGCAGGGACGGTGAGGGCCTCGCCTGCCCTGCTGATGGCGGTCCCTGGATGGCTTCAGATCTCTTTCCTTTAGTTCTCCCACGATTGGGTTCTCTGCTTCTCACCAGTGTTCTGAAAAGAGCAGGACCTGTTTTAAATCAGAATGGCCCTTAGCAAACCAGGGACATGGAGATCTCAGACATATTTCACATTGAGGAGTTGTCCATAAGGACCTCCCAAGAGATGGGAAGATGCTGACCTTCCAGAGTCTCATTGGGTCATCTGGAGACTGTCCTAAGCTTTGGATGCAGCGTCTCCTCATTTGCTGTTTTCTGCCATCAGGAAAGGTTGAGAAGGCTGCTCTAGGCCGAACATTGCAGCCCAGCGCGTTCAGACTTGCTCCATCCTGTTATTGATTGGAAAGAACTCACCCCAGGGCTCCCACAGTCCCCACCCTGACATTCTCCTGCTTCCTCTTCAAGAAGAACGATTCCATCCTGATGCTTCCTTCTTGTCTTTGGATAGTTCTAGGCCTGGTTTCCTCATGCGATTCTCTACCTGGATCACACACCTTGAATATTACCCAGAAACCTCTTCTCTATTCTCGTGCACCCCTTCCCTTGCCTTTCTCTCTGGAAGATGTGCTTGACTCTGAGACGTTTCCCTCATTGCATTACACGAATGGAGAAGTGGAGGGAGCTCGTGTTCATTGTGCTCCTTCCAGCGGCCGCACAGTGAGGTTCTGCATGCACGTCGACTCATTCATCCTGCACAACATCCCTGTAGAACACTGTAAAGTCAGAGGATTTAAAAACTCTGTTACAGTCGACAGCTTTTACGTGGCATCATCAGCTACTATGGTAGAGTTGGGATTTGAACCCATGAACTCCTGGTGCCAAAACCACGGCCTTTTCCAGTAGAGTCCATGCCTCCCAAACCAGACCAGCCCTTTCTGCACACTGCCAGTCCCTTCCCTGTACACCCGCGTCATAACTGATGTCTCCTGATGGTTCAGGTTGTTCCCAAAAGTTACTATATATTTCATACTGATGCGGGGTCGGTGAGCCAAGGAGTCGAAAGAAAGATTTCTTAGACTCTTAAGATCTGGCAGTAGTGCTCTTTTATTTAGAGAATAGTGTAGCATGGGGACAAGGAGCCATGGGCAGTCAGAGCTTCTGCTGCCGCCGCTTCTGCTGCCCCCGCTGGCACGAGGACAGGGCCCATGGGCAGGCAGAGCAGCTGCTGCTGCTCCCGCTGGTATGGGGACAGGACCAATGGGCAGGCAGAGCTGGTGTGTGGGGACAAGACCCACAGGCAGTCAGAGCTCCTGCTGCTGCCCCAAGTTGAGGGTTAGAGCTAAATTTAAGGCATAGGTATATGATTCATCTCTTTACAAGACAAAGGAAAGAACAAAAAAAAGTTAACATGGTATCAGTGCAGGTGGGGTCTGGTCGTTGGGTGATCCCATGACTTTTAGACAAGAATCAAATTGGATTAAGTAAAGGTTAGAAAGGTTAGACGCCACCACCCTAAACCAGTTACATGAGATTGCCAGACAGCAACCAACTTAAGTTCTTGCCTTCCCCATTAAGAGTTTCTAGGGACAAGGTCATCTCTCTTCTTCTTCCTGGTACAGAGAGGGAGGCACCTTTTACAGATAGAGATTTACCTTACAAATGTAAATGTGTCCCAACAAGGGCAAGTTCCATTCCCCAGAGCCTCCTTCCCTGTCCCAGTTTATCGAAAGCAATCAGCCCAAAACAATCCTGATGCCAAAGAGACATATCCTGGAGTGGCCAATTTCAGGTCCTGACAAGGTCATCCCCCCTTCCTTCACAAACGCAAATGTCTCAAAAGGGCAAGCAAAATTCCAGTCCTGGGAGCCTGCTTCTCATCTGCAGTTTTAAAAGTAACCAGCCTAAAAATCCTCATCATAAACCATTTTAAAATTAAGCAGCCTAAAAATCCTCATCAATACCAAGTCTTTTCTTCTTCTTCTTCTTTTTTTTTTTTTTTTGAGGAATATTAGCCCTGAGCTAATGTCTGCTGCCAATCCTCCTCTTTTTGCTGAGGAAGACTGGCCCTGAGCTAACATCCATGCCCATCTTCCTCTACTTTATATGTGGGACGCCTACCACAGCATGGCTTGCCAAGCGATGGCATCGCTGCACCCAGGATCCGAACCGGCAAACCCTGGCCACCAAAGTGGAACGTGCGAACTTAACCGCTGCACCACGGGGCAGGCCCCCCAAGTCTTTTCTTCTAATCAAAAATAAGGTCAAATTAAAATGAGATTAGACTAGAATCAGTCTTTTAAAAATAAAAGTTAAAGAAAGGCAGTCTTTCATTACCACTTTGGGGGGAGAAGAGTTGCTGTTTCTCCAAATTCAACAGTGTCAGTAAATTGAGATTTTCAAATGGTGTGGGGTTGACATATACTCTAGGGCCCGAGTTTCAATGTTGCATTTGTTTTCCAGTAAAAGAGCTCAGCATAAAATGCAGCGAAGAGTGAGGTTTTGTTTAGGTTTTTTGCATAATAAAAGTCGTAACTGAGCAACATTAGCTCCAGACTCTCCTCCCCATGAATCCCTGGAGACTCTGGGAAAAGCATTTCAGAGACATCCAAACCCCAAGTAGTCGTTGGCAAGGGGTAATTTGCCACGATGATAGTTAAATAAGGAGAATACTGAGTAGCTGCCTACAAAGAAGCATCTGAAAATGAAACTAGCGGTGGCTCAAGTCCCTCCATTGAAAATGTATATACATTTCTCCACGCCGCAGCCCACATTGGTCTCTTCCTTTTATAAGGCAAATTTGTCAGTGCATACCAAGAAGCTTAAATCATACCCTTTGGACCCAATAATCTCACTCCTGAGAATTTATCTCAAGGAATAAATTATAAGGAAAACTATACATATTTCTATAGCAGTGTTTTTTATAATAAGCAGAAAACTGGAAACAACCTAATTTTCCAGTAACAAGGAAATGCTTCGTGCATTTTGCTATCTTAATTCTTTGAGATACTATGCTGCTGTTAAGAACACAGTCACAGCGGGCGAATAAGGAAAAGGGTGTCCAGTGAAAAGCACAGAAATGCAAATAAGCAGCGTTGCAGACGTGCAGAAATACCCATGTTGATGAAGACTAGGAGGGAGACAGATGAAACAGCTATGTTAGCACTGTGAGATTACAAGTTTTACACACTAAAATTTTCTTTTGTAGTGACCATATTCAGTTTTTAGGAATTTTCTTATTTTTCCTGCTGCAACTTATATCGAGTCATATTTCATAGTTATTTTTGGATCAGAACATTATTCTACAAAGGGTACGCGTGGAATATTCTAGCTAAGTGTGCAATATGGAGAAGAACTAATTCACAAACACTGACGCTGTTGTTTTAATTTGCAGTGAGGGGAATTTGGCTACAAAGCAGGTCGTGTTCCTGCAGAGACCAGCTATGTGGAATTCAGCGGCCCTGACCCCAGAAGTGAGTAAATCCGTGCCTCACGAACTGCATGTTATATTGAAGCGTTTAAACTCTCGTTGTGATTGTAATGGTGAGCACAGATGAGGAAGTGTGCACTCGATGTGGGAACAATCTTCTAACCGACATACAAGGAGGTGTGCCAGCAAGTGGATAACATGAGACAGTTCTGAAGGGAAGCCCGTTCTTTTGAGCTGAAGGCAATTAAGAAACAGCAGACACAGGAGGAACTGTCTACCCTGTCCCTTTCCAACACAAAGCAGGGCATAAATTTCCCTTTTTAAAGTTGACGTGAATTTCCCTTGTAAAGTGGTCTCCCTTTCCTGTACCAGGAGGAGAAGACTTTTAATCACCAGAGATGACTCTTATCCCTGGAGATGGCACTGACTTGAGTCCACATGAACAAACCTTACTAAAATAACTCTTATTTTCCATTAGTTTTACCATATACTTATCTTCCCACAATTTACTGCCATAGAAGCTCAAACCCCTTTCCCTTTGTCTAGTCACTTCTCCACAATTTATCGCCCTTTGTTAAAATGATATATAAGCTCTCAAGTCTAACTGCCTTCTCTGTGAAGGCCCTATGTGCCTTCAAAATAAACCTTTTCTCCTGTCTTTTGGCAGTTTGATTTGCAGGGCTCAGGTACTAAACATAAGAGGACAGAGGAGAACTTTGTTCCTCCCCTACACTTCTAAGCCTTGTAAGTGAACTTGCCTAATATTGCAACAGATCTGTGCAATTTTCTCTATCTTGACCTCCAACGGCACTTTTATATTGTTCCTCAAGTTCATATTTTTTCAGCCCTTTGCTGAAGGGCTGTGCTGAACCTCAAGTCACCTTATTCTTACTGGATGCACAGCTAGAATAGTATCTTTGAATGGAGCAATCTGGGCGTTAATAAAGCACAACTTTCAAAATAGGAAATTTGCAAATGGACTGGAAAATTATTTAAAGTGATTCTTTTTCTGTATTTCAACAAAATGTTGTTTTAGAAAACTTTAAGTTTTTCTAAACTAGCAAAGCTAGACTGAGAGTATATGCAATACCACCATGCTAAGTCATCTCACATTAATTTTGGAAAGAGTGTAGCTGCCTCACTAGGTAAATAGGTAGAGAGTAGGCGGGGAGATAGGAAGGTGCCTCCTCCTGCGGGAGAGCAGAGATCAAGTGCACAGATACTGGAAAGACTCTGATTCGAGTTAGAGCCCACGGGGCTGCAGCGCCCCCAGCCCCCGGGAGCAGTTCATTAAGAAATATTCTGTCAAGAAGGAGCAAGGGTGGGTACATGCAGAGAATGGCCAGAAAAGGTTTTCATTCTACTTTCTCCTTCCCCAAAGTAGCTTCTCACCATGCTACAGCCTCTCCTTTCTTTCTTTCAACATTCTGCAAATGGCCATCATTTCTGAGGAAAGGTCAGCAGAAGCCACAGCCTCATGGCATTTTTGATTAACTGGGGGCCATGGAGTTGGTGTTTGCTAAGATATCAGACCCAAATTCAGCTGCTTCACGGTCTCCTTTACTCAGGATTAGATATCGGTTCCCTGATTCCCTGAGAATATTTACACCCTTTTTGTGCAACTTTAAATACCATCCAGTAGTCTCATGGTAGTTTTCCTTTGGGTAATCTTTATATTTACAGCCATTGTGAATAAAATTGCTGGCTCATTATATAATAGTAAGGAAGTATATAAATGTCAACTGTGTCAATGAGAAGTCCAGGAATAATGTACTTTACAGCTTAGAATTCTGCTTCTAAACGGATTTACTATTTCTTCCTTTGACTAACATTTAGTTTTCCTAGCAGGAAATCGCAGGACATTGAGATTATTTCAGGGCAGACCATGTGGGTGGTTCAGTCTGGAGCTGAAGTGTCTAACAGCTATAACTGAAAACCAGTTTTTCAATTCTTTAAGTTTTCTCTGGTGAAAACAATTGTCATTTTATATCAAAAAAGTAGTAGTAGTATTGGGAAAGGAGACTATTATTATGACGATAGTGTTAATTGGGCTATCTCACATGTATTTTGTGAAAGTTACATTTATAATATGCGTTGAAAGTGTATGTAGTTGTAGGTCCATATAGCACGGTTCTTTGCTTGTACCTTGAAATCAGTCGTTGTTTGGGAGGAGTTGATGGGAGAATTGCTTCATTTATAAACGTTTTTAAAGAATTTTTTCAAAGGTGTTTAGTTCTAAAATAAGTTGGTGGAAATCTGAGACGTTACACGCGTTGCCCTGGGGTTGTCCATGAGTTTCCATTACAGCCCACATTTCATGAGCTGGTAGAAACCTATCCAGAGTTTAACCCTTGAAAAGAAGTTTCTCTCTTTCTTCTACTGAGACTAATGTCAAGATACGTGAGACTTTCCATATCCAATTGCACTCAACATAGAGCAGGATTTTTATTTTGAACGAAGCCATTTCCTGCCCCTGTTGTGGTGGAGGGAATTGAGAATTGCATAATGAAGAAAGCATATTGTTGGAATTTTTCTTCTGAGGTTATCAAGACCTTTACTTTCGCAATTTTGTTTTATATTTCACAGATATGTTTTATGCAATATTCTAGATGGCTTCAGAATTTTTTTAAACGTGGAAAATATCAAGTCAGAGTACTTATACTCTCATTTACTCCCCGAATTTTCTTTAAGCTATTAAAAGATAGTTTGTTTTAGTAAATCTAGAAAACTTTTAGAAAAAAAAACAGGAGAAAATCTTCATGAACTGGGGCTAGGCAAAGAGTTTTTAGACATGACACCAAAAGCGTACTCCATAAAAAAATTAATAAACTGTACTTCATCAAAATTAAAAACTTTTGATCTGCGAGTAACACTAAGAAAATGAAAAGACTAGCCACAGACTGGGAGAAAAAACACTTGCAAATCACATATATGACAAAGGACGTATATCCAGAATGTATCAAGAATTCTCAAAACTCAACAATAAGAAAACAGACAACCCTGTTAAAAGGTGTGGACACCTCACCAATGAGGATGTGTCAATGAGAAATGAGCCCTAAAAAGCTGCTTTCATCGTTAGCCATTAGGGAAATGCGAATGAGAACCACAATGAGATCCCACCATACACCTATTAGAACAACTAAAGTAAGAAATATTGACAAGACCAAGAACTGGCAAGGATGAGGAGCAACCAGAACTCTCAACAAGGCCGGGGGCCAATGCAAAATGGGACAGCCACTCTGCAATATACTTTAGCTGCTTCTTAGGAGGTTGAACATATGCATACCATATGACTCAGCAATCCCAGCCTTGGATATTTACCCTAGAGAACGAAAAACTTGTGTTCACACAAAAACCTAGATGTAAAGGTTTGTCGCAGTTCTAGTCACAATCTCCAAACCTGGAAACAATCCAGATGACTTCAGCAGGTGACTAGATGAACAGCTGTGGTACGTCCATACAGTAAAATACTACTCAGAAATAAAAAGGAGTGAACTACTGATACACACAGTAAGCTTGCGTTAATCTCAGAAGCATGCTGGTTAAAAGAAGCCGGTCTCCAAGGGTTACAGACTGTGCTATCCCATTTTATGACATTCTCAAAAGACAAAACCAGAGTGTGGAGAACACATCAGTGGTCGTCAGGGATCAGGGGTTCGGGGGGATAATGGAACTGTTCTGTGTCCTCATTATGGTTACCCAGATCTATACCTCTGTGTTAGAATTCATAGAACTGTACACTTTGACTGTATGATAATTTAAGAGTTAGATTTAGAAGATGGTTTGCGTTATAAATTACAGAGACTGCATGGTTTATGTCTTTGTCCTTCAGTAGGGCTGTGCTTGGGGAAGGGAGTTCTTACCACGTGCAATGAGTTGTTGCCCTTCGCTTCCTCTACTTGAGGCTGTATGGTGTAATAAAGGGGGTTCTTCTTATCTTGCTCTTCCTTTTTTCTATTTTCGTTTTTCTTTATTTTTTGTGGGGGGAGGGCCCTCCCAATGGATTCAAGGAATTGACAGCGATGCTGAGCAGAGTGAGGGACTCTGACCAGGACTTCACCTCCATCTAGTGAATCTTCTCGATTGTTCTTCCAAGATCTCCTTTCGTAACTTTTTTCTTTCTTTTGAAGACTCAAAGAAAACTCATTGAATTTTTTATTGACTAAAAGTCTCTATTTCAGTTAAATTCTTCAACCCGTTTCCCTTTGATAATTATTTAAAAGAAACAAAAGGTCATTAAAAGTATTTCGTTTTCGCCAACTCAGATTAGGGTTTCCATCCAGGGGTATTCTTGGGAGTAGACAACCAACCATGAAAGGTGCTCCAGGGGTGTGTGCATGTGTGTGCATGTGTGCTAGTGCGCTAACAGCATCTGCCACGCTCTCAAGACTCCGTGGCCCCATCTGTAAAATAAGGACAACATTAGCACCTGCCACAGGGCTGTGAGGAGGATTCAGGCAGAAAACACATGGCAGGCTCGGCACGGTGCCTGCTCAGATGGAATGTTGCTATTATTTTCGTAAGAATGTTTTTCTTTCAATAGTAGATGATTAAACACTACTAACTCTATGGAGAAACTGAAGAAAAATCCAGAACTTCCTCCTGACCCTCCGTTTTCTCCAGCTAAAAATTACCTTCAGCCAGTATGTAGGAATGTAGTGTATTGATGTTTTTTGATGTTCAAAAAAATGCACATACACGTACATATATAAAGCTAATATGGCAAAATATTAACAAGTATTGAATTAGGTAGTAGGTATATGGGTGTTCATTGTACTATCCTTTAAAGTTTTTCATAATTGGAAAGTTGGGGAAAATTAAACTAAAAAGCATTAGTGCCCAACAAGTTTTTCTGTTAGTTATTACTTGGTAACTAATTAGTTACTAAGATGCTATACCAAAAAGACTCACATAGAATGATTTAAATACAACAGAAGGGTTTCTCTCATCACAGGCTAAAGATGGGCAGGTAGTCTTGGTGGGCAAGGCTCTGCTTCATGACTGCTCTGCTCTGCCACCCTCAACACTTGGCTTCTGCCTCTGGACCCAGGGCTGCTGCCACACTTGTCACCACTGTCCAGCCAGCACAAGTAGGAAAGAGGAATTCCAGACATGCCTCTGAGGCACTGACCCCCAAGTCACACACATGCTTCTTCTCACATCCCATTGGCTGCAACTTTTTTATGTCACCACAGCATCTGCAAGGGAGGCTGGGAAATGTAATCTGGGCAACCATGTGCTGGTACCTCAGTGAAAGAGCACATGCCCAGCTAAAAATTTTGAGGCATTGGTTGTGGGGGAGTTCCATTATTAACAGAAAGACGGAGAGAATAGACCCTGGGAGACAGGTGTTCAATTTTAATGGTTCCAATTTTATATTTTTTGTCATCTTTAGAGCAGTTTTGCATTCAAATAATTTTCTTGTCTTTAAAATATGTCTCAAAATGAATGCTCTCAAGAAGTAAAGACTTCTTAGATCATTTCTCTAACACAAACCAAAAAGTGGAGGAGCAGCAGCCAAAGAAAAGTTCTGAATTAGATCTTTTCCAAGGTAACTATAATAAAATGATATGAATACTAAGAAATATTTAATGTATATGCTGACTTCTTCCTTAGAGTAAGGCAATTGTTTATCAAACTTTATTCTTAGTTTTTCGGTCATTTGAAGTTCATTTGAAATTCTTTGAAAATCATAAGGTCATATTTCATTCATTAGCTGTTAACGTCCCAGACCAAAGTCCATGTGAAATCAAATCAGGCGCCAGTGTAAACACAGGATGTCAGGTATCTCAAAGAGCTGTAAAAATAAAGATGAAAGCATTTTGCTTTTATCATTAACAAAGTTCTTTGTGTAGGGAATTCTTTCCACTCAAGGCAAATGGGCTTTTTCCTGGTGGGGGCAGAAGCGGAAGAGTGGCCACTGCTGCCTTGGGGCGGGCGCTCTGTCCTGCCTCACGGCTAGCGAGCAGCTCTCTTCTGGGCCACCCACGCTGGCTTCCATATTGCCCATTGGTGTCTGTTGGGGTGTAAGGGAGAGACTAGCCTGTGTACATAAGGAATTATTGGCTCCGAGGTGGGAAGGATACTGGCACAGCTCATACCACCAAAAAAAGAGCTACAAGAACCGAGGCCTCGGGTTCTGACCCCAGAGATTCACCATTACCAGGATGTTCTCTCTCATCAGTTTCTTTCAGCGTCTGTGTGTGCATGAGCAGGGGGCTTCCTATGAGGTGAATGTGGCCACCTCAGCAAAAAGAAAGACCTTCTTTATCCTGGAGTCCGTACAGCAACCCCAGGGAAGGACTCTGGTTGGGTCCCTTTGGGCCACGTGCCCACACTGCAGCAGAGAACGGGGTGGATGGAAAGCTGGCCGGGAAGGTGGTGGTCCACAGCACTCTTCTGCCTCCCAGGCTGGAGTGACTTTGACAGCCTCAAGCTGGATGGATGACACAGGAACACGTTCTGTGAGCAAGCAGCGGCGGCACCTCTCTGCATGTTCCAAAACCTCTGACCCTTCCAAGTGGCACTGGAGCTCCACGGAAGCTCGCGGTGTCTTCCTAACCCCCCCAGCACGAGACACAGGAAGAGAAATCCTGAATGTCCATTCCATGTGTGTACTGCTTTAGAAACCATATTTTTTAGCTACTCTGCCCCTCTGGCCATTATAACACTGTCCAAGACAACACAGCATCTTAGGATTGCTGGGATAATCCTGTTTTGTTCTGTTTTTAAGACACTGACAGTGAAGAATGAAGATAAGGTGGTAGGACACCCTCAATTCAACCAACTTGTCCCTGAGTCTCATGTATTTGAAGTGGGTCACCCATTTTTAGTAAATGAGAATGATTCTCAAAAGTTAATAGATTTTGTCAAGGGTGGCGTTAAATCTGTATCCCAATCTTGGAATAATTTCCCCCAATTTTATAGTGAAAATATTAGAAGAAAGTGAGCATATGAATAAGCCTGGCAATGTAGCATGGAAATCTCTTTTTGTTGACATAAATATTCAAAATGTAGTGCTAAGTGGAAAAGTGAGCTGCGCACATCTATGTGTGTGTATGCAAACACATGTATGTTTAGAGAAGAAAACAGTAAAATATGCCAAATTTTAACAGTGGCATCTCTGCGAGTTGAGATAATGGGTGGGCTTTGTTTTTACCAGGTTTTCTACATTGAACATGTATTATGTTTGCAAGTGAAGGGAATTTTATTTGGGAAATACACAAATCTTCGACCACAAGTCTACTCGTACTTTTGCAGATAATGGGCGTGTTATACAGTGTGAAAAGAATAAAGCAAGACATTCCAGCTCCAGTTTGAGGCCGGCCACTCCCTGACCTTGGACAAATCCTGCCTCTTTCTGGGCCGGAGTCGACCTCTATAGAATGAGGGCAGCAGTCGCTAATCTCCAGGGACTGCCTGGGCTTCAGACTCCTACTTTGGAAGTCATAAGAACATTGCAATTTGATTTGTTGGAAAAGCTACTATTTCATGTGGCGTGAAGTTGGGGAGGCAAAATCATTGCTGAAGATGTGTTTATTGAGAGTCACATGGTAAAAAAGAAAATAAAAGTGTTTCCTCTGAAATCTTTTTTTAGAGTTACCATGTTAGGTATTTTGTCATCTTCTGATATTCGAAATTTACACTTGGTGGCTGTTTACTTATTAATACTTATATAAAAGTGAATTACTATGAATATCTTATTCTGAATAATACCTGATGTTTATTAGGAAAATTCTCATTGAGTATGTGAGAGTTGGCTTGTATCGGCTGGTATACAATGAGGAATTTATTGCAAAATTTCCCTTTGGCCCTGGTGCTGGTGAGGAAGGGAAGATCCAGGCAGCCAAGTGCTGCCAGGCACCCCCGCCTGCCCGTTTTCATTCCGTTAACGCTGAGAGGTCACTCCGGAGTGAATGCATTCTTTATGCCTGTGGGAAAGGGAGCAGGAGCCAGGCTTGAGAAAGGAACCCAGCCTGGCAGTCCCGTCAGCCCTCCCTGCAACCAAAAGGCTATGTCCTCTTTGACCAGCCTCCCAGGGCCGGGGAGAACATACTATTCTCAAATCTTGGACCCGTCTAAGAGATCTGTCAGCGGCCACTGCTTGTATTAAATTCAATACATTTGGTAAATGAGAATAACAAGGAAAAGGATTTGAGATCTGATATTTGCATTTGATGAATGCACGGGGGCCAATGGAAGATGTCACCACCACCAAGCTATGTCTGATTTGGGACCATGTAGGTGGCTTTTTGTTGAGGGAGAACCCACTGTAGACTTGTTCATTCCCTTAAACTTGCCCAGGGACGCCAGTAACTCAGCCAAGACAAAGATGAGCTGCCAGCACTCTCCTTTCTGTGCAACGTGCTGAGGGCTGCATCCTCCTGTATGACAGTGTCGTCAACAGAGGTTACATTCCACAACAGCCTGCAAATCCAATTTCATAAAGCTGTTTGTTTACTTTGTGTATTTGCCATGAAGAACAGTAGAAAATACTTTTGTATTTTATATACTACAGTTCAACAAACCTATGGGTTGACACATGTTTGTAAGACTAGCCTGGGCATCTGATTTCTATGGTTTTTTTCTAAGAGTTTTATAATTTTAACTCTTACATTTAGGAAAATGTAATCCTAGTTCCAACTGACAGATAAATGAATTTTCAGCAAATGCACTCTTCATAAACTGGAAAATTACTGTGTTTTTCATTTATCTTTTAAATTTTTTATTTATCTTTATTTCTCCGTGTTCAGTTTTTTGTCCTGAGAGTCTGATATTCGACACATGTCATGCTGTCAGTGGTAAGGAAGCCCTTGTAGGCAAATCTCAAGAGTCTGAACGTCCACATGTTGAGCTGCTCCTGCTCTCTCCCTGAGCCTTCCTTTTACTGACTTAATTCTCTTATTTTGTCTTAAGTTTGCTTGGCAAAGGCCATGTCCTCTCCACTCTGACCAGCAGCCCTCAGTGAACAGCTCATAGCAGAACCCTCCACAGCTCCTCAGACAGTCTGCGGAACGGGCTGGTCAGGTTGCTCAGCTTTCCCGCCGAGTCAGGCGGAAGCAGTTTGTAGCAGAACCAGGAGAGGGGTCTGCGTGACCCAGGAAGCCACTCCAGGCCTACTTTCAATAGAAACTCGGCCTGAATTATCTGTGACTCTTCTGTGCAGCCTATTCCCGCGAGAAATGGGTGTGAGGCGGCCACCAAAGTACCTTTTCTGCTGTTTAGACCCCAAGTAAAAGCAAGAAGAAAAGTGGGAGCTTTAATGCATTTCTACCCTGCTTTGCTCCCTGAACCAGGCTCTCAATAGGTCTGTCTCTCAGAGGCGTCACTGAGGGCCCAGCCATGTGCACGCCACCCTGACGATGAGGACAGTGACGTGCCCGGAAGCTACAGAGTGCTGAGAAACAGAGAGGGGAGCTCCTGTCTCCCCGGGGGGAGGAGGGAGTGTGAAGGGTGGCTCTGACCGTCCTTGAAGATGAGCGGGAATTTGAAGAGAGGCAGGGAGAGGACGCTCCAGGCCAAGGACAGGACGTGCTGGAGCAGAGGGACAGGAGAACACCCATCTTTTTAACTCCCGGTTGCCAATCTCTTGTGTTTCAGAGGAAAGCCAGCCGGCCTTTAAAAGGTGATGACAGGAACAAAGTCACCAGCAGGAGTGTTGGATTGGACACGACCACGTCGCAACCGCCAGAGAGCAGAAACCCACCTGAGGAGGGCCTCCTCTCCGCTTCCAGAGAGTGCTGGACGGGGGAGCGGGGGCCGGCCCAGTACAGCAGCTTCTCCGGGGTCAGCAGCAGCGACAGCGTCCTGCGGGAACTGGACGAGGGACACTTTGACCAGGAAGACGGAGTAACTCAGGTCACTTGCATGTGAGCGATGACATAACGCAACGAAAGGCCCTGTAAATAATTATTAAAATAATTGCCGACGGACTTTATTGTTATTACTTTATCTGCATTTATGTAATACTTTGAATTCTTCCAGACTCAGGCTTTCCTCTAATCTCCGTGAACTTTGGCCCAACCTCCCAGACAAGGAAGAATAACCAACGTATTTGGAAATTTAGAATCATGTTTACACTTCTCCCAACTAAAACATCTGTTTAAACAGATGGCTCATTAGGTTATTAACCAATAATCTACTTCAGTTTCTCCTGAATAGACAAGGTACACTTTTCTTAGAATTCCTGAAGACTAAATATGTCAGGCAGCATTGTGCCTAGTTAGGAAACCCTCAGGAATTAGTCTTACTTAAGCTGAAAAGTAGTCTCTCTCTCTCTCTCACACACATGTCAAGGGCTAATTCATGAAACACGTATTTCCTGAATATAACAATTAATTCAAATTTTGTCTTTAACTATGGCATGTGTATACAAAGCAAGCCTCTATTTGTTAAAATATTCTTTGAAAAGAAATTCTTTCTGTCTGTCTTTGCTTTCATAGGGTCGCCGCGCCACCAACCCTGTACTGAGTCCCGAGCTTAAACTTCGCTGCCTCTAATAGCCCAGACACAGAGCAAGCGAAGCAGCATCTCTTAAAATTCCACACGAAGAGAACCCACAATGTCAACATTTAAAAACCTTAGGAGACAGAAAGAATTAATTTTCTTTCTTTTAAGTTGCAAATAGTATGAAAAGGGAAAACATGAACTTTAAATGGAAACTGAAATCTTTTATATCTGTCTAGATTTGAATTATGCTTTTATTTTGATTGCTAACTCAGGAGGAATGTGGAAACCCAGCGTGTTCAGTCCTGCAGGACTAGACAAGAGCTCGCAGCACACGCGCTGAGCACGGGGCCCGTCTGCTCCATCTCGGCTTTCCTCACTCTGCTAAGTGGGGTGCCTTTGCCTTGCCAGCCTTTAACAGGAAAGAGCAAAATTCTACAAAATAGAGGGTTTTCATTTATGTATGAAAGGCTTACTTTGAAATGTGGGAGCCTTCAGGTGAATTACATACAATGACTTTGCCATTGATGAGTTCAGCCTGTTACATATTTCTATTAGCATTGATATTGACATTGTAAGATCATTCACATAATAAAATGCCATTTGTTATTGGGCTATCATTTTATTGAACACAGATGCTCATAATCCATTTCATACGTATGACAGATATATGTTACACAGTATCAAATATATAGTGTAACAAGACTCATCCAATCTCCATGAATTGTTGATAAGATTAACATGGGGGGCCAGCCCAGTGGCGTAGTGGTTAAGTTCATGGGCTCCACTTCACAGGCCCGGCGTTCAGATCCTGGGTGCAGACCTACACACCTCTCATCATGCCATGCTGTGGCAGCATACCACATACAAAATAGAGGAAGATTGGCACAGATGTTAGCTCAGGGCCAATCTTCCTCACCAAAAAAAAAAAAGATTAACATGCAATTATCCACTTCTATCATGCAGAAGCATTGCCTTTATAAGTGTAGAGGAATTTAAGAATATTCTGCTCAGTATTCTTCTGTGGAAACAGCTATCAACAATATTTGCAGAAATGTTTTTTGTATTAATTTTTAGATGAACCTGAGTTGCATATTCAGGGGTTGGTGAATTTGTGGTAAAAACAAGCATTGCTTCTGGAGCCCACAAAATGCCATGAATTATGAAACACAGGGAATGTACTCTGAAAGATCAGATAGTTTTTCCCAATGCCAAGATCAACAACAGGTAGAGACACTGTCAGCACAGAGAGGAGATTTGAAGTATTAAAAACAGAGATGGAAATTTCTATTTGACTAAAGAAAAGCTCAGGAACATATCAATCACCTTTAATGTTTTTTAAATTTGCGTAAGCATACTTTCGTTTTACAGGTTGCTTTTAATCTGCATTATTTCTTCTTCTTAAAAAAAGCTTTTTAGGGGCCGGCCCTGTGGCTGAGTGGTTAAGTTCACTAAAAATATACAACTATGTACCAGGGGCCTTTGGGAGAAAAAGGAAAAATAAAATCTTTAAAAAAAAAAACAAAACTTCTTATTAGCATAAACTTAGCAGTCATATCCTCAAAACCTATTTCATAAGCACTTATTACAACAATTACGCTTAAGTTACATGGTAAATTTGTATTATAGTGAATAAATAATGACCAAGTGGTTCTAGAGCATTTTAAATATTTTATTTTTTATTTTTCATTTCTCCCCCCTAAGCCCCCGGGTTCACAGTTGTATATTTTTAGTTGTGGGTCCTTCTAGTTGTGGCATGTGGGATGCTGCCTCAGCATGGCTTGATGAGCGGGGCCATGTCCGTGCCCAGGATCCGAACCAACGAAACCCTGGGCCACGGAAGCAGAGCTCGAACTTAACCACTCGGCCACCGGGCCGGCCGCTAGAGCATTTTAAATATATATATAAGTAGTTCTGAGTCTATTCTTAAAAAAAAAAAATGTAACCAAACCCGGACTCCGTATGCTTAAGGAGTTAAATGTGACTAACCTTGTGATGCCCGGCCAGGTGTATATCTAGCTCTTTTCATAATGCTGTGTGATGCCTTAGGGACTCCGGCATGGGAATTTTTAACACCTATCAAGTTATGATGAAGAAGTCTCATGATCGTGCATGTGGGTGTGAAGTTCTGCCGTTCCCCTTGGATGGCACGTCCGTCTTAGGTTTCAGTAACCACTTGTTAGTTCCATCCCCCTTGGATGGAATGGGGCCCTGTTTTCTTTCACCAACGACACTGAACACCTAATCTCCGGAGGAATCACCACCAAGCCAGGAGCAGCTCTATCAGTGTCGATACCATTCTCTTCAGCAAAAGATCAACGGAAAGGTCCTTCTCCTCAAGAGACTCTCGGGCTCGCAGGCATCTCCAGGCGCCACAGAGCAGGAGGCAGAAGCAGGGTCCGTCCAAAGGACAGCTATCGCCAGATCATCTGTTTAGTCAGGAGCGGGTGTTTGCACATCTGAATGTAAATGTTCCAGATGCGTTTCCATTTCGTTCATCCTGGAGGAGCTGAGGAGCTCTCTCATTTTCCTAGCACTTCCTCACCCCTGGATTCCTCACGGCCATTCCCCCTGGGCTAGAAGGACTGTGGCTCCTTCAGCATAAGGCGCAAAAAGCTTTCCTTCTCCCCACAACTCAGGGCCCCAGGGTCCCCGTACTGTGGAAAGACTAAAGCTCTGTGAGAACTCAAAAGGGGAGGTGCTAACCGTGAGGGGAGTCTGTAACAAAGCATGTTAAATCAAAATCTACTGGTGGATAAAACTAGCGAAATGCCGACCATCAGAACTTACAGCACATCCTTCTAAGTCATATTTGCTGTGGCAACTTATCATACCTCGAGAGTGAACTTCTCTTGTGCGATAGCCCAAAGTTTATAGAGCCAGCTTTGACAGCTGATTAAGTTCTAAGACGGCATTTGAGGTGAAAAATTAGGCAAAAGTCTAAACTATAAGCTTTGTTTATGGTGGGACTCACAAACTTTTCGTAGAGACAATTCCAAAAACAAATTGCAAAATTGCGTTGATCATTAAAATCATTGTATGTGTAAGTATCTAGGTGATTCTGTGCAGGTTTACATCAGCCAGCATTCTTAGCTACAAGCAACAGAAGCCGACCTTGGCTCATTCAGCAGTAAAGGAGTTTATGTCATAAGACATCTAGAATTGGGGCCAGCTCGGTGGCATAGTGCTTAAGTTCATGCACTCTGCTTCAGCGGCCTGGGGTTCACAGGTTTGAATTCTGGGCATGGAACTACACCTCACTCATCAAGCCATGCTGTGGCAGTGTCCCACATACAAAATAGAGCAAGATTGGCACAGACGTTAGCTCAGGACCAATCTTCCTCAGCAACAACAACAAAAAAGAAGACGAAGAAGTCCATCCAACATAGTTTAAGAAATAAAAAAGCAAGCCACAGACTGGGAGAGTATGTTTGCAAAACACATACCTGACAAGGGATTCATATCAAGAATATATAAATGATTCCTATAAATCAATAATAAAAAGACCCAGCATCCTATTATAAAGGGGCAAAAGGCTTGGACAGACACTTCATGAAAGAAAATATACAGACTTTTTCTTCCAGAAAGACGGAGTAGATGCCTCCCGTGAAATATAACTAAAAACCCTGAACATTATATATGAAACAAACATAACATGGCCAGTCGTGAGTTCCTTGATTTTATTTTTGCCTTGTATATCTCACACTTGAGAGCTGAAGAAGCTAGTAATCTAAAGAGAAAAGAAGAAACTAGTAATCTAGAAATGCCAGTGTTGCATATCACAAACCCTAAGAAAAGCCTAGCGAGACAGCAATATTTAGACAATAACTGCAATACTCCAGCCAAACGCCACAGAAAAACCTGTGACCTTACCCCCTACACCAGCACAGACCAAGTGGGAAGCCTATATTTCTGCCCTCAGGAGGCTGTACCAAGGGCCCCAACACCCTGGCCAGCGTGGTGTCAGGACAGGCAGGTAGGGGACTGGGAATTTCATCCCCACTGGCCAGTAAGAGCCCCCAACTCTCCCCCCGGTGTTAGTGGAGATCATGGAGGACGCCTGGACTTCCCCCCCATCCAGCAGGAAGGAGGCATCTCCCTCCCTCCCCACCGGGGCTGTCAGAGGAGGGTTAATGGGGAGTCAGGACTTCCACCACGGCCCGCTGACCCAGAGGCCACGCCCACCAAGGTGTCAGTGGGGACCACCTAGGGAACTGGAACTCCCACTCTTGCCCAGCAGTAGCAAAGAACAGCCCCCTAAGGTGTCAACAGAGGTCAAAAAGGAACCTGGGCTGCTGCTTCCACCTGGCAGTACCTAGGCAGTACCCCGATTCCCCCACCGGAGTAGCATCAGAAAAAGCCAACGAACACCGAAGGAATAAACAAGATCCAGAGTCTCATAACATAATGTGAAAATGCCTGGATTTCCAAAGAAAATTATTCGTCAAACCAAGAACCAGAAGATCCCACACTAAATGAAAAAGATAATAAATAGATGCCAACACTGAGAGAGACATTAGAATTATCTTTAATACATTTTAGAGCGCTGTGATGAAAATGCTTCAACAAGTAATTATGAATGTGCTTGAAACAAATGAAAAATGAGAAAGCATCAGTAAAGAATTGGAAGACACAAAGAAGAACCAAGCAGAAATTTTAGAATTGAGAAATACAATAACCAAAATAAAAAGCTCGGTGGATGGGCTCCACAGCAGAATGGAGGAGACAAAAGAAAGAATATCTACAAGCTGAAATACAGCACAATATAAATTACCCAATCTGAATAACAGAGAGAAAATAAGACAACAAACAAAAGGACTTTGGACTATACCAAAATAAAAGATCTAATACTCATGTCATTAGAGTTATGGTGGAAGGATGGGAGAAAGAGAATGGGACTGAAAAAGTGCTTGCAGAAATAATAGCTGAAAACTTCCCAAATTTGGTAAGAGATATAAACTTACAGATTCAAGAAGGTGGCACTAATTTATAGTGATGAAAATCAGAATAGTGGGTACCAGTGGGTGCGGGTGGGGGGTTGATCGTTGTCTTTGTCCGTTCCAGCTGCTGTGACAGAATACCATAGACCTGGTGTCTGATAAAAACAGAAATTTATTTCTCATACTTCTGAAGACTGGAAGTCCAAGATCAAGGCACCTGTAGATTCCGTGTCCCGTGAGAGCTGCTTCCTGGTTCATAGACAGCAGTCTTCTTGCTGACTTCACATGGTGGAGGGGCAAGGGAGCGCTCGGGGCCTCTTTTCTATGGACGTCATCCCATTCATGAGGGCTCCAGCCTCATGACTAATAACCTACCAAAGGCCCCACCTCCTAATACCATCACATTAGGGATTAGAATTTCAACATATGAATTTGGGGGTTCACATTCAGTCTACGGCATCTATAAAGGCACAAAGGGGGACTTCCTGGGGTGATAGAAATGTTCCATATCTTTGCTTGGTTGAAAGTAACACAAGTGTATACACCTGTCAAAACTCATTGAACTGTACATTTAAGATAGGTACATTTTGGGGCGGCCTGGTGGCCAGCAGTTAAGTTTGCACGTTCTGCTTCGGCGTCCCGGTGTTCCCTGGTTTGCATCCTGGGTGTGAACATGGCACCGCTTGGCACGCCGTGCTGTGGTAGGTGCCCACATATAAAGTGGAGGAAGATGGGCACTGATGTCAGCTCAGGGCCAGTCTTCCTCAGCAAAAAGAGGAGGATTGGTGGCAGATGTTAGCTTAGGGCTAATCTTCCTTAAAAAAAAAGGTACATGTTATTATGTGTAAATTGCGTCTTAATAAAAGAAATATTTATTGGAGAATTCCCAGAGTTGTTGGGAGAGCGAGAGAAGCAAGCTCCGTGCTGAGCTCCCAGGTCCAGCGTGCAGACTTGCACAAGAGAACAGCCTGCTGTTGCGTCACCAAGCGCAGCCGCCAGGAATCTGACTTTCCAGTTCACAGCAGCAACTTTTGCAGGACGCTGCATGCCCAGAACCCCAGCGTCTCCGCTGCCACTCTTCTCAGCAAAATGACTGCCCTTCATTCAGCTTTCCTCCTTCCTGAGTCACTTGCAAATCAGCCTCACATGGGTGAGCCTGTGCTCTCGCCTGGGAATGAGTGTTCTGGGTTCTGCAGAATGCAGAATAGGAAGAACATGAACATTCTGGGTACTGGGCGGGCAGAGCTCTTCAGGCTCAAGATTCCCCAAACACAGCACACGTGTTTACTTATGTTGCCAAGTCAAGTTTTGATTGGACCTTAACCACATGATCGAAGTCAACATCATCAATAATGAAACAAACAAACGTCCCATGGATTCCTGATACGATATACTAACGACGGAACATCGCCTCACTGGTACTCCTGGCAAAAAATGCACAACCTGACTGTAATCATTAGGAAACATTAGACAAGCCCAAACTGAGGGACAGTCCATAAGCCACTGGCCTCCACAGCTTTAAAAACGTCAAGGTCGGGCCAGCCTGTGGCTGGGTGGTTAAGTTCACATGCTCTGCTTCGGGGGCCCAGGGTTTCACCAGTTCGGATCCTGGGCGCGGACAAGGCACCACTCATCAGGCCACATGAGGCAGCGTCCCACATGCCACAACCAGATGGACCACAACTAGAATATAGGACTATATACTGGGGGGCTTTGGGAGAAGAAAAAAAGAAGAAAAGACAAATGTCAAGGTCATGAAAGACAAAGAAAAGCTGAGAAACTGTTCCAGATTCAAGAAGATTAAAAGACATGACAACTAACTGACATGACATGTCAAGCAGTACGTGACCCTGGAATGGATCCTGGATGGAGGGGAGGGGTGGCTGATATGGAAACATGAAGTTACATCACATCTCTGGGACTATGGACTGGTGATTAGATAATATGGTGTCAGCGTTAAATTTCTTGATTACTGGACTGTGTGGCTATCTGAAAAAAATTCTTATGACGTATACACAAAAATATTTAGGCATAAAGGGACTGATGCTTGTCACTTACTCTCCAATGATGCAGAAGAAAAACTGTCAGTGTTGAGAGACAGAGACAGAGAGAAATAGAGAATTTGATAAAGCAAATGGTGCAAAATGTAAACTATTGGTGAATCTAGATAAAGGGAATACCCTTCTTGCAACTTCTGAAATTTTATCAAATCAAGAGCTTAAAAAAAAAATGTGCCCGTCAGCCAGACAACACGACTCACGTTTTGCTATGAGGAAGCAAACTCTTAACTTAAAAAGTCTTGTCCTGGGTCTCATTTAGGGACTGACAGCTGGTATCATGGCCAGATGAAGCTTCTCCTCTTCCCCAGTTAAGGATCTTGTTTATTCTACCCAGGAATCTTGGAACATGCTACGAGGACATTTAAGGATATTTACAATGCTACAAAATATTTGTATTAAATTCTCTAAATTTTTCAGACAAAAGATGTTAAGTCCTAAAGGAAGGAAGGAGACTAAAACTACTGTGTGGCTAATATTTACCAGACATTAGGCCAGGAGCTTTCACATGTGCTGTTTCTTCCTCACAATGATCACCTAAGCTT
Source organism: Equus caballus (assembly GCF_041296265.1). Lineage (NCBI taxonomy): Eukaryota > Metazoa > Chordata > Mammalia > Perissodactyla > Equidae > Equus > Equus caballus. The sequence continues at coordinate 73,550,341 of NC_091701.1, read as the reverse complement.
GCGTTTCTTCTTATTCACAGATGAGGAAACTGAGACCCAGAAAGTTTAAGTAGATTGCTAATGATGCACAGCGTCAAAGGGGGGAAGCTAGAATTCAGAACTTGGCTTGATTCCAAATCCACTGACCAGTGAGAACCAGAGAGATTCTCCAATTCAAAATAGTAGCTCTGCTTTTTTTAAAAAATTATTTTATTGAGGTCATAATGTTTTATAACATTGTGTGATTTCAGGTGTACGTTATTATTTACCAGTTTCTGTATAGGCTGCATTGTGCTCACCACCAATAGTCTGGTTTTTATCCATCACCATACATATGTGCCCCTTTACCCCTTTCACCCTCCCAACCCCTTCCCCTCTGGTAACCACTAATCTGTTCTTCTTATCCATGTGTTTATCTTCCACATATGAGTGAAATCATATGGTGTTTGTCTCTGTCTGGCTTATTTCACTTAGCATAATACCCTCAAGGTCCATCCATGTTGTTACAAATGGGATAATTCTGTCCTTTTTATGGCTGAGTAATATTCCATTGTGTGTATATACCACATTGTCTATAACCATTCATCCGTTGATGGGCACTTGGGTTGCTTCCACATCTTGGCTATTGTGAATAACGCTGCAATGACCATAGGGGTGCATAAGTTTCTTTGAATTGTTGATTTCATCCTCTTTGGATAACTACCCAGTAGTAGGTTAGCTGGGTCATATGGTATTTCTGTTTTTATTTTTTTGAGAAATCTCCATACTATTTTCCATAGTGGCTGCACTAGTTTGCATTCCCACCAGCAGTGTATGCGGGTTCCCTTTGCTCCACATCCTCTCCAACATTTGCTATTTTATTACTTATGGCCATTGTGACAGGTGTAAGGCAATATTTCATTGTAGTTTTTTTCTTTAAAGATTGTATTTTTCCTTTTTTCTCCCCAAAGCCTCCCAGTACATAGATGTATATTTTTAGTTGTGGGTCCTCCTAGTTGTGGCATGTGGAATGCCATGTCAGCATGGCTTGATGAGCACTGCCATGTCCACACCCAAGGATCTGAACTGGCGAAACCCCAGGCTGCCAAAGCGGAGCACACGAACTTAACCTCTCAGCCATAGGGCTGGCCCCTCATTGTAGTTTTTTTTTTTTCTGCTTTATCTCCCCAATCCCACCCCCCATACACAGTTGTATATCTTAGTTGCAGGTCTTTCTAGTTGTGGCATGTGGGACATCACCTCAATGTGGCCTGATGAGCGGTGCCATGTCCACGCCCAGGATCCGAACCAGTGAAACCCTGGGCTGCCACAGTGGAGGGCACGAACTTAACCACTCGGCCACAGGACCAGCTTCTCATTGCAGTTTTGATTTGCATTTCCCTAATAATTAGTGATGTTGAACGTATTTTCATGTGTCTGTTGGCCATCTGTATATCTTCTTTGGAAAAATGTCTGTTCATATCCTCTGCCCATTTTTTGATTGGGTTGTTTGTTTTTTTGTTGTTGAGTTGTATGAGTTATTAATATATTTTGGAAATTAACCCCATATCAGATATATGGGCTCTTTAGGGTGATGTAGTCCCATCATTTTTTTTTTCTTTTGTTTCCCTTGCCTGAGTAGACATAGTATTCAAAACATGCTTCTAAGACTGATGTCAAATAGTGTATTGCTTATGTGTTCTTCTAGGAGTTTTATGGTTTCAGGTGTTACATTCAAGTCTTCAATCCACTTTGTGTATGGTGTAAGATAATGGTCTACTTTCATTCTTTTGCATGTGGCTGTCCAGTTTTCCCAACACCATTTATTGAAGAGACTTTCCTTTCTACGTTACATGTTCTTGGCTCCGTTGTCAAAGACTAACTGTCCATAGTTGTGGGTTTTATTTCTGGGCTTTCAGTTCTGTTCCATTGATCTGTGTGTCTGTTTTTGTACCAGTACCGTGCTGTTTTGGTTACTATAGCTTTGCAGTATATTTTGAAAACAGGGAGTGTGATGCCTTCAGCTTTGTCTTTTTTCTCAGGATTGCTTTAGCTACTTGGGGTCTTTTGTTGTTCCATATAAATTTTAGGATTCTTTGTTCTATTTCCATGAAGAATGTCATTGAGATTCTGATTGGGATTGCACTGAATCTGTAGATTGCTTTAGGTACATGGACATCTTAACTACGTTTATTCTTCCAATCCATAAGCATGAATATCTTCCCATTCTTTTATATCTTCTTTGATTTCTTTCGATAATGCCTTATAGTTTTCAGTGTAGAGGTCTTTCACCTCCTTGGTTAAGTTTATTTCTAGATATGTTATTCTTTTCATTGTGGTTGTAAATGGGATTGTATTCTTGAGTTCTCTTTCTGCTAGTTTGTTATCAGTGTATAGAAATGCAATTGATTTTTGTAAGTGATTTTGTACCCTGCAATTTTGCCGTAGTTATTTCTATTAGTTTTCTGGTGGATTCTTCAGGGTTTTCTACATATAAAATGATGTCATCTCCAAACAGTGAGAGTATTACTTCTTCCTTTTCAACTTTGATAACTTTTATTTTTCTTGCCTAATTGTTCTGGCTAAAACCTCCAGTACTATGTTGAATAGGAGTGGTGAGAGTGGGCACCCTTTTCTTGTTCCTGTTCTCAGAGGGATGGCTTTCAGTTTTTCCGCATTGAGTATGATGTTGGCTATGGGTTTGTCATATATGGCCTTTATTACGTTGAGGTACTTTCCTTCTCCACCCATTTTCTTGAGAGTTTTTATCACAAATGGATGTTGGATCTTGTCAAATGCTTTCTCTGCTTCTATTGAGATGATCATGTGATTTTTATTTCTCATTTTAATGTAGTATATCACATTGATTGATTTGCGGATGTTGGACCATATGTCCATCCCTGGTATAAATCCAACTTAATCATGGCATATAATCCTTTTAATGTATTGCTGTATGCAATTTGACAATATTTTGTTGAGGACTTTTGCATCTATGTTCATCAGCGATACTGGCCTGTAATTTTCCTTCTTTGTGTTCTCCTTGTCTGGTTTTGGGATCAGGGTGATGTTGGCCTCATAGAATGAATTGGGAAATGTTCTGTCTTCTTCAGTTTTTTGGAATAGTTTGAAAAGGATAGGTATTAAATCTTCTTTAACTGTTTGGTAGAATTCTCCAGGGAAGACATCTGGTCCTGGATTTTTCATTTTTTGGGAGGTTGTTGATTACTATTTCAGTCTCTTTACTTGTGATTGGTCTATTCAGATTCTCTATTTCTTCTTGATTCAGTTTTGGGAGGTTGTATGAGTCTAGGAATTTATCCATTTCTTCTAGGTTATTCAATTTGTTGGCATATAGTTTTTCATTGAATTCTCTTATAATCCTCTGTATTTCTGCCATATCTGTTGTAATTTCTCCTCTTACATTTTTTATTTTATTTATTTGAGGCTTCTCTCTTTTTTCTTAGTGAGTCTGGTTAAGGGTTTGTCAATTTTGTTTATCTTCTCAAAGAATCAGCTCTTAGTTTCATTGATCTTTTCTACTGTTTTTTTAGTCTCTATTTCATTTATTTCTGCTGCAACTTTTATTATTTCCATTCTTCTGCTGACTTTGGGCTTTATTTGTTCATCTTTTTCTAGTTCTGTTGGGTGTAGTTTAAGATAACTTATTTTTTGTTTGTTGATGTGGGCCTGTATTACTATAAATTTCCCTCTTAGTACCACTTTTGCTGCATCTCATAATAGTTGGTATGTTGTGCTTTCATTTTTCATTTGTCTCCAGGTATTTTTTGATTTCTCCTTTGACTTCTTCAATGATTCAATGGTTGTTCAATAGCATGTTGTTTAGTCTCCATATCTTTGTGACTTTCCCAGCGTTTTTCTTGTAGTTGATTTCTAGTTTCATAGCATTGTTCTCAGAAAAGGTGCTTGATATTATTTCAATCTTCTTTAATTTATTGAGGCTTCCCTTGTTTCCAAACATAGGGTCTATCTTTGAGAATGTTCCATGTGCACTTGAGAATGTGCATTCTGCTGTTTGGGGATGGAATGTTCTATATATATCTATTAAATCCATCTGGTCTAGTATTTCATTTAAGGCTGTTTCCTTGTTGACTTTCTCTCTGGATGATCTATCCAATGACATAAGTGGGAATGTTGAGGTTCCCTATTATTATTGTATTGCTGTTAATATCTCCTTTTAGGTCTGTTAGTAGTTGCTTTATATACTTTGGTGCTCTTGTGTTAAGTGCATATATATTCATAAGTGTTATGTCCTCTTGATGGAATGTCCCTTTCATCATTATATACTACCCCCTTTGTGTTTCGTTATCTTTTTATCTTGAAGTCTGCTTTGTCTGATATAAGTATGGCAACACCTGTTTTCTTTCACTTGCCATTTGCTTAGAGTATTGTCTTCCATCCTTCCGCTCTCAGCCTATGTTTGTCATTAGAGCTGAGATGTGTTTCCTGGAGGCAGCATATTGTTGGGTCTTGTTTTTTAATCCATTTAGCCACTCTGTGTCTTTTGATTGGCAAGTTCAGTCCATTTACATTTAGAGTGGTTATTGATATATGAGGGCTTAGTACTGCCTCTTTATTTCTCATTTTCCAGTTGTTCTATATTTCCATTGTTTCTTTCCCCTTGTATTTCTGACTGCTGTTTCAGTTTGGTGGTTTTCTGTGATGGTTTTCTCAGTTTTCTCTTTACTTATGATTTGTGTCTCTGCTCTGATTTTTTGTTTAGAGGTTACCATGAGGTTTGTCTAAAAGATCTCATAGATGAGACAGTCCATTTTCTGATAGCCTCTTATCTCCATTAGCCTAAGCAAGATCCATCCCATTCCTCTTCCCCTTTTGAGTTATTCTTTTCACAAATTGCTCTTTTATGTGTTGCAAGTATGTGATTAAATTGAAGTGTTTATAGATATTTTTTATGCTTTCCCTCCCTTTATCTTTTATAATTGTTTATTAACCTTTTCTGATATAGAACTTCAATTTTCTGATTCTATCTGTTCCTTTATCTCCTTGCTCAAGGTTTTGTACACCTTCGCTTTTTAGTTTCAGATGAGAGGGCTCCTTTCAACATTTCTTGTAAGGCAGGTCTAGTGGCAATGAACTCCTTGAGCTTTTGTTTATCTGGGAAATCTTTTATTTTTCCATTGTATCTGAAGGATATTTTCACTGGATAGAGTATTCTCAGAAGGAATTTTTTGACTTTCAGTATTTTGAATATATCATTCCATTCTCTCCTAGCCTGTAAGAAATCCACTGAAAGCCCTGTCAGGCAACAGGGGTTCCCCTACAGATTATTTTCTTCTAACTGGCTGACCTTAATATTTTTTCTTTGTCATTGACTTTTGCCAGTTTTACTATTACATGCCTTGGAGGTCTTTTTGCATTGATTGTAATTAGGAGTTCTGTTGGCTTCATGTTTGTAAGTCCAGTTCCTTCCCCAGGTTTGGGAAGTTCTCAGCTATTAATTCCTTGAACAAGCTCTCTGCTCCTTTCTCCCTCTCTTCTCCCTCTGGAATACCTATATCCTTATATTGCTTTTCCTAACTGAGCCAGATATTTCTCAAACAATTTCTTCATTTTTTAAAAAGTCTTAGTTTCCTCTCCTTCTCCACCTGAAGCATTTCTATATTTCTGCCCCCGAATTCACTAATTCTGTCCTCCATAATTTCAGACCTTTTTTTACAGTTTCTAGATTATCTTTATCTCATTAAATGTGTTCTTCATATCCAGAATTTCTGTTTGGCTATTTTCAGAGCTTTAATCTCTTTGGTGAAGTATTCCTTCTGCTCATTAATTTTATTCCTGAGCTCATTGAACTGTCTGAGTTTTCTTTTTTGTTTGTCTGGTTTTTGTGAGGAAGATTGGCCCTGAGATAACATCTATTGCCAATCTTCCTCTTTTTTATTTGAGGAAGACTAGCCCTGAGCTAACATCCGTGCCCATCTTCCTCCACTTTATATGTGGGATGCCTGCCACAGCATGGCTTGATGAGTGGTGCCATGTCCGCACCCAGGATCCAAACCGGCGGACCCCAGGCCACCAAAGTGGAATGTGCGCACTTAACCGCCATGCCACTGGGCTGGCCCCCAATCTTCCTTTTTTTGCTTGAGGAACATTGTTGCTAAACTAACATCCATGCCAATCTTCCTCTATTTTATGTGGGATGCCACCACAGCATGGCTTGACAAGCAGTGCTAGGTCCACACCCAGGATCCAAACCTATAAACCCTGGACTGCCAAAGTGGAAGGCATGAACTTAACCACTACACCACTGAGCTGACCCCTGAGTTTTCTTGTAACTCGTTGAGTTTCTTTCTGACAACTATTTTGAATTCCCTGTCATTTAGATTGTAAACTTCTGTGACTTCAGGATTGGTTTCTGGAGACTTATCATTTTCCTTATGCTCTGAAGTGTTACCATAGTTCATGATGTTTGATGAATTGACTCTTTGCCAGTACATTTGTGGTAGTATCAGGTTGCAGATCCCATCTGCCACTGCTGGGGTGCCAGGGGGCAGGAGCTGTGTTTTCTGATCCCACCCTGCCTGCTGGAAGTTGTGCCAGTAGAGCTGCTCTGCACCTGCACACTGGCTACAGCCACTGGTGGGTCACACCTGCATGTGCAGGTGGGGCCTCTATGGTCCACCAGTGGGTCACTCTTGTGCAGGTGGGAACACTGTGTTGGGCAGGGGACTGGCTGAGTTACTGTGGTTGGTGGGCGGGGCTCCTTTGCAGAGGCTGAGTTGCCGCCACTCAGCAGGGTGGTGTTCCCATGGGTGGGGCCACCACAGCATGGTGGGTGTTCCCATGAGCCTGGCTACCACTCTGAAAGCATTCACTGACAGGCCAGGCTGCCCCTGCCTCCTCTTACAGTCATGCCAGCCTCTATGCAAGGACCTGCAACGACTGGGAGGATTGCTGCCACTGGGGAGGGGAAAGGGTCTGCTCACCTAGTTTCACTGCTTGCCAGGGATCCATTCCACCAACTTTCAGATGTATGACTGCATGGATCTCTCAGGCATCCTACTGCGCTGTGTAGGGAATCTTCTTGGTTAACAACTGTCTCTGTTTAGTTGTAACTTAGAGAGGAGAGACAAAGGGAAAAACTCACTCCTCCATCATGCTGACATCACTCCTCAGCATTGCTTCTTAAAATTGCCTTTCTCCTTCTCTATTCCCGGCATTTAATTAGGAATCATTCAAACTACAAAGGGAATCCAATGGATAATACAAAGTACTGATTAATCTACCAGATCTTTCCTCACTGCTACCAAACTGTCTACAAATCAGTGTTGACAGAGACCTGAACTCAGAAAGCTGCTTTCATGTCTAATCCTTCCAGCTGCCTCATAAACCATCAGGCCACAGTGAGATTGCCAGGATTGCAAGACAATTATTGGAAAAACTACTCAACACTTTTGATTAATCAGGAAGAAATTCAAGAAAGACAATGTGATTGGTCATTCCCTAGCAGTAAAAGAAAAAGAATGACAGGAAGCCCACATTTAGGAAATAGAAAAGCAGCTATAGGAACAAATTAGAAAGTAGATCACCACCTAGGAACATACTTTAGAGAACAGAGGTGGTGATAGGCCAGATGTCCTTGTCTTCAGTGCATCTACTCTTTGCCAGCTGTGTGATCTTGAACAAGCTGCTTAATCTCTCTGAGATTTACTTTCTTTATCTGTAACATGGGGATAGTAACAGTATTGATTTCATGGGACTATACTGAGGACTACACAGATACAATAGCTGCCATATTTTGTTGTGGAAAATAACTTCTAGTAATATGAGAACAATTTTTTTCTACTTCTTCCAACTATTGAGTCATTTTCCTGCAAAACGTTATACCAATTGCTGAAAAAGAAGTTTCAGAGGGTGCACTAAGGCATGAAAGGTCAATGAAGCAAACCAATAAGAAATGGAAATTGAGTTATTCTTATTTTTCTCATCAAAAATGGAATCACTAAATAAACAGCTAGGGGAATTAGAATACTTGTCTGCATGGAAAGTTTGAATCAATCATACAAGCTTCAGTCAGTGATCATTGGGCCTGCCAGTCATTCACTGCTGTCCCTGAGCCCATAGGATACCTGGCTTCCTGGTTTGGGCTGGCCAACCGCCACCCAAATGGACATCTGGGAAATCTAAGACCAAGCCGCCTAATGTAAGAATTTCTTTTGTTGGTTACACAAACTACGAAATACACGTTTAATCCCCTTTGTGTCTTAATGGGCATACTAATCCTCAGGGACAGAGTTTTTAACATATTAAAGTTTCAAAAAGAGAACCACTGCCATCACTGTAATAGATGTGGTTAGTAAAATGACTTTTTATTTCTTGAAGCAAGAGAACAGCACATCTTTTAATTTCAGTAATTAATATAAAACTGAAACACACCAAATACGGATATTTACATTTCCTTTTTCTTTCCCAGACTAGAGGTATAGCTTAATATTTATACCACACATACGAAAAGTGGGTTTTAACATTTCAATATTTTTTCTGTAAACATTAGTTCCTTAACCACATGTCATCTTTTTAAATTTGTTCTGGGAAACCATGTGTCTCAAGATTTTTCTCCTTTTTTAACCCCCTCCAGAAGTATTAGTTAGAATTCCATTTTTTTTTAAACTTCCAGTTTGACGGTAGAGCTGCAATCTGACATTCTATGTATATTTCTCTCTATCTTCCCACCTCTTCATGTAAAGAGCTATTGCCACAGACCCAAGTTAAAATGAATGAGATTCATTCCTTATCCCAAAGTGTCTTCCCGATGAATTAAAGATTTAAATGTAAAAAACAAAACTGTAAAAATACTGAAATAATACACGAACAAATATTTAGAGCATAATTTAAAACCCAGAAACCATAAAGAAAGGAGTGTGTAAACACTAAGACTAAATATTTAAAACTTGCACAGAGAAAAACTCTCCGTTAACAACATCAAAAGGTAAACAGAAACTGGAATCAAGAAACAATCAAAGGAGAGACAAAGGGCTATTCTAAGACACTAAGAGAAGTTAATAAAAAACAGAGGAACAGCCAAGTAGAAAAAAACTACAAATGACACAACTAGGTAGTTTCTTTAAGAAGAAACATAAACTACCAATAAGCATGACAAGATTTCAACTTACTAATAAAAAACTGCAAAACAAACAACAAAAGAATTTTTTTTCTCATTGAGTTAGGAGAGTCTTAAAAAAATTGACGATACCCAACGTTGGCCAGTGAGTGGAGCCCGGAGCGTAACTGTGAGACAGCCTTAAAGATGGAGGCCACGCCCAGGGATGATGGGATGGAAAGACAGAAGCAGCCCCTGCAGCTGCTGCACTAACCCAGGACTGCTGACCTCTGGGCCTGTTACAAAGAAAAGCAAAACCTTACTTGCTTAAGCCACTCCATTGCAATACATGCTGCCTAACACGGTCCTACTCTTACAAGAATTAAAGGGGTTTTCCAAAGATGGGCAGCGGCAATGCTCAGAAACATATGTGGTAGCACAGCAGAAAGGAGAAGGCTGACATTTGGAGCCAGGCCTGAGTTCACATCCTGGCCTTGCTACTTGTTCCTGCAGACGTTAAACAGTGACTTTGAAGCTGTTTACTCATATGTAAAATGCAGATGGTAACAAATTAAATTGTGTGAGGCTTAAGTGGGATAATGTGGGAATGAATTTACCACAGCTCCTGACACCTAGTTAGGTGCTCAATAAATTGAAACCATTATTTTTTTTTAAAAGATCTAGTTTTAAGTTTGCACAGAAGTTCTTTTTAGTGTGGTGAATAAGATTACGTCCGGGGACACTCCAGAATAAATACAGGGCATCTTTAAAATTTGAATATAATATCCACATCTAAATATATTTCTATGTGGTTGATAAAAAGATTCATCACTGCTTTGCCAAGCATATTAGGTAGTTCACAGGATTTCCGGAAGAGACAGAGACCCAAGACCAGATGCTAAGCAGCCAAGAACAAATCATGTCTGCAGAAGACCATGCTGCTGTCACTACAGAGACATGCTGGTAAAGGCAGAGATTCTTAATAAAAGTCGGAGGTGGGAGGAGAGAGTATTTTAAGGATGCTTTTTAGTTTTCAGCACTCAGGCCCCCGTCAGCATGAAGCCCCTCTCCTGGGCAGAATCCCCGTGAGAGGATTCAGTTTCACGCTCTCATCTATTCTTTCACTCAACAAATACTTATTGGCTCCTGGTCAGATGCCCTGCCAGGGGCTAGAGAGCAGCCACAGTCTTGCCCTTACGGAATCAATAGGCCGGCAGAGGAAAACGATAGCAGACAAATAATAATAGAAATAATTAGGTAATTGTATTTGATGGAAACACTCTTACAAGAAGCAAAGTTTGCTAGGCGAGCATATAACAGATGGACTTCATATATTCAAGGTCAGGGTTGGTTTTCCTGAGCAAATGATATTTGATAAATAATATTTCTAATAATAGCATGTGTTTGTATTATAAAATTATAAGCTGATTATTTTAAACATGAGACCTATGAACTCTTCAGGGATCTCAAAAAAGTTTTAAGATCTGTTAAAAAAATACGTTGGCTCTAAAATATGAAAATTGCAGAACTGAAGTATTAAATAGCTAAAAAACATTATTTCCTTTCATATTCATAAAAATGTCATTAATTTTTAAAATAATTTGTAGATTAGCTTTTTTCAATTCAAAGGAATTCCAGAGAATGTGTGATGATTGATGAGAAACTATTGCCAGTTGTAAACTAAGTGACCACCGGAGAGCCCGATTCTTAAAATGAGTGACAAAAAGCTGTTCAAATTTATATTTTTTAAATATAAAATTATATTTCATGTGAAATGGGCTACATGTTAATATATTTGGTCTTGTGTAGGGTGGAATATGGTGCCTACGAAGACCTTAAAATGGTCTGATTTTAAGGCCTTGGGAGGCTCAGGGCAGAGGATCTCAGGCGGCGCAGAGCAGCAGATGGCCGTCAGGACCTGAGACTGGGCGGCACAGATGGGTCCTTATCAGTCGATACAGGGTGTCACAAGCATGGGAGAGAGTAGGCAATAGGGAACTCACAAGGAAGAAACATTGCTCTCCCGCAGGTCGAGAGAACATCTGCATCCAGAGAAATCTACTCCTACTTGTCACTCTCCACTGGCCTCCCTTTCGCCATCACTACATTTCCATCATGGTCCCTTTCCACACTCCATTCTGATTCTACCTGAGTAATGATTTTCATTTCTGAGTGAGGATACAATGAGCTCCAGAGTACTGGTGAGTCCTTGAATCTTGCAAATGAATGGAGTCTGAGGAGTGGCAGAAGAAAAGATTCCCTGGATGTGGAGGCCCTTGACAATCACAAGAAACAATCACGAGACAATCACGAGAAACCACACTCAAGAGGCCCTCCTTCTGACACTTAACACCTCACTTCACAGACTGTGGCCTCTCCTAACACGCCAGAAACGTGACACCAATCAATAGGTCACATTCTACTTGCTATTACCTGCTAAATCTGACCTTTCCACTCTGTCCTGATAGGTTCTTCCCACAATGATTGCTCTATATCTGGATACTGGTATTTAATTAAGATAATGAGGACTTAGTCACTACCCTTGCCCTAAAAGTTGGCGTCTTATTCAGAAATAGCAACGCCCATTCATTCCACCCATAATCACCTCACTAACAACTAACAAGCTCACTTTGCCATGCACCACACTACATTTCCCCTCTGCAAGTAATGCTCGAAAAATCTCTCTTCTGCTAATTCCCCCAAAGCATCGCCCGTTATTTTAAATCCTGTTGTATTAACACATTTAACTATGTTCAGATGTACAAAATAACTATAAATAAATACAGCACCAAAAGAAAATCTTCATTGATTGCTAAATGGATAGGTTGTGAATACAGCTTAGAAAAAATTATTACTGTGAATAAGCAAAAAGGATGTTTTAATAGAGGTTGTTACCAAGACTTATAGCATCTTTATCTCTAACTAGCTAAAAGACATTAATATAAGCCATTATTATATTATACAACTTGTATGTTACTCAGTGAAATTTTTTAACTTTATGGAGACAATTTCACAAAGTAACATTAAAATGCAGAATTGAAAAACTATCAATTGTTAAGATATTCCAAATTTACTTAGGGAGAAATTGAAAATCTATAGTCAAAGATGCATTTTTCCATAACTTATTCCTTTTTTTTTTAGATTTTTAAAAATTTTTCCTTTTTCTCCCCAAAGCCCTGGTACATAGTTGTGTATTTTCAGTTGTGGGTCCTTCCAGTTGTGGCATGTGGGATGCTGCCTCAGCATGGCTTGATGAGTGGTGCCATGTCCGCACCCAGAATTCAAACCGGCGAAACCCTGGGCCACCAAAGCGGAGCACGCGAACTTAACCACTCAGCCACGGGGCCGGCCCCCTATTCCTCTCTTTTTAAAGTCACAAACATCACATTTTCTTTCTTCTCCAGTAGTCTCATTTCTAGCCTCCATAAAGCTGTGCTGTTTACATAGCAGTTATCTAAAGTTTATTTTCTAATTTACTTCCAAGATCATAAATGCAGTCCTTAAAATGCTTCATTCACTTACCTAAGTAGACAGATGCAAATGTATTCTTATCAGGAGAAAGGCTTCTTTTAAGAGAAACTGTCCATGAAATATCATGTCATCTGTATTAATAGCTTACAATTTCTCAATTTCTTCACTCAACTGGATCTAGAGTATCACAGACTGAATTTTTACAGGGTGACGATTTGAAATTTTGTATTTTATATTAAATCCCTTGATGCATAAACAGAGAAGGCTAAGGCCAAGTGACAACAACTGCAATGTGCAATTGTGACTCACGTACTGGAGAAATCCATCCAACTCAAGTTGACTCCAACTTGAGAAATCCATCAGGTTAGTGCTTGGGTGTATAGGAAGCCCTGGGGAAGAATGGGTACATTATGAAGCTTTTGGCACACTTGTAAATTAGTTAGTGAGAGCTAAAGGCAAATGGGATTTTAGCGAGTTGATGACTGGCCTATTTTTAATTTAGAATTGTAAGCAGAAGGGGCTGTTTATAATCAGCCAAAATCACAAAAGTGATTAAGATACGCCCTAGAAATAAATCAGGGGTTTTGCAAGTTCCCGAACAGCCCTATCAGTGTGTGTTTAGTGTACACACTGATATTCCAAATACTCCACTAGATCAAAAGATTTCACACAACTCCCAAAGTCTAACCTACTCCCAGAGACTCAGATAATGACTACAATGTTAAGCTCTGGCCCCAAGAAGCACCTTTAGGCTCACCTAGAAAATCCCACCTAAAATGCAATTTAACTTGAGTGTTTTAAGAGATTACCTGATGGCGCATCTTCATAGCACTGGTGCTACTGAGAAGCCATATGGGAGGGGAGGGGAATCCTAAAGCCCATCAGATGAACTTTTCTTGTTTCTTCATCTCTTCCACATTAATTAACTTCCACACAGTTTGGGGATTTGAGGCCCAAATCTGCACTATCTGTGGGAATTCTGGATAATCATTTAATTTCTGCGGCCTCGGTTTGTTGGTGGGATTTTTTGTTTTTAAATCAGAAAAACAAAAGGACAAGAAGAGGGAGTCTCAGCTCAATGATCCCTAAACTTCCTTTTCTAGCTCTAAATAGATTTTTCTTATCTTTTCCTTGGGATTTGCTAAATAATACCAGTACAATGGAGCCCTTTTAGTTGTGCTAAGAAAAGGTTGCCAACTCTTGCTTTAGATTCGGGCCTCAAAATAAAGCAAACCCAAGTGATTCAAGGTGGTGATTCAATATTTGTACTGCCCGCAGATAAATATGCTCCTCAGTCTCGAATACGCTAAACAAGACTGCACAAACCTGATGGCAAAAATTACTATCCCTAAGTGCCCTAAAGATTCCTGACCAGCAGGCATGGGGCATATTCGCTTCTTCAGAAAAGAAAAACTAAACACGATTTCCTCTATACACACCCACATCCATGCGAGCTGCACTTGGAAATTCTGCAACGGCAGTATTTTCATTTGTAAGCAACCAAAACATTACAGACCTGTTAGAATTTACCTGATTTTCCTCAATCAAACCAAACCAAAATACAAAAGGGTTGCCCACAGTGCCATAAAGGTCCTCATAAATAGTTTTAGCCTCATTATAAAAGGCTTTTGAATTCCATCAAATTGTGGGATGCAACAGCCTCAAATAGGTTCCCCCACACTTAAAAACAAACAGGATGACTTGCCAACTGTGGCGACAAAGCTAGAACGAGGCAGAGGCCGAGCTGAGGGGCCTCCTGCCCCATTTTGCCCCACGCAGCCTTCACCCTCCTCTGCACCCCTGGGAGCGGCAGATGGCGTGCCCAAACTCACTCCCTCCCCTAGGACCTTACCTGACAGGTGAGCGTTTTTGCTACTGTCAGAGTGATCTCCCCCAGAGAAAAGAACAGCTACAATGACTACTTAGTGATTTGAAAGAAGAGTAACTTCCACCTCAGCTCCTACATTTCCCGATGGTTTCCAACTGCAGCACATCACAATCACCCGGGAAGCTTTTAAAACCCAGATTCAGGCCCTCCCCTTCTCAATCAGTTAAATCAGTTTCCAAAGGTGCAGCCCAGGAATCTCTAGTTTTAAACTCTCCCTTTGCTTTTTGATGCAGGAGGCTTGAAAAACATGTCTCCACCTCATTTTCTTCCATCTCTCCTAGTGTGTTCTTGCACAAACTGGTAAGCAAGGTCTCTGAACCACAGAATGATCAGTTTTATGTATTAACTAAAAGATCACACCAAGAACTTAGCTGGATCAGTACAAAGAGGATATAGTAATCTGCAGAAAATGATCTCAAGTTCAACTTTTTCCAAGACTTGAACTAAGTATGTATGATTGGGAGACATAAATAGATAAGATGCAAGAAATAAAAAGTATCACTTTCAGAGTAAAAATTAAGTCTGTAGTCTGGAGAACTTCTTGAGATTAATACTGTGAATTTGAGAGGATTGCCATGGCGGGCTGAATAAAGAGGCCCCTAAGACGTCCACTTCCCAATGCCCAGAGCCTGCGAGTGTTACTTTATACGGCAAAGGGACTTTGCGCATGTGATTGAGGATCTTGAGATGTGGAAATGATCCTGGATTCTGCAGGTGGGCCCAGTGATGTCATCACAGTGTCCTCAGAAGAGGGAGGCAAGAGGGAGAGAGCCCTCCGGAGAAGGCCGCGATGATGGAGGCAGCAACTGGAATGATGCGGCCACGAGCAGCTGAAAGAGGCAAGGAACAGATTCCCCCCAAGCCTCTAGAGAGAAGCAGGAACCTAATTTTAGCCCAGTAAAATGGAGCTTCAGACCTCAAGAACTGGAAGAGAATAAATTCATATTGTTTTAAGCCACTAAGTCTGTGGTAATTTACTACAGCAGACATCGAAAACTAATACAGTCACTAATGTGGTATCACAACAATCAGAATCAAAGATCTGCATTTGTTTGTAAAATGACATTTAAAAAACCAAAAGCACCAAATATTTTAAGAGTGGTTTAAATATTACCCAAATCATGGCAAGAAAAATTTCTCTCTATACATACATACTTGGTTTTAAAAACACAATGACATTTTTTAGGGCAGCTAAGTAGAGGTGTACCCTCAAAAGTCAAAGGATTTTACTGAATTAGCGGCACTGGGTGGAGTGGGTGTCTCATTTGCTAGTGCAGTAACGACCACACCCACTGTTTCCTCATCTCTGGGGTTCCCTCGCTCCTTTGACTCCCCCCAGTCTACCTCTGACGGGGAGTAGGGGAAAATATAGGGACAGAATCCTGTCCATCCATTTGATTTAGCCTCTTACTTTCAGAACTAGGTATAAAGCATTTTTAAAAAATAAACTAACATTTTCTTCTAGACACTAAGGAAAAACAAAAACGTTAAAAGCAAATACAGAGATGTACAAAATTCTTTTACATAAAGCATATTCTATGAGAATGTTCCTTTGACACCGTCACCAAAAAAGGACAGAGAAAATCCTATAATCTACAACAAACTACAATTTTTAAATGAAAATTTCTAATTGTTATATAAGATACAGGTGGTGCTCATGAGGTCTACCCAAAGTGGTTTAGAGCAGAAATCCAGATCAGGATAAAACGCTGATTTCATTAAGAAAATGAATGAGAATTTTACTAATTTTGAATGTTGGTGCTGTAGCTAATCCTAGAATCAATGAGACACTTAATTGACAGACTAGCTTCATGGATGTAAGTTCAGGACGTCAAGTGTATTTATCTTTTGCAAATATGGTATTTGCTTAATTACATTAGATTCCCACACTTGATATGAAGCTTTATGTACTACAAAAAATGTAAATAGAAAAACCAAACAAATGGAGTACTGAAATTAGATACCCAGCCCACATAAAATATCCATGCATCCCCAAATGTTAGGAATGAGGCTCCTAATTAAATTTTTCAGATGAGTAATCTAACCCTCTAGTGGATTCTCTTGACAGTTATCTGGTTGTCTACTGTTATATTCTACCCTACACTAATAATGCATCCTGGGTGTGGACCTGCCAGGTCATCAGGCCACACTGTGGTGGCACCCCATACAAAATGGAGGAAGATTAGCACAAGATGTTAGCTCAGTGACAATCTTCTTCAAGCAAAATGAGAAAGACTGGCAGCAGATGTTAGCTCAGGGCCAATCTTCCTCACAAAAAAAGAAAGAAAACATTTGGATTTTTTTGACCATCTCAAATAAACTGCTAAATGAGTACTAAGACATCCTTAGTGTCTCCTTAGTTAACAATTAGCTACATTCAAGAAATAAGTCAACTACTTTTACTAAAACATTTGCACAGCATGGAAGAACTACACCAAGACACCTCTAGCACATTCAAGAAGTATTCAAAAAGTAAAGTATATAAAATGTAGAATTTACCTGTGCAAATAAAATTACAGGGAGCCTTCAGGTAAAAAGATGTCATCATATAGAGAGTAGGACAAAGTACCCACAGAAAAAAATAACTAGTTCTATTACAATGAATTTCACATCAGTTGGTAAACATGTTTAAAATTGTAACACAGTCCTTGCTAAGAATGCAATCTTGGATTTTAAATTTTATTCTGATATCAAAAAAATGTTAACTCATTAAGAATTTAACTGAGAAACTGTTCTAGAAATGCAAATTTAATACAAGTCAAAGAAAATGTACACACACAAAAAAACTATATTTACAAGAACATAAATTATTAAAAGTTAGCTACTTTCCCAGATATGATAGGAGAAAAAGAGTGAGTTGACTATATGTTCAAAATAATTTTATAGAAAGAAAATTTTAACTTTTGGATCTATATAGGATAATCCAAACAAAAAGTAGAGACTAACTTCCTTCTTGCACAGAACTGAGTCTTCCCTTCTCCTCTTCTGAGAATGCTGACTTTAGAAATCAATAGTTTGCCAGCTCCTTAATTTTTTTTAATACCACTTAGGTATACACATGTATATTTTAAAAATTCTGTAAACAGTATTAAGGAAAAACAGTACTGTTTCATTTAGGTCTTAGTATGGTGAGCCAACTTGATGGTACAATGAGATGTCAATACGAATACAAAAGCAAGACTACTACAAACTAACGTTTTCTTTTGGGGATTTTTTTTTTATCATCAATTCCAAACACACAGTACAGGTAAGATGGCATGAGAAAGAAAAAAATCATATTTATTTCCCCATGAACACCAAACCATGTTATTCAAAATGTGTTTCTTAGCCAGATTACCAATCCCAGCCACTGCCTTAGTTCAAATGTTCACTAAGAAAACAGTCAAGCAACAGAAATCCACTGTGAGACACTGCCTAGGGAGAACAGCTGCTTTGCTATATATAATTTATTAACTTAGTAGTTTAGTCTCTCAATATTCAGCAAGTCTGTGTAAAAATTACTTTTTTCACTGGTTTATAGTGACATTAACATAAATGCCTAATTTTAAAGTCAACATTCCTTTCACTGTGAACATAAAGCTTCTTAAAAGATAATCACGAGTTGGGGCAAAGTAATGACTGGCTGCTGGAACAGCAGTGTTCAAAGCCAAATATACTGGCAGGCTTGGAAAGGCAGAAATATATATACACGCTCTCGGTATGCTACTATTTCCCACAGTTTTGCTGTACATACTTGTCTAATGATACTGCATAAATTATTTCCTCAAATTTGAAAAAAAATCAAGATGAATATATTTTCATCTTCATTTCAAAATAACCCTTTTAAATGAAAAAGAATTTCTCCATGTTTGTTAACTCTGTTCAAGAGATGGATTTAAATATTTTTTCACTACCTGTACAATTTTTTTACCCTATCTTAGTGCCTCATTACAACCAGTTTAGCAATAAGACCTCCAGTGCTGTTAAAAATACCATTCAGTAGATTCTAAGATTGTAAAATCTGCAGTTGAATCCTTCTTAAGACACCAAATGATAACAAAGTCCAAAAAATGTATGACCATTAATCAACATCCTCAGAACCTGGGAATTATTGCAAAAAATCTCACATGTGCATATAATTTAAACAAACTTTATGGGAGGGGGTGTAAAATAAATACTACACTATATTTTTCAACTCTATTTAAATGCTGCTTAGATGGTTAGATGAAAAGATTAATATTACTAACAGGGAGAGCCAAACTACTTTAAAGACTGTTTTCCAAGTAGTTAGAACAATTTTGCAAGACAAAGACAAGCAAAAGCCTACGCCAATACATTTTTCCCGTAGTGTAATGTAATTGTGAATATGAGGTATAATCTGTAAGCAATACAAATATAAATATAAATAGGTATAAGCCACCACTACATCACAGTCTGGTGAAAAGCTTCTCAGCTAATGTAGTCTGGGGAAGAGTTAAGGAAAATGAGGAGAAGGGAAGGACAGGGCAGGTTTCCACTGGGAACATCATTTACATGCCTTATTATTTATCACCTTGTATGTAACAGTCCACTGTTGCAGAAAGGTAAATCCTTTCCAGGTATGCTGGTCTAGAATATACTTTATGTAGTACAGTAAAATTATTTCAGTATTACTAATGCTTCATATGCATTTATATTTGGATATACACATAAGCATATATGTATATCAAAAACTATAAACAGAATTTTAAAACATTTTTATCTCATTTCTGAAAAATTAACAGTTAAGACTGAACTACGTACTACAGAATTTTCTAGAATATCTAAACTTAGGGGTAAAACCAAAAGAAAACATTATTATTTCTTTAGTAAATGGTTTGTGCGAAACCTCAAGCTCACTCATCTTTTTACAGATGGGTTTATTTGATGAGGACTGTGATCCAATGATTGTTTAGCAGCAATTTTACCAAACTGTAAATTCTTTTATTAACAGGCATTATAAACAGATAATACTAATCTTATTTAAAAACCATGAGTGCCACACCGGTGAATATACAGTTTATGAATAACTTAAAAAGTATTTCCCCATTTTAAAAGGCAACACTCAGCATACAAAACCTATACTAAACAAAGAAGCTATAATATGGATACATGATTGATGTGTCTAAAATGATATATATACAGTACATAATTAATGTTACGTGATCAGTACATTTTTTCTATATGATTCCCATCATGCTTCACTTTCCCCAGAAACTGAATTCTGAACTTCCTCTTCTAAAATTGGTACAATCAGGTTATCCTTGGACATCAAATTATATTTCATCACAAATTTAGTAAACCGATGACACAAAAATGTTTCATTCTGTAGAGAGGAAGAAAAAAACGTTATTTTAATTTACTATCCAAAACCAAAAAAACTAGACATAGTATCAACATATCATTGTCATTCTGATAAGAATGTATCAGGACAATGAGTGAAATATACTTACTTCATATTCATCAAATATCTGCCGGTGATGAAAGTAAGCATGTGAAAATATTCTGTAAATCCTACGGCATACTGATCCTAGTTTTGCTACAGATGATTCCTTTATGCTAACCCTAGAAATAGAAAAGAAACCATAGATGCATAGAGCTGGACAGATCTTAGGAACAATACAGCCCAATCTTCTCAATTTACAAATGTGGAAACTGATGCCTAGGGAAAATAAGTGGCCAGTCCAAGGTCACAGTGCTGGTAAGTAGCAAGGGCAGGACTAGAACGCCTGTTCTTTACTCCTGGGCCACATGGCCTAAGAAATTCAGTATTATGGTTTTGAAACTTTGTTAAAGCTTAATGCAATTAAAACGAATCCCTGATAAATCAAAATTTACTGAAACATACATTTACAACATTAATGCTCTGTCCGCTAGAGATGATTAAAACTACCGAAAGGAAGTATTATTTTCTTCTATAGAACTTGATTCTTCTTTTTTTTTTTTGAGAAATAAAAATTGCTTATTTCTGATGGTCTTTTAAAAAAAAATGTATATAGGGAACTAAGGCAAAACCCAGTATTTTTTTACATATTTTATATAAGCTTTTTGAAGTTAATGATATTTGGGGGGAAAAAATCTCCAAATCTATCCACCTGGTAACAAATACCTTAATAGAAGAGAAAACCAGTCACAAACCTCTCCAATAATATACTAAAGTATGCACAGGCTTCTTCCCAGATCTTAAAAATCTGCAGGCAAGGATAAGGAATCCTTCAAAAACAAGCAGCCCAACTTAGGAAAGTCTGCTCTTGAGGCACGCCGTCTAAGAGCAGGCTGATTCTATCACGGAGATTCAAGTAAGCGAGCGCGTGCACATCCCGACTCTAAAGCATGAGAGGGAGCCCTGGACAGTGGCGCGCAGCAGCAGGGACGACCCTTGACTGAACTGGCCTATGAACTCTGGGAGCCAAGTCCTGCTGCCTTTAGTTTAACCACAACCCTAATTTCAAAACTTGAATAATATTGAACAAGCCAAATATACAAGAGCTGAAAAAAGAAAAAAAAAGTATAAAGAATACAATGCATTAACCAGAAACCTAGTTTAACTTTTAAAAACATCAATCTTTTAAATTAAATCCAAAAAGTTGAACATCATGTTTAAGTTTTGTTTACCTGCTGGGAAAATATTTATTGCTATTCAGAAGGCATGCAGCACCATCGAGTGTGTGTCTAGTATAGTCTATAGCAGGACACTAGAAAAGAAAGCAGATAAAAATGCATCGATAAAGAGCTCTACTTCTTAGATTAGGCATATTTATTATATAGGCATCTTATTCCAAAAACCTGAGCATATTCTAAGAAAAAAGTCCTTTCCAATATCAGAATGATTGTAAAATTCAATCTTAGGTCAATAAATAAGACTTTATTATCCCCATGAACTGCAATATCAGGCTTCTAGAAGGTACATGAATCAGTCTACCAACTTCTTACTCTCAACATCGTACCTAGAAGAAAACAACTTTCAGAGCTGGGAAGAACCCCTCATTATCTAATCTAACCTCTGACTTCACAAATGAGGAAACTGAGGTTGCTAGATTGTAGAGTATACACATAGGCTTCTTGCCCAAACTTAAAAATCTGCAGGCAAGGATAAGGAATCCTTCAAAAACAAGCAGCCCAACTTAGGAAAGTCTGCTCTTGAGGCACGCCGTCTAAGAGAAGGCTGATTCTATCACGGAGATTCAAGTAAGCGAGCGTGCACATCCCGACTCTAAAGCATGAGAGGGAGCCCTGGAGAGCGGCGCGCAGCAGCAGGGACGACCCTTGACTGATAGTCAATGACTTAATCAAGATAGAGAGTTAGGAAGAAGGACTCAGAAAACCACCCAGATGTGCTGATTCCTACTCCGATTTATACTTTACCAAGTAGCCCAGAATCCTCCCTCTTCTCAAATACCTCCAGGGCTCACTGCCTCTTTGCATCCTAGAAAGCATCCCTTATTATGTCCTTGGCACTGTTACCAATCTAGCAGCTCTCTAACGAATTTTCTCCTTGAACCTCCTTTGAAATTTAACATGAAATCTGAAGTTTCTTTATACTTTAATAAACCTGTCTTATCCTATTCCATATCAGAAACAATGACACTTACTGTCTCATGGCAAATCATTATCAAAGAAAAAATAAAACTGCAAAGTTATTCTCCTCATTTAGTTCATCTGAGGGCAGACAGGGAGAAGCATCAAAGTAAAGAGAATTGAGAATGAACCAGGGAATGAACTAGAAGGAAAAAATGAACTAGAGAAAGGAATCAAGGACTCCAGCTCTACTCAGTAACTAGAGTATTTTTCAAGTTGAGATTGAAGGTGGTATTTAGAAATGTAAATTAATAACTACTAAATGTGGCTTAGCATAGTGCCATGGCAAATAGAGAAAGATTATCTAAACAACAAAAAAAGTATTTTTCTAACTATATATCCATGGGAATTTATGGTTATTGGACTCAATGCCTAAAACAGTACCATGAGCAGTATTTATTGAAAAAATTATCTTTCTCCATATATATGACTACAGGTCATCTGGTCAAAAACAAATATCCCAAATCACTGTTTCTCATATTGGTCATTTGGGTGTACCATGGGACAGTTTTACAACCTTTATATCAGTACTGTCCAACGGAAATATAATGCAAGCCATACATTTAATTTTAAATTTTCTAGTATCCACATTAAGAAACTAAAAAGAAACAAGTAAAATTAACTGTAGTGATATATTTTATTTAACTCTACATAGCCAAAATGATCATTTCAACATATAATTGATATAAAAATTAAAGTTTTAGGGTATTTTTAAATTAAGATATAATTCACATACCACAAAATTTCTCTTTTCAAGTGTACTATTCAATAGTTTTCAGTATATTCACAAAACTGTGCAACCATCATAACTATATTCAAGAACATTTTTATTATTCCAAAAGAAAATCCAGTACCAATTAGCAGTCGCTTCTCATGCTCTCCTGTTACCCTAAGCAACAACTAAACTACTTTCTGTCTTGTATGAATTTGCCTATTCTGGATATTTCCTAAAAATGGAATAACATGTGGCCTTCTGTGTCACTTAGCATGTTTTCAAGGCTCATCCATAGTGCAGCATGAATCAGTACCTCATGACTTTTTTTCCTGATTCAAAACATTTTTAGACAATTTTTTTTTTTTAGGAAGATTAGTCCTGAGCTAAACTACTGCCAATCCTCCTCTTTTTGCTGAGGAAGACCAGCCCTGAGCTAACATCCATGCCCATCTTCCTCTACTTTATACGTGCGATGCCTCCACAGCATGGCTTTTGCCAAGCAGTGCCACATCCACACCCGGGATCCAAACTGGCGAACCCTGGGCCGCTGAGAAGCAGAACGTGTGAACTTAACTGCTGCACCACCAGGCCAGCCCCTAGACAATGTTTTTTATACAAAATTCTGTAAAATATGTTTCTTGCTCTATAGCCTTCATTCTTTTCTATGGCTGACTAATATTCCATTGTATGCATATACCACATTTTGTTTATTTACTCATCAGTTGATGGAAATTTGGCTGTTTGCATTTTTGGCTATTATGAATAATGTGACTGTAAGCTTTAGTGTGCAAGTTTTGTGCAGACATATGTTTTCATTTCTTTTGGGTAGAAACGTGGGAGTGGAATCACTAAGTCATATGGTAACTCTATGCTTACTATTTTGAGGAACTTCCAAACTGTTTTCCAAAGCGGCAACAGTATTTTACAATGCCACCAGCACTGTATGAGAGTTCTGCACATCCTGGCCAACACTTGTTATTATCTGTCTTTTATATTTTAGTCATGCTACTGTGTGAAGTGTAGGCCATTGTGAGGTGTCTCTTTCTTTTCCATTTAAAAAAATTGTGGTAAAATAGATAAAATTTGCCATTTTAACCATTTTTAAAGTTCAATTCAGCGGCCTTAACTACATTCACTGTTGTGCAACCATCACCACTACCTGTTTCTAACCAAAGGTTTTTCATCATCCCAAAGAGAAACTCTATAACCCTTAAGCAATAACTTCCCATGCCCTCCACTCGCTACTCCCTGGCAACCTCTAATCTAGCTGTCTCTATAACTTTGCCTTTTCTAGATATTTCACATAAGTAGAATCATACAATATCTGTCCTTTTGTATCTGACTTATTTCACTCAGCATGTCCTCAAGGTTCATCCATGTTGCAGCATGGATCAGAATATCATTCCCATTTAAGGCTGAATAATATTCCATTGTATGTATATACCACATTTTGTTTATCCATTCTCATCGTGGTTTTTATATGCATTTCCCTAATGACTAATGATGTTGAGCATCTTCTCATGTGTTTATTGGCCATCTGTGTAACTTCTTTAGAGAAATGCCTACTCAAATCCTTTGCTCATTTTTATTTGGGTTTTCTTTTAATTGTTGAGTTGTAATAGTTCTTCATGTATTCTGGATACTAGACCTTATCAGACATATGATTTGCAAAAGTATTTTCTCCCATTCTGTGGGTTGTCTTTTCACTTTCTTGACAGTGTCTTTTGAAGCAAAAAAATTTTTTAAATTTTGATGAAATCTGATTTATCTATATTTTCTTCCATTGCTCGTGCTTTTGGTGTCATATCTAACAAATCACCACCTAGTCCAAGGTCATGAAGATTTATACCTATGTATTTTTCTAAGAGTTTTATAATTTTAGCTGATACATATAGGTCTTTGATCCATGTTAATCTAATTTTTCTTATGCTTTTTTCTTTTGGTGAGGAAGATTGGCCCTGAGCTAACATCTGTTGCCAATCTTCCTTTTTGTTTTTTCCTCCCCAAAGCCCCAGTACGTAGTTGTATATCCTAGTTGTAAGTCCTTCTAGTTCTTCTATGTGGGATGTCACCACAGCATGGCTTGACGAGAGGTGCACAGGTCCGTGCCCAGGGTCTGAACCTGCAAACCCTGGGCCACCAAAGCAGAGCACATGAACTTAACCACTACGCCACCAGGTCGCCCCAATTTTGATCTAATTTTTGTATATGGTGTGAGAGAGGGGGGTCTAACTTCATTCTTTTGTATGTAGATATCCAGGTTTGTTTTTGTTTGCTTGTTTGTGAGGAAGATTGGGCCTGAGCTAACATCTGTTCCCAATCCTCCTCTTTTTGCTTGAGGAAGACTGTCCCTGAGCTAACATCCATGCCAATCTTCCTCTATTTCATATGTGGGACACTGCCGCAGCATGGCTCAATGAGCAGTATGTGGGTCCGCGCCCAGGGCCCAAACCTGCAAACCCCAGGCCACCGAAGTAGAGTGTGTGAACTTAACCACTACACCACTGGGCCGGCCCCCCGCTCAGTTACCTCTCAATGAGATATTTTACATTGTTTTTTTGTACTAAGTCTTTGAATTGGTATGTACGTTACATTTAGAGTACATCTCAATTTAGACTACTCACATTAAGTGCTCCACAGCCACATGCAGTTCATGGCTACTACTGTATCAGACAGTGTAAGTGTAGATCTTTAACTGATTTCTGGATTTTTTTTTGGAGTTGGGAAGAGTTTTGCCTTGTTTTAGCTGCTTCCCTCCACCTCCTCCCAATTAATTCTCAGTTACCTAATCCTACTCTACATCATTGGTAACATCAAAAAGTTGGAAAAATATAGTAGATTACAAAATAGGCAGTAATGTATACAAATTTTTATAAATTATATTTTGCCAAACATATATTCATAAAGCTACAAGTGACCACAACCTCCATGTGAATGAAAGGGTTAACAGATAGTGACAACTTATAACCTTTGTCACTTACAATCACTATTTGTACAATTAAGTCTATTTGCTGCGATGCCTCTTTAATTCCCAAGGACACTGAATAAATCATCACCAGTGCTGAGTACCCTGCCTCTTCCACTTCAGAATCTGCCCAGTGCTTTTAATTCATAAGAGCAACTTTCTTAGTGCCTAAACTATCAGTTGCTATTATTTCCTGACTGCACAAAAGAATTCAAAAAGTGTCCTTTCAAGATTCTCTTTTGCTGATATTTTTATAGTAATCCCATTCCATTTAACTACTGCTTACAAATTCTACTATCATCCTCCCTTGGCACTTGGACAATTCAATGGAGCCAGTTTTCAGCAAGCAATGTTGCAATTTTAAGAATCATTCACGGGACCTAATGCTGATGATCATCCTATTTTTCACTTAATATTAATCAAAGAAAACAGTGGATATGACAATGACAGTATACATAAATCTCATAATACATTACAAACTGGATAGCTTTTCTACTCTAATGTGAGAATAATGCATCTTTACTATTTGCCAAAATGAAACTGACCTTGATTCAGTTTCCTAATTGCAATGATCACATCACGCTATACTACGTAGCCAATTTCAGTGAATTATCAATGAAAACTGCTAGGATTTTCCCAGATGTAGAATGAAACACAATCTTAATATTGCTTCAATTTAGTAACACAAAAAAGTAACACCCTGAATGAAATCTCTCTTGCAAATACGTACTACTTGCTTAGAGTGGTACCAGACACTCCTTATTTTGGAGAATTTACCTTTTGCAAACAAAAGAACCTCAGATGTTAATTTTTCAACTAAAGAGTCACTTGTCTTCAAGCCTTAGAGGGCTGTCAATACAATGATCATTTGAAGGTCTATAATTCTAAAGTACTGGCCTAACCCAATTATTTTCAATGAGTCAATGTCAAGTAAAAAGTAATTACTATAGATTAAGAGGGAATGAACATCAAGGGAAATGTTAACACATAATTTAAACAAACCAGTTGTGATGGACATTTCTGAAATAACTAAGGAAAAATGAAAATGTACAGGGTATCAGATAATATGAAGGAATTATTTAAAACAAAAAACGTTTTATAAACACCTGCTACTTCCTATACTCTCACCTTGACAAAAACTAAATGAGGAGAAAACAACATGAATAACTTTTTCAATATAGGACCAGTTATGGAGAGGAAAATCATTATGGTGCGTTTCAAATAAATAGTAAGAAATATTAATGAAATGTAGAGAGAAAATAACCTATAAAGTTAAAAAGATCAAAAGCAACATTTCTACTTAATAGACTAAGTATCAACTAGTAATCACCAACAGTCATTCCTATCAAAAGAAATTATGACTGAACCAAAAATTTAAACAGGTTATATCTCATCCATTACACATTAGATATCAGCATGATGTGACAGATGCTATTCTGTGATAGCCAGTAAGTTGTAGCCCATGCAATTGCTCAATTATGAAAAATGATATTAATCATAAGAAATCCTAAAATAGCACTGTGGCAATAACTTTGCAGCAAAAAATTGTAAATCAAATGGCAGGGGCCGGTTCCGTGGCTGAGTGGTTAAGTTCGCACGCTCTGCTGTGGCGGCCCAGGGTTCGGATCCTGGGTGCGGACAGGGAACCGCTCGTCAGGCCACGTTGAGGCGGCATCCCACATCCCACAACTAGAAGGACGTGCAACTAAGATATACAACTGTGTACAGGGGGGGTTTGGGGAGATAAAGCAGAATGAAAAAAAAAAAGACTGGCAACAGTTGTTAGCCCAGGTGCCAATCTTTAGGGAAAAAAACACAAAAAAAACAAACGGCAAAATAAACAGTGAAGTAGAAACTCTAAAAATTTGTCTACCACTGTCTTGGAGAAACTTAGGTCATGATAAATTTATTAGTCATTCTATTTCATAAATTCTCACCTCTTTTGGAGTTTTATGAGCTGCACAAAGAAAAATCCATTGTTCAGTTGCTGTCATCTGAGTACATGTATCTGGATGGCATTCACTCTGTTAAAAATAGTTACATTTCTTAATATGTAAAATAATAATGAAAACGCTTATTTGGATTATTACATTTCCATGTAAAAGTCTACAATAATTAGAAATCCTGGGCAAGTCTTTGTAAGCACATTAAGTTACAAAAACAGAAAAAAAAGCCAGAACTTTCAATTATAGCTTTAAAGAAACTATTACCTGAAGTTTGACAGCAAGTCCATTTAGCTCAAGACAGAATTGCCTAAAAATGTAAATACATAAAAGAAAAGTCTTATTTATTCTCCACATTATTTTTAGAATATTAATGGTAAAAACAGAATCCCATCAGTACCATCCTTCCTCCCTCAACACTGTGATCCACACCACCTGAATTTACATAGCACATTTCTTACAAAGACATACAGATTAATAAACAAAACTCAAAACTAAACGAAACAAAACCCAAAACTAAACGACCTTAATAATGTTCAACATCAGAGTTCAGTGAATCGATCACTCTTATACACTGGAAATTGGTACAATGTATCTAAGAAGTAATTTGGAAGTATTTACCAAGATGCTTAGGAAGTGTATATTTTTTAACTAAGTCATTCTCCTAAGAACCTATTCTAATGAAATAATCAGAACTGCAGGCAGATATACCATGTACAAAGATGTTCACAAGACTACACATACATAAAAAATTTTTTTGAAACATTCTAAATGATTAGCAATTGGAGAGTAGTAAAATGGTATATACACAAACATAGAAAGGATATATGTTTATATTCATAGTAAGATTCCAGTTATAAAAAATTGTGTGTATATATCTATATACAAACAGATACAAAGAAAAAAAAGTAGATGTTTTATACTCCCATGTATTTTACAAGTTTTATTCTGATTACAAACGACACGCTCATTATAAAAACTGCAAACATGACCAAATACATAATGTAGAAGAGGAAAGTCCTCCATAATTTCACCACTTCTTCTAAAAGATAATTATCGTTTACATGCCAATTTGATTTTCCATGATTAAAATACACTGGGATCATAACATACACAGTTTTGTAATTTGCTTTCTTGTCACTTAATAAATCTTGGGCATTTTTTCATGATACACTTTCCTCCTAAAATTGCCAAACTGAGAATTACAAAGCGTAGAACAATGCTTGGAACATAGTAAGTGCTCAAAAAATATTTTTGAATAAATGAAGAATGGAGTAAATTACATGACATTGAGATCATCATTTTTAGACAAACTCCGTATTTGATATGAAAAGGCAATTAATCCTCTATGTCATAAAGATAACTTACTTTATAGCTGTCAAAATACTCAACACATTCCCCTTAAAAATCCTATCAAATTAATCACTACAATGTTTCCCCGTCAAACAAATGAGAACACTTTGGTTCCCTAAAAATGCAAAGCTAAAGCTTACACAATTAGAAGATAAAAGAAAATCCCAAAAGGAAAAAAAAATCTGCACATATATGAAAGAAAAATTATACTTATTTATTTAAAGTACACTATAATAGAAGGCAGCAAATAAAAAGGGTCAAATTTTCAGTTGTTCATAATTTTAGTTCCTTTCCAGATGCCTAATAATGCTGTTCTTAGATGACAAAAATAACACCATTTCTGAATCACCACATCACCCTCACTGCCCCATATCTGTAGACTACATGTTATGGTTTTTCCTTGTTTTCCACTAAAGACAAGTGGGGCTAAACAAGTTTCTCATCTAGTCCAACCCACTTACAGCCAACAGCAAAATTACGCCAACTGATTTGGCAATATTATGGGTAAAATCTGTGGCAGATAGTGCAATCCTATTCAAGTTAATTCAAGCTTCAAGTTAATTCAATACAGGGCTAACACACATAGTTGTGCAGCTGATGAGACAAGCCAGACGTGAAATCCAGCCTACACTCTAGACACTAAGCCATGCATCCTGGCATGCGACTGCATCCACTCAGAGAAGGGGCATCTTCTCCTAATTACAAAGATTCAGTATGGACCAGAGGGAGATCTGACTGAAGTCATGACCCAGTTCCCAACAACATCATAACATAATCAACGACAGTAACCAATATCAGCAAGTATTAAACCTCAAATCAATAACATCAAGCACATGCAAAAAATCAAAAGGCTACGTTTGAAATTCTTCTTGGTCAACTATTAAGATGTATACACTATGATAAAGAGACAAAAGAATATATATATGATGTATAATACATAAATATAAAACCAAAAAACGTGGCTAATATTCAGAAAAAAATAACAAAAGTAAAAACAGCACCAGGACAAATGGAATATGCATGAGAAAGATTTTCTAAGTTTTGTATAATGCATATTTCATAGTCTAAGTTAAATAGGGAAGAAAAGTTTCTCTTGGACCTGAAATAATTACCTTGTAAACAAAAATCAGCCCTCACTTGCTAGAAATTATGCTTGTAGTAAAAAAGAAAAATCCTCACTAATTTTCATCACTAATCCCACCAGATAAGTAGTATTATCAAAGCTGATCAAAATAAGGCAAACGATATATTATACTGAAGTGCTCTCTATCTTATAAGAAAGGGAAAATATCTACATACTTATACTTTTAATTATCATGCTTTGAGATGTATTTAAAAAAACTAGATCAAGTAGTCAAGTGATTTGTCCAAGAAACTGGCAGGTACAAAGAAGTCTTAGCATCCTGAAACTGGTGAACTGTTATGACAAGACAATATGTCTTAGCAATATGTAGACAAGCCTGCAGCATAACACACACAAAAAGTGCCTTGCCTACAAGTTGAGGCATTCATCACAGGAAACGTGGTCTAATTTATTCAGGAAAAGTCATATTTCTACTCCAGTTATTATTTAAAAATCCACTCAAAAGTAACAAACCCTGAAGAACATATATCTCACATTGCATTCTATTTACCTGATCAACTCTTCCCAGCTCCCATTTACACTTTAAAGTTTATAACTTCAAGAAACAACGGAGTAATTTTAGGACATAGCTGCTTCTAAAGTTAAGCCTAGTTAACTAGTCATTCACTGGTCATCAATTTTCTCATTCAAAGGATATTATGAAAAGCTCCAAAACTCCTTACTTCAAGATTACAATTAATCTCTATTTACCAAAGAGAAGACTGGAAGCTCACAGTAGTTAATAGGTAATTCATCAGATACCACACCTAGACTAGGACCTTGATATGATCCTCTACAGAGAAATAAATTTATTCGAGTGGGTAAATGGAAATAATGCATTTGTGGTTAAAGGAGTGGTTAAAGGATATGACTAAGGAAAACTGTGTAAAAAGATAGTAAGGCCCAAATCTATAACTATAGAAAATAATCAGCAAATAAAGTGGAACATTTTATAACACTGAAAACACTAAAGCTTTAGAATTTGGCTTTCTTGTCTGCACTTACATAATGATTTTATTTATGATTCATAATCATGATTAATATGAAAGGTTATTTTCACTAATAGAAGTACTATAACTATTTTGATATATCATAAGGACCTACCTTAAATGTTCATACTTCCATACACCTTCATCTTGGCCTTCAGGTGGTTCAAGAATTTTGTCAATATTGGAACAATCTGCTCTTATGTTCTGTTGAATATACTATAAACAAAGACGTCCTTATAGTTAATTAAAATATTATACTACATGGTAAATCCTATGGTAAATATATATAATTTTTGAATACATAACCACTCTTGTGGTTCAACTTTTGGGTTATACATGAAATAGGAAACGAAGTACAGAATCACAATGAGTAATTCAGAAGAAAGGAGGTAACCCTTACCTATTCTTCTCCAACGCAACTTCTTTGGGATAGGACCTACTACGTAAGTGTAGATATGGTATATACCAGGACTGGAATGGGGATCAAAACTCCAAACCATAATTTTCATATGAACATAAAATATAGACAATGTAACTATAACTGTGATCCACATTATATGGTTCCATTAATATGAAGTATCTAGAATAGGCAAATCTACAGAGACAGAAAATAGATTAGTAGTTGCCTAGGACTAGGGGAAGAAAGGGAGACAAAGGAGAATGGAGATAACTGCTAAGGGGGATGAGGTTTCTTTCAGGGGGAATGAAGATGTTCTAAAATTAGACTGTGGTGATGGTTGTACAACTCTGTGAATATACTAAAAGCCAGTGAATTGTGTATTTCAAATGAGTGATTTCTATGGTATGTTAATTATGTCCAATAAAATCGTTTAAAAATGACAACTTGGGGCTGGACCCGTGGCCGAGTGGTTAAGGTTCTGCGTGCTCCACTCTGGTGGCCTGGGTTCATGGGTTTTGGATCCCAGATGCAGACCTGCTCCACTCATCAGCCATGCTGTGGATGTATCTCACGTACAAAAGAGAGGAAGATTGGCAATCTTTTTTTTTTAAGATTTTTTTTTCTTTTTTTCCCCAAAGCCCCCCTGTAAACAGTTGTATATTTTTAGTTGTGGGTCCTTCTAGTTGTGGCATGTGGGATGCCGCCTCAGCATGACTTGACGAGTGGTGCCATGTCCACGCCCAGGATCCAAACTGGTGAAACCCTGGGCCTCCAAAGCAGAGCACGTGAACTTAACCACTCAGCCACGGGGCCGGCACCAAGACTGGCAATCTTCCTTAAGCAAAAAAAGAGGAAGATTGGCAAATGGAGGTTAGCTCAGGACAAATCTTCCTCACCAAAAAAAAAAAAAAAAAAAAAAGACTAGCAGAAAAACTAAGCTTAAAAAAAAAGGCAGGGAGGTTCACTTTCAATTTAAATAAAATTAAACTTTAAATCTCAGATCTTTTAATGCTTCATTCAATCTGTGATTTAAATACCCTGAAATCTGAATAGGCTAGATTAGATTAAATGCCTGATTATAGAAGCTTAATAACTACAGGGCCTTCTTAACCCAACCTATTTTCAGACAATTTTTCTTGAACATCACTCTCATGTCAAAAGCTTCCTCAAAAACTTTTAAGGACTTCCTAATTTCTTTCTCTTTCTTTTTTTTGAGGAAGGTTAGCCCTGAACTAACATCTGCTGCCACCACTCCTCTTTTTGCTCAGGAAGACTGGCCCTGAGCTAACATCCATGCCCATCTTTCTCTACTTTATTTGTGGGACGCCTGCCACAGCATGGTTTGCCAAGCAGTGCCATGTCTGCACCTGGGATCCAAACTGGTGAACCCCGGGCCACTGAAGCAGAACGTGTGAACTTAACCACTGCCCCACCAGGCCAGCCCAATCTCTAATTTCTATTTCAACCACTGCTCCTGATTTTCTGACCCCATCCCAAAGTTTTGCATGGAACTGATTCTCTCTTCAAACAGATACAGCTAAATTGTATACCTTTTCCAGTGGCCACCCCAAACTCCCCACCCAATTTTTTTCAAATTTCCTCTCCCCCAACATACTCAAGTCTTCCCTGATTATTCGATTCCTCACAGAACTTCCTCTGATTTCCTACCACATTTGTCCTCTGTAAAATCTAAATTAGCAATTCGTCTATTCACCCTTATCTTTCCTGCTCCCATTATATCTCCTACAGAACTCTGAATAGCATTTATTTCACACTTAATAAATAGCACTTATTTATTTCCATGTGTCGCCCTCAAAGAGAAAATGCAGGCTTAGTTTTGTTTTGAATTCTGGTATTAGCAGCTGGCACATAGGAGGTTTTTCATAAACGTTTACTGACTTCACCTAAACTGCCTTACTTGCAGTCAAGGATGAAGATAGGTAATTACCTGAAATGTTAAAGCCATGGAGGGTTAGGGCTGAGAAAATTTACCAAAAATAGAGTGTAGACCCTAATTCTCTTGCATTCTTTGGTGATCCCAAAATCAGTTTGTTAATTAGGCACACGAAAATATATTCTCAGCAAAATGGTTTGCTCATAATCAATATTAATTCTTTGACCACATATTTGGTAACTGAACTTACTTATAATTATCAAAATTTTGTGATAAGTAGAGTTACAAGCTGTCAATCTTTAAGGAATCTAGAATCCTCTATTAATGAAGTTTATGTAAAACATAAAGAAAACAGAAGAAATTCTTAGAAATAAAACAAAAACGTTATCTTTTCTTTTTTTTCTGAGGAAGACTAGCCTTGAGCTAACATCTGCTGCCAATCCTCTTTTTGCTGAGGAAGACTGGCCCAGAGTTAACATCCGTGCCCATCTTCCTCTACTTTTTATGTAGGATGCGTGCAACAGCATGGCTTGACAAGCAGCATGTAGGTCCGCACCTGGGATCCAAACCAGTGAACCCCCAGACGCTGAGAAGCAGAACATGTGAACTTAACTACTGCGCCACCAGGCCAGCCCCTATCTTGTTTTCTGAACTGAGTCCTCTATACTTTCATGCAAACAGAAGCAGCTATTATTATAAAATGAGCTAGGAAAAATAAATGTCCTAATGCTCACTGAACATAACTTTTGCCATAAGGAAATTTTTACATTGTTTGTGAGTTACAACTATGAGCATCTTCTGTTCAGTCAATAATTTATTTTTATCCTCCTCACAAACATGTGAAAACTAACGGTTTACAAACTGCAACATGTTTCTCTACTGTTACACATCATGGGGTGTAAATCGAAACTAAGATTAATTGTTTCATGTGCAGCACTAGACAAATATGAAATAGGAAAAATCCAAGAATTAGCTCTATCATGAAAAGCTGGAATACCCAAGTACCTTTTCAACATTATCTTTAATATGTTGCTTACTTAGTAATTCAGTTAAATGGGAAAGCAGTACCATTACCTCTTAAAACTTTTACTGGTAAATTTTAATATTAAGAGTTTTTGAAACTGAATAAATTGAACAACTATTATTTAAGAAACTGGCTTTGAAATCTTTAAGAAACTCTACAGAAGAATTGAGAAGACAACCTCAAAACAATAGTGTCCTTTATGCTTCCAAGAACTTCAAAGTCTTAACTTACTACCGTTTCTTGAAGACAATCCTTTTCAGTGAGCTTCCAAAGACACTGCCACTTCCACCTGATGCCACCACCTGATCAAGCTCTACTAACATTTCAGACACTATGAGTATGTGCTCACTTCCCAGGCCTTTCAAGTCTCCTCAGTACAGGAATCTACTGTACCAGATTTTAGACTATGTCAAAACGAAGGTATGAAATCTTTACTCCTTCTGTTATGAAAAAGGCAGACATATATCTCTCTAGTGATTTATTCCTGTGGGCTATAATTCTTTAATAATTATAATGATCTAGTACTGTATTTTATGTAGGACTATTCCTAAAGCAGTTTTTAGAAATCATTTGGGAAAAGTAAAATACATAGCAATAAAACATCA
Source organism: Equus caballus (assembly GCF_041296265.1). Taxonomy (NCBI): domain Eukaryota; kingdom Metazoa; phylum Chordata; class Mammalia; order Perissodactyla; family Equidae; genus Equus; species Equus caballus. The sequence continues at coordinate 73,515,362 of NC_091701.1, read as the reverse complement.
TGCAAAAGCCTTTTATTGTTTCCAGTCTGGGGTAAGATGCACTAAACACACATCAATGTTTCTCTCCCACTCAACGAAACTTTAATATCTGGACAGAATGCACGGCACAGCTATCTGAGGTCTCTGTAAAGCAAGTATCAGAAAAAGGAGCAGGGGAGAACACCAAAATTCAAAGTACCACTGAACTGGCGATGAGTTTGCTGTTTCTTTTCCTCTCTGGTATCCTGGCCTGAACCCAATTCAGGATGAAACCCAAAAATGAGCACTGCTGGTGCTGAACAGAGAGATACAGAAGAAACTATTTAGTTCTGGCTCAAGCAGTGGAAAAAGGCACTCCTAAAGCTCACAGAGAGTGGAAGAAATCTCCTGGTTTCTTTTCTCTCTCCCTTTTCTCCATTCTTTCATAGCCTGAGACAATTCCACAGTGCCAGCAAAAGCAGCTGGCAACAGAACAATGCAAGAGACAAAATTCTGAGGAAGAGAACCCTTCCTCTCCATTTGGTGATGGGATCAAACCCTGTTTCTTCTTCTGCCTTTGCCTTCCCACCACTGTAGCACAATTCCAGTAAGTGGTTTCTGGCCAGAGGACCAAAGAAGTGGGCCCAGGGAATGAGAAAGTGTCAGGGAGAGAGAAGCTCAGAAAAGTGACCCCATAAAGCTGTATATCAACTCCTGGGCTCAACCCCAATCTGTGCATGTATGCATGCATGGATCTGGTCCTAATTAGCATATGACAGACTTTGAGAACTGAGCTAATGGCTATACTTCCACCCAGGCTGACCAGGAGTTGGTGCACACACAGAACAGATTCAAGAAGTAGCACAAAAGTTTTGAAAACTGAACCGACACTGGAACCTCAGTTTGGTTGGAACCTGCAGCCTGTATCTAACCAGGTCAAATGCCTGCTAAAGTGAAAATATGAACATTCTCCATGGAATTAAATAAGACCAGTGTCTCAACATAATATTCAAAATGTCCAGCATATAATCCAAAATTACTTGGCATACAAAGAATATGTGAAAATCTCAATTATCGTGGGAAAAGATAATCACAAAACACTTATGATAAGATGACACAGATGTTAGAATTATCTGACAAAGACTTTAAAGCAGCTATTATAAAAATGCTACAATGAGAAATTGCAAACACTTGAAACAGAAGTATCGCAAAAAAAAGATATAAAGAGCCAAATGGAAATTTTAGAACTGAAAAATATAATAACCAAAACAGAATACTCACTGGACTCAACAGGAGAATGGAGATGACAGAGCAAAGAATCAATAAACTTTAAGATAGATAAATAAGAATTATCCAATCTGAACAAGAGATAAATAATATTAAAATAACAACAATAATAAATAGAGCCTCAGGAACTCGTGGGACAACGACAAAATGTTTAAAAGTCATGTCACCAGAGTCAGACAAAGGAGAAAAACAATGTGGTGCTAAAAAATATATCTGAAGAAATAATGGCTGGAAAGTTCCCAAGTTTGGGAAAGACACAAACTTACAAATTCAAGAAGCTGAGTGGGCTGGGGGTAATGGAGAGCTATTATTGTTTAATGGGTAGAGAGTTTCAGCTGCGGAAGGAAAAAAAGTTCTGGAGATGGAGGTGGTAATGGTTGCACAACAAAGTGAATGTACTAACGCCACAGAACTGTATACTCAAATGTAGCAAAAGTGGTAAAATTTGTTATGTATACTTCGCGACAATAAAAAAAAGCAGAGTGAACACCAAACAGGAAAACCCAAAGAAATTCATGCCTAGATACATAATCAAAACTGTCAAAAACTAAAGATACAGAAGCCAATGAAAAAAGACACATGACCTATAGAATAAGTATTCAAATGATGGCAGCTTTCTCATCAGAAACCATAGAAGACAGGAGGAAATGGCGTAACGTTTTTAAAGCACTGAAAGAAAAGAACTGTCAACTAGAATCGTATATCTAACAAAAAAATCCTTCAGGAATGACGATAAATTAAAGACATTTCAGATGAAAGAAAATTAAGGAGAATTCCCAGACTGCTCTAAAAGAACTGCCAAAGGAAGTTCTTCAGACAGAAGGAAAAATAATACAAGGAGAAAACAGACTATCAGGAGCAACAAAAACTACAAATATCTGGGTGTAAATAAAATAAACCCTTCTCCTCGTAAGTTCTTTAAAATACGCTCGGCAGATGAAAGCAAAAAATCTAACATTGTCTGATGGGGGTTTTAATGTATGTAGACGTAACACAGAAAACTACAGCATAAAGAGGGAGGGTAAAGGGGTTCTATATGATGGTAGTTTCTACATTTCAATCAAAGTGGTAAAATACTGATTCTAAGTAGACTGCAAAAAGCTAAGTATGTATTTAGTAATCTCTAGAGCAATCATCAAAAAAATTATATAAAGAGATAGTCAAAATGAGAATACACTGAAAAAGAAAAATGATGCTCAAACAACACTTAAAAAGAGCAGAAAAGGGGACATAGAAGAACAAAAAACAGAGGAAACAATTGAAAACAAACAATAAAATGTAAATATAAACATATATATTAATAACTATATTAACATTAAATAGCCTAAATACACCAGTTAAAAGACAAGGATTGGGGGCTGGCCCAGTGGCCCAGCGGTTAAGTGTGCACGTTCCACTTCAGCAGCCCAGGGTTCGCCAGTTCAGATGCTGGGTGGAGACATGGCAATGCTTAGCAAGCCATGCTGTGGTAGGCATCCCACATATAAAGTAGAGGAAGATGGGCACAGATCTTAACTCAAGGCCAGTCTTCTGCAAAAAGAGGAGGATTGGCAGCAAATGTTAGCTCAGGGCTAATCTTCCTCAAAAAAAAAGACAAAGATTGTCAGAAAGAACAAAGAAATATGATCCAATTGTTTACAAGAAACTTACTTCATATATGGAACAATAGGCCCCAAACAGCCAAAGGAATCCTGAGAAAAAAGAACAAAGCTGGAAGCATCACATTCCCTGATCTCAAAGTATACTACAAAGCTATAGCAATTAAAACAGCACAGTACTGGTAGAAAAACAGACACACAGATCAGTGTAACAGAACTGAGAGCCCAGAAATAAACCACACATTTATGAATAGCTAATTTTTGACAAAGGAGCCAAGAACAGACAATGGAGAAAGGAAAATCTCTTCAATAAGTGATGTTGGGAAAACTGGACAGCCAATGCAAAAGAATGAAAGTAGTCAACTTTCTTACACCATAACACAAAAATTAACTCAAAATGGATTAAAAACTTGCATGTAAGACCTGAAACCATAAAATTCCTAGAAGAAAATATAGGCAGTATGCTGACATCAGTCTTAGCAGTATCTTTTTGAGTATGTCTCCTAAGGCAAAGGAAAACAAAATAAAAAATAGACAAATAAGATTACATCAAACTAAAAAGCTTCTGCATGGCAAAAGAAACCATCAGCAAAACAAAAAGACAACCAACCAATTGGGAGAAGATTTTTGAAATCACATATCCAATAGGGGGTTAATATCCAAAATATACAAAGAACTTACACAATTCAGCAACAAAAAGTAAACAATCTGATTAAAAAATGGGCAGAGGATATGAAGAGACATTTTTCCAGAGAAGCTATACAGATGGTCAACAGGCACACAAACAGATGTTCAACATCACTAACTAATAGGGAAATGCAAATCACACAAAGAGATATCACCTCACACCCATAAAAACGGCTATTACTAAAAAGACAAGACCCTACTACCCAAAGCAATCTACAAATTTAATGCAATCCCAATGACATTCTTCATAGAAATAGAACAAAGAATCCAAAAATTTATATGGAACAACAAAAGACCCCAAATAGCCAAAGCAGTCCAGAGGAAAAAGAACAAAGCTGGAGACATCACAATCCCTGACTTCAAAACATACTATAAAGCTATCGTAATCAAAACAGCACGATACTGGCGCCAAAACAGACAAACACATAAATGGATCAGAATTGAAAGCCCAGAAATAAAACCATACATCTATGGACAGTTAATCTTTGACAACGGAGCCAAGAACATACAATGGAGAAAGGAAAGTCTCTTCAATAAATGGTGCTGGGAAAACTGGACAGCCACATGCAAAAGAATGGAAGTAGACCATTATCTTACACCACGCACAAAAATTAACTCAAAATGGATTAAAGATTTGAACGTAAAACCTGAAACCATAAAACTCCTAGAAGAAAATATAGGCAGTACTCTCTTTGACATTGGTCTTAGCAACATCTTTTCCAATACTATGTCTACTTGGGCAAGGGAAACAAAACAAAAAGTTAACAAATGGGACTACATCAGACTAAAAAGCTTCTGCAAAGCAAAGGAAACCATGAACAAAACAGAAAGACAACCAATCAAGTGGGAGAAAATATTCATAAATCATTTATCAGACAAGGGCTTGATCTCCAAAATATATAAAGAACTCATACAACTCAACAAAAAAACCCAAACAACTCGATCAAAAAATAGGCAGAGGATATGAACAGACATTTTTCCAAGGAAGATATACAGATGGCCAAGAGACACATGAAAACATGCTCAACGTCACTAATTATTAGGGAAATGCAAATCAAAACTACAACGAGATATCACCTTACACCGGTCAGAGTAGCTATAATTACCAAGACAAAAAACAACAAATGTTGGAGAGGCTGTGGAGAAACGGGAACCCTCATATACTGCTGGTGGGAATGCAAACTGGTGCAGCCACTATGGGGAACAGTATGGAGATTTCTCAAAAAATTAAAAATAGAAATACCAGATGACCCAGCTACCTCACTACTGGGTATTTATCCAAAGAACTTAAAATCAACAATACAAAGAAACTTACACACCCTTATGTTCATTGCAGCATTATTCACAATAGCCGAGACATGGAAGCAATCCAAGTGCCCATCAACTGATGAACAGAGAAAAAAGATGTGGTGTATAGATATATACACAGGAACACTACTGAGCCATAAAAAAAGACAAAATTGTCCCATTTGCAAACAACATGGATGGACCTGAAGGGTGTGATGTTAAGCAAAATAAGCCAGATAGAGAAAGACAAATACAGCAGGATTTCACTCATATGTGGAAGATAACAAATACATGGACAAAGAGAACAGATTAGTGGTTACCAGAGGGGAAGTGGGCTAGGGGGTATGCGAAAGGGACAAAATTAGACTACTGGGAGTGAACACAGTGAAGTGTATTCAGGAATAATAAAGAAAATAAAAAGGAGTAAATAAATAAAAAGACAAGAAATAACCAGGAGAGGATATGGAAAAACGGAATCCTCACACACTGCTGGTGGGAAGGCAAACTGGTGCAGCCACTATGGAAAACAGTATGGAGATTCCTCAAAAAATTAAAAATAGAACTACCATATGACCCAGCTATCCCACTACTGGGTATCTATCCAAAGAGCTTGAAGTCAGCAATTCCGAAAGTCCTATGCACCCCAATGTTCACTGCAGCATTATTTACAATAGGCAAGACATGGAAGCAACCTAAGTGCCCATCAACAGATGAGTCGATAAAGAAGACGTGGTATATATATACAATGGAATACTACTCAGCCGTAAAACAGAACAAAATTTTCCCATTTGCAACAACATGGATGGACCTTGAGGGAATTATGTTAAGTGAAATAAGCCACTTAGAAAAGGGCAATCTCTGTATGACTCCACTCATATGAGGAATTTAAAAATGTGGACAAAGAGAACAGATTAGTGGCTACCAGGGGAAGGGTGGGGTGGGGGTGGGCACAAAGGGTGAAGTAGTGCACCTACAACATGACTGACAAACAATAATGTACAACTGAAATTTCACAAGATTGTAACCTATCATTAACCCAATAAAAAAAAAATTAAAAAAATAAATAAAAATAAAATGTAAAGCTTAGATATGTGTTCTCAAGTCTTCAGTCACCAAATGAGTATGCTATTTCTTTTACTTAACTATCTGTTATTCTAATTTAGTATTCAATAATTTTGAGTTAAATTCATTCTAAAATCAAATTTGGTACCTTAATTTGGTACATATTAACAGATATTAAAAGGTATTTAAGTTTGATTATAGTTTAACATGTCATCTTAAAACTAAATGAGGGTTGGGGCCAGCTCCGTGGCCAAGTGGTTAAGTTCGCGCGCTCCGCTGCGGTGGCCCAGGGTTTGGATCCTGGGCACAGACATGGCACCACTCGTCAGGCTACGTTGAGGCGGCGTCCCACATCCCACAACTAGAAGGATCTGCAACTAAGATACACAACTATGTACAGGGGGTTTGGGAAGATAAAGCAGAAAAAAAAAAAAAAAAACAAGATTGGCAACAGTTGTTAGCTCAGGTGCCAATCTTAAAAAAAAAAAACAACAAAAACTAAATGAGGGTTGATAAAAGTTTTAAACAGGCATTCCATTAATACCACGGATTCCAGTTTGTGCTAAAAGATATAGGAACACTTAACTATGCCAACGGAGGTAAAATGCTTAGGTTAATGCAGTTGAAAAACTATTGTTATTACCTGTTGAACAGCTAGTGTACTGTCCATTTCATCGAAGGATTCATCAGGCCAATTATAGAAATCCTATAAAAAAAAAATTCATGGTTAAAGCACATACAAAGTTACAAAGAAGATGCAATACTATTATGATTAACTTCAATTGTTAATAAAGATCCAAAGTTACACTAGAGGAGAAGAAAAACCTTCATAGCACAAACAATGTGATTATTAGTGAATAAGTTAAAGGAGTTTTATTCAATGTTTTTAAAGGAACACCAAGATTTTATTTAATTGAATTACAAGCAATATATTTTTTCAACCACAAACTCCTCAAATATGGCTTCCATATTAGGTATATTACTTGAGGAGATACGTCTATCACTTTTTTGTTTATCATGGTTGAATATCTCTCAAAAAGTTACACTGAAAAAAAATCCCCAGGCACCAAAAAACTGAATCAGTTTTTACCTAAGGAGAATAGCAAGTGTTAGTAGTAGTAGTGGTAGCAATAGTAGTAGTTACTGCTCCATAAGTGTTACTGTAGACAGGTATTACAAATTATTATTCCAATTCCAAATAGTGTTTTAAATTTCTAAATCAAAATATGAGCTCCATCAAAAACTTCTCATCCAACTGAAAAGTCTTCTTTTAAGGGGGATATTTTTGTGGATCACCTTGCACTGGTTCTGAATTCCTCTACAGATACTCCAGTTCATAGACACTCCCCTAAGTGATTAAGAATCTTTCCATTTGACCGATTTCTCAGCAAAGTTTACCTTTATATCCTTAGTAGGGAGCACAATGCCTAACATGTGGTAGGTGCTCAGTAAATGTCTCTGGGGGAAAAAGTAGTAGTAAATCAATGATCTATAATCCTTTATCAATTAATACAGATAAGTCTCCAAATACCTTGAGCAAAAACTGGAGCAAACTGGAGAATACAGTGTATGATACCATAGGAATACACGTTTAAGAAAGTGCAAAGCATACTTATGGATATAACGCATATACGGCAAAAGTATAAAGAAAAGAAAAGAAATGACAATACCACCATTATTGGCTGGGAGGAGTGGCCAGAAGACAGAAGAACGTGATACAGAGGGATTCAACTATATAATGTCTTAGTTCTGAAGGTAGGTGATCAGTATACCTTTTTAAGGGTCTTAAATACTTCCTTTTGTTTTTTTTTCGTAGTTGCCCTATCTGAATGAAAATGAACTAACTTTAACTAAAAATGTCAGGAATGAAAAACTTTCTGGAAATTGTTCCAGGATGTCTTTTCCTAGACATCACCTAAACATTATTAAAGAGTAGTTTTTAAATTCCTTCTATATAACTTATACAGAAATATATTCTATCAATACATTTTGCCTATTCTTTCCTTTAAAAAAAATTAGATAGTTTTCAGGGGCCAGCCCAGTGGTGCAGCAGTTAAGTTCACACGTTCCACTTTGGCGGCCCAGGGTTCGCTGGTTCCAATCCCGGATGCGGACCCATGCACTGCTTATCAAGCCACACTGTGGCAGGCATCCCACATATAAAATAGAGGAAGATGGGCACAGATGTTAGCACAGGGCCAATCTTCCTCAAGAAAAAAAAATTAGATAGTTTCTAGAATATTTTGTTGTAAAAATATTAGAAAACACACATAGTTATATTCAGAAAAGATGTAAAAAAGTTAATTGGGAATTAAATGTTTTGTCTCATCATAACTGTGATATACTTTAAACACTTACAAGAGGAACCAAAATGCAGATTAAAGAACATTCTCATCTAATTCAGTCAATAAACATTTATGGAAAACCAACTATGTGCCTATATCCCAATCTAACCAATTAAAAAAAAATAAGTAGGAAGATATCCTACCTACTGTATTATAGTTCTAAATAAATCATTTTAGAATAGACCCATTTCACTGAAAGAAATTAGTGTGACAGACAAGGGATAGGACAGAATGCTGCTTAAACTGTCTTTTTTTTTTTTTAAATCTTAACCTTCTCTGTTAGATTTTACTTAACCTTGATCTATGACAACATGGCAACAAGCAAAGGGGCTTTCTGATCTGACTTACTCCTAACGACATGGCAAAGAGATGTGTTACAATATTAACTTAAAATATACTATGTTCTAACCTTTCAACATTAAGAACTTTTGAGTAAATAAAAATAGGTGATGCTTCTCAGCATGTGAGTACAAAAGTCCACTTCTGAATGTAAAAATATAAAAGCTGATCACTTAAGAAAACAATCAGAAGTAATGTTTCCACAGAGTAAGTAGTAAGGGTATCCGAGGAAAGAGCATTTATAAAGAAAGAAAGTTTGGAAAGGGTAAAAATAAAGAATAGTATATAAATTCCCAGTACTATGACCACAAAACTGGCATAAGTAACTGACAGCTTAACGTGACTCTATAATGAGACTGTCAACTACATTCTCTAAAATTCAGTACTAGAAGCAGGTCGTTAGAGAAAAGGTCCCCAGTGAACTAAGAATCCGGAGACTAGGCAACCTTGAGCAAATGCGGTTTCCTCATCTGTAACATGGATCTGGGAAGGTGTCTGGATCTAAAAGATCTCTTCAAAAGGACTCCCTTTCCAAAATCCTGTGCAAGATATTAAAAACCAGTCTCTGGCACACGGTCATAGCTCCATGGTTGTTTTGCTTTTTTTCACTCATATGACTTTTTCTTAAAATTACATTTTAACACACCTCTTCCGATTTTAGAGCATCTACTCAGTAGCAAGCCATTTCAGCCGGCAGATTAATCAGAGCAAGTCTAAATGCCTATTTGATTTTTTTTTAAGAATGTGAGGCACCCCATCTTTTGCAAAGCCCAAGAACCAACACCTACCTAAACAAGCACCAACTCAGCCCAAACACTGTCCTACTAAAAGTTCATAAAATTATAATCCCTTCATTCCTCGACTATGCTTCACACGTAATAACAAGGAAATTCACAAGGAATGACATCTAACAAGTCGCAACCTGATGCTGAAAGCTTGCTGGACCAGAGAACAGTTGCAGCGAGCAGTGGTCAAAGGCAAACCGCAGGAGGAAGAGGATAAAGTCAATTATCGCCACCCGGATCCGGCTAGACAAGCCGGACTGCAGAAGCCGGGCACGTACATCACCAGCCAGGTAGGAACCGGCAGCCCGGACGAGGTGCGCTGCTTGTGCACCGCCTCCCGCTCGGCAGCCCCGACCCTCCGAAACCTCCGGTCCCTCTCCACCTGGCCGGCCGCGCCCCTCCGACGCGGGTCAGCCGGGGGTCAGCGGAGAGGCGAGAACAAGCGGTCGCCGCCGACAGGCTCCCAGCCCCGGGCCTCGCGGCCACCCCCGCGGCCCCCACGCGCCCCTCACGCCCACCCTCAAGTCCGGGCCCCGCAGGCCTCGCGGGCCGCCACTGCCGCCAAAGCCAGGCTGAGGTGCTCCGGCTCCGGAAGAGCAGGCCGGGCACCCGTGCCCCCGCCCGCCGGCCTGCCGCCCCGGTCCAACCTCCTCTCGGGGGCGGCCGGCTGCCAGAGGCGGCGCGGCGCCGCGAGTCCCCCCACAGGGAAGGTGCAAACATGCTACCTGCGCCTTGGTGCCCGGCCTGTTCCGCCTCAGCACTGCCGTGCCCTCCGCCATGACCATAGTGCCAGAGTCTGGGCGGCTGGAGTCGGTACCCGGATGTAGGGACGGCGGCCTGCGCGGGGGGCGGGGCGGAGCGGCGCCTGGGTCCGGGCGCCGGGGAGGGGCGGCGGCTGACGGAATAACCGTACCCGCGCGGGGCAGGGCGGGAGGACTGGGAGGTGTCGGGGGAAAGCGCAGCTGGCGGAGGGAGGAGGACGATGGAAGGAACGGCCGGCCAAGCGCCAGCCGTGACGTGCGGGGAGGGAAAACCCGGGCGGCGGGGCCCGAGAGTGGCTGCGGGAGAGGCCGCCGTCCAGCGCAGAGGATTGTGGTGGGAGTGTGCAAGGTCTGCGTACGCGATGGTGAATCTCCTTGTGCTGACGTTTGTTAAGGTGGAAGGACTGAGCTTACACACAGGCGACTGTTTCAGTAAACCCTTGTGCAAGCAAATACCTAGAGAAGTGTAATTCTGTCCCGAAATCCACCTAGGCGTGCAAAGTGGAAAACAGGCCAGCAGTCTGGAAAAATTCCACAGACCCTAAATGAAATCGACCGATCTCAAATCAGACTGCGGCCTAGAGCGTCAGATGATACTTCCGCCATCCACTGACTTCAAAGCCAAGGACCTTTTGAATGACAAGTTTGTTTGCGTAGATGAAGACCCAACTGGCAATTATCTGAGACAGAGTGGACGGACGTCTGGTATTGTGCGTCAGGCAGACAAAATTAGCTCGTGTTTTTTGCAAGTCAGAAGCAGGAGGAGAAAATGAATGTCCCTTGGTAAATGATGGGAGTTGTACATCTTACAGGATTCCAAATTTCCCTTGTTGCAAGTTTTATGTGTTCTCCTAAGTCATGAAATCACGGCAGTTTTGGCAAACTTTATTTTTATTTCCTGCTTAGAAACCTTAAATTTTTGGTCTAGAATGAATGAGGACTTAGGATACCAGATGGGAAGATAGTTCAGAGGGTAAAGAGTGCTTACAGTACAGTGATTTCCAAGAGAAGAAAACACATATCCCATGAAATACACCTAAAGGTGTATTGAGAAGGCTGAGAGGAGACCTATGTCACAGCCAGCCTCCAAAGATGGAAGTGAGGGGTGGAGGAGAGGCTGGTTAAATTGAGCGAATGCAAAGCTGAATAATCATCAGTGCCTTGGAACTTTGCTCAAATGGGTTTGACAACAGGAAGTTGGTTGTCTTTAAGTAAGATCTCATCTTTCTGGAAGATGTAGACTGGTAACTTTGCAAGAGCAAAGACTTAATTCTTAATTCCATCACTACCTCCTAGATATCAAAAGAATTTTCATTCAACTATTTTTTTCTTTAAAGGTTGGCACCTTTGGGGCCGGCCGGTGGCACAGTGATTAAGTTCACACGTTCTGCTTTGGCCGCCTGGGGTTCGCTGATTTGGATCCTGGGTGCAGACATGGCACTGCTTGGCAAGCCATGCTGTCGCAGGCATCCCACATATAAAGTAGGGGAAGATGGGCATGGATGTTAGGTCAGGGCCAGTCTTCTTCAGCAAAAAGAGGAATATTGGCAGCAGATGTTAGCTCAGGGCTAATCTTCCTCAAAAGAAAAAAAAGATTGGCACCTGAGCTAACATCTGTTGCCAATCTTCTTTTTTTCCTCTCCTTCTTCTCCCCCAAAACTCCCAGTACATAAGAGTGTATTCTAGCTGTAGGTCCTTCTGGTTGTGCTATGTGGGATGCCACCTCAGCATGGCCGGATGAGCAGTGCCATGTCTGCACCCGGGATCCAAACCCACGAATCTAAGTGTGTGAACTTAACCACTTGGCCACCGGTTGCCCCTCAACAAATATTTCTAAGCTCCTCTGTGTGTGCGTCACTGAAGTACAAGTATGAAAAGGCTCATTCCTTAACTATAAGTTGCTTCGAGTCTAGCAACTTAGAGTCTGGAGACAAACATGCAAATCACCAATTCTCTCATTAAATATGGTGAGAATCTAAGACAAGCAGCACCCAAATGTTGCCTCTCCAAGAGAGATATGGGTTGGGTCTGTGGAGAGCAGAGTCCTAGGGTGGCCTCTTGGTCTGTGGACAACTCCACCTCACTTCAAGGATTAAGTTAAAATTTCCCAGATTGTGTGGTAGTGTCCCTGAGCTGTAAATACCAGTTACCTATAGTTGAAGGGGCTCATCTTCACTTTTTTTTTTTTCCCTGAGGAAGATTCGCCCAGAGCTAACATCTGTGCCAATCTTCCTCTATTTTGTGCATATGTGGATCCTGCAACAGCATGGCTGACAGTGGTGTAGGTCCACCCCGGGGATCCCGGCCCAGGAACCGGGGCACCAAAGCAGACTGCGCCAAACGTAACCACTACACTACAGGGCTGGTCCCCTTAATGTTCTCCTAAGTCCAGCTTTATTATACTGTTTCAGCCCAACTGAAAAAAAACAAGAGAAGAAATGAATAAGTATGTGTTAAATTCAGGAACAATATACACATTCATCTCTTTGAAAAGTCCAATAAATTTGCATTGTGATGTTGACCCTGGCCTTGTTCCCAGGAAGAACCTTGTTCTTTAGGGTTGAAATATCTCTAGCTCTAACCTTCACATTTAAATTCCTCCATCAGTAAACATATTATGATCTCCAAACAAAAACAATTTTATAACCAGGTGGGTGCAGGGAGAAAAAAAAAGCATGATCAGTAATAACAGTTACATAAAATAATGAATTATTTGAATATTTCGATTAAAGAAGGAATAGTTTTTTTAAAGGCAATGTGGACAAATGGAAATAACTCTGGGCCGGGATTCAGAAAATCTAGATTCTCTTAGCTGTTGACTTTGAACAAGCTATCAAATAAAAGTTTATTTGTAATGAAAGTAGTGCACAGCAGTTCTTTCTACTTCATAGTGTATGAAAGCAAATAGAAAAGTAAATATTTCTGGAAGTCTTTTAAAGTTTTAGAAGAAAATATTTTATAAATCCAAAGTATCATAAGTAATTTCAAAAATATTTAGCCAGTATGAAATTCTCTTTGGGGAATTTTAAAATCCTAGTAAAATAATAAATGCTCATTATATGTAAGGCACTAGGCAAGTGCTGAGAAATATAAATAATATAAGCTCCTATCCTCAAAGAGCTTAAAAATGCATAGGAAGGGGGTATATGTAGATTACCATACTATAAAGCAAAACATCTGAAGTATTGAAGCAGCCCCTGTTGGTTGCCTGCTTGCTATACTCATTTGCAAACAAACTTTGATCTTGCTCAGTATCCATCTCTCCCTATATGACCAAGGAAAGGTAAACCCATCTCGGGCTGAAGGATAAATCCCAATTGGCCTAAGCCAATATTTAGTTAAAGGGTGAGCATGTGACTCCATTTTAGCCTAAAGAGATCTGAAAGGATATCTGATGGAGCTCTTTGGGGAAGGGTTTTCTTGCTCTTGAGGAGGTACCAAAAGAGATGGTCCCTTTTTTCTGCCTGAACGTGGCCAAGACTGCATCAACCATCTTGGCTTGAAGGAAGCCAGGCTAAGAGCAGAGCTGACACACTGAAGGATGCAAGAAGTAGTTGAAATGAACCTTAAAGTTTAGGCAGCATTTCTGTGTAGACATGCAGATTTCATTGCAGGCCAAGGAAAGGGAAGCATCGTGGTTGAACAAATGGTTCAAAACCTACATATGGTTTTATACATTTTCAACATATTATTTGAAAATTTTCTGTTTATGAAAGTTGCTGTAGACAAAATTTTAGGGGTTTTGCTGAGTTCAAAAGTAGACAACTTTGGCTACAGCTTAGTGAGATACTAAACTCCCACGGCACTTCATTTTCCTCTCTAGAATTCTAGAATATTTGGCCAAATTGGTGATTGTGGTGGCCAGCTGCTAAAATGGCCCCCAGTGATTATTAATCTCCTAGTATTTACACCTTTGTGTGGTACTCTCTTACATTGAATAGGGCTGACCTGTATGACCAATAGGATACTGAGATGATGTTGTGTAACTTCTGATGTTATGTCATAAAAGACATTGTAGTTTCTACCTTGCTCTCTTAGCTCACCTGCCCTGGGTGAGAAAGCTGCCGTGTGTGAGAGCACTCGAGCAGCCTTATGAAAGGTCCACGTGGTGAGGAACTGAGGGTCCCACCAAAAGCAAGCATCGATTTGTCAACATATGAGTGGACCATCTTAAAAGTATAACCTCCAGCCCCAGTCAAGTCGTCAGATGATGGCCACCTCATGAGACCCCCCAAACTAGGACCATCCAAATAAGCTGCACCTGAATTTCTGACTGACAGATGTCGTGTGAGATGCTTACTGTTGGGGTTTTTCTGCTTTTTCTCCCCAAATCCCCCCAGTACATAGTTGTATATTTTAGTTGTGGGTCCTTCCAGTTGTGGCATGTGGGACGTTGCCTCAGCATGGCCTGATGAGCGGTGTCACATCCCCGCCCAGGATCCGAACCAGTGAAACCCTGGGCCACCGAAGTGGAGAGTGCGAACTTAACCACTCAGCCATGGGGCCAGCCCCTACTGTTGTTTTAAGCACTAAGTTTGGAGTGATTTGTTATGCAGCAATAGATAACTAATACAGTAGTTCCTGAAGTTTCAGGAAGAGAAGATGTGATCAGAGGAGACAAGTCACAACAGACTATTATCATTTCCTCTTTTTGATAGGTCACTTAATGACTCTCATGAAGGTAGCAGCATTTTCTCTCTTTATTTGCTTGATGACACTGATCTCTAAAATTAGGCTATAATTTCGTTGTTTACTTTGGCCTCCCCCATCTTATTCATCCCTGTATCTCCAGTGCCTGGAACAATGCCTGGCACAATGTTTGAAAAGGTGAATGACTTAAAAATAGTATAACAAACTGGCCTTTTTGAACTGACACTCAAGTCAAGTCTCCAGGCTAAATGAGACTGAAAGAGCATTTTGCAAGACATGGGCTAAATTTTAACATGTCTTAAAGAACGAGGCTTAATCTGTAAAAGAGAAGGGGCGTTGGATCCATTCCTTATCTCTTATAACAGGAAAATCTCCAGATCAAGCCAAGATTGAAATATTAAAAAATAAAAACCTATAAAAATACCTAAAGAAACCATGGAAAAAACTTTAAGTATTGGAGAAGAGTTTTCAGAGTTTGTCATAATATCCAGAAGCCATAATGAAGAATATTTATTAATTCAACTATGCTAAAATGAAGTTTAAGCAGAAACAAATTCCTGCAAGTTCAAAGCATAAATAAAATCAAAGCCAAATAACAAACTGGAGGAAAAACTTATCACAAAGAACTAAATAAAGATATCACACAAATCATAAAAGGCGTCACCCACTAGAAAAGCAAGAAGATATTTACAGTCAATAGGAACAGTCAGTTAACAGTAAAGAAAATAGAAATGGGTCTTAAACGCATGAGACGCTCACCTTCATTCGTAACGGTAAAAGTAAAATTACCAGATTTGCAAAATAAAAACTTCATAACATCCTGTGTTATTAAGAGGGGGAAAAAATCAGCCATCTCATACATTGCTGGTAGGACTGTTGATAGAACTTTTTTTTTGAGGAAGATTAGCCCTGAGCTAACTACTGCCAATCCTCCTCTTTTTGCTGAGGAAGACTGGCCCTGAGCTAACATCCATGCCCATCTTCCTCTACTTTATATGTGGGACGCCAACCACAGCATAGCTTATTGCCAAGCGGTGCCATGTCTGCACCCGGGATCTGAACAGGCAAACCCTGGGCTGCCAAGCAGAATGTGTGAAGTTAACCACTGCACCACCAGGCCAGCCCAAAAAACTCATGACTTGTAAGTTGTGTCATCTTGAACAAATTACTTCTCTGTGCATCTTCCACCTATGAGGCAAGGAATATTGCCTCACAGGACTGCTGATTACATACATTTAAGCAAGATTACACGTTAAGTGCCTAGAACAGTACCTGGCAAGCACTCAAAAATGGTATTACCATGAAAATTCCAGTTAGAATTTTACGTATTTTACTTTACTTCTTATTTTTGTTGAAAAGCTAAATGAGAACATACTGTTCTTAAAAGTGGTTCCACTTCCCCAAAGCCCTTATTTTTGAACTATTCTGTTAAAAATTTTTCCCTATTAATTCCGAATATAATTTCACAATCTAACATTTCTTCAGAAATCAAAATATAATGGTGTTCACCTCAAATGTTATAACCCAATGTTACCTCAGTAAAAAAATCATTTACGTATCTACATTTAAAAAAAAATTATTTCTTTAGCAATTCTGTTAGACAAGCATCATAGGACTACTTTCGTGGTACAAAAAAGTTTCTCCCACCCTTCTGATTTAGTGGGTTATGGATCTCAAAACTCATTTGCTTGGGTCTTTGGAACAGAATCAGGGAATAATGGGAAAGCGATGGCCTTTGGACTGGATTCCTAACTCTGCAATTTACCAGCCACATGGCCTTGACCAAGTTTCCTCATCTCTTCTGAGTCAGTTTTCACATTGGTAAAACAGATGGAAATCTGTGCTTACAAGGTTATGACGTGCACAGCACATTATCTAGCTGTGCCTGGGACACAGTAGGAAACTGATGACCCACCTGCTTCTGTAAACAGAACTTTTAATCGTAATTCTTGTATCTAAATATGACAAAAATTAAGCCTTAGTATACCAAATGGGACTCACACATCCATACTACTTTACTGACAGGGACATGATCAAAAGTCGAGACCATTATTCCATGCTATTTACAACTTCATTTAGACTTCAATTCCACAGGATAAACATGGAACACGACTCTTAAAAGACGTGATCACAGACTACTTATAAGAAACTAAAACTAGAAAATAAATTTGACCAGGACAGAAATAGCTGGTAGATGATGTAGTCGAGTTTAGGGGTTGGTAATCAACTCTGGTGTAGGGTTGTCAGGGTTCAAATCTTAATTCTCCTGAGCTGCTAAAGCTAAATCAAGCTATTTATCCAGTTCTGTTACTCAGTTTCCTACTTGTTAAATTCAGTGAACTGTATACTAGATACCTAATTGCCAGACACTCTTAGGTACCACCCAGCCCCCATACCACAAAGGCAATCATCAAGTTTGAAATAATGTGTATCAGGTGCTCAGAATTTTGACAAAGTGGCAGATGCCATAAAGGATTAAGTTTTCAACAGCAGCATCTGAAGGTAGATGGCCCATGTCCAAATCCTCGCTTTGCCACTTTCTACTGAGTGACCTTGGTTATTACTTAAACCCTCTGTGCAAAAAGATGAGAAT
This sequence comes from Equus caballus, assembly GCF_041296265.1. NCBI lineage: Eukaryota > Metazoa > Chordata > Mammalia > Perissodactyla > Equidae > Equus > Equus caballus. The sequence goes on along the minus strand of NC_091701.1, from coordinate 73,498,010 downwards.
GATGGTACCTAGCTCACAGGGTTCATTAAAGATTAAACCAACTGATACATGCAAAGTACCTACAAGAGTAGCCAGTACAAGAAAATGCTCCTGAAAAGTTAGCTTTAATGACTATCACACAGTGCCTACCATGGGATATAGAAGATACTCAGCCAATGTTACCTAGCACACTTTGCCTTGGATTTTTTTGCCAAGTAAATTATGTAGTGGTAATATTAACTTTTAAAAAAATGTCAAGTTTTTCTAAGTACTAAAGAAACAAGACATATAAAAGACTAGATTCCATAAATGAAGAACTTCAATATAAGCTTAAGTATGAAGTTAAACTGTTGCTACTTGACTTTCTTAAAATATAACTAAGTGTAAATTGATGGCTTTGTATCAACATCAATTATCTATGTAATAAAGCCAAATTCAATGTGAAAATTAGAAACCTTGTTTCCCATAATTCTCTGGTTACGTGAATAAAGAAAAAAAGCATAAATTGGAAAACTCTAAAACCATCTTCAATCACTAAAGATTAACCATTCATTTATATATTTTTATTTGGAAATGTTTATATCAGTACAGTGAAATTAAATTTTAGAGACACTGGATGTCATTAGTTTGGGTATCATTAGTTTATTATAAAAGAGAGACATGGAAATTATTTACATGATGAAAGATTTCAGAACTTCAGTGGAATGGGCAGCTTCACGTGATGCCATTTCAATAGTGATTTCAGTCTACGTACTTTCCAAGAATGTCACCATCTCTAAATAAGAAATAATCCTGCAAATAGAGAAACCATTAGTTAAGAAAATAGCAAATACTTAACTTTTAATAAAAATCCTTAAGTTTACACACCTTGTCATCTAGAACTACTTTGGTGCCTCCATATTCTGGGAGAAGAACTTTATCTCCAACCTTCACGCTAACTGGTTGAATCTCTCCACCCTTAAGAAAATAAAAAGGTTTATTAGTAAAGACATCTAGTTCATCAAATATTCACACCTAACTTTTATTACTCGAATATGCTCAAATCAAATGTTAACAAAGAACTTGGTGGCCAAGTGATGTAATTTATACAATTGTAGTTCTTCACTGAAAAACATCACTGTAGAGTCACACATGAAATAATGCACACACAATGGCTTAAACTAAAACCTGATTTCAGTGTAAAAGTTCAAGGAGTTATACTGGTAAAACGAACTTAAGCTAACTTTTAAATTGTTAAATATTAACATAACCTATGGACTATGTGAAACAAACAAGTTTTAAAAACTGTATACATAATGGTCGTGGCTAACTTCCTTCAACATATGAAAATTCAACAGAAGCATTCAGAACATACACTTCTTTCGTGATTCAATTTCCTTTCCTCCAAAGAATAGATTTGGGGAGGAGACTGAAGCAAAGTGCCCATTCTCCAAACCCTTCCTATTCCTAACTCCAGGATAGTTCCTTGCTAGAACTAACTTTCTTAGGCGCAACTAGACAATACAATTAACATATCTGACCCTAAGGGCACTTAATATGTAGTCCGGCTGACACTTTTAGAGGTCTGAGGTCTAACCAGTTAATTGGAGAATGCCTACAGGGATAATCCAAACTGCCTTTCATAGGTATCCGAACTAAGGCCGAAAGTGGTTAAAGGATTAGGGCAATTTCAGTGTTTTAGAGGTTAGACCGAGTGTTCAAATTTCCCCTCAATTCTTAAAAGCACCCACAGATTACATTTAAGCATAGTCTTTTAATCAAAAATTTAGAATTTGAAAAAAACCTAGTCATACTAGGCTACCAAATGGCTACTGACTTTAATATTCTGTAACTCTGCATCATATAAAATAAGCAATTTTATTTTACAATCATTTCCATCAAAGAGAAAGATTAGATGTTACGGAACTAGGGAATGACCCTGAACATAACGCAAGCTATTTTAAAGGCTATTTTTAATAATAACCAGTGATTGCTTTTTCCCCTCCGCTTCATCCAAGAACAGGTGCATTTTAGCTTCCATTTACCTTTCCTTTAGAGCCTGCTCCAACAGCTACTACTGTTGCTTGCAATACTTTCCCTTGAGATTTTTCTGGAAGCATAATGCCTCCTTTGGTTACAGTTTCGGCCGCGCTCCTTTCAACCAATACTCGGTCAAAGAGGGGAAGAAACTTTCTAAATGCCTGTCCTGCCTGTAGGGAGAGAAATGTTGAGATGTGACACGAAAACAACATGTACTTGTCTTCTAAACAGGCAATGCAATCATACGCGTTCTGTATCACACGTCACACGTGACTTTCAAAGATAATGTCCAGCCTCGTATTATTCATTCCGGAACCCCATCTGAAGGGTCTGCTCTACACCCCGAGTTTAATTTCGCATTCCCTATGTGTGTTGGGGCGGGGGAGGGTCCTTGCTGCTCCTCTGGTCAGCAGGCAGACCACCTTTAAGGGTAACCTCAAGTTTATTCCAAGGTCAAATATTACCCTTCCTCGGGTTTTTCTAGAAATTTTCGGTAAACACTGAAGTCAATCCCTGCGCCTGGGGCCATGCCTTCTCCGAGACACCGCACACCCGCGAGGGCCCCGCAGGAGCAGCGGGTCGGCCGCCGCGTGCGCGTCCGGCTCCCCGGCCCCGGCCCCCTCCCCGGCCCCGGCCCCGGGCCCCACGCCTGCAGCACGCGCGCGTGCACAGAGCCCTCGGCGCGGGACAGGGTCGGCGGGCCTCGCCTCTCCGGGGCTCCGCGGGCGCCGGTCACTCGGTGACCCCTACCGCCCCTGCGAGGCCCAGAGAGCGCCGTCCGGACTCCCCGAGCGCCGCAGGCCGATCCGGGCGCGCCGGCCTCACCATGACTCCGGCCGCCGCAGTCCGCGCTCTTCTCTCCCGCCGCCGCCGCCACCGCCAGCAGAGACCCGCAGACCGGCCCTCGGGCCACGTGAACCGAGGAAAAGGCCGCCCGTCGCGCAGGCGCGCTCGCCCCCGCCCCGCCCCTCCCGCGCGAGGGGGCGGCCGCAGCAGCGCGCGCCGCGATTCGCCGCGAGGGCCCTGCGCAGGCCCCTGACGCGAGGTCCGCGAGGCGGAAGGAAAAAGGAGCCCTTTCTAGGCTTTTCTAGGCCGCTCGCCGAGGTGAAAATACCAGCCCTTCGCCCTCCTCCCGGAAATGACGCGGGTTAACCCTTGACCCACAGGGAGCGCGGCGCCCCCCGGAAAGTTCTGGAATCGAGCGCAGCCCGGGAACCAGCCTACGCCGGCCGGAGAGGCCGAGCCCGCGGGCCGGGCCGGGCGCTGGTAGGGAGGGCGGGGCTGGCGCGCGGCGCATGCAGATTGCCGGGCCGGCGGCCGGGGAGGGCGGGAGCCGTCTGCACACGCGGTGCCGCGGGGCGGGGGAGTGGCGGAGGGAGGGGACACGGGCTCATTGCCGTGTGCGCCCTGCACTCTGTCCCTCACTCGCCGCCGACGGCCTGCCTCGCCTTCTGCACGCCCCGCCACCGCCGCGCAGGTACGCGGCCGCCCCGCGCCGCCTCGCCCAGGGCCGCGGACCCCGGAGCCGGCGTCCCCCGCTGCCGTCCTGCGAGAGCCAGGGCCTCCCCCGGCGCCGCAGCCCCGGGCCCGCTGGCAGGCCCGGCGGGTCCATGCGCGCGGGCCCGTCACGTGCCGCGTGGCTCGCTCGCCCCGGCAGGGCGCAGGAGGGAGGGCTTGCCCGGGAGTGCGTGTGAGTCGGGGCAGTGTTCACAGGGGCCCTCCCGTGCGCCCCGCTCCTGCACTGCAGGGCGCCGGGGAGGGTGGTCGCAGCCGCGTGGAAGCCGCCTTTCGTCCCCCGGACCGCTGGGGTCCGGCGCCTCCACCCTTGACCTTGCTTGGGGCGTCCTGATGGAAAGGCACGTGGGGCCGCGCCGAGTGGGCCAGGCCGCCGCCCCCCGCGTCGCGGCCTTGCGGGCTGTTCTGATACTGTAGCCCCGAGAGGATACATGAAGGCACATCTTACTAAGCGGAATTCTGCGTCGTCAGGCATATTTGTTCTCCCTTGGCCTCCCGGGTTTATAGCCTTCCCCTTTCCTGCGGGCTTATTTGGGGGTGCATTTGGAGTGGGTTCGCTCTCAAGGCCCCTTTAGCAGTGAAAGATTAACTCGTGTCTAGCGGCAGGGGTAGGTGGCCATGGGGAAGAAGATGGGCCTGCGTTGTGCGGGTGCTGTAGGTCAGGCGTGGGGGCGGCCTCTTGATCTTGAGGCTTGCACTGATAGCTGGTGGTGTGAAGCTGTGGCGCGTTCCGGGGCCCAGGTGTGGCTGGCAGAGGTCAGCACGGCTCACATCGAACATTTTTTATTCTGTTGCACACGTGTCATATTTGTGCTGTAACGCGCCACGGGTAGTGCTAGTATTGTCCTGATGGTCTGCTTGTTTCCCCCCCAGAAATGCTTCGATTACCTGCAGTCCTTCGCCGGGTTAGGCCAGTGTCCAGCGCACTGGCTCCTCATCTCACTCGGGCTTACGCCAAAGATGTAAAATTTGGTGCAGATGCCCGAGCCTTAATGCTCCAAGGTGTAGACCTTTTAGCCGATGCTGTAGCCGTTACTATGGGGCCAAAGGTAACAGTATTATTTTGTTGTAATTTATAATATTATTAAGGATTGATAGTTTGCTGTTGACAAATAGTTACGCTCAACTGTTGAACAGTACTTCGGCATCCATTTTTGAGAGAAATCAGTTTACATTTGAGAGTTCCAAATTATTGGGTGTTTTTTTTTGGCTTGGATATATAATGGTCTTAAACAGTCCCTGCCAAGTTTTCGAAACTTTATTTTGTACAATGTGTGATGTAATCGAGTGGTAACTCCTAGCTCAGGGTGGATTCTGAAACTCAATGTAGAATTACTCTTGCCTGCCTGCTTGAGTTAGGTTTTGGATTCTTTCCCAGTTGTTAGTACCAAGCGTAGAGGGAAGAGTGTAAGTTAGCTCCCATAATACCTCAAGTATGTGCTTGTAGGTGCTAGTTTCACCTAATGTTTTTCTGTTCCGTCTGTTCCAAAGCACATTTCAAATGTTAAGTCTCATTTAACTCGAAGAGATTGGTGAGTGAGGGGTTACAATTTGAGGAGGCTTTTGAAGGTGGTGAACAATTGAAGACAGCTCAGGTTGAAGACAATTCAAATACCAAAGTAATCCAAACTGTGTAAGTTAATGCATTTGCATGACTCACAGGTAGCAGCTTTGGATCAAATCCAAAAGCTGCCAGTACTATTTGCACCATGTTGGAGATTTAATGTTGAACTGTTTTGGAAGAGTGGGCTGTATTTGCTTTGCAGTTAGTATTTTAGTAACTTAATTTTTAACCTTAAAAGTAAATTTCCACATTACTTTCAAAGTTAGCAGGCACCGGACAAAACTTAAGTATAAATTATGTGAAGAATATTCTGGAATTTCATTATAATCTACCAAATTGTTGGTTTATCTCGCATTCTTGTTTTATAAGATGACATCTCTTAGTCTCTAGGATTTTTATCTCCCATAATACCTCATTCAGAGTTAATCAGTTGGCAACAGAGAAGTCATTTTATCTCTAAGAACACTGATGAACACGCCCTTGAGATTCATGCTGCCGATTTGATAAAAATGACAACTTGCATTGAGGCTTTTAAGTAGTTGCCCCATTACAGTCACGTGCCACTTAATTGGGATACATTCTGAGAAATTGGGCAATTTTGTCATTGTGTGAGCATCCTAAAATGTTCTTAGACAAACCTTCATGGTATGGCCTACTAGACACCTAGGCTATATGATATTAATCTCATGGGACCATAGTCATATATGTGATCTGTCGTTAACCGAGATGTGGTTATGTGGCGCGTGGCTATAAAAACTGCTTGTTCTGGTTTAAGCTAAATAGTAGTTAAAGTGTGATTCTGTCACATTTTTTTTCTCTCCACAATTATAGGGAAGAACAGTGATTATTGAACAGAGTTGGGGAAGTCCCAAAGTAACCAAAGATGGTGTGACTGTTGCAAAGTCCATTGACTTAAAAGATAAATATAAAAATATTGGCGCTAAACTTGTTCAAGATGTCGCCAATAACACAAATGAAGAGGCTGGGGATGGTACTACTACTGCTACTGTCTTGGCACGCTCTATTGCCAAGGAAGGCTTCGAGAAGATTAGCAAAGGTGCTAATCCAGTGGAAATCAGGAGAGGTAGGAATGTCTTTCCATTGTTACCACAGTGTTTTGAACTATTAAGTTATACCAGAAAATTGATTCCCTCTTATTTCTCCTCTCGTAAAAAATCTTAGACTGAGTTTTTCTTTAGCAAATAGTGATTGAATGCTTGGCCTTGTGGTGGGCACTGTACTAGCTGTTACGGAGGGAGATGTCACTAAGACATTTCCTGTATTCTGTCTGTCCTGTGTGTCACCCCCCGAAAGCGAAGTTTATTGGAGTATACCTATGTACTATGTACCTTGAAAATAGTAAACTTGTGGGGATTAGAGCAGAGAGATATTATATAGTTTTGATGTTTTACTTTATTTGGAAAGTAGGGCTGAACAAGGAACTAAGTCACCCAGGTGTCAGAAAGGTTTTGGGGTTTTTTTAGCAGCTTTTTCTTTTAACAGCATGTACTATGTTACTGATCTCCATTTTTATTGTTGCTTGTTTTGGTGACGTATGCACCACAATTTAAAGATCTCAGCATGAGGTTCCTGGTGATATAGACTCAAGTCTTGTCATTTATTTAGCTATGTACTAGCACTTGGTTTTCCTATCTTGAAAATGGAATTGCTCTATATTTCTTGGGTATGTTATTTTCCAAACTAGGAGACTTGGGGGATGCTGTTAATTTTGTTGGAATTGGCATCCTAGGCCATACTGATATATCATCCTGTCCATTTCAACATTTGAGGTCCAAATGAATGTGTTGCATTAACAGTTAGACTGTAAGTCACTAACAAGTATTCACTGAGGTTACTAAGAATACTTCCCAGGGGCCGGCCCGGTGGTGCAGCAGTGAAGTTCGCATGTTCTTCTTGGAGGCCTGGGGTTCGTGGGTTTGGATCCTGGGTGCGGACATGGCACCGCTTGGCATGCCATGCTGTGGTAGGCGTCCCACATATGAAGTAGAAGAAGATGGGCACGGATGTTAGCTCAGGGCCAGTCTTCCTCAGCAAAAAAGAGGAGGACTGGCAGTAGTTAGCTCAGGGCTAATCTTCCTCAAAAAAAGAGAGAATAGTTCCCAAAGAAAGTCATTGTTACTCTACACCTTGCTTTGGATTTTTTCTTGAAGTAACATTTCTCAAAATAAGGGAAGAGCTAGTTCTAGTCTCAGTTGAACAGAATGGGGTTCTCATAAATCTGTATTGGGGTGCTGTTGACTGTTGAAACAAAAATATTTTGTTAGTTCATAATTGCATATTAAATGAGGAAATTTCAGATAATTAAAACCTGCAGGGGCATAGCCACAAGAAATTTCTCATCCTTGAGAATTATACCTCCTGTTGAAAGTAAAGGACTGTAGTTTATTTTGGACCTTTTTTGTGTCACTCAGTTGAGGGGAGAATTGTTGGGTGACCCTCTTGGAAACAAGCAACATGATTGGGTTGGCAATGACTGACACAGAATGAGTTGAATGGTGACATTCTTGAAGTTGTACATCGAGAGTTTTTATAGTCTAATTTTCACAATAATTTTGTCATTGTGGGAGTTCATTTATTTATCAAAATTCCTGTTTCAGTGCATGCCATCCAACTCAATGTGATTAGGAAAAGTACTGGCGCAAAAGCAGTGTGTAGGCTAAGTCAGTAAAACATCTAACATGAATCATAATTTTTACTTGACATGGAGCCGTGAAAGAATATGTGTTGTGATGGCATTTGTTCTTGAACCAGGTGTGATGTTGGCTGTTGATGCTGTAATTGCTGAACTTAAGAAGCAGTCTAAACCTGTGACAACCCCTGAAGAAATTGCTCAGGTGAGGATCTTCCATATTTTCTGATAAAATTTAACAAAATTTTAGTAACGTGATTTTATTTCATAATCACACACCAATGTCAGAATAGCAGTTCTACCCAGACACCAATGTTGGAGGCATTTTTCTTACAGCTAATACATTTGGAAATAATGCAGTTGACCATAATGTGAGTCTTAATGGGATGTCATTTTAGTTCTAAATCGCTCTTGGTTAAACTGTTTTGTACATTTGGACAACGTTCTTGAGCTGTTTGTCAAAGGTGTGTGATTTTTGTCGTGTTGTAATATTGCCATGCTTGCCAAGGGGAAAAAAAAATGGGGTCAGCCTGCCTTTCTTTCTTTACTGTTTTTGTTTAAGAGAATAATTGCGTGTTTATTTCATGTCTTTGAAAAATGTAGCCAAATAATGAGTTAAAAAAGAAGTGAAAACAGAGCAAATACTTTGTTAGAACCATTATATCATAAAGACTCTTTGTCCTGTCCCCCACAACCTCCCATGTAAGTATCAGTCAGGGAGCTGCTAGGAAAGGGAAGGGGAGTTGATTGAGGCACCAGCCTAAGGTTTTAATTTGGAAGAATAACTTGATTATTTCAGGTGGCTACGATTTCTGCAAATGGAGACAAAGAAATTGGCAACATCATTTCTGATGCCATGAAAAAGGTTGGAAGAAAGGGTGTCATCACAGTAAAGGCAAGTGTGTTTTTAATGATATCTTGAAATGAGATGTCCCATGATCAAAACTGAGTTTTCCAAATACAAGAATTTGATCATATAAGTATATTCTAGGGTGCCAGCCCTATGGCCAATGGTTAAAAGTTCTGCGTGCTGCACATCAGCGGCCCGGGTTTTGCAGGTTCAGATCTCAGGCGCGAACCGCCTCTGCTCGTCAGCCATGCTGTGACGCATGCCACATACAAGGTAGAGGAAGACTGGCACAGATGTTAGTTCAGGGGTAATCTTCCTCAAGCAAAAATAGAGGAGGATTGGCAACAGATGTTAGCTCAGGGCCAGTCTTCCTCACACACACACACACAAGTATAGTCTATTCCTTCGTGTGTAACATCAGCACCTGTGTAAAAGAGTGCTTACTGTGCTTTGTGTGAACTATTAGCCTTTGCTGTCAGGAATGAATCCATCCTAACCTAAATGATACTGTCTTCTAGCTCTAAAAATTAATTCAGATATGCGTTCTAGAAATTTTTGCGGAAGTGGAGTTGGATGCCCCTGGGCATTTGCATGCTACTTCCTAGATCCCTTATGACCAGTGGGGTCTATTAATCTGGTCTATAATTACAATTTTTGTGTTCCTTTAATGAAATTCACGCAGCTAATTCTTTGACTTTTCACAGGATGGAAAAACACTGAATGATGAGTTAGAAATTATTGAAGGCATGAAGTTTGATCGAGGTTATATTTCTCCATACTTTATTAATACATCAAAAGGTAAGAGCAAGTCAATAACTGAAGTATTTTTAAAATACAGTTTGCCATGGGTCAAACTGTAGGCGTTAGTTGATGCCATACTTCTAAAAAGATAAATTCATATGTTCCAAAAGTGAGGATGTATACGAGAAGTGAAAGAGGAAAAACGTGAACTCATCAGTCACTTTTAACATTTACTAGAACTTTGGTTTATAGCTTTTTTATTTAAATAAATTACAGTCATTTTCAGAGTATTGTTAATGTTTTAAAGTTGTTTTGAAATGTTCTTTGTTTTGCAGGTCAGAAATGTGAATTCCAAGATGCCTATGTTCTATTGAGCGAAAAGAAAATTTCTAGTGTCCAGTCCATTGTACCTGCTCTTGAAATTGCCAATGCTCACCGTAAGCCCTTGGTCATAATTGCTGAAGATGTTGATGGAGAAGCTCTAAGTACACTCGTTTTGAATAGGTAATAGGCAGTGGTATTTGGGTTACATTTCCAGATGAAAGGCAATTATTTCTAGTGATGTTTGAAATCTCTCTTATGTACCTCCCCATCGAACCACTTGTGTTTCTATCTAGAGTTGTGGTCTATAACATACGTGTGATTTATGAACCCTTAGTCCAGTTAGAATGGTTCTGTCTTTTTCACTGGGGCCCCAAAGTCCTTAATATTTTGTGCAACTTTCTCATAGGATAGCCTAATTTTGTATGTGGTGTCTTTCTGTTTCTTATAAGTGTTTACAGTTTTGAAGGTAGCTGAGTTGTGGTTTTTTTTTTAAAAAAAAAAAAGTTTTTTTGGAAAAAAATATTTTCACAGTTACAGTTTTGCATGGGAAGAGATGAGTAGACAACTACCATTCTAAAAACCTCACATGTAAGTGTATTTAGCAGTCAGTATTTTATATCATCTGTAAAAGAAAAATTAAATGAATGGTTCTGAAACAGAAATTGGCACTCAACCTAAAATAAGTTGAGGTCTCTTAAAATTTTTTAATGTATAGTTTAATGTATTACTTTTGACTTTAAGACAGGTAATGTTAATGTGGTAAACAGAATCTTAGGATATTATTAAAATGTGTTCTTCGTAATCTTAGAATTGAGATATATCAGAAGTGAGATTTTACAATTTTATTATAATGAAAATGCACAAATGAAATAGCACGTATGGATTAGAGATTGTATACTGTGACCTGTTCCGAAAGCTCTAAGTGAGTTTACTTATCCTGCAGTGTTGTTACGCTGGATTTCCTTTTCTAGTTATGAAGAGCCTTAGAGATTGTGGAATTTGAAGCCAAACTAAAAAAACAGTAGGCCTACAGAATTTTCATTGAGCCATTTTACTGGTAGTTGTGAAGTTGGATGTCTGATTTATGTGACATACTCATCAGAGCTATTCTTTGATTTTTATTTGGCTCCTTAATAAAATAGAACAGCTCTGTCTTGAAGTTTGTATATTCCTTCCGTTTCACAATCTGGTCTCAGGTGGATGCTTCTTTGATTGGATGTTCCAAGTATTATCTGACAAAACTGCAGGTGAGCTTAATGCTCTTGTCAGCAATATTAACATTTATAAAGGAATTAAACGTTTTTTATTATTTTAATTTTTTGGGGGGGGATGATAAGCCCTGAGCTAACATCTGCTGCCAATCCTCCTCTTTTTTGCTGAGGAAGACTGGCCCTGAACTAACATCCATGCCCATCTTCCTCTACTTTATATATGGGACGCCTGCCACAGCATGGCAGTGCCATGTCTGCATCCAGGATATGAACTGGCGAACCCTGGGCCACCGAAGCGGAATGTGCACACTTAACCGCTGCACCACCAGGCCAGCCCCAATATAAAGGAATTAAATTAAAAACACTGCTTGCTCAAACTTAACTTTAATAGCAAGGCAGTACTAAATGGAGGGTGCCAGCACAGTGGGGTGGTGATTATGGTTGCATGCTCTGGTTTGGTGGCCCAGTGTTTGCAAGTTCGGATCCTGGGCGTGGACCTGTTACGCTGGTTAAGCCACACTGTGATGGCATCCCACATAAAATGGAAGAAGATTGGCAAAATAACAGCTCAGGGCCAGTCTTTCTCACTGAAAAAAAAAAAAAAGATAAAGTAAATGGAGCCCATGGGATAGGGGTAAATAAGCGTTAGATGAGCGTCAAATTTAATATTTAGTAATTACTCTGATTTTCAATATATAAAAGTAGTTATTACTAAATATAAAATAATTGTTATCACTGTGTTTAGCTTACACGGTTTTTGCTTACATTAATATTTTTACTTCTGAGTCTAGTTGTTCAACTAGACTGTAAGGTCAGCAGTTTGTTAAGAAGGTAATTAGATACTGGCAAATATGGATAAATGGAAAATTGCTCTTTACTGTCTTAATTTGACCAAAAGTTGCTAGGAAGCAAATTTTTAAAAGTACAGTTTTCCTAAGTAACCTTAGTACAATAGTCTTTCTTCATCCGCACTTTTGCTTTCTGAGGTTTATTTACCCAACGTCCAAAAATATTAAATGGAAAATTCCAGAAATAAACAATTCATAAGTTTTAAATTGCACACTATTCTGAGTAGTGTGATGAAATTGCTCACTGTCCTACTCCATCCCACCTGGGACATGAATCGTCCCTTTGTCCAACTTGTGTATGCTATATATGCTACCCAACTGTTAGTAACTTAGTAACTGTTCCAGTTAACAGATCGGTGTTACAGTGCTCGTGTTCAAGTAACCCTTATTTTACTTAATAATAGCCCCAGAGTGCCATAGTGGTGATGCTGCCAATTCAGATATGCTAAATAGAGAGAAGGTGTAAAGTGCTTCCTTTAAGTGAAAAGGCAACAGTTATTGACTTAATAAGAAAATTTTAAAAATCATATCCTCAAGTTGCTAAGATCTAAGGTAAGAATGAATCTTCTATCCGTGAAATTGTGAAGGAGAAAGAAATTTGTGCTAGTTTTGCTGTTGCACCTCAAATATATATGTATAGGAAAAAACATAGTATAGACAGGGTTCCATACTATTTATGGATTCAGGCATCCAGTGGGGTCTTGGAACATATCCCCTGTGCATAAGGGGGGCACTGCTGTAGCCAGAACTTAAGAAGAAGTATACAGGCATTTTTGTTAAATTTAAATCTCATTAATAACTGTTCTTAACAGGCTAAAAGTTGGTCTTCAGGTTGTAGCAGTCAAAGCTCCAGGTTTTGGTGACAATAGAAAGAACCAGCTGAAAGACATGGCTATCGCTACTGGTGGTGCGGTGAGTAAAATAAATGTGATATGGGTTTACTGAATGTTATTTACATTTCTAGGTCTAAAATTTATAAGCAAAATTTATATTTTTCACAATCAGATGCTGCCACCTGAACTATTTACTTAATCTGTGTTTCTTTTGGATGTTTGGGAAGTGGAAGTTGGAAGAGAAGTGGAAGTGGAAGAGAAGAAAGTCCCTTTATTCTGTAACTTGCCATGAGTCTGGCTCAGGAATGGTCTTAGTGACTAATCTGTTTTCAAGAGTATAGGAGAAAAGACATAGGACTTAAAAGTCGAGGCTTAGAATCTAGTCCTGTTTCCACCCTAAGTGTGAACTTGGATGAGTCTTCTGAGTTTACACTTTTCTCTAATAAAGCTAGTATTAGTTGGGGATTAAGTAGAAGTTGGAAGGGCAATAAAAGACTATTCAAGTCTTAACTAGCAATGGTCTTGAAATCTCACGTTTCAAAGAAATACAGTATTACAAGATGTTTGTCTCATCAAAAACACCTGCATGATGTATTAATAAGCCTGATCTGATGAATCAACCGTATGCTGTAACTGGTCCATTTTTTAAATGTTTTTGTAGGTGTTTGGAGAAGAAGGATTGACTCTAAATATTGAAGATGTTCAGCCTCATGACTTAGGAAAAGTTGGAGAGGTCATTGTGACCAAAGATGATGCCATGCTCTTGAAAGGAAAAGGTGACAAGGCTCAAATTGAAAAACGTATTCAAGAAATCATCGAGCAGTTAGATGTCACAACTAGTGAATATGAAAAGGAAAAACTGAATGAACGTCTGGCAAAACTCTCAGATGGAGTAGCTGTGCTGAAGGTGAGATGTGTTGTGAATAAGCTTCTTGGGTTCTGACCCCAAGAATGATTTTTGTTTCTGTGATATTCACAATAGTGCCAGCTAACCAAAACGTTTAGGGAATTAATTTCCTCATGGAGATATTTATTATGTAAAATTTCTTTACTGAAATATTCCTTCGTTAAAACCAAAATTGAACTTCCATCGGGGAGTTACTATGGAAAAGATGTTTTCTTTTTCTTTTTTTTTTTTAAAGATTTTTTTTTCTTTTTCTCCCCAAAGCCCCTCAGTACATAGTTGTATATTTTTAGTTGTGGGTCCTTGTAGTTGTGGCATGCGGGATGCTGCCTCAGCATGGCTTGATGAGCGGTGCCATGTCTGTGCCCAGGATTTGAACTTAACGATCAGCCTGGTGTCTGACTTCTATGACTAAACTAGGTGCTTTTGTGAAGACTCTTGGCAGTCAGCATCTTGAATGAGAGAAGCCATACTAACTAGAATTCTTTTAAATTTTAGGTTGGTGGGACAAGTGATGTTGAAGTGAATGAAAAGAAAGACAGAGTTACAGACGCCCTCAATGCTACACGAGCTGCTGTTGAAGAAGGCATTGTTCTGGGAGGGGGTTGTGCCTTGCTTCGGTGCATTCCAGCCTTGGACTCAATAAAGCCAGCTAATGAAGATCAAAAAATTGGTAAAAAGTTACAAGTAAATTTATTTGCATCCTGATTTGAGTCTTTCTGTTGCCCACTAAATAGAACAACACATCACACAGCAATTTCTAGAATAACAAAGGTACAACAGCGCTGATGTTGATCAATTTGACCTCTGTTATTTCCCAGTTGGAATTTTTCTTTATCAATACTCTCACAAGTAGAATGGTGTCATAATATTTACAAAAGAAATAATTTCCTAAAATTTTTCTTTATAGGTATAGAAATTATTAAAAGGACACTCAAAATCCCTGCAATGACCATTGCTAAGAATGCAGGTGTTGAAGGATCATTGATAGTTGAGAAGATTATGCAGAGTTCCTCAGAAATTGGTTATGATGCTATGCTTGGAGATTTTGTGAATATGGTGGAAAAAGGAATCATTGATCCAACTAAGGTAAATAGTTGACCACTTTTTAAAAATTCTTTCAAGAACTCTTCAGTAAGTCTTGTTCACTTTTTACTAAGGAAATGTAATGTTTCATCAAACTTTTTCCCTAGGTTGTAAGAACTGCCTTATTGGATGCTGCTGGAGTGGCTTCTCTGTTAACCACAGCAGAAGTTGTTGTCACAGAGATTCCTAAGGAAGAGAAGGAGCCTGGGATGGGCGGGATGGGCGGAATGGGTGGTGGGATGGGAGGTGGCATGTTCTAACCCCTGGAATAGTGCTTTAGCATTGTTAATGAACTGTGAGAGGAAGCCGAGGGCAGTGCTCCTCACCTATAACTTCAGAGAAGTCAGTTGAAGGAAATGACTGAAGAAAAGGCTGGCTGATGTTAAAGAAAATCACTATAACCATCAGTTACTGGTTTTAGTTGACAACATATAATGGTTTACTGCTGTCATTGTCCATGCCTACAGATAATTTATTTTGTATTTTTGAATAAAAAGACATTTGTACATTCCTGATAATTGAGTGCAAGAGCCCTGTACCAATGTACTGCTTTCAACTTAAAAATCACTGAGGCATTTTTACTACTATTCTGTTAAAATCAGGATTTTAGTGCTTGCCGTCACCAGATGAGAAGTTAAGAAGCAGCCTTTCTGTGGAGAGTATAATTGTGTATAAAGTAGAGAAATACCCAATTATGTGACAACCTTTGTGTAATAAAAATTTGTTGAAAGTTAATTGTGTCAGCCTTTCTGTGATGTAGAAGATATGAGAAATCAAAGCCAATTGAAGAGGGGTAGGGTTTGGTATAAGTGTGTAAACATTATTCCATCTGTAGTATTTTCGTGTTTCTCTTTGCGGCAGATTGAATTACATTATTACATTAAAAGGTGACAACTTGGAACCTGTGGAAACAATATTGTCTTGAGTTCTGGTCATAAAGAAAAGGGCAACTTGTCATTTCTTGGAGGACATGGTTATTGCTCCAAAGCCTCAGCCTAACATGAGCTGGGGGTTCCTGCTAGGTACCCACAAGTGAGGAGGTCAGGGTTTATAGCGTCAGTGTACTTTAGTGGAAGGGGGAGAAGAGGGGCCATTGAAGCTTAATGGTTAGTGGGAAAGGGCATCCAAACTTGAAAGGCACAGCTCAGTGTCTTCACCTTTATTAAAAACTTAAAAGGAAATATGTTTCTGGTGCACTGCACTTAGTCGTTGTTAGATAATATAGTGTGGAAGTGTGGCTTGCTTCTAAAAGAGTACCTGGTGTGTGTGTGTTGGGGGTAGATACTGATTTGCAAGATGTAACATTGCTGTCTAGATTTGCTATGTTATAAAGTGAAGGCACAAGATCTTGTGTAACCGCAACATGTAAGTTTTTACTTTGACCTGTGCCTAGGACCTAGTCTACGTTGGAGGTATGGAATCTGGATCTAAGTGGGAAGGAACTCCAGTCTGCTCACTTTGGCCCTGGGGATGCTGCTTAGAGGTGTAAGTTAAGTTAGGCATTGAGGCAGATGTTCCTGCTGTCCTTACCTTGTCTATGTAGCTTGGATAGAAATAGAGGGAACAAGTCCATCACAGATCAAAAGACAAAGTCACTTGAAATTCTGCTCCTAGAAATACCTGTATTTGGTTTGGTTGAGTTAGAAACATAATGACAACAGATTAGAGGGGCTGAATAAAAAGGCTCTGTAAGTGAACAAAACTTGCCTGGAATGTAGAAGTAGCAAAAGGCAAACCAGCTAGTATTATCAAGGGTTGGAGGAAAAGAGAAACCTTAGGGCAAAGATTGATGTAGTTTATATCCTAATGGCCAAGCTAGGTGATGGGAAGAAAAGTTAAAGAATGAGAAATAGCTGGACTGTAAAAGCTTTCTAGTTGCTATTAGATCAGCGAGAATGGAGCCTAAAGAGATTAACAGAAGTTACAGTGTTATGTGCTGGACACAACTAAGTAGGTGCATTATTTTAACCCTCAGAACAATCTTGGATTAGGGACTAATTAATGCTACAGTTATGTAAACTGAGGCTCTGTGAAAGGTTAAATAACTTACACAAACTCAGAACTAATAAGTGGTAGACCCCAGATTTGAAACAGGGTTTGACTGAAGAGCTTAAACTCACACCAAAGAGCAAGCCTGCAATGAACCTCTAAGCCAGGATCTGGACAATTCTAAGAAACCCTCCAAAAGCTGCAGCCAGAGAAATCGATACATTGGGAAATCCCCTTTTCCTTTCTTGAATGGAACAACTGAACAAGATGATTGCAGTTTTGGAGAGAGTCCAGAGATGAGCAGGGGTGTTAAGGATGAAGATGGTTCCTTCAAACATTGTTTGGTGAAGATTAAAGATGCCAGTGACTGTAGGTGAGGAGGCAGGAATGTAGATCTCTGAGGAAACATGCTTAGGATGTTCATGGAAATCCCTTGGGAAACCAAACAAACTATAATGTCCAGGCCCCAAACAGATGTTGGACTGAAAAATGGAAAAAAGTTGGCAGGATGGAATTGCCTAGTTACTGTGAAAGCAAGCAGGATTTATTTGAACAGTAGGGACCCATGGAGGGCCCATCCAAGACAAAATTTGCAGGAGTGTGTTAGAATGAATGCATGAGCCTGAAAGAAAAAAAGGGCATGGGGGAAGGGACGCAAACACTGATCCAATATTTAGCTCTAGCCCTGGAGGTGAACTTTTAAAAATGCAGCTGAATCTGTTTGAAAAATGGGTAGACAAAATAACCAAGGAAAAAAGAATGTCACTGTAAAGTTAGATCCTGCTATTTCAGGAAAAGAGTTGAAAAAATGGAATGTTTCTACTGCAACCCAGGTAGCCCCAGCTAGGCTCAGGTCTTGGAGAACCTCAAACCTGAAAAGCAGGGTTTGGGGCACGTGACGAAGGGTACGTTCCTGGTACCCTTACCTGATGATTCTCGAACTAGGCTAAATGTAAAGGATTGTCTGTGTTGGAGTAAGTGGTTGATGAAACATGTTAATATAAGAAAAACGGAGTGAAGTTAACTGTCAAGTTAAAAATAATTATTCTGAATTCAGTAACAAATGATCTCTATCTCTGACTCTGTCACCAAAAAATGGCCTAACAATAACAGTAGCAGCAGCAATAGCATTTGTGCCCATCACCAATTCTTGTGTACATCCCTAGGACCAGATTTTGATCTCTAACATTTTGACTATCAACACTAAGAACAAATAGGGGCCGGCCTCGTGGCCGAGTGATTAAGTTCCTGCACTCCGCTTTGGCGGCCCAGGGTTTCGCCGGTACAGATCCTGGGCTGGGACATGGCACTGCTCATCAAGCCATGCTGAGGCGGCATCCCACATGCAACAACTAGAGGGACCCACAACTAAAAATACAGAACTATGTACCGGGGGGGCTTTGGGAAGAAAAAGGAAAAAAAAATCTTTAAAAAGAAAAATACTAAGCATACAAACCCGTGAATTCGCCATTCATATTTATTACTTATTCTCATAATCCCACTAAACAGTGATGAAGTAAATTACAAAGAAAAGGTGGAGACAACTGCAGATGACGGATATCAGCGATCTCTAGGAAGTTAGTAAATGGCCGGATAAGTGATAACGTGAGTTGAGATAGTTACAACCTAAGGACCTGAAGAATACAAGAAGCATGCAAGAACAAGAGTCCCACAGAACTCTCCCAGAGATTTACCACTTGGACTCACCAGATGCTGAGGGTGGTGAGGGTCAGGTGAGGCCAAGTGTGGACTGGAAACAAGGGTAAATTAGCGGAAGGATATTACTGAGGTACTGGACCCCCAGGTCTCCTCCTTTCCCACACTACCGGGTGACTGTTGCCTGCCCCTGGAAATGGGTCAGTTCTCTGTGGAAATTGATAGGAATGACTCAGCCTGAGACACCAGAGAAAGCAGAGAGCCAGGGTGAGAGAGGGAGCTAAAAACAGATAAGGGAAAGCCTACATTCCAAACTGCGGGACCATCAGTCCCTTACTAACCTTACAGAAGGCCAGCAGCCAGGCATTATTTCTACTCCACCTGTCCCTCTCCCCTATATTCCTCTAGGGCGAGAGATAGGAGAATCCTTATGTAGAAAAACTGTGAGAAAAGACTTCTAGATTATGCCATTTGCCAGTCCCCACTGAAAAGACTGGCTCATCTGATCACCTTACAGCAAAACTCACCAGACTATATACCCCACCTAATTCCAGGAAGATTTTTAGTACCTTGCTTTCAAATATTAATGGACAAACAAGAACCATTAGACGGTTGAGGAAGCCGTCAATGTGAAGGATGGCAGCAAAACCCAGAAGGGACCTAGAGGAAACTTAAAAAAAATCATAATTAATTAATATCTTAAGCAAGTTGAGGTCTTGTTTCCACAAAAGAAGGAAGCTATAAAAAAGGAACAAGTAGAGGCTGGCCCTGAGGCCTAGTGGTTAAGTTCAGTGTGCTCTGCTCCGGCAGCCTGAGTTTGGTTCCCAGGTACAGACCTACACCACTCCTCGGCGGCCATGCTATGGTGGCAACCTACATACAAAAGAGAGGAAGATTGGCATGGATGTTAGCTCAGGGCTAATCTTCCTCGGGAAAAAAAAAAAGGAACAATTATAAAACATTCTTGGAAATTAAAACTATGGCAAATATAAAATTAACAAAAAGGGCTGAAAGATAGAATTAAGTAAATCTAAAAGGCAGACCAAAAAGATGGACAATAGGAAAAAAGATAAATATTTAATACAAGAGGTAGAATGTCTAACTACTTAGGAATTGCTGAATGAGAGAACCAGAGAATACGGATAAGAAGAAATTATAAACACATAATTCAAAGAAGTTCCCCAGGACTCGAGGAAATGAGCCTGTGACTGAAACGGCCCACAAAGTGCCCCAGCACAATTAACTAATACAGGGCAACAGGGCAGATCAGCATGCAATTTCAGACTACCCAGGGCAAAGGGTAGATTTTAAAAGCTTCCAGAGACAAAGAGAGTGAACGCTATACAAAGGACTGGGAATAAGAATGGCCACAGACCTCTTGAGAGCAGCTCTGGATGCCGTTACAAGTCAGAGCTTCAAATTTTGTGGGGAAATTATTATTATTATTTCTGTGTGTGAGGAAGATTGGCCTTGAGCTAACATCTGTTGCCAATCTTCCTCTTTTTGCTTGAGGAAGATTGTCGCTGAGCTAACTTCTGTGCCAGGCTTCCTCTACTTTATGTGGGATGCTGCCACAGCGTGGCTTGACAAGTGGCGCTAGGTCCACACCTGCGTTTGGAACCGGTGAACACTGGGCTGCTGAAGTAGAGCACAAACTTAATCACTACACCACCAGGCTAGCCCCGGGAAATCATCTCTAACGTGGAGATGTATACTCAATCCAGAGGGAGTATAAAACGGTGACATATTCAGACATTCAGGGATTCTAAAAATGTAGCTCCCATCTGCTCTTTCTCAGGAAGCCACCAGATTTCCTCAACATTTTGAGAGTAAATCAAAAAGGAAGTCCAAAGATTCAGGATGACTGCAGGGGAGCCCTAGGATTACAGTTGCACAACAGCCTAGAGAGCGACCGGTTCAGACTGGAGCAGGATACAGCCGCTGCAAGTAACTGAATCCCTGACTTCAAGCGAGAAACACCAGAGGCCAGTCACCTCATGTAACCAGAAGCGCAAAGTGGACAACTACAAGGTTGTTCATTCAACTTTGGATGATGTTAGACTTTTGAGTCGACTTCTCTGGAATTATCTCGCCTCTTCCCTCTTGGTGAAAAGACGGCAGATGTAGCTGCAAACTTCATGCCCTCATGCAATCAGGCAAAAACCAAGGAAGAGAAGTTTCTCTTCCAAATTTCTTTCCACAGAGAGAAAAATCTTACCTAGCAGCCCCATCCCATCGGGCTTCCCCTCAGATTCCACTGACCAGATGCCACTTCAAGAAACGTTCCTAAAGGTGGTGGTGTTTTCCCTTTTACAATATGGAGAACACAGACGCCAAGTCAGTCCACAGGTCTTGGCTTCCACACTGACGTACTAGATAAAGCAACAGCAGAGATACTGGGGCCACAATGCCTGGGTTTGTATCTTGTCTCTATCACTTATTGTGACCTGGGTTCTCACCACACTTAGGGAACCTCCTGGGTCAAAGGGATGGCTAGACTACGGCAGTATTTGGGTATTCCTAGGCTCCCTCACCAAGATGCCATCTACACACTATCATAATACCAGCCCAGTTACATTCCCACCACTAGGTGAGATTCTAACCTAAGAGTCTTCCCATGGCATTTGTAAGCATAGCGCTAAAGCATAGGTTCTTATTTTCCATCAAATGAGTAGTACTGTACAGGGAAAAATGAAAGTATCTGGGTTTTATCTTTGCCATATTTTAAAAGCTTTGTTATTTAAAAGGTATATAATTATACACAAACTATCTATGCTCTGGGAAGATACCTCATCTGTAAGTGGGAAGACAGTGCTTTACCTGTGTGAAGCCAAAGGCAAGCTCCATGTGAGTAGACTGTATGAGTCCTGGCAGAGAGCAGGTACTCAAAACACATTTATTGAACAAAATGATGTAAACACGCCTTTATGTAGCAGTAATTATTGAAGCTCCTTGTTGATCTGAGGAAACAAAGTGAATAGCACTGTGTTCGAAAGGGCAATGCAAGAGGTTGCTGGGTGTGGTGTGAATGGAGGGAAGGAGGTCAGTGTCGACTAAAGAAGACTGAATTCTGCCCGGATTTGTTTCTGTGAAAGTGTTTTAAGACATAAAATGCTATAATTAACTTTTACTGTGTCTATGTAAATACACACTGAAACAATATAGGATTTCAATAAGCAAAATAACTGTACAAAAAAATAAACAAATTAACTTTATTAAGTTACAACTTCAGCCCTTACATTGATTTGTTTATAAAAATATCAGTCTGAAATATATTATTGAAAGTGAAGACACATAATAAATAGAAAATAGGGATGCATGGTGCTGGGGACACATCAACTGACTTATCTTCATCTGCTGCCCACTGTTACAGAAAAATCTGACACACAATGACCATTATTCAAAGAGCAGTCAAAGCACCTGTGAGAGAGTTGCAAATTGTGAGAAAAGTAGCTTAAAGTTCTGGACCACTCACCAAAAAAACTACTCACTTCATCCGAGAGCTAACCTCCCCAAAGCACTGAATTCTCTACTGCTACTCGTAAGAACAATTTAAAAATAAGAAAGGTGCCAGGGAACCTTCATTAACAGTATTTTTAAGTCAAAGTTTCTACTTTAAATATCTGATGATTACTCAAATACCCTAAGCCATGAGGCAGGCCCTATGACAATAAGTTATAAATAGTCTGAACTTAATAACTTAAATGTGATATGGTTAATATAATACATACTATGTGAGTATCTCAACTAACCTTTCAGGTAAGGTGATAATTAAAAGGTTTAAACTGACAGTTTCAATTTCTGCTCAGAAGAGTGATGTCACTATTCTAGCAATAGTGATCCCATTACTGTAAATACGCTAATATACATATTGCTTTGAATTACACTTGATTGAATTCTATGTACATGTGGTTCCATATTCCAAGTGCAAATGTTCCACGGTGCAGGTTTATAATCAAAGCTGGGTTTAACAAATGCTTTCTGACTTCTGAAAGCAAATGAAGAAAGTACTTCCTAAAAGTGAATAAACTAAAGTTACAAGCAGGTGACCAGTTCTTTTTCTCTTTATGTGTGATGAACTTCATGAAGCATTAATTCCCGAGGTATATTTGTTTCTGGACCATACAGCTTACAAGCTCTTCTTTCAAAGGCAGTTACCATCTGCTTTACGACTTCATCGAAAAACAACGTGGCAAGCTGAGAATGTAGAAGTGAGCGAAATTCAAAAGAAATCTGTAGGAAAATGTTAATAATTATTTTAGGAAGATCTTTCTTTTACTAAATCTCTACTTAGGGTAGTGGTGCTCACACTGTGAAATGGGCCCCTTGGCTCAGTATCTAAGGCAGAGCTGTGTAGGTATATCCAGCTGAGATTTTTTTTTTTTGAGGAAGATTAGCCCTGAACTAACATGTTTTGCCAATCCTCCTCTTTTTGCTGAGGAAGACTGGCCCTGAGCTAAGATCCGTGTCCATCTTCCTCTACTTTATATGTGGGACACCTACCACAGTATGGCTTGACAAGTGGTGCCATGTCTGCACCCGGGATCCGAACTGGCGAACCCTGGGCCGTTGAGAAGTGGAACATGCGAACTTAACCACTGTGCCACGGGGCCAGCCCCCCCAGCTGAGATTTTTTTTTTTTTTTTAAAGATTTTATTTTTTCCTTTTTCTCCCCAAAGCCCCCCGGTACATAGTTGTGTATTCTTCGTTGTGGGTTCTTCTAGTTGTGGCATGTGGGACGCTGCCTCAGCGTGGTCTGATGAGCAGTGCCATGTCCGCGCCCAGGATTCGAACTAACGAAACACTGGGCCGCCTGCAGCGGAGCGCGCGAACTTAACCACTTGGCCACGGGGCCAGCCCCCCAGCTGAGATTTTTAACATCCCTCAGAAGAGAGAGTCTTATTAACTGCAGTGAGCACAACCCTTTACAGGGACAACGAACTTAAGGAAGCCAGGCCAGTGAGTCTCATTTCAAGGCAAAGAGTCTGCTTTTATTAAGTTAAAGAAAACTGGAGGGGCCAATCCTGTGGCCGAGTGGTTAAGTTTGCACACTCCGATTCGGCGGCCCAGGGTTTCCCTGGTTTGGATCCTGGGCATGCACATGGCACCACTCATCAGGCCATGCTGAGGCGGCGTTCCATATAGCACAACCAGAAGGACCCAGAACCAGAATATACAACTATGTACTGGGGGCTTCGGGGAGAAGAAGAAAAAATAATAAAAATAAGATTGGCAACAGATGTTAGCTCAGGTGCCAATCTTAAAAAAAAAACAAAACTAGAAAAAAGCTTTGATGAATACCACTTTTATCATTCTGGCTTCTTATTAATGTGCCCTTTTAGATCTACTCTACCTCCCAAAATGAAATAAAGGAAGTGATCCTTCTGACAGGTATTCCCATGAGAAGTAACAGTAGGAAGATGATATTGATCCACAAAACAGAGGGGTAGGCGGTTTAACCTTACAGGAGACAGTGATTTAGAACTTTATTTGTATCCCCTCAAGATAGAATTCAAGGCAAATGGTTTGAGAAATAGTATTTTAAGGACCAAATAATCACTAACTTTTAAAACTTTTAATTTTTCATTTTGAAATATTTCAGATTTTTTAAAAAGTTGAGGGGCCAACCCGGTGGCGCAGCAGTTAAGTTTGCACGTTCCACTTCTCAACAGCCCAGGGTTCGCTGGTTGGGATCCCGGGTGCGGACATGGCACTGCTTGGCATGCCATGCTGTGGTAGGCATCCCACATATAAAGTAGAGGAAGGTGGGCACGGATGTTAGCTCAGGACCAGGCTTCCTCAGCAAAAATGAGGAGGACTGGCAGATGTTAGCTCAGGGCAAGTCTTCCTCAAAAAAGAAAAAAAAAAAAGTTGCAAAAACAGTACAAAGATTTCTCATACACTCATCACCCAGATTGCCCTATTTTAATATCTTATATAACCACAGCACAATTATTAAAATCAGGAAATTAACAGAGGGAGTTAATACTACTAGGTAGTAATGCTATTATCTAATCTACACAAGCCTTATTCAAATTTCCCCATTTGTCCCATTAATGTCCACTAATTTTATCTTATTATTTTTGGTGAGGAAGATTGTCGCTGAGCTAACATCTGTGGCAATCTTCCTCGTTTTGCTTGAGGGAGATCGTTGCTGAGCTAACATCTGTGCCCATCTTCCTCTACTTTATGTGGGATGCTGCCACAGTGATGAGCGGTGCTAGGTCTGTGCCCGAGATCTGAACCTTCGAACCACAGGCTGCTGAAGCGAAGCGCACGATGAACTTAACCAGTACACCATGGGGCCGGCTCCAATGTCCACTAATTATTTAATGAAAGCAACTCAAGAGATGAAAACAGCATACAGTAATAATCAAAATTATGACCATTTCTTAAAATGTAATGCTTGAGTTGCAAATACAGAAATAATTCGTATATTATCTGTTGGCAAAGAAAAAGCCACAAGTGGCTTTAAGTTTTTTATAACGAGGTGATGCGAATAAGAAAATACCATAGTCCCCAGATTCTTTTTTTTTTTAAAGATTGGCACCTGGGCTAACAACTGTTGCCAATCTTTTTTTCTTTTCTGCTTTATCTCCCCAAACCCCCCGGTACACAGTTGTATATCTTAGTTGCAGGTCCTTCCAGTTGTGGGATGCGGGACGCCGCCTCAACGTGGCCTGACGAGCAGTGCCACGTCTGCGCCCAGGATCCGAACCCTGGGCCGCCATAGCGGAGCGCGAGAACTTAACCACTCGGCCACGGAGCCGGCCCCTAGTCCCAAGATTCTAAAAACATATTTTTCCCCTTTGCACTTTATTTCTGCCTCATAAAGTACAGATCAATGTGCAGATTTCACTTGGTGTTAAACTGTTATTAAGCTGGTAGAAAGTCACAGCACGTGTCTTATTTATGGACTTGTAAAGATTGGAAAATAGAGAAGGGGGGCGGCCCCATGGCTGAGTGGTTAAGTTCGCGTGCTCCACTGCAGGCGGCCCAGTGTTTCGTCGGTTCAAATCCTGGGCGCGGACATGGTACTGCTCCATCAAGCCACGCTGAGGTGGCGTCCCACATGCTACAACTGGAAGGACCCACAACTAAGAATACACAACTATGTACCAGGGGGCTTTGGGGAGAAAAAGGAAAAAAATAAAAATATTAAAAAAAATTTTAAAAAAAGAAAATAGAGAAGGAACAACTATTCAAGGTTTCAAAAAACAGAAAAAGGGTAAGGTTCATTAGCATTCCTTCTTATAAAGTCAGTACAGAAAAAGTCCAATACTTAGAAATTTGAGATTTTTTAAAAGCGTCTTTCAGTAATTGCTATGCACCTAAGATTATTAGTTATGGCATCTGGGTTCTAATAAATAGATTATTCCTTCTTTCCCAACTTCACTTGATATTTGGAAGAAATCAAAGGCTTTATGAGAGACTTACTGAAAAATCCAAGGTACAAGTTCTGGGGTAGCCAGGAAGACCTGGGCTAAAACGCCAAACACTCTCCAGATGATTAAAGAGCCTCCCATCGGTACACGATGCCTAGAACAAAATGAAACATAAAACCACAGTGAAGGCCCGTTGGGACTGTCCAGAATCTATGACTGAGGATGATTTCTTCGAAAAGTAAACACTTTAACAGGTCAGACCACAGGTGATAAAGATATCCCATTTTTGGCTTAGTACCAGGAAGCGACCTCTCGCCAGTACAAGCCCTTTTCTCTTCTGCTGGGCTCCCAGGACTGCCAGTTCTCTCTTACACTGTCACCCACTGGGCTACTCAGAATTCTCTCCTCATGCAGCAAAACAGGGTGTGATTTTCTGGAAGTTTATTTCCAGCTCTGCCACTTATAAGTGATGCTGAACAAGTTAACTCCCTGTACCATATTTCCTTGATCTGTAAAGTGAGTATAATACCTATTTAAACTATCAGTAAGAGCTGGCTAAAACATTTATAAGGTATCTGGCACAGATCCCTAGCACGATGCTATAATTCTTCTTTCCTACCCGAAGATTTTTCTCTTGTCAATCATATTTAGTCTTTCCTTCACTTGCTACTCTTCATTTCCAGAGGCCTCTACGGTTCCAGCTTTCCTGAAAGTCTGGCCCTGACCCTTGTCCCCAACCCATTGCTTGCTGACCTCTAATCTCTGCAGTGTTCATACTTTATGTGTGTATACTCGATGAAACACAGGATTTAGCAATACTATGTGCAGTATATCTTGATATTTCCCTTTCTACATCATTAAAAAAGATGCTGACTGAGACCCACTAAAGAGTTGCCTCCTGCAGTGTGAAAAATGGTGGCCAGAATATAGTCACTAGTCCATTGTTAGGACTGATTATACCTTGAATGAAGTACAGCTTCTTTATTTACTAACCTAAGATGCCACCTGGGCCTTATTATCCTAGTAGACAACTGACCTCAAGAATACATATCACCTTCCCTCAGCAGCACACCATTTTCCAAATTGCTATTTCAAAGTCTATACTCCTCAATGAAGGCTTAAGTTTTCAGTTCTGCTGGTATATCCTGGGGCCAACAAATGACTTTAAGACGTATGGTATTAGGTCCTACAACTAGAATATACAACTATGTACTGAGCGGCTTTGCGGAGAAGGAGGGGAAAAAAAAAGATTGGCAACAGATGTTAGCTCAGGTGTCAATCGAAAAAAGAAAGGACGTATAGTATTGCTTGAACATTAAGTGTGGTGTTGGGGGTGAGGGGCGAGGGAGGTTGCATGAGCCTGTGAGCAGTGATAAAGCAGCTGACTGTATCCTGTATGTGTTAAGAAGCCAGGGGGAGAAAATTAGATTTTTTAAAGAATTCTTTTAGTTAGACACAGCATAATATATTAAAATTTAAGTTATAAGAGTTTGAATCCTAAGAGATTGAGGTGAGGGAATAAAAGACATTTTAAGATTATAGAGATATTCCTAGGGGTCAGATAGACTGAGCTAGAACCTTGGTTGTGTAACCTTGGGCAAGTTATCTAACTCTTCTAAGCCTTAGTTTGCTCAACAATGACATGGAGAGTAATAACATTTGAATCTCAAGGGCCTGTTGCGAGATTAAGTGAGTAATTTACATGAAGCACCACAAAGAACTCAATAAATGTTAGCTGGTCTAAGAGAGGCAGTGCAGTGCAGGAGGTAAAAACTCCAAAACCATGGTGAAAACATTCATTAGAAAGGCAAAGTCCCAGAGTGGGGTGGAGCCTTTTAAGCAGAATTCAAGTTTCGAGACAGAGACTAGGGTGGACTTCAAGGTCTTAGCTTCAGCGGACAGTGCACTCTTCTGGTATGGGAGCTGCATGTCCTTGAACGCCTGACAAAGAGCTGACAAAGGCATTTAGCTCTGGCCAATAACCAAGAAATGACATCACCACTAAATCCCGTGGGCACAAAACATAACTCAGCTTTTAGAGTCTTTAGTCATCACACTCTAGGAATTCAAAAGAAATGGGTATTACTCTATGGAATTCTGCCTTTTTATGTGTCTAAGTCTGAGTACTTTTCTATACGCATACCCTCCTCTGACAAGGGTAAGATGATTCACACAGTGCATGTAACAGTACCTGGCATTTCAGTACCTAGAACACGGCAGGATGCCCTCAGAAATGTTTATGTTCTCCACATTTACATCTTTTCTACCTTTCTTCATATCCTCTCACCATTTTCCCTTCCATAACTTCAGAAAAACTAGTGCAAACACTGAATTACAAAACTTCTCACTTGTGTGGCCCAGTCTTTCCTGTGGGTCAGGAGTCCTCAACAGAAGGAAAAAAGAAAGAACTTCTTATTGCCATATTCTAGTCAAATTTCTACTTGGAAAGAATAATGCTAATATTGTATAAAATAAAGGAGATATAATAAATGGTTTGGTTTTTTCCCTCCTCCTATTAGTTCAGGGAAATCTTTTCAAGCTATTATACTTTAACCCACTGGATAGGATCAATATTTGGGGAATATTTAAAATCAACAAAAAATAAAACTATTACCTTTACCAAATGTGGTTTAACCAAGGTTACTACTGATGTATAGCGCTCCAACACAGGTGGAAACCCAATTTCTAACCGTGTTTTGCAGTATCCAGATCTCTTTGATATCACATCTGATTTTTTGCACCAAGGAACAAAATGCTTGTAATCCTCCATTCCTGATACTACATCATACATTTCCTGCATAGAGTATCTTTAAAAAAAAGAGAAAGGTGTTAACTGCATCCAGTTACGTGGTATATGTATACTTCAAACTGAATATGAATAAAATTTATTGTGTATGAAGCAATAGATCATTTGGCACACATGCTGAGCCACACTCTGGAATGACTTCAAAGCAACACAGAAAACAAAAGGGAGCTAAATACACTATACAGTAGAGGTCGTAACTTGGCAGACCACAGCCTGGATCTGGCTTGCAGATCTTATTTTAAAATTTTAACTAGTGGCCAGCATTTAAAAACCGAGAGTTTGAGGGGCCGGCCCGGTGGCGGAGCAGTTAAGTTTGCACGTTCCGCTTCTCGGCAGCCCGGGGTTCGCTGGTTTGGATCCCAAGTGCAGACATGGCACTGCTTGGCAAAAGCCATGCTGTGGTAGGCGTCCCATGTATAAAGCAGAGGAAGATGGGTATGGATGTTAGCTCAGGGCCAGTTTTCCTCAGCAAAAAGAGGAGGATTGGTAGTAGTTAGCTCAGGGCTAATCATCCTCTTCTTCAAAAAAATAATAATAATATAAAAACTGAGAGTTTGAGAGAAGAAAAACTGGAAGCAACCTAAATGTTTGTCAGTTGATAGATGTTAATAAATGCTTAATATAATAAATGATCAGTAAATTATGATATATCCATATTGTGGAACTTGGTATCAGTTATTTAAAAGAATTAAGATCAAACATATACTTTAGAGCAAAGAGGTTTACAGTATACTACATGAAAAAAAGCACACTACAAAGCAGACAGGATATGTACGATTCTATTATCTATTTAATGAAAATTATAAGAATATACCATATTTCCTAAATTTTAAACATTTGGTATTTATTTTTTCCTGAAAGTAATTAAGTTAATAGGATGTCTGTAATAAAAATACATTTAAAAAGTCCTAGGACACAGATTAAACAATTAACAGTTGTTAACTCAGGAAAAAGAGGGAGTAAAGTCAGACTAATAGTATATATACATCTCTACTGTTAGATTTTTAAACAATCACGTAATATTTTTGTAATTAAAAAAATCGAAAAGAAACTATTCTAGAACACAAAGAAAGGAAACTTCATTCTTTTTATGAGCCAGCATAACATTCTGGCAACCCAAACCTGACAAAGAACGTACAAAACAAAATCAATAGGCCAACATGACTTGTGAGCACTGAGGCAAAATCCTAACACCGACACATGTAATCCAGCAATGCATCAAAAATACAACAATCAGGGGCCGGCCCCGTGGCCGGGTGGTTAAGTTTGAGCGCTCTGCTTCGGCGGCCCAGGGTTTCGCCGGTTCAAACCCTGGGCGTGGACATGGCACCGCTCAACAGTCCATGCTGAGGCGGCATCCCACATGCCACAACTGGAAGGACCCACAACTAAAAGAAAATAAACATCTATGTACCGGCGGGCTTTGGGAGAAAAAGGAAAAATAAAATCCTTAAAAAAAAAAAACAACAACAATCAAAAACAACTCACTTAAGGATGTATGGGAGGTTTAACACTAAGAATGATATTATTATAACCACACTGACTAGCCAAAAGAAGAAAAACTCTATCATTCCCTCCATAAATGGTCAAATACCAGAAAAATTCCTATTAGAGTTAAAATAAGACAAAATGCTGACTATCATCATTGTTATATAACATTGTTCTGAAAGTATCAAAGTAATTAAATCAGAGCATGAAATATGAGGCATCTGTGTGGCTGAGAATTAGGCAAAATTATCAATCACCAAGTGATATAACTATCAATTCCAAAGAGAATCAATTCAGAATTCAGTAAGGTAGCTTGTTACAAAATATATAAAAATTAGTATCTTTCCTATACTAACAAGAAGCATAGAAACACAAAATACCTAGAAATAAAGTGAAGAAAAACACTTTAGAGTTTAAATGAAAAAACAAACAAACAACAACAACACTCTATGGATACATGTAAAAAACCACTGAATAACGAGTCAGACACACGTTATGTTTGGTTATAAAGATTCAACACCGTTAAAACGCAATTCGCCTTAAAATGCTACAGTAATTTAAACAATCACACTCACAACCTAATTACAAAAGGGTATCTTTGGAATATGACAGAATGAGTCTTTACATGTTTAAAGTAATCTTCATGATCGTGAAATGAGACCTACAGCTGGGGTTGGGGTGGAGGAGCTCCCATCCCCAGGTTTTCAGACACTTTGAAATAAATGCTAAAATAAGTCCCATGGAAAAGTATAAAACCTAGTAGCCTGGAAGCTGATTACCCTGAAAGCAGTTTACAACGACTAAGAAAGCAGTACAGCATAGCGGGCAAGGGGACAGACTTCGTCAGAAAGGACTGTTCAAACATCAACTCTAAAACACAGTAACCTCTCAACTCCATTTTCTTCAACCGTATTTGAAAAATACCTCTACAGGGTTCTTTTGAGGGTTAAATGAAAGTTTCAGGGGCCGGCCCCATGGCCCAGTGGTTAAGTTTGCGCCATCCGCTTCAGCGGCCCAGGGTTTCGCTGGTTCAGATCCTGGGCACCGCTCATCAAGCCATGCTGAAAAGGCATCCCACATGCCACAACTAGAAGGACCCAAATCTAAAAATAGACAACTATGTACCCGGGGGCTTTGGGGAGAAGAAGGAAAAATAAAATCTTAAAAAAAAAAAGTTTCAGCATAGTGCACAATGCTTAATATGCACTTAATAAATGGTAGTAGCTGTTATGTGTTTATGCCAAATATGGGGGAAAAAAGATAAGATGAAGAGCGTTAGATTAGGCCAATTTCTAATACAAAGAATTTTAGCATGAGAAAGAATAAAGCAGCAAGTAAGAATAAGTAATTACGGTGGGGAAAATAAGCTTTGGAGTCACGAGACAATGTACATTATCTTTCTGAGTCTCAGTTTCCTCATCTCTAAAATGGGAATAAGAACATCTAGTCCACATGGCTGTTGTGAGAATTAAATGAAACAACAAATATGATGGGTAGCAGTGCCTGTCAAATGGCAGGTAAACAGTATAAGATAGTAGCAGCAATTCAAAAGCAAAGCAGATCAATTCACTATTTCACCTCTTATCTTTTCATTGCCTTATCTCATTTTAGCAGATGCCAGCTGTGGCAAAGATGTCTACCTAACCAAGTACTTAGGCTCGCTTGACATGGCGCTGTTGCTGGGAAGTAATTGCCCATCAGGGGGCTACAATTCTCAGTCCCCCTCCTGCATTTAGATGGTGGTCACATGACTACTTCTTGCCAACAACATCTGAGAGTAAGCACTGTGTGTCACTTCCAGACCAATGTGGTTAAGAAGCAGGAGTATCTTTTTAAGAGACTCTGAAGACTAAAGAATTACAAAAGTCACAACATGGATGGAGCCTAGGTTCCTGATTCCCTACTTGGGAGAATTGCTCCTTAAGGGTCTGGAAGGCCCCCTTGAATTTTAGATGAGAAAGAAATGAACTTTTGGGCTTTATCTGTATACCTGCTAGCATTACCTTAACTAATACAGTGACTAGCCAGTAATAAAGGTAACTTTAGTGACAAAAGCTATGAATCTGCCAAAAGTCCTTTACTACAGAAAAATCAGAAGGGGAAAAGCAACAGGACAAAATTAATTAAACGCACTTTTACAAGAATTCATGTAATACTTAATGGCCTGTTGGGATGTAAGATCCCCTTGTACAAATTCCTATATGAAGGGATGCTGTATTTCTGTTTTAGCAGAACTGCAGAGTCTCTATCCTCTGATCTAAATACCCCTTAATCAGTGGCCAAACCTGGCCCACTGCCTGGTTTTGTAAATAAAGTTTTATTAGAACAAAGCCACCCTTGTTTGTTTATTACATATTGTCTATGGTTACTTTTGGCCTTCAAAGACACAGCTGAGTAGTTCCAACAGAGACAGTATGGTCCACAAAACCTAACATATTTACTATCTGGCCCTTTACAGAAAAAAGTTTGCCAAGCTCTGTTCCTGATGGTAGGATGTTAGCATGTCTTTATGTACTTTATGTATGTGTGCATGTGAGGGAGCTATATAAACATGTTTGGCCCAACATCTCAATAATGTTGCCACTATAGAAAAGAACAGTGTATAAAAATGCAGGTCATAAACAGTTGAGTTATCTCCTTTACGTGTCAAGGTTCAAATCTATCCTGTAAAGTTACCATGTAATTATATTCATTCAACAAATATTTATGAAACAGCAAGGGCTATGTATGGAAAGGCCAACCTAGAAAAACCAGAGCTGAGTCATTAAGAAGAAAATCCAGGAAAAAAAGAGTCATAATGCTCTATAGAAAATTACGAATGTGCTCTTTTAGTAGAACTATTATTATATACAAACCCTATAATTCTCCTCTCTGAATATTCTTTTCTTTTGTTTATTAATGGTGCAGCAATTCTGAAGAAAGTTCTTGCATACATCTCCTTAGGCAACACCGAGGCATGAAGTGGAGGAGTTCTGCTCATCAGTATACCACAGGACGCTAAATATCTAAAAGACAAAAATCACCTGATTTAGAGTGACACTGAAAATTAAGAGGAAACATAAATTATAGAGATTGTAAAATAACTGGCACACTTTAGAACATTCCTGGAAAAAATACACACACACACAGGCACAGATACAGAGAAAAATAAGCTGCTTAAGCACCATAAAGAAAACTAAAAATAACAGTTTACAGTTAGGCTTAGAAGCTTCCAGCACAAAAGGTCTCTTTCCCAGAAAGTTGGCTTTCAGTCTGCAGTCATGTGTTACAACATATTCCTGCCATATGCTTGCTTGAATATTTATCATTTATTTTTCAACTAAAATCTCATCTACCCCGGTTTTTTGCAGCTGAATCCACAGAGATTCCTTAATTTCTTTTATTTCAACAATACATTTTTTGAATTTTTACTTATTTTTATTTTTAATTTTTTTGTAAGGAAGAGTGGCCCTGAGCTAACATCTGTTGCCAATCTTCCTCCTTTTGCTTGAGGAAGACTGTCGCTGAGCTAACGTCTATGCCAATCTTCCTCTATTTTATGTGCGATGCCACCACAGGGTGGCTTGACAAGCAGTGCTAGGTCCATGCCCGGGATCAGGATCTGCCAACCCTGGGCCACCGAAGCAGAGCACGCAAACCCAATCATTATGCCACTGGGCCAGCCCTGAGGTTCCTTAATTCTTAATCTACTCTATGAGACTTGAAACTAGGTCTCACTCTTGGTCTAGAGATCTGACGGCCCTGTCAGAACTGTTGCTCTGTTCTATTTTACCTTCCAATTTCCACTGCAATGCATATATGTAAAAACATATGTCAAGGTAATTTGAAGGTTAATTGTTTGGCAGTACTTCTAAACACAGATGCCAATGTACTCTTGCTCATCTAACTATTTTTAGCCCTTCCCTAATAAAACTATCACATAACTATTTTATACTATGATTCACACATTAGTTCACATCCTTATTGAGCTTCTATTGTGTACTAGGCAGGAAGGATATAAATGAATACATTTATTCATTTTAATAATACATGAATAAATGCATTCATGAATAAAACAAACACGAACCTTACAAAGATTACATTCTAGCTGAGGATTCAGAAAAAAGTGCTAAAAAGAAATGGGAGTGGGGACATGTGATTAGGACCTCCTTTACATAGGGTGGTCTAGGAAGTCCTCTGAGGTTATATTTCAGCTGAGACATAATGGATAAGAGGATTCAGCCACGCAAAGAGAGAAATAGGTATGTATGTACATAACAAGTGTGTGTGCTTATATATGTAATCTCACACACACGTGTGCCTACATATTTGGGAGGAGAGGTAGACCGGGGCATTTCAGGTAGTAGGGAATGAGCTTGGCAATATCCAGACACTAAACAGACTAACAGAAAAGCAGGGGTATAGCGAGCCAGGAGAAGAGTACCAAGAAATAATGTTGGGGAAACTGGTTGGAGCTGGATCATCCTGGAGACTACTGGCCAGGAAAAGCAATTTAAAATTTATTCTCAAGGAGAAGCTGTTGAAGAGTTCCAACTAAGAGAGGGCTAGTTCATTAAATCAAGTCTTCAAATCACTTTTTAAAAGAGGATTGTGGAGGCCCGGTGAAATCTCCTTATGTTATTATATATAATATTTAATTTATATAAAACATGATTTATACAGAAATAAAATTTCTTTAAGGACACTGAAACTGTACAGTCTGGCTGGGGAGGAAGAGAAAATCAAGTCAGACAAACAATGAAGAAATTTACAATATGCAGCCAGAAGATAAGGGATGTTATCTGAGAATATGGCTCCAAATTGTAAAAGAAAAGCCCAGTTAGAGACAAATTTGGGCTCCATAACACAAGAAACAACTTTTGAACAATTAAAACTGTTTGTAAAAATTGGATGAGCTTATTTCAGAGGCAATGAAACAGAGGTCAATGAAAATGGTTATGCTAAAAGCTGCATGACTATTGGTTAAAATGTAATGGAAAAGAATCAAACACATGAACTGCATGGATGGACTTACTGGCCCCTTTTAAGATTTTAGGATTCTTATGTATCCAGCTGTAAAAAACAACTTCAAAAAATGAGTAACAGGGAAAATATGGTAAAGCAAGATGGCTTTGTGAATTCTAGGGTTTCTGTAAAATCACAAGTTGTATTTGATTTTATAATGAAGGTAAGAGCATATTTCAAAGATATCTATGATATTCCTTTTTAGTCAAAAGATATTTTAGATAGATTCATCTATAGAGAATAAGAGCGTTGTTACATGTTCCCTAAAATCCTTAAAAACATGACTAGTTATGTGAAACCTATTTTAAAGGCAGAGAGAATGTTAGGAGAAGCCTATTGTGATTTTTTTTTTAAGTAAACCTACAGAGTTTGCTTAAAAGTGGGAATATACCAATAAAAATGAGTAACAGTTACTCTGCTAAATGAAGCAGAACAGTGCAAATAAAATAATTAGTTAATTTAGCTTCCTCCTTTAAAAAGAACCACAAAAAATAATTTAGGATCTCTGTTAGTCACATTGATTACAAAAACCAAATCTGATGTACACAATGCCTAATCATCTGTTTCCCTTTTAAGACATTCTTTGGGAGCCGGCCCCGTGGCCAGGGCGGTTAAGTTCTCATGCTCTGCTTCGGTGGCCCAGGGTTTCACCAGTTCGAATCCTGGGTGTGGACATGGCACTGCTCATCAAGCCATGCTGAGGCAGCGTCCCACATGCCACAACTAGAAGGACCCACAACTTAAAATACACAATTCTGTACCCGGGGGGGGTTTTGGGAGAAAAAGGAAAAATGAAATCTTAAAAAAAAAAGACATTCTTTAGATATCTTTAACAGTTATAAAAGTTTTATCTATTTTTCTCACTTTTTGTATAGATACGCTGTTATTCATTATGGGAAGCCAATTATGTGGTAGATACTATGCACAATTGTTAACAATTTTATGATAAATCAGTATCAGAAAAGGTAGCATCTCTGAGATAAACCTTTAGTTAAAAAAAGATAAGACCCTTGCTTCTGAAGAGGTGAACTGGATGCCTGGTTGACCAGGAAGCTTATGTATGTATACATATGTATGTATACGGTGTTGAATTTAGTACCAGGTTCATGTAAGACTGCCCACCAAACTCCCAAAAAGAAACCCTACACAATCTCATTATGATCATAAGGGAAAAATACCTGTGTTTAAAGAAAGCTAATAGTTTTCCTGATCAGTTTGCATACTACGGTTACAATACCTTGGACAGCACATCTATTTTCACACACTATCAAGAATAATATGAGGCCAGCCCCGGTGGCCTAGTGGTTAAGTTCAGTGTGCTCTGCTGTGGCAGCCTGGGTTGGGTTCCTGGGTGTGGACCTACACTACTCATCTGTCAGTGGCCATGCTGTGCTGGCAGCTCACATACAAAAAGAGGAAGATTGGCAACAGATGTTAGCTCAGGGCGAATCTTCCTCAGCAAAAAAGAAAAAAAAAGAGGAATATGTCTTCAACAGTAATATGAAGAGCCACACAGTCATACACATGGTTAAACCATGAAATGAAAACTAGACCAGATGAAGGACAGCTTTTTTGTCACAATATGACATCTCAAATACTCTGTTATAAGCCCTGAATCTAAGTTAATGCTTAAGCCTTGCAATGAACTCACCAACTCCCTCCCTGTTCATCATCATAAACAGTAAACATTTATCTTAGAATTTAAGCCTTAATTTGATGAGTAAAACAATCGTATTTGTTTTTTGCTCAAAAGTAACAGTTTTGTTTATTGGTAAGCCAACATTTTGTAAGAGTAATACAAGCAGATCTAAGGTATGGTGTGTTGTGCTTGGAACTACTTTTTCAGATTATTTGCTAAAACAGGAGTAAACGATAGGAGATGATTTTATTTCAGTTTCAACCAATATTTTTCTAAAAGGATTTGGAGCTGGCAGGGTTGGTGGTATTTTAAAAATTCTTCATCGAATCCAAATGTCCTGGGGCTCAATCAGATTTGTGCTTTCTCCCTCCATCCCGTACTGTTTACAACTGAATTCATTTTAAACACTAACTTTAACTTCCGAGCATAATTTATTACAATATCATTAGTAACAGGAAACTAAGTGGTGGAAGTATGAAATCCTTCATGCCTCTACCTCCAACCACCAAACAGAAACCAACCAGCAATTCTCGTTCAAGGTTAGAGGCCTCTGGCTACAGTGCAGTGTGAAAAAATCCAAGTGCCCCACTTCGGCTGCCTTCAGTTTTGAAAGCACAAAGGGCGGGGGCAAAGACCTCTACCAGAAGTTGGGAAGGCACGGCTGGCCACCTGGGACGCTGGAAGGACAGAAGGGGGCCACCGCCAGGCCACAAACTCCCACACGCCCAGCAGCCGGCAGCCCCGCGCCGCGGGCGAAACTCCGACATCAGCAGCAGGCCGCAGGGGAAGACACCGGAAGAGCCCGACGGCACCGCTCGCAGAGCGCCTTTATCAGCTGCTTCCAAACTCGCTTTGCCGACGATTCCACGCCTCTCGCGAGAGCAGAGAGCCGCGAAAACAGACGGGGCGTTCGGGACAGGCCGGCCAGCCTCCGCTCCGGGTGATGCGGGGCGCCCCAATCCCTCAAATGCCGAACCTCCAGCGACGCGGAAACGCATCCCGTTCGGCTTCCCTCACCCCAACCCAGCCCCCCGCCCCGATCCCTCTACTCAGTAGGCCCAGGCAGAAAACTACCCTCGTCGCGGCGCCGCGATGTTTATTACCTGACATCCCGCGCCGGCCCCTGCGCCCGAGCCTGGGCTCCGGCTGCCGCCGCCGTCTTCGGACGGCATTCCGACACCACCTTTCTCAGGGCCCTTTGACCAGTCCGAGCTGCCATGATCATCTCACTGAAGCCGGCGGCCACCTCCTGGATGGGGCCCACGGCACCGCCCTCCTCCGGCCCGGCCGGGCCGCCCGGCTCCCGTGCCTTCCAGCCAATCGGCGGGCCCCCTGAGCCTCCCGACACGCCCCTCCCTCCTTCCCGATTGCTCACCTCTGACGCAAGCTCCCTCGGGCGTAGGGCCGACTGCAAACTCCCTACGTCATCCTGTGGGCCAATCAGAGGGGGCGCAGGGCCGTCTGGACGCCCCCCCCCTCTCCCCCGCCGCCTTCGAGTTCCCGCCGCGCGCTCGGGCGCCTTGCGTGAGACTCTCCGCCGCCCGCCCCGCCTCCCGCGCCGGAGCTCTTCCCGGATTCGCCCACGGCTGCCGTGCTCTTGGGAGCTGCTTCCGCTTGCCAGGCCCGGCACGTGAGCCCCGCCCAGGGGCGGGAGGGAGCCCGAGGGCCTGGTTGTCAACCAGGTAACTCTCCGGGGTGGGTGGTGAGCCGCCCCGCCGTCGCTCCCGGCTGCGCGGTCTGGCCGCGGAGCCCTGCTGTGACGACGGCCTGATACGGGCCCTGCCGCGCTGGCCCTGGGCGTGGTGCGAGGGCCACGCAGGGTCACGCCCCCGGGGACGGGCCTCGGTGCCCTAGGCCTTGGGCCTGCGTGGCCGGCCACCTTGTTAACTGGAGTTCGCGGATGGTTTGCCTTTCCCTTATTCCCTACAAAGCCGACGCCTTTGCTTTGATTGACCCATTTTAGAAAGCAGTCAGTCATCAAGTCCTGATGTTCTTTCCCTCCGTTTGTTAACCTTTGTACAGCATAGCTTCCTGTAAACTGTAAAATGAGGGTAGCCATGCTACCTACTGCATACAGTTTTGAGCAGTAAATGAGATCGTTGGTTAAATGTAGTCAATAAATATTTATTGGGCACTTCTGGTGTTTTAGATGCTGGGTAGGTGAACAAAAGTCTTTACCGTCATGAAGCTTGTATTTTAGTGGGAAAATCAATTAGTATATAATACGGTGTCAGATAATCATGAGCTGTAGAAAAAAACTAAAGCAGGATAAGGTGGTGGAGAGGGGTAAGATGGGGTGCTGTTTTATATAGGGTAGTCAGGTGGGCCTCTGAGGAAGTGATACTGAACAGAGGCCTAAATGAAGTGAGGAAGTGAACTATGTGAATATTTGGGGGCAAAGTGACTTCAGGTAGAGGGAACAGCAAGTGCAAAGGCCCCAGACAGGAACAGTCTTGCCCTGTTTTATGCACAGCAAGGGCTTTGCATCACAGTGAGGGAGGAGGAGAGGGGTAGGAAACGAGGTCAGAGGTGGTGAGGGCTTTATCATAGTGCCTGGGAGGCAATGGGACCAACTTTGGATTGTATTCTAAGTGCAAGGGGAAGTCATTCAAGGTTGAGGGCAGAAGAGTGACTTGATCTGATTTATATTTACAGAAATTTTCCAGCTGCTGTGTGTATGTGTGATTATTATTTTCTACTCTTGCTTTGTTCGTTGCAGTCATCCCCTACTGGATGCTTTGTGGAATGAGTTGAAATCACCAGCTACAAGTTTTGTCAAACACTTTTCTGTATATATAACACAGGATGTACATGTTGATTGAGGTTATTTGTAGCTGCATCCAAACAATTCTATATCAGATTGCCTTCAGATACACAATCCCTGCTCTTCTTGCCTTAAATCTTCAATATTTTCAGTAGGGTCTTCCTTTAGAACTCATTTTCATCATATTTTACCCCTGCTCAAAAAAAACAGTGGTGGGGCCAGCCAGGTGGCATAGTGGTTAAGTTCGTGTGCTTAGCTTCAGTGGCCCAGGGTTTGTGGGTTTGGATCCTGGGTGTGAACCTACACACCGCTCACGAGGCCATGTTGTGGTAGCGTCCCACATACAAAATAGTGGAAGATTGGCAACAGATACTAGCTCAGGGCCAATCTTCCTCATCAAAAAAAACCAAACTACAGGGCTTACCAGTTGTCTACAAAATATAGGCATTACACTGCCACCTCCTACTAAATTCTATTTCAAACTATTGGTATTGTTAACTAAAAGGCTTGTTAAACATATTTTTCAGTACAATACATGACATACTTATGTACTTAATATAAGGCCTTCTTTTATTAAATTCACCATTTTCTTATTCAACTCTTCAGACATATGAAAACACCTACTGAGTTGAGTCACCCAATTGAATAGTTTCCAAATAAAAACATTTTTAAGGGAAAATAAAGGAATCTTTGTAACATGACAGTGTATAGTACTCATTTGACTTCTCAAAAGAAAATGTCATAAGCTTAAGGGTGATAAACTCTGGTTCAGTTTCAGTAGATGACACTGCTTCTATAAACTGGGGGTTAAAACGTCTGTCTATACAATATGAAACGATGGGTAGTAAAATTAAAGCCCAGCAGAGCAGAGACCTGTGGGAAACAGTATCTTAAGAGTGCAAACCAACTATACTGTCAAAAATATATTTGACACAACACTGCAAATTAGGCATTCTTGCCAAAATAATTGTATCTGAATCTGGTCAAGCTTTTAGATATGCCGGTTTACACCGGGGATAGAAAAACATATTACATGACACCAAGGGTCTACCATCTGCCAAATACAGAAAGTGGGAAATTCTGCAGGACAAATGACCCATTTTCTTCAACAAATAAATGTCAAGTAAAGAAGGAGGAAGTGGAGAACTCTTGTAGGTTTACAAAATTCAAGAGTCTTTATTTGGATTTTGTTTTGAACAAACCAAATATAAAAAGACATATACAAGACTGGGAAATTGAACTGAAATCTCTACTTCAGTAGAGATTCATACGGAAGATTTTACAAGTAAAATATGTCTGATTTGCTTTAAAATAATCCACTGGGAGTGGAAGAATAGAGTGGACGAAACAAAATTGATCATTTGTTGATAATTATTGAACTGAATTATGGGTACATGGGAAGTTTATAATAGTATTATATCTAATTTTTATGGATGTTTGAAATCTTCCATAATAAAACTATGTATAAATATATTTAGTTCCTGCCTTTCATGTGATCTTTCCAAATGAAATCCTCCTGATTGACTTCCACTTAGAATCATACTGTTGGACCTTTTGCTCACATCAGAACCCCAAATATAGACTGAACAAAACCAGAAAGGCTTCAGGTAAATAGAGATGGCTATGACTTTGTGTTAATACTTTTTTTAATCAACCCTATAGTCAAAACAAATACAGGCTGAATTTTAACCACAGAACAAGACCTTTACCTGAACATCACTTATATTTTTTTCCTGAAATAAAGCAAGCTTTTAAAGTTAACAGTCTCATTACTGGCAGCTTTTAGATCAGTAGAATAATCTTCCCAGCATGCTCAATGATTTCATACAGGGATTACCTTTGTGAAATGTTTGGTTGAAAGAACACCTTCCTTGACTGAATCAAGAACTAAGTTACAAGAGGCCAGTGCTATTACAGATGTTAGTTTCTGATAAAAATTGGACTACCAAAGGGGATTAACTAGACAATTTGCCGTTACTGAGTGGCCATGTCAGTCAGAGACCAGTCAGGAAAAGTACACCAATCATTTTAAACAGGAAATTAAATATAAGGATGTTCTTAAACAGGAATTGGAGAACTATCGTGACAAAAATGGGATACTGAGATAAGAAAGCAATAATAACCACAAGGAGTAGGTACCACCCCACGTACCCAAGACCACCAGTAGTTTTGATGATTTGCCAAGGATTCACAGGACTCAACATATAGTTGTGCTCATAGTTATGATTTATTACAGTGAAAGAATACAAAGCAAAATTGGTTAAGGGAAAAGGAGCATGTGGGATGTCTGGGGGAACCAAGTGCAACCTTCCAAGGGTCCTTTCCCAGTGAAGTCTTGGAATCATACAGGACATGCTTCATTGTTCTGACAAGTTCTGACAGTGTGTGTGAAATGTTGCCAACCAGAGAAGCTCATAGAGACTCAGTGCCCAGGGTGTTTGTGGGGGCTGATCACATAGGCACCCTCTACCTGGCACGTAGCCAAATTCCAGACTCCACAAGGAAAGCTGATGTTCAGCGTAACCTACATTGCTTGCACAGTTTAGGCACAGCGAGACAGTTCTGGGAATGGTGGCAACCCACCTGAAATTCAAGTTCCCAAATGTCAGCCCAAGGCCAACCTTGTAAGCAGGTCTTTCAAAGGATAGCTGGCAGGCCTGTCTCTTCCCCGCAACGCTGCTCTGGGCTGGGGGAACAAGGAAGAAGTTGTGGTTATTCGAACTTAGAAACTTGGTGGAGGGGTCCTGCAATGCTGGACCCTGATCTCTGAGGCGAGGGCATTGCTTGGCTGGTGCTAGTGCCTAAGAAGTGTGGAGGAGCACACCCCCTACTGCCAAACCCCACAGAGCTTGGACTCACTCTCTGAGGAGGAAACACTGGTTGATATGGGTGCATCTGAGGCCTGTTTGAATCAGTCCTTCAGCACACATTTACTAAGACCTTAGGAAACAAGTTTAGGAATGTTAAGCTACTTGCACAAACTAGCAAGCAGTGCAGCCAGCCAGTAAACCCTTGTTTTCTGACTTAGAGTCAGAATGCTCTTTTATGCTGTATGACTTCTTTTTTGAGGAAGACGAGCCCTGGGCTAACATCTGCTGTCAATCTTCCTCTTTTTTCTGAGGAAGACTGGCCCTGAGCTAAGATCCGTGCCCATCTTCCTCTACTTTCTATGTGGGACGCCTACCACAGCTTGCCAAGCGGTGCCATGTCCACACCCGGGATCCAAACCGGCAAACCCCGGGCCGCCAAAGTGAAACATGCGAACTTAACAGCTGCACCACCCAGCCAGCCCTGCTGTATGACTTCTTGAAAGATGTAGCAGCAGCATTGTAATACTGAAATATTACAACTGTTTTTTGAAACAGCTCAATTAGGGGCCAGCCCCGTGGCTGAGTGGTTAAGTTCACATGCTCCGCTTTGGTGGCGCAGGGTTTTGCTGGTTTGGATCCTGGGCGTGGACATGGCACCACTCATCGGGCCATGCTGAGGCGGAATCCCACATGCCACAATTAGGAGGGCCCACAACAAAAAATATACAACTATGTACTGGGGCGCTTGGCGGAGAAAAAGGAAAAATAAAATCTTAAAAAAACCCAACTCAATTAGAGTTAGTCCAAATTAGAAATCTGAGCAAGTGATTCAAACTGGAAATTTGATCATGAGAAAAAAAGATGATTGACTACCCTGGGAGGGCCAGAAAGGATGACAACATAGTTTAGAGGCTTTTCTTGGATTTCCAGACCCAGAAGTTTTTAGTTCAGGGCACTCAGAGTTTATCAAGAAAGCAGATTCTTCCTGGTTGTGTGACCAGCCTCTTATGTAATTCTGGAATTCCTCTTTTGCTACTCCCTGCCACCCACTGTGGCATCTAGCCCCACAGAACCGCTTCTAGATCCTCTACAGACACGGTGGTGTTTGTTGACTACACTGTCCTCTCACCCTAGGAATTAGACATAGGTAGCATGGTTTGATATTTCTGTACAGTCCTCCTAGAATACCACAAACATCTCTCTAACTACTCCGAACACTTTGTATTATAATTGCTTCTATGTGTCTTTCTCCTTGACCTGGACTATAAAGCAGCTGAAATATTGGAGTTCTGTGGGTTTTTTTTTTTAAGTGTATCACTGCAAATTTTATTCAGAAACCCGTCTTTGTTTTTTGCTTTCCGTTTTTTTCTGGGAAAGAATCACCCCAAGCTAACATCTGTTGCCAATCCTCCTCTTCCTGTCCTTTTATTTTTTCTGTTTTTTCTTTTCCCTTTCTTTCCCTTTTTTCCTCCCCAAAGCCCCAGGACATAGTTCTATATTCTGGTTGTAAGTCCTTCTAGTTCTTCTATGTGAGCTGCTGCCACAGCATGGCTACTGACAGAACCTGGGCCGCCGAAGCAGAGCACACCGGACCCCAACCGCTAGGCCATGAGGGCTGGCTCACTATGTTTTTTTTAAGATTTTGTTTTTCCTTTTTCTCCCCAAAGCCTCCCGGTACATAGTTATGTATTTTTAGTTGTGAGTCCGTCTAGTTGTGGCATGTGGGTTGCCGCCTCAGCATGGCCCAATGAGCAGTGCCATGTCCGCACCCAGGATCCAAACCGGCGAAACCCCAGGCCACCCAAAGCGGAGCGCGTGAACTTAACTACACAGCCACGGGGCCAGCCCCTGTGTTTTGTTTGTTTGTTTGTTGTTTTTTGAATTTTTAGTGAGTTAATGATAGGTTACAATCTTGCAACATTTCAGTTGTACATTATTGTTTGTCAGTCATGTTGTAGGTGCACCCCTTCACCCTTTGTGCCCACCCCCCACCCCATCTTTCCCCTGGTAGCCACTAATCTGTTCTCTTTGTCTGCATTTTTAAATTCCTCATATGAGTGGAGTCATACAGAGATTGTCCTTCTCTATCTGGCTTCTTTCACTTAACATAATTCCCTCAAGGTCCATCCATGTTGCAAATGGGACGATTTTGTTCTTTTTTATGGCTGAGTAGTATTCCATTGTATATATGTACCACATCTTCTTTATCCAATCATCTGTTGATGGACACTTAGGTTGCTTCCATGTCTTGGCTATTGTAAATAATGCTGCAATAAACATTGAGGTGCATAGGACTTTTGGAATTGCTGACTTCAAGCTCTTTGGGTAGAT
This sequence comes from Equus caballus, assembly GCF_041296265.1. Lineage (NCBI taxonomy): Eukaryota > Metazoa > Chordata > Mammalia > Perissodactyla > Equidae > Equus > Equus caballus. The sequence continues at coordinate 73,453,614 of NC_091701.1, read as the reverse complement.
ACCCAGTAGTGGGATAGCTGGGTCGTATGGTAGTTCTATTTTTAGTTTTTTGAGGAATCTCCATACTGTTTTCCATAGTGGCCGCACCAGTTTGCATTCCCACCAGCAGTGTATGAGGGTTCCTTTTTCTCCACAACCTCTCCAACATTTGTTACTATTAGTTTTAGATATTTTTGTCATTCTAATGGGTGGAAGATGATGCCTTAGTGTAGTTTTGATTTGCATTTCCCTGATGATCAGCGATGATGAACATCTTTTCATGTGCCTATTGGCCATCCATATATCTTCTTTGGAGAAATGTCTGTTCATGTCTCCAGCCCATTTTTTGATTGGGTTGTTTGATATTTTGTTATTGAGTTGTGAGAGTTCTTTATATATTATGGATATTAAGCCTTTGTCAGATGTATGACTTGCAAATATTTTTTCCCAGTTAGTGGGTTGTTTTTTGTTTCAATCGTGTTTTCATTTGCCTTGAAGAAGCTCTTTAGTCTGATGAAGTCCCATTTGTTTATTCTTTCTATTGTTTCCCTTCTCTGAGAAGGCATGGTGTCCGAAAAGATCCTTGTAATACTGATGTCAAAGAGTGTACTGCCTACATTTTCTTCTAGAAGCCTTATGGTTTCAGGTCTCAGCTTTAGGTCTTTGATCCATTTTGAGTCTATTTTGGTGAATGGTGAGAAAGAATGTTCAATTTTCATTCTTTTACATGTGGCTTTCCAGTTTTCCCAGCACCATTTGTTGAAAAGACTTTCTTTTCTCCATTGTATGCCCTCAGCTCCTTTGTCAAAGATAAGCTGTCCATAGATGTGTTGTTTTATTTCTGGGCTTTCAATTCTGTTCCATTGATCTGTGCACCTGTTTTTGTACCAGTACCATGCTGTTTTCATTACTGTAGCTTTGTAGTATCTTTTGAAGTCAGGGATTGTGATGCCTCCTGTTTTGTTCTTTTTCCTCAGGATTGCTTTAGAAATTCGGGGTCTTTTGTTGCCCCATATGAATTTTAGGATTCTTTGTTCTAATTCTGTAAAGAATGTCATTGGGATTCTGATTGGGATGGCATTGAATCTGTAGATTGCTTTAGGTAGAATGGACATTTTAACTATGTTTATTCTTCCAATCCATGTACATGGAATGTCTTTCCATCTCTTTATGTCGTCATCCATTTGTTTCAGAAAGACCTTGTAATTTTCATTGTATAGATCTTTCACTTCCTTAGTTAAATTCACCCTGAGGTATTTTATTCTTTTTGTAGCCATGGTGAATGGTATTGTGTTCTTGAGTTCTTTTTCTGTTAGTTTGCTATTAGAATATAGAAATGCTACTGATTTATGCAAATTGATTTTATACCCTGCAACTTTGCTGTAGTTGTTGATTACTTCTAAAAGTTTTCCAATGGATTCTTTGGGGTTTTCTATATATAAGATCATGTCGTCTGCAAACAGCAAGAGTTTCACTTCTTCCCTCCCTATTTGGATTCCTCTTATTCCTTTTTCTTGCCTGATTGCTCTGGCCAGGACCTCCAGTACTATGTTAAATAAGAGTGGTGATAGAGGGCATCCTTGTCTCGTTCCTGTTTTCAGGGGGATGGCGCTCAGTTTTTGTCCATTGAGTATGATGTTGGCTATGGGTTTGTCATATGTGGCCTTTATTATGTTGAGGTAGTTTCCTTCTATGCCCATTTTGTTCAGAGTTTTTATCATAAATAGCTGTTGGATCTTGTCAAGTGCTTTCTCTGCATCTATTGAGATGATCATGTGGTTTTTATTCCTCAGTTTGTTGATGTGGTGTATCACGTTGATTGATTTGCGGATGTTGAACCATCCCTGTGTCCCTGGTATGAATCCCACTTGATCATGATGTATGATTCTTTTGATGAATTGCTGAATTCTGGTTGCCAAAATTTTGTTTAGAATTTTTGCATCTATGTTCATCAGCAATATTGGCCTGTAGTTCTCTTTTTTCGTGCTGTCCTTGTCAGGTTTTGGTATCAGTGTGATGTTGGCCTCGTAGAATGTGTTAGGAAGTGTTCCATCCTCCCTAATTTTTTGGAATAGCTTGAAAAGTATAGGTATTAAATCCTCTCTGAAAGTTTGGTAGAATTCTCCAGGAAAGCCATCTGGTCCTGGGATTTTATTCTTTGGGATGTTTTTGATTGCTGTTTCAATCTCTTTCCTTGTGACTGGTCTGTTGAAATTGTCTGCTTCTTCTTGAGTGAGCTTTGGGAGGTTGTAGGAGTCCAAGAATTTATCCATTTCCTCTAGGTTATCCATTCTGTTGGCATATAGTTTTTTGTAATATTCTCTTATAATCTGTTGTACTTCTGTGGAGTCTTTTGTTATTTCTCCTCTTTCATTTCTGATTTTGTTTATTTGAGCTTTCTCCCTTTTTTTCTTTGTAAATCTGGCTAGGGGTTTGTCAATTTTATTTATCTTCTCAAAGAACCAGCTCTTTGTTTTATTGATCCTTCCTACTGCCTTTTTCGTTTTAATAGCATTTATTTCTGCTCTGATTTTTATTATTTCTCTCCTGCTGACTTTGGGCTTTGTTTGTTCTTCTTTCTCTAATTCGGTTAGGTTTAGTTTAAGATTGCTTATTTGGGATTTTTCTTGTTAAGATGTGTCTGTATTGCAATGAATTTTCCTCTTAATACAGCTTTTGCTGTAACCCATATGAGTTGGTATGGCATGTTATCATTTTCATTGCTCTCCAGGTATTTTTTGATTTCTTCTTTAACTTCTTCGATGATCCATTGCTTATTCAATAGCGTATTGTTTGGTCTTCACATCCTTGTGTCTTTCTCAGCTTTTTTCTTGTGATTAATTTCTAGCCTTATAGCATTATGATTGGAGAAGATGCTTGTTATTATTTCAATTTTTTTAAATTTGTGGGGGCTTATTTCCCAACATATGGTCTATCCTTGAGAATGTTCCATGCGCACTTGAGAAGAATGTGTATTCTGCTGTTTTTGGATGAAGTGTTCTATATATGTCTATTAAGTCCAATTGTTTTAGCTTTTCGTTTAGCTCCACTATTTGCTTGTTGATGTTTTCTCTGGATGATCTGTCCATTGATGTGAGTGGGGTGTTGAGGTCCCCTACTATTATTGTGTTGTTTTTAACGTTTTCCTTTAGGTCTGTTAATAGTTGCTTTATGAACTTTGGTGCTCTTGTGTTGGGTGCATAGATATTTATAAGCGTTATTTCTTCTTGATGAAGTGTCCCTTTGATCATTATATCTTGTCCCTCTGTGTCTCTCTTTACCTGCCTTATTTTGAAATCCGTTTTGTCTGATTTAAGTATTGTGACACGTGCTGTCTTTTGTTTGCTATTAGCTTGAAGTATTGTCTTCTACCCCTTCACTCTGAGCCTGTGTTTGTCCTTGGAGGTGAGGTGTGTTTCCTGGAGGCAACAAATTGTTGGATCTTGTTCTTTAATCCATTTTGCCACTCTGTGTCTTTTTATTGGCGAGTTCAATCCGTTTACATTGAGGGTGATTACTGATGCATGAGGGCTTAATGCTGTCATTCTGTCGCTCATTATCCGATTTTCCTGCGTTACCTTTGTTTCTCGTCCTGTGTGTTTTAGCCTACCCATTGACTTCTGCAATTTCTTATGCTGGGTTTCTTAGATTTTTCCTTATTTATGTTTTGTGTTTCTGTTCTCTGTTTTAGTTTAGTGGCTAGCCTGAAGTTTGTATTTAGAATCTCGTGTATAATATAGTGCATTTTCTGGTGGTCTCTTACTTACTTGGCCTAGACGGATTTAGTCCCTTTCCTCTTCCCCTCCAAAATTATTATTTTCATCTCTTATTCCAACTTGTGTTATGAGTTTGTGGTTAGAGTGATAAGATCGTCTTTGCTTTGGTGACTTCCTTCCCTTTATCCTAATGCTATAGTTGAATATTTGCTATCCTATTCTGGTTCTATCTATTTGTCTCCCCTCTCTGGTTTGTGACCCCTTTCTCCCTTTTTTTCTTTTTTCAGGTATGAGAGCCTTCTTGAGGATTTCTTGTAGTGGAGGACTTTTGGTTACAAATTCCCTTAACTTTTGTTTGTATGGAAAAGATTTAATTTCTCCCTCATATCTGAAGGATATTTTTGCTGGATAGAGTATTCTTGGCTGAAGATTTTTATCTTTTAAAGTTTTGAATATGTCATTCCGTTCTCTCCTAGCTTGTAAGGTTTCTGTAGAGAAATCCCCAGAAAGTCTGATAGGAGTTCCTTTGTAGGTTATTTTCTTCTGTCTTCCTGCCCTGAGTATTCTTTCTTTGTCATTCATTTTTGCCATTTTTACTACTATATGCCTTGCAATAGGTCTTTTTACATTAACAAATCTAGGAGATCTGAAAGCTTCCTCCACACACATTTCTCCCTCAATCCCTAGATTTGGGAAGTTCTCTTCCATAATTTCGTTAAGCACACTTTCTGCTCCATTTTCCTTTTCCACACCCTGCGGTATTCTGATAATTCTTAAATTGGTTTTCCTCATTGAATCTGCTATTTCTCGGAGATTATTATCATTCTTTTTAATTCTTAGTTCTCTTTCTTCCTCTTTCTGGAGCCATTCAGCCTGTCTATCTTCGATTATGCTAATTTGCTCCTTTATGGTGTCTACATGGCCATTCACGGAATCCGTATTCTGTTTTATCTGATCCATTGTATTTTTCATCTCTGATATTTCTGATTGATTCTTCTTTATAGTTTCTATCTCTTTTGTGAAGTATCTCCAGAACTTGTTCACTTGTTTCTCTATATTTCCCTTTACCTCATTGAGTTTTTTGATGATAGCTACTCTGATTTCATTTTCACTTAGTTTACCTATTTCCAAGTCCTCAGGACCTACTTCTGTGTTTTTATTGCTTTCCTTCTGGTCTGGAGCTTTTATAAATTGCTGGATGGTAGAGGAGCTGTTTTTGCGCATGCTGCTATTATTTGGTTGCAGTTACAGTCTGTCGCCCCTAGATGGAGGTTGAGAGCCTTGTGTTCTGAGCCCTCCACCTTGAGCTGTGATGGCGGGCATGCACTGTGGGTTGGGGGAGGAGGGTCACTTTCTCTCGCGGGCTGACCTGGCTTCCAGTCAGCTCTCCCTCTCTGGTCTCCCAGGGCCCCGGCTTGATGGGGTCCCTGCACACAGAAGCTTTCCCCAATTAGCAGGTTTCCACTGCACAGGCGGTGGGAGTCCTGGATGATCCCTGGACGTGTGGCCCCTCCCCAGCTCCTTCCCTCACCCGCGGCAGCGATCCCAGTCTCTAGGGGAGGGAGTGAAGTTCTCTCTTACCCTGTTCCAGCTCCTCCAAGGGCGGCTTCAGCCTCTCTGACCTCTGTCATTTTGCTGCTGTGGGTCTCTGACAATCTCTGTATTAGAGTTACTGGTTGAAATTCAGTTGTTCCAAGTTGTACTTGTAGTTTGGAGGGGAGAGAGTCATCCCAGGTCAGCTTACCCTGCCATTTCGCTGATGTCACCAATCAAACCCTCTGTTTTGTTTTTTAATATAGCTGTCTTAGTAGGGATGAAATGGTGTTTCATTTTAGTCTTGATTTGCATTTCTCTGTTGGGTAGGGATGTTAAACATCTTTTCATGTGCTTATTGGCCATTTGTTTATCTTCTTTGGAGAAATGTCTATTCAAGTCTTTTACCCATTTTTTAATTGTGTTGGGTTTTGTTGTTAAGTTGTAGGAGTTCTTATATATTTTGGATATTTAATCCCTTATCAGATATATGATTTGCAAATATTTTCTCCTGTTCTATGTGTGAGATAATAGAAATATATATTGGTCTCCGTCCCTGGTTCCTGGGTACAGAGCTCCTAAAAACACTTGTAAATTCCTAAGTGATAAGAGCACTAGGAGTATCTCTTGTTCTAATATTTGGTCTTTGACCCTGTCCCTGACACAGGATTTCTAAATCCCCTATAAATTCCTAAGCAATAAGAGCACTACAAGCATCTTTCATTCTATTGAGGCGACTGAGTGGGCTTCTGGATGGCTCCTCAATGGAGACTGGTCACCAGAAAGACCAAGCCATGATTAGAAGCTTGGGATTTTCAGCCTTGCCCTCCACTTCTCCAGAGAGGGGAGAGGGGCTGGAAATGGAGTTAATCATTGATCATGCCTGTGTGAGGAAGCCTCCATAAAACCCCAATAGTGTGTGGTGCAGAGAGATTCTAGATTGGTGAACACATCCACATTTATTTCTTTTTCTGACCATGGAACAGTAGGGATCTGTCTGCCTTCTCCCAGAATTCAGATACAGATGAGAAAAGAGGCTTTGATATGCGGTGCATGGTAGCAGGCCACTTGTAAAGAATTAGCAGCTCTTGGGCTCCACTTCAAGCTTCCTGAATCACTCTGGAGTTTGGGTTCACAGCCTGCACTTTTAAGAAGCTCCTCAGGGGATCTGGGTGCTCTTAGAGTTTGAGAATCTGCATTAGTGGGAGAGAAAGGAGGTTTCAGAACTGGCAGCACAGGCGTGTGCCCTCCCTATGACCCGTCCCCCCCCCCCCCCCCCCCCCGCCTTTCCCCCTGCCAAATTCCACAGACAGAGATTCCTGGAAAGGCATAACCATTTGTAAATTGCAATGAAGGAGAAAAAGAGACTTTAAAAGTTATTTTCAATTAGTCACCATTCCAAGAAAGCAAATGTTTTTTGAGAATTTTGGGAAGGGGCATTTGCCAACCCATGTGCTACCTATGTACTATCCATGTACTTGAAGGTCAAGAGAGCAGGACCAGTGTGTCCCTCACTCCTCACTACTGCTTCAAGACCACTGTTTACCCACCTTTTTGTTAAAGACCAAATTTCTTTGAGGTTTATATCCTTAGGGGATAGTGTCATCTCTTTCTGGCTGCATCACTGTCATCCCATGGAGACACTTGTGTACACTTGTAGTCGATGCTATATGGTGGGCTGCCCAGAGACCCTTCTTTCTCCCCTCATAACCAGAGCTGTTGGGAGTTCTGTCAAGGACAGCTCTCGGATGCATCCCTTTCTGGGGATTGCTTGTAGTTAAAAGAAAGCTGCCTCTCCCAAGGTCATGCCCTCTTCCTGGGGAAGCGCACACCCCAAATCTTATTGATATGGGAGTATAAGAGCCCAACTTTCTTGCCTCAGTTTAGGACAACTGTGAAGGGCCATCTCATCTCCAGAGTTCCCCACAGAATTGGTTGAGGTCTTTGTTGCAACTGTGGCAGGTCAACTTCTTCCTCTTCCTAGTTCTTTTTTCTTTTTTCTTTTTCTTCTTTTTATTTTTTTAAAGATTGGCACCTCAGCTAACAACTGTTGCCAACCTTCTCTCTTTTTTTTTTCCCTGCTTTTCCCCCCGCAAATCTCCCCAGTACATAGTTGCATATTTTAGTTGTGGGTCCTTCTAGTTGTGGCATGTGGGACAGCACCTCAGCATAGCCTGATAAGTGGTACCATGTACATGCCCACGATCCGAACCAGTGAAACCCTGGGCTGCCGAAGCAGAGTGCTTGAACTTAACCACTGGGCCACGAGGCTGGCCCTGTCTTCCCAGTTCTGATTCCTTCAGTGCCTTAAAGGTGTTGATCCTGAGAGGATTCCCTGACAAACTTATTGCATGCAGATCTCCACCTCAGAGTCTGCTTCATAGGGAACCCAACCTGTGATTCAAGAAAGAATACACTAAAATGGGGTTTTGAGATCTGGATCACGTGCAGTCTGGCTGGCAGTGAGGACCCTCTCACTGGTGATGGGCGAAGCACTAATAGCTCCTGTTGTGATCTTGGGAGAAAGACACTGAGAGCTTGGAGTGATTAATCACTAATTAAAAGTTGTGTAAAAGCTGGAGGGCATCCTTAGTAGCATATAAAGAGAGTTTCATTGTCTGCAATAAAAAAGCTGATGGTCAGGTCCAGGACTTAACATTAAGAGTAACAGAGTTCCAGGGGGTGGCCCAGTGGCGTATTGGTTAAGTTCGGCCTTCTGCTTTGGCAGCCTGAGGTTCACTGGTTTGGATCCCGGGCACAGACCTACACACTGCTTATCAAGCTGTGTTGTGGCAGGTGTCCCAGATATAAAACAGAGGAAGATTGCCACAGGTGTTAGCTCAGGGCCAGTCTTCCTCAGCCAAAAGAGAAGGATTGGCTGTGGATGTTAGCTGAGGGCTAATCTTCCTCACATACACACAAAAAGTAACAGAGCTCCAGGGACCAGCCCAGTGGCATAGTGGTTAAGTTCATGCCCTCTGCTTCAGCAGCTCAGGGTTTGTGGATTCAGATCCTGGGTGTGGACCTAGCACTGCTTGTCAAGCCACGCTGTGGCAGTGTCCCACATACAACACAGAGGAAGATTGGCACACAAGTTAGCTCAGCGACAATCTTCCTCAAGAAAAAAGAGGAAGAGTGGCAACAGATATTAGCTCAGGGCCAGTCTTCCTCAGCAAAAACAAAGAGAGAGAGAGAGTAATAGAGCTCCAAAAGTGGACAAAATTTCCAGCCTCAGCATGTCTCTTACACAAAGTGAGGGCCCTGACTGGGAAGGATTACAGTCCTAAGAAACAGGACAAGGACATCTGGGTCAGTGCACTCAAGAAACTTGAAATCCTAGATTCCCCTGAGTCCTCTGGGCCTACAGAAGTGGCCTAATCCTCCCTGTTACGAAGCTAGTGCTTCCTTTTCTGTTGAAGAAGATACAGAGACCTCTGACTTATAAGACAACAGGTGTTCCTCTCAGGAACTTTCCTTACTTTCCCTCTTGGACATCAGATCAATAACTGGGATTAAGTCATATATCAGTTGGCCCAGGAAATGCTGGGCCTACTAAGGGAGGAAAGGGACATCTCAAAGGAGCCGAAGGACCTAGCCAATATGTACCATCAAGAGCTGGAAGATGACATAAGGAACTAAATTCTGAGGGTCCTAGATCAGGGGGCACGGGTGGGTGGTAGAACATAATGTTGGATAGGGAGGGTTTATCAGTATGGGAGCACTATCCACGATATGGAATACCCTGATGAGGATCCAGGGAGGCAAGGCTAACACGCTACTAGGATAGCTCTTAGACACTCAGAGAAAGCAACAGCCCACATTAAGTGGTATAGAAACGGCAGAACTGTGGAAGATAGTGGAAGCAGTGATGAAAAGGCTCAGAGAAGTGCGTATGGTAGAGTAGATATTCTATGCTAAGGCTAGAAAACTTACCAGATGACTGTGTTCAACGGGAAGGCTCAGAGGACACTGTTCCCTTAAACAATAAGGAAAGTGAGAGGGGCACCAGCATCCCTGAACAGGACCGAGACTAGGGTTGAAGTGAGTGAGGTACTTACCTGAGGTGCAAAATTTAACGGGGTGCCAAAAAGCTCAGTAACTAAGATAAATAACATTTTAATATTGAAAAAAATTTAAATCAAAATTAATGCAGAAAAATTCACGATGAACACGACATCAAAATTTGAAATAACAACAGGATCAATATTGCTGATTTTTCCTTTTGCCTCAGACTCCAAAAAGGCTCAGCTCAGCACTGTCACTCATGGTGGCTGTCCTTTACAGGCCTCAGGTGATAGCAGCAGATAGTTACAGAGCTGAGCTCCATGATAGCAATGGGGATGATGAGAGTCCAAAGTGGAAGCCAAGTGGGGATGCTTAACCGTCAGAAGCAAAGTGGTCACAATTACAACCAGCACAAGGTCGGGATGTCTGCCCAGAGGGTCCTGACCTACAGAAAGATACGGAGATGGTTAATGCAACAGCGTGTGCTTAGAAGCAGGATTGATGGGCAGCCTATGAGGGTGTTGTTCAATCTATACAACCAAGAGAAATCAAGGATGGGATGGATGTTCAGGAGGTTGAAGGCAGCTATTCCAGTAAAAAAAAGATAGTGATCCTTTAACTAACTTTCAGACCTAGAACTATTTGATTTCAGACCATTTGATTGAAAGAGAAGCTAGGTCCCCTGGAAGAAGGATGATGTAACACCATGGTAAGTATGTGTTAATGAATGCCCTAGTACTTCCCCAAAGGCACTTGCTCTGGCAACTATATACTGGAAAAAGTGGAATAACCTAATGTTTTGAGGGCTGTGGACACAGTGTCCAACTTGACATCGATACCCAAAGTGTCATAGTGGCCCTTGTTGGGGTGTATATGGTCATAAATGGAGTCCTTACTCAGGTCTGGCTCCAAGTACCAAGTGTCATTTCCCGAGTTCCCAAATGTATAATTGGAATTAACATACTTAGGAGTTGGCCAAACTCCCATATTGGTTCCTTGGCCTGTGGAATAAGAACATAGTTGGGAAGGCTACTGAACAGTTCCCTCCACACCCTGCCAAGATAGTAAATTAAAAAATCATTATCATATGCTAGGAAATACAGCAGAGATTAGTGTCTTAAAGATCTAAAGAATGCAAGGATGGCTGTCCCTATCATATCTACACTGAGGTCTGGCCCTTACAAAGGCTACACAGATTCTGGAGGATGACAGTGAACTATCACAAATTCAACCAAGTAGTAGCCCCAGTTGCAGTTGCTGTGCGAGATGTGGTATCTAGAGCAGATTAACATGACCTCAAGTACATGGTAAGCAGATATTGATTTGATGAAAGAGCTGTTTTCCATCCCTAACGATAAGGATTTAAAAGTGTGCATTCTTTTGGGCTGGACAACAGTATACATTTTAAGTTTTACCCCTGGATTATGTTATTAACTCTCCCGTAAGATAGGCTAAAATAATAACTCTTTCATGATATAGTCTTAAGGGACTTGGACATACAGCTGACCATCTTATTAGTCTATCATATTGATGGCATTGTATTAATCACATTAATCAGACTAGATGACCAGGAAATGGTAAGTACATTGGAGGTTGGAAAGACGCAGATGCTCCGGAGGGTGGAGGGGACACCCAGTGAAAATTAAGGGAGCGCTCCATTAGTGATACTTTTAGGGCAGGATTTCTCAGTGGTGGCACTATTGACATTCTGGGCCAGAAAATTCTTTGTTGTGGGGAGCTTTCCTGTACAACATAGGATGTTGAACAGTATCCCTGGCCTCTAGATGCCAGTAATCTCTCCCTTTAAGTTGCTTTAGGTGTTAACAGTCCAGTTCAGGGAGAAAGACACATAGGAACAGTTAGAATACAAAGTGGTTAGAGTAGTTAGATGTTAGTGGGACTTTAGGAGCACAGCATAGCAATATCAAAGCATGCTATCTATATCTCACTCCTATGGTAAGATTTCCAGGGTAGGGAGACATCTAGTCAGTCTTATAGGATGAGAAGGAGTTAGCCAGGTGAAAGAGAGTAGAGGAGAGGAGGAGGGGAATAGGAAGGAGGACCCTCAAGGAAAAGAGGATATAGTTGTGATAACTAAAAATGTCTCTAGACATTGCCAAGTATCCCTGGGGGACAAAGTCACTTCCACGTGAGACCTGATTTAGGGGCATAGTGGACTGGGGCAGGCCTGGACATCCCTCCAAAGTAAAGGACAAACTATTGCACCTTATACTTCCCACCACTAAGAAGAAAGTATTAATAGGTCTCTTTGGGTTCTGGCCGGCATAAAGAACTGCTGGCTTTGTACTGTAGCTATTGTTGTTACTATTACTGCCAACTTCTCTAGGTTGATTCTGGTACCTGCCTACAATAGAGCATCTGTCACTGACCCCAGAACCCTAGTCTGCCCAACATCCCTTACCCTGTTTCACAAATCCTATTTCTCTGGTCATGACCATCCCACCTTCTTCACCTCCTACCAATTTCCCAGTTCAGCTAGTGACCACAGCCAGCTTAAGCTGAATCATTAGTGACAATATTTCCTGCTCTTGTGTTGTACATCTATCATTGAGAATCCAGTAGCAAAAATTCTGTGGCAGGTCTCTTTGAGAGGCAGTAGAAAGCAGGGAAGTTTGGAAGATTCCTTCATTCAACATTCATTCATTCATTCAACAGTGTAGTACTGCCAGGTACCACAGGTATCTGGCCTCATCTCATGCCACTCTTGCCCCTTTACTCCACTCTAGACACACCAACCTTCTTGCTGTTCTTGGAACACCCCCAGCTCATTTCCACCTTGGCACATTTACATTGGCTATGTCTGGAATATTCTTCCCCCAAATCCTCATTCCCTTACATCATTTAGTTATCTGCTCAAATGTCATCCCCTCAGATAGCCCACCTTTTCTGTCCATCCTGTCCTGCCATCCTGCCCACTCTCCCCTTATTCTGCTTTATTTTTCTTCATAGCACTTGACAGTACCTGAAATTATGCAAACACACACACACACATAGATTTTTAATCTCTCTCCTTCAAAGACTCTAAGCCCCATGAGAACAGTGTCTTGTTCAACATTGTATTCTCAGCATCTAAGATCTAAGATGGCAACTAGACTTTAGTGGTAAACAAGATGCAGTCTATACAGAAGTCGAAATATAATGTACCTTTGAAATGTATATAATATTATAAGCCAGTAAAAAACAACAGAAATAAATAATGTACGGCATATGATAGATCCTCAATAAATAACATTTTAAAAAATTTTTTAGTCAGAATTCTTTTTTTTTTTGAGGAAGATTAGCCCTGAGCTAACATCTGCTGCCAATCTTCCTCTTTTTGCTGAGGAAGACTGGCCCTGAGCTCACATCTGTGCCCATCTTCCTCCATTTTATATGTGGGACGCCTACCACAGCATGGCTTGCCAAGTGGTGCCATGTCTGCACCCGGGATCTGAACCGGTGAACCCTGGGCCACGGAAGTGGAACGTGCACACTTAACTGCTGCACTACTGGGCCAGCCCCAATAAATATTTTTTGAATGAATGGTGAATTTTCCCTTTGGTATTTGTATCAATCAGGGTTCAACTGTAGAAACAGACCAGTAGGAGATACATATTAAGAGATTTATTGCAAGGAATTTGTTTATGCAATTGTAGGCACTGTAGGGCAGGCCATCAGGCTGGAACTGTTGGGCACAGGCTGAAGCTGTGTCCACAGGTGGAATTTCTTCTTCATCAGGGAAGCCTCAGTTCTGCTCTTAAGGCCTTTCAACTGATTGAATCAGACCTACCCAGATTATCTAGGACCATCTCCTTTACTTAAAGTCAATTATTATGGACTTAAAACACATCTACAAAAGCGTTCATAGCCCACACCTAGATTAGTATTTGTGAGAATAACTGGAGACTGTAGCTTAGCCCAGCTGACATAGTAGACCATCACAGCATTCCAGGCATCTGATGCTTCTGTGCCACAACTCCCTTGGCTGTCTGAAACACCGACTCAGACTTGACTTATATGTGCTGTAAATCTAGCTATTTCACCATTGTGAATCAAGGAGAGCTCTTGGCTGACTTTTAACTAGAAAAAGAAGCTAGTTAATGAATTCACACTAAGATGTTGGTATACTGCTCTTCTGTTCTAGTTAGGCCTGGTTTAGCTGAAAGGAAGAGAAATCCACCCAAGCTAGCTCAAGAAAAGCAGTATTATTTAAAGAATGGGCCTTCACATGCTTGGAGCTGGAGGTGGTTCTGGATTCCAGGTGGCTGTGGGGACTCATTCTTCACTCTTGTCTTCTGTCATTAAAGTGACATTTTCCTCTGATTCTCTCTGTTTCAATAGCAACTGCCAAGTTCCTTTCATACTTCCAGTCCAAATTTCCAAGAGAAGGAATCTTGGCTCAGCCAATAACTTTTGTCATCTGTGGGCAGTGTGTCCTGTATTCTAGGCCAGGTTCTAGGTAGCCAGCCAGGTGCCTGTCTCTTCCAGGAGAAAACCCAGTGCTATTTCCCTGAGCAGAGTTTGGTCAGGTATATTGAAGCTAGAAGGGAAAGTCAGACATGACAGGCACATTGACTGACATATTCAGAACGTCATCTCAAGTTATCTTTTATTTAACTGAGTAATGCCTTACATTTTCAGAATTAAAACTCTATAGTTTTAGACTTGTAGGCATAACTGGTAGGCAGACGTAAATAGATTTTTGGCCTGGGGTAGATAGAGTCTGATATCCCTTTGATATAAGACACTTCTGGAAAACTCAACACTACAGATCAAGACTAAGGGCCATTTATCCCCTGACAGTCCTTCTTTTACCTCAGAAAAGAGGGCTTGATAAACTGTCACTGGTTTTCCTATAGCACGGAACTTCAAGGCCTTTATAGTGTCATCCCCAAAGGTAATTTGTGCAAGTTACAGCTAGCATTTAACATTCTGCAAAATTATTATATCTTGGTTTTTGTCTAGAAAAATTATGTATGCTTGCTACTTTGTAATATTTTTTTGAGACTTGGAAAAGCCAGCCTCCAAGTGCCCCTGATAAGAAAAGGAATGGATTTTTCTTTTAATTGGATGTCATCATTGTCCATTATCTAGGTCATAAAAGAGAAGGGGCCGATCATCCCTTCTGACATTTTTTTTTTAAGATTGGCACCTGAGCTAACATCTGTTGCCAATCTTTTTTTTTTTATTCTTCTCCCCAAAGCGCCCCAGTACATAGTTGTATATTATAGTTGTGAGCGCCTCTGGTTGTGCTGTGTGGGATGGCACCTCAGCATGGCCTGATGAGCGGTGCCATGTCTGCACCCAGGATCTGACTGGCAACACCCTGGGCCGCCAAAGCGGAGCGCATGAATTTAACCACTCGGCCACAGGACCGGCCCCCCTTCTGACTTTTGAAGCAAAAAACCCTCACTAGAAAAGGGTAGGAAACTCATTTTAAGTAATATCTCATTATTTATTAATATTAAAAATGGAAAGTAAAAGGTACTTATTGAAAAACCCTCGTTTCTTACTGTCTGAATGTCCAAGTCACTGTTATATTAAACACAAATTAGGGGCTGGCCAGTGGTGCAGTGGTTAAGTTCACATGTTTCGTTTTGGCGGCCCGGGGTTCGCCAGTTTGGATCCTGGGTGCGGACCTGGCACCGCTCATCAAGCCATGCTGTCGTAGGCATCCCACATATAAAGTAGAGGAAGATGGGCACGGATGTTAGCTCAGGGCCGGTCTTCCTCAGCAAAAAGAGGAGGATTGGCAGCAGTTAGGTCAGGGCTAATCTTCCTCAAAAAAAATTAAAATAAAAAAAATAAAATAAAATTGATCTCTTAAAAAAAATAAAGACAAATTAGTCTTTAGAAGAAGACTGAGAGAAGGCAGTCTCCCTTGATCTTTGTCAAAGTCTCTCACATCTCACTATCCCATATTTGCCCCTGCCCTACCAAAGTACTTAAAGCCTGGGAACCTAGAGAAGTATGCACAGAAGACAAAGTGGCCAGCAGGCGCAGCTTCTTTCTCTCCTGGAAAGACAAAGGACATGTGATACCCACTTTGCAGATGCTTTTTATTTCTTTAATACATTTTTTTCCTGTTTATAAAAATAATACATGCTTATAGCAGATTATCTGGAAAATACTAAAAATTATAAAGGAAAAAACACTCCTAATTCCATCATTCATAAACATCCACTATTAACGTTTTGGTGACTTTTCTTTGCATATATTTTTACATGACTGATTGCTTCATATATACACATTTATCATTTTTTAAAACATGAGCCAAGAAATGCAAAGTCCTTGTGATTCTTTTCATCAACATGTCTGGATTCTTTTAGTTTGTTGACTATTGATGGGTAATAAAAATATCCTTCACTAATTTCTTATTTCTCATTCTTTTTTCCTTTTATTGTTTTAAAATATGCTATTTTGCATATATAAAAGAATACATGTAATCTATGTGTAGGTTATAAACCAGATAAGGAATATCTATGGACCCTCTGCCAATCTAAGACCTAGAATTTATCAATAATTTATGTAAGAATCTACATGTTGTTCTCCTATCTCATCCCCTTCCCAAATATTGTTTAACCTAAATTAAAATAATCAAATCAAATTAAACATTTGAAAATTTTAACCCATCAAATAGTTTTTCATTGATGCTAATATAAAGCCCACTTTTTTTGTTTTGTTTGTGTGTGGGGGTGGGTTTTTTGTTTTGTTTTGTTTTGTTGGTGAGGAAGAGTGGCTGTGAGCTAACATCTGTGCCAGTCTTCCTCCTCTATTTTGCATGTGGGATGCCGCCACAGCATGGCTTGATGAGTGGTGGATGCGTAGCTGCCTGGGATCCCAGACTGCAACCCCAGCTGCTGAAGCACAGCACCTGAACCTAACCATTACGCCACCCTGGCCAGCCCCATAAAGCCCACTTTTTTGTTAGTAAAGTTTCCATTAAGTATTTGTGTTGTGAATTGACCACACTGCAAGGTATAAACTGTTTTCCTTGTGGTGGTTCTAACCTTGATCCCAACCTGTTTGCCTAGGCTGCTTCCTGTACCAGCTTCTAAATTCTTCTGTTCTGTTTCAAAGTCCAAGGCCAGTGTGACAGTCCAAGGTTTGCTAGTACTGTATAATTGATGCGTGGAAAAAAGAGACCGCCTGTATTCTGATCTTTTTAAAATTCTCGATTTAGGAATGACGTGTAGGATTAAGAGAGGCATTCATCAGTATTAATGCTGACGATCAGTGGTTTTCTAAGAACTCATGACGTGAAAAGGCTTTAAAAGGGTGGCAGAGTTCCTGCTCTGTAACTTAACTGTGTGACCTTGCACAATTTATACATACCCCCGCCCTAGTTTTTCTCTCATTTCTTAATAGGAATTACAACAACTTGCCCACCTTACTGGGCTATTTGTGAGGTTCAGTAGTGTTTGGGAGCATATGTTGTAAACGAAACTCCTACCAAATGGTAAGTCATTATTTAAAAAGAAAGAAAAATGCCCTTGAAGTACTGCGCGAAGGATGAGACTGTTCGGCCTGTTTCCGTAACTAGGCGCTGCCAACAGCTGAGACGCTCGGGAAAGCTGCTGTCTGGCCCTTAGGCGCCTTCCGTGAATGTGCAGAAAGGGGGTTTTCTTCTCGCCCCGAAACCGTAGTGTTTCTGACAGTGACTGTTCTTAACTGTCCCCGTGGAATCCACTTTCCTCCAAGACAAAGTTACCCACTACCGAACACCTAGTCCTTTCCAGTATCACCACGAAAATCGCCTCAGGATCGGACCGGCCCCTGGCTCCTCCCCCTACCCACAATGCACCTCTCCGTTCCCTATAGGTGGCTGCCCTGACTCGTGGCGCCCGGCGGAGCGCGCTCCCGCGTGGCGCATGCGCAGAGAGCAGCCCCAGCTGTTTTTCTTCGTGGCAGCGGCGACGAGCGGAAGTTCTTGGGAGCGCCAGTTCCGTCTGTGTGTTCGAGTGGACAAAATGGCGAAGATCGCCAAGACTCACGAAGGTAAGCGGTCTACCCCTAGTTACGCGTCTTCTCCGCCGCCCAGCCGGCTAAGACTGTCTTCCTAGGGTTCTGCGTCTTGCTGTGGTTGCTTTGGTGGGTGCCGAGCCCGCGCTTCGGGGCCCGGCTCGTCTCCTCGGCGCCAGCGGCGCAGGCCACTGCCCCGCGTAATGGCGTCCTCTTGGTACACCCCGACAGGCGCTTTGTTCCGTGTTGGGTGCCGCTGCTTCGGAGTAGCTTCTCGTCTCTGACCAGGGGCGTCGTTTACACGGCCGCTGGGGAGGCGTCCAGGCAAGGGCTCGGGAGGCGGGCGTGCGAGCAGGGTCACTGGTCTCTCAGAACTGTCGTCGGCGCAGTTTGCGCACAGGCGAGTCGGGAAGCTGTGGCGGCGGCCGCGCTTGGCAGCCCTGGGTCGGCTTCGGGCAGCCCAGGCCCGGTGCTCTTCGCCTCGGCTGCTTTCTGTGTCTTCAGGCGTCTAAGATACTTTCTTCTTCTTTTTTTTTAACAAAATGATTTGGGAATAAAATGTGGTAGTTTTTTCCTTCCTTGATCACTTTTAGTATAATTTTGGTCTTTTTGTTGGGATACTGATTATTGGTGGAAGAGGGAAAGGCACATTACTTGTATTAATGGTCAAAGCTTTCGAAATAGTTGATCATTTTATGGAATACGAAGTATACAAAATTAGGAAAATGTTGGGAAAAGGCTGGAGTCTATCAGGGAGTATCCAGAAGTGGCAGGAAATAGGATCACTTTTCAGAAAAGATGAGGCATGGGAAGTTGGAGCTGCGTTCCTTGATTTCTGACTTGGAATCTGAAATTTTCATCAAGCACGAGTTTTGTTTCACAAGTCGTTTCTAGGTGCACGGCTCCGTGTTAGGTCTGTGAGATGTAACAGAGAGTAAGGCCATCAAAAGTTTTACAGTCTAGTGGGGAAACAGGTTTGTGTACTTCTTCGTTCTTTTATGAGGCAAATGAATGCTTAAGTAAAAGTAGAAGCAGCATGTTCTGGGAACCTGGGTAACGGAGTGATTAATTTATGCTTGGAGTTATTTGTAGAGGAGGTGGCCGTAGTCTAAAAAGATCAATTGGTTTTAAATTAGGGGAGGACATTTGAGCCTGACGGAACATCTTGTATCAAGGCAGTAAGTGCTGAAATGTGTGTTTGAGTAGTTGGCTGTGGCAGGAAAAGAGGGTGCAAAGAGGGAAAAATTAGATGAATCTGGAAAGATTGGTTGGGACCAGAATGTGAATGGCATTGAATAGTTGCATAGCCCGTACGAATTGAAGTCCAGCTTTCTGCAACTTAGGAAACATGCTAATGAATTGGCGATGACTTTAATATTCTTATTCTCGTTTGGTGTTTAGGATTTAAACATTGGTTAAGCCACAAGCGTTTTTAGGTACTTCTTATTCTGTCTTTAGGCTATCTCAAACATACTTTCTGCAGAATATTAGCAAATGTAAAGATGTTGCTATTTTTGTTCATTCAGGAGTAGATTATTCATTTGGGGCATTTTTTGGCTTTGATTACTCGTTTATTGATATTTTTATGGTACAGTACTTTAGGACAGGAAAATCAAAGTTCTGATCAGTTTTCCTACATTTTATAAACCTAGTTAAAACCTTTGGTCTACAGAAGATTGCAATTCGTTGGCCAAGATGATTTTATTTGGGATTATGCATCAGTATGAATTAACTGATGCCATAAAGAAAATATTAGAACATTGAGTTTAACACCTGAGCACTATCTGTACAAGACACTGTCCATCCCTGTCAAGTGTAACACAGAGGGTGATAAATGTTTAGTACAAATAGACATAGTGTTTACATAGTTTCTTGCTCCCTTCCTCGTGACATTTTCCTGGAGAACTCTAGTCGTTCATGGTTCATCTCTGTTTTCACTAAGCCATCTCTGATAACCTGGAACAGAATTCGTTTCTTGGGTTTTTTTTGTGCTACTATAGCACTCTATAAATCTTTATTGTATTACTTAGAATATTCTATTGTATTAAGGTTTTCTCTTCCACTTTGAGATTATTGTGTACAGGAACTGTGCCTTAGTATCCCCGCTACCTGGTACATAATGGGTGATGAATATCTTATGAATATTTATTGAGAGATTATACTGAAAGTATTCAGAGAATTTCACAGAAAGAGGCACTTAAACGGGCCTTTGAATGATTGGGTAGGTTTGGGTACATCTCTTTGGCTGAGATAGATGGGAAGTAAGAGTTCTTAATATACTGGGAATCTCCTGAGCTGAGATGAAGAAATGTTAGGTAGTATCAAATTAGGGATGGCTTTGAATGCTGAGCTAGGTTTGACTTTGGCTTTCCAATGACTACAGAATAAAGTGCCCTCCTCCTTTTCCCAGGTAACAGGTTACTTCTGTGTTTTAGGAACGCCATTGGTTGTAGCATGAAGGATGACTTAGAGTAAGAGCAACCATTCTTCGGCTTTTGAAGTAGTTGAGAGGAGGACTTGAGTTTGAACCTCACTGGAACAACTTTTAAAAATGTGTAATACTTGTTTAATTTTTGTTTTGGAGCTGTCCATCATCATGTTGCTTTATTATATAATCTTTTCATCCTAAATGTTGCTGGTAAAGACATTTCTTTGTTGTACTTTGTAATTTATTTTTAAAGTTATGGCTGCATCAGTAGTTTGTAATTGAGTCTTGTGAGGGAATAATATTGATTATTATACCTTCCTATATGGTTCTTTTCTTGGGTTATTGCATGAGCCAAACTGATTAATTTTTTTCTTGCTGTTGTATTCCTTTCATATATTTCTGTTAGGGTCAGCCCTTGACATCCTCTTGAACTAACTCAGTTATTTTTTACCCTGGTCATTGTGCCTTGTGCTTTTCCGTATTGACGTACAAAAAAGAGCTGGACTTACTCAAATCAAATATAATCTTTTGGACCTTCCTGCATGTTAA
This sequence comes from Equus caballus, assembly GCF_041296265.1. NCBI lineage: Eukaryota > Metazoa > Chordata > Mammalia > Perissodactyla > Equidae > Equus > Equus caballus. The sequence continues at coordinate 73,433,442 of NC_091701.1, read as the reverse complement.
ATTGTGTCAAATGTATACAGTTATTAATGTGCATAATCTTGCCGTCCAGCAGTTCTTCAGGTATTGCTGACTTTGGCAGACAAGGGAACACACTCTTTTCTGTTTTGGAAAGGGGGAAATGGATTATCCAAAAATCACAAATATTGGCTTGTTTTGCCACTATTCTTTAAATGGATTTTTGGGGACATCACACAACTGAAAAAGTTTTTTCCCGTAATTCTTTGCTTGTAATATGGCTGGAATAGTCATTTTATTATTCTGCTTCTGAGATTTTTATTTTCCTGTGTTTGAAATAGCTATTGTTTTGGTTTTGTAGTCTTCAACTATGAATGTTGCTAGTAAAAATAAAAAGGGGGAGAAGTTGCTTAAAGATTTTGAAAAAGGTTTTTTCCTGTAGGATTATTTCAAAATTGATTTAATTAATGTTAGTTAGTAATTAATCATTTAGGAATTGTTGTCTGTAGTGTTCAGTAAAATGATTTACCACTATAGTTAGTTGTAATATTGGGGTTTTGTTTAAGGAACACACCCAGAGTTGGCATAGGGAATATACTTTCTATTTTTCTGGATCTTTTAGTAGTCTCATATTTGAGAAATCCTTGCTCCACATTTTGCTTCTGGCTGGTGGAGAATAGATGTCACTTATGGACCAGACTAAAAGGTGTCATTGTGTGTTAACATCTGAAGACCTCTGTAACACTTAAGGGACAGTGATCAGAACATTGCTACAAGCTGGGCTTAGCAATATCTGAGACACAAAAAAGAAAAGGTACAGAGGGGAAAGCAGTAGAGGGACAGAAATGGTGGGGATTAGGTAAATATTTCCATCTCTGTCAACTGTGGTAGTTTATCTCAGAGTTTGATATTTAGGTCTTAGTTTAAAATATAAACAGTAGGTTAGATGTTGTCCACTTGGAAAAAGCCCCCCAATTCTGCAGTACTTTTTTTTAAGAGATGTTATTTTTTTCTTCTTCTCCCCAAATCCCCCCAGTACATAGTTGTGTATTTTTTAGTTGTAGGTGCTTCTAGTTGTGGCATGTGGGACGCCGGCTCAGCATGTCCTGATGAGCGGTGCCGTGTCTGCGCCCAGGACCTGAACCGGCGATACCCTGGGTCGCCTGCAGCAGAGCTCGTGAACTTAGCCACTCGGCCACAGGGCTGCCCCAGTCAGTACTCTCTTTTGATATCAAATTCAATTCCCACATAAAACATTTGATATATTTATGTCAGAAAATCTTTGTAATTTTAACATTTATTACATTTTTCTGGTTATAAAAGTAATATGGTAATTTTTAAGTAAATTAAAAATGGAAATGTGTTTATTTTTTTAAAGCTTCTTTCTTGTGAGGAAGGTTGGCCCTGAGCTAACATCTGTTGCCACTCTTCTTTTTTTTTTTTTTGGCCTTCCTAAAGCCCCAGTACATAGTTGTGTATCCTAGTTGCAAGTCATTCTAGTTCTTGTATGTGGGATGCCACCACACCGTGGCGTGACGAGCGGTGAGTAGGTCCTGCTCAGGATCCGCCCCATGAACCCTGGGCCACCGAAGCTGGATGTGTAGACTTAACCACTCAGCCACGGGGCTGGCCCTGGAAATTTATTTTTTGACTGTATTGAGATTTCAGATAGACTAGTTCACAAATACATTTTAATCATTGATTCCCGTTGTTAAATAACATCTGTCTTCTAGGGAAGGGTTTATTCTCTGATAGTTGAAAGTATTCTTAGGCTCAGAATTCCCCTCCAGAAAGAGGAGTCTCAGTTGAATAAAGACGTTTTGTTTCTGTAGATCGTTGGAGCAAATTTAGTTTTTAAAATGTATGTTTCTATCTGACATTCAGAAGATTTTACATTACCATTAATTAGCAAGATCAGTAAAACCAGAGAAGAAAAAAGATGACAAAGATTCAGTGGTGTTGGAACTTTTAAGGTTAAAGGTATTACATAAAAGAGCTAAAAATTATTTTATGTGTAGCAGAGGACTCCATTTCGGAGAAGAGAGAGCTTTTATTTTCTGTTGTGTGGAGTCAGAAGTCTTGATTTCAAGGGGCTGGAAGAAAGAAGAACCAAGAATGGGAAAAAAAGGGTGAAACTTAAGAAAACCGTGCTTACAATTTTTTAAACTTTTTATAGAAAACTGCAAACATATACAGAAATAGAATAGGGAAGTGAACCCATGTGTTTTCCCCTCACCTAGCTTCAACAGTTGTAAACATAGGGCCACTTCTGTTTAATGTGTACACTATTCCCTTCCACCTTTCCCATTATTTTCAAGCAAATCCCAGATGTATCGTTTTATTGATTCATTTTTCAATGTGTACCTCTAAAATGTAAGGACTTAAACATACCATTATTGCATCTAAAATTAGTGTAAGAATATATCCAGTCCGTGTTCAATTTTGCCAGTTGCCTTATAAACATTTTTTTTCCCAGTTTGTTTCAGTCAAGTTCCACATAAAGTCTGTACATTGTAATTAGTCTTAAATCTTTATGTTCCTCCTCCATCTCTTTTTCTTTTTCCTTGCAGTTCATTTGTTGCAGCACCCGTGTCCTGTAGTTTCCCTCCGGTCTGGAGGGAAAGGGGGAGAGGGCAATAAAAACACCCAGGACTTCCTCTTAGACTCTCCCACCGCTACTGCTGCCATCAAGATTGTCAGGAGGCCCGCAAGCAAGGGAAGCTCCAAGAAGAGCACAGTTCTGAAATCATACCTCAGGTTTAGGTTGGGCTAGCCATGGCAAGGAAATCCAACAGAGGACTTGCAAATTCAGGTGCCCTCCCAGTATAATTTTAATGGCAGTGAATGTGCTTCTCACAGTTTTCCAACAAGCTTAACTGCTACCTGAAATACTTTTTTGTGTGAGTCCTACTGATAACATGTACCTTAAAATAGGAATACCAACTTAAGAAAAACCTCATTGTTGACAATTTACCCTCAAGGCTCCTCCTTTAGTGAGACTCTTGCAGGTGCTCTGGTAAATACAGGTCTGATACTTAACTAGTACTTTGATTTCTTATCTAAGACTTTTTTTTAACCACTTCCTGGCATAAACTGGAGATTTGAAGGACTACCCCTAACTTGAATTTTAGGATTCCGAATCTATTGTCAAAATAGAGAATTTCTGCTGTCTTTTTGTTTGTTTTCTTTTCTAGATTGGCGCCTGAGCTAACATCTGTTGCCAATCTTCTTCTTTCTTTTTTTCTTCTTCCAAAGCCTCCCAGTACATGGTTGTATATTCTACTTGTAGATCCTTCTGGTTGTGCTATGTGGAATGCTGCATGCCTCTCCATGGCTTGATGAGCGGTGCTAAGTCCGCATCCTGGGCCACCAAAGCAGAGCATGTGAACTTAACCACTTGCCCCTGTGGCTAGCCACCCTGCTGTCTTTTTAAATATTCAGCATCGGTAACCAAGAGTCCTACCATATATGCCCCTTCCCTTCACAGGTTTTACTGGAGATGTGGGTCAGGTCAGGTCAGCTTGGGTGGGGAACAGAAGGCCTTCATCTAGAAAGTCAGGTAATTTAGAAATTCATATTAGGTATTTCTGCCTCCTGATACCCTTTTGTTTAACACCATAAAATTGGAATTACTAATCTCACTTATCCCAGCTTTTTTTCATTTTACTTGTTCTCTTAATCTCTCTCTCCCGTTTCATCTCTCAGAATTTTTCTTGCTGTCTTGTTCAGAATAATTCAACTCTCTTCTGCCTTTAAACTTGTATAAGTAAATCCACCAAACGGACGTTCTAAGTTTCTTAAAAAATTAAATAACATTTACTGTTAAGACTCAGCAATCCTACTCCCAGGTATTTCTCCATATGGTATTAAAACCCATGTTCACACAAAAACTTGTACACAGATGTTTACAGCAACCTTATTTGTAGCCTCTGCAAACTGCAGACAACCTGAATGCCACTCAGATAGAGAATAAACACACTGTAGAACAATGGAATACTACTTGATAATAAAAAGGCACAAACTTTTGATACACACAACATGAAGACTGGAATATTTATGGATTCAGATGGATTAAAGACTGCCAGCTCTTGGCAGTTGTACTATGTGGCCGCTAGGAGATCCTTGTCTCTTCTTGTCCAGTTCCTAGCAGACTGTATCCATTTTTCTTTTATCGTCCATTTAAATATCAAACTACAGGGAGTCTAAATTGGAAAAGGATTAGGCAGGATCCGAGAATTTGTTCTTGTTGGTCATAATTGAAATAAGGAGAGGTTAACATATATCATGTCCTCCTTTCTCTGCTTCCTCGTCTTTAATATTTTGCACTTCTAGCTATTCTTTTTGGTATGTTCCCTCTCATTTCTTTTTCATACTTGCCAGTAAATCTTATGTGTTGATCATTTGTTGTCAGAAATTATCTATTTGCTCATCTTTAGTCAGTTCGTGTTTAAGAAAGTACATGAAGACCTACATATCAGTAGCTATAGTTTAGTGTTAGAGAGCTTTGAAAATAAGGAGTTAGAGATAGCATTTTTGTCTTTCCCAGAGATGTAAAATGTTTATAAAATTTGAAACTGGAATTTTACAAAACTGCTGGCGTGGATGGAGCGGATAAAAATATGGAAAATTACTTTTAATGATTTCCACAGATAGAATGTTGCCTTTTTATTATGAAATAGTATAACTTGTAGAAAAGTGTAGGAAAAAATATAAAGAACACAGTGTAAACCGTTGCCCAGCTTTACCAGCTCTTAATATTTTGCCGTGTTTATTCCACAGGTTTTATTTATTTTGGAAATGAAACATCACAAAGTTACCTTATTTATGAATGTTATGATATATTTGTTCATAAGCATTTGAGTGCTTTGGTATTTTGGCACATAGTTTGTTAAGAAATAATTACTGAATTTTCTAGTTTTTATTTATTCTTGCATAACAAACTGCTGAGTTTCATGGGATCTGTTGTCTTAATTTTGTGGATAACATGTTTGTGTAAATGTGCTGCAGTTTACAATGCATAAACAAAACCAACTAGCTTTTTGGACTTTTTGTCCGTAGTTTCAAGCAGATACAGAAACATTGAATTATACAGTGTGTAGAAATTTAGTAGTGAACTCCTCTCAGAATTAGTTCACTACAAATAGCTGCCTAGCCCCAGAAGACCTTGAGCTAGGTAATTTTGTTGCTAAATTTTTGTTTAATAGGAATCCAGTCATGATATACATAAGCTTTATACAAACACCAATTCAATTCAGTACATTCATAGGTAGAAAACTGTTGCTAATCAATAAGTACGTGAAATCAATAGGTAAAATTCAGTATATGAAGGTAGCTCCTGAATTGAATGTGTTATCCAAATAAAGGACTGGCCGCTGACAACTTAAGAGTGGAAAAATTCTTTAGAAGGAAAATAAGAAAGTTGTTTGTGATATATTAAGTGGGGGGAATCAAGCCGCACAATGATATGTATAGTATGACAATTATTGTGAGTCGATACCGCTTTCCTGTTTTTTAGTTGTATACGACCTAGAAAAAAGTATAGTGATCTTCTAAGTTGGAAATTTTGGTAAGGATGGGCCGGGTCTGGAAATGGAGCGGTGAAGGGCTAAGTACCAGTTTCCTGGGGGTATTTGTTAATAATGCAGAAACCTGGGCTCTTAAAGTGAACATTCTGACTTGGTGTTTCTGAGGCCTAGGAGTCTGTTCTCCTAACAGGTGCTTTCAGTGTAGGTGGTCAGTAGAATACAGTGATGCTGTAAAGGGAAGATTTCAGACTATTTGTCTGGCGTGATTCAGCCGTTTGTGTTTCCTGCCTGGATCCTGATGGCAGTAGCATTTGTGGTCCTGAAAAAGAACTTATTTACTTAAAAGTGGTACATGCACCTAGTGGTTTTTAAAAGAAGTGTCAAGCATTTCAGAAATGAAAATGTTCAGAAAGGAAAAAAAAGGAAGAATGAATCTACACTCACCCTTTAGCCAATCTTGCTAACCACTGAAAGAAAAGTTTCTTCGGTATTCCAGGAAAAAGAGGGGTGGGGTAGGGGAGCAAATATGGATTTAAAACTTCAAAAAAATAATGCTTTAAACATAAACAAGTAGAATAATAAAATGAAGCACCCAGCTCAATGAGGGTGTTTCTTTCTGTGATTAATAATGGTAGAGGCCCCTCGCTGCTTGGGCTGCTCTAACAGTTTTGAGGGAGCAATGCAGTAAAAAGTACTAACTATGGGGATGGTAGTGCTGTGACACACTAGAATTATTTTGAGATCTGGTTACAAACTGGGGCTGCTAAGTTCAGTAGTGAACCTCTCCATTATTTTAAGTTTCTGAGACTTCCTCCTGCTCTTACCAGACATTCCTGCTGTGCCTTGGACTGGACAATGTTATTACATTTTCTGCTTTAAACCACACTCATCTTGACGCATTAGGGTTTTCTCACTTAGCTGGGACTAGAGGTTGGGTATTTGCGTTATGCCATTTGAATCTTTTCCTTTTGGTCCTTGCAAACTAGTAAATGAGCTTTTTTTTTTTTTTTTAAAGATTGGCACCTGAGCTAACATCTGTTGCCAATCTTCTTTGTTTTCTTCTTCTTCTTCCGAAAGACCCCTGGTACATAGTTGTATATTTTAGCTATAGGTCCCTCTGGTTGTGCTATGTGGGATGCCGCCTCAACACGGCTTGATGAGCAGTGCCATGTCCACGCCCAGGATCCGAACCAGCCAAACCCTGGGCCACTGAAGCAGAGCGCAGCACTTAACCACACGGCCGCAGGGCCAGCCCCCGTAAATGAGCGTTTTAAAGTACCTGGTCAAAGGGTTTAGTTCAGTTGAAGGTAATGAGCTGGCGAGAATCGAAACATCTATTTGTTGGGCCACAGAAATCACTGGCAATAGAAACTCTTTGTTTCTTTACACACTTACATATTATTCAGATTATTAAAATGAAACATTAGTTTGTAATGTAAACTACAAACCTGTGGTACACAGGTACAGACAGGTAAACGCCTGTTACCTGGTGTTAAGAAACACTAAAAAAAAGTTGGAAGACTAGCCTTTATTTGAAAGAGATTAAAGAAACATGACAACTAAATACAATGCCTGGTTCTTGATTGGATCATGAGTCAAAAAGGGAACATCTATAAAGGATGTTACTTGGACAGTTGGGGAGATTTGAAGCTGGATAATATATTAGATGATATTGTATCAAGGTTTAATTTCTGAGCATGTTAGTGCTGTTGTCCTTACACAGGAGAATGTCCTAGATTTAGAAATAACATGCTGAGATGTTAGGGATTTTAAATGGTTTAGAAAACTTATGTACGTACATTTGCTTTATCTCTTACGTACAGAAACAGTTGATGAATATAGGTGAAGAGCATGTGAGTGTTCATTGTTGTACTTTTAAAATTTTTATTTAGTCTTGGAAAAATTCTAAATTCAAAATTGGACGGAAGTTTGGGAAGCACTTGAGAAGAGTTCATATGTCCTTCACCAAGTGTGTGTCTTGTAAATGTCAGTAGAACATAGTGCTTTGGAGGGTGAGAGATGGCAAGAGTTCATTTATTCATTGAGTGCTTGAAGTGTTTCATGTTCATTGTCTCATTTAATCCTTAAAAAAAACTTTATAGTTTAGGAAACTGAGACCCATAAATTAAATAACGTATTAATTAGTAGAGAAAGGGCCTTGATTTGAAGGCAGACATTTTGATGCCAGAGCTCAGACTCTTATTAAAACTAATGTGATGATGGTTTCCACTAAATTGTGTAGGACTCTGAATTCCGTGGTAAAGAATTTAGATTTTATCCTTTATTATTTTACTATTCAGAGTGTGATCTTAGATGTTTAGGACATCACCTGTGAGCTTGTTAGGAACGCAGAAACTTGGGTTTGATCCGGGCTTACTGCATTTTAACAAAATCCATAGATGATTTGTTGCACATTCAAGTTTGAGAACCACTCTCCATAGTACTGTTGTTTTTATGTTTCTAGTAGTGTTGAGTTTAACTAATGTTGAGTGTTGTTCTTGGTCCCTAATCAACATTGACAGTATTTTTTCAGTTGGGGAAAGATTTAGAATTCAACAACAATTTAATAAACTTCAGTAACCCACTCTGAAAGTAAGAGTAATTTGCAGTTGATGAAATATAAGCATCTCTTCTGTACCTGAGCATTGTCTGTTGAGGTGGAGAATGTATTAAATATATTAAAAATCAGTACTTGGTATAGTTCTACTAACTCTGTGTATGGTATAATTATTCTGAAGTTTCTGTATTTAGAAGAGTATTTTGATAATACCTAATAGAGAAATGCATTGTTTTGAGTGCTGTTTGGAAAATGAAATTAAGAAAGTCTGTATTAACTTTCTTACAGATATTGAAGCACAGATTCGAGAAATTCAAGGCAAGAAGGCAGCCCTTGATGAAGCTCAAGGAGTGGGCCTTGATTCTACAGGTTATTATGACCAGGAAATTTATGGTGGAAGTGACAGCAGATTTGCTGGATATGTGACATCAATTGCTGCTACTGAACTTGAAGACGTAAGTTACAAAGTATTCAAGAATCGAGTATTTTTTTGATGGAGAGCAAGAGATACAGAGGAATTTTGTGTTTGAGTCATCTGATTTAATCTGGCGAGACATTTTGGAGACTGGGAGATCTTTCTTTTGGAGGATAAAGCTGTTGAAGGTGTCCTTCCTCTCTGAAGTTCAGAAGCTTCTGGAAGTGCTCAGTTCTGAATCTTTATGTTAAAGCTAGTTTGTTTATCCAGCAAAGCACCTGCAAATCATTAACCATTGTACAGTAACTCCTGGTGTCACCTTTGGAGCTCTATCTGTAGTAGTCCATGTGAGAAGTGACTTCATTGTAATGTCATCTGTCCTTGTGACTTTTGATTTCTCACTTGTTCTTGATGATGTTTTTTCCCCTTTGGCACCTTAATATGAATGCAGTGTTTCTTGTTCCTGATATTAGTGGGATTTTTGTGCCAGTTACTCTGGAGGATGGTCACCTCATTTTGAAACACATCCCTCAAAGTGTTTCTTATATATTCCACGTCTTGTATTTTGTCAGACCATCCCACACATCCAAATTTGGTGAAATAGCTATGCATTTTAGTGTGATTCAGTAACAAACATTTTATCAACAGATAAATCTGTTTTTATCAACAGATAAAACAGATATACAGATTATCAAACTTTATTTTTATGAAATTCAAGCCACATTTTATTTTGTAGTTGGCACTTTTTAAAGAAAACAAAAAAGAAAAATTACAAAGTCCCGAAGGTAAAATTTCTAGGAGCCAATCAGACTTCTGTTTTGCATTATCATCCCGTAATGGTAGGAGACATTGACAGCTATATGTTCCAGAAACTGAGGGGAAGTTATTATTAATTTTTTTTACAGATTTTATTTTTTTCCTTTTTCTCTCCAAAGCCCCCCCGTACATAGTTGTGTATTTTTAGTTGTGGGTCATTCTAGTTCTGGCATGTGGAACGCCGCGTCAGCATGGCTTGATGAGCGGTGCCATGTCTGCGCCCAGGATTAGAACTGGTGAAATCCTGGGCCGCTGCAGCAGAGCACGTGAACCTAACCATTCGGCCATGGAGCCAGCCCTCATTTTTAAATAAAATAAATGAGGTATTAAGATCTTCTTGTGAGTTACCCACCGTTGCACATTTTATACTAGTAAAGTAACACCAACAGTATTGTGTTAAGACATGCTACTAACAAAGCAAATACATTTAAAATTAATTACATATTCTTTGTTTCTGTGATTAAATCATGTTAAAAAACCATGAGTTAGGAAAACAAGGAAACTGGAGACCTCTGAATAATCTGTTTGTAGTTTCCAACTTTGAAAAACAAATTTCATCATGCCTTCTGTGAGAAAACAAAATGCTCAGGTTTTTCTAGTCTGTACCTACTTTATTTTAATTAACTTCCACAGAAAGCATTGTTTAATATTTTTAAAAGAATGAAGAGAACTAAATTTAATGTCTTTAATAGCTTTTTGAGTTGAAAAGAAAACCCAAGTATTTATAAGTTTTACGAACAAGGATTTAGACATCAGTCACACTGTCAGTAAGTCTTTTGATTTCATGTAGAATCTTTATTCTTTCTAGTTTTTAAGTTCTGATGTTTTGTTTGTGGCTTTTTGGGGGCGTTTCATTGCAGGATGACGATGACTACTCATCATCTACAAGTTTGCTTGGTCAGAAGAAGCCGGGATATCATGCCCCTGTGGCATTGCTCAATGATATACCACAGTCAACAGAACAGGTGACTTTTTTCTTTTTTTATTAAAGCCAGAGTTTATTCAGTGAAAGAAAACTCAATGTCTCAATTCCCATGGAAGTTCTCATATTTTAGGAATCAAGTTATTAGAATGTTTTGAGGAGAGTCGATTTGAGAGAATTAGAAATAATAGTTTATTTTATAAAGGTAATCATTTCATAAATACTTAAACTATGGAAATGTGGACATGCATATTGTCTCATTTACACATACCTTATCTTTTCATATTAACATTTATCTATAAAATGATAGAGCATATTTTTTTATCAGTAGGTAGGCATTTATTAAACATTTTTACATGTTTTATAATGTTCTGGTTTTTGTTTATCATACTCTGGTTATTTAATAAAGTGAGTATTAAGTGAGACATATCTTTTCTCAGTATGATCCATTTGCCGAGCACCGACCTCCAAAGATTGCAGACCGTGAAGATGAATACAAAAAGCACAGACGGACCATGATAATTTCCCCAGAGCGTCTTGATCCTTTTGCAGATGGTAATTGTTTCCCACTTTTCTATAAGTATTCAGAAATTTATTTGTATTAAGTTGTCTTTAGCCCTTTGATTTTTTTTGGCATGCTTCTGAATTTGCTTTTCTTTTTTAAAATCCCCCTTATAGATTTGTATAGATTTGGTTGAAGTCACAGATGCCATATTCTTCATCTTTATAATGCAAGTTTTCTTTCCAGGTAGAAGGACAAGAAAATAATGAGCCAATGCCATAGAAACGCAAAGGGTTTAAAGGTTTTTCTTTTACTTTTGTTTTGGGTACGCTTTCTATACTTTGAACAAATGTGTTTTTCTGCTCAAAATGCTTTCAAATTATTGAAAGTTTCCATTCCAAATCCTAGATTTTTAGGATTGTTACTTTTGAGAAACTGTTTCTCACATTAGAGCTCCCCCCATATTGCTCTAAATATAGTTTAGTAAACGCACCTACTTTGCTTTAAGCATAAAGTTAAGACAAAAGTATGTATACAAAGACTTTGATATTTTTAATAGTTGGAGTCTGTTTTGCTAATTTTAGGGGCATAGTGAGCCTGATGGAAGCTTTCCTCAGGTGAGTGAGTTTCAAAATCAAAATTAGGTGCCTGTTTCTTAAAATTAGATTCTGCTGCAGGTTTACAAGTTAGACTTTCAGCCTGCATGAATTAGTAGGGATATTCTTTTTTTTACTTGCATAATTGTAATTGATTTAAACATGTATGTCAGAATTCACAGGCCCATACTAACTGTCCTTAATTTCTTTCCTACAGCAGTACTGCTATATGCCAGTCCTGTCTGCATTCTTAAGGGTGCAGTTCAACACATCCTCTCTAGATTATGGTGAAAAAGTATTCCAAAGGAAGTCTTATCAGAGCTAGTGTCAGAAAGAATGACACTACCAATTGGGCATGATCTTCAGCATAGGAAATGTCTTAGAATTTTATTATTTTTTCCTAAATTATGATGCTATACTACTTTGTATAGCTAATTATCACATTTCTAAAACTAGTGTGCCTCTGTGAATCGTGTTATATACTGTTTGGGCTTCTTTAAGATATTTTGAAGTTTGAAAAGCAAATACTGAAACTTTAACCAAGAGACTAACACATCTCTTTGTACACCACTTTTCTTCTGTGTGCATCATAATAACTGGTAGAAGTAATATATTTCAAGTAATATATTTCCAGTTGTAATTTATACTTTCTAAGAAAGTAAAAATATGTTTCTGGGTCAACGAAACTTAAAAAGCATGAAGCCCTTTTTAGTAACGTGACATCAGAATAAGATTATAGGTATATTTTTAAAAATCAGATTTTCTGAACTATAACTGTTTTAAAACATTGTATGAAGAACTTACCTAGTCATAGTTATTTGTAGTCAGGATTTTAACAGCTTGCAACAGGTAATGTTTTGAATATAAATATCTTTCCAAAGTGTTACTAATGGTAAAGAGATAATTTTCTAGGCTTCTATTCTGCTGCTTGAAGTCAGAACTGCTGATGGAGACAAAGGCACGAAAGTGTACGTATTCCGGATTAGCAACCCAGGAACCCATCACTTCTGAAGACTAAACTGTGCTGTCATTTTGTTTTTATATGCATTAAAATATTTGTTTTAAACTGCTGTAGATGTTTGTGTTCAAACAGGTTAAATTGATCAGCAAACTCAATAAAAAGTAAGATGTATAATTATTAAAGTTTTCCATCAAAAAGTAAATTAAATGATTATGGAATAACGTAATATTAGAGCAGGGCAGATAAATCACTTGAACCTAATTATCTTTTATTTATTGTACTCTTGTCCTGTTGCTGTTCTTTTCTGCAGGAGGGAAGACCCCTGATCCTAAAATGAATGCTAGGACATACATGGATGTGATGCGAGAACAGCATTTGACTAAAGAAGAGGTATGTGAACCTGCTTAATATTTTGATGGTTGTGAAAGAATGTAAAGAAAGTAGAGATTGAGAGACTTTATTTCCTTTTTATTTTATTTGTAGAAGTAATACTTTGATAGTATTAATAAAAATTGAGTTGAGAAAGAACCTTATCAAAATTCTGTCCCCTCCCAAATTAAACTTTTCATATTTCTATATCCTTTTCTAGTCCCTCGTCCCTTAGCCACGTATATATACATACTTATCTTATAGTGGATGTATAGTGGTGTGTGTCTGAAACCAGTGTGTAAGGGAAAAGTCATAGTTAAATCATTCCTTGAAAAACCTGTAATTCTACCCTAAGATTCAGTTTGGATATGGGTGGAGAATTCTGAACAATTCCTATTGGCCTACAGATTGCTCCATTTTGTTTTAATAGCCTCCAAACTTTATTGTGTATATATAATAGATTTGTCTGTTGTATGGATTAAATGGGGTAATGGATCCCTTCTTTAAAATCATGGCGTAAATTAAATGTGTTTGTTATGACTACGTTACTTACATAGTTATAGTCACTTTTTACCACTTTTCTATCTTGCTCCCTTGTCTTAATTGCTGTATGAGTTTTAAATAAAACTATTTTTCATTGAAAGTATTTTGATTCTCTACCGTTGACTGAAGATTTTACTTCACCAACTGTATAAAGTAGGGTGGTCTATGTTATAAATTCAGTCCTTGCTCATCTGTTGTGCAGAAAGACATTGTATAAAACTGAAAATATAGGGGCCTGCCTGTGGCTTAGTAGTAAAAGTTCAGCGCAGTCCACTTTGGCAACCCAAGTTCGCAGGTTCCAATTCTGGGTGCAGACCTACATTGCTCATCAAGCCATGCTTTGTCAGCAACCCATGTACAAAATAGAGGAAAGATTGGCATGGATGTTAGCTCATGGCCAATCTTCCTCTCACACACACACCAAAAAACCCCCTGAAAATACGAAAAAGAGAGGGAAAATAAGGAATGGGACTACCAGTAGCATAGAAAGGAGAATGAGTGAAGAATAAAATGACATGAACCAGAAATGACTGTACTAACGATATAAAAAGATATTGAAAATGTTTTAAAGATGTTCACTACTTATTCAAATGTTTTTCAGAGAGAAATTAGGCAACAACTAGCAGAAAAAGCTAAAGCTGGGGAACTAAAAGTCGTCAATGGAGGAGCAGCGTCCCAGCCTCCCTCAAAACGAAAACGGCGTTGGGATCAAACAGCTGATCAGACTCCTGGTGCCACTCCCAAAAAACTATCAAGTTGGGATCAAGCAGAGGTAATTTCTTATTTTTTATTAGACTATTTTTAATCTCATGAAGTGTGTTTGCTCTCATTGACATAACAAGATAGCAGAAACTGCGCAGCTTAAACAGACATTTATTTTCTCACAGTTCTGGAGGCTTAAAGTCCAAGATCAGGGTGACAACAGGGTTGGTGTCTGGTGAGAGGTCCCTTTCTGGCTTGCAGATGGCCGCCGCCTTGCTGTGTCCTCACTTGGTCTTTTCTCTGTGCTTGCGTGGAGAGAGCAAGGGAGCTCTGGTGTCTCCTCTCTTCTTATAAGGACATCAATCCTATGAGATAAGGGCCCTACCCTGTGACCTCTTGACTTCACTGAAAGGCCCAGTCTCCAAATAGGCACCATGGGAGTTAGGGCTTCAGCATACGGCTTTGAGGGAGAGGCAGTTCAGTCCATAACATGGAGTGAAAGAATGTTTCTTTTGGAATAATAAAGGTAGATGTGTAAGTATGTCACGTTGTGGAGGTCGAGGACAGTATAGTGAGTGGTCTTCCTCATTTTCTAGATGGATAATTTAAGCCTGTGACCACAGGTGTCAAATGGGCAATACTCCTGCATTTCCTTGGACAGTTTACTGTTTTTGAGAATTTCTTTGGGTTTTTTGGATTTTTTTATTTTGGTAAATTATGTATAACATAAAATTTACCATTTTAACCATCACTGAGTGTACAATTCAGTGGCATTAATTACACTCACAGTGTTGGACGACCATCACCACTAATTATTTCCAAAACTTTCGCCTCAAGCAAACTCTGTAATCCTTAAGCGATAACTCTTCCCTCCCCTTGGAGAACTTCTTTATGTTATGTCAAACCTGTAATACGTCCCTAGCTGCTTCCTTTTTAGTTGGTGACTTTGATTCCTGTTTTTCCCCCAAATAGAAAAAATAAAAAAAACTTACGCATGTTTCCTCTATGAAATTTACCAGTATGCCTCTGTCTGTTCTCATCTACTCTGCTTTCCATTCTGTTAAAATATGAACGGTTGGTGCAGGTTGACCATCTAAAGCTAACCCTTCCGCTTCTGTGCTGTTTCCCATGCCCTCTTACTAGTCAAGGGCACTCATGTAGCATCAGTTTTTCCTCTGTACTCTAGGTTATTACCATCTATAAAAACATGTTACCCGTTTTCTTTTCTTTTCTTTCTTTCTTTTTTTTTTTTTTTTTTACTGAGGAAGATTGGCCCTGAGCTAACGTCTTTGCCAGTCTTCCTCTATTTTGTATGTAGGTCACTGCCACAGCATGGCCGCCAACGAGTGGTGTAGGTCCACAGCGCCTGGAAACTGAACCCAGGCTGCTGAAACAGAGCACACTGAACTTTACCACTAGACCACGGGGCTGGTCCCCCATTTTCATCTTTAAAGAAAAACAAACAAAAAACTGCAGGAAACCATCCTTTGACTTTCACATCTCCTTTCAGCTGCCATCCCATTTCTGTCTCCTTTTGCCACAAAAACTCATGCTTTGAATCAGTTGTCTGTACTTGCTCTCTTGGCTTATCTAGTCTTTCGCTTGCACCACTCCACCAAAACATCTCTTGTCAAGATCACTCGACCTGCTTGTTGCTAAATCCAAAGATCAAGTCTCAGTCCTCGTATTACCCAGCGTATCAGTAGCATTTGACATTCCTTGATACCCTTTTCTTTCTTAGCTTCAGTCTCTCTTGATTCTCTTTTTTTTTTTTTTTTTTTTTGAGGAAGATTAGCCCTGAGCTAACTACTGCCAATCCTCCTCTTTTTGCTGAGGAAGACTGGCCCTGAGCTAACATCCGTGCCCATCTTCCTCTGCTTTATACACAGGACGCCTATCACAGCATGGCTTTTGCCTAGGGGTGCCATGTCCGCAGTTGGGATCTGAACCGGTGAATCCCGGGCTGCTGAGAAGTAGAACGTGCGCGCTTAACCACTGCGCCACCTGGCCGGCCCCTCTCTTGATTCTCTTAATATCCCTCACTGGCTGCTGTTCCTCAGTCGTGTTTGCTGGATATTCCTCAGCTTGCTTGACTTTGTGGTCTTCTAGGGCTCAGTCCTTGGACCTCTTTGCTATCTAAACTCACTCTGTAGGATCTCATTCCTGTCTTTGCATACTATCTCTGTCAGACAATGCCCAGATTTACAAATCTGCCCCCTAATTCTGTGTTCCTTGGACCTGACATGTTTACTTGAATGTTTAGTAAGTGTTTCTGAGTCAACATTTCTAAAATAAAATTACTGATTTTCTCTACTCATTCACCCCTCTCCACCCTACTCCCCTGTCTGTTGGCTCAAACCAAACCCTTAGGAGTCATTTCAGGGCCGTCCTGTACTCCTTTCTTAGTTCTCTTACCCCCTATCCTATCCATAGTTAGCCCCACCTTTAAATACCTTCAGAATCTAGCCACTTTTCATGACGTCTGTACTGTTCCCACTATTGACTCTAGCATGGCTTGACTACTGCAGATTTATTTACAAATCAGGAACAATCTGTCAGACCATGGCAGTATTTTCCCAAATCCAGAATTGGGAAGTACTAAACTTAATACATAATTTCCAAATAATTTAGTTTAAGAGAGTTCCTGAGGACTTCCCATTTGCTTGCTGACTTGTGAGAAGATTTGGTTCTGCAGAATATGAATTATTATTAACTTCAATTCTGTGGTTGACATTCAGCACTAGTTTTAAAAACTTGGGGGGCCGGCCCGGTGGTGCAGCGGTTAAGTGCGGATGTTCCACTTCGGTGACTCGGAGTTCATCGGTTTGGATCCCGGCTGTGGCCATGGCACCGGTTGGCAAAAGCCATGCTGTGGTAGGCATCCCACATATAAAGTAGAGGAAGATGGGCATGGATGTTAGCTCAGGGCCAGTCTTCCTCAGCAAAAAGAGGAGGATTGGCAGCAGTGAGCTCAGGGCTAATCTTGCTCAAAAAAAAAACTTGGAAAGAGAAGCTTGTCCTGCTGGTATCTGTTTAACTGTATGCTTGTGATAATTAGACGCAAGATAGATGTCTGTCTTATAAAAACTAGAGATTCAAACCATGTTTTCTTTTGTTCTGTTCATTTAACACAACTCTATCCTAATCATGACTGTGGGAATTACAATGGATAATAGGAAGAATTTATTTCTAACCTGATTGAATAGGAGGGGCAGTTGCCAGAAATGAGATTTTGAACAATTTATGTGCTTTACCCACCTAATTGAGAATTTCTCAACATTTTTAAAGAAAAAAATACCAAGTCTTAAATTTGTTCTGGTATTTATGCACATTTGCAAGCATAAAGTTAGATAAAAGTCTTGTGTTGGATAGAGCATCCAACTTTAAAACAAATACATAAAAGTATATTACAGGGGCTGGCCCCGTGGCCGAGCGGTTAAGTTCGCGCTCTCCGCTGCAGGGGGCCCAGTGTTTCGTTGGTTCGAATCCTGGGTGCGGACATGACACTGCTCATCAAACCACGCTGAGGCAGCGTCCCACATGCCACAACTAGAAGGACCCACAACAAAGAATATACAACTATGTACCGGGGGGCTTTGGGGAGAAAAAGGAAAAAATAAAAAAAATCTTTAAAAAAAAAAAAATATATTACAAAACCTATACTAATGAGTGTAGGTTTATGCATACTTCTATGAGCTATTATTTAAATACAAATTTTGTTTTGCTTACAGTAAATCTCCTGCTACTTTGCTATGACACTGTGCGGGTTCTTTTGCTGTCATGTGCTGTCTGATGCCCTACATCATGCTCTCCTTGTCTCTATTTGAACTGCAGTGGAAGCTTTGATTACTTAAATCCACTTTTAATCTTTTTTCACTAATTTTTCCAGCGTCAGTTAGAGTAATAGTATCACACACATGATTGTAAATGTAAAATATCAAGGATTGAAATCATGTGGCAGTATCTAGTTATAAAATAATTTACCCAGATCATTCAGAACATACCTATGTTAATTAAACACACTCAACGAAAACACAAAAATAGTTATTTCTTAGTGAGGACTCATCAGTATATGTCCCTATATTGGTACAATTAAACATTGATATAATTAAAGCTGAAATTCTTTGATTACAGATTACAGAGAGAAGCTGGAGTGATTTTCCCAGTTATGGAGCCATTAGTGGCATATCCAAGATTCATACCCAAAATACATTGTTTTGTATTTAGGAGTTTTTTTGTATCTAGAGATTTTTCACTGCTTCAGATTAAGACTTTATGAATTGTTCTTAGCCATAAACATATTTGATAGAAAGTAGGTATCTTTTAAGCAGAAGGATAATCTACTCTAATTCATAGAGACTAGAACTGAAACATTTATTTTTTTAGAATTTAACAGAAATTTTCTAGTTATTTTTATGTGAGTGTGTAGGTGTTTGAAATAATTTTGTTTTTTGCTTTGTTAAGACCCCCGGACATACCCCTTCCTTAAGATGGGATGAGACACCAGGTCGTGCAAAGGGAAGTGAGACTCCTGGAGCAACCCCAGGCTCAAAAATATGGGATCCTACACCTAGTCACACACCAGCTGGAGCTGCTACTCCTGGACGAGGTGATACACCAGGCCACGCGACGCCAGGCCATGGAGGCGCAACTTCCAGTGCTCGTAAAAACAGATGGGATGAGACCCCCAAAACAGAAAGAGGTACTTCTTGTGGAGTCTGAGTGTGTGTTTGGGTGAAACCTTGATTTGAAGAGTGGTATGTTTGTAGGCCGATAGCTTGCCCTCTTGTTCTGGGTGGACGGGTAGATTATATGCCTGTTTCTTTTCACTTTGTGAACATGTTTAAGATTTATTTTAGGAAGAACATTAGGAGAAAGTCAAGTTTGTAGACCATAACCTTTTGTTTTTTATTATGGTAAAATACACATAAAGTTTACCCTTTTCACCATTTTAAGTGTACAATTCATTGCCATTAAGTACATTCACAGTATTGTGCAACCATCACCACTATTCATTTCTAGAACTTTTTCATCATCCCAAACAGAAGCTCTGTACCCATTAAACAATAACTCCCCATTCCCTCCTCCTCCTAGTCCCTGGGAACCTCTGTTCTACTTTATGTATAAACTTGTCTCAGTGTCTTGTTTTTTGTGTAAACTGTCCGAAGCTGTATTTCATTACCATTTATGAGATTGGCTTTGGCAAGTTAAGATTTAATAGTACATTTCCTATATTAAAATTTCATAAAGAATTTTTAATGACATGGGAGAGTGTTTAATTTGTAATGGATGAAGGAAGAAGTGTAGAATTGTATGTGTAGAGTAATCTCATCTCTATGGGCAAATGAAAAGTGGCTCAAGATACATAAAGTGGCTATCTCTGGGTTGTGATAAAAGTGCTTTGTTCTATTGTCCTTTTCCTCAATGGCTACTGTGTATTGTTTTTGTAATCAGTGGAAAACAAACAGAAAATAGTGAAGGAGGATAAATATGAAATGAAACATTAAAACTTTTAATGGATCTCCATTTTAGATATCTCCCGTTTTTGAACTTGATCAGTTTGAGTATGTTAGCTGTTTGAGAGTAAACAGTAATTTTTTGCTGATTGTTAAAATTTTACACTTATTCGCTCTTTTTCTTTAAAGATACTCCTGGACATGGAAGTGGATGGGCTGAGACTCCTCGAACAGATCGAGGTGGAGATTCAATTGGTGAAACACCAACTCCTGGAGCCAGTAAAAGAAAATCACGTTGGGATGAAACACCGGCTAGTCAGATGGGTGGAAGCACTCCTGTTCTGACCCCGGGAAAAACACCAATTGGCACACCAGCCATGAACATGGCTACCCCTACTCCAGGTAGAAAGAAACTCTCTCCTTGAAAATAATATTTTTTTCCTAGAAATATTTTGAATTATTTTTTTGTGGTTTTCTGTGTGCTGTTAATGCCTATTTTTAGCAAGAATGACAGGATATAAAAAGAAATCTTGGTTCGAGTTTATGATATAA